>NC_030822.1:52423344-53673344 GCF_001704415.2 Capra hircus
AAAAGTTTGCGCGTGGGTGCATTTTTTCCTGAAAAAAATGAGTACAGGGCTTTCATCGGGTTCTCAAAATGATCTGCAGCCCTCCAAAAGTTAGGAATCTTTCGCTGCCCTCGGGGAAGCTCACCCGCTGATACTCGGCCTTGGAGACGTGTCCTCTTTGGGCCTCAAAAGCAGTTTCTCCCGAGTCCCAACCCCGAGGTGGTTCCCGGGCTCCGCGCTCCGGTCCTGCCCGCCCGGGTCCGGCCTGCCCCCGGGACTGCAAGTCTCGATCGCGGGCAGGCCCGCCTGGTCCCGGATGGGGGCTGGGGGCAGCCGGGCCGGGGGTGGAGGCGCGGGGGCGCGGCCTCACTCCGGTCCGCGTGCCGGGGGCCCGGGGGCGGGGCCGAGTGGGGCGGGGCCGGGCTCGGCCCCGCCCCGGCGATGACGTCGCGCGGCCCGAGGCGGCGGCGGGGCGCCAGTCGGCCGGAGCGCGAGAGCCGGCGCCGGGTCGGTTGGCTGCTCGTGCTGGGGAGGTTGAGGTGCGGGAGCGCGCGGTCGGCCCGCCGGAGCGGTTACCGCCGGGCGCCGCGGACGGCGTGCTGTGGCGGCCTCGCTGGCCTGGGCGTCCGGGCCGTGGGACCTCGCGGTACTCCCCCGCGCCCTATTGGCCAACGTTAGGCGAGGGGCCGAGCCCGCCGCCCGCCCCCCAGCATGCGCACCTCGTACACCGTAACCCTGCCCGAGGAGCCCCCCGCCGCCCCCTTTCCCGCCCTCGCCAAGGAGCTGCGGCCGCGCTCCCCGCTCTCCCCTTCCCTGCTGCTCTCCACCTTCGTGGGGCTCCTGCTCAACAAAGCCAAGGTACGCGGGGCCCTTTTCCGGGACCCTCACGCCGAGGGCTGGGGTTCTGCCTCCTTACCGGGGTGCTCCCCTCCCGCCCCCTTCCACCGCGCGCCCGCCCGGCCGAGGCACAGATTCTTCCCAGCCCCCTCCCCTCCTTTCCCAGGGTCTCCCGACAAGGAATGCCCCCTCCCCAGGTGATCTCACGCTTACTCGCGGCCCCATCCCCCTTGCTGAGGTCCCTGCCCCCCCCCCCCAAGTCCCCCTGGCTCCTCCCTCTCCTCGACCCCAGCACCAGGTGGCTCTTGGGCTCGAAATTCCTGGCACCTATCCGGACAGGTGCAGAAAAGCGTAACCTTGACTAGTTCTCGGGGTGTGAGGGAACGGGCAGCCCGCTGGACTCTGCGGGTGTGACTTCTCCAAGGCCCAAAGCCAGCAAGAAAGGCAGGTGGGAAAGGGACCGCCTCCCCGTCACTCATCGCAAAACGCCCTCTCCCAGAGGGTGGACAACAGGGGTCCTTTGACCCCGCGAAGGGCAAAGGAGTTGCAGACAGGGAAAGAGGTCAACGTCCCTTCCCTTGCCTTCCCTCCCGTCCCCTCCCCAGTTCAGCTCGGTGGGCACTGGATCCCTTCAATGATGTAGCCGCCCCAGAGTGATGCTGGGGCTAAAAGCTGGGCACTGCCCCCTCGGGGAAGAGAGAAGGGGCCAGAGCTTGACAGATCTTATGTAACAGCACAAGCTCCCGTGTTGGCAGTGCGTGCACTGCCCCGTGCCAGGGCCACACCAGGCTCCTTGGCTGCAGCCAGGACTCATGGCTGACCCTCATGGCACAGGTGAAGTAAGCCGGAAAAGCCCTTTCCTGGGGTCTCAAGTGTGAGGACACAAACCTCCATCAGCCTTTCTTCTGTGGCCCGTGTTCCCAGATGTTTCCTCCATGTTCGCATAGCAGCGGGGCTCTCGCTGCTTCAGTGGGTGGTGAATACTGTCTGTTTACTGGCCATAGAGGTGGCACCTGCCTTCTAGAACAATGGCTGCTCCTGAGTCGAATTAGGTTTTCTGATGGCTAATTTTAAGGAAGTTTTTGCCCCGAACTTTTCTCAGCTCTTTGCAACTTGAGCTCCAGCAGCCCAGCTGGAGTCATTTCCTTCTCCTGCTGAGAGGCTGGTGTGCAGGGTCTCTCCCAGCTTCTCCAGTTTGGGCCTCTCCCTGTCAGCCCTGAGGTAGGATTGTTTTCCCCGTAAGAAAGGTCACTCCTGGGACATTTTGTTCCCCTCTGGAATGGAAACTGCTGACTTTCCCTGGAGCTCCTGATTTCCTATTCATGGCAGAAGAATATCTGGCTGGGCAGAGAACAGCCCTGCTCTCCCCTCCACTCCCACCCCCTGACTCCTTATACCCATCCGCCTTCTACACAGAGTGCTTGGAAATTGGCAGGCACTTTCAAGCTCAGGAAATTTTAGACAAAGGCACAGCCCCCACCCCCAGAATTAAGAGGGTCCTGGCGAAGAAGCCTTAAAGGAGCCTCCTGCATCCCTCCACCAGCCAGGCCAGACATAGGGTTAGATTCTTAAGGATAGTAACCCCGATCATGACCTGTTCTTCCTGACCTGCCCTCCCCTGGTTCAGAGAGAGAAGTGTCAACACCACAGGAATGCTTCATTAGAAAGACGCCTCCAGCCTCCCATTGCCGCACCCCCAACTGCGTGACTGCTGTCTCAGTCGAGGGCCCACTTTGGTGGACAGTGACAGTCACCAGCGGTAGAATGCTTTGCTTCTGTGGTCTGTTTAGACAGATGTTGTCTGAGGCATGAGGGGCAGGTGGGGGAGGGGTGCGAGGTAGAACTGAAAAAGCACTGCTGGAAAGAGGTGTTCGAGTGGGTATTCTAGGAGAGGAAGAGCAGGTATGCAGGTGTGGGCAGGCTTTAATATTTAGTTCCAAATGAGCAACACAGACTTGAGTGTTTCTGTTGAGCCCCAGGTCTCCTTCCAAACGCTGATAAGGTCTTTGTCCAGGGAATTATCTGTTGTGGCCCACTGACTGGAACATCAGGGTTTAGATTGTCATAAAAATAAGATTTAAATGTCATGTTTGGGACCATGCACTGCTGATCTTCAGTGATGCTTGTACCCCACCTGCTGCCAATAGGCTTTTCTTTCTAGCTGCAGGTGGACAGCAGGTCTGCCTGCTGGTTTAGGTATTTCCCTCCCTACCTGTGAGTGTTAGACCTAATAACTGGCAAGGAGGGATCGTCTTACTTGGGGGGGGGGGGCGGGGATCAGCAGGGCAATTCCTGAGAAAAGCCCTCCTTCAGCCTTCCTCTCCCCACCCCACCCCCCTATGCTGACAACCTCATGGGCTTTGAGCTGCTGACAGCACACGGCATGAGTAATTTTAGCTGAGTTATTTCAGGCTCCTGTTCTGATCAGGGTTGAGCTGGCCCCACGCATGCCCCAGCCAGTGTTGCTCCAGAGTTGCCTGCTCCCGGTCCCCTCCCCAAGAAAGAGAGTAGCAGGCTCATCTGTATGCTGATGCTTTAACCCTTTGAGCCGAAAGGTTATTTGACTTCTTGGAGGTTGGGCCAGGATTAGCCAAGAGACCTGGACAAACAATGCTCAGAGTCCTGTTCACTCTCCCACCCCCTCACCAGCCTCCACGAGAAGTACAGGAGCAAGAGTAGCACCTTCAGCCAGGTGCTGACCTCTGCTTGGCCGCAAGCTGCCATCAGAAGGATTCCCAGCCAGTGGCCGATCAGGATGTTGAAACCTGAACCAGGCAGGGAGGATTCTCCCAGGCTCTAAACAGCCCTCAGGAGCTGAGCTCAGCTGGAAGGAATTCCACCTGTCTCTGGCAGTTCAGAATGGCAGGCCGACTGGAGCTTTTCCCCAGCTGAAGATCTAAACTCAGTTTAGATGTTTTGTCATTGAACTTTTGAAGACCTCCATGAAGTGCTCATTATGACAGCTGCTTTAGATATCAGACATCTCAGAGTACAAATGTAGGTCATTTGAGAGAGTGCCTGGATCTGGGACCTGAAATCTGTCAGAATCAGGTATATGAATTCCTAGTCTCTGGCTTCTAATGTCCAGTCTCCAATATGGCAGAGAATGAAAAGTATTAACATAAAGGATGGGAGGGTAATTACATGTCAGTTAAAGAAAGCAAAACCACATAAGAAAAGAAAGCAAAATCTTGAGGAATGTTTTTGTCATGTGTTGAAAATGACAGGCATTCCGTACCCCTCTTTCCTACAATGTAAAGTAGATTAAAGTTGAAGAGAGAGGGTCATGTGTGTGGCCTGAGGCTAGTGGCTACAACTGGCAGAACGTTGCAGAGAGAACCTAACGTAGGCCAGGCCTCTTCCTTCAGCCTGAATATGCCTCATGTTCTTTGCTTACAGAATTCTAAGAGCGCCCAGGGTCTGGCTGGTCTTCGAAACCTTGGGAACACGGTGAGTTCTCCCCAGCCAACTTCTTTCCCAAGGTGGGACTCAGTCCCATCTCAACTGGGACTGTCTAACGAGATGATGCTGGCTACAGCTAACTCCCTACCCCCTAGGCCAGTTGGTACCTGTCCTTCCTGGCTGATGTTTTACAGAGTTGCTGGGCTCTGCCTCACCCCCACCCAAGCAGGAAGCACTGCTAAAGGGCAGTCGCCCTTTTAACTGATACCTTAGTCACTTTCTTGGATCCTTCTCCCCCAGGACATCCATCACTTCCCACCCACTCTGTCCAGCTGCCCGATACTCTTTTGTACACCTCTGTAGTAAATAACCAGTTACTTCACCCATGCCAGCAGTGGGGATTTGCCTCACTTCAACACTGTGACTTACAGAAAGAGGAACTTGAGGCTATGGGAGGCTTGAGGCTCACTTGTAGGCCAGGTATACCAGAGGGCTCTGAGTGTTAGGTAACTAGACATGCCAGCCAGGGGTCTTTGTTCCGCTACTGACGTCTAGTGGTCTCCCACAGTGCTTCATGAACTCCATTCTCCAGTGCCTGAGCAACACGCGGGAGCTGAGAGACTACTGCCTGCAGCGGCTCTACCTGCGGGACCTCAGCCACAGCAGCCGTGCACACACGGCCCTCATGGAAGGTGAGGGCCTGGCTCTGGACACCTTTCCACGCTACTGTAGGAGTCGAGGGTTACATGCTTCTCTCCCATTTCTCTTCCTCTGGCTTCTTTCTGTTGGGACTCTACAGAATAGAGAAAATGGCTCAGCTATCCTCCACGCCCCCCTCTACCCTTTTCTTCTTCCTATAGAGTTTGCAAAACTAATCCAGACCATATGGACCTCATCCCCCAATGACGTGGTGAGCCCCTCTGAGTTCAAAACCCAGATCCAGAGATACGCACCGCGCTTCGTCGGCTATAAGTAAGGGCCTTGGGGACGTGTTCCCCCCCCCCCCAGAGTGGGTGGCGGCAGTAGCAGATTTGAGGGACCAGAGGTGTCGCTTAACTCCCTTCTCTTCACGTTCAGTCAGCAGGATGCTCAGGAGTTTCTTCGCTTCCTTCTGGACGGGCTGCACAATGAGGTGAACCGGGTCACAGCGAGGCCCAAGTCCAACACTGAAAACCTCGACCATCTGCCGTAAGTAGGAGGAGAGGGCTGGGGCCCGAACTATGGGAACTTGTTTGGGGATAATGATTTCAGAAGAATTTTGGATATTAAGGATTTAGATGGCTAGGCCTTTACACCTATCACGGTTTGAGGTCTGACCCAATTCTGTTCCTCTCTCTGGGTCCTAGTGACGATGAGAAAGGGCGCCAGATGTGGAGAAAGTATCTAGAACGGGAGGACAGTCGGATCGGGGGTGAGTGCAAGCAAGGGGGGTGGGGGTGGGTTGTCTGCCTTCCCTGTTTGCTTGGCCTGAGCAGAGCATGAGAAGCCCGTTCTCCCAGGACCCCTCCAGCTTCCCAGTGCCCAGCCCCCAGGGGACTGAGGTGGGAGCAGTGAGAAAGGAGCCGTGGCCTTTAGGCGCCGTGTGTCCGTCTCTTCCCCAGATCTCTTTGTTGGGCAGCTGAAGAGCTCCCTGACGTGCACTGATTGTGGCTACTGTTCCACGGTCTTTGATCCCTTTTGGGACCTCTCTCTGCCCATTACTAAGGTAGGCACCCCTGTCGCCCCAGTTCTGAAACTCTTGCTCTTACCCTTTCATTTCGTTGACCTCTGACCCCTCTCTTCTCTCTCCTAGCGAGGTTATCCTGAGGTGACGTTAATGGACTGCATGAGGCTCTTCACCAAAGAGGACGTGCTTGATGGCGATGAAAAGCCGGTACGTCACCCTCTGTGGCAGTGAGGGCACATCTCCCGGAGCCCCCTTAGGGGTAGACCAGCCTAGGAATTGCTGCATTCGGCCGTTGGCCTCACACATGAGTCCTTCCCAGCTCTGTCCTGTTATATCTTTCAGACGTGCTGTCACTGCCGAGCCAGAAAACGGTGTATAAAGAAGTTCTCCATCCAGAGGTTCCCAAAGATCTTGGTGCTCCGTATCCTTCAGATGGTCAGGGCAGGGGCTGACGTTAGAGAGTGAGGACTGGGGGCCGGCTGAGGGCCAGCAGGGTAGGACAAGAAAACTCGCTGGGCTCTCCCCTCCTCGACTTCCTGAGACGTGTAGTCACCCTCAGGGGCTGTGTCTCCTATTCTGACTCTGTCCTTGACTCACGCCAACACCAGATCTGAAGCGGTTCTCAGAATCCAGGATACGAACCAGCAAGCTTACAGCATTTGTGAATTTCCCACTAAGAGACCTGGACTTGAGGGAATTTGCCTCAGAAAACACCAGTAAGCGTTTCTGAGCTGGAAGCACAGAACCAAGGCACGGGTGTCTGAGCTGCAGATGGGAGGCCCCAAGGTGGCGGGAAGCGGCTGAGGAGAGAGGTGGAAACTGGGAGGAGACGCAGGACTGGGAGGGCAGGAGGAGAGGGCCCAAGGGACACCCTGGGGCTTGACACCTCAGGCTTCCTCTTCAGACCACGCTGTTTACAACCTGTACGCGGTGTCCAATCACTCCGGAACCACCATGGGCGGCCACTACACAGCCTACTGCCGGAGTCCGGTGACGGGCGAGTGGCACACGTTCAACGACTCCAGGTGAGACGGGCCTCGGGCGGGCACCCGTCCCTCAAGCAGTAGCGGGCAGGGCCCAGAGGTGTGGCGCTGCCCAGCAGAAGGCTCTCCAGAAGGAGATGGCCCCGGGCGTCCGATAGGTCAGAGACGGGCCCTCATGCTGCCCCGGCTGCGCGTCCCCGGCCCCCCAGGCTGCCAGGCTGACCTGTCCTGCTCTCTCCGCAGTGTCTCCCCCATGTCCTCCAGCCAAGTGCGTACCAGCGACGCCTACCTGCTCTTCTACGAGTTGGCCAGTCCACCCTCCCGCATGTAGCAACGAGGAGCTACATCCCATCCTCCCTTCCCCGTGGTGGCCCCACAACCTAAGTATTTTTAAAAAGACCAAAAAAAGGCAAAAAAAAAAGTCCTGACAAATAAGAGGAAAATAAAGGAAAGTGAAGCTGCAGAGCAGGAGTTGCTGCAGCCTGGCCAGAGCCTGGAGCGGGGAGCCCGGTGCCCCCGAGCCCCGCCTGGTAGGGAAGATTGGCAGGACGCAGACCGAGCCAGCACGGTGCCCTCGACTTCTCATGTCTGCATTTGTAAGCGCGTGGTTCTTTTCCCATGTGTGATAAACCGCAGCCTTCTGTGGGGAGAAGATCCTTGTCCTCGGGTCCACTGGCCTTGGCCCAGCCCCGGCCTCCTGAGAACACAGCGCCCCCTGGAGCCTGCTGGGAGGATTGCTGCCTGGAATGCTGCCCGTCTTTACCTGGACCCCGCTTCACCCTTCCAGGAGCAAGAAAAACACCCATGAGCCAAGAGCCCTCTTAAGGCTGCTAACTCCAGGGGGACAGATGAGGGGACATCTTTGAAAAAAGCTGTTTTTGATTTTTAAAAGCCCAACTTTTTTTTTTAATTACCGTAACTAAAGTTTTCAGACTGGAGATGCTCTCTTTCACACCTCTTCACAGCTGGGATGTTGTGCTGGTCTTTTTTTTTTTTTTTTTAATTCTACAAGTACAACTTTTCTAGTGCTAGCCCCCAGTGGTGCTAGGTGGGAGTTGGCCAGGCCCAAGCACAGCCACAGTAGACCTGGGATCTGACAGGTTGTTGTTGTTTTTTTTTTTTTAATGTTTTGGATGGAATCTAGTTGCCTCCAAGAATTGTGCCTTATAGTGTTTGGGGACCAGGGGGTAACTGCCCCTCCCTGAAATATCCCTCAGCCTCTTCCCTCTTCCCCAGTGCCATGTCCAGAGCTGCCAGGGAGCTCGGGGTCACATCCACGGCCCCTGGCTCGTTCCGCACTGCAGAGGTGAAGAGGAGAGTAGGTAAGAGGAAATTCTTCTGATAGTGTATCAAGTTCTTCCCGCAGCTTCCTCTAACCCAGCCCTGGTCTACTCCCCAGCTGTTGGAAGGATAGCACGAGCCCCTGATCCTTGAGCTGCTCTCACCTTTAATTTATTCCCCTTAACTTGCTCCTTCTCCCCAGCCTCCCTGCCCCGCCCCCCTTCTCAGAGCCTCCTGACATAGGCCCTTTGGACCGAGTTTCTCAGGGATGCCCATGCCACCCCCAGCTCCCCTTGGCATCAGTCTGGAGTTCAGCCTGGGAGCTGGAGCCTGGGTGTCTGGGGACATCTTGCCTCAGTTGTATGGTTCTTCCCCATGGGCTTGATTTTGCTCTTAAGTCGTCGGGCAAAACTCTTGTCCCAGAGAGAAAAGCTGTTCAGCACCAAGGCCCAGAGCTCTGTGGGTGGCGTACCCTGCACACCCACACAGCTGGGCCCTGCCTGTGCCCCTCGAGGGCAGAACTCTCCAGCGCTTCCAGGAGGCCGCAGAATAAGACACCCTGAGTCTAACTGGCCTGACATCCTTCTCCAGGGAAGACCTGTGAACCTGAGCCAAAGGGCTGGTGTATACACTTGTTTACCGTGTAAGCAAGAGTAGATGAATGTGTGATGTACAGTGGAACCTTGTACAGAATAAATCATAGCTTTGAGAAATAAGCTGGTAAGTGATGGACTCTTGATTTGGGAGGGGTCCGAACCCAGGAAGTGCTCCTAGCCTATCAGTGGCCAGATATCTTACTGCTTCAACCAGGTTGTAAATTCCAAGTTCTAGAAAAAGTAAACTACCTACTTTTTAGCTTAAACTTCTCAATTCTGTTTTTTAAAAAAGCCAGAGTAGTACATATTTTGAACACAATATTCCTCATCTGGATTCACCGATATTTTAACTTTTTGCCACATTTGTTTATGTATATACACTTTATTCTTTGGGGCAAAACATTTAGTGGGTGAGGCATCCTATTACCACTTCTGAACACCTCAGCGTGTTTCTCCCATGTAACCACAACCCTGGCTTCACACCGAGGAAATCTCTAACAGACCTCTCTCTAAATGGTCTGTCTGGTTTTTAACTGCTGGTATGGGCACCCTGGTGGTTCTCTGTTGACAACTCGGGTCCCTCTACAGACCCATGACAAGCCAAGACAGGTCTCCAGCAGAGGCTGAATACAGACAGCATGGTTTGCTCTGAGAGCAGAGTGGCCTGTGCCTGGATGTGGAGTGATCAAGGCCTGGTCCTCATAATGAAACATCTCAACGTGCCCCACTAATACCTGGAAACAGCTGCGTTTACATTAAAATTGTTCTCTACTGTTGTCAAGACATCACCAGATTGAACTTCTTGGAGGAAGGACCTCCTTGGCACCCCCAGGGACTTGGTTCCTTGGGTTTTCTCTTTTTTCTGTTCAGATTTTCCATTTCTATCACCGATCTAGAACTTGGGAAACTGAAGTCTCCACCAGTTGAGCTTAGAGTGTCTTAGTGGGATTTTTCCCAGTAACAACTGCCACCCATGATCCAGACACTGAGAAATCAAGGCCTCCTTCCCTCTCCCTCTCTGAGACAGTGGCACCTGCTGTCACACCTCCTGGGCATTTCCTGAGTAGGATCAAAAACAACAGTGACTCAAGGTAGAGATTTCTCCCAAACATGCGCTGGCAGGGGCCTGACCTAGGAAAGATAATTTCCCCCAAACCACAAGTGAACAGGATGACCTTCCAAATGGAAACATTAGGCTTGAGCAAAGTGGATGGCTGAGCCCCTAATCCACGTAAGGTGCTCTGCCTCTTCTGTGACCAATTTTTCACGAGATGTAGAAGTCGCCTGTGTGTTTCGTTGTCTTCTGCTGGGGAGCAGACAGACTACAGGTAAGGGCCCCCTCAAGGACGGGGGCTCAGCCCATCCTTGCTCCCAGCCCTTCCTTCTATACTTAGCCTGTGGCGCTTTCTCATCCCCTGTGGCAACAGGTCCTAGTGCTGCACAAGTCACCAAACAGCCTATCGCCGTGTTTCCTCACCCGTCAGCTTTGCCCCCTAGCAACTGGGATTGCGGTCCCCATTCTTTGCTGGCATCCCAGCAGGCCTCTCCCTAGAGGAGAGGCTCCCCTTGCTCCTGTTCTTGTGTGACCTTGAGCAAGAACCTCCCTCTTTCTGGGCCTTGGTATCTCATCTCTGAATTAAGGAGATTAGACTAGAGTTTCTCCAAGGTCTCAACTTGAATGTTCTCACTCTAAGTCATTTTTTCCCTAAACGCAAGTCCAGTGGTTCCCTGATTCCATTTCCTAGAGTCTATCTGTTTTAAAGGAGCCAGTGCTCAGAAAATGCATCCTGCTTTCCGTTGGGGTCACCTTGTCCATGTTCTCATCTTGCCAGGGAGGACACGTGCTCTAGAGACACCTCAAGTCCACCAGCTGGTCGGTGGCAGGGACAGGACGCAACTCAGGGATCTTGACTCCCCACCAGCTCTCTTTCCATCTGAGTGCTCTTTTGGTCAAATAACTGACAACATTTTTCAGAGCTTTCTGCAGCAAACCACCCAACCCTGTGTTCAGCTGAGCGGAACAGTAACCTGGGCACTCACTCACTTTACACATTCGTACGTGCTAAGTCGCTTCAGTCGTGTCCAAGTCATGACCCTGTGGACTATAGTCTACCAGGCCCTTCTGTCTATGGGATTCTTACACGTGCATACAGCCAAGAGCAAACCAGCATGATCTGTTGCATACCTGGGCCACGCACCTCTGAGGGTCCCGTCCTTCACCACTCTAGAGGCACAAATAAGCACCTGGGCAGGAGACGGGGCAGCAGAGAGAACAGCATTCATAGTCCAAGCAAAGTACTTCCTTTCTCTGGGCTTGTTTCCACCTCTGTAATCTGTGCACAAGAGCTACTCAGAATTGTGACTGTGAGAGTCTGGCACATAGTAGGTACTCAATGGATGTCCATTTCCCCCAGCCTCACCTCCATTTCCAGGATTGTGCCATCATCATTCCACTAAGATTCTCATAGCGAGTGATCCTTGGCAAATGCCAAGTTCCCCTGGCTGCTCAGAGTGTTCCTGACTTTTCAGGAATGCAATAAGTATAGTACAGCATCGCCCAAACCACACAGAGTTAGTGACGCAGAGCACTGTCTGGGCATTCCAAAGCCAAGGGCTGAGCTCTTCTGATTTCCTGGTACTTGGTGTGACCTTCCTCTTGGAGACCGCAGAGGGTGGGCTGGGATAGAGCTGCAGTCGTCCTGGCTCCTAGAGGCTAAAGATCCAGGAACCAGAGGGGTGAGAGTCAAGGGTACAGATGGCAGTGAGTAATGAGAGGAGAGAGTTTTTGACAGACTTAGTAAAGGAGCTGCTAAGTCACTTCAGTCATGTCCGACTCTGTGTGACCCCACAGATGGCAGCCCACCAGGCTCCCCAGTCCCTGGGATTCTCCAGGCAAGAATACTGGAGTGGGTTGTCATTTCCTTCTCCAATGCATGAAAGTGAAAAGTGAAAGGGAAGTTGCTCAGTCGTGTCCGACTCTTCGCGACCCCGTGGACTGCAGCCCACCAGGCTCCTCCGTCCATGGGATTTTCCAGGCAAGAGTACTGGAGTGGAATGCCATCGCCTTCTCCTTAGTAAAGGAGAATTATGTCCAAATGCATGCCTAGAATGCTGGCCCTGGGAGCGAGCAAAAGGAAAGTGTTCAGATCAGAGGACAAGCCTAGACAAAGACAGGGTGGGTACAGTGTGTGCCAGGGACCAGAGAGAGGCCAATCTGGCGGGAGTGGAGGTCAGGGGCCAGAGGCCCAGTAGGAGGGAGAGCTAGTGAGCCAGAGTGTAGAAGGTGACAGCTAACTTCAGCTGGCCTTGCCCTTCCTGGTTATGGAGGGGACACAGAGAGCCAGGCAGGCCAAGCTTTTGCAGGAACCAAAGCAAAAGCCCAGTGGAGCTTCTGGGAGTCTGGAAATCGCCTGAGCAAGAAAAGGGGTCACTTCCCTTAGCTTGTTAGTTTTATCCAGAGTGGCTGGCAGGAAAGTCCATGCAGGGCTGTAGGGGCAAGAAAAGGGAGGGCTGGAGACACAAAGTCCTTGCAGGCAGCGAGGAGGCGGGGACACCCCTGAGAAGGAAGAGGCAAGAAGGCCAAGGCCTGGGGCCTGCAAAGGAGAAAAGGAAGCCCAAGAGGCAGTCAAGAATGAAGCAAGAACCTGGGACTCGATGGCCACCAGCAGAAAACCTCTCCGGGGCCTCAAGGCCCAGGCCTCCTCCACACACCTGGGCTCCAGCAAAGGCTGCCTACAGGGTCCTTGCCCATAGGCCCTCTCGCCCCCGCTATTCTACACGGTTTGCAGAAAAAAACTTGGAAGGAAAGAAAAAAATAAAAAAGGAAAGGAAGAAAAGGAATAAAAGCTAAAAAACCAGAATCCAATAGACCCAGCTCTGAAACCCAGCGCTGCTCCTTGCCAGCTGTGCTACTCTGGTGCCTCAGTGACATCTGGAAAATGGGAACAAAAACGTCCCCCTGTCCTTGCCTCCCAAGACTGTTATGAGGGTCAAATAAGCCAATGAGTGAAGGGTCTAAGTTCTGTTTCTCTCGTTGTCCGTTTAGCCGAGCCCTCATCCGGCCCTGCCCTGGTGCCTCGCTCAGCCTACGTTCTCTCCTAGGAATACTTTCACGAAGCAGCCAACTGCAAAGGGTGTCGTGGAGGATGGCCATGGGCAAGGGCAAAACCAGAGAGAAGCTTCCAGCCCTGCCTGCCTCCCCCTTGCCTCCTTTCTACCACTTTCTCACAAACAGGGGCTGTTCTGAGACCCGGTTCTGACCAAGCCACTCCCTGCTTAAATGGGTTACAACTCAGGCTCCTGAGGCCCACAGTGCTAAGCAGCCCCTCTTTTCTGGAATCCCTACCCAACCCCCAAGTTTTACCTACTAAAATCTTTTTCAATTCTCTCACTTTTTTTTAATTAAAAAGAAATTTTATTTGGCTATGCCAGGTCCTAGTTGCAACATGTGGGATCTAGTTCCCTGACCTGGGATAGAACCCAGGCCCCCTGCATAGGGAACACAGAGTCTTATCCACTGAACCACCAGGGAAGTCCCTCAACTCTCAACTTTAGACCACATGTCCACCTCTTCCAAGAAGTCTCCCTGCCCGTTATAGCTATCAGTATTTACCATGTTAAAATTTGAAAGGAAAACAAATACTTATTAATTTTTAAATAAAATTTTAAAATAACAGTAAACCTTCTATACGCTAACATAAGTAACATTTTCTTTCTTTTCTTTCTCTTTTTGGCTGCACCACACAGTTTGTGGAATCTTAGTTCTGTGATCAGGGATTTAAACCACCTGATTGAACCAGTGACCCCCTGCAGTGGAAGCACAGAGTCCTAACCTCTGGGCTGCCAGGGAATGCCCTTAAATTTTTTTTTTTTTTTAGTCATTCTTTACTTATTTTTTAATCTCAGTTTTATTTATTTTTTAATTTTTTTACATTACAATATTGTAGTGGTTTTGCCATACGTTGACATGAATCCTCCATGGGTGTACATGTGTTCCCCATTCTGAACCCCCCTCCCACCGCCCTGCCCTTCCCATCCCTCTGGGTCATCCCAGTGCACCAGCCCCGAGCACCCTGTATCATGCATCAAACCTGGACTGGCGATTCGTTTCACATATGATAATATACAGGTTTCAATGCCATTCTCCCATATCATCCCACCCTCGCCCTCTCCCACAGAGTCCAAAAGACTGTTCAATACATCTGTGTCTCTTTTGCACACAGGGTTATCATTACCATCTTTCTAAATTCCATATATATGCGTTTGTATACTGTATTGGTGTTTTTCTTTCTGGCTTACTTCACTCTGTATAATAGGCTCCAGTTTCATCCACCACATTAGAACTGATTCAAATGGATTCTTTTTAATGGCGGAGTAATAAAACTACATTTTCCAAAACAAAAAGAACTGAGGAAGAAGGATAGTATTTACATTTTTGCAAATCTCATTAACACCTGGCTGGATTCTCACCTGCTTCACATCAGGCAGCCTCATGAAACCATGCTGTGCGCTCAGGAATGAAAGGGAGAAGGACAAATAATGCCTGTGTTATTTATGGACAATACTTTTGACCTTTTAAACCCTCTAAAAACAGTCCAGCCTTAGGACCCAGGAAAGCTTTCTCCTCTAGACAAAAATGCCCCAGGGTTCTCCAGCGGGTGAATGGGGAGGAACTGGAAACTTCCCTGGTAGCCCAGAGGCTAAGATTCTGAGCTCCCAGTGCAGGGGTCCAGGTTGGATCCCTGGTCAGGGAATGAGATCCTACACGCCTCGGCTAAAGCGACTGCATGTGTCAATGAAGATCAAAGATATAGTACCACTAAGACCTGGCGCAGCCATATAAATATTTTTTAAAAAATAAAAAGAGAGACACAGACATAAGAAAACAAACTTACGTTTGCCAGGGAGAAGGGGTAGTTAGGGAGTTTGGGATGGACTGATGCGCACTGCTATATTTAAAATGGATAACCTATGAGGACCTCCTGTATAGCACAGGGAATTCTGCTCAACGTTAAGTGCCAGCCTGCATGGGAGAGGGGTTGGGAGGAGAGTGGGTACATGTATATGTGTGTATGAGTCTCTTTGCTGTTCACTGGGAACTATCACACTGTTAGTCGGCTATATACTCCAATACAAAAATGTTTTTGGTGTTTAAAAAAATTAAAATAAATAAAGAAATAAAGAGAGAGAGAGAAGGGCTGGATGCGTGTGTGTGAGGAGAGCTGCCTCAGGGCCACAGACTCAGCCTCCCCACTTCTCTCCCTGCCGGGCTCCTCACTTAGTCCCGCAGAGGTGTGTCTGAGAAAATGTGCATTTTGGATTTTCCCAGTCCCGGGTTCAACTCCTGTCTCAGTATCTCACCGGCTGTGTGACCTTGAGGAAGTTACTGAACCTCCCGGGGAGCCGTAGGCCATCATTTGTAACAGGATTATGCGGCCTCACAGTGATTCAGGAGAGAAATTGCACTTAGGACCTTTCACCCAGGGCTAGTATGTAACAGACATTCTACAAACCATAGAAAAAAAATACGCTGCTTCCCCACCTCCTGCCCTGCCCAACTCAGCCCAAGCATGGCCGAGTCAAAACAGATGACAATCCCTTTCCAGTCTCCCTGCGGACAGCTGAGCCAGGCGGGGATTTTCCAGGAGAACTTCGCTCCTGGAGAGAGAGGCACGGAGTGATGTAGTTTGCAGAGGGCAGATTTTCTATCCTGCAACAGCAGATGGCACCACCCACCAGAATTCACAGCCCATCTGAAGGGCCTGCCCTGACCCTGCCCAAGGCCTCAGGCACCTTCTCCTCCTCTGTCCTTTCTCCTGCAGCCTGGAGCGACCCAGGAAGCAGCAGCCAACCCCTCGAGTTCACAAACAGCCCCTACACACCATGTCCCACCCACACCGTGTTCTTGTCCCTGAGCACCCGGGTGCTTTAGGGGGACTTTCAAAGACCCAGCTTGGGTAATGCCTCAGTCACCCAGATGCTAAGGAGCAGTTGTTGTTTAGCTGCTAAACTGTTGTCTGACTCTTTGCGACCCCATGGACTGTAGCCCACCAGGCTCCTCTGTCCATGGTATTTCCCCGGCAAGAATACTGGAGTGGGTTACCATTTCCTTCACCAGGGTATCTTCCCCACCCAGGGACTGAACCCCCGTCTCCTACATTGGCAGGCAGATTTTTTACCCCTGAGCCACCTGGGAAGCCTGGAAGGAGCAGAAGGCCGCTGTTTTTGTCCAGGGCCCTCAGGACTCGGGCTCTGAAGCTGCCGAGTCCTCACACCTGGCTTTGAAGGCTCCTTCATGCTTGCAAGACTGCCCCACTGCCCTCCTTCCCTCCCTCACTCAACACCTCAGTGAGATTAAGAAAGGGGGTGACCAGCTCCCCGCCACAGCCCGCACAGAGCACCCAGCTTCGTGTGCAGGGTGTCCTCAGCCATGGCCTGTGCCTTTAAGGACCACTGCTGTGTGCCAGGGCCTTGACTTCAGCATCCTCAGCTGAGTTGGATTAAGCGACCATTCCATGCCTTTGCGAATTCCTTCTGGCTGTTGTCCCTTCCCCCACACGGAGACTGAATAGCCAGCGACCTGAGCCAGTCTGCCTAGGGCAGCAGGAGAGCTGGTCTAGCCCGACTGCCCTCGGCCTCAGGGAGCAGAGGCTGCCCCTCGAGAGGGGGACTGGGGCAGGAAGTGGGCTCTTTGGGGTCTTGCGCTGCTGTCACAGGGACGCCAGAAAGCCATGCAGAGCCTAGAGCCATGAAGGCCTGCTCAGATATCGTCGTCTGTGTGGAAACGACAGAGCTGAGCAAGGTAAGGGCCACCAGGGCCGCTCCCACAAGCCCCAGACGCCTGCCTAGAGCTGCTGTGCCCCATGAGCACACCTGCCAGGCAGCACGGCCACCGGCCCTCAGCCCTCAGATCTCTCCCTTCAGACTGAGTTCTGCAATCCTGCTTTCGAGCCTGAATCAGGGCCATCTTGCCCCCTCCCCGCCCTCCGGGAGGAAGCCAACTGCAGCGCCCGAGCTCCCTGGCAAGGTAACCATCTCAGGGGGTGACCCGGGGGTAGGACAATAAAGTCCTGGCAGCTCAGGGTGGTAGGTGAGGGGTGCCCTAGGGAAAGGGCTCTCAAAACCCCGCCCTGCCTGTCCGCAGGTCGGCATCCCCGACGGCTGCAGCCAGACTGCCACTTCTCCTGGCTGTGTGTCCTCCTGCTGGCCGGCCTGCTGCTCCTGCTGCTCGGGCTGCTGGTGGCCATCATCCTGGCCCGTAAGTCCCCAGGGCCTGCTGGAAAAAGGGCTTTAGGATGAGACCCCATGAGCTCTTCTGCCCATGCCCCCGAGGGATCCAGAGCCTCTGAGGCCCCTCCCCCATCTTGTCACCTCCAGAATTGCAGGCTACAGCCCCACCGGGGGCCACCTACCGTCCAATGCCTTCCCGAGGCCTCGCCACCACTGGCACTACCCCTGCCACCTCCACCACCACCTCCCAGGCAACTGGAACCCCTAAAAGGCAACCGGAGGCAGGAGTGAGCCTCGCACCTCAGTCCGGTGAGTACTCAGGGCTGATCTTCCTGGAGAAGGGCCCAAGATGGCAGGAGGGGGACATGCAGGAAAAGGCACCTTGAGAGGAAAAAAAAAAAAACCTCTCTCTTCTTTTGACCTCTGATTGCTCACCTCCATCTCTGCAGCCTGTGGGGGCCTCCTTCCCGGCCCAAGGGGCTTCTTCAGCAGCCCCAACTACCCAGACCCTTACCCACCCAATGCCCACTGCGTGTGGCATATCCAGGTGGCCACAGACCACGCAATACAGCTCAAGATCGAAACTCTCAGCATGGAGAGCGTGGCCTCTTGTCTTTTCGATCGCTTGGAAATCTCTCCTGAGCCTGAAGGCCCCCTCCTCAGGTAGGTTCCTCTGTCCCCGGAGATCCCAACCCCCACTCTCTCATCCCTGTCCTGAACAACTGTCTGGAGGGCAGAACCAGGGAGGTGCAGAGGGAAACTCTTGACTGGGAGGAAGAAATGGAGAGACTTGGCCTCTGCGCCCAGCTCTGCCACCATCTTACTACATGACCTTGGGAAGGTCACTTCCCCTCTCTGACCTTGGCTTCCAAATCTGGAAGCTGGAGCTCCCACATGTCTTTCCCATGAATCAATGGTTCAAGGATGGACAAGCAGGTGCCAGGGAGGTCACGGCTCTGCTGGAAAGGAACAGAACCTCTTTTGACACATCTTCCCCAGGATGGGACTTCAGGAAAGAGGACCACAGAGCCCAGGCAGGCTCCACTGCCACTTGCCCTGAGCTCTGAGCCACCATCACCCCCAATCTGGCTTCTTGCAGAGTATGTGGGAGGGTGCCTCCCCCCACATTCAATACCAACGCCAGCCGCCTCCGGCTGGCCTTCGTCTCTGACAGCAGTGTGGAAGGATCTGGCTTCCATGCCTGGTACCAGGCTGTGGCCCCTGGACACGGTGAGTGTTCTCCCACCAAATGCCCAGCTACCCATCAACTGGCCAACTCCAGCTGCTCCCAGCCCTAAAAAAGCGGCAGAGATTCTAGAGGGTTCTGAATCCAGATGCCTACCCCCAGGGAGCTGTGCCCACGAGGAGTTCCCCTGTGACCAGTTCGTCTGCTTGCTGCGTGACTCAGTGTGTGACGGTTTTGCCAACTGTGCTGATGGCAGTGACGAGACCAACTGCAGTGCCAAGTTTTCAGGTACAGGTCCGATCAGCCTCAGGGCGGGTACTGTCTGATCCAGGTGCAGGCTGGACCCCTCCCGGCCTGGCCCAGCTCCAAACCTGCCTGGTCATCCTTCTGACCCAGAACTTGTTTCCCATGGGCACAGACAAGATTCTTCACCGCCGTCACTGCCAGGCCTACTGGCGAAAGGCACAGAGCCTAGCAAACTCATGAGCCTCCCGCCCTCCTCTCTACAGGGTGTGGGGGGAACCTGACTGGGCTTGAGGGCACTTTCTCTGCTCCCAGCTACCTGCAGCAGTACCCTCACCAACAGGTAAGCCAGCCAGTGCTCCACAGGGAGGGCAGTGGGGCACGTGTGGGCACACCTGAGCAGCGGGGTTAGTGCGATGGAGAACAGCATGGCAGATACTCCTTGTACCTGGAAAGACCAGAGATCAAGCAAACAGGAAGGGGACATTATTAAGTGCTTACTAAGTACCCAGCTCCTGTGCTGGGTAAGCTTATCTCTGAGACAAGACAAGTTAAAGGCCCTTCCACCAACGGTGTTGAGAGTGGTGTAGGCCAAGCCCGCCCACTCCCTACCCAACTTGCAACCAGGGAAAGCCCGTCTGGAGTTCAGCCTGGGGACCCCGATTGGAACAGGAGAAGGAACCCATAAATTACCCCACCTGTGCCCTCCCCCCAGCTTTGCACCTGGCATATCTCGGTGCCTGCTGGACATGGCGTCGAACTGCTCTTCCACAACTTCAGCCTGGAAGCTCAGGACGAGTGCAAGTCTGACTACGTGGAGGTGTACGAGGCCCACAACTCTGGGGCCCTCAGCCTCCTGGACAGGTACAGGGCAGAACCACGGGAGGAGCCGAGGATACACCCCGCCTCCACAGCCTGACGTCAAGGCTGCCCACAAATTACCACCCCCATTCAGTAGCCTCGTTGTCCTCTCTTGCACCAAGCTGAAGGTCTCCTCGCTGTCACACTTTTTAAAAAGAGGCTTGTCCTTCCGCACCTGTCCTTTGTGCCTGTCCCTCTTGCCTCGAGTCCTTGCATTGCCTCCTCCAGGAAGCCCTCCCCAGGCCTCTCCCACTCCCAGTTCTCCTGGGTCCATTTCCAGTTCCCCCAGAACCCTCACTGATTTTCCCTAGGTGGAAGTGGCTCAAGTTCAAGCAGTGTGTCTAGTACTTTGTCTACTGAACATGTGTGTCTTCCTCCCATGAGTCAATGACTATGCCTCCCATCCCCTCTGGCATTGTCCAGAACACCCAGCTCCCCCTCAGGCCTGCAAGAGGCCTCATGCATGCTCGCCCAGCCAGGGGGGCCCGATGCCAGGATTCCTGCCTGCTCTGGACAGGTTCTGTGGAGCAGAGCCGCCCCCACGTCTCATCTCCTCGCACCACCAGCTGGCAGTGCTCTTTAGGACAGACCATGGTTTCAGCATTGGGGGCTTCTCAGCCACCTACCGGGCCCTCAACGCCACAGAGAGTAGGTGGCCCTGGGCGCTTGGGTGTGGGCAGTAGGGGCGCCTCCAGAAGAATGGGGAAGGGTTCTAGACCCTGGTCTAGGCACAGTGAAGGCCATGGGGATTCAGACATGTCCCCCCGTGCCTGCAGGCCCCTGTAGGCCCGGAGAGTTCTCCTGCCAGGATGGAGGGTGTAAGAGTCTGCAGTGGATGTGCAGCACGTGGCGAGACTGCACCAATGACAACTGCAGCAGCCCTTTGTTCCCACCCCCAGGTGAGGAGCCTGCCCTGCACTGCGGGCAGGGCTGCCAGGCCTGGGAAGGCTGGGTGCCCATCCAGAGAAACCCACGGGCACACATCTTAACAGTTATCCCTATCCTTCCTGATGGGGGCTGAGGGCCCCCTGTTCAGACTATAGACCACTTTACCAAATCCTGAAGAGATTCTCCCCTAGTGGTGGCAACAACATTTAAAGTTACCCCCAAGACAAATGGGAATCTGGGAGACGATGGTTCGGGCTTCAAGAACCAGTCCGGTCTTTGCCACACAGAGGCTCTCTCCAGGGCCCACCTCAGAGATGTGGGTGAGCCCTGGGGAATTCCTTCCAGATGGCTAGTGATTCTGCCAATGTCGGTGACCCTTGCTCCCTGAGATCACAGAGGTGCCTGCATGATGCCCGGGGCTGGCGAAAGATGCTTGGAGTAGGCTCCCGAGAACAGGAACCCTCGACATGTATATAAGGCATCTCTCTGTGTTAACTCTTTTGATTCTCACAATGGCAACCCACTCCAGGATCTTGCCTGGAGAATTCCATGGACATAGGAGGCTGGCAGGCTACAGTCCATGGGGTCGCAGAGTCGGACATGACTGAGCAACTGACACTTTCACTTTCTTTCCATATTATTTCCTTTGGTTCTCACAACAAGCCCCATCTGACTCATAAAGGGTAATTAGGTGACTTGTCCCCAGTCACACAGCCAGTGAGTGCTCCCCAGGGTGACCCTCCCCTCCCCTCCCTGCAGAGCTGGCCTGTGAGCCTGTCCAGGTGGAGATGTGCGTCGGTCTGAGCTACAACACCACGGCCTTCCCTAACATCTGGGTGGGCATGACCACCCAGGAAGAGGTGGTGGAGGTCCTCAGAGGTTACAAGGTACTCCAGGCAGAGATAAGGAGGAGCCCCCAGGAAGGGAAGGAACCTGGGGAGCCGGGTGCCTGAGGGCTCCTCTCTTCCTTCCACAGAGCCTGACGAGCCTGCCCTGCTACCAGAATTTCCGGAGGCTCCTTTGCGGGCTGTTGGTGCCCCACTGCACCCCACTAGGCAGCGTCCTTCCCCCTTGCCGCTCTGTCTGCCAGGAGGCAGAGCGCCAGTGCCAGTCTGGCCTGGTGCTACTGGGCACCCCCTGGCCCTTCAACTGCAACAGGCTGCCTGAGGCAGCTGGCCTGGAGGCTTGTGCCCAGCCCTGACCCTGAGGCGGGGCCCTTGCCCTCTGCTACACACCCTCCTTTGCCCATCAGGGTGGGCAGGCAGGGGAGCAAGGGAAGGGGCCCAGCATGGAACTCTGCCCATCCCCCCCACTTCAGGGTCCTCCCAGGGAGGGGAAGAGGAGTCCTCAGTGGAGCTAGTGGGGCCCTCCCAACTTCCCATATCCTCCCCTATCCCTTTACTTTCCCCAGCTGCTGCAAACAGCTGGCCTGACTCCACGCTGTACCACTGACAATCTGGACCCCTTCCCACCCAAGTCTCTGATCTTGACTCCCTGTCTTCTGCCTTCCTCATCTCCCATCTAGTTTTTCAGGCTCTCTGTCACCCCGCCTTCTGACATTTTCATTTATTCAACAGAAAATGTCATCTAGAGTCTAGTCGTGTGGCAGGGCCTAGTTCTGAGCCCTGGCCATCCAGCTGTCTACTGTTCTAGAACCCTCCACCCTCAGTTCTCAGCTTCGGTTTCTCCTGGATTTATCCTTGGACTCTGTTATCCTTGGACTCTGTTATCCTTGGTCTCTGTAGCGGCATCATCTCTGCTTCCAGCTCCCTGGAGCTATGGATGCCCTGAGCGTCTGTCAATAGTTCTGCCTCTCTGTGCCCGCCTCAAACCTCTCCCTCCTTTCTCCGCCAAACTTTGGCCGGACGCCGCGCGACACCACGAGTTATTTCCCTGCTATTTCCCGGCCCGGGCTCTTGGCCCCCGAGCAACTGGTTTCCTCTTGGAGTCTGGGAGGAGCACAGCGGAGCCGGCAAGGAACGAACCAGGACCAGGGAGACACCGGCAGCAGGGGGAGACTGGCTGGAGAGAAGCGCAGGGAAGGCAGCGCTGGGGTCACCTGGAGGGTCTGAATTAGCGAGAGCCCCGAAGGCCACGGAGAGAGCGAGCAGCCCCGGGCGCCGGGAGGGGCGTGAGTGGGGCGGGGAGATGGGGCCGGGGGAGGGGACTGTGGGAAAGACTGGGCGCCGGCCGGGGCTGGAGGAGGAGGGAGGTCCGGTCTGTCCTTCCCTCGCGCGGGGCTTTAGAGGTTCCCGGGTCTAGGGACCCCTCTTCTTCTTCCCCACGCGGCCACTCAGCCTCGCTCAGGGACACGGCAGTGGGGTGGGGACCGAGCCGGCCGCGCCGGGAGTGGGGACCGAGACAGGTCCCAGGATTCTTGGTCCCGACTCCTGTCCTGCCCGGCCCACAGACGACCAGAGGCCCGCGGCGTCCGGGCTCCGCGTGCCAGCGCCATGAGGCCGCTCCTCGCCCTGCTGCTCCTGGGCCTGGCGACCGGCTCGGCCCCTCTGGACGACAACAAGATCCCCAGCCTGTGTCCGGGGCACCCGGGCCTTCCCGGCACGCCGGGCCACCATGGCAGCCAGGGCCTGCCGGGCCGCGACGGCCGCGACGGCCGCGATGGCGCGCCCGGGGCTCCGGGAGAGAAAGGCGAGGGCGGGAGGCCAGGTAAGCGGCTCCTCGGCGGCAATCGGTGGGGACGTTCCAGGGAGCGCCGCCCGGCTCTTGCCCGCGGGGTCCCGAGCTAGGGGTTCATGCCAGGGGGCTCCGCTCCCGTCCCCGCCCGACCCCGTCACATCGGGGAGCCGCAGAGGAGTGACTCGGCGGCGGGAGCCGGAACCCCTGGGACCCTCAGATCCGCCCCGAGCCCTGCAGGAAGTGGGGACGGGGCCCTGGGGCGCAGGGCGGCCCCAGCCGGGAAGGGGCGGCTGGGAGGCTGAGGGAGGGTGTGGGAGGATCCCGCGGGCGCACCCTAACCGCTGTGCTTCCCTCCCCCTTCCACCCGCAGGCCTCCCGGGGCCGCGTGGGGAGCCCGGGCCGCGAGGAGAGGCGGGACCCATGGGGGCCACCGGGCCGGCGGGTGAGTGCTCGGTGCCTCCGCGCTCCGCCTTTAGCGCTAAGCGCTCTGAGAGCCGGGTGCCCCCGCCGTCGGACGCGCCCCTACCCTTCGACCGCGTGCTGGTGAACGAGCAGGGACATTACGACGCCGTCACCGGCAAGTTCACCTGCCAGGTGCCCGGGGTCTACTACTTCGCCGTCCACGCTACTGTCTACCGGGCTAGCCTGCAGTTTGATCTGGTCAAGAACGGCGAGTCTATCGCCTCTTTCTTCCAGTTCTTTGGGGGGTGGCCCAAGCCAGCCTCGCTCTCCGGGGGCGCCATGGTGAGGCTAGAGCCTGAAGACCAGGTGTGGGTACAGGTGGGCGTGGGGGATTATATTGGCATCTACGCCAGCATCAAGACAGACAGCACCTTCTCTGGATTTCTAGTGTATTCTGACTGGCACAACTCCCCTGTCTTCGCTTGATGCCCACTGGAAAGTGAGCTCATGCTGTCTCACTCCAAGGGGAGGAGGGGGTGACACCGAAGGCCTCATCACCCGGGAGGGCTGGCCCCCCTGGAATGTCCTGAATGACTGCAGAGGTGGGGTGGGGGCCTCTCCGTTCTGCTGCCGGCAGGGAATGGGGATCAAGGCTGAGATCAGGGCTGGCAGCATGGGGCAGTGGCTGGATTTCTGCCCTAGATCAAAGGAGTTTGGTAGTTCCCCCCAGTTGCTCTGGCCCGGGACCCCAAGGTGTGGTGCTTGCTTTCTGGTCCCCTGTCTCTCTGGGTCTTCCCTTATCCCTCCTGCCCCTGGGCCCTTTTTCTCAGAGATCATTCAATAAATCTAATAAAACCCTCCTACTGGCTTCTGTCTCTCTTTACTGGTGGAGATGCTTTGATTTTGAGAATGGGGAGACGAGGGAGCAGGGTGGAGGGAGAGGGTGTTCAGGCAGAAGGGAGGGCTCTTAGGCTAGATGGAGCCTGGGCCAGGAGATACAGAAAACAGGCCCAGGTGATGAAGAGGCCGGTCCACGGAGCTGCCACCCAAGCGGTGTAGGTTGCGAACAGGAGCGCCCTGCTAGGGATGGTGTCCTGGTGGGGGACTCCGGCCACCCAAGAAGGCACACCTTTTTCTAACTCAAAGATGTCATAAGAACTGGCTGGAGCTTCAACACACACATCCCTGCCCTGACCAACAAAAAGGAACTTGGGATTTTCACCCATGGCTGCTCTGGCTCTGTGCCTGTTTCCTGGATGACTGGAACACTATTTCTCTGTCCCTGATGCCAGGGGAGTGAAGTGTCCCTGGCTGTCTAGAGATGTTATTTCGGAGATGGCCACAAGGGGGCGTCCTAGTTCCAGAATGCAGCAGTGACCCTAGATAGCTTGAGCTCCTGGCTACTAGGGCGATTAGGTAGAGGAAGGGTTTTGAGGTCTCCCAGTAGGATTCCAGATGGGGTGGGGGATAATGGGGTCATTTGCTCCCAGCTCAGGAAGTTTATCTTCTCTCATAAAATGTTTATCCTCACATTAAACAGAGACTGGAAGGAACTAAGCCTCCCCTTGGTCATCTCCCCTTCCAGGGTTGGGGGAAGGGGGGCAGAAAAGCCCTTCCTCAGGCCTCTCCACTCCAAGGTGGATGTGGGGAACGCTCCCTCACTGTGCTAGGCCGCGCCACTAAGCCCGTTCAATCTCTCTGCCTTGTCCCGCCCCTAACCCAATGACTAACAAACCCAGGCTTGCCAGGCCCACATCAGCTCAGGCTCTCAACACAAAAGTGGAGGGCCCTCTCCTCAGCCCCTCCTGACCTACCCCTTTCCCCCCTCCCCTCCTTCCAGAAGGCTGTCTCTGGTATTATGCTCCTACATATAACATACAATTATGGGATAGTGTCCCGCCCCCCACCCCCACCCCTTTGCAGGTCATGTGAGGATTGATATGACCAATGGGGACTGGGCCCATTACAGGAGCTAGAGACAGGCCTCCCAGCTCTCCAAGAGGAGGCCCCGCAGCTATACTCCAGCCCATCATAGCACCTCTCTGCCAAGAGACACAAAGACACCAACTCCTTCAAGAATCTCAGGATAGATTGGACTCCAGGCAGCAGAAGCCCCAAGTTCTCTCCTGGAAAGAATGGCACTAGAGGGAAAACTTGCTCAATGGGTAAGTTCACATTCCTCTTTCCGAGGGCTCAATTCTGACAAAATGGAAAAGATAGGGCTATGCTTAGTCACTCAGTCGTGTCCGACTCTTTGCAACCCCATGGACTGTAGCCCGCCAGGCTCCTCTGTCCATGGGGATTCAGGACAGAATACTGGAGTGGGTTGCCATGCCCTTTTCCAGGGGATCTCCCCAACCCAAGGATCAAACCCTACAGGTCTCTCACACTGCAGGCAGATTCTTGATTGACTGAGCCACCAGGGAAGCCTGGAAAAGATAGGGAGAGCTTTCCAAAAGTCATGCATATGAGAGGGCACAAATTGGAGAAGGTAAAAGCAAATCTAGCCACACAGGGCACAGGCTCTCCCCAAGGCGCCCTATCTCAGCTCTTCCCCTGCCAGTTCCCCCATCAACTACACTTGGGACTGAAAGACCCTGCTGCAGCATCCGTTACCATAACCAACCATTCACCCTTGTGAAGATGCACACAGAGGCCATCAGAGCTGTAACACTTTATTCATTGGATCCTGGGCCAGACGGACCCCTCAGGGAGCTGCATGCCCCTCAGCGCTGGCTCCTTCTGTATTTGGACTCTAGTGAAATGTGCACAGTCTTCCCTCCCCAGTGGCAGGGAGAGACGGACAGAAGGGGAATGTCATTTTTTTCTCTGTGATGTGGGGAGTGAAAGGAAGAGGAACAATCTGGTTATCCCTCCTGAGGTTCCCAGTGATGCCGGGTATCAGAGGGTACATGGTCCCAAAGCCAGGTGCAAACATACATATATACACACACACCTGGGGGGTAATTCTTGACCCCAGCTGTCAGGTCAGGTAAGGAGGGAGCCTTGTAAGATCACAACAGGTAGAAGCAGTTCAAAGGGCACCTGAGAGATACTACCCCCAAAGCCTGCCAGAGCATAGGAGCTCCAGCTGAAAGCAAATGTTCAAGATAATTCTAAGGCCCTTGAATTGCCAAAATACCCAAATGACATTGATGTGCATGGCTGAAGAAGCTGGGAAGGAAGTGGGGAGGATGCAGGGAGAGAACCTACAAATCTCAACAGAAAAACCAGAAGCGAAGTGGGGGGAGTCCCCAACGCTGGCATCAGGGTGGGCCCTGGCTGGAGGGGAGTCCACAGTGAACAGTCTCCGGGGCCTTGCAGAGTGACACCCTCACCACCCTTGGCATCACAGGGACACACAGGGTAAGGAAAAGCTGTTACCCTGCCCCTACCCAAGTCACAGTCTTTCAGGGTTTCCCACTTCAGTGTCCTGGAGATGCAGCTTAGAGACTCAGCACGATGACTATGGGGGCAGCAGGGGATGCAGGCCGGGACCCAGAGATCAGGTGTGAACATGGCCTGAGCACAGCTGGCTGCGTGGAGCATGGAGGGGTGGGCAGGAGGGAGGAAACCTTCAGAGGTAGACGTTGAGGGTCTGCAGGATGCCCCGACGGCACAGTGGGCAGTTGCGGTGGTAGACGGGGTGGCGCATCAGGATCTCAGTGCAGGCCTGGCACAGGCACAAGTGCCGGCAAGGCAGCAGCAGCACCGTCTTGCTCTGGTCCTGGCAGATGACACACTTCTTCCGCTCCTCCTGCTCCTTCAGCAATTCCCACGGGTCCTGCCCAGCTACAGACTCCTCCTCGTTGAGCCTCTCCCGGCCCCGGGCAGCCGTCACTCTGGCCATCCTGACCTCCTCTTCTTCTGCCTCTGATCGGGGCCCAGCTTCAGGAAGAGCATCCTGTCGCCATGTCCTGGCTGAGGGCAGCCTCCTAGGGCCACCCTGGGGGGCTCCAGGGGCCCCTCCCCGGTTTGGCCAGCTCGCCAGCTGCAGGCTACGGCTCCAGACTCGGCGCCAGGCCTCCAAGCCCAGAACTAGCCGAGAGAGCCGCACAACATCCTCTCTGAGCCGGTGGTAGGATGGCCGGGCATGGAGCTGACTGAGCGCCCGGGTGGCCAGCCTCAGGGTGAGGTCTGGGTGTAACAGAGTCACTGTCACTGCCAGCACGCAAGCCAGCAGCACCAGGCCAGTGAGATTGACAAGCACAAAGCTGGCCAGGAGGCGGGCAGCTGAGGCCAAGAGCTCCAGCACTAGCTGGCAGGGGGTCCAGAGAAGGATGGACATGGCCACGGCACTGCTGGAAATGTGGGCTAGAAAGGCAGCCACTACATCTGTCATCCTCCACAGCGGCCCCATCACTGCATCCCACAGGGCCAGCACAAGGGAGAAGAAGTTCTGAGTGCCAATGAGGCAGATGTTGACCAGGCTATTGATCACGTAGGCCACTAGGCTCATGGTGATGGCACAGACGTCACAGATCTGACGCAGCAAAGCATGACCATTGGAGACCATATTGAGGACACCCCGGTGGAGGATCTCCCGGCTCCTAAGCGCCCCATGGGAGGCCAAGTGCCCCAGGAGCTTTAGGCTCTCCAGGCCAGAACAGCAGCTGTACAGTACCGTAGACAAGGCCTGCAAGCCCCCACAGGTGAAGCGGACCATAGCTTCAATCAAGGCCAGCAGTGAAAGTAAGACTCCACGGCCCAAGTGCAGAAGACTAGTCAGTACCGTGTGTGGCAGGTTGTAGATGAAGGCCAGGAGCCAGGCCAAGGAAGCCAGGAGGGAGGACACCAGCAGGAAGTTGAGGTCCAACACCAAGGTCAGCACATCCAGCAACAGGCCCACCCCATTCACTACCAAGTACACAGCCTCCATGATAGGGCTATGGGGTTGGTCCTAGAGAAGTCTGGCTCCCGGCTGAGGCGGGTGTCAGGGTTGTCAATATTTGGGCGGAAGGGGGCTCAAGGATTAATCTGGAAGGGAAGTGAACGGTCTCTCCAATCAGAGAGAAACTGAGGAAGAATTGGGTTAGAAGTGGAGTCTCAGGGGAGGGAAAAAGGGCCAGGTGCCGATCCAGGACTCCCGGTTTTGAAGGCGGTCTGTTTGGGAAGAAAGAAGCCAAACATCTCTAAAGTGGAAATGATCCCGGGCTGGAGGAAAAATCTCAGCTTTGGAGGCCTGCTGGTGGCGTACCACGGCCGGGCAATGGGTCAGATCGAGAGAAGACCGGGAACGGAAGGGATCGGGCCAGGCCGGGGCCGGGTGGGGGCGGCGCAGGCTGGGCGCAGGCTCGCGGTCCAGCTACGCAGGTGCCCCTGTCCCCTCCCGGCCCCCGTTCTCTGGGCTCGCGGCGCTTTGCGCCCAAGGGAGCAGGAGGGAAGGGAGCGAGCCTCAGCAAACCCCAGGCGCGGCCTCTACTCCGCTGGGCGCTGCCATCTTGTGTGAGAAAGGGTGGGGCAAGAGGCATGTCAAGGAGGGAGGGGCGACGAACTCTGGCCAATCGGTGAGACTCAACCACAGGAAACATCGAGCGTTCATTGGTCCGTTTGAACGGCGCCCAAACATATTCAGTGCTTTACAGAGGTGAGGCGGAAACAGATTGAAATCCCCTCCCCGTTGAGGCGGGGATTGGTCAATTGAAGGGCAGAGGCGACTCGCCCCAGCCCCGCCCCCTAAAGGAGCAGGACTCGTGTGTGTGTGTGTGTGTGTGTGTGTGTGCGCGCGTGCGTGCGTGCGTGCGTGCGTGTGTGTGTGTGTGTGTGTGTGTGTGTGTGTGTGTGTGTGTGTGTGTGTTTTCCATGGCTCAGTCGTGTCAGACTGGGACCCCACGGCCAAATTTCTCTGTCCATGGGATTTCCTAAGCAAGAATGCTGGAGTGGGTTGCCGTTTCCTACTCCAAGGGATCTTCCTGACCCAGGGATCGAACCCGCCTCTCTTGAGTCTCCTGCATTGGTAGGTGGATTCTAAAGGAACAGGACTTTGGACTGGGCTATTACGGGCGCTGTTCTTTCTCTTCGCCTCCAGCCTTGATTTTTTTTTAAAGTCCGGATTGGTGGTCACTGTTCTGAACCAGGCTTTAGGATTGCACCACCTCCACAGCCAGACTCAGTCACTTGTCTTCCATTCATCCATTTTCTCCATCGTGTATTGAGCTGCTACACATGCACTGGGGATGCAAAAAATGTTTAAGACCTGCCTGCTCACAAGCAGTTTAAAGGGAAACAGATTGTGATAGGGGATTCCCAAGCTGCTATTTCCAAACTGTTTCCTCAAGCTCTGTCACGTTTTCTCAGCATCCTCAGGAGATTACCTCATTGTCAGTAAGAAAAAGAGGTCACAGGCTGGAAATAGCTCACACTCCTAGCCCAGGCCCTATTCATTTGTTTACTTAAACACCTGGGCAGCCTTAGTAGTTGCCTCATTATTTTATCCCTTTTTAAAATATTCAAATAATATTCAAAATATCTAAGATCCTATCCCAAATACATTGAGAGCCTGGTCTTCTCTACTAAAGCCAAGGATACTTGGGGGTCTGAGCCTCCCCCTGGCCTCTATTGTTTTAATTTCCTGCTTGCATTTGTTCCCTGGAAACAATGCACAACAAGAAAGTTGGGAGTTAAGTTTTGCTTAGGGTAAAACGAGGACTATAGGCCAGCAGACAGTCTCTCGAATAGTTCTGAGGAACTGCTCAGAAGAGGTAAGAGGGGAGCTGAATATATATATGTAATTTTGGTAGGTAATTGGGCAGACGTGCAATCTTTTCACACATGTTTTTACAGAAGGCTGCTGCTGGTCACAGGAAGTTTGCTGCTAGTCATGAGAAGCAGATATCTCCATTAATGATTACAGTACTTTTTTAGATATAAGAAGGTGCAAGAATTTGTGTTCATAAAAATCTCCTGAAAATAACTATCTGAAGGCCTGTTCTGCCTGTTTTTCCCAGAACATAGAGTGCCTCATTCCTGCTCTTGGTTCTGAATTCCCTTCAGGGTATGTCAAAGTTGAGTGACTGGTGGCTAGTGACAGTTTTTAGTTGGCACAGTAAACTCTTCTTAAACTGTCTTTAAGACTTCTTCTTAAAGTGTCTCTATCACCCCACCCTGGACACTGCCTGAATCCTTTCTTTCCCAAAGCACCACTGATTCAAGGCTGAAATATTCTGCACACCTTTTCAAGACAGGTGGCTCCCAGTACAGGTTAGAACATAGTGCAGTTTCTTAACTCCCCACGCTTTTCTCTAGCTTCTCTCTCACATCTGTCAGGCCCCAACTTCATGTTTTCTCTGAGACATGTTTTCCCTTTGTCTTCCTCTTCCTTTTGAGATTTCCCCTCTTTCTCGAACCACCAGACTCCAACTTTCCATTGTTATTATTTGTTTGTTTATTTCTACTGCACTGGATCGTCATTCCTACATGCAGGCTCTCTCTAGTTGCAGTGCTCGGGCTTCTCACTGAGGCAGCTTCTCTTGTTGCCCAGTATGGGCTCTAGGGCATGTGGGCTTCAGTAGTTGTGGAGCCCGGGCTTAGTAGTTGCAGCTCACAGGGTTAGTTGCCCCTTGTCATGTGGATCTTCTGGGACTAGGGATCGAACCCATGTCCTCTACATTGGTAGGCAGATTCTTAACCACTGGACCCCCAGGGAAGTCCTCCATTGTTGTTTGATATACAGAATAGTCTGTTTCTACCCCCAATTCCCTCTAAACTGTAGCCACAAAATCCTCATTTCTCTACACAAAGGAGAATAATATAAAGATTTGTTTAACCTTCTGTCCATATCACAGTCTGTTGTGGTTATTGTTGCTGGTGGTTTTTTTTTGTGGGTTTTTTTTTTTTCATTTTCCCCTAATCTGAAATCTTAGCGAAAATGCCCATCTCCTCTTCAAGATACTTGATCCCACCACCCATAACCTGTCCTCTCCAAAAATTTTACTTGTCCAATGAATACTATTGTGTTTTTAATCTATCTTCCTGAAGCACTTGACACCAGTGACTTCCTCCACCGTTGGCCTCTGGACCTTACCCTCTCTTGTCTTCTTTCTGTGCTCACCATGGCCCCCTCTCCTCTCTACCAGTGATTCCCAAATCTGTGTCTTCAGCCTGAATTTGTCTTTCAAAGTTCAGGTTCCAGCTGCTTCCTTAACAGCTGCTGGATAGCCTACTGGTGCTTCAAACTTAATGTGTCCAAAATCAAACTCAGCAAATTTGCTGTGCCTACACTGTGTGTACTTAACCAGCCAGCTTTCTGCACCAAGAAAGACCTTGAAGCTGGCAGGATCCTCTAAGACAGTATTTCTATTAGCCTGGGACCAAGGCCTTACCTTTGTGATCTGAGACATCCTTAAACAAGACACAGCCTTGGACTCTGTTGGCATTCCAGCAGTAGACAGCCAGAGGTTACCTGTGGTCAACATTCTTTGGGTAAATTACTATGGGTGAATTACTGCAAAACGCTCTCCATCCCTATGCTAGAAATATAAAGTACCATGTGACCACAGAGCAAATGAAGTGCTGGGATGACAACCCCCTCCCCCCCACTGCTTGGGAAAACCAAGGCACTTCTTGATTCTGAGAGGTTGTAAACACTCCCTTTGAGGTGATTGTTGTGGTTTGGACTTAAGCACTATCTCTACTGACTTGATAATATTTCTTTCTCTTCCAGGACTGTGTTTCAGATAACAGCTAGTTCAAACCCACTGCTGCCAAAGCAGGGGTCATCTCTATTTGAAAATATTTTTTAATGTTTATTTTTATTTATTTGGCTGCTCTGGGCCTTAGTAGCAGCATGTGGGAACTAGTTCCCTGACCAGGGATCAAACCCAGGTCTCCTGCATTGGGAAAATGGAGTCTTAGCCACTGGACCACCAGGGAAATCCCCATCTTCTATTTGAAGGCTGGAAGACTTGAGAGTATTGGTCAAAAGAGCTAACACCAGGCTCCCCTGGTAGTCCAGTGATAATCTACCTGCCGATAACAAGAGACATGGGTTCAATCCCTGATCCGGGAAGATCCCACATGCCACGGAGCAGCTAAGCCCATGCGCCACAACTATTGAGCCTGAGCTGTAGAGTCTGGGAGCCTCAACTACTGAAGCTCATGTGCCCTAGAGCCTGTGCTCTGCAATATGAGAAGTCGCTGCAACGAGAAGGCCACGCACTGCAGCTAGAGACTAGCTCCCACTCGCCACAACTAGAGAAAAGTCTGCGCAGCAACGAAGACCCAGCCAGAAATACATAAATACATAATTAAGTCAATGAATAAAATTAAATTTGAAAAAGAAAGAACCAACAGCAACTGACTTTAGGGAGGAAGTTCAAATTGCTTATGAGTGTGAGTTGTAGTGGTTGAGAAAAAAGAAACCAGATCTGGAGAAAACTTAATGCCTGGAGGCGCTATCCTTGCAGAATTGTGTCATGGAAGATACAGTGGTATGATCTAAAATGCTCAGGCATCTGCCCAGGGGCCTGCTGCAACAACAGCTGGTTTCTGCTGTTGTGCCAAGTGCAGGGCTTTTGTGCTGCTAGGTGAGAGATACGGGCTGGGACAACAGAGGGGGTTTTTAGAGGTTGTTCAGGCTTGAAGAGATGGGGTGAAACCAGAAAGACTGTCTAATTTAGGAGTTTTGCTTTGTGGCGCTGTGTCTCCTATAACCCTCCCTTTTATCTTCCCATCATGTGTTCAGTAAAATCCGTATCACTGCCATGGTCTTAAGAGTTTGATATTTTTTTTCCTTTTTGATTTAATTTGGCCTTTTAATTATGCAGATCATTTACCAGATCCCCAAAGTCAAACTATATGAAAAGGTATATTCCTAAAAGGTTTGTGTCATGGTCTGTGTGTGGATTGGAAAAGTTTCCAGATATGAGGCAGAATGAGAAGAGACTGAAGTTTATTAGAGTGGGAGACACAGTTAGAACAGAGAGCTGGCTCAAGAGAAATCCAACCCCTTTCAAGGGCTAGTAGGCAATTTTTATAGCCTCAAGACTGAGAAAATTCCTACTGGAAGGGTGGCATTCAGTTCAATTCAGTTCAGTTCAGTCGCTCAGTCATGTCCGATTCTTTGCGACCCCATGAATCGCAGCATGCCAGGCCTCCCTGTCCATCACCAGCTCCCGTAGTTCACTCAAACTCACGTCCATCAAGTTGGTGATGCCATCCAGCCATCTCATCCTCTGTCGTCCCCTTCTCCTCCTGCCCCTAATCCCTCCCAGCATCAGAGTGTTTGCCAATGAGTCAACTCTTCGCATGAGGTGGCCAAAGTACTAGAGTTTCAGCTTTAGCATCAGTCCTTATAAAGAAATCCCAGGGCTGATCTCCTTCAGAATGGACTGGTTGGATCTCCTTGCAGTCCAAGGGACTCTCAAGAGTCTTCAACACCACAGTTCAAAAGCATCAATTCTTCAGCGCTCAGCTTTCTTCTCAGTCCAACTCTCACATCCATACATGACCACTGGAAAAACCATAGCCTTGACTAGACGGACCTTTGTTGGCAAAGTAATGTCTCTGCTTTTAAATATGCTGTCTAGGTTGGTCATAACTTTTCTTCCAAGGAGTAAGCATCTTTTAATTTCATGGCTGCAATCACCATCTGCAGTGATTTAGGAGCCCCCCAAAATAAAGTCTGACACTGTTTCCACTGTTTCCTATCTATTTCCCATGAAGTGATGGAACCAGAGGTCATGATTTTAGTTTTCTGAATGTTGAGCTTTAAGCCAACTTTTTTCACTCTCCTCTTTCACTTTCATCAAGAGGCTCTTTAGTTCCTCTTCACTTTCTGCCATAAGGGTGGTGTCATCTGCATATCTAAGGTTATTGATATTTCTCCCGGCAATCTTGATTCCAGCTTGTGCTTCTTCCAGCCCCACGTTTCTCATGATGTACAATGCATGTAAGTTAAATAAGCAAGGTGATAATATACAGCCTTGACGTACTCCTTTTCCTATTTGGAACCAGTCTGTTGTTCCATGTCCAGTTCTAACTGTTGCTTCCTGACCTGCATAAAAGTTTCTCAAGGGGCAGGTCAGGTGGTCTGGTATTCCCATCTCTTTCAGAATTTTCCACAGTTTGTTGTGATCCACATAGTCAAAGGCTTTGGCATAGTCAATAAAGCAGAAATAGATGTTTTCTGGAACTCTCTTGTTTTTTCGATGATCCATCAGATGTTGGCAATTTGATCTCTGGTTCCTCTGCCTTTTCTAAAACCAGCTTGAACATCAGGAAGTTCACGGTTCATGTACTGCTGAAGCCTGGCTTGGAGAATTTCGAGCATTTCTTTACTAGCGTGGCATTAGTGATTGGTTAAGATACTATGGTCATTTCCTTGGTGGCTTAGATGGTACAGAATCTACCTGCAGGAGATGCAGGTTTGATCTATCCCCTGGAGAAGGGAATGGCTACCCAACCACTCCGGTTATTCTTGCCTGGAGAATTCCAGGGACAGAGGAGCCTAGCAGGCTTACAGTTCATGAGATCACAAAGAGTCAGACATCACTGAGCAACTAACACTTCACTTTTTAGGATGCATTGGGTGGGTATTTTACTTAATATGGGGTCAGGGAACTGGCTAGTTTAGATCCGAAGGCTTATGGCAGTGGTAGATACAGGGCTCCGTTAGTGGCAGAGATTGCTGTCCTGTGACCTGGGTATAGGGCTCCACAGTTTGCTCTCACCCTGGCCCCTCCACCCCGTTCCCTTCGAGTAACACCCTTAGCCCCACAAATCGCAAACACACTGAAAACTATTTTCCTCAATCGGCATCTGAGGCTTGGCACTGGCACAAGAGAACCCAAACCCTAAACATCGGCTCTAGTAATAACACTGTTCAGGCCCAGAGAAGCACTTCACATCTCATAACCCGTGTCCTGGAAACATGAGGTGACTGTATCCAAATGACACAAAGTTCTATGGTTTGTGCCACGGGAGAATTTCAGCCACTGAAGCACTTAGGGAAGAAAAGAAATACGTTAATTAACTAGTCAAATCCTCTTGCTTTTCCTCCTGTTCCAATTTGTGGTTCCAGAAGTACTCCGAAATTAATGTGGTATATGCAATAGTGGCTGAGGAACATTTGTAATATTAATTCATATTTTTTAAAATTTGTCTATATATGCGTCTAGATGAAACATGCTCGCGATTTTATTGGCTTTAGTCCTATTCTGATTTACAGGAAGGACTGAAGAAAAGCAACTTACGATTTTAGGCATTGATTTAAAAGGATGTTGAAGGTAAGTTGATAATGCGATTGACACGGTTAGTAAAAATAAAGATGGACACGGTTAGTAAAAGTAACATGAACAAGGTCATTTTTTTCACGAAAATCCAGAAACCTTTTTTTGTACCGTATGCCATGTATGGCACATAGTTATTTGTTACTATGACCTGACCTCAAGTGTGGTCATCATGGCTTTCTTTGGAACATTAAAAAGATTATATACAGAATTTTCTGGATCTTCCCAAAGATGAAATATCTTAGGAAAACACATATCACATTTGACTTTACAACACTCTTGGACACATGATGAGAATATTGGCTAAATGCTATTAAAACAAGTAGATTTAATTAACACATGATACTAAAAGAAGAGTTAAGCAAAACAACAGAAAGCTCTCAAATAGTTTCCACGTGGTCCCAAGTGGAAAATGAAATTATTCTTGAATGTGTGCTACCCACAGATATTTGAGAGGGACTGTTTGTTAATAATATTGAGAAAAGTTTAACGAATCTAAACCTAAGTTTGATTGTTTTAGTTTCTTTGTTTTTTCACAATTGATGAGCTAATACTAATACATTATTATTACTAACTGAGGTCCATAGTTTACATTAGTGCTCACTTTTAATGTGGTGCATCCTTTAGGGACTTCCCTGGTAGTCCAGTGGCTAAGACTCGAAGTTCCCAATGCAGAGGGGTGGAGTTTTATACCTGGTCAAGGAACTAGATTCCAAATGCCACAGCTAAAGATTCCCACATGCCGCAGATCAGATCCAGCACAGCCAAATACATAAATAAAAATAAATATTTTGAAAAACCCTGAAATCTGCTGTAGATCCTATGGGTTTTGACAGATGTATTATACCATGGCCTACCATTACAGTATCATGCAAAGTATTTTCCCTGCCCTAAAAATCCCCTGTGCTCCACAAGGATGACCCTTTCTTGCCTCCCCTCCAGCCCCACTTCGTGGCCATCACTGATCTTTTTGACATCTTCTTCGTTTTGCCTTTTCCAGAATGTCATATCACTGGAATCATGCAGTATGTAGTCTTTTCAAATTATCTTCTTAGCAATAAACATTCGGGCTTCCTCCATGTCTTTTTGTGACTTGATAGCCCACTTCTTTTTAATCCCTGCGTAATTCCATTGTATGGATGCAGCTACCAGTTTGTTTATCCATTCTCCTATTAAAGGACATCGTGATTGCTTCCAAGTTTTGACAATTATGAATAAATCTGCTACAAACACCCATGTGGAGGTTTTGTGTAGGACTAAGTTTTCAATTCATTTGGGTGAATACCAAGGAGCGTGATTAATGGATCTTATAGTAAAGGTATGTTTCACTTTATAATAAACTTCCAAACTTTTCCAAAGTGGCTGTGCCACTTTGCATTCCCATCAGAAATGAATGAGAGTTCCTATCGCTCCACATGCTCTCCAGCACTTGGTGTTGCCCGTGTTTTTGAACTTTAGCTATTCCAATAGGTGTGCATTGCATCTCACTGTTTTAATTTGCAATTCCCCAGGCTTCCCTGGTGGCTCAGACTGTAAAGAATCTGCCTGCAATGCAGGAGATATAAGAGACACGGGTTCGATCCCTGGGTCGTGAAAATCCCTTAGAGGAGGGCATGGCAACCCTCTCCAGTATTCTTGCCTGGAAAATGCCCTGGACAGAGGAGCTGGTGGGCCACAGTCCACGGGGCCGCAAAGAGTCAGACACGACTGAAAAGACTGGGTACAGCTAAGCACTCACCACTACTGAACTGTATGTTTAAAAATGGCAAAGGAGTTAAATTTTACCTTTTTTTTAAAAAAATTACCATTAAAGAAACAAACAAAAAACTCTACTTATGCTTTTACCGTTTGACCCAGAAATCCACCTCTAGGAATGTACCGTTAAGACACTTTCAACAAAATGAACATTTATTGTCACATTATTTATAATTGCAAAATACTGGAAATTGTTTTTGGCCCCTCCTGTATGGATTGTAGAGTCTTAGTTCTTGGACCACAGCAGTGAGAGCGCCACGTCCTAACCACTGGGCCGCCAGGGAATCCTCTTGCGTCATTTTGACTTTTGGAAGCATGTTAATCGCCTACACACTTAAAATATTAAACTAAATCAAAATATGAGAAAAAAAGAAACTGAATGCAAACAGAAACAAATGAACCCAGCTGAATTTCATATGAGTGATATAACCACATAGCAAGGAGGGAAGTATACCCTGTGTCTCAGACGGTAAAGAATCTGCCTGCAATGCAGGAGACCGGGTTCCGTCCGTGGGTCAGGAAGATCCTCTGGAGGAGGGAATGGCAATCCACGCCGGTGTTCTTGCCTGGAGAATCCCATGGCCGAAGAGCCTGGTGGGCTACAGTCCGTGGAGTCACAAAGAGTCGGCCATGACTGGACGACAACAGCACACCACACACCCTCAACCTGGGGGAAGTAAACACCTCTTGGACTCACTTTACTAGGCTTACTTTTTATAGTGTATGACAATTTTGAAATATTGTTGGGAGCCAGAGTTCTTCGTTTGGATAAAGGGATTCATGAATATGAAATACAGGAAGGTAGAGAACCGCATGAAACTGGATCAAAATTGTAAGCTACCAGTATAAACTCATGCTTTCTATAATAATAATATATATATTAGATATACTATATATTAGCTTAGATGTATTATATACATAGTATATGTGATTATGTGTGTCCATTGAAAGAACCTAGAAGCAATAAAACCCTAGAAGCAAGACGCATACCTAATACTCAGATGTTGGTTTCTACCATTCCCCACTAAAAGAAACAGGGTTCCTGGGGAAAAGAGTTGATTATAGTGGCTGATTATAGACAGAGAAGGTAGAAGGTTGACAATTCTGCCAGAAATTAAGTAGCACCAAAAATTATGGGGCAGGGGCCAGCAGACTGGGGGTGGGGGTGGCTGTGTCAGAGGATGCAGAAGCCAGATCAAAGGTGGCCACATCTGGGTTGATTTCAGCATCAAAATGAAAAAGGACCATAATGGAATAAAACCCACTGAATAAAATGGGAGTCCATGAGTCCAAATATATTACAAAGAATATAAATAAACAAAAACTAGAAAGGAGGGCTCTTGTTTACAATGGAACACTGACTGATACAGAAGGAGGGAGGCTGACGGGCGAAAATTGTCATTTCAAACCATCAGAGTGACTTCCCGAGGGGTCCAGTGGTGAAGATGCTGCAGGTCTAATGCAGGGGGTGCAGGTTCAATCCCTGGTTAGGGAACTAAGGTCCTGCATGCTATGGGGTGTAGCCAAAAAGTTTAAAAATCATAATAAATAAAGCCACCATGGTAAAAATTGGTTCAGACCAGAACCATTACGGGATGCTAACGTATGTATTACTTATATAATATTTCAGCCTGGGTTGCATAACCCTACTTCATGCACAAGATTACAACAGACAAACCCGGATTGACAAATATGAACGCAACGTCTGAGGAACCGTTGCAGATTATAGGGAAATAACGAGACCTGAAGACTAAAGATAGTAGAGAAAACTGGACTGCATCCTATCCTAGAGAGAAAAGACCAGCACTACAGTGGACGTCTGGGACTCTTGTCAAACTGGATATGGATTATAGACTAATGTTTTGTATCAGTTTAAATCTTCTAAATTGGATAACTGTATTGTGATTATATGGGACAATATCCTTCTTCTCAGGAAATATTGAAGTATAAAGGGACCTACGAGCACACTGTATGCAATCTACTTTCATGATTTAGAATAATTATACATATGTACACACATCAAATAAAACATTTTAGTTAAAATTTAATATAAATTTTAATTTAGAGAGAATAAAAAAGCAAAATCTGGGGAACTCCCTGGTGGTGCAGTGGTTTGGACTCTGAGTTTTCACTGCTGAGAGTGTGGGTTCAAATTCTTGGTGGAGGGACTAAGATCCCACAAGCCAGGTAGCTTGGCCAAAAAAGAAAAGAGCAAAATCTGTGCAAAACATTAATAATCATCTTTGATTCTAACTAAAGAGTATACAGATATGGAATTTAGAAAGATGGCAATGACGACCCTGTATGCAAGACAGCAAAAAAGACACAGAGGTGTATAACGGACTTTTGGACTCAGAGGGAGAGGGAGAGGGAGAGGGTGGGATGATTTAGGAGAATGGCATTGTAACATGTATACTATCATGTAAGAATCTAATCGCTAGTCTATGTCCGACGCAGGATACAGCATGCTTGGGGCTGGTGCACGGTGATGACCCAGAGAGATGTTATGGGGAGGGAGGTGGGAGGGGGGTACATGTTTGGGAACACATGTACACCCGTGGTGGATTCATGTCAATGTATGGCAAAACCAATACAGTATTGCAAAGTAAAATAAAGTAAAAATAAAAATTAAAAAAATAAATAAATAAGAGTATACAGGGAGTCTACACTATCTCTGCAAACTTTCTGAATGTTTGAAATTATTTCAAAATAAAATTAAATATATAAAAAGAGAAGCTAAAACAAGGAAATAAAAATGTTTGCAAGGGCATAAAGGAAAAGACTCACATGCAAATAATCCCCAAACTAATTTCTCTTGAGACTAACTTCTGGCCAAGTTCAAATTACAGCTTCAATTGCAGAGAGATTTTAAGAAATGTAACAAAACAGTACTCTGGTGTTTTTTTAAAATAAGAGCTCAGCATTGAATAATTTGCAAGTAGTAAAATTTAAACAGCAAATGGATCTAGATATTGCTTTAAAGGCTGTTGAAAATTATTATGATAAAGACTAACATGATGAAAAAGTATTTTCAGGGGTAAAATATTTATTATCTGTGACTCCTTTATAATGTTTAAATGTGAGGTGCAAAATTTATGATTCAGTCATGAATCCAAGCATTGCTTTAAAATTGTTAGTAATAATTTCAGTTTGGAGCAACATTTCTCTAAATTTAAATTTATTTTTTAAAACAGCTAAAAACAATAACTCAAGAAAAGTAAATTAACTTGGCATTCCTAGCAACAGAATATGCATTATGAGATTTTTATTATACAAAGTAATTAGGGATTTTGCCAAAATGAAGACAAGAACATTTTATTTAATGGAATATTATATAATAACTTATGAGTTGCACGTGCCTTTATTATCCATCCCAACGTTGCTGGCCCTTCTTGAGGACACCCAGGCATGCATAATGAAAATTAAGTTAAATTATCTTGAATATTTTGCTGACTTTAAGTCATACAAAAACTGTGCCATTACATATCTTTTAATTTTGTCATTAGAAAGCTTATTTGTCAAGGTAAGAGGGTAGAGCATGTTTAAGAGTTAGCTAGCCTTCAAATTGTTCTTGCCTGGAGAATCTCAGGGACAGAGGAGCCTGGTGGGCTGCCGTCTGTGGGGTCACACAGAGTCAGACACAACTGATGTGACTTAGCAGCAGCAGCATCCTTCAAATAATTCAAACAGCTTGACATACAATATGTGAACCTTCATTTATATCTGACCTGGCCACACAAGTATTGTAGGTTTTGGTCCTTTAATTACTTCTATTTGAAAGTACAAATAGATGTTGATCATATAAAAATATTTATCTATTTTTATACAAAAGGTAGCATTCCACATATAGCACTATATATCAAGCTTTTAAATTTAGAACTATATTCCACACCAACCATACCTTAATAAAAATGTCAATGAGCCTCAAGTAAATAAATAAAATTATATTCCAGTGATCATTCCATATCAACATATAGGGAGTGTCCTTATCCTTTAAACAGCTGCGCAGTACTCCAGTGAGTAGAGTTAATTCAAGGACTGCATAGGGGACTCAGAAGTGTTGTGTCCCATCTCAAGTCAGATGTGGTAGAGGGAGAAGGCTGCCAAGAGAATCTCAGTCATGGTGGGTGACATAAGGGACCAGATTCCTCCCAAGCTTATGTTTTATTCTAGTGTGAAGCTTTTATGATCAGATGGATTGGCATGTTCAAAGTTAAAATAAGGCCATACCCCAGGTAGAGCAGGTATAACCCAGGTAAGCAGCAGCCTCCCAGAAGCGGCTGGATGTTTCCAACCTCAGTCACCAAGAGACAGGACAGATCTGGGAGGGGAGACAGGACCTTAGAAAGTGGAACTTTTGGGGGGACTTCCCTGGTGGTCCAGTGGCTAAGACTCCATCCACGCTTCCAATGCAGGAGGCCTGGGCTGATCCCTAGTCAAGGAGCTAGATCCCACAAGCTGCAGTTTTAAAAAGATCCTGCATGCTGCAGCTAAAAAAAAAGATCCCGCATTTGGCAACGAAGATCTCCCATGAGGCAACTAAGACCTGGCACAGCCTAATTCATTAGTTTAAAAAAAGAGAAGAAAAATGAGACCTTTGGTTCTGTCCCTCTGTGCCTGAACTCAGATGGAGGTAAACTGATTGGCAGGAGATCCCCTGCTCAGAACCGTTTATACACACCCTGCTGTGCTAAACCATTTATCAGGGTCTACAAATCCGGTGTAATCTGGCCTCATACCTCACTAAATTCATTCCTCCCTTGCAGGATATGAACCAACCACTAGCCGTCTCCTGCACAGAGGATGGTACCATACCCTATTTACCTGGTTACCTGCCATTACCCCTTAAAATGAAGGTAGGCGTCAACTCTTCCAGGAAGCCTTCCTTGGCCACTTAAGGCTGAGTTAAGTAACTGTTTGCATTTGTGCACCCTAGTACTTGCACATTATATTCTAATTGTTTACTTGTCAGTCCCCCTCACTACGGCTTCCTCAGTGGCCCAGCATTCACAAATCTGCCTGCCGTGCAAGAGAGGCAGGTCTAACGAGGCAGGTCTAACGCCTGGGTCAGGAAGATCCCCTGGAGGAGGGCATGGCAACCCACTCCAGTATTCTTGCTTGGTAAAATCCTGTGAACAGAGGAGTTTGGCAGGCTACAGTTCATGGGGTCACAAAGAGTAGGACACGACTGAAGCAACCAAGCACGCATTGCCTCACTAGAGCACAAATCTCTTAAGCCCATGAACCTTGTCTAAATTATGATCCCATCCTCCGCCCCCAAGCTTAGTATCTGACACACGACATCCTAGTTCAATGATGAGACAGAGAAAGGAGCTGCCACAATGCCCTTTTCCTTCCCCCTCTGTGCACACGTCACCTCTGTTTGTACCGCAGTGTTGGCATCACTCAGGATGAATTGAAATGAAGCCTAAGACTCTGGCTTCTCCAACTGATCAGTTCTGTTTTTCCATCCTCCCATCCTACCTGCTTTCTGTAAGATGAGAGAACAATTTAAACTAGGGGCACCAGGGGGCGCTCTCAGGCAAGAAGAAATAGAGAAACCCTTCAGTTCAATGGCTCAGTCGTCTGACTCTGCAACCCCATAGACTGTAGCATGCCAGGCCTCCCTGTCCATCCCAACTCCCGGAGCCTACTCAAACTCATGTCCATCCTGTCCATGATGCCATCCAACTATCTCACCCTCTGTCGTCCCTTTGTCCTCCTGCCTTCAATCTTTCCCAGCATCAGGGTCTCTCCCAATGAGTCGTTTCTTCGCATCAGGTGGCCAAAGTATTGGAGTTTTAGCTTCAGCATCAGTCCTTCAACTGAATATTCAGGACTGATTTCCTTTAGGCTGGACTGACTTCCTTTGGGATGATTCCCTTTAGGATGGAGAAAGCCTTATAAACCTCAATTCCAATTTCGTTACATCATTGCTCAAGAACTTGCAGTGGGTCCCCACTGCCTTTTCTATCTTAAGATCCAAGTTCCTCCCGCCATGACTTTACCCCACCTCATGTGCCCAACCTCTCCCGTGGATGCACCCTCTACCCTCTTGAATCTCTAGTTCGCCGTGTAACACTTTATTTTAGCACCAGCTGTTTGTATGAAGGTGGTGCCAATAGGTGGTAGCGGTGGCTGACGCTCTCCTCAAGACACTCTAAGTAAACATACAATGAAAGTGAAAGCGGTGAGCTGGCTGTGCAAACAGCAATTCATGTCTGCCGGCCTCCCGGCGTCAGCCTGACCTTCTAGCCAGATGCTGATGCTGAAACTCTTTAATACCAAAGAAGCAGCTGCCACCGTGTGTGTCCCTTTCTTCAGTCTCCCCCTTCCTCTCCTTGTCTGTGCCATTTGCTCTGCTTGGAATGATCTAGCCTCATTCCTCCCCTATCTAAACTTGACTTTTCGCTGGAGCCTCCACACGTTCAGAAAGGCTTTCCTGGCTAGTGCAGGCACCGTCCATAGATGTTCCCTCTTATGAATCCCTGTTGCATTTCCTGTTTATACCACATAATTCGTTGGTATTCAATCTGTTGCTTTCTTTTCCATGATGTGTTTACTTAATCCAGCTGCAAATTATCACAGGTAGGGGGCCCATATTTGAGAGTTGGATCAATCTTGGTTCAACTTTTAGTTCCTTGGAGTGATCAAAAAAGTTCTGGAACTAGACAAAGGTGATGACTGCATAACATTGTGAGCAGGTTTGATGCCACTGACTTGTACACTTAAAGTGGTTTAGGTTATGCGTATTTTACCCCACTGAAGAAAATGTAGCTCCATTACTCACAGGCTGTGCGACTTTAGGTCATGTAACTCTTTTCAGGTCAGTTTCCTCATTTTTTTGTTGCAAAGATCAAGATAAACATTAGCAATGAAAATGATCCTTAAGTCATGGGCTGAGTTGTACAGCCCTGTGAAAATCTTAGCTATGAGTAGCTTCTTCTCTCATTCTGAGCACTGCCATGTCCCTTCTCAACAGTCACTGGTTTGGCCACTCACCCAAGATTAGTTAATTAAGTGGCAGGGAGATCTCAAAGCCACCAATTCCTTCATGGAGTTTACAGCCGGGTATTGGAGACAAGCGCTTCTGAGGTGGCTCGGTTGGTAAAAGAATCCACCTACAATGCAGGAGATGTGGGTTCGATCCCTGGGTCAGGAATCCCCTGGAGGTGGGCATGGCAACCCACTCCAGTACTCTTGCCTGGAGAATCCCACGGACTGAGGAGCCTGGCGGGCTACAGCCCACGGGGTCACAAAGAGTCAGACACGACTGAAGGGCCTGGGCACATGTGCGTGCTCACACACTGGAGACCAGAGCTGAACTAGCTCTTTCCAGTGTGATCGGGACATAGAAGGAAGGTGCCAGGGAGAACGCAGGCCCAGTCTGACCTGGTCTGGGGATTTTCTCTGACTCCAAATCCTGTGTTCTCTCCACTTTTCAAGTTCCCTTGAGGCCGCGGACCCTGGAGACAGGGTTCAGTGTCCCTCTCCCCCCAGCTTGCTGTTCCCTTCCCCCCACCTCTCTGGCAACCTCCAAGGCCAGCTGTGGCAACAAGAGAAGGGGTCACAGGCCCTGCCAGAGTGCAGTGGAACAAGGCTCCCCTGCTCCGGGGCTCTCCCTGGGTTGTTCATAGCTCTAGGTGTCTCCAGGGGTGTAGCAGAATCTGGGATCACTAGGCTTCCTACAGGCTCCTCTCAGTAGACTAGCTGGCCCTTCCTCAGGGACAACTCAAAGTCAAAATTTAAACAGCTCTCTGGGGACACTCCTCCTCCTGGGTGATGGTATTTGGGGAGCGGATGTGAACTTCCCCGAGGGGGAGAGATGTAGGCTCCAGCTTCCGGCCCTTTGCCCTCCTCCCTGCCCCCAGCTTGCTCTGTTCTCCAAATTTAGGATGGGAGGAAGAAGTGGGAAGACGTTTGGGTCCTCAGAGGCCAGAGAGCAGAGACCCAGGACCAGAAGCAAGACAATCCTTTATCACAGCTGACAGGAGCCCCCAGCCCTGTCCGAGGCTGAAATCCTGGCTGGATCATCCTTCCCTCCCTTCCATCAGAGGTCTCTGCGCACCCCCCCAACCCCCAGAGGCAGTGCTCAGGGACTCCCCATGTCATGTGGCTCTCTCTCCAAACTCCACCCGACTCCCACCCTCAACTCAGCTCCCCCTTCTTTTCCCAAAGCAGAGACTGAATCACCTCTACCGGCCCTCGCTGGGAAAGGCTTGGAGACCGGATCTGGGGCTTCCGGAGAGCCCCCAAGGTCCCCTGCCTGAGCCCCTCCCCGGCCCGCAGCAGCCTGAGCATTTATGGTAATGTTTGGATTGGGGCAAGCTCAGCCGGATGCCCCGCCTTCCCCGGGCAGGACCTGGGATCCCCTGGGCTGAGGCCTTGGGTGCTGGAGGGCGGCCCACGTGGAGAGGGAGAGGGACCTGGGGTCAGAGAGGACTAGAGGGGACAGTCCAGGCCCGAGGGACGGCTCAGCAGGGCTGGGGACTAGGATGGGAGGGATGGGTCCCCCTCTGCACACCACACTCACTGCGAACCCTCCCTCTAGTTTATGGGTCCCTAATCCCCAGGAAGAGTCCCCATGCAGCCACATCCTCTTTTCCCTCTCTCCCCCCACCCACTTAGCAGGGAAGGGGCTGAGAGGAGAGGCCGGCAGCTCCCAGGGGAGTCGCTGGAATGCTGGGAGCCTGGGAACGGACCCTGCAGTGTCCCTGGGAAAGCCAGGCTGTGGGAATCCCACCCACAGCCCCCTCCCCAGGATGCGACACCGGATGCCAGAGACAGATCCCACCTCCCCAAGAGGGGCTTCTGTGAGAGTGGGAAAACCCCCCTGTCCCAGCCCCAGCCTGGCTCGACCCCGGAGTTCAGTAGGCCAGCTGTGATGGAGACGCCCCCTCCCGCGCCCTCCTCTCCCCACTCGGCTCTGATATAATCCCGGTCATTGTGCCACCTCCCCTCCCCCGCCCCTTCTCTGGACCCCTGTACAATGAGGCCTTTGCCTCCTCCAGCACTCAGGGTGGAGATGAACTCACTGACGGTTTCTCCAAGTTTAAAAATAGCCCCTCCCATCTCCCCCCCCGCCCCACCCACCACCAGCAGCACAAGTCACCCTCCTCCTCTCCCATGGTGTTTCTGGGGCGCAGCTCAGTCCAGGCCACATCTCCTTCCTGCCTGGAGTCAGGTGCGAAGGACATGGGTGAGACCACGTCCGGCCAAGACAGGGGCGGCTTCCCCCTATTCAATCTCTTCCCCAACATTTTCCACCCAGCCCCCCAATATCCGGTTTCCTGGCCCGAGGCTGCCTCAGCAGCAACTGCCCCCCACCCTCCTCCTACCCCGTTTTTTCACTCCCTTAGCACAGTCTCCTCCCAGCTCAGAGCCCCCGACACTGGAAAAAATTCTCTTACCTCCCCTCCAAAGACTCAGACTGAACCCTATTTTTAGGCCAGGCCGGGGGGTGGCGGGGGGAGGATTCCCCAGCCTCAGTCATCGCCAATATTGCTGGCCCACCCCCTCCACCCCATAGTGCCTTCTCTTACTGCAGATGTAAACTTGTCTTTATCAGCTTCCTTCCTCTGCTAAGCCTGACCTTCTCATATCCTCCTGGTTAAGGCCCCTCCACCGGACGGGGCTGGTGGGAGACCACTGTACCCAGTATGAGAGAGGACTCCTGGGTTTAATCTCACCCCAGCAGGGCTAACCCCCCGGGGCAGGACTAGCCTTGTCTTTTTACCTCCACCTCCACGTGGGGGATGGGGGTGGTCCCACATTGTACAATGAAATGAAAGCCCCCACTCACCCCAGAGACAGGAGTTGAGGGACTCAGACAGTGGCCACCACCCCTCGCAGCCTCAGTTTCTCTACCTGTGGTCAGACTTATGCCCAAGAGACACACCAAGGGCCTTCTGCACCCCCTGGGTCTGCCGTGGGAGTGAAGAAGGCAGCCTTCCTACCCATTCCTTCTGGAGAGAAATGAGGCAGGGGAGTTAGGGCTCTGGTCAGGGGCTCTGCTGATCCTGGCCTGCATCTGGGCAAGGCTACCTCCACCAAATCCAGGCACACCAGTGTCTGCAGATGGAAAGCCCAGAGTGGCCTCCTTGGCGCTCCCCTTCTGCTGGACCTCCATCCTCTCTTGCTGAAAGTTCTTCCCCAGAGTCTGCTTCCTCTCTTTCCTGCAGATGCCCATCTCAGACACCCTCCACCTCCCGCTCCTTCACCCTGTGCTGCCCTCATTCTGCTTGCTTCTGCCTCCAGTCCCCTCTGAAGCCTCTCCAAGGACCTGACCTCTTTGGTTTGGAATCCTAGCGCGGCCCCACTCAATGAAGCCTTCTTGAGGTTGTCTGCCCCCTGACCTCTACCACCCACTCCCTGGCAGCCCAGAGCACCTAAACTACTGGCTTCCCTAAAGGACAGTCTCTCTGCTAGTTTGGTGGGGACGTGTGGGACACAGAGGTCACCCTGGGCTCTATCCTCACTTCCCTTTCACCGCAGAGGCAGCCCCACCACCCCCTCCTAGCTTCACTCTTCTCACAACGGAAGAAGGATTCTGAACCGACCGTCCTTGGTGGTTAGCTGGCTTTGCTCTCAGGCTGGAGAGAGGAGAATGATTAGTTAATGGTGTTAAGAGAAGGCAAGGGGGGTGGAGGCAGGGAAGCAGAATACTATGCCCAGCTCTGAGCTTGCCAGGGCAAACAGCATCCTTCAGCCATTCCCATTCCTGCCCCTGCAGACAAAAACAAACGCATCCATTCCATTCTGGGCCCTGGGCCAGTCCATACATTCACTCTGGAGGAGGAGGAAGCACCATCATTCTCTTACCCCCCACCCCCACCCTGGGCTCCAAGCCCCTGGCTTGGCCTGCCTGGCATGGCCTCTGGCTGAAAATTAATGTAGACGGAGGAGGGGAGCAGCAAGGATCTGAAAGATGAGGGCTGATGTGGCTCAAGAGTCATCTCGGCGTCATCAAAACACCATCCCGGAGCATCCTCTAAGTCACCTGCCCATTTGCTGCCTCACCCTGCTCCTCCCCCACCCAGCGGCAAGGCTGCCCTGCCTAGGACAGGACTCTATTCCAAATCCAGGCCTCCTTTAGACCATCCCAGTTAGAGGGGTCCCAGCTGATGTGGACCCCTTTCCCAGGGTCAGGGAGCTGGGGGTCTGTCTCTATGAGACAAGAATCAGTCTCGCTCTCCAGAGCCTCAGTTCAGGTTCAAGGGGCCCGAAGACCCAGGTATTGGACATAAGGGGAGATGCAGGTCCCCTCGCCTCACTGGGACAGATTCCACTTGGGCAGGGCAGCCTGGAGTCAGTTCTGATTCCTCCTCCAAACCCCCCACCCTCAGCTGCTGGGGGGCCAGAGCCCTGCTGCAGGGGGTTCCATCAACCCTCAGCAACAGCAACAGGTATGGGGGGAGCAAGCTGGAGACCTTGTGCCAATTAACTCATTTTTCTCCCTCTTTTCTTCATTCAGGGGAAACTGAGTCCCAGGTTGGGTTCAGTGAGTGAAGCCAGAAGAAGCAGAAACCTCAAGATCCAGGCTCAGTGGGACAAGTGTGACAACTTCGGGCCTGTGAATTCAGCCCCTCCCTGCTTCCTCTGGTCTGAGACTTGCAGGAGCTGGGGATGAAGGGACCACCCTTAGCGCGCCGTCTCCACTCCCCAGTACAGATGCCTCTGGCTCTGTGGGCCTTGGGCCCAGGGTTCTTCCCTCACAGCGGCCAGGACTGCAAGACTTGGGGGCAGTGCCAGGCCGCCGGCCGCCGCAGTGGTGCAACCGTTCTGGGAAGCCCGATTTCTCTGGGGCAGAGGTCCGGGGGAGTGGAGGAGGCGGCGGGCAGAAGAGCTTAAAAGGGAGCGAGGTCCCCATCAAGGACACTAAGGACCTGCCAGTGGCTCTTCCGCCAGGAGGTCCCCCAGGGCTACAAGGGCTGGCTGGGGCTAAGCGGGGTCTCTGACCCGGCGGGACTCCAGCATCCGGGCCAGCTTCTCCCTGCAGCCGCCTCGGAGACACCTGTCACCGCCCCCTGTCCGTTCCCTAGCGGGGGGCTGGGAGGAAGGCTCCGGCCTAACCCCGCGCCGCGCTGTTGCAGCTCCGGGCATCTCGGCGCCGGGCCCGCCCCCTAGGGCTACGGCGCGCCGGGCGGGGGGTGGGCTGCGCGGGGCGTGGCGGGCGGCCCGGGCGCCCGGGCCCCCTCCCCCGCCCCCCTGACGTCAGCCCCCGGCGGCCGCGAGCTCCCTCACTTGGCTCTCGCCCTCCGGCCGGGAAGCATGGGACGGTCCGGGCTCATCTGCGCTTTCCTGCTCGCCGTCTGCTGCTGCTCTCGCCGCGCCGCGGGTGAGTGAGCTCGCTGGGGCCTCGCACCCCGAACGGTCCGGCTGGGCGGTCTTCGGCGGAGCGTGCCCGGGAGCAGAGCCCGCATCCCGGCGGGGGCCGGGGCTTTGCGCGGCGGCGTGCGCTCCTCCTCTCCGGGTCCCCGGCACCCGGCGCCTTGCGCGCGTATAACTCTTCTTTATGGCCAGTTTGCAGCCTCTGTTCCAGACCATCCCGGGAGCAGGACTGGGGAGACGGGGAGGGGGCTGCTGCCTGCAGCGGGAAGGGGTGGAGCAGAGTCCCTTCGGGCTCTGGGGAGAGTTTTTCTTCAGGTGCTTTCTCGGGGGCGGGGGGCGGGGAGCGTGATTGGAGCCTTGGCGGGAGGGGCAGCTACAGCGCATCCCCAAATCCTGAATTCCGCGCCCGCCTGTTGCTGGAAAACGCAGCTTTCTTAGCTGGAGGGGTGCACCGACCCCTCCCTTTCCCGCCTGGGCTTCGAGCCAGGCTAGAGGTGAGCGCGAGGGGGAGGAACGGCGGCTCCCGCCCTGCCAGGGCGTTGGCAAAGACTGGAGCGCCGTGTGGGTCCCCTCGCCCCTACCCGGGTGACGGGGTCACAGGTGGCAGGGACTAGGGATCGCAGAGTCCCGGAGTGCGAGCGCCCCAGACTTGTTTGTTACACGTCCCGGAATGGGACCAGATTCAGGTGGGAAAAGGGCCCCGGCACCTCGGAGTTTTTCTCTGAAACTGCCTAGGAGCCGGGCGCTCCCGGGCTCACCCTACCCTTGTATGGCCGCAGTGGTGTCGCTCGTTTCTCTTGGCTCCGTTTCCCGGGTTCTAGCCGCTGGCTGGCTGGGAAAGGGGAGGTCTGGGCAATACCCAATGCCATGGCTTCGTGCCCATGCCAACAGTGTCCCTGGGGTACCCTCGGTTGCTGCCTTCAAAGTCTTTCTGGGGGATGGAGGGGAAAGGGCTGCATGGGGCTCCAGTGCTGCAGAAGGTCCAGCCCCACCCTGCCCGGTTCTTCTAGGGCTGGGGAAACCGAGTCAGGGAGCTGAGGCTTTTGCTCTGGGCTGAAGACCACTCCAACAGCCCTCATTGTATGGGAGCCAGCCCAGGGCAACCACCCAGGCACCCAAGTCCAACCAGATGGTATGGAGTGACATCACCTCCTTGTGGGGCGGGCAGGACACTGGCACCGCTGACGTCACTCTTGCCCACTGCCTGGCCCTTGCCCTGACCCCTGACCCCGACCCCAGGGAGAGGTTCTGGCCCCTCCATGACTCTGACCCCTCCTGTGCTCACAAGACTCCCAGGATGGGGTCCCTGAGAGTGTGGGAATTCACAGAGGTGCTGCTTACGGAGCAGGAGATAGGGGTCTCCTGACCAGGGCTGCCCACTGGGGTCTTATGGGGGGGCGTTGGGGGGCAAAGGGTAGAGTAGTGATGTCTCACCCTTGTGGGGACAAAAAGGGCCTGTGTGCCTGGGCCTGGCACGTGCCTTGCATTCCCTCACTCTGAGCTCACCCAGGGAGGAGGGGGCCTGGAAGGAAAGGGGCCTTCCTCTTGGCCCACCCTCTGCCAGCCTCATCTGGGAGTTCCTGGTGCTCAGGGTCTCTGCTCCAATGACCAGAAATGTCCATCCCCAGCTCCCTTGAGCCAGAAGAGGGCCAGTCCCCAGGTTGGGGGGTCATACAGAGTGGTTGAGGCTTAGAGAGGACAGCGTGCCCTTCGAACCCTCACTGAAGTGGCAGAGGGAACAGCTGCTACAAGTGGGTGTGAGCGAAGGGCATGGTGAGCAGCTGGAGCTCACACAGCTGCTGGTGCCCCCCCGACCCCCCCAGGTGTGCCCGGAGAGGCCGAGCAGCCGGAGCCCGAGCTGGTGGAGGTGGAAGTGGGCCACACGGCCCTTCTGAAGTGTGGCCTCTCCCACGCCCAGGGCAACCTCAGCCATGTGGACTGGTTTTCTGTGAGTGCAGAAGAGGGCAGCAGGGGCGGGAGGCCCTGCCCTTCATGTAGCCCCAGGACCCTCACCCCCGCCCTGCTGCCTCCGCTCAGGTCCACAAGGAGAAGCGGATGCTCATCTTCCGTGTGCGTCAGGGCCAGGGCCAGAGCGAGCCTGGGGAGTACCACAACCGGCTCAGCCTCCAGGACAAAGGGACTACTCTGGTCCTGACCGGCATCACCCCCCACGATGACCGCATCTTCACGTGCCAGGGCAAGCGCCGGGCTCAGGAGCACCGCATCCGGCTCCGTGTCTACAGTGAGTGCCCTGTCCGTGCCTTGTGGGCAGCGAGGGGCATGGGAAGCGGTGGTCCTACATGCCTCCCCATCTCTCTCCCTTGTAGAAGCTCCAGAGGAGCCAAGCATCCAGGTCAATACCTTGGGCATTTCTGTGAACAGTAAGGAGCCTGTGGAGGTGAGGTCTGCTGGGGTGGCCCGGGGTTGGGGGAGGCGGGTAGGCAGGAGCTAAGAAGGGGCAGCTTGGCCAGGTCACAGAGTTAGGAAGCCTCACACCCTGCCCTCCTTAGGTTGCCACCTGTGTCGGAAGGAATGGGTACCCTGTTCCTCAAGTCACCTGGTACAAGAACGGCCAGTCCCTGAAGGAGGAGAAGAACCGTAAGTCATCCTCTCTGCCCTTAGAAGCCATGCTTGCGGCACTGTATGGGGACCGCTTTGCACTTTTACTTTGTGTTTTTGACTGCACTGTGAGGCATGCCGGATCTTAGTTCCCCGACCAGGAATGAAACCCATGACCCCTGTGTTGGGAGCATGGAGTCTTTAATCACTGGACTGCCAGGGAAGTCACTATTGTATTTTTTTTTTTCAAGTACACAAGCCATCCATGAAAATATCATCATTAGGGTTCAAACTGTACAGAAAATCTAGAAGGAAAATTTTCCTTCCTGCCCCAGACCCCCCTCCCAGAAATATCTCTGCTGTCAGTGTGTATGTATTCTTTCAAGCCTATTTCTAGGTCCTTACTCACCCATGTAAATATATCTAGGACTATATAGAGTTTTGTTTTTTATTACTTAAATCAGTGGTTCTCTTCTAAGGCTGATCTTGCTCTCCTCTGGGACACTTGGCAGTGTCTGGAAATATTTTTGGTTGTTGCAAATAGCGAGATGCAACTGGCATCTGGGGGGGGGTTAGTGAGGCCAAGGATGCTGTAAACATTCCACAGGGCACAGAGTACTTCTGGCTCCAGATCTCAGTGCTGAGGTGGAGAAACCCCGATCTGAATGGCACGGCCTGCCCTACACTGTTTCCCTTTTGACAACAAGTCCTGGAAATCTTGCTGGATCGCTCTGTTTAGAACTACCTGATTGTTTACCTACTGCCCAGCATTTCACAGGGCTGAGCTATAATGTAATATATAATATAGCTATAATATGATCTAGCTAACCATTCATTCTGGTTAGTAGATGTCCAGACTGTTTTCTCTGTATTTTTAAATCACTGCAGTATTATTTGCACACACCCTTGTATGAGTGCCCACGTGTGTTTGGGGTAGGTAGCAAGCAGTAAAGAGCTGGGTTGAAGGGTTGCAGGTGGCATTCGTAATGATCCGTGGCCCTCTACAAGGGCTCCCTGCCATTCCTTCCCCGACTCAAGATGCCACAGGGTGGGGATGGAGGCGGAGCGGAGACTCACCGAACCGTTCTCCCCTTCCTCTCTGCCCAGGGGTCCACATCCAGTCATCCCAGACGGAGGAGTCGAGTGGTCTGTTTACCTTGCGCAGCGTTCTGCAGGCGCAGGTGTCCAAGGAGGACAAAGATGCCCAGTTTTACTGTGAGCTCAGCTACCGGCTGCCCAGTGGGAACCACATGAAAGAATCTAAGGAGGTCACCGTCCCTGTTTTCTGTGAGTACCGACTCTTCACAATGGGGCTGAGTCCTGCGAGCATCTGCCCACCCAGCGCAGAGGCCGCTCTTGGGCTGAGAACTGTCCCCTTTGCCTGTGCAGACCCGGCAGAGAGAGTGTGGTTGGAAGTGGAGCCTGAGGGGATGCTGAAGGAGGGGGACCGTGTGGAAATCAGGTGTTTGGCTGATGGCAACCCCCAGCCCCACTTCAGCATCATCAAGCAGGTGCGGGGCCCCCTGTTCTGGGTGGAGGCGGGCATGCAGGAGTGGCTGGAGGTCTGCTCTGATCACACCTTCGTCCTCCCCCAGAACCTCAACACCAGGGAGATGGAGGAAGAGAGGACGGATGACAACGGGGTCCTGGTCTTGGATCCTGCACAGAAGGAGCATAGTGGCCGCTATGAATGTCAGGGCCTGGACTTGGAGACCACAACATCGCTGCAGAGCGACCAACAGGAGCTGGTGGTGAACTGTGAGGGGCTGGGGGCCCAGGACAGGGGGACCAGGCTGGGGCAAGAGGGAATCCAACCCGCCCTGTCCTGCCTGACCCCACTGCTGCACCCCCAGATGTGTCTGATGTCCGGGTGAGCCCCGCAGCCCCTGAGAGCCAGGAGGGCAGCAGCCTCACCCTGAACTGTGAGGCCGAGAGCAACCAGGACCTTCAGTTCCAGTGGCTGAGAGAAAAGGTACCCAGGTGGGCCCAGGGCTCTGGGGGTTGGGTGGGCCTGGGAGTGACCTCTGACCCATCTCTCACCCCAGACAGGCAAGTTACTGGCAAAGGGGCAGGTGCTCCAGTTACACAGCCTGAAACGGGAGGAAGGGGGAGGCTACCGCTGCCTGGCCTCTGTGCCCAGCGTTCCCGGCCTGAACCGCTCCCAGCTGGTCAACGTGGCCATCTTTGGTGAGGCCCTTGAGTTGGTCAGTGTTTTCAAGCTCTTTGGGGGCCAGAAATCACCTGTTGCCCTAGGGCACTCTGGTGTGGGAGTGGGTGGCGGGCGGGCAGAGTGTGCTGTCTCAACCTGCCCTACCCTTACACAGGGCCCCCGTGGATGGCATCAAGGGAGAAGAAGATGTGGGTGAAGGAGAACTCAGAGCTGAATCTGTCTTGTGAAGCCTCGGGGCACCCTCGGCCCAGCATCGTGTGGAGCGTCCACGGCACGGTGAGCAGGCACACGGCAGCCTCCCAGGTGCTGGGCCGTCCCCTTGCAGGCTCTGCAGCCACTGCCCGACACCCTCCCACCCCTGAGCTGCGTCTCTTTCCTTGCAGGCAAGTGAGCAAGACCAGGAGCCACAGAATGTCCTGAGTGTCCTGAACGTCCTGGTGACCCCAGAGCTGTTGGAGACAGGCGCTGAGTGCGTGGCCTCCAACTCCCTGGGCAGAAACACCACCATCATTTTCCTGGAGCTGGGTAAGGGCCGGGTCCTGCAGAGGGGGCGGGGTCGGGCTCATTCCTATCCCACCCTTGACCCCAGTCCATTTCATGTCTTCCACCCCAGATTCCAACAGAACCACCAACCTCAGTACCTCCACCATCAGCCCCCCTGCCAGAGCCAACGGCACCTCAACAGGTGAGCTGGGCTGGACCGGGCATCCTCATTCTGCCCTGCCCAGCCCAGGGGAGCCCTGGGCAGCTGCCTACCTTCCATCAGCCCTGGACTGGGCAGGGCAGTGATGGTAATGTGGCAGCCTGGGGCAGGGAGTGACTCTGAGTGTCTCTGTGGAACAGAGAAGAAGCTGACAGAGCCGGAAAGCAAGGGTGTGGTCATCGTGGCTGTGACCGTGTGCGTCCTGGTCCTGGCCTTGCTGGGCGCTGTCCTCTATTTCTTCTACAAGAAGGGCAAGCTGCCATGTGGACGGTCAGGCAAACAAGAGATGTAAGCACGGTACCTGGCGTCTTGCACACCCACCCCCCATCTCACGCTGCCAGCTTGTTGCCTCCTCAGGGACGTTCCCCCGCCAGCCCCTGGCCCACTCGCCCGGGACACCTGCTTTCCCACCACTACCCAGCTCCTTCCACACACTGCTTCCCTTCTTCCCTGCTGCCCTTCCCCAGCTGGCCCAGAACACCCAAGGGCCCGTCATCACCCAGTGCCCCATCCCTCCTGACAGCCCCCCTTCCCTTGCCCTCAAGTTGCCAACCTCTTGCCTCCCTCCCTCCTCCCAGCACGCTGCCCCCGTCTCGTAAGAGCGAATTTGTAGTTGAAGTTAAGTCAGATAAGCTCCCAGAAGAGATGGGACTCCTTCAGGGCAGCAGCGGTGACAAGAGGGCTCCAGGAGACCAGGTAGGAGGCAGTTCCCGTGGCCAGAGCCTGACAGTCTTCAGGGATTGGGAGCAGCAGGGGCTGACGGTTGCTGAACACTAACTCTGTCCTTCATCCTTCCCCATCTCCAACGGGGAGCAGCTCCCACCTTGTCTCCCTAACACTACTCACAGCTGGTAGGGCCAGGCAGGTGGCTGAGGGACCCCGGAGAAGGTAGCCCCCAGGACCAAGAGCAAGACCCAGTCTATCACCACTTCCTGAACGGCGCTGGTGGCTCACATCACTAGGTGTGACGTGCGGCCCAGTGTGATTTGGGGTCTCATCTCTCATTCCCTGCCCTGCCACCCCCCGCCCCCACCCCACCCTGGCTTCTTCCCTCCAGGCGCTGCACCTAGTCCATCAGCTGTGGCTTCGGTCCCTCCTCCCTTTTAGTGCTCACACCTAAACCCTGGTCTGTGTCTCCGAATTCCTGCCTCACTTCTGCTCTTCACCCCTCTTTAGGGAGAGAAATACATCGATCTGAGGCACTAGCCGCTGAATCACACTGCGCTCCCTGTCCTGCCTGGAACCTCCCCTGTTCCCTGCTCAGCCTCCTCCCCAGCACTCAGGATGGTCGCCAAAGCCTCTAAAGTGGACTACTGAAGTGGAGAAGACACCCCCCGCCCCGCCCCCAGCTCACCTGCAGACCCTGTTTCAGAGGGCACGTGGGCTGGGACCTGAGCTGTCCTGAGAAAGACCTCATGTGGCCCTGGAGGCCCCCTCTTTGGGGACCTGTCCACCACAGTCTCAATTTGTTCAGACCAAGGAGGGGCCTCAGTATCCCCGAAATGCATAGGAGAGTTTCTTACAGAACTTGTTTTCTCTTTACACATTATGGATGTAAGTACCTGTCTTCTACCAGCAACCAAATTAGGTAGCCTGTTCATCTTGAGCTGACTTCCTGCTCCAGGGCTGGCTTCATAATCCAGTTGTATCGCTGAAGTGTGGTTGCAGTGAGCCCAGGCCTCTCTCCGCGGGTGAGGGTTGCTGCTCACTTCAGCTCTGGGGAGACCCCCCCCCCACAGTAAATGGAAGCAGCTGCCTGCCTGCTCCTGGAGTCCCTTTTGCGACACTCCTTTCTTTCCCTGGGCAGAAGCCAGGACCTGGTGGTGGTCCTTACAGGACAGTCAGTAAGGATGCCGGGCACAGCTTTCCAGAGTGAAGGCCGTTGGGCCCGAGCACCCTCATTCACTTGGCTCCCCCCACCCTCTCTAGGAATCACGTTATGACTGAACGCTGGGGGTAGGGGCTGGAGATGAGGTCCAGATTGTCCTTTACAAGGGTTAAAGCTATAAAGTTATATTAGCACCAGGGTTCTAATGAGAGAATGGTACTTGGAGATGAGAAATGGGCCTGGCTAGAGCTTTGGGGCGTGTATGTGTATCTGCGTGTATGTGTGTATGCGTGTGTGTGTATATATACAGTTTTGTTAGGTTGTAAATTTGCAAATTGTTTCCTTTTTATATATGTGTGTGTATATATATATATATATGAAAAATAAAGCTTAATTGTCCCTTAATCTTCACTGTTTTTATTCATCATGGGTACCACAGCAGCCTGCGGCCTGCAGTTGGAACCATGCCAAAAGGAACACAGAGCCCTTTGCAGTTGGGAGCAGGGACCAGAGGTCATCTCTGCTTCTCAGCAGAGGGCTCGAGCTCTAACACAGAGGATAAGCTTGCTCCTTAGCACAGAGCTGCCCTGATCAAGGCAGCTTGCAGAGTCTGGTGAGCTGTCGGCAAGAGTTTTTGCCCCTTTCCTGTCGCTTAGACGGCCCTCCAGGAAGCAGAACAGACGTCTGGTGATGAACTGGTGGGGTTATACATCTGACCCTGTAGTTTCCCAAGGTATTACTCCCTGACCCAGGAATGAGCAAGAACTCTGGTCTGCTACAACAAAAGAAACTTTATTTAAAAATATTTTTTACAGACATGGGTGCCTGAAAAAGCTCTTTAGTTAACTGTGTATGGAAGTGAAAAAAATTAATAAATAACATTAGTATAACAGAACCTCTAAACATTAATACATTGGCAAAACAAAATGGACTTAAAATGAAAATGACTCTTAAAGCTCTGCTATTCTCTGTAAGAATATTTACCTTCTGTTTTATTCTTTACAGGTGAGAATGATTAAATACTGCTAATATAATTTTTTTATATTAATGACACATTTTTAAAATAGTCCACAAAAATCTCATCTAAGGTTTCATGTTGTTTTATTTTTAACACTGATATACAAATGGGACTCTTCATTCTGGAGAAAGCATCAAGTTCTCTCCAGCCCCACCCAGGCCAAGAATGTCAAAATCCTGAATAAAGGAGGACTTTGAAAAGAACTGTTTCTATCTCCCAATTCTTTATTAAGTTAAAGGCAAGGAAGAACTGAGAAGAGGGGAAGAGACAAGTAAAACATCATTATACAGAAAACTTTTGTTGTTGAGATCTACAGTGGCCACCATACTGAGGACAGGCTTCTGTTCCGGCACGTGGTCCTTGCCACCCTGCCCAGGGGAAAACTCACCCCTGCAGAGGCACTATCTGCTTAATGCTCTACGACTGAAGTTTTCAAATGAAAGGAAAGCCAAGTCTTAAGAGAGAGGCAGGAGGTCTAGGCCAGTTCAGGATCCAGCATAAAGACAAGACATAACCTCCTCTTCTCGGGAGTCCACCCGACACTGTTCCATGTAGTTGGGTCATTGACGGGATCGGGAGGCTGGGTCACTTGAGGCAGTCCAGAGGATCCCTGGCAGTCATGGAACGTTCTGTCTCCTCCTGAGTACAGAACATCCAACCTGACAATTAAGATTCTGACTGGAGCCAACCAAACCATCCTGGGGTACAATGCTCATTTCTTCCAACTCAGCACTGGGGCTGGGAGAAGGGACCGCTGACCCGCTGCACCTGGGTGCCACCACCCCGGCCGCACGGAGACACTTCCTCTCCCCTAGACTGGAGAACTAATGACACTCAAGGTAGAGGAGCTAAGACTCTGGTATTTCCATATTAAGTCCTAAAATGCAGCCTGGGATACAGTGCTGCCTTAGAAAGGCACAAAATGTTTGGTTTTTTTTTTTTTTCAGTGTGCTAAAAATTGTTTTGTTTTGAATAAAGGAAAAAGATATATAAGGTTAAAAATACCAAGTCACCACAGCCAGAAAGCAGAGGGAGGAGGTACCTCCTAGCTGCCACGCCCCTGCCACACATTTCAGCAGGAGGCCAAGGCCAAGACACTAAAACAAGGCTGAGACAGGCAGGTCAGGAGGCATCCACTCTTGTGGGCCTGGCGCCTGCAGGCTCACTCACCCCGACAGCAGAAGGAAGAAGCCAAGGAAGAGAATACACGTGGTCTACAGCCTTGTATGCAGTCCCCTGCCTCATCAGCTTCCAGACAGCCGTAAGCGCAGCTTCCTCAGCCACAAAACGCGGTCAGAGGGAGGTGGGGAGGGGGGACTGACACACAGGGCACGTTAGCACCTATGTCAGAGCGCTGGGTGCAGGCATACACATACCCCAGGCGGGGACCCAGCATGAAAGCGGCGCCAGGCCTGGGGAGGCTCAGACAGCCGGTACCGAGCAGGATCCCCTGGCCTCCCAAAGTGATCCAGCGGCAGAAGGAGAATTTGTGAAGGGCGCCTCTCACATTTTGGGGGCCAAATAAGAATCTGGGGCCGGGCATGAGAACTCTGATTTGTTCCACTGCCAGATCAGTAGGTTGGCGTTCAGCCTCTGCTCTCTACACACACAGCGAGTGGTCAGCTACATTTTTCTCAAGCAATGAACAAGGGAAGGGGCAGCAAGATGTCCAAACAGTTGTTAGTCTGTTAGTCAACAGCTGGCCCTTTGGCACCGTGTTCTCCAGAAGACTGGCAGGGGGCCTCCAGGCAGGCCTGGCTCTCCCCACCCCCACTCCCCCACTCACTCCTGGGCTACTCTGTGGAAACAAGAAACACTGGTGCTCCCTCTCTGAAACCAACCCAGACTTCCTAGGACTCAGTGAAGGCAAGAGGCACTGCTGTCCCTCTGCCCCTGAATTCTGGAGCCTAGAAGGGAATTTCAAACACACAGGCCCCAACCTTCACCACGGGCCTCAGCGTGTATCTTTGGATTATTAGGTGACTTCGATGTACATCAAATGACTCCAGTAGTTTAAAAAAGTTTTGAGTAATTATGAAATGCATTAATAACAAGGGACAGGCTCTGGGATGAGAGAAATAAGATCAGAAGATTCAGGCAAGCAGAAACATGGCTTTAAAAAAACAACAAATAAAGGCTTTACTACAGGACGACAAAGGAAGCAACCGGACAGAGAGGACAGATGCATCCTGTCGAAAGAGCTCTCAGCAGCAACTCTCAACTGGAATCTATACCTAATTCACATCCTGGCAACTGTCCCAATGCCATAAATTCTTACTGCAAAGTAGTTTCTGAGGTACCGCAGAAGGCCTGCCTAAGGACATCACTGCAGAGGAAAGACTAGATGAAAGGATGGGGAGGAGGACATGGAAGGACTGAGGCCACGCGCCCGGAGAATGAGTATGTTCTCAGCACTAAAACCTGAAGAGCGCCCAGAAGTCCACGGGCAGGGGTGACAGGGGATTTGTGATCTGCTCTCTGAAGAAACCGAAAGACAGCCAGAAACCTGAGATTAAATGAAGGCTAAGAAATGTCACCTAAGAACAGATTAGCTCTGGAACACGAGAAACGGGTCCTGAAGAAAGAGGCAAGAAATCTTGGATGCCAGGACTCATAAAGGAAAGAAAAACAGGCCATAAAGAAACAGTGAAGACAGTAACCCAAGTTAACGTTAACCTAAGCGTTTCTTCAATGTCCCAGACACAGTCCCACGCCTGCCTTTCCCCTCTCGAGAAAGCAGTATGGTAAACTTTACTACTAAAGCATTGGTTTGGCCAAGAAGCGCATCTGGGTTTTCACATCATGACATCACACACAGAAGCTGATTGAACTTTTTGGACAACCCAGAATGATTTAGGGTCTCTCTCACCTCCAGTCAGAACCTCCCACTGCCCCTTCTTCCCGCCTGAACTAACATGCGGCTGCCACCCTGTGTGGCAAAGGCTGACTGGTTGGGTGTCCACACCTGATCAATATGCTGGGCTGATGACAGTCTTCCTTGAGAATATGAACAAGAGGAGCTGGGTATCTGTTAAAGTGATGCTCCCTAGAACTGGGGGGTCATGAGGACTTGAGGACTAGGGTTCCGATTTCAGGGCCACATATTACTGACAAACAGATTTCCTTGGAGGAGAAAGGTCAAGTTGCAAAGTTTCTCAGCTCCATGCAGAATCAGCTGTACGGCTTCGCTGGGTTCTGGGCGACAGTCTGCATCCTGATGACTCCCTCCTTCCTTCTGCTTGAATTCTTCTGTTTCTTGTATCCGAAGGGCTGCTCAACAGGATGGTCAAACATACAGCCTTGACCTTCTTCCACTATGCGCCCTCCTCCATGCATTAAGTGGCAACATGCCTTTCTAACATGAGGCTGCTAATGTATACTGAGATCAAAGTAAGAGTAATGCTTTATGCTGAGAATACTTCAGATCGAATTTCTAGGGCACGAAAATCCAGGAGAATTATGGGTTGACTCTTACACTAAGTTCCAGGGTCTCTCAGCTCCATACTCCTAGAGATACAGGCTGACATTTTTGAGAACTGAGTTCAGGCTACCTCACTGCCTGGCTCTTGGGAGACCAAACAACTGGTGGACGATCAGGACCCAGAGACAGGTGCTCATCCTCCTCTCACAACTTCAGCCCTTCTAAAGAGACACAGGATTAGCAGAAAGGTTGTGGAATGACTGAAAACCAATTCCACACAGGATGGGAGATGGCTAAGAGGTCCCAGAAGGGTCATAAGAAAACCTCCCAATAAAGGAAAATAGGAATACAAGCAGCTGAGTAAAAAGATCAAGGAAGGCACTAGAGTGGAAAGGGGACTGTAGGCAGATGCTTTCCTTAAACATCTGACTGCCCTACTGTGCAACTCTGAGCCGATGAACAGACCCACCAAACAGACTGTAAACACATAAAAATGGTGGGTAATCCATGAGACTTACATGGAGGAATCTCCCAGACACTGTCAAAACTATAGGAAGATAACAGGGGTTAAGGGGAGCATCTTGAACTGATTCTTAACCAGGACAGCTCTATAAGGAAACGCATGTCTGCACAGAGCTGTGACTATAAACTGCACAACTGAACCGGGAATGGGTATTTTAGGGCCAAATGGACATGCTAGACAGTCCAAGTACAGTTCCTCAACATCAGTAAACCGCCCTGTGGAGGCAGGGGAGAACACAGAGCTGGCACTTCAGGCTCATGGTGTTCACTCATAACCACCTGCTGAATGACACACACTCTGTGAGACCCAGGCCAGTGGTCAGAATATCATTATTCCATGGGCAGTGCTCACTGCAGAGTCAGAAAGGCCAACAGCCTGAGAGGAGATTTACAGTTTGGGAAGAGGGCCTGTACCCCTTTGCCTCTCATGACGTGAGGTAGGAGAATATTCTGCACTAAAACCATTGCTGGTCACATGCAAAAAAGGTCTAGATCTTGTTAAAGGGAACATACAGCTGGTCCCTACTTTGCAAGCAAACATATAAAATTCATGTGTGAGGTTTCTGATTGGACCATAAAATATATTTTACTTTTCTATAGAGGAAATAAATATTTTAAGTATGAGAAATAGCAACCCCCCTAATTTTTCTTCTAAATCCACAAAACAGCTAAATGATACTAGCAGTACTATCCCACGCCCTGGGCCCTGGTGTTAAGAGTCTGCATGAGAAGCAGAAGAACAGAAGGATGGCACAACACGCAGAGCAGGGTTGGGGGCACAGAGAAGATGGAGGATGGGGGAGAGAATGGCCACCCGCAGGTGGCCATTTATATTGATATAAATATCAACAGATAAATGCTGAGACGACAGACTGCCAAATCTATTATTTACCTAAAGGGAGGTAGGTATATCACTGAGCCCACAGGTTTTTCCCACCTTGAGAACCCCTGACTTTAATGGAAGGAGTATGGCAGAGGCAGTGGATGAAACAGCCACCCAGCATCAAGGAGGGCTGTGGAAAGTAGTCCAGGGAGACATGGGGAAGTAGGGTTGAACCGAAGAGCCTAATGCATTTGAGCAAAGGGAAAACAGCAAAGTGGTTTTTACCTTACTTACCTGATAGCTAACAGAGGAGGAACCATTTGTAATTTAGAGGGAGAAAGGGGATGTGATTGCTCCAAATGGCAAAATTCAAAGCCCACTTGTGAAAGGGCAATAGCAGAACCAAAGAATTAAAAATTGCCACACAAACTGAGGATGAAGAATGGGTGACTGGTGCCTCAAAGGAAAATTTAAGAAATTTTGGTTTTGGAAATATCCTCAAAACAAGAGCCATGCAAAAACTTGCCTGAGGCTCACCTGGCAATCTCAGGCTCAGACCCAGGCATGAACTCAGAGCACCCTAAGGAACCTCTCACAGAAAGGTCTGAGACCTGAGTGCCTGCAGATAAACAACCAACAAGCGAAGAACCAGGCCAAGCAATGGTGCATATGTTCAACACCAAGTCTGAGGGCTGACCCAATGAACCACACAGGTACTCAATGAACTGTTGAGTACTGAATGACCCAATGAACCATTATGGAAAAAAAAAAGAATAAGCTTGCCTTTAGCATATATACGTAAGGACATAATCTTCAAAGAAGATTCTGCACGCACTCTGAAAAGACGAAGGACTTGCAGGACCACTGCTTTGCTCTCCTGACAGATCTTCAGGCTACAGGCAGTATCCGCAGACGAGGAAAAACTCCAGCAGCAGAGGCATGCAGGCTGCCGCCAGGTTTTCTAGTTCCTCACCTAGGCCTTCCACATCTAAACAAAGTGCAAAATGAATGCTGCCGCAAGTGAAACACTACACTGGCTTTGAGTGGGAGACACTACGGTCCTCTTTCCTACTCTCTGGCTCTTTCCTCTGCCCCTCCACCCGGATTCAGGCCCTCCTGCACCTGCTGGGGGCTGTGTCATTTTCTGCCACAAAGAGAAGACAATGGGTAACCACGGCAATTCAGCAAGAATCCCCAAACCATCCACTCTAGGAATGCAAATGGCTCGGAGGCAAGAGGAGAAAAACAAAAGATCTAAGAGTAACTGAAAGCCAAGAAAAGAGTTAGGAAAAGCTTTAAGTCCAAAGATGATAACATGGGAAAGAAACCAGATGCGAAGTCATTTCTGTTTGGATTGTGAGACAAAACCAGGTTTTAGATTGTGAGGCAGGTGGGTTTATCAAGGAGCAGGCTTGTTTCTGACCAGGAGGAAGGCCACCCACTGCCAGGGAAGTCAGTTAAAAGGCTCGGGCTGGAGAACTAACTGAAATCAAGAGGTTCCTTGGCAGCATCCACAGGACAGACGAGCGAACTCCGAGTCTTCTTTACCAGCTGGCAAGGGCACAAGCTGCAGGGCTTGTCATGTTGTCTGAGTGCAGCAAAGGCATTGATCACACCAGCGATGTCTAAAGACCACGGGGAACGCAGTCCCTAAAGAGCATCTGAGAGCTAGAGGGAAAAAGAATGGGGACGGGGAGGAAGAAGGAAATGCTACATTCCCAAAGCCATAGGCACAAAGAGAAAAGCGAGTCGCCAGGCAGCACCAGTGTAGGGTTGGTGCTAACTGTCAGCAGAATGCTGTGCTACCCTGGAGTAATACCCCCAGCTCCTTAAAGAGGAAAGAAAAAACTCATCTCTGAAAATATAACCTGGCTCATTATCACAGGGAGACACCCATATAAGCTGAAATTCACTGGGAAGAAAAGCTGAAGAGAGAAATCTTTATTGTCTGCTGTGTGCATTTTATGTATAACAAGGTAGAGAGCGTGTGAACGGAGCTTCCTAAGTGCTTCATGGTATTTGGGCCAGAAAGCCATGCTGGAAACAAATGATTTCCCCTTTCCATTAAGTAGAAAATCTCATGACCTACATTAGAACACATACCTGGCACCAAGGCAACTGACTCCCGCAGACTACTTTCTGGGGAGAGCATGGAATGTATCTGAAGGCCTCTATCTCATATCAGTCATTATGTAATTACGATAATTAAAACATCTTTTTAAAAACAGATTCAATGTTCCTATAGAAACAGTGCTTCGGAGTGACCAGTGTTCGCTGAGAGTATCAAACAGGACCATGACAGAGCAACAGTACTTTTTCCCCATCTATCTACCAAACAAACCAACACCATCACACATTATAAAGAACATCCTATAAGCTGCTTGGCGTCAGTGAGGCTGATCATAGCAAGCCCACCGCCAATGACGGACACTAAGGAGAAGGAGGACCGAGGAGACAGGGAAAAGACAGAGCGGGGTGGGGGTGGAGGGGAGGTGTTCTAAAAATACAAGACTTCAGCTATGCACATGGTAATCTAAGCCAGAGGGGAGTGTCTGAGTTGCAACGCACGCTGGGGTTGGGGAGAAAACCACAGTAGATGGAAGTCTTTAAGATTCCTTCCTAAACCTCTTGTGCTAATTCCCTGCCTGGAATTTACACACACAGCAGGTTAATCTTATAATCACAGGACACACAACCACAGACAGACGGACAAAACGCACACAACCATATCCTTAACCCAAGAAAGTCTTAAGTCCTCAATTAGGATTTACAGCACAGTACTTCTGCTTTCTGGACTGTTCCCCAGGTAGGCTACCATTTCACAAAAATCCACTCTTTCCAAGTGGGAACTGAAGGACACCTTCAAATGCACTCTTAAAACAAAGAAAAGAATCAAGCCTCCTAGCTGTTCCGTCCTCAGTCCACTGCTTTGAAATCTTGGAACCACAGATGTGATACCCCACAGACAGGGTAAGATCTCACTGTGAAGTTTCCAAAGGAACCTAGCCGCCCTTTCAGGTGCTACTTGAGCAAGAGCTCCCGGCTCCTCGGTCTTCTAAGCTGCAGCAGGGAGGGGGTGTGCTAGGTGGCAACATGGGCTGGAGAAGAAATAGAAACGAATTCCCGGAGGATGTTTTTGGCCATTTCAATGTTGTTGTGGGCAATGACCAAGGCTTTCTGAATGTCCTGATAGGAGTAGCCCTGACTCAGGAGGCTCTCGATCTCGCTGGAGAGCTGCGGGGAGGCGGCGGCTGAGGCGGCAGCACTGCTCTGCTGACAGCTGCCTGCTTTCCGTTCAGAGTTGATTCTCCGAGGGAACGGCTTGGGTGGCCTCTCAGGAACCTGGGCACTCTCAGTGAAGTCTGGAAGAAACCGGAAAGAGAATATTTGCAAATCTGGAGGTGGGTGGGGGTGGGGAGAAAGCCTCATCTAATAACGATGTGTTAGTATGAGATATTACTGACCCACTGTCAGTCGGCTCCATGTGTTCTTCAGTCACACGGCTGGGTTTTTACAGCTTTAAGGGTTTTAGTGTACAGCCTTCCTCTCATGGCAGGACAACTTTCTAAAGACACCATGCACTTGCCCTACTGACAGGGACCACGCTGCCCTGCACACACATCTGCAACACACTTTACATTGAGCACCAAATTTTCACATGCATTACTGCCTAAATAAGTCAGAAAACATTTCTGAGGGGCCAGAGCAGACACTAGATTTCTCCTTTTACAAATCAAGGAATAGAAATAAGCCGAGGTCACAGTGAAGAAGCATTAAACAAGGCTGGGTGGCAGGGAATCACTGCCTGTTTGGGCAATGGATGCCATGTATCTTTTTTCACCAGCTGTCCTAAAGGCTGTCTTCCGTTACTAAAGTGACAGAAACTCTGGCCGCTGCGTTCCCAAGCGGCCACAGGTGCAAGAAGGACAGCCCTTAACAGTCGAGGTCCAAATGTGGGCTGGCTCCAGGCCCACTCAGTGTGCTCTCCAGAGCCAGCACGCCTCCCTTCCAGCGGGACAGGGCCTAAAGTCAGGAATGTGTGCTCCGAATCATCAAGCTGAATTATCACTGTCATCACGGATGCTCAGGTGAGCCAGAAAGCCTACTACCCCCAGCATATGCAGAGCCAGGGTGTAAGGAATAACCTTATTTCTAAGTCAGGCAAAATTCTCAAGAGTCTAAATCAGCTTTAACTTCCCAATTTGGGCCCCAGGACCAGCTTTCCTCCCACTTTGGTCCACTCCTTTCGGCTACTGACTTACTGTCACTTGGCAGCCATCTCTGTTTTGATATAAATAGGGAGCCACACAGCATTTCTAGGAAAACCTGAGGGAGCCTGGAGACTCACGTGCTGGGGGATCACCTTCCAGGGACAGCCAGCCAAAGGAGGAACTGGCGTTGGAGATGTCGGAGAGCGTGCGGCGGGCCAGCACCGCAGGCACGGGTGGCTTGGGGACATCATACCCGTCCTCTTCATTTTCTGACTCCTCAGGGCCAGTGTTGGCATGGGCTGCAGCCAAATTCCCGTCACCTAGAGAAAAGTTCGTGCAGTCATCCTCTTTTTCTAACGTACTTCTCTAACATTTCAGGACAGGGACATCCACTCATCGAGCATATATGGCATCAGTTACTGAATATCCATTATGGGCCAAACACTGTGTGGCCCTGTGGGTAGAAATAAAAGAAACAAGGAACCTAAAATCTGCACCAATCCTGCAGCTCTACTTTTCTAAATATGTCAAAAGCTACCCTGGCCAAGGTTAACAGCCACTGAAATCCAAGACTCAAGCACCACTTTACAGCATTCAGTCAACATTTTCATCTGCATTTCACCTTGGAAGATCAGCCAAAGGGCCCTGTTGTATGTACTGCCTTCCTGAACTTTCAACTTGGTAAGCTAGTTAATATGGGAATTGAGTATTCACCACCCACACACACAAGAATTTCATCAATGTTGAAAAGCAATGGGAGTAAGAGGGAGCTAGCTGCCAGCACTGCAGGTCCAGGCCATATAACACAAGGGCCGCCAGGCCCTGCAAGGATGAAAAACCCAAATGGAACTGGCTGTGTGAATGAGAAGTAAAAGAGAAGAAAGGCCTTTACTGCCATAGATCAAAGATATTTTGCAAAGAAAATTATTTATGAATATTCCACTTAGGTCAAGCTCTCATTGGCCAGACATTACCAGCTCATTCCTCCGGCACATCAGTGATTGTTAAAGCAGCAAAACTGGGGACTTCCCTGGTGGTCCCGTGGCCAAGACTCTGTGTCTCCAATGCAAGGGGCCCAAGTCTGATCCCTGGTCAGGGAATTAAGATCCCACATGCCACAACTGAGAGTTTGCATGCCACAACTAAAGATCCCACGTGCTGCAACTAAGACCCGGCATAGCCGAATGAGTAAATAAATTTAAATAAGTAAATAAAGTAGCAGAATGACTACTCACCAAAGGTACCACTCTCTGTGACGGACGGTGCCACCTGGGACTGAATATTATACATGGCTTCGTATGTGCAGCTATCCATCTGCTGGTCACAGTCACACGTTCTGGACCGGAAGGAAAGTGGCATAATGATCTTCAGAAACAGAACTCTGTTATCTGCAGACTTAGCAGGAGTCACTTACTCACAACTTCTCTAGACCCTGATTCTATCGAGATAACACTCTCCCTTCACCAGTGCCACTACTAGCAAATATCATAAGATTGACTCCTATTGTGAGTAACAGCTGTGAATGTTTTTGAAATTAACTGTGATGCTGAAGAAACGTTAAGTGGAACTGCTTGCAGCTGCAAGAAGCTTAAGACATTAGCGGCTACACACATCTTTCTGCTGTATTTCTGGCTGGATAACGCTATGTGCAGGCAGCAAGCCAAGCAGGTGAGTGAGTTGGTGTCAACTGAATTCCCAAACAGGACTGTTGTGAACCTACCGTGAACTCTGCGCTATCTCCGGAGGCCACTTCACTTCTGGCTTTTGAAGTCCCACGGGCCTAGAGGAAGGAGTCATATACTCTGTGTCCTCTTCACTTTCACACTGCTCCCCAGGGGGCAGCTTTGGCACAGGAAGAGGTCTGGAAGAGGAAGAATAAAAAAACAGAAAGAATGAACTGCTTTGCAATTACCTGAAGTAATTCGAAAATCACTGTGGCAGAAGAAATATATAACATCCTCAGACGTTCAAGATACTCCTAGTAAAAAACAGCAAGCATGATTCTAAACACATAAGAATGGCAATGAGTATATTACCTATTGCCAATTACTGTCTGACTCTAGGTGGTAAGATTCTGCTAACTTTCTTTAGCATTGCTCACCTGTGTTTTTTAAATATTCTTATAACACACTATTTTCATAAAGAGAAAAAGGTCATTAAAAGGAAAATTTTAATTACAATTCTTTTTGTTGATGTTAATAAAATATAAAATTGCACCATTTACTCATTAAGCATTTTGGCAATACATACGTTGAAATATTCACATTCTTCTGTCACAGTAATTCTACCTTGGCTCCATCTCTGGCTATGTAGAAAGACACACTGAAGTCAAGTCACTACATTAAAAGCTTTCACACAAAATAAATAGCCAACAACAGGAATGATTAAATATGCGATGTCATAAACTTGCGGAAGATAGCGAAGGACAGGGAAGCCTGGCGTGCTGCAGCCCATGGGGTCGCCAAGAGTCGGACAGGACTGAGCGACAGCAAACCAGTCATGGCACGTGATGATACGCAAGTGCCAAAAGTGAGGATTTTGAAGAACTTTTTAACTGGAAGGAAGAAGCGCCCAATATATAATGCTAAGTTTAAAAAAAAAAAAGGGAAAACATAACACTATATTGATCTCAAACATAAATGCATTTTACATCCCTGCAGCCATGGCCAAGTAGCAAGTATTGTCTGACTGTCTGTCTGTAACAGGCAGCTATAAAAGCAGGAAACTACACAGAAGAAAGAAGCAGAGGCATATTCTCTTTCCAGAGGCAAGGAGAATACGCTGCAATAAGCCCCGCATTAGGAGCTCTGAACTTGGGCTTTCGGTGTAGTTTTCAACAGACTGAGGAGAGAGGGACTGGAATCTGGGAATACCCCGATGGCCAAGACACAAGGAGTCAAAAATCAGACACAGGTTTGAAATGCTGCCTGCAATTTTCCCTAGAGCTACTGTGAATCCTTAAACCATATATGCATGGGACAAGATCCTGAGAAACCAAGCAAAAAGCAGCAGTACTTTGGCTGTCTTGCCAAACTAGAGAGACAAAGTTGAAATATGGCCTTTAAAATAGTTATAGTTTATATGTGCAAGAAAAAAGAATTTTATAAGAAAGCTATACATGAAAAGTCTAGAACCTAAAAACACAGTATTTGTTAGATGGATTCCAGGGCAGATTAGAAACTGAAAAAAAAAGAAAGAAAGAAAAAGATTAGGCAAGTGAAATAGAGTAAGAACTATTCCAATTCAAGTAGAGAGAGGAAAAAGAATGGAAAACATGGAAATGAGCAAAAGAGCTACACGAGGTATGACGAGAAGACTGACTTTCAGGTAACTGGAGTCACAGAAGAGAGACTGCACTGCTTCAGTCTTCCGAAGAAACGGTGCACGCTGGAAACTAAGCCGACACTGTGAGTCGACTACACTCCAATAAAAACGTTGAGAAGGAAAAGGGAAAGAGTGGCTGAGATTTCCCATGCTGATTTTTTTTTTGGGGGGGGGTTGGAGAGAAGGGGGCTGCACTGCACGGCTTATAGGATTTTAGTTTCCCAACCAGGGACTGAACCCAGACACTTGGCAGTGAGAGCACAGAATCCTAACCACTGGGCCACCAGGGAATTCCCAGTGACTGAGATTTCCTAAAACTGATTAAAAACATGACAAAATCCATAAATTCAAAAACCTTAAGCATAAATATAAAGAAAACTACATGGGCACATTATAGGAAAACTACTGGGATCCAAAGACAAAAAGGTGTTATAAGTAGTCAGAAAAGGAAACATTACCCTTAAAGGAGCAACATTACGCTCATTTTCCAACAGAAACAATAAAAATCAAAAGGCGGTGTGATGATATTTTTAAAGTGCTGAAAGACATGGGTTTAAATTGTATTGGTCCACTTTTATACACATTTTCCCCATAAATGCGTATTATAGTAGTACACAATCCATACAGTTGGTTGAATTTGGATGTATAAGTGTGGATACAGAGGGTATATTGTAGTCATATCTGGATATTCCAATACATAGTGGGTTGGTGACCCTAACTCCTGAATTGTTCAAGGGTTGAATGTACTATATTTAGAAAAAATATCTTTAAAAAATGAAAGATATAAAAAATAAAAAATTTAAAAAAAAATAAAAAATGAAAGATAAAAGATATTTTAGGTCAAAGAAAATTTAAGTGAATTCATTAATAGAAGATATACTAATGCAGCCTCCTCTTTCTCTCCCTCTGTTGCTCTAAAGGAAGTTATTTAGGCAGAAAGAAGAAGATTTCAGATGGAATGGTGGCAAAGCAGGAAGAAATTAAAATACTAGAGGATAAATACATGGAAATTTAAATGTCCTTAAAGTGTTAAGAGGCCCTGATTCCAAGTGGACTCTAATGATCACGAGTCAAGGGTATATGTTGGAATCCCGAAGATAACTGTTAAAAGAATATAAGGAGTGAAATGGTATAATAAAAACTATTTTACTCCCAAAGAAAGAAACTAGGGGGAAAAAAATGAGCAAAGACAGGAAAAATGGGGCAAAGAGTAGGGAACACATATTTTAAAACAAAAATGCTAGACAGGATTTAAGGGGGAAAAAAGCCAAAAGGTATATCTATATATACTGCTTACGAGAAACATACCTTCAAACATCCCCTCAGCAGGAAAGTTGAAAGTAAAAGGATGGAAAAAGTTCAAGCAAACACTAAAACAGAGCTGAGTCCAGGGGTTAGGACTATGATATAGACATTTTAATATAAGTCAAACTCCATGGGGTCACAAAGAGTCGGACAGGACTTAAGCAAATGAACAATAACAATAAAGCAAACTAAAGCTAGTTAGAAGGACAATCAGAGAGTGAATGGACTAACAAGAGCAATGATTATTTAGTCAATAATTCTCAATTTCTGTGTACCCTAATTACATAGACTAATACACATACAAGTACACAGAAATAAGCAGAAAAAACAGAGACCCACAATTATAGGTGGAGTTATTAACATAATGCCTCTTAGTATTTGGCAGAACATGTAAATTAAAAAAAAAATCAGCAAGGAAATAGTACATTTGAATACTATTAACAAACGACATATACAGAATGTTGTGTCCAACAACTGCAGAATATTCAGTTTTATAAAATGAAGGTGGTAATAACACATATGGAATTTACCATAAACTAGTCAATAAGGAAGGTCCCACAAGTAGCACATATTTAAATCACAGGGTATGGTTTCTGACCATACTGGAAGGAAGCTAGAAGGCAGGAACAGAAAAATAACTAGAAAATCTTCAATATTTGAAAATCAGGGAACATATAAACAACTGATGAGTCAAAGAAGAAATCACAAAGGGAAAATCATCATATAATTTGAAGTGAATGATAAAGAAAACATGACTTGTCAAAATCTGCGGTTTACAGCTATAGCATCTGCTATGGCCTGACTGTGTGGATCCTTCCCAAAACTACTGTGCTGAGGCCCGAACCCCCAGTGTGGCTATACGTGAACATGGGGCATCTGAGGCAGTAACTAAGGTTGGATGAGGTCATGAGGATGGGCCCCAACCCAACAGGATGGTGTCCTGATATGAAGAGACACCGGAGAGCCTGCTGTTGCTCTCTATACCCCTCCCTCGACACATGGATGAAGGAAAAGCCATATGAGAACACAGTGAGAAGGTTATGCGAGCACGTAAACCAGTAAGAGATTCCTCACCAGAAACCAAATAGCTGACATCCTGATAGATCTTGGACTTCCAGTCGCCAGAACTATGAGAAAATTAGATTCTGCTGCTTAAACTGCCCAGTCTGCATGCAGTATTTTGTTATGGCAGCCTGAGCCTATTAAACACAGCAGCCAGCTCATGGAGCTAGAAAACTAACAAATAAAGCCTAAAGAAAGTTGGAAGAAAAAAATATAAGAGGAGAAAGCAATGAAACAACTAAAGCAGATACCCAATGAGGATTCTGGGAAGATGGTAGAAGTTGTCTGATGTAACCCTTTTGGAACTCCAGAGTCTGTTGAAGGCTTGTAACTGCCAGGTAAAGGTCAGGATGCTAAATTGCTATTAATTTCAGTTCTGAGCATAGTAGCAGCTATCCATTCCCAGCCCTTGTCACAGGGCAGGCAGCTCTACAAACGTTCCTAGAGCAGCCCACACATAATATTCAGGAGTTAAGGTGGACAAAAAGGACTCAGCCCCTCAAGTATTGGGAATCTGTGTTCTGATCACGGATTGCTGCTCCTGTTCACAGAGGTGCTGACAAAGGCCACTGCTGCTGCGCCTCCCTGCCCTGTTCTAAGTCCCTCCCATACCGGCTGAAGTGACTTCTGTGAGACTTAAAGGAAGATATGGAGAAAAATCAACAAAACCCTGTGGAACAAAATCAAAGTATCAATAGAGACAGTAACACCTAAGAAGAAACAAAAAAGAAATTTTAGACTGAAAAGTACAAGTGAAATGAAAAAAAAAATCACTAGAGGCATTCAAAGGTAGACTTGAGCAGTGAGGAGAAAGAATCAGTGACCTTGAGAGAACAATGGAAATTATCAAGGCTGAGGAATAAACAGAAAGAAAAAAAGACTGAAGAACACCAGAGTCTAAGGGAGCTGCGGGACATACCACCACCAAAGGACCAACATACACACTGTGGGGGTCCTAGAAGAGAGAGAGAAAAGGGGCAGAGAGAATAGATGAAGAAATAAGGGCCCCAAACTTCCCAACTCAACGAACACAAACATCTGGGAAGTCCAACAAACTCCAAGTAAAAGGAACTCAAAAAGACTCACACTCTTAAAAGACAAAGACAAAGAAAGAAGCAAATCAGCAGACATGAGGGATCCTTAATGGGATTATGAGCAGACTTCTCATCAGAAACTTCAAAGGCCAGAAGACAGTCAGCTTATATATTCGAAATGCTAAAAGAAAAGAAGCTCTCAACCAAGAATCCTACACAGGCATACCTTATTTTACTGCACTTCACAGACGGCACTTTGTTGGGTTTTTTAATAAATTGAAGACCTGTGGCAACTGTATCGAGCAAGTCTACTAGCACCGTTTTTCTAACAGCATTTTTCCACTTCATGTCTGTGTGCCACATTTTGGTAATTCTCAAGATATTTCAAGGTTTTCCATTATTATGTTTGTTACAGTGATCTTAGTTTTTTAGCAATGAAACATTTTACATTAAGGTAGGTGTGTGTGTGTGTGTGTGTGTGTGTATAAAAGCTAGTATTGTTGTAAGAGTGGTTTGTAACTGTACCTTTTTTTTTCTACATGATTAACAGACCAATGCATTTAAAATGAAAAAAATACATAATTAAATAGTGTAAAAGCCAGTATTACTGTAACTTTGGTTGGCACCTCTAAATCTCTCTTTCTGTATAAATTTTAGGAAACTAATGCACTTAAAAGAACTAGATCATAATCTAGTTTAAAAGAACTAGGGGCACACAATATATCAAGATGTAATTTACTGACTCAACAACCAAAGGGGTGTGGTGGAGCAGTAAAGGAGCAGAGTTTTTTACATGCTACTGAAGTTAAGCTGGTATAAATTCAAATTATATTGTTACAGCTTTGGGATGTTACGTATAATCCCTATGGTAACCACAAAGAAAGAATCTATAGAATATACACAAAAGGAAATGAGAAAGGAACTTAAAACATTTCACCACACACACAAAAAAACTAAACACAAAAGAAAGTAATGCAGGAAATGAGGGACAAAAAAACTACAGGGAATACAAAAAACAAACAGCACAATGATAGAAGTCCCTCCATATCAGTAACTGCTTTAAATATAAATGAGCTAAACTCTCCAATCAAAAGACAGAGACTGGCAAATTGGATTAAAACACACGATCCAATGATACGCTGTCTATAAGAGGCTCATAAGAGGCTCATTTGAGACTCCATGACACAAACAGGCTGAAAGCCAAAGGATGGATTAAGTTATTCTGTGCAAATAGTAGCCAAAGGGGTGCGGGGAGGAGGGAGCTATGCTAATATTCAGACACGATAGACTTTCAGTCAAAAAAGGTTACAAGAGACAAAGAACATTATACAAACTGAAAAATTTAACAATTATAAACATTTATACACCTGAGATCAGTCCTGGGTGTTCATTGGAAGGACTGATGTTGAAGTTGAAACTCTAATACTTTGGCCACCTGATGCGAAGAGGTGACTCACTGGAAAAGACCCTGATGATGGGAAAGAGAGGAGAAGGGGACGACAGAGGATGAGATGGCTGGAAGGCATCACCGACTCAATGGACATGGGTTTGGGTGGACTCCGGGAGTTGGTGATGGACAGGGAGGCCTGGCGTGCTGCGGTTCATGGGGTTGCAGAGTGGGACGTGACTGAGCGACTGAACTGAACTGATACACCTAATGACAGGGGATCCAAATATCAATATGTGAAGCAAAACCTGACAGAACTGAAGGGAGAAACAGACAGCTCTACAACAACAACCGGGGATTTCAACACCCCACTCATAATCATGAACAAAACAATCAAATGTAAGATAAGTAAAGAAACAAAGGACTTAGTACAATAAACCAATTAGACGTAACAGACAAACAGAAAAACTCTGCTCAACAGTAACAGCACACACGCTCTTCTCATGCACAAACAGGACACCTTACAGATGGACAACATGTTAGGCCACAACTAAGCCTCAACAGATTCTTTAAAATATCATACAAAACATTTTCTCTAATCACAGCAGATAGTTACAAATCAATTTTTTAAAAAAAGTAATACTGAAAAGTCACAAAACTGTGGAAATTAAATGACACACTCCTGAATACCTGTGTAGCTGAAACCATACTGGCTCCATTCTGTGAGCTCCATCTACACCTGCAGTCCCGCGCCCTCCCCTGCTCTGTGACTGGGTTTAGCCTGCTCACAAGGAATAGGCCCAAGCCAGGTAAGTTCCCTATCAACCTTTACCTGTATTTCATCTGATATGAAAACTGAACAGCAGCTTCGGCTGACACAGATGATTAATGGTCTGTGAGGAATAATGGCAAGAGATTCTCCCCACAGCTCGCCCCACCGGGTTCCTATTGCTACAGACACACTTCTCCTTTAGGAGCCAGATTCTATCTTCAGCTTTAGCCCCTTTATACCCCCTTGTTCCCCTTTCAGCGGCGTGCAGCACAGCTACAATGCCTCTGGATGGCTGTCTGCCCAATATCCTGCCTATATGAAAGTTTTCCACAATACACTCCACGTTGTACCTTATTTTGCTTTTTCGGTCTCAAAGTTCCTTCTCATTTTTTGTTGTTGGAAGAGGATGTTTGCTATGACCAGTGTTTGACAAAACTCTCTTAGCCTTTGCCCTGCTTCATTTTTATTTACTCCAAGGCCAAACTTGCCTGTTACTCCAGATATATCTTGACTTCCTACTTTTCCAATTCTACTATGTACATATGCACAGAGAAGATAATGGAAAGAAACAGTCCAATACGTGACAATTTTTAAATAACAGAAATACAGGTCGATTTTTATTTTCTTCTTTACAACCCTCTGAGTTTTCTAAATTTCCTATAAACAAGTTGTTTGAAAGTATCAACTCCATTGTATGAAATACAGTTTTAGGAAACTTACCTGGCAGCCAGAGAATAAATGGCATTGGCAGATGCGGAAGGTTTGATTTTGGGATGCTCACACTCTGCACCTGCTAATGGGCTGCTATTCATATTCTGCAAAGAAAAGAGTTTAAAAAAAAAACAACAATATTCTTAATATAGCTAAGCATCTCCTCTTATTTAATCTATACAAAATAACAAGAACAGTCATATAGACAGAGACCTCATCCTCAATGCCATGCTTTGGGCTTACTATATGTGACAAAAGTATAGCTGAAGGTTCAAACATAAGGGTTAGGGAGGATAGATCTAAAAATGAGGCAAGGAAATGGGAATTGTCTGTTTTGATTCTAGAAAGATTTGAGGAAACTGGCTGTCTGCACAAATACCACCCTAGCTTTAAAAATCTATGTATTTTTCTATGTTGATGCCACTGAAAGTCAAACCTAATCCATTCTCACTAATTGAGACTGCCTATCCCATAAATGCCACTTAAATGCTAAGTTACGTTCCCCCTTCCCTTTCAACCAAGAAATACACAGTTCATTTAAGGACCACAGCATTTCTCAACTTTACCCTTCAATTCGATCTTCTTCTTGGGTTTCTAACTATCCACTGGCCAATTCTTCCTTTAATGGCTCGTGTCAAATTCAACATGTCTATCCCTAGTTAGCCAGGTTTAAAACCTCGGGTGTGTGCATATGTGTATATATGTATATGCGACCTCTCATACTTTTTTCCACTGACCAACTGCTTTCAAGACTCACTGGGTCTTTGTTTCATGCTCCCTAAAGTCTCTATCTATAATCAGGCTCCCCCTTCTGCTCCTGGACCAGGAGTCTCCCTCTCGTTTACCCTGTACCAGCTATGTGGAACCTCTCTGTGATTACAACCACAGACTCTCCCCAACTCAATCTGCTTTCCCTCCATCCCCTGTTGCTCCAAGTCTTTGCTCAGAAATGTATGTCGCCCCTTCATGTCCCTCCCTGTCCCAACTCCAGCTTTCTCTACACCATTTTCACCCTATTTTTCTCCACAGCATTCATCAGCATCCAATATCTTTTCTATTTTATCGTTTATCCTGTTTATTTTCTATCCTTCCTCCAGTAGAATGTAAATTTTTTGAGGGCAAGATTTTTTGCTGAGTGCATAAAGAACCAACAAAAGAAGGAATACACCGCTCCCACCCCTAGTTCTATCCCTTATCTCCTGCTTATCCAATGGACTGCTAACCTGTCTTCTTTCAATCCATTCTCTTTCTAATCCATTCTGCGTTCTATTCCTAGATTCCGCTCTTTAAGCCATCATTTTGGTCACATTACTGCACTAATTTAATCTTTACGTACACCAAATAAATTCCAGTTCTTCTGGGAGAGTGCCCTCTAGTCTAGCAACAGTGTTCCTTTCTAGCCCCCTTTCCTACTCTGATACACAAAACTTCTCCTCCTCTCAAATTAAACACTTCTTATTCCACAATACACCTTAAGCATTTCTGTCATTGTAGGTCTATCTTAAAACAGTATCCACTTTGGAAAGGATACTTAAAATTCAGATGCCACTCTTCTCGTAAAGCCCTCATGATTGCTCTATCTGGAAATAATCTTTTCTTTCTCTAAAATTAAAATGTTTTCTATTTATATAACTCATGGCAGAAATATGCTTATTGCATTCACAAACATATTAACAGATATATTTCTTGGAAACAGGAATTATATTATCTCTGAATCCAGTATAAAACATACCATAGAACATTCCCCATCAATGTCATCCACAAATATTTGTTACTAAGAAAAATAATTTCAATAATTTCAGTATAATCAGGACTCACCATGGAGGTATCCAGATTGAATGTGCTTCCGAGCCTAGGCGTATCGGTTCTGGGTTCCATTTGTGAGGGCAATGAAAATGGAAGTGAATGCCGGTTGGTTAATTCTCTCCCTGTCCAGGGGTCACTAGGATTTGGGGCAACTACTGGTACTTTGGGGACTGGCCGATGCAGCCACGACGTTTCTCCAATGCGGCCAGAGGGGACAGGGGGCAGTTTGTCTCTGGAAGGACAGTCGCCCGGTGTACAAGGCAAGGGGCGTCTCTGAGGCCGGGTTTCTGCTCCACCAGAATACGGCCGGTCTGGAGGGGGTGGCGGTGGAAGATCTCGAAGAGTGGGAGGTATTGGTAATGGTTTGTCCTTATGAAGAGAGCCAGAAGGAGCCTATGGAAGCATGATGGAAGTAATCAAATTCCACTAATCCACAAAAAAGAGTCAGAAAAAACTGTAGAAATGGATAACGCTTTACCTTAGAAGCAGTTCCAAGAACAGAAGCACTTGAAGGGATAGATATTCGCTGCTGCAGAAGGTCAAGTCGTGGTGGCACTGGGGGAAGGGAAGCTTGCGGGGCCATGGAGAATGGAGAAGGAGGTCGTTCCACCTAATACAAGTGAAAATTTCCTAATAGGTTATTCTTGTTTGGAGGAGGGGTAACTCTCAACTCCTGAATATGTAAAGAAGTATAATATGAACAGTGAATATACCAATGAGCTTGACTTTGGCTTACAGAAGTGCTTTCTGAATTATTTATATGTTACCATAAGAGGGCGCTCTCAATCACAAAAGTACCATAAAGATACAAGCTACAAAGCTTCTATCTAGAAACTGCTGTGCTGTAAGAAGCTTCCAAGCTGACAATTTAAAAAAAAACTACGATTTCACATCTCTTAATCTTCAGAAGAAGAAAAATCTTTTCAAGATTAAAAAAAGAAAGTCGTATTAAAAGAAAGGGATACACATTAATCTCTCAACAAATCATCTAAGAAAATTATGCTTAAGGAGCAGAATGAAGAAAAAAATCAAAGTAAATAAACTCTCCAGAGGTTATCATGATTTAAAGAAAAAAAGAGATTTATAAGATAAAGTGATCGATGGTATTATTAAAAAGCATCTTGTGATCTTCCAAAGAAATGTTATTTTGATTCAGTAATTAAAAAGGATGATTTTTTTGTCAATTTGTATTCCAAAAATTGTGTCAAATCAAAAGAAACAAATAAATGTATAACCTTTTCCATTTCCCTGCCCACAGCAGGGTGATGAATAGCTGATAAGCTTGTCCAAGTAGGCTGTCAAGAGATATACGAGAATTTATACAAAATACTACTTTGCATTTGCATTTCCTGAAAGCAAAACAGATGGAAAATAGGCAAATATGTATTACAAGCACTTATGTAAAATGACAGAAAAACAACCATCTCCACATTAAGTCCTATCATTAATGCCAAGTGGGGAATGAGGGGAAAAGCCTGCATTACAGGCTGCTTGCTCTGACTCACACAAGAACACGGCCTCCACACCAACGGAGCATGAGCAGCGCCGCACCCCAAGGGTTAAGAAAGTGGAAAGCCACACTCACTCTCCCTCCATCACCAATATCTAGTCAGTCACTGCACCTTCCCAGTGGCTCAGACGGTAAAGCGTCTGCCTACGATGCGGGCAGACCCGGGTTCAATCCCTGGGTCAGGAAGACTCCCTGGAGAAGGAAATGGCACCCCACTCCAGTATTCTTGCCTGGAAAACCCCATGGACAGAGGAGCCTGGCGGGCTACAGCCCATGGGGCCGCAAAGAATCAGACTGAGTGACTTCACTTTCTTTCTTTCACTGTATCTTGTTATTTTTCCACAAAAGAATGGCATATCTGTATTTTCCTTTTCATTCTACTCACCAACCTCAGACCTAATTTATCAAAACCACCTTCTAACGATTCTCCCAACTTTCTAGTTTCTTATCTCGCCAAATCATTTTGCTCACCATTACCAGCTTAACCATCCTTAAATCCTCACTAGTTCAAAAACCATCCACCAGTAACTCCTCCTTTCCCATGTCATAAAATGTCACTTTCCTACCTGGCTTTCACGAGTCTAATTTGGTCTCCCTAACCAATAGCGTTTTCTGTAATTCTCTATTTTGGAATTCCTACCTCCTTAACTTTCTTCAAGTTGTTTCTCAGTTTGGAAGGTCCTCTCTGCCTATTTTGATCCCCCTCCCCAATCATCACTTCTTCTCATCCCTAAAGGGCAGAGGGTTGAGCTAATCAATCATATTCTTCAATTCATGCCTCAATATCATAACCAATCCCTAAAATGTTCTCTTATCTCAACATATAATAAAGCTCCAGAAAAGGATAAAAGTGCATACGAGGAAGAAATTACAAAAAAAAAAAAAAAGTATTTGCAAGACCTAAGGGATATAAATATCCATACAGAAAGTGTTCATTACATAGGTAGCCCAAAGAAAGAAAAGAAACCCATAACCAGCCAAACAACACCACCCTTTTCAGGGAATCAAGGATAAAGAAAATATTCTACGGCTTCTGAGGACAGAGAGAAAGGAGGCACCAAAGAGCAAAAATTTGCTAGAAACTAGAAGTCACTGAGGCTGTAACAATTCACAGAGGTGAAAATTTTTTTCAACCCAGTAAGTCTACATTTAGACAGTCTGAGGGCTGAATAAAGACATTTTTAAGATATCAGATGTCTCAAAAATTTCACCTCTCACCTTTTCACAGCATGCTATTTTGAGAGCATACTCTACTCAAACAAGGAAGTTAAAGCAAGAAACAGAAAAACATGGGAGTTACGAAATCCAACACAGATGAGAAGCAATGACGTCCCATGATGATGGCGAAGAGAGACTTCAGGGTGACAGAAGGCAGCACACCCAGTGGAAAACCAGTCCACACTGGAGCCAGAACACGACAGGCTCCCATACATCAGTATACCACATTATACAGTATCTACTTTATTAATACATGCATAGAATTTACTCCATAGAAAATTATATCAAGAGGATGTTTGGTAGTGACAGGTACAAACTGAAAACTAAGGAAATAAAAACAAATCAATTATTTCAGAAAAGTGGAAGGTTGTAAAACAAAGCAAAAGTAATCACATTATAGTATATACTTGAAACAATAGGGAGCAAAAATCATTTAAACACTGAATACTGACTGAACCAAAAAACATTCCAATTAACTACAGTCGGAAGTTAGGGAGTAGGAAGGAGGAAGATAAGAGATTCCAATCCTTTTCTAAACATATAACTAATATCGAAAAATCAGGAGAAAGCAGTATAGCCTATGGCTAAGGAACAGCTTTAGGAATGGAAAAATCTGAATGGGACATAGGAGCTCGAGGAGATGGAAGCAGATAACCAACATTTTTAGCAATTCTTTTCAACTTTAAACAACAACAAAAAAACCATGTGTATTTATCACAAGGATATTTTTAAAAGTAGATTCACTATTTTAACAACAAATCAAAATTAAGCAACAAAACAACAAGCTCCTGGGATGTGACGAAGCAGGTCCTCTCATAGTTGCATATACTTTAGGAGTGACCTTAGGACAAAAAATACAGGGAACAAATTTTAATGTCTATCCAAAAAGAGTTAAGAGATATTTTTACTCTAATATTTTATCCATACAAAGTAGATAATGAACTATAAGGTACAAAGAATAAGATGAAACACCCACATAGAACCTACCTTTCAGCTAAAAAAACGAAATACCATTGCTTTCTGAAATTCCCATATGCCCCAGCACTAATTATATCCCTCTCCTCTCTCAAAGAGTTTAAATGGACATACTCTCATCTAGCAATCCTACTGTTAGAAATTCACCCTATAGACAGACTTGCAAAAGAACGCCCATAAGGGTCAACTTCTAAAAATTTAAAATGCAGTACTCAAATAGTCCAGATTTCCTCAACTATCCATATAGCATAGACACATTTATGAATTTCTGTTTCAATGTGTTTTTAATTCCCAAACATCCAAAGCAATTACTATGTGCTCACTTGTGAGTAGCCAGTTACAAATGAGAGGTGACTCTTGCCTTCTAGAACTTACAATGGGAAATGATTATTTTTTGGTCACACAACATGGTGTGTGGAATCTCAGTTACCCAACAAGGGATCAAACCCAGCAGTGGAAGCAAGGAACTGTAACCACTGCCATGCAATTTCCAGGCATGGACTGCCATGCAATTTCCAGGCATGGACTGCCATGCAATTTCCAGGAAATACTTTTTATTGCCAGGTGGTAAATTCTATGGCAGACATTTCACAGTATCCCAGAAATACTCAGCCAGACCTAGATTATATTTGGGTAAATATGTGTGAGTTAGGGGTAGGAGAAGCAGGGTATAGTCTGGAAAGATTTCTCAGGATATGAAAACTGAGCTAAATTACATAGAAACTATCAAGACAAAAGCATGGAGAAATCTTTGATGATTCAGCTTCCATAAAACACAAAGTGGAAAGGATTATCAGGGCAAAGTGCCTAGAACAGAGAATGTACTGACTAACCCATTAAGTAATGAGAAGTCATTAAAGAGCACGAGGCAAAGGAATGACATGATCAAGGTGTGTGTTGTAGATCAATGACTCTGGAAACAGGGAGAACCTATGCTTCTGAGAGCCTGAAATAAGGCAGTGGCATTGAGGACAGAGAGGAAGATACAAACGGGACACAATCACTGAAGAGAATCCCACCCACCTTCTCAGGATTTATTGAGCACCAACCATGCACCAGGTAGCCAGGTGCTGACACAAAAGAAAGATTCTTCTGCACCAAAAAATGCCTCCTATGAAAGCTGTAACAGCCTAAACTACAGAACTGATAGCATATGAGAACTTCTGTCTGCCCTATATTTATTAAAATCTTCGGTGACTGCCTTACTTTGAATTAGCAAATAAATCTGTTTTATCCTACCACTGATGTAACAGAATCTGGTCACATCCTTTCTTGGCCTTTATCTTTCCTATCTTTACTAGGGCCTTTCTAGTTAGTTTAGTCTCTGTACGGTACCTCCTACCGCCCTCCAATCACTTTAGTTGCCATTTATTTAGTTGTTAACAAGGCCTTGTTTCTCCTGCCTAAACCTTACTTTCCATTGCCAAGACTCCACTAGAGAGAAAAACAAGGAGAAAATATTCTAGTCACAGTAGCAAGACACGGTCCAATTCTTTTACTCCTCCTTCATTTTCTCCACCAAGCTATCCGAATAGAACCCAGTTCTAAGATACAGACAGTAAGAGCATGGGCCTGGAAGGCGGGATGCCTGGCCACAGATTCTGGCTCAACTTACTAGTAGTGTGACCTTCAGCAAATTCCTTAACCTCATTGTTCCTTGATTTCTTCAATTGCTGGATGAGAATAATAATAGCTTCTACTCATAGGGTTACATGAATATGGATAAATATAGGATTATGAGTTAAAGTAGTCAAGTATTTAGCATGGTTCTCTTTCACATGGTAAATGTTCAGTAAATATTAGCTATTATTACTCCCTGTATTTTAGATGTTGTTAAGTGATTTACTGCTTTAGGACATAGCTGATGATAGATTTTGCCACAATCTATTAAACTGCAGACTTACCTTGGCACCAGCCAATTCCTTCATCATGAAGAGAGAATCATCAGCTCGTTCATCATCATCATCATCATAGTTTGGGGAGGGAGCTCCCTCTGCTCCTTGCCTCAACAGGCTGCCACTTCCTCTAGGATCAAAGGGATCAACCACAATGGGCTCAGTACCTTTAATTTCACATCGGCAGAAAGGACAGCCCTGGCCTTCTGATTCCTACAAAGGAAACAGACGCATCTGAAAGTTCTTAAAATATTTGTCCACTAAAAATACAGTACCTAAAAATGAAAAAAGCACCAAAAGTTTAGAACCTACCCCACAAACCATTCTTTATATCCATAAAGGATATACAATCCCCAATTCTTCACTGTGATTATTTAGCTGAGAAAAAGCATGGTTTGGATCCATACCTGCCAGGATGTTAGACAGGATGTGCACATGAGGTGGCCACAGGGCTCGATCTTCACATCTTTATCATTCTCAGCACATATTTTACACAGTTGGAATGTGGAGCCCATCTCACAGTATAATTCATATTGCTCCTTTGATTAAAAAAGAAAAAAGAGATTATTCGGTCTGCTACAAATATTTGTTGAATGAATGACTGCAACTATAAATGCTAAAAATAGGAAAACTGAAGATGGTTACTTGTTAACACTAATCTTTTGCCTGGAAACAGAGTGTCACAACAGTGAACAGGTAAAACAGAAAGCACCTAGTCTTGGTTCTATTTTAAGAAACAGGGTTTAAAAAGAGACCACATACACGTAAATTCACTAATCTAGTCGACGGTTTAAAATTTTAAGTGTTCCAATCACTTAATATAATTCTGTCAGTTCTACAGAGTAATATACAGAAGGTTGGGTCTAGAAATATGATTAAAATGGAAAACAAAACTCACCTGGGTCACTTTGATGTGGTCTTGAGGAGTTGGTTCACATAAGCCTGTCAGGTCGGGATTCTGATTCCGTCCATCAGGAAACAAATAGCTGTAAAAAGAGTAACCAATCTTGGGGGTCTACTGAAGCCAATTTATCACTGCTTACTAATACAGACAAATGTTATCTAGGAATTCTCTCACTCTAAAAGGGCAATTTAGGAGAAGTGCAAACAGAAATTTTATTAGTACTTCAAAAAAATTAAATAACACAGATCAGTTCTAAGAAGATACTCTTCAAACACTGACATTCTTTCTCCAGGGTGTCACAGGCTCTATTTTAATTAAGGGGTTGACAAGCGTTTCCTGTAAAGGGCCAGTTAGTAAATGTTTCAGGCTCTGCAAGCCACATAAGTCTGTGTCACATAGTCTTCGTGGTTTTTTTTAAACAACATTCTGAAAAGGAAAAACTATCTTAGACACAGACTAGAAGACCTAGTCTGTGCGCCATAACTTACCAACTCCTATTTTTATCTGTGGATGACCACAGATTAAAGTGTGAATTCTCAATTTAAAAAAACGACATTTGCTTCAACCAAAGACCTTAAAACACCCTTGTTTACAGATTTAACACTAAGAGACACCAATTTGAAAGAAAAGTAACAAGAAGCAAATTAAGCCACTGAGATCAACTACCAAGAAGCTTCTAGCATCCAATTGCTCTGACATCTAGTGAAGTACCCCTTTCAGTTCTAACATTACTGTAGAAATGATGTGTAGTGGAAAATGGATTTTCCTAATCACTTTAAAACACAAGTAGTTTTCTCATACCTGGTCAACTGTTAGTATTCTTAGTGGTAACCAACTGTTAATCAATTTGAATTCCCAAAGAAATAGGAATTCTAGAATAAATAGGAACTTAAGTCATAAATATTATCAGAGATTACAAAAACCCATAGCCTGAAGAAATTCTGCTGAATTAAAATGAACATAGGATGAAGGCCTGAGCCTGCTGCCATCAGGAACATTTAAGTCATCCTAATTTTGCCTAGTCAAATAACTGGTAACATTTTCTGCTAAATGGTATAGAAATACATTTAAAAAATATTTCTCTATTTATTTATTTGGCTGAGTCAGGTCTTAATTGCAGCATGGGAGATCTTCACTGTGTCATGAGGGATCTTTCACTGTGGCCCTGAAATCTCTAGCTGCAGCATGTGGACTTAGAAGCTCTGCAGCATGTGGGATCTTAGTTCCCCAACTAGGGATCGAACCCATGTCCCTTGCACTGCAAAGTGAATTCTTAACCACTGCACCACCAAGTGACACAGACTTATGTGGTTTGCAAAGACTGGTGAAATATTTACTATCTGGCCCTTCACAAAAAAAGCTTATCAACCCCTTGATTAAAATACAGCCTGTGGCATTGTGCCCTGGAGAAAGAATATCAGTGTCTGGAGGACAATGCTCATGTTGTCAGTGTTGTAGTAGCTCACTCCTGTCTTTGTGTCACTCTTTGTGACCCTTTGGACTTTAGCCCACCAGGCACCTCAGGCCGTGGGATTCTCCAGGCAAGTGGGTTGCCATTTCCTTCTCCAGGGGATCTTCCCAACCCAAGGATCAAACTCGTGTCTCCTGTGTCTTCTGCACTGCAAGCAGATTCTCTACCTGTTGAGCTCTAGGGGAGGCCCCTGTGTTTGGACAGTACTATATATTTTAAAATCTAATATAGACCTGAAAATAAGTTAACGTGTAGAAAAAAAAGAAAGATAAAATCTACTCAGGGTAACAAGGGAAATAGTAGAGGAAAAAATAATTTCACTCAAGGAATCCTTTTTAAATAAAAACAGAAGTCCTACAGAAGTTGAAAATTCAAACAATATAAGCTGTTAATATGTTTCCTGAATCTTAACCTGTAGAGAAAACCTGGAATAAAGTTATTAATGATGCAGTTTCACAGCCCTAAGTTCCTAGACTCTAACAGAGGATTAACAGTAGGTACTCACAAGCCTTCCCTGAAGCCATCAATCAGCGCTTGGAAGAGAGGTTTATTGTGAGGGATTGTCTGAAGAATGTTCCCATCAGCAGTGACATACCCAATAGCCCACTGACCCAGACGGGTACAGCTCAGCCGGAAAATGTAACTGAAAACAGAGAGAAACAAAACCTTGATTACATATGCTTGCATTAGGGGGAAGATGAGACAGAGACAAAAATCAAAAAGACCATCAATAATAGATTCTTCAGTGACTCCACACCAAAAGGAAAAGGCACAAAAGCTTAATTCTTAAGTGGCTTGAAAGCATTTATCAAATCATAGTATCTGAATAAGTCAATTCCTCTGATAAACAGACATCAACCCTACCACAGAAATGTAACCACTGGGGAACTAGGGAAAGATCATGTTTCCTCCTTTTCAGCAAAGGTCACAGAATAAAATTCAGGTGAATAAGCCTCTTTGCTTCATTCCACTGACCTGCCAGGTTTGTGAATGAATTTCTGGAGTCGTGCTTTCACTTCATCATATGTCAGGAAAGCCATGTAACCAGGATGAGTTACAGCAAGGCTATTCCAGTTCCTGAGCAAAGAGGACCAGGGCTAAGGAAACAAGAGACCAATCAGACCATCCGGCTCCAAACATACAACCAGCCTCAGAGCAATGAAGAACAAAAGGAAAAACCACCTCAACGCTCAAATATAAATTCTCCATTTAGTGTCACAAATTTTCAACCATATTGTTACTTTAAGGGAAGATAAACATGTTTGGGAAACAAAAACTTTGAAAAGCTAAGAAGAAAATAACACACAGGGAGAAGCCTAACTGTGCAAAATACAGAAAATTTTCAAGCAGCTCTAACCTGCTGGAGCTATTAGAGTAATGATGAGGTTAAACAACAGACAAAAACAGAGAAAACAGGGCAAGGCCTGATGTGCAAGTAATAAGTTCCCAATAAAGGTTTATGCAAGGTAGCATATACACACATTATTTTTAGAAAAGGAAAGGAGTTGTGAACCATCAATGCATCTCAGTATTAGTCAAGAATTTTAATACCACAGGAGAAAAAGCTGGAAACATACATAAATGTCCAGTAACTGAACTCAGGAAGTATATTATACCCATTTTCAGGGTAAAATACAACCATTAAAATGATGCAAAGAAAAAAAAAAATGATGTAAAGAAGAATATTTAACAACAGAGAAATATTATAAATATGAGAATAAGCAGATTATATAGTTACTCTTTTTACATATATATATAAATATAAAATACAGAGTAGTTTTAACCTTTTTTTAAAGTATAGTTTCTAGAATAAATACTTTTATAACAGGCAAACTCCCAAATGTCCAGATGTTATTTTTTTAAAAGCTTCCCCTTCAGAAAAGTGGCAATAATTAGTTCAGCCAACATTTTAGCATCCTACCTGAAAGAGTCTTGTAAAGATGTCGAATTCAAAAACTGAAATATAATCATTGCAGGTCAGATCAATAGTGGATTTCAGAGCCATGGCCTCCAGCCCAGAACTGATGGGATGTACTTCATGAAGGGCCTGTCTGAAGCTCTTCCAAGGGACTATCGTCCTAGGATTCGGGTGGGGGTGAGAGAGAAGGCACAGAATAAGATAGCAGATAATTCCAGGCATTACTACAGTCAAGGAAAACAGTCTCTTTAAATTCTCAAAATCTACTTCAATTTTCCTAGAGAAACTGAATTATATTTTGCATTGATAACAGAAAGGGCATAAATGATATGTGTCTTAACTTCCTGATGAGTAAATTAATAATAGAGACATCTTTTCCCACTTTTCTTTGGCAGAGTGCCACATGTTAATCCCCTTTCTCACCTTCAGACATTTGTTGTATTAGAGAAGCAGGAAGAGAGATGACATTATCCTTTTTGTATTAGAGATGTAACCTGCGGCCAGATCTTCACTCACTGTGTTTAAACTAACCTTTTAAAGCACATAAAACACTCTTATTCTTTTGAGGAACCCACACTATCAAGGACTAGACTTGAGGAATATAAAGCTTAAGGTACAGGAAGAAAAGAGTTCTGATACAAATGAAGAAGAAATTATTTAACAAAAGAATGATTAAACTCCAGATGTGGCTAGCAAAGGGTACTGCGGGATTTCTACTTCTCAAGATTAAAAAAATAAATAAAGTAAAATCTCATTGCCTTTATGTATTCACCTGCCTGAAAGTAAGAGATCAAGTGGCAATTCAAACTCTAGAAAGCAGATAGTTACTAAGTTAAAGTAACAAAGTTAAACTCATGCCTATCCTCTTCAACTAGGTTTTTTTAAATCACTAATTATTCTATATCTGATGCTTAAACACAACTTTTTAAAATAAAGCAAGCATTTAACATACATCAAATCAATATGCAGTATATACCTGAGACTAACTTAACAGTATACATCAACTATATTGCAATTTAAAAAAAAAAGCATTCAAAGAGAGACTTACATTAGGATCTGTATACTCAACTGAAAAATTTTATTGTTTTCTACTTTTTCAGTTCTTTAATTTAAAATTTCAGAGTATATTCAAGAACATTCATGTTAATACTTAAATCACGGGCTTCCCTGGTGGCTCAGTGGTAAGGAATCCGCCTGCTAATGCCGGAGACATGGGTTCAATCCTTGTTCCTATTCCAGGAGGATCCCACATGCCGTGGAGCGGCTGAGTGAGTCCCTGTGCCACAACTACTGAGCCTGTGCTCTGGAGCCGGGAATCTGAACTACTGAAGCCCTCATGTCCTAGAGCCTGTGCTCCACAAGGGAAGCCACTGCGATGAGAAGCCCATGCACCACAATCAGAGAGCAGCCCCTGCTTGCAGCAACTAAAGAAGAGCCTGTGCAACAGCAAAGACACAGCACAGCCAAGTACATTTTTTTTTTTAATAAAAAGGACAATATAACAAAGTGGAAACACAAGCCACAGACATCTCTAATGTTAGTGACTAACACAAGCCACAGACATCTCTAATGTTAGTGACTAACAAAGAATTAGTATCTTACAATAGGAAAAACACAAGTCTATAGGAAAACAGACAAGTCAGGAATAGAAACCGCCAAGTCAGAAAAAGAATCTAGACAGGTGACAAATGTGAAAAGGTGCTCAAGCTCCCTTGTCATTAAGAATATAAAGCAAAATATGATACCAATTCATATTACCAGAGTTAGCCGAATTGCAGAGCTACTGGAACACGTGCATGCTACTCACAGGAACAGAAACTGGTACAACCACTCTGGAAAGCAGTTAGGCAATGTTTGGCAAAGCAGAAGATGTGAAACCCCCTGACTCAGCAATTCCATTCCTAAGTATGTAAGTATTGAGAAACTCCTGCATATGAAAGCAAATACAATTTTGTTTTCTCCCCTGCATATGAAGGGAAATACAATTTTCTTTTCTGTAGCACTGCTTGCAATAGCAAATACTTTGAAATGTATGTGTTCATTAACAGCATAATGGATGAGGAAAAAGAGAACAGCATGGGTTTCAAGAGAACTGCAAAGGTCTATCTACTTCTCTAAGGAAAAAAACACAAACATGATCAGAACAACAACAACAAAAAAAACTAGGCTAATACCACAGTTGGGAAGTAGTTATGCATATATTCATTATTTTTCTGTTTCAAACTAAACAAAAACCCAAAACACAAGCTTCAGTTCTTCACAGTTCAAATTCATTATTTTGACACTTACTTTTCCCCAAAAGCTTTTCTCCAAAATTCTGCAGCATCTGCTTTAGTAATCCGAAACGTGTCTCCTTGAAAGAGTCCACTTGGGAAGATTCCTTTTAGTTCTGCCAGCATGTGGCTGAAGATCAGGGACAGTTTGGTCAGGTTTCGCCTAAAAATGATCAGAAGTGCAATGGTTAAATGAGCACATAAAATTATTTTTATTTTAAATGTGCTGAATCCACTACACCAGGTGTGTGATTATAATGCAAGAAAGACTGGTGCATTCACTAAAGTCCACTCCTGTCCCTCCGTTCAAATAGGCATTAACAGGTAAATAAGAAAAAAAAATTTTAACAGTAATCTATTTCAAGACTTTTAATCTTAAATTAATCAGGCCTAATAACTGAGCATAAACTTCTATGAACAAATCTACCTTTTTTAGGCTGATAGATAAAAGAGGACTCAACCAAAAAGTGTAAGAAGTTGTACACTGCTATAACCATTCACTCACAAAAGGGATGTTAGAAAAGCAAAATATATTATTTCCTGCTTTGCATAAACTAATCTGGATGTTTAACTTATCGCAACTCATCTAAATTAAAAATAAATAAGCTAACACCCAAACCATGTAAAAATTTCTAAATAAGTGCACATGCTACTACTATATTTTAACAAGTTAACTTTAGCCTGACCACCTCTGTTTAATGGTTGTGGTTATAAAGTACCAATTCAATACACCAGATGATGTCTCTGCTTTCAGGTGTGTACTTAAATCAGATTATCTCGGTAATCTTTAACGGTACTGCTACAGAACAAGATACAGATGTCTTAGATATTGCTATTCACCAAACCAGCTACTAGTGCAGTTGCTTAGTTTCCCTTGCCTCAACAATTAGTATTTATGTATTAAAAAGTCAATTCTTGTCATACAAGTAGACAATAAAATTTCAAGTCAATCCATGATCAATTTTATTGCCTCAAAATTCTCTTTAACACAGATTTTTCTTTTCACCATTAGTCCCATCTTTGTCCTTCCTAGATAAAATGCTGCACCAAGTCCCTATAGCCCTAACTTTTCTGCAAAATATTTCTGAAATCTTTCTAATCAGCTTTTCAACAAATCAGCTTAAGTTTTCTGGTATCTGTCTTTTGCACTTGAATCAAGTTTTACTCTTTCTAATTTTCCTATTTCTGAAAGCACCAAAAAAGTGATAAAATCAATATTCATTGAAGTCAGTCTAAAATAATTCATATGCCAAATAGCTCAAGTAAGTTGTAAAGCTCAAGTAAGTAAGTTGAAAAACACAATCACTTATCCAATCCCTAAACTCCATTAATTGTTTTCCTCTTGTTATTTTAAGAGCCTTCAATTGTTGCTGGTTAGGACAGTTACTGTTTTAATAAACAGGAAACAAAAACAGAGACTATTGATATATATAGATATATCTCACAGATAATAATATAGAAAATCTGCAAAGCACAAATTATTCCCAATGACTTCCCAAAGTCTTCAGCAGGACACCAGACTACACAATGCACTAAACCCTAATATTTACATAACATTTTCCCAAATGTTAATCCTTAAAGATAAGCAAGAGAGAGTCCTGATTCCCTTAAGATATGCTAAATTGCTGAGAACTATGTGTTGTAAAGAACTATGCTAAACAGCACAGCAGAGTAACATACATGACAGAAAATACGCATATTACAGTTACAACAGAGATCCTTTTGGAAGAAACAGTCTGAATCCTACTTCTTCCTGAAAATGTCTTTCCTTAGTTTCTCCGGTGTCATCCTCTCTTGGTTCTCCTACTTGCTTTTGTTCTTCCTTTGGTTTTCCTTTCTATCCTCCTAAAATAGCTATTTCCCAAGAATCTGCTCCGAACTGAAGAATCTGCTCTCCATTTCCTTTCTCTCTCCATGCACTCTCTTGAATCTTCCTTTGCTAACTCAAGGACTCAAAAACTGGTTTGCAAAAGATTCCCAAATCTTAGGGCTTGGTAGCTTTCCAACTGCCTACTGTATTTCTCCAATCAAACGCTAGCAACTCAAAGCAACATTCTCAGACTTAAAACTAACCTTCCTTGAGTGACGCGTTAATAAATTTGGAATTTGAGATTAACAGATATATACAGTTCAATTCAGTCACTTGGTCATGTCCAACTCTTTGCAACCCATGGACTGCAGCACACAAGGCCTCCCTGTCCATCACCAACTCCCGGAGTTCACTCAAACCCATGTCCATCGAGTTGGTGATGCTATCCAGCTATCTCATCCTCTTTAGTCCTTCTCCTGCCCCCAATCCCTCCCAGCATCAGAGTCTTTTCCAATGAGTCAACTCTTCGCATGAGGTGGCCAAAGTACTGCAGTTTCAGCTTTACCATCAGTCCTTCCAATGAACACCCAGGACTGATCTCCTTTAGGATGGACTGGTTGGATCTCCTTGCAGTCCAAGGGACTCTCAAGAGTCTTCTCCAACACCACAGTTCAAAAGCATCAATTCTTCAGCGCTCAGATTTCTTTATAGTTCAACTCTCACATCCATACATGACTACTGGAAAAACCATAGCTTTGACTAAATGAACTCTTGCTGGCAAAGTAATGTCTCTGCTTTTTAATATGCTATCTAGGTTGGTCATAGCTTTACTTCCAAGAAGGAAGCATCTTTTGATTTCATGGCTGTAGTCACCATCTGCAGTGATTTTGGAGCCCCCCAAAATAAAGTTTGTCACTGTTTCCATTGTTTCCCCATCCATTTCCCGTGAAGTGATGGGACCAGATGCCATTAAGTTTTCTGAATGTTGAGTTTTAAGCCAGCTTTTTCACTCTCCTCTTTCACTTTCATCAAGAGGCTCTTTAGTTCTTCTTTGCTTTCAGCCATAAGGATAGTATCATCTGCATATCTAAGGTTACTGATATTTCTCCCAGCAATCTTGATTCCAGCCTGTGCTTCATCCAGCCCGACATTTCGCATGATGTACTCTGCATATAAGTTATATAAGCAGGGTGACAATATACAGCCTTGATGTACTCCTTTCCCGATTTTGAACCAATCTGTTGTCCCAGTTCTACCTGTTGCTTCTTGACCTGCATACAGATTTCTCAGGAGGTCTGCTATTCCCATCTCTTGGAGAATTTTCCACAGTTTGTTGCGATCCACAGAGTCAAAGGCTTTGGCATAGTCAATAAAGCAGAAGTAGATGTTTTTCTGGAACTCTCTTGCTTTTTCGATGATTCAACAGATGTTGGCAATTGGATCTCTGGTTCCTCTGCCTTTTCTAAATCCAGCTTGAACATCTGGAAGTTCACAGTCCACATTCTGTTGAAGACTGGCTTGAAGAACTTTGAGCATTACTTTGCTAGCGTGTGAGATGAGTGTGATTGTGCAGTAGTTTGAGCATTCTTTGACATTGCCTTTCTTTGGAACTAGAATGAAAACTGACCTTTTCCAGTCCTGTGGCCACTGGTGAGTTTTCCAAATTTGCTGGCACATTGAGTACAGTACTTTCACAGCATCATCTTTTAGGATTTCAAATAACTCAACTGGAATTCCATCACCTCCACTAGCTTTGTTCGTAGTGATGCTTCCGAAGGCCTACTTGACTTCACATTCCAATATGTCTGGCTCTAGGGGAGTGATCACACCATTGTGGTTACCTGGGCCATGAAGATCTTTTTTATATAGTTCTTCTGTGTATCGTTGCCACCTCTTCTTAATATCTTCTGCTTCTGTTCTGGACCAGAAATGGACCATACCATTTCTATCCTTTACTGTGCCCATCTTTGCCTGAAATGTTCCCTTGGTATCTCTAACTTTCTTGAAGAGATCTCTAGTCTTTCCCATTCTATTGTTTTCCTCTATTTCTTTGCATTGATCACTGAGGAAGGCTTTCTTATCTCTCCTTGCTATTCTTTAGAACTCTGCATTCAAATGGGTGTATCTTTCCTTTTCTCCTTTGCCTTTAGCTCCTCTTCTTTTCTCAGCTATTTGTAAGGCTTCTTTAGACAACCATTTTGCCTTTCTGCATTTCTTTCTCATTTTACCTTTTCTTATACATACTACCCTGATTCACTTTTTCATCTCTGAATCACTATGTATTTGTTCCTTAATTTGAAAAAGACTCAGCTTAAATGTCACTTTCCTAAGAGGCTAGCTAGAAGTAACAAACCTCTAAAATACCCTGAGGATTTCCACTGCAGTTCTTCTCCATGGCATCTGAGCCCATCCTGTACTACAGTTATCTGTGTACATGAGGGCTGAATTCGTTTCTGATGTGTATTTATATCCTTCTGGCATCATTTCTAACCTTTAATACACCTCCAGAAAATATGTGACTGCATACTATTTGCTAGGGACAAGGGATGGATACAACAATGAACAAGACAAAATTTGAGTGGTAGCAAAAGCTTTTCTTTAATTCAGTATTTGAAGGCAGTTTTAGAGCACTGGTTTTACAGCACTCCCATTTCCTTGGTATCAGGGTTGTATGAGAAAAAGGTTTTGAAGAAAAACAAAGCAGGGCATGCGAAGAGAGGCCTGTATGGTTGCCGTCTTTAGAGAGGATGGTCGTATACAGTCCTCTCTGAGTGGTGATTTTTCAAGCCAATTCTGAAGTGAAGGTAGGAAGCCAGTGTTTGGGTGACTGGGCCATGTCAATATCTTTGAGTTTTCAAATAATTTTCCACTAAGAATCTACCAGGTATCCAGTACTATGCTGGATCAGAGATAAAATACACGAACCAAAATATAATGGGCCAAAAAGTTATTTTAATTTGTGGAGTAAGCCACAACAAGAAGAAAGTTATTGACCACAAGGATATAACGGCACTAGGTGCATAAGAACAATCTGAAGTGCTGGCTGACACAGTTACTGAAAATCAATTTAAAACATTTTCCTGTTCAAGGATGCATCCCCCAAAAAGCCAGCTTATATTTCTTAAAACCACCAGAGATGTGCACCATAAGCATCACACTTCTTAAAAGGAAAAAAAAGAAACTATAAAAGCCCATGCATGGATCAGAGTATTTGATAAGTGGTCTGAGTTGCAATTCTATTCAAAAACATTTTAAGGCAGTAGGCTTATGGTTCAGTGCCTTCAGGGCAGAATTTAACCAGCAAAATCTGTCTAAACTTATAAACTTAGAGCAATGAAGCATGATGGATATTTGGGCTTATTACAAGTAAGAAATTACATTTCAAAATTCTGTCAGCAGTTACTTCAATTATACAATGTGTTCTAACATTTCTCCAAAGATCCACAGAGGAATACAACTATTCAATTTTTCTTGTAAATGCACTGAAGACAAAACCTTTCTTAACTTTTGAGTGGTAGCAAAAGCTTTTCTTTAATTCAGTATTTGAAGGCAGTTATTCTTACTACCCTTAACACTAACCTTCACATCTAAGTAACTGCAAATTCTACTCTATTGCTTCCATCTTTCTTTTCTCTTGTCGTCTCACAACTTCCCCAGAATCAATGCTGATTCAGTATGCAGTGTCAGTTTTTAAAAAGGTTCAGAACTGGTGTGAGTTCTCCTCCCCAACCTCAGGTCCTACTCTAAAAGCCAAAGTACCTTTGTACCTCAGGCCTAATGTAACGGTATACATTTTTCCATGCATACTTTCAGCTAAAAGGGACTAAGATGTACGTGTCACCAATACATAAGGATATTGAAAATTAAATAACCACTGTTCCTGTTTTAGCTTCAAAAGTAAAAAGATAAATACAACCTGACAGAAACCACAATCACCATTTCTATAGATCAAGCAAGACAGTGTTGGAAAGTAGCCTTTATATTAATATGAAACAAACAGAAAACTCCTTAAAGGAGGCCAACCAATGAATTTTCTATTACACAAAATACTAAAACACAAGATGCCATGTTACTCTTGGCCACAAAGTACTTTGCACAAAGGAAATGGAAAAAAGAACATAGTATGGGGAGATGTATTAACCCTCTATATTAAAGCGTATCTATTAATGTTTAAGTTAAGTACAGAGAACAGTACCATTCTTTTTTGTTATAATGAGAATGTTCCATCCCAAAAAAAGTTTCAAGAAAAAGAAATTTATTAATTTTATATATTAATTTTGAGAAATTAATATTAAGAGATTGAGATCTAGAAAAAAATTTAATGATGACTTACAAAACAATCAGTCCAATGTATTCATAAAGATATTCCCATAGTTCCTTTTTCTGAAACTACATTTTGATAGTCAGCTGCTGTCATTCAGTGGCTAAACTGTGTAACTGACAAGCATGCTCTGTTTATTCTTTCTGCAAAACAGTACTTGAAAATATATATGATAATAGTCAAGACGACTAGGCACTTCGCTGGCAGTCAAGTGGCTAGGATGCCATGTTTCGCTACAGGAGGCACAGCTTCAGTCTCTGGCCAGGGAGCTAAGATCCCACATGCTGCGTAGCATGGCCAAAACACAGGGGGAAAAGACAACTCGAAATCTAAAATGCACTTCCTGGTCTCCCATTAACTTACTGTGTCCTGCAACAGTTATTTAAACTTTCTGAGCCTCCACTGACTCAAATGTAATATAAGGAAACTGGAACCAATTACTCCCAAAGGTACCTTTCCACTTATAAAAATGTATAAATGTATGTTAGTTATTATCACTGATTTGAAACTGGAAAAGAAACCTTAACTTCAGCAGTTTAACTGCATAAGACTGAAGAAGTCATGAGAGAAAGGCAGCACTTTACCCTTATATGACAGAGGGCTAGAAATAATGTCAAGAAACAAGAATTTTTAAAAGTACATTTTATTTCTGCCTGCAAAAATTTAATAAACTTACATCTTATGGAATTTAAAAAGTTAACCGTATATGGGGATAAATTAAAATATTGTTGTCTACTCCAGTACTAGGGGTCTACTAAATTCTAGAATATGTACTGAATTATTTTACTCAAAGAATTTTATCATTTCTGAAAAAATAACATCAAAAATCATCCCAGTTAAGTGAAAATATTGTCACATGTGAAAATGGTTCAAAGCGCAAAACTTTTATTTGTAAAAAGTCAAGGAAGTGCAACTTTCCTCTTGAAAACAATAATTTAGGTAACTGTAGCATCTAGGTGATAGGTATATAATTATTGTAAAAATTTTTCCCAATTTTTCTGTATGACTGAAAAATTTTATAATAAAACATTGGTGGGGAAAACCCCAATAATCTATTTTAATAGTATCTGTAGACCCAATGATCCTGTACTTCCCAGGAAGTAAATTTCAGAATGATTAACACTTAATACAATGCTTGACAAACAAGCTAAACACCATTATACAATACCATTTTGGAGCAGTCAAGTATTTCCCAAATAAGGTCACAATATAACTCCCTCTGCCACTCAGTCATGGTGTGAGCTGTAAAACCTCCACAGATGATGAGAAATAATCATACTGCTCAACAGTGACATGATCAATGCTTTTAGGTATTTCATTTACTGGTACCATTTCAGGGATAACTGTGTTGCTTTTTCTATTCATTAAACTCCAAAACTTTATATGCAAACACCAGTGTCATCCAAAGAACGCTGAGTGAGAACATACTGAGATGACATTTATAACTCAACAGCAGCATCCTCTGCTCACAGTAATCAGCTTTAAAAATAGATACAACGGAACTTCTTTCAGCAAAGCTTCACAGGAAGTCAATGAAGTACTGTTTAACTCTTATCTGCTTAAGCTGCTAAAAAAAAAAAGGAGGGAGGTGAAGCAAAAACCATCACCTATTGAGAAGAAAGTACTAAGCCAATATATCTAAAAATATCAATGACCTTTTTTACTTAACACATATTAAGTGTATTTGATAATATACTAATGGTCATGCTTTTGAGACCCCCCAAGTTACACGGTAACAGATTAGAACAGTATTATTCAGAGCATTTGGAGCCATTTCATAGAATTTTAAACCTGAAGAAACACTAATCTCATTCACCAGGTAAAGGGGAAGGCAGCAGCCTGCAAAACAATCTCCAACATGACCCTCTAATTCTATTACAACCTTAAAACATAGACTCAATCTCCTTAATCTCCCTACACCAAAATCCTCAATGATTTACCAATAACTACTAAAAATGTTCAAGCTACTCTGCTTATAAGTCTAAGCATGCACAGACTGATTCACTTTTCCAGACATACACTACTCAGTATTTCCCAAAACATTCTATATTTTCCAGGCCCCAGGCCTATGGTGATGGTGTTATATCAATAATCTATGTCTCTCTTTCTCATAGTAACATTAAGAGTTTACTATGGATCAGATACGCTCTTCCGGCGGCTCAGGCAGTAAACAATCTGCCAGCAACGCGGGGGACCTACGTTCGATCCCTGGGTTGGGAAGATCCCCTGGAGAAGGGAATGGCTACCCACGCCAGTATTTTTGCCTGGAGAATTCCACGGACAGAGGAGCCTGGCAGGCTACAGTCTATAGGGTCTCGGAGAGTCAGACACGACTGAGCAACCAACACTTGCACTTTTTTCATGCATCAGGTACTTTGTTAAGCTATATGTATACCTCATTTAATTCTCATAATAATGCTTTGAAACAGAAATTACTAATCCTATTTTACAAGGAGAAACAAAGACTTTAGTAACATCAAATAAGCTGTCCAGGTCACAGAGCCAGCGACAGAGCAAATCTGTGATTCAAGAGCTCAGGCTTGCTGGTGTGATATGTATCATTTCCTTTCCAAGGACTATGGTTACAGAAATCTTGCCCATTCAAAATTCATTTTAAATGCTATCTTCTCAGAAATGTATTCCCAGTCTTCATTTAGTGTCTACTTTCAAACTCAGACACACGCCTGCCGTGCCTCACAGCATCTTGTTCATACTTTGCACTGGCTTCATCATGTTCCACTGTGTATCAGGTGTCTTATTCCCCAACAAGATGACAACTCCTTAAGGGCAGGCGCAGTGAAGGTGTCTTATACACTCTATCCTCTGCAGTGGTGAGCACACTGCCTTGCACTTAGACAGTCCATAAATTTATAGGATTGAAAAATATTCCTTATTTTTTAAATAAACATTTTATTGTGGGATTTTAGATTTACAGAAAAGCGGAAAAGATGGTACAAGGCATTCCCCCATATACCCCTCATTCAATGGTTTCCCTTAATAGTACCATCTTATATTTCTGTGGTACATCTGTCAAAACTAAGAAACTATCAGTACAGTGCTATTAACTAAACCCTAGACTTTATCCAGGGTTTACCAGTTACTTTTTCCATTAATGTTCTTATCTATCCAGGGATCTAGTCTAGGGTACTACCTTATATTTATCCACACATCTCCTTAGTTTCCCCTGGTCTGTAATAGTTCTTCAGTCATTCCTTATTTTTCATGATCTTAAACTGTTTTGAGGAGTTACCAGTTGGTATTTTGTAGAATGTGTCTCAGTTTCTATTTAGCCAATGTTTTTCTCATGTTTGACTGGGGTTATCAGCCTTATGGTCACAATATCACAGAGGTGCCTATCTCATCACCTAATACTGGAGGGTACATGAAGTCCCAGGACATCACTGGTGATATTAACTTTGACCACCTGAGTTAAGGCACTAAGGATTTGCCATGCTTCTCCACTCACTACTGGAAAAGATTTACTATTTCTTCCCACAGATACATTCCTTCTTTCCTAACTCATGTAAAGCAGGTCACTTATACTCATCACTATTTTTAAATGACTAATGTGATATTCTCATTAAAGCACACACTATAAAAACATAGTATTTATAAGTTAATATCTTTGGTTTTTAGTGCATTTGGAAAAGACAAAAACAGCTTAAAACTCATTGAAACATTTAGCAAATGTTCACTAAGTTACATTAACTTAAGGTACTATCATCATTATTTCCTAAAGAGGTCAAGAATATAATCAGACTTCCCTATCTTTCAAAATAACCTCTGAATTTACTCAACCCACATTCTAAAAGATAACTATGTAAGTTACATACACTGGAGCATCTGTCTGCAGCTAAAAGCAAATTAACCCTGAGAACTGATTACTGTTTCTCTGTGTGCATGCTTAGTCGCTCAGCTGTGTCTGACTTTTTGTGATCCCGTGGACTGCAGCCCATCAGGTCCCCCGTCCATGGGATTTCTTAGGAAAGAATACTAGAGTGGGGAGCCATTCCTTTCTCCAAGGGGTCTTTCTGGAGAAGAAGCCCTCGAAGGATTGAACTTTCATCTCTTGCACTGCAGGCAGATTCTTTACGGTCTGAGCCACCAGGGAAGCCCACTATTTCTCTACATCACTGACTTAAAAGAATATACAAATACATAGTAACATAATACCGAAATCTCCAAAACTTCTCACACCCCTCAACAAGTGACAAAAACTACCGAGCACCTTCAGAAGTTTTATCCCGTGAACTTAAAAAAAAAAAACAAAACTTTAAAATATACAAATACACAGTCAAATTATATACCAAGGAAGAGACAGCTCTAATAGAATCTAATCAAATACGTAAAAAGCATATCAAATTGTCTTTAATTATTTAACTCCTGAGTATATGATTTATCAGACATCCATTTCCATTTCAAATACATGGCTTCCCAGAACAAACACAGAGCAACTTTGCTCAAAAGTTGGGAAAGAAGAAATTTTCTATATCTAACTGAATCTCCTCTATGTGGAGGCATCAAAATCAGAGAATCTTTATCACTGCCATTTTCTGCAATGTATTTTCCATGAAAAATAATTCTCCTCAAGTTCAAGAATCTATGTCTGTACAACTCTGGTGTTAGTATTTTAGTTAGTAGTATTTAATTAGCAGCATTTTACAAAATTTAATATGGTTTTATTAAAAAGCTATAGTTAAAGACAATGTCAGATAACACAGCAAAGAAGGTCTTCCTGGCCCTGACCAGTTGTCAAAGCAAACTCACACATTTAGGCAGACTTTGCTGAGGACTAGAGTAAAGTAAAGTAGACTGAAGTGTCAAAAGAGCATGGGTGGGAGAACCATTAATTAAAACTAGTATGTTTTAGGAGGCTTCTTAAAGAATAGATGGGATTCCAAAAGACAATATGGGAGGGCAAGGGATTCCACGTCAAGGTAATGACCAAGGCAAAGGCTCAGCAGAAAAAAGTTCAGGGACCGGCAAATAGATGGACATGGGCTTCCCAGTAGCTCAGGGGTAAAGAATCCATCTGCAGGGCAGGAGACACAGGTTTGATCCCTGGGCCAGGAAGATCGCCTGGAGAAGGAAATGGCAACCCACACCATACTCTTGCCTGGAAAATTCCATGGACTAAGGAGCCTGGTAGGCTACAGTCCATGGGGTCACAAACAGTCAAGACACCACTGAGCGACTGAGCATGGGCTAGAATGTAGAATCATGGCAGCACGTGATAAAACTGAGTAACACAGGCAGGACTGAAGATGTAGAGATTTAATTACCAAGATGAGAGAGATTACAGATGCAGCAGGAAGTCATTAAGGGTTTGGAACTGAGGGGTGACATCGAATCTGTTTCAAGGCCATAAATGACAGCAGTATGCAAGATGAAACAGAGAGGAAATGACAAAAGCAGCAAGCTCAATCAGGATAGTACTGCAGTAGAAAGGTAACGGGAGCCCAAAAAATGGGCAGTAAAATAAGACAGATTTGAGAGAGACTGCAGAAGTAAAATCAAGAAAATGAGATGATTAGTAGGAGGGAAGAGATGATGAAACTGAGCCTGCGCAGCTGAGAGTAGGGTCTTAAAAATAATATGTTAATAAAGCTAATACTTTTTAAAAAAACTTTTTGTTTTTTTTATTGGGGTATAGCCGATGAACAGGCTTCCCTTGTGGCTCAGCTGGTAAAGAATCCCCCTGCAATGCGGGAGACCTGGGTTCGATCCCTGGGTTGGGAATATCTCCTGGAGAAGGGAACGGCTACCCACTCCAGTATTCAGGTCTGGAGAAGTCCATGGACTTCTGGAGAAGCCCATTGGGTTGCAAAGAGTCAGAGGACTGAGCGACTTTCACTTTCTTTCATAGCCAGTGAACAATGTTGTGGTAGATTCATGTGAACTGCAAAGGGCCTCAGCCATACATATACAATAAAGCTAATATTTTTAAAGGGCTTACTGTGTGTCAGGCATTTTACATTTTTTATTACTTAATTAATTTTCACACACAATCCTCTAAGACAGATTCTGCTCTTACCCCCATTTTATAGATGAAAGAAACCCTGGTTGAAAGAAATTAATCTAAGAGTCAGTCTCGTAACTAATGCCTGTCACCACTATATAATCCTAACCGAGGGAACTCAGAAGAGGAAGCTGGTTTGCTAATGAAGAGGACACATTCAGTATTCAGACATGTTGAGTGTGAGATGTCTGAAAGATATTACTATCGCCTGTCTAGCAGGTAACTTGGGAAGGAGGTAGCAAGTAGAGAAATAGATCTGTGAATATCTCTATAAGGCTGTGGACGCTGTTGAGAATGACCTATCTGCTAATTCACTCACATGGGATAATCAAAATGAAATGGAGCTTTTATCAAATCAACATACTGCACACTTTAAACTTACATAACGCTGTATGTCAGTCACATCTCAATAAACTTCTAAAAGTTTAAAAGAAACTGAAACACCGTTTTGGAAAGATTTGGAATTTCTCCCTTTGGAAGTATGGGGGTATGTAGGATGGAGTCAGAAAAGGACAAGAGGTGGCAGGCTTCTCTTATTAAAAAAAAAAATATATGTGTGTGTGTGTACACACACACACACACACACATATACATATCACCCTAAATACTTGCTCCAAAGAAATTAAAATACATATCCACACAAAGACTTGGACATGAATGTTCCTGTTAGCTGCATTTATAGTAGCCAAAAACTGGAGACAACTAAAATGTACATCAATGGATAAACAAATTGTGGTAAACCCATATAACAGAATTCTACTTAGCAAACAGAGGAATAAGCTACTCATATGCAACGTGTGTATGTGTGTATATATATGTAATTATTTTATCGATCCAGTGACTTTTTGTTTCCACCACAGTTCAGTTACTACCTTAGTACAAACAACGACCATCCCTCCCAGATTACTGCATCTGACCCTTGACTGGTCATCTTGCTCTTTCTGCATTGCTTGGCAACGAGCTTAACTAGGACCAGGGGCTCCTCCTAACATCTTCCCAAGGAACCGCCACCTCCAAAGTCTCTAGTTACCAGGCAACTGGTTCTCAGCAACTCCTATAAAGAGGTGGCACCAAACATACTTTCTACCTCACGTATCACATCGACCCCCATAAACAGAGTGCAGGGATACAATGCAGGAAGTTGAGCCCCTTTCCTGGAGCTCACTCCCAAGACACAGCCAACTGTGCTTGAGCACTTCTCTCCACAAGACACCAAGAAAATAGGTGTCTCTATACAGGCTCATCCTTCCATTTATGAATTCAAGCCTGATGTTCACCTAGAATGCACTGAGAGCAAGATTTCAAAAATGCTTGCTGGGACTTCTGGGGCAGCCCAGTGGTTAAGACTCTATGCACCAATGCAGGGGGGACTGTTTCAATCCTTGGTTGGGGAACCAAGATCTCACATGCCGTACTGCATGGCCAAAAAGCAAAAGTTAAATTAAATTAAAAAAAAAAAATACTTGCTGAAGACAGCAAAAGAGACACAGATGTAAAGAACAGACTTTTGGATTATGTGGGAGAAGGCGTGGGAGGAAGGTTTGAGAGAATAGCACTGAAACATGTATATTACCATATGTAAAACAGATGACCAGTGCAAATTTGATGCGTGAAGCAGGGCACCCAAAGCTGGTGCTCTGGGATAACCCAGAGGAATGGGGTGGGGAGGGAGGTGGGAGGAGGGTTCAGGACTGGGGGACACATGTGCACCAGTGGCTGATGCATGTCGATGTATGGCAAAAACCACACAATACTGTAAAGTAATTAGCCTCCAATTAAAATAAATTAATTTAAAAAAATACTTGCTGAATGAATACTTGCATAAAGAAAATTTTAGTAGCCTTTGAATCATGCCATTTCTTTTTTAAAAGTAATGACAAATATACTATACATGACATAAAATTTATTATTACTATTTTGAAGTGTATATGTACGACATTTCTCTTAACATTTTCCCCCTCCCATAATTTTTCAATGAGTGTATATCTCTAAGTTTTAAAAAACCAAATACCTAGGTCCTGTGGTATTAAGCAGTGCCTTAATCACTCATCAAATCTATGCAACCTTAATCTAGTAATAAAAAATAAAATAGGTAATATTCAGTCATATACAGGCCTAAAGAGCCCTTCACAATGTTTCATGTCAAGAGAACTTAGCTTGGGGCTTCCCTGGTGGCTCAGTGGTAATGAATCCACCTGCCAATACAGGAGAGACAGGTTCAATCCCTGGTCTGGGAAGACCCCACACACCACAGAGCAACAAATAAGTCCATGTGCCACAACTACCGAACCTATGCTCAGAGACCGGGTGCCATAACTACTGAAGCCCGCGTGCCCCAGAGCCTGAGTTCTGCAACAAGTGAAGCCACTGCATTAAGTCCACACACACTGCAACTAAGAGCAGCGTCCGCTCATTGCAACTAGAGAAAAGCCCACGGAGCAACGAAGACCCAGCACAGCCGTAAATACATACATAAATAAAATTATTTTTCAGAAAACAGAGAACTCAGTTCAAACTCACTGTTAACAGAAATAATGATGAAAGATTTCCTTTCCTAAAAAGCCACTAAAAAGCGGCTTTTTAGTCACGCCCTTTTAAGTTAGATCAGAAGAATAGAAGAAAAGGGATCGCTACAATCTGGCTCAATGTTACAGGGTACATAAAACATTCAACTAATTATTTTAAATGTAAATAAGAAAAATATCATAAGAATAAGAATGAAACAAGTTAAGAAATAGTAACTCTGAATACTTCAGTTCAGTTCAGTCACTCAGTCGTGTCCGACTCTTTGCAACCCCATGAATCGCAGCACGCCAGGCCTCCTTGTCCATCACCAACTCCTGGAGTTCACTCAGACTCGCGTCCATCAAGTCGGTGATGCCATCCAGCCATCTCATCCTCTGTCATCCCCTTCTCCTCCTGCCCCTAATCCCTCCCAGCATCAGAGTCTTTTCCAATGAGTCAACTCTTCGCATGAGGTGACCAAAGTACTGGAGTTTCAGCTTTAGCATCATTCCTTCCAAAGAAATCCCAGGGCTGATCTTCAGAATGGACTGGTTGGATCTCCTTGCAGTCAAGGGACTCTCAAGAGTCTTCTCCAACACCATAGTTCAAAAGCATCAATTCTCCGGCACTCAGCCTTCTTCACAGTCCAACTCTCACATCCATACATGACCACAGGAAAAACCATAGCCTTGACTAGACGGACCTTACTCGGCAAAGTAATGTCTCTGCTTTTGAATATGCTATCTAGGTTGGTCATAACTTTTCTTCCAAGGAGTAAGCATCTTTTAATTTCATGGCTGCAATCACCATCTGCAGTGATTGTGGAGCCCCCAAAAATAAAGTCTGCCACTGTTTCCACTGTTTCCCCATCTATTTCCCTTAAATCATTTAGGTATATTTTATTAGATGCTAAGCAGGATGAGTGTTTTGCATGTAAAAGGAGTAGGGGAAGGGTTTAAACAAAGAGAAAAGAAAAATGCTAATGGGAGTTTTTTATTCCATTTCTTTAACAAATTTAATATATAGGGTTTTAAGCTTTCTGAACAAAACATACACTTCAGGTTCAATAAACAGCAAGTAAAACTATATATATATATGTTTCCAGGATTCAAGTTTACTCTGTTTCTAACATTTTCACACTACTAGGTATCTCCAGCAAGCATTTGCTGCTTTGTATACTATTGTCCGGCAAAAAAGACATTCTTGTAGCCAGCTTTTGAGCTTATGCTTTAAGATGTCCTAATTTAAATGCAGTTGTAGACTTCACAAGTATTATGGTTTTGGAGCAAGTCTTGGTTGGCACTATTAGAGCAAAGTGATTACAAAAGGCTTTCGCACATCCTACTCAACATTCACTGCCTACTTCTCTATACTGCTCTGGTCTTATAAAGTCATCACTGATTCTTTGAGGGGAGGCAAGGGCCAGGGTACCTTCATATTCCCTCTCTATCTGCATAATCAAGCCTATGTTCTGTTAGAAATATTCTGAGTGAAATTCTCTTGCTATGTGAATACCTAATCCTGCAGTAGATCACAATATTGAATATTTGCCTGTTCAAAAGACAGGTCTATTAAAATGTTTTAACTTCCCCAAGTTTATGTAGTTTACCATTTCATATACTACTTGAAATATGGCCTCCAAGGGATCGTTTCTGTAATATGAAATGAAACACACAATCATTATTCCTTTAAATTCAAACCAAGAAAACCAAAGTAATTGTTAATAAACACTTGGGAGACTAGCTTAAATTTAAAAGGCCCTGACACTAAATAACTTCATACACTTGGGTGACGTAGTCTAACCTTCTGAGCTTTGGTTTCCACATCTATAAAGTGAAAAGGCAAAGGTCATCCTCTTTTTGTTCAACATAAAAGAGAGTGCCCAATTGATAAGTGTGGTGAGATAGGGAGTCAGTAAAGATTAGACCACATTTGAACTTTTCAGGCATACAGCAATCACATGATAAATGTTAATGATATTTGAATCTGGAAAACTCAAACTCCAAATTAAATTTTAGACTGAGACTCTTACTTTCACCCAAGGTAGAATTTGCAGAGACTGGATATGTCCTCTCTGAAAGAACTAAAAAACTGGACAGAATATATAAAATAATGGTTTCCAGACTGTGGACATCATGCAACAGAGGACTGTGATCCCTAAGAGAGGGGAAACAAATGGAGGTGAACCCTTATGACTGATTACACTTACTGCCTGGAGTTTCCAGGTCTCAGTACTGGGAGGGGGGACCTAGGCAGGACCTGACCATCTCTTTAGTTGAGAAAACAGAATTGAGTCTGGGGAAACCACGGCAGCTGAAGTTCTCAGTACAGAATACAAGAAAGGAGAGACATGCATAGAGAGCACAAGCTCAGGAAATCCACAGCTGAGCACCGATAAGCAAAGGGCAACCTGAGGTTGGGGACGACCCATATGAAAGGAGTACAGGAACATGCCCCAGTTCTCACATAGGAGGTGGCGGGAGGAATCTTGTAATTCAGAGAGCACAGGTAGTTCTGGCACGCAGCTAGATTAAAAGCTATTCATCTATCTGGAGAAAACTCTTAAATTTGAAGATATATGCCCCCAGTGTTCATAACAACACTATTAACAATAACCAAGACATGGAAGCAATCTAAACGTCCACTGACAGGTGTATGGATGAAGAAGATGTGGTATGCATGTGTATGTGTGTATAAGTGTATACACACACAAAAAAAAAACGGAATATTACTCAGCAAAAAAAAGAATGAAATAATGCCTTTTGCAGCAACATGATGGACCTACAGACTATTATATATCTTCCGTCACCCTGTTTGTTTGAATATATACACTGAGCACACCATGAGATGAGCTGGGCTGAATGAGTTACAAGCTGCAATCAAGATAGGTGGCAGAAACATCAACAACCTCAGATATGCAGATGATACCATTCTAATGGCAGAAAGTGAAGAGGAACTAAACAGCTTCTTGATGAGGGTGAAGGAGGAGAGCGCAAGAGCCAGCTTAAAACTAAATATTAAAAAAACCTAAGATCATGGCATCCGGCCCCATTGTGCTATGCTTAGTTTCTCAGTTGTGTCCGACTCTTTGTGATTTGCGTTTCTCCAGGCAAGAAAACTGGAGTAGGTTGCCAAGCCCTCCTCCAGGAGATCTTTCCAACCCAGAGATCAAACACAGGTCTCTCGCATTGCAGGCGGATTCTTGACCATCTGAGTCACCAGGGAAGCCCAAGAATACTGGAGTGGGTAGCCTATCCCTCCTCCAGGGGACCTTCCCGATCCAGTAATTGAACTGGGATCTCCTGCATTGCAGGCAAATTCTTTACCAGCTGAGCTACCAGGCCCTATTACTTCATGGCAAATAGAAGTAGTGACAGATTTCCTCTTCTTGAGCTCTAAAATCCCTGCAGATAGTGACTGCAGCCATGAAATCAATGATTGCTTCTTGGCAAGAAAGCTATGACAAACCTAGACAGTATGTTGAAAAGCAGAGACATTACTCTGCCAACCATATAGTCAAGGCTATGGTCTTCCCAGTGGTCACATATGGCCGAGAGAGCTGGACCATAAAGAAAGCAGAGTGCCAAAGAATTAATGCCTTCAAACTGTGGTGCTAGAGAAGACTCCTGAAAGTCCCCTGGACAGCAAGGCGATCAACCCAGTCAATCTTAAGGCACATCAACCCTGAATACTCATTGGAAGGACTGACATTAAAGCTGAAGCTCCAGTATTTTGGTCATCTGATGTAAACAGCTGACGCACTGGAAAAGTCCCTGATGCTAGGAAAGATTGAGGGCAGAAGAAAAAGAGGTTGTCAGAGGATGAGATGGCTGGGTGGCATCACTGATACGATGGACGTGAACTTGGGCAAACTTCAGGAGATGGTGAGGGACAGGGAAGTCTGGCACGCGGCAGTCCATGGAGCTGCAAAGAGTCGGACACAACTGGGCAACTGAACAACACATTTATATCTGTGTATATACACACACACAAAATGGAATATTACTCAGCTAAAATAAGAACAAAATAATGCCATTTGCAGCAATATGATAGACCTAGAGACTATTAAGTGAAGTCAAGCAAATATCATATATCACTTATGATACAAATGAATTTATTTACAAAACAAAAATAGACTCAGAGACATAGGAAAAAAACTTATGGTTACCAAAGGAGATAATGGAGGAGCACAGGTAAATTAGAAGCCTGGGATTAACATATACACACTGCTATACATAAAAGAAATGACAAGGACTTACTGTATAGCACAAGGAACTATACTCAGTATCTAAAATGGAAAAGAATCTGAAATCTCTCTCTCTCTCTCTCTATATATATATATATATAATTACACCTGATATATACCTTAAATTAATACAACATTGTACAAAATTAACTATACTTCAATTTTTGAAAGGTTAATATTTTCTTTTAAAGTTATTCTGGCCTTGCCTAACAAAGTTTAAAATTGGAGAAGGAAATGGCAACCCACTCCAGTGTTCTTGCCTGGAGAATCCCAGGGACGGGGGAGCCTGACGGGCTGCTATCTATGGGGTCCCACAGAGTCGGACACGACTGAAGTGACTTAGCAGCAGCAGCAACAAAGTTTAAAAGGATCAAACTATTCAGCTATATCCCAAAATACAGCTCAAGAATATTTATAAGGATACAGAAGTATAGAGCACCTACCATAGTAAAATTAACAATGTCTAGCATCCAATCAAAAATCAGCAAACATGAAATGAAGCAATAAGCAAGTAAGGATAAGAACAAATCAACAGAATTAAATCCATGAGTGACACCAATGACAGAACAGACAAGAATATCGAAATAATTATTTAAACTATATTTGTATAAAAAGGCAGAGACATTCTTGTACATGTTGAAGATAAAAGACATAAAAAAGATCTAAACCTACCTTCTGGACATGTAAACTAAAATGGAAGGGATTCTCAGCAGATTAACTACTGCAGAAGAAAAGATTAATTAACTCAAAAGCACAGTGATAGAAAATCCTCAAAATAAAACACTGGGAAAAAATGAAGAACAGAGTACCAGTGGCCTATGGGATGACATCAAGTAGCCAAATATACATATAAATGGAGCCCCCTAAGGGGGAAAAAAAATTTTTTTTCTGAAGAAATTAGATAAAGATTTTCTAAAACTATGAATTTTAGACTAAAATAGTACAAAGAACAAATTATGACAATGTCATATCTCTTTCCCAAGTCCAAGAAAGACACTTCTATTCCACGTTTCTAATCCAACCTTTACCCACTGAACTCCTCAAAACAACAATCTAAGCAGCTACACCCTAGCTATAGGACCAGCAATTATTAAAACCTATTTACCAGCCTTGATATTCTGTTTCCTTGAAATGTATAATGGTTCAAACATAAAAGAGGGTTAAGATTAGCCTGCCTTGCTCCAGGATTATGAGACAGTACTGGAACAGTATAACATCAAGTCACTCTTTCTAAAAGAAACTATATCAAAATAACAGCAGCATGAATCACTATCTTTTTCCTTGTACTACTTTTCAGTTCTCTATAACGTGGCTGTAGCACTTTTAAAACTTGTATATCAATATAGTAGTTCTCAAAGTGTGCTATGCAATCCCTAGGGGTCTTTGAGACCCTTTCAGAGAGTTTGCAACATCAAAACTATTTCCATACTACTACTTAAGACGTGACATGATTCATCTTTTCCACTGGGTTGATACTTGCACCGAAGACACAGTCAATGGTGAGTTGTGTCTTGCTGGTGTCCTGGCTGAATCAAGGCAGGAGCCCTGAACTGCACACGGAGGCACCGTATTCATCACCATGATTTGCAGTAAAATTAAAAAAAGTGCTAACTGTACGTCAGAATATCCTTGATGAAACAGGAAACACCATTAACTTCTTTAGATTTTGAATATTGAGAATATTTTTAAAAACATGTCTGACCAAATGAGAAGTACCCCAGAAGCATTCTCGCTGTAATAACAATTGTCCTCACAAAAAGCATTCGTGCCATGTTTAGTTAGTTGAAAAAGCTGCTTTTTTTGAGGAATATCTTCTTTTGCAAGCCATTTTTAAACATACAATTCTGTAGCATTAAGTACATCCACAATGTTGTATAACTATCACCATTACCCATGTCCAGAATTTTTCATCATTCCAAACAGAAATGTTAGCAATAACTACCTACTCTCCCCCTGCCCAGCCTCCTGGTAACCTCGTTTCTAACTTTCTGTCTCTAAGAATTTGCCTAGTCTAGATACCTCATATAAGCAGAATCTTACAATATTTGTCTCTTTGTATCTATTTCACCTAGTACGATGCTTTTAAGTTTCAGCCGTGTTGTAGCATGTATCAGAATTTCATTTCTTTTTATAGCTGGATAACATTCCATCACATGAGTACATCACTTATTGCTTGTCCATTCATCTACTGAGGGACACCTGTGTTGTTTCTGCCTTTTGGCTATCAGGAAGAATGCTGCTATGAACACAGGTGCACAAATATCTAAGTCCCTGCTTTTGATTCTTTGGGGGTAGATACCTAAGCGGAATCAGTAAAGCATATGGTAATTCCACTTCACCTTTCTGAGGAACCACCAAATTCTTTACAAAGTGATTGCACTACTTTACATCTCCACCAGAAATGGAAAAGGATTCCAATGTCTCTTCACCAACTTTTGTTAGTTTTGCTTTCCTCATAACAGCCACTCTAAAGAGTGTGAAGTGGTTATCTTGTGGTTTTTATTTACATTTTCTTAATGACATGGAGGATCTTTTCATGCACCTATTGGCCAACTACATAACTTCTTGGGAGAAGTGTCTATTCAAATCTTTTACTCATTTTTGAACTGGGTTTGTGCGTGTGTGTTTCTATTGAGTTGTAGGAGTTCTTGACATATTCTGGATTTAAATCCCTTATCTAATATAGGCTTTGCAAATATTTTCTCCCAGTTGGTGGTTGTCTTTTCATTCTCTTGTTAGTGTCCTTTGATGGATAATATTTTTATATTTTGATAAAATCCAACCAATCAAATTTTTTTTTTGTCTGTGCTTTTGGTGTTGTAACTCAAGAAATCACTGCCCAATCCAACATCATGAAGATCTTCACCTGTCTTAAGGGTTTAGTATTTAGCGCTTTAATTTTGGTCTTTGATCATTTAAAGCTAATTTTTATATGCAATATAAAGTGAAAGTCTAACTTCATCCTTTTAATTGTGGTTATCCAGTTTTGCTAACACCATTCGTTGAAAAGACTTGGCACCCTTGTTGAAAATTAATTGGCCATATGTATGAAGGTGTATTTCTGGGCTCTCTGTTTTATTCCATTTGTCTATATGTCTATCGCTATGCCAGTACCACATCATCTTGATTACTGTAGCTTTGTAGTAAAAGTTTTGAAATCAAGAAATGTGAATCTTCCACCTTTGCCCTTTTTCTAAATTGTTTTGGCTTTTTAAAGTTCCTTAAGATTCTTAATGAATTTTAGGATTAGCCTGTCAATTTTTACCAAAATGGCAGCTGGAATTTTAACAGGAATTGCACAGGACCTTTAGATCAATGTGGGTAGTACTACCATCTTAGCAATACTGACTCACTCCTAATCTATGAACATGACATGTCTATTTATTTGGGTCTTCTTTAATTTCTTTCAGCAGTATTTTTTTTGTTTTCAGTGTACAAATCTTTCACCTCTTTGGTTAAATTTATTCCTAAGTACTTTACTCTTTCTGATACTATTATATGAAATTGTTTTTTCTTAGTTTCATCTTTGGATTGTTCATTGCTGCTGTGTAGAAAGAATATAATTCAGTTTTGTGTTTGATCTTGAATCCTGTAACTTTGCAGATATCATTTATTGATTCTGGTAGTAGTGGTTCTTTTTTAATGGATTCCTTAAGATTTTCTACAAACAAGATCATGTCACGAGCAAACAGAGATAGTGTTACCTCTTCCTTTTCCATGTGGGTGCTTTTAATTTCTTTTATTTTGCCTAATCACTCTGGCTAGAACTTCATATGCTGAACAGAAATCATGTTGAATAGAAGCAGTGAAACCAGACGTCCTTGTCTTATTTCTCGTTTGAAAAAAAAAATTATTTATTTGGCTGTGCCAGGTCTTAACTGTGGTATGTGGGATCTAGTCCCCTGACCGGGGATTGAACTTGGGCCCCCTGCATTGGGAACATGGAGTCTTAGCCACTGGACCACCAGGGAAATCCCTTCTGATGTCAGTGGAAAGCTTTCAGTCTTTCACCACTGAGTATAATGTTAGCTGTGGGATTTTCACATATGGCATAGAACACCATTTTTGCTTCAAAGAATGACTAATAGATAAAGTATGGTTACTCAGACTCGGCTATTTAGCAGTTTCTCCAAAATAAGCAAAGTGACTTGTCACTTCAAGGAAAACAAGTGATTGCCCATCCTCCACTATGAGCTTAACAGCTTCCAAATGAAACTTTTCTAATGATGTTTAACTAATGAATGTGATTATACAGTCATGTGTCAACACTTGGAAAATCTACATAACCTAGTGAACCAATATTTTCCAAGTGATTAAGGGATGACGCTATAAAACCATGCACGGGTAAAAGATTCATTCCAAATGCAACACAGACCAATGAATTTTGATGTAACCAAGTACAAAATGTTGTCTGAGGCAGTTTAAGAGGTTTGTGAAAATGGAAAGATACTTATTTTTTTTAATATTTCCCAAGGAGTTCCCTTAGGAACTAGTGGTCAGTTTCCTTGGTTGCCTACTGGTTAGAATTCCAGGCTTTCACTGCTGTGGCACAGGTTCAGTAGCTGCTCAGGGCACTAAGATCCCACGAGCCACGTGATGTGGCCAAACAAGGGGAAAAAAATTTTTTTTTCTATTAAAATGTTTTCAGGTTTAAAAAACTATTTTATGTTAATATGTAATGGGCTTATTATTAAATTATTTTCATTTTCTTGGTTTTAATAGTGAATATGATAAATATTGATAGATATATAATCCACATACATGAAAGTTCTTTGAGGTCTTCTTTGAGGAAAAAACTATATCAATTAACAACAGCTCTATACGACAATGCAGATATTTGTTTTAAAACAAACAGTACTTTAGGCACTAATATTCAGCCAAACACCTACATTAGAATTTCTTAAGATCTTATTATCAATATTAACAATTAACCACAGTAATTTATGATTAACTGGTCTGTAAGTGCTGTCATATTATAGTTGCACAGGATGGTGTTAAGAACTATTTTTTTTTTTTAGTTTTTTATTTTTTTAATTTTAAAATCTTTAATTCTTACATGCGTTCCCAAACATGAACCCCCCTCCCACCTCCCTCCCCATAACATCTCTGTGGGTCATCCCCATGCATGGTGTTAAGAACTAAATGTGACTCTTCACCTTCATTAAACTTCACCCTGTCCATTTGAGCCCAGTTCTCTAGCCTCTCGAGCTGAGAACTTGGGACTCTGACTAGGTTCACTGAATTCAATTGAACCTACCAATCATGTTACTACAAGAAATGGGAAGTTCAGGATTGTCCTTGCAAATCCAAGTTGTCACCTAAGAAGTATCACGTCTTTTTCTTCTTTCAAAAAATAATTTGGTTGATTATATATTAGTTGGAGAAAATTGAGAAAAGATATAAATAGAAAGAAAACTAAAATTACCTCTAATTCCAATACCTAGAAATAACTACTGTTGATATTTTGGTATCATTCCTTCCATGTTTTTTCTATATTTCTTAAATACATTTTACAAAAATGTGATCTTATTAGTTACAGATACAATTCTGTAGCCTCTTTTCCTTTATAAAAATATTATAGTCATCATGTTGTACATTATATCCACAGGACTTATTCACCTTATAATTAGAAATATGTACCTTTTGACATTTTTACTATTTCTTTAATATACTGCCTATCAAAAATCTTTATTGACAGAAACTTTTATGTCTACATAGCACACCTTATCTTCTCTTGTGTATGTAATTTATCTTATGTTGGACATTTAGGTTGTCTCCAGTTCTTCCCTTTTATAAACAGCATCTAAATGAATAGCTTCGTAACTGCATTTTAACCCAAATTGCTCCTCTGTTCTTTCTGATAAATCACCCTCCAGAAAGGCTAAACCAGTTTCATTCTACCACAACCAGGTATGAGTACTCACATTCCTGTACCCCCTCCTTTGAAACATTAGTTATAAGTAGATTTTCCTTTTTTTGTCTTTTGCCAATTTTACAGGCCAAAAGGAAATTTTTTACGACTAACAAATTGATAGAAGGGCTTCCCTCGTAGCTCAGGCAGCAAAGAATCTGCCTGCAATCCACTTCTTTCATGGATTACTTATTTCCTTTGCTAGTTTTGTATTCAGAGAGAATTTGAGGAGGGGAAGGAAGGATATTTCTTTTTGTTTTTTTTAACTGAAGTATAGTTTATTTACAATGTTGTATTAATTTCTGCCATATAGCAAAGAGATTCAGTTATACATATCTATACATTCTTTTTTATATTCTCTTCCATTACAGTTTATCACAGGATATTAAATATATTAAATATAGTTCCCCATGCTACATAGTAGGACCTTGCTATTTATCCATTCTATATATACTAGTTTGCATCTGCTGACTCCCAAATCTCACCCACCTCCCTTCCTTCGGCAACCACAAGTATGTTCTCTATACCTGTGAGTGTCTGTTTCGTAGATAAATTCACTTGCATCATATTTTAGATTCTTCATGTAAGTGATATCATACAGTATTTGTCTTTATCTGACTGACTTTCACTTAACATGATAACCTCTAGGTCCATCCGTGTTGCTGCAAATGGCATTATTTCATCCTTCTTTTATGGCCAAGTGCTATTCCATGATGTGTATGTACATCTGTGTGTGTGTGTATTCCACATCTTCTTTATCCATTTATCTGTTGAAAGATATTCAGGTTGTTTCTATGTCTTAGCTATTGTGAACAGTGCTGTTATGAACATAGTGGTGCATTTATTTTTTTGAATTATTGTTTTCTCTGGATAAATACCCAGGAATAGAATTGCTGGATCATACGGCAATTCTATTTTTAGTTGCCTTTTTTTTTTTGAGGAATATCCATACTATTTTCCACAGTGGCTGCACCAATTTACAGTTCTACCAACAGCATAGCAGGGTTCCATTTTAGAGAGAATTCTTTTGTTTTTGATTTTTACTGTATTGGCTATTTTAATCTATTCTCTACTTTCTTCCTTAGTTGTGCCCCCTCTTAAATCTCCTTTGATTTCTCTCCCCAACCAGATGTCCTGACTTTAAATACTATTCTGAATATTACCAAAATTCTCTCGCTATTCCAGATCTCTCCTTCTAAACTCCAAACTCTAATATACGCAATTGCCTGCTTGATGTATCACCTTAGATGGCTCATGAAAATATTTCAAACTTAAAGTTGTTCAAAATGGAACTCTTTATTTCCCTTACTCTCAACTTACTTTTCCCATCTCTACTCTGAATTCTCCATTTTAGTAAATGCTGCCACCAGTTGGCAGAGTTAATGACCACAAACCTACAAAGCATCCTTGATTCTTCCCTGCCCCTTCTTCTCACCATTCTCTTGTCCAATCCATTAGCAATTCTTATTGAGTCTAGCTCCACTCTATTTCCCTTCCTTTCAGCTTTCTCATCCTTAATCTAAGTTATCTTATCTGGTCTATAGCAGTAACCTTTTAACCTATTCCCTCTACTTTCATCACTGCTACCTCCACAAGCCTAATCCATTTCCGACACAACAGCTAATACTAGCACTGTAAAATAAAAATCAGATCATGACTTTCCCTTGTTATTTATACCTTTCCATGGCTTCCCATTAATTACATCATCCACGTGCTCAAACCAGAAACCTAATCCAATGCATTTACAAGTCATGTTATGCAAGCTTTAAAACACCTCAAGTTCTGCCCAAACTCCTCAACACAGATCTAAGACACCATTATCTACCAATAGGATTTGCCGTACTTGTTGACACCTATTTTCAGGCTACTAGGGGAAAACTACAGCAGTAACAAATTCTGCCATTTCTTTGTGAATCACCACTCTTCCACTGGAGGATAACCCGGAAACCAAACGAATACTGGTTCAGTGGTTATATTTTTGAAGCAAATGTAAAGAGACAGAACATAAGGTTACAATTTTGTTGTTCAATCATTAAGTCATGTACAACTCTTCACAATAAGCATCATGAGAAAAGGGACTATCTTCTGTTTATTGCTCTATCAGTGCTCCTAGAGCAGTGTCTACCACAGAGAAAATACTCATTACTATTTTTTCTTTAATGAATGGTTAGCGCATAAGCTTTTATCTATTTCTGAATTCTTCCTGGCTGAATATAACAAATCCAAATTTTGATAATTTCAGCTTTAACCACCTCTAAAAAGATAATATACATGCAACAGAAAAGTTTAATCTAACTTCCAAAATGAATACAATAAGACAATGACAATACTGTAAGATAATTTTGAAATTAACTGCACCATATAATCCCACTCAGCTTCTACTATAACATCCTGCACACTAAGGAAAACAGGTGCAAAAACCAGAATTAAAGATAAAAGGCAAGAAAGCAGCTTATGGTTTTCACAATTCATCTTCTACTAAGTCTAAGAAGAATGAGGGCAAATCTGTCTTCAGAGAAGTTAATTCATCTAATATCCTCTCTAAAATAAAAACAGGAAGTAACTGTATTGTATACTGAGATACTTACGTACACTCTTCTACAGAATATTTAAGGCATAAGCTCCTTAACATCCAGTCAGGGAACAAATTCCCTCATGTACACAGTTTGAGGGAACAGATATGTTCCCCAAGCCATAGCAGGCTTGTTTAGAAGTGACACTTTGCCCATGTTTGATTAATCATAGAACTAAGTTTTTCTTTTAGAGTTGATTGGTCCATAGATAATCAATTGGTCTATACCAAGCCTAAAACAAAAGGGGGATCAAGACACAGATGCTCTGCTATGGTGGAAACCTGTAAGATGTAAATCTTGGGTTTAGCAGAGGCCAGCTGTTGCTCAGTCACTGAGTTGTGTCTCATTCTTTGTGACCCCATGGACTGTAGCATGCCAGGCTTTCTGTCCATGGGATTTCCCAGGCAAGAATACTGGAGTGGGTTGTCATTTTCTTCTCCAGGGGACCTCCCAGCCCAGGGATCAAATCCACATCTCCTGCATCGGCAGTGGATTCTTTTACCACTGAGTCACCGGGGAAGCCTCTGGCAGAGACCAGATTTCCCCACAATTCAGATATTAATCTGCATTGAGAGAATGCAGGTAGTGTCCTGGCAGGATTCTCAACCCTGATTTCAGTTACTCCTTGGGCTTGCCTGCATTCTTGTCCTTAACGCAACTCAAGATACTCACTTTTTCTAGAATTTCAAGAGTCCAGAAATTTTCCTTTCCCAAGAAGAAAAACCAGGAGCAAACCATAAAAGGCCTATTAACATTTTTTTGTGATAAAAAAAAAATTAAAGAAATAGAAACTTTCTCAACCTGATAAAGGGCATCTATGAAAATCCCACAGTTAACATCATACCCAGCGATGAAAGGCTGAAAGCTTTCCTCCTAATATCAGGAACAAGACAAGGATGTCTGTTCTCACTACTTCTATTCAGCATAATTTCTATCCAACACATGAGGTTCTAGCTAAAGTGATTCGGCAAGAAAAAGAAATTAAAAACATCTCCATGGAAAAGGAAGAGGTAAACCATCTCTATTTGCACATGACATGATCTTGTTTGTAGAAAATCCTAAAGAATCCATTAAAAAAAAAAAAAACCTACTACTACCAGAACCAATAAATGATTTCTACAAAGTTACAGGATTCAAAATCAAACACAAAACTTCACAAAACTGAACCATATTCTTTCTACACAGCAGCAACGAACAATCCAAAGATGAAACTAAGAAAAAACAATTTCATATAATAGCATCTGAAAGAGTAAAGTACTTAGGAATAAATTTAACCAAAGAGGTAAATGATTTGTACATAGAAAACAAAATGCTGCTGAAAGAAATTGAAGACCCCAAAATAAATGGGAAGTTAATCCCACGTTCATAGATTGCGAAGACTTAGTATTGTTGGGATAGCAGTAATTCCTGCACTGATCTAAAGGTCCTGTGGAATTTCTATTAAAATTCCAGCTGCCCTTTTGGTAGAAATTGGCAGGCTAATCCTAAAATTCATAAGAATCTCAAGGGACTTCAAAAAGCCAAAACAATTTAGAAAAAGGAGGAAATTGGAAGATTTACACTTTCTGAACAAAGGTACAGTAATTAAGATGATGTGGTACTGGCATAAAGATATATATACAGAAAGCTAAAGTCAGTTGCTCAGTTGTGTTTGACTCTTCGCAACCCCATAGACTGGAGCCCACCAGGCTCCTTTACCCATGGAATTCTCCAGGCAAGAATACTGGAGTTGGTTGGCATGCCCTTCTCCAGGGGATCTTCCCAACCCAGGGACTGAACCCAGGTCTCCTACATTGCAGACAGATTCTTTACTGTCTGAGCCACCAGGGAAGGCATAAGGATAGACATATAGACCAATGAAATAAAATAGAGAGCCCAGAAATACAACTTCACACACATGGTCAATTAACTTTCAACACGGATGCCAACTTCATTCAGTGAGAAAAGGACAGTCTTTTCAACAAATAGTGCTGGAAAAACTGGATGACCACAATCAAAAGAATTAAGTTGGACCCTTACCTTACACCATAAACAAAAATTAACACAAAATGATCATAACTGTAATCTTCATGATCTTGGATTAGGTACTGGTTTCTTTGCTATGAAGCTTCCCTGGTGGCTCAGACAGTAAAGAATCTGCCTGCAATGCAGGAGATCTGGGTTTGATCCCTACATTAGGAAGACCCCCTGGAGAAGGGAATGACAATCCACTCCAGTATTCTTACCTGAAGAATTCCATGAACAGAGGTACAATCCATGGGGTCACAAAGAGTCGGACACAACTGGGCAACTAACACTGTCACTTTCACTGTTAGCTATGAAATCAAAAGCACAGGAACCAAAGAAAAAAATTACTGCACTTCATCAAAATTAAAAACTTTCATGCTTCAGGGACATCCCTGGTGGTCCAATGGCTAAGACTCTGCACTCCCAATCCAGGGGGCCCAGGTTCGATCCCGGGTCAGAGTACTAGATCCCACACGCCACAGCTAAGAGCCTGTGTGCAGCAACTAAGACCCGGTGCAACCAAATAAATAAATAAAACACTTCTCTGCTTCAAATGACACTATCAAGAAAGCGAGAAGACGACCCACAGAAGGGGAATAAAGTTTTATAAATCATGTATCTGGTAAGAATCTGGGCTCCCCTGAGAGCTCAGTTGGTAAAGAATTTGCCTGCAATGCAGGAGACCTCAGTTTGATTCCTGGGTCAGGAAGAGTCCCTGGAGAAGGGAAAGGCTACCCGCTCCAGTATTCTTGGGCTTCTCTTGTGGCTCAGCTGGTAAAGAATCTGCCTGCAATGCAGGAGACCTGGGTTCAACCCCTGAGTTGGGAAGATCCCCTGAAGAAGGGAAAGGCTACCAAATTATACTACCAAGAAAGTGACAAGATGATCCACAGAATAGGAATAGTTTTACAAATCATATATCTGATAAGAATCTAGTATCCAGAATATGTAAAGAACTCTTACAACTCAACAATAAAAAGACAAGTTGTTTTTCAGTCCTTAAGCCGTGTCTGACTCTTTGCAACCCCACTGACTGCAGCACACCAGGCTCCCCTATCCTCCACTATCTCCCAGAGTTTGCTCAAATTCATGTGCACTGAGTCAGTGATGCTAGCTAACCATCTCATCCTCTGATGCCCCCTTCTTCTTTTGCCTTCAATCTTTCCCAGCATCAGGGTCTTTTCCAAACAGTAAGCTCTTTGCATCAGGTGGCCAAAGTACTGGAGATTCAGCATCAGTCCTTCCAATGAATATTCAGGGTTGATTTCCTTTAGGATTGACCAGTTTGATCTCCCTGCTGTTCAAGGGACTCTCGAGAGTTTTCTCCAGCAACACAGTTCAAAAGCATCAATTCTTCGGCACTAAGCCTTCTTTATGATCCAACTCTCCTATCATTACCTGACTACTGGAAAAACTATAGCTTTGACTAGATGGACCCTTGGAGAAGGCAATGGCAACCCACTCCACTGCTCTTATCTGGGAAATCTCATGGACGGAAGAGCCTGGTAGGCTACAGCCTAGTAGGCTAAAGAGTCGGACACGACTGAGCAACTTCACTTTCACTTTTTACTTCATGCACTGGAGAAGGAAATGGCAACCCACTCCAGTATGCTTGCCTGGAGAATCCCTGGGACAGGAGCCTGGTGGGCCGCCATCACGGGGTCGCACAGAGTCGGACACGACTGACGTGACTTAGCAGCAGCAGCAGTAAATGGACCTTTGTCGGCAAAGTGATGTCTGCTTTTTAATATTCTGTCTAGGTTTGTCATAGCGTTCCTTCCAAGGAGCAAGTGTCTTTTAATTTCATGGCTGCAGTCACCATCTGCAGTGATTTTAAAGCCCAAGAAATAAAATGTCACTGCTTCCACTTTTTCCCCTTCTACATGACATGAAGTGATAGAACCGGATGCCAAGTAACCCAGGTCAAAAAAACAAGCAGAGGATTCAAATAGACATTTTTCCAGAGAACATGCACAAGCAGAGAATAAACATATAAAAAGATTGCTCATTTTATTACTTATTAGGGAAACGAAAATCAAAACAATGAGTATCTACTTCATACCCAGTAAGATGGCTATAACAAAAAAAATAAAAGTATCAGTGAGAAGTTGGAACCCTTATACATTGCTTGGGGAATGTAAAATGGTGCAGCTGCAGTGGAAAACAATTTGGTGGTTCCTCAAAATGTTAAATACAGAATTACCATATGACTCAGCAATTCCACTCCTAGATATATATCCAATAGAACTGAAAACATATAGTCTCGCAAAAAATTGCGCATAAATGTTCATAGCAGCATTATTAGTAATAAAAGCATCCAAATGTCTGTAATCAAAATGTCAATACAATATCGATAAAATATAATTACAATACAATATAAATACCCTGGTAGCACAGTGGAAAAGAATCCGCCTACCAATGCAGGAGACACAGAAAACCCGGGTTCGATCCCCAGGTCAGGAAGACCCTTGGGGAAGAAAATGGCAACCCACTCCAGTAACCTTGCCTAGGAAATCCCACGGACAGAGGCGCCTGGTGGACTATGGCCCATGGAGTCGCACAGAGTTGGACATAACTTAGCGCGCGTGCACACACACACACACACACACACAAATACAATATAAATATAATTTTGCCATAAAAAGGAATGAAGTAATGATCTATGCTATAAGATGGATGAATGGGAAAACATGCTAAGTCAAAGACACTAGACAAAAAAGGCCATATGTAAATGAAATGTCTATTACAGGCAATGCACAGAGACAGAAAGTAAATATTATTGGTCATCAAGGGCTGGGGAGAAGCAGGAATAGGGAATGGGGAGTGACTGCTAATGAAAATGAGGCTGCTTTCTGGGGAGATAAAAATGTTCTGGAATTAAGTGGTAGTGACGGTTGCACAACTTTGTGAACACACTAAAAACTACTAAATTATACACTTTAAAAGGGTGAATTTTATGGTATATGAATTCTATCTCAATTTTTAAAATTGCATAGGAAAAAAGCCTCCTAACAACCAAAATACAGATCACAAAGATCATAAAGCCATATATTTTCCTTTACTAAAAAAAATTGTATTCTCACCTCAAATTTATTTATTCCCACTTTATATATAATTTGTACAAGCCTGGTTGTATGGGCAAAGCCTATAGTGGATTAAAAGCTTTATATTAGGGGAAATGAAATTGATACCAACAGACATATTGACAGTAAGATTTTTTTTAAAAAGCAAAAGAACTTACAAGCATCTAGTGAAGGCATGTAGTAAGAGCAAACTGGTTTATGCGTTTCACTGCATGTATGTGTGCCTGCTAGGTCGCTTCGGTCATGTCTGACCCTTTGTACCCCTACAAACTATAGCCCGCCAGGCTCCTCTGTCCATGGGATTCTCCAGGCAAAAATATTGGAGTGGGTTGCCATGCCCTTATCCAGGGGATCTTCCCCATCTAGGGATCGAACACTTGTTTCTTATATCTCCTTCACTAGCAGGTGAGTTCTTTATCACTAGCACCATTTGGGAAGTCCCATTAGGTTACGCTTACTAATAACAAACAGCCTGACACAACAATCTATGTTTATAGTAATAAAAGTAATGAAGATGATTAATATAATAAGAGCTAACCCACTCATTATTTTCCATACGCCAATCACTGTTTTAAGTATCAAACATTTACTTATCAAATTCCCAACAAGAAAATTCACTGTTCTAAGTACCAACATTTACTTATCAAATTCCCCACAAGAAAAGCTATATTATCTCATTTTACAGATGAGGAAACCAAGGAATCACACTGCTGCTGCTAAGTCACCTCAGTCATGTCCAACTCTGTGCGACCCCATAGACGGCAGCCCACCAGGCTCCCCCATCCGAGATTCTCTAGGCAAGAACACTGGAGTGGGTTGCCATTTTCTTCTCCAATGCATGAAAGTGAAAAGTGAAAGTGAAGTCGCTCACTAAGTAAGCGGAAAAGTTAAGATTCAAACTAAGGCAGTTGGCTTCAGAGTTAATCCTCTTCTTAACCAGTAGACTATCCTGCCTCTCAGTGATGAACTATCAGTCATAAAAATTAAAAAAAATAAAATGTCAATGTTCACTGTGCTCCAAAAAGATTGAAAAATCTACAATTTTTGTTTCATCATTTTAAAAAAGCTGCAGTCCATGAGGTCACAAAGAGCTGCACATGACTTAGCAACTGAACAACAATTCAAAAAATAAATAAATAAAACCTTTCCTATAGCAGCATGTTATCAACAGGAGAAATTCTAGAGGTCAAAAAACAGCTCTTTACAATCTGACTCCAACCTGCATTTCCAGCTTATCTATCTCCCCTAGTTCTAGCCAAACCAGACTGCTCACGTTCTTTAAACAGAGCCTGCATTTTCACGCCACTGTGTTAAAGGCCTTTGCTTCACTTCTCTGCCTAGAAAATTCCTTCAAAAGATCCTTCAAAATCTAGCTCAAATAATACTTTCTCTGTGCCACATTCCCTGATGCCACTAGGCAAAACTGTTCACACAGCATTTTGTATATATTTTTATTAAAGCATTTATCACATCAGAATTAAATGCTTAACTCTTCTTTTCACCTCCTAGAATTAGAACCTAGTACACTGTGGATGATAAATAAAATTATTCTTAAGTTACAGTACTTAATAAAGTCCAAAATTACTTTTATTTTAATTTAGCAATACAAAATGACTGATTAGTTAACGTCTAAGTAGTCATGGTTTTAACAAAAGCCATAAAATTTAAATAATTTGAGTAGACAAAGGTCATTTTCATATAAATTAGATGTTATAAAAGTTCCTACAAATAGAATTCAGTCACCAGAAATCTTCTTAAGAAGAAAATTCTAATACTCTGGACCAAACCTGAGTCATTTGTCACAGTAAAGTTAACATGAGTAATGATGTGGGTAAAATTTTAAGTGAGAGATGAAAGTTCCCAGAATCTAAGCCAACAGAATCAAAGGCTACAAGGATACCATTTAGTAAATTACTCCTTGGCACACCGACTGAATGCCCTCAGAAATCATTGTCCCTCCCTATTCAAGTCACTCCTCAAGAGTAAGTTACTCCCTAAAAAGTTCTAACAGAATTTATATCTTATTACTTGTTCCAGGTAAGTTAATATTTAATTCCGATTGGACAAAACACAATTATACGATACATGCAATCAATCTATTTCTCTCCCCATACGTAATTTACAACAACCAAGCCAATAACATACGGAACCGCCAATACAGTTTTTAGCATATAATAACTACAGAAGAATATTTAATGGTTCCTCAAATATTTATTGCATTAACTGCATTTTGCCAATTCTATTTGAAAAGTATTCTACTCTTCTCTATTTGAAAATCTACTTTACCTATAAAGGAAATGTCATTTCACTTAGGTTTAGTTTTTTTTAAAGTTATCCAAACTACTAGCTAATTTTTTTCTATTATCCCCAACTTATAACTTTACTTAATATGCTACCAGCTCAGGCAAATGAGGCAAATGAGGCTCAGGCAATGGAGCTTGTGGTAAAGAACATGCCTTCCAATGCAGGAGACGTATGTAAGAGACACGGGTTTGATCCCTAGGTGGGGGACGATCCCCTGGAGAAGAGCATGGCAACCCACTCCAGTATTCTTGCCTGGAGAATCCCATGGACAGAGGAGCCTGGCGGGCCACAGTTCATGGTCCAAATCTGACCCCTTACTATTTACTGTCAACTCCAACTACTTTCTTTCAAACTCTCACCTATCCACAAACTTCCGGATCTCTAAAAAACCGCCTGTCTCCAGCTCATCTTCCTGACTGTAAGTCACTCACTTTTCAGAGGTAAATAAATGATCAGAGCTAGGGATGGATCACTACCCTTCAAGGCAACCTTTAACACAAAACACAGCTTTAAGTCAAAATGTAATCTTTGCGTTCTATTTCTGTTGACATTAAATTAAAACCAACTCAACTATTTCCATGTGTTACCCATTCGGGCAGTCACAGACCTGAGTAAATATTTGTGTAGTATTCTCCATTACCTAGGCTGAGAATTCTCCTCATACATTCTTTCTTTCCCCTCCTTGAAGAGGCTTATGGTCTGCTTAGTTTTCTTCATCAAATTCTCCATGAACACCCTAAAATACTCATTTTCTCCAAGTGTCTCCATCTTCCCCTCATATCTTGACAAGATAGTGCGGAGATGCTGGTAGGTATCTGGCAGCAGGTCTAAGATATAAGGTGGGCTATTCTTTAGCGCCAGCTTTGGGTTCTGACACAACCGCACCACCTGCAACAAATGGAAAAGAAGGACTATTACTTGGAGGATCTTACGGGCAACTTCCTTTTTTAAATTTAAAAAAGTTATAAAATATGTGCTCTTTTGCAAAAATACGAAAAATGCACAAGAATATAATGATCCATAAACACCCCCCCAATCACTTTTAGCAGTCCCCCGAAAGGGTGGGTTCTTAAAACTGTATTTAACAGTTCAGATAACACACAGAAGACTAAACAATTGGGGTGGGGGAGACACCCACACACATGCCTAAAAAACGCTAGACGAAGTACAGCAAGTTTCTTTGAAATGCATGGCTCATCCCACAACAGAACAAAGAAATTTTCCAGGGGCACAAATAAAGAACATGGCTGCCCTGGGAGGAAAACCTTGGAAATGTAGGAGCCTAGAGCTTTGACGATCACTGGGGGACAGGAGCACAGACTCTTGGACCCAGCAGAGTTGAAACCAACTCTTTCAAGACACCATTTCTTCCCATTTAAATGCAAGACTCTCAGAATGTTTGCCTGGTAATTTATTTTACCTTCTTTTAAACTTTTTTGAGTTCTTAGCTTTAAGTCGGTCTCTTTTAAAAAACATATAATCAGATTTTTTTAATCCAATGTAACAATCTTTGTCTTTTTGACTGGTGACTTTAGTATATTTTATATTTGTTATAATGGTTAATAATTTGTATTCATTCTTATTCTTATTTAGCACTTTCCATTTACATAGATTTTTCTGTGTCTGAAAAAAACATAAATTAGCGGAACAATAACGTCTATTTCAGTAAAGAAATAGACCCACACATATATAGACCCTTGACTTATCACAATGGAGTGACGATCTTTCCAAAAACAGTAGTGGTACAATCACACAGGAAAAAAAGAAAGTCAAACTAAACCCTCACCTTATACTATATAATAAACAAAACATATCAAGGACTTCCCTGGTGGTCCAGTGGTTAAGACTCTGTACTCCCAATGTAGGGGACACAGGTTTGATCCCTGGCCAGGGAACTAAGACCCCATGTGCTATACAGCATGGCCAAAAATTAAGATGAATAAAATAAAAAGAATTCACTCTTCAAAAAAAGGACAAAACAAAACCAAAAACCTAGATGGGTTCTAGACCCAAATGTGAAAGGCAGCTTTAGAAGATAGGAAAACTATCTTTCATTACCTCATGATGGAGAAAAAATTCTGAAACAGGACCATAAATACACTAGCAATAAAGGAAAATATTAAACTCTACTATACTCTAAAAGAATTTCTAGATACCATGAAAGAGTGAAAACGCATGTACAGAAACAGAGAAGATATTTATAATATGTATATATTAAGACATATATATATATCCAGAATATATAAAGAGCATCTACAAATCAGTAAGGCAGATACAACCTAATACAAAATGAACAAAAGACTTGAACAAGAACACAACAAAAGAAGATATCCAAATAACCACTAAACATATGAAATGATCCTTGATCTTATTAATCATTTTAATTTCATTAAAATGAAAATCATATGCTCACAACTACCACTACACACACCAAACTGGTAATGCTAAATCACTGGAAAGGAGCAAGGACCTTCAAATACTACTGGTGGGAATCTAAGCTAATAAAACCACCCTGAAAAACAGTTCAGCACTATATTGTCAGGCTAAAAGATTCATATGCTTTACCAACCTGCAGATCTCCACCTGGAAAGGTATACTAGGATACACATACAAAAATATTTAACAACTAACAACTACCAACAACCCAAATGTCCATCAGCAGTAGAGTGGATAAACTGTAGTATATTTATTAGCAATAATACACTACGACATTGGAGAAGGAGATAGCAACCCACTCCAGTATTCTTGCCTGGACAAGGACAGAAGAGCCTGGCAGGCTACAGCCCATGGTGTCCCAAGAGTTGGACACGACTTAGTGACTACACCACCACCACCATACTACCACATGGATGCTCCTCTCAAAACAGATCTAAAGAAACCAGAAAACAAAATATACTTAACACCATTACTCATATATGACTACACTACTGTTACAAAGATTTCCCATTAAATTGTTGAGATATGCATACATGGATGGTAAAAATATAAGTAACAGAAAAAAATAAAATTTATCTTATTTGCAGCTGATATAACTGTCCATGATTAAAATAAAGGAGAACTGACAAACCATTAGAAACAAACAGTCTAACAGGTTACTGGATTCAAAAATAACCTGGATTCAAAACCAATAAACTAAAACAGCATTCATAAATAAGTTTAAAACATGATTTTAATTGTTGTCATTTTAAATGGCTTAAATAAAATTTTAAGGCTCCTGGGAATACATCTAACAATTTGCAAGACTTTTATGAAGAAAATTATTAAACTTTACTAAAGAACGTAAAAACAGAAATTAAGGAAGAATTGTACCATGTTTAAGGAAATGTCACTTCTCCCTCAAGTTAGTATATAAATGCAGGGTACTTCCTATCAAAACCCCAAAGAGCTTTTTCGCAGAACTTAACAAGTTGATCCCAAACTCACATGGAATAAAAAGAAATGAAAACCAGTCAAGCCTATTTTGAAGTAGGAGGTATTTACCCAATGGGCTATCAAGACTCTTTCATATCTTACAATTAAAATAATGTGGTATCGGCCAAAGACAGATAAATGACCAAATGAATAAGAAGAGAGACCAAACAGAGACACACACGTATAGAAATTCAGTATCAGAAGCGGCATTACAAATAAGACCAAGAGGAGTTCCCTGGTGATCCAGTGGTTAGGACTCTGCACTTCTACTTCCGGGGCGGGTCCTCTCCCTGGTCAGGGAACTAAGATCCTGCATGCCCTGAGGCATGGCGAAAAAAACAGCAAACCCACAAATCAATTAAAGAGAAAAACTACTGGAAAACTGGTTATCCATATGGAAAAAATATATCCCTTACACATTGCATAAGAAGTAAATTTCCGGTGAATTAAAGATTTTGTGCAGAGAAAAGGCTTTGAAGATTTTCGGAAAAAAATTTGGAAAATATTTGTTGAACTTTATGATCTCAAAGGGGAAGTATTACTTAAGACACAAAAACAAATCATAACCATAAACAAAACAAAAGACAACCCACAGAATGGGAGAAAATGTTCTCAAACAAAGCAACTGACAAGGGATTACTCTCCAAAATATACAAACCAGCTCATTCAGTTCAATTTCAAAAAACAAACAACCTAATCAAAAAATAAGAGGAAGATCTCAATAGACACATCTTCAAAGGAGACATACAAATGGCCAAACACATGAAAAGATGCTCAATATCATTAATTAGTAGAAAAATGCAAATCAAAACTACAGTTAGGGGTCACCTTACATCGGTCAGACTGCTCTGCTGCTAAGACGCGTCAGTCGTGTCCGACTCTGTGCGACCCCATGGATGACAGCCCACCAGGCTCCCCCGTCCCTGGGATTCTCCAAGAACACTGGGGTAGGTTGCCATTTCCTTCTCCAATGCATGAAAGTGAAAAGTGAAAGTGAAGTCGCTCAGTCGTGTCCGACTCTTCGAGACCCCATGGACTATAGCCTACCAGGCTCCTCCGTTCATGGGATTTCCTAGCCATCATCAAAAAGTCTACAAATAGGGGGCTAGTGGTTAGGATTCTGGGCTTTCAACTGCATGGCCTGGGTTCAATCCCTGATCAGGGAACTGAGATCCTGCAAGCCGAGCTGTGCACCAAAAAAAAAAAAAGGATTCTTACATTTAAGGCATGATTTTGTTGTGCAGAATATAACTGGCTTCCTTTTAATCCATCCTGACAATCTTTGGTTTTAACTAATTTGACCTGTTTACACTTCAATTATGAAACTTATTATTGCAGGTGAAATACTGCCAATTTCATATGGTTCACTTAATAAGTTCTGACAGTACAGTAAGTAATAAAATAATTTACTGTTTCCAATGTGTCTCTCTTGTTTCACATTCCTTTACCTTCCCTTTCTAGCCCTTATTTAGTTTACACGTTTACTGTCCCATTTTTCACCATTAGCTTGTCAAATATATATTCTTCTGCTACTCTTTAAATGAACACCTTAGTAATTATAAAATGCACTCTGATTCATGAAAACTTGTATCAAGTAGTACTTTTACACTTCCCAGACAATGCAAGGGACGTGGAGCACTCACTCCATTTACTCTTTTCAAGTCATGTGCTATTACTATCATACATTTTAATCCCAAATAGCATATCAAGTTCATAAGTCATTACTATTTATTATTTTATACAGACAACATTCATTCCTATTTCCCCACATAACCACCCTTCATCCTCTTCATTGCATCTCAAATCATTTTCCTTCAGCCTCAAGAACACCCTATGCCCTTTAGGGTCTAGGCTATGGGCTGTAAATTCTCCTCAGCTACAGGCATACCTCGGAGACACCACCATTTCCAGACCAAACCACTGCAATGAAGGGAGTACTGCTATAAAGCAGCTCACACGAAACTTCTGGTTCCCCAGTGCACATAAGCTATCTTTATATTACACTGCAGTCTATTAAGTGTCCAATAGTAATGTGTCTTTTAAAATAGTATACATACCTTAATTTTAAAATATTTCTAAAAAACTGCTAATCTTCAACTGACAACACAGAGCTGCCACGAACCTTCAATTTATAAAACATGTATTATCTGTTAGGTGGAATAAAATGAGGCATGCCTTCTGGATACCACTGCTCCTGTTGAAAAGTCTTGCTGTCAGTCTCACTGCTGCACCTTTGAATATAAAATGTCTTTTATTCTGTGGTCACTTATAAGATTTCTCTTTTCTTCGGGCTTTACTAATAATGTGCCTCAGTGCAGTTTACTCTGGATTTTTCCTGGTGTTGAGAACACTTTATGACTTCACTTTCACCAGTTTTGGAAAATTCTCAACCAATTTCCCATCAAATACAGCTTCTGCCTCATTCTCTCTATTCTCTTTCTCAATTTCAAGTACTTGTCCATGAGAACTTTACTCAGTATTCCATACGTCTCTCACACTCTCCATCCTTTTGTCTCTCAATGCTTCAGTCTAGATTTTTTTCTGACTTATCTTCCACTTCACTAGTTTTTCCTTCAGCTTTATGCTGTTAAACCCAACCACTGAGTTCTTTAACAATCAGTTCTTAACAATCAGTTCTTCTGTTTTTCAGTTCTAGAATTTCTATTTCATTATTTACCATTTCAGATCAATTTTACTTTCAATTCTTCTAAGACATTTATCATAGATATAAACCCATGACTGACAGCTCAAATATCTGTACCCCTTGTATGTTTCTATTATCAATCCTTCCTGTTCATTGTAGTTTACCTTTTCATAAGCCTTCCTAATTTTTATTGAGGACTGAACACTGTATATAAAAAATTATAGAGATAATCTGAGGCTATGGATGATATTATCCAGAAAGGATTTGCTTTTGCTTCTAGCAAACAGATTAGCTAGGGACATGAGGAATTCTAGGTTGTCTTAATCTAACCCAAAATTGAGATTAAAAAGCTGGGTTTCAGTCTTCAGTTCCCTGTAAAGACAGAAGTAAATAACTCCTATAATTCAGGCCCTCAGGGACTCAACCCCCAAATCCAGAGTGTTTCCCTCCACCGTGGTAGGCCCTAATTCCAGTTTTTTGTCCTCCATGACATGAGCATTTTGAAAATTCTATTTGGCCTCTTCACCTATTGCTTTCAGGATCAACAATGACCTCATGGGCAAGGCAGCCTCAAAAATCAGGCTTACCTTTCAGAGCCTTCCTTATCTTCCAGATCCTGGCCTCTAATTCCTCATCGCCTTTATAGCTCTTTGACCTATTCTAGCTTCTCTAGTTGCCAGCAGCATTATTTGGTTCCAAACAACCTAGTCTAACATTGGTAGAAGAAGAAATCTGACTTCCAATGCTTTAATTCATATTTTTAAATGCCTATTTTCTTGTGTCACCAAAAGCTTATATAAACTTTTTAAAGACATCTAAATGACTGTACTCTATGGACATACTGCATCTTAAACCATCCCCTCCACTTTAACATTAATATTGTTTTTAAGTCTTCACTATTACAAATATGACTGTGATGAACAACGTTGGAATCACTAGGTCCATCTAGAACAATTGCAAAATTCCAATTTAGTTGCTAATTGTTCTTCAAATGATGTAAGAGCATATGAAAATTTTTTAACTAAATGTTTTATCCTCTGTACATCATTTCCTGTACTCTTGAAACAGAGCCCTATATAAGCCTAGCAAATAAAGACAAGCTGAATCAACAAAAATATCTGATTTATGAATATTTTAACAGTGTTTTAGGAAGCGGCTCATCCTATTAAGGGTTTCAAGCCAAAAGGGAACAACACAGCCAAGAAACAGGACTCTACCTCAGAAGACAATATACTTGAAATGCAACAGAGTTACGAACTCATACTAATTTTTAAAAAGTAGTCTTTGATTTATAAGTATTACATTCCAAAATCTCATTTGTAAGGCAGGTATTTATGACTGAGAATATACATTTATAATAAAAATTAAAATGGTAGGTTCTTAAATTGGTGCACAGAAGGAGTTAGGGGAGAGTGACATTGAGACTAAGAGACCAAGACTGAAGGTTTTATCTTCAGAGACTACGGAATGTGTTTCACATGGATAAAGAGCCAGAAGAGAAGATAAATTAAATGGGGTCTACAACCCAGCTAGGAACACTAAACACCTAATACCAAAGAAAGAAGGGACACCTTCTTCCCCTAAAACAGGAAGAAAGGGAGCGAGGACAGGTTGAAACAGACACAAATATTTAAGAAGATTGCACCTGGTTTTGATTTTTCTCAGTGTACCCATTCAACAAATATGTCAGGCACTAGGACATAGAAGTGAAAATACAATAATCCTGAATCTGAGTGGAATCAAGCAATAAACAACAAAAGGAAATCAGTAAGAAAAATATCAACTTCTTTGCAGATAATTAAAATAGAATAATAAGAAAATACTGAGTGACACTGTAGCATAGTGAGTAGGGAAGGCTTCTCTAAGATGAACTTAGGCTCAGTTAAAATTGCAGGAAGGAGCCAGTCACGTAGAATCAGCAGAAGAGTAGGCCAAACTGAGAGAACAACCAATCCAACAGCCCTAGAGTGGGAACAGGTTTGGATCTGAGGAACAGAAAGGTCAGTGAGACTAAAATGTAAAGAGCAAGGTAAAGAGGGTCATTAAGAGAGAGATGTGGAGCATGAGGGAATTAAAAAGCAGACAGTAAGAGAAAGCCTAAAATATAAGTGTTTATGTGTTGAACTGAAATGTTTTAATACAACAAGATTCTACCAAATAGCCGCATCAGAATGTCCTATTTCTGTCTTTTACTTTCAGTAAATTTCTTAACCTCTGAGCCTCAGTTTTCACCTGTAAGACAATAATACCCATCTCATAATAAGTGTTTATGAAGGGACTGCACAATTTCAAAAAAAAAGCAGACATTTAAGGCTCGTCCCCTCCCCATTTCCATACAACTTGACCAGGTTTATCTGCAGGTTACACAGGAATTATCTATTGAAGACAGGTTAGACCTCACATAACCTTTTGATAACTCCCAGAAACTGACCCCGTTATTCCTACCATCCTGGCCATGCTGCAGGTAGCCTTCCAAACGTGTATGATCTCAGACTACTTCGTAACCAAAAGATAGAGAAAAGGCAGCAAGCCTCCCAAGAACAGGGTGACCAACAACCTGCAAAAGCTATAGTATCCACTCCTTCAAAGGTTCAAATCAAGCAGAGGTCCCTCCAAATTTATTATACCCAAGGCCACACACCCCTAACCCATATATTCTCCCTGCTGCTGCTAAGTCACTTCAGTCGTGTCCGACTCTGTGTGACCCCATAGACAGCAGCCCACCAGGCTCCTCTGTCCCTGGGATTCTCCAGGTGAGAACACTGGAATGGGTTGCCATTTCCTTCTCCAGTGCATGAAAGTGAAACGTGAAAGTGAAGTCGCTCAGTCGTGCCCGACTTTTCGAGACCCCATGGACTGTAGCCTACCAGGCTCCTCTGTCCATGGGATTCTCCAGGCAAGAGTACTGGAGTGGGTTGCCATTGTCTTCTCCTATATTCTCCCTATTTCAAAGCAAATGTATTAAGAATTCAAGCTAAAATGCAGTATTTGCCTAATGCCTCTGGGAAAAAAGGTATACTTCCTTCCAATAACAAAACTAAACTAAAATTGTTCTGTCCAACCTATAGTAAGCAAACCATAAATGCTGTTAATGACAATGAACTGAAAAACCATATTACCCCTCACAACAAACAGATTTAAATATCATGAGGCCTAAAATGCCTCCTAAACACTTGATTAGTTCACATTTTTGAACCACCACCATCCCATGGTACATCCCATGAATATTACAAGTCCCTCCTTAGAATGTGACCTCATAAAGATCGTTTGTAGATTAAATATCTGCTTTTCTCAAGATATTTCAAAGATAAATCATCACATGACCAGGAAAATCAGCACTCCACTGACAACTCTTGAGTCTTTAGCACTAACACAGACCATAAAAAAAGTATATAGGTTGAGTAACTTTTTTGATATTAAAATCTCCAGAAAAAAAAATTCCTAAATATTTAGAGCCTCTAGGGGAAAAGTTTCCCAAAGCCTTTGTGAATAATTCAACTCAATAGTTAACAAACATCAAAAGCCAAAAGAACCTGCCTTTACTACTTAGGGATACAAGGTGGCTCAGACGTTAAAGGCGTCTGCCTACAATGTGGAAGACCTGGGTTTAATCCCTGGGTCAAGAAGATCCCCCTGGAGATGGAAATGGCAACCCACTCCAGTACTCTTGCCTGGAAAATCCCATGGATAGACAGAGGAGCCTGGTAGGCTACAGTCCATGGGGTCGCAAAGAATTTTAAACACTTAGTTTTCATTAACCTCTGAAGTACAAATGAGCATTCTGAGCTTTAAAACGTCACCAAAAAAATTTCTGAAAGATATTTTCCTTGTCTATTCTCCATTTGCCTAATTTTATTTTGCTTTACAAGTCCTGGAATAGCGAAAATGGCTTCCTTTTGTTTACTTCTGCCTGTACATTTACAGCATCACTCAGAACAATGTCAAAAAGAAACACACTCAGCTCCGGGAAACCAACAATATACTTGTACAGCTGCCATATACTCCATTCATAATAGCTTCCTCACTGGCCTAACACCTCCCTTTGCTTCTGCCAAGGGCTCAACAGTCAACAAAAAAAAATTTGGAAAGTGCTATGATTACAATAAAGAGGAATAAATTATGGTTGGAAATTGCCTAATTCTACTCTGAACACAGAATCTTCTACAACACTAAGGAATTAAATTTCTAGTTAGGCAGAAAACTATAAGCTTATAGTTTTAGTATAACTTATAGACTATGAATGATTAAGTATTTTTATCTCTGTAACCTTATCCATGGAAGCATTTTTCATTTCAAACTTTTTCGTACGATAAAAAGCATGATTAAAATAACCACTATGCTTCAAAAGCAAGTATTCAGTATGGTGAACTATACATAAAACACAGAAAATTTGATTTCAGTTTTAAAGAATCAGTTTGCTCAAGAGAACAGGAAGTACACCAGAAAGGACTAGGAGCCAAGAGACCTGGGTCCTAGTCTGGTGACTGACATTAACTGGCTATGTGACCTTGAGCAGGTTACTCATCTTTCTAGGACTCTCTCCTTCTACAAATTAAGTTAGATCAATTAATTTCTTAAAGTCTTCTTAAAGCTTCAAATTTTAGAAACTAATCAACTTAGAAACTTAAAAGAGATTTTAAGTTTTACAAGTGTAACTACACAGTGAAGTATTTAAGTGAAAACAACTCCTGACTTTTTTCAAAGAGAAATCAGAAACCCACATTTTTTAAGAGAAACATATCATCACTAGTAATAGCCCCAAGGAAAAAAAGGCTTTTACTCAAATTACTATTCTCCATTATTGATTTATCAAAACCCATCCAGGGACCTGAACTATAACTACTACCCAGTTCAGTTCAGTTCAGTTCAGTCCTCAGTCGTGTCCGACTCTTTGCAACCCCATGAATCGCAGCACGCTAGGCCTCCCTGTCCATCACCAACTCCCGGAGTTCACCCAAACTCATGTCCATCGAGTCGGTGATGCCATCCAGCCATCTCATCCTCTGTCGTCCCTTTCTCCTCCTGCCTCCAAAGCCCTCCCAGCATCAGAGTCTTTTCCAATGAGTCAACTCTTTGCATGAGGTGGCCAAAGTATTGGAGCTTCAGCCTTAGCATCAGTCCTTCCAAAGAACACCCAGGACTGATCTCCTTCAGAATGGACTGGTTGGATCTCTTTGCAGTCCAAGGGACTCACAAGAGTCTTCTGCAACACCACAGTTCAAAAGCATCAATTCTTCAGCACTCAGCTTTCTTCACAGTTCAATTTTCACATACATACATGACCACTGGAAAAACCATAGCCTTGACTAGATGGACCTTTGTTGGCAAAGTCAAGTCTCTGCTTTTGAATATGCTATCTAGATTGGTCATAAGTTTCCTTCCAAGGAGTAAGAGTCTTTTAATTTCATGGCTGCAATCACCATCTGCAGTGATTTTGGAGACCCCAAAAAATAGTCTGCCACTGTTTCCACTGTTTCCCCATTTATTTGCCATTAAGTGATGGGACCAGATGCCATGATCTTAGTTTTCTGAATGTTGAGCTTTAAGCCAACTTTTTCACTCTCCTCTTTCACTTTCATCAAGAGGCTTTTTAGTTTCTCTTCACTTTCTGCCCAACACTTCTCAAATCTATTTCTGCTTTATTGACTATGCCAAAGCCTTTGACTGTGTGGATCACAATAAACTGTGGAAAATTCTGAAAGAGATGGGAATACCAAACCACCTGACCTGCCTCTTGAGAAACCTGTATGCAGGTCAGGCAGCAACAGTTAGAACTGGACATGGAACAACAGACTGGTTCCAAATAGGAAAAGGAGTACGTCAAGGCTGTATATTATCACCCTGCTTATTTAACTTATGTGCAGAGTACATCATGCAAAATGCCCAGTTAGATGAAGCACAAGCTGGAATCAAGATTGCTGGGAGAAATATCAATAACCCAGATATGCAGATGATACCACCCTTATGGCAGAAAGTGAAGAAGAACTAAAGAGCCTCTTGATGAAAGTGAAAGAGGAGAGTGAAAAAGTTGGCTTAAAGCTCAACATTCAGAAAACTAAGATCATGGCATCTGGTCCCATCACTTCATGGCAAATAAATGGGGAAACAGTGGAAACAGTGGCAGACTATTTTTTGGGGTCTCCAAAATCACTGCAGATGGTGATTGCAGCCATGAAATTAAAAGACGCTTACTCCTTGGAAGGAAACTTATGACCAACCTAGACAGCATATTCAAAAGCAGAGATATTACTTTGCCAACAAAGGTCCGTCTAGTCAAGGCTATGGTTTTTCCAGTGGTCATGTATGGATGTGAAAGTTGGACTGTGAAGAAAGCTGAGTGCCAAAGAATTGATGCTTTTGAACTGTGGTGTTGCAGAAGACTCTTGAGAGTCCCTTGGACTGCAAGGAGATCCAACCAGTCCGTCTTAAAGGAGACCAGTCCTGGGTGTTCATTGGAAGGACTGATGCTAAGGCTGAAACTCCAGTACTTTGGCCACCCCATACAAAGAGCTGACTCATTGGAAAAGACCCTGATGCTGGGAGGGCTTGGGGGCAGGAGAAGGGGACGACAGAGGATGGGATGGCTGGATGGCATCACTGACTCAATGCACATGAGTTTGGGTGAACTCCGGGAGTTGGTGATGGACAGGGAGGCCTGGCATGCTGCGATTCACGGGGTCTCAAAGAGTCGGACAAGATTGAGCGACTGAACTGAACTTCTCAAATACCACCCAACACTATTTATTAAAAACACTCTGCCACTTACAACTAATTATCAATCTCATTATTTTCATTTATCACATTAATCACAGGACAAAAATACAGTCAATAGGAAATTAAACAACTGACATGTGCTTATAGCTTAACTGTGCAGTTTTTATATATGGATTCTGTCTTTAAAAGGAAAAAATAATTCTCTTCCCAGACTTATCAATGCAACTTCAAAACCAAATACTTAGCATGAACTAGAGATTAAATTATTTTAGCATCATTTTTGGATGTCAGACCCTAATGAGAGCACAACTGTGAATCAGGATATTGTAGAGTCTCCAGTTTGGTCTGAAGCACCTCCCCAGTTTCAATTCCCTTTCTGGTCTCAAGGATTAGGTAAAGATGTGCCTGATGGTTCCCATGGTGTGGGGTATAGGGAGCAGGGCTGGGATTCCTCAGCCGGTATAACTTCAGTTCTATCTCTAGTTTGTAAATGTGAGCATTGGCTCATTCTTAATTCCCTAGCACCCAGCAAGAAGTTCAATGAAAATGTGATGTGGAAAGGTGCCAACACAATTTTCACCTAGAGAAACTAGGAATCAGCTACCATATTTAAATCAACAAACTAGACAAGGATTGCAGATAAAAGCGGATTTTTTGGAAGGCAATGTGCCAATACCTACTTTTCAAAGTTTAATGTATGATTCCCTTGACCCAGTACATTTCATTTCTAGAAGTTTACCTTAAGAATTCCTAGAAACTGCATAATAGATTGTCACTGTAACACCGTTTCTAATATTAAAAATCAGAAACAACCTAGAAGACTATGATTTATAACATATCCATATTATAAAATCTTAAATAAAACTTAAAAAAAGAATTCAAGGAGACCTACATGTTGTATCAACATAGATAATCTTTTCATTCTAGAAGACTTTTGTTTAAAAATCCCACTTTTGCTTAACAATGTATTTTATATGTATTAAAAACATTATATATACCACTTATCAAATTTAAGAACATAATATCTTAAACGTAAATAAGATACTCCACTTTTTTTAAATAAAATTTGTCAAACTTATCTAAAATAAAAGTAACTGTGGAAGGGGCCTTGCTTCTTGAAGTATGATCCATGTCAGCAACAGAGTTTCAGGCCCCACCTCAGACCTATTCAGACAAGATCCACAGATCTGAATTTATGTTAAAGTCTGAGAAGCACTGGTTTATAAAACTCACTTAACAGAGTCTGAACACCAGTTCAAGATCCACATTAAAAAACAAAACTATGAGTTGGGTGGCTTATCTTACTTAATTTCTCTGAATCTTGTTTCGATCTCATAAGACACATTATTTTGAAATTTTTACTGTATCAGGAGATGTGAAATTGTAAACTGCTCCACAATATAAGGAATTAGTAGTTGTCAGTCTTCGCGACTAAATGCTAAGAAGGCAACAACTTGTTCAGAGCCATTTAGAAAAAGGAACTGGAGGGATGGACCCCAAATAGTAGACAGTGGTTACCTCTAGAGAGAATAGTAGTTTAGGGGTAGGGGACTAAAGGGAGACTTACATTTTGTTCTATATATTTTATGATCCATTTCTCATAAAGAGTGATGTATTTGTATACTGCTATTCAGATAGGTCTAAGAAGTGAAAGTCACTCAGCCGTGTCCAACTCTTTGTGACCCATGGACTGTAGCCCTCCAGGTTCCTCTGTCCATGGATTTCTCCAGGCAAGAATACTGGAGTTGGTTGCCATTTCCTTCTCCAGGGGATCTTCCCAACCCACAGATCTAACCCAGGTCTCCCGTATCGTGGGCAGACTCTTTACTGACTGAGCCACCAGGGAAGCCCAGGGCTAAGCAAGGAGGCAGGAATTAGGATCCCATCCCCTTCACTGAAGGAGCAGCGGGTTGGCCTCATTTTAAGATTTCCTCATGGCTGATCCCAGAGCCACAGGGAAGGTCAGGGGTGGCTGTGAGGAGGCGCCCGAGGTAGTGGACACTGCTGAGTAAGACATGCCACCCGTCCCAGAAGTTGCAGAGGGGAGACCCCGAGTCACTGCTGATTAAGGAGCTTCTATAGTGGTGACATTCCATCTCCTAGGGCTTGACTCCCCATGGGTGTGCACCATGAATGCCATCACCCCTTTCCCCTCCTCCTTTTGGAAGCTGCTGCAGGAAGGAACATTGTGGGGACAGAGCTGAGGCTGGCTTCCAGTGCTCCTGGTTGACTACTCCCACCTATTTCCTTCCAGCACAAAATGTGCTAATCATGAAAATATTTCACAATGACTTGCTTGTTATAATTCCCCTCTTCCAACAAACCTAATGGAGATCAGAATTAATAACTTCATTGGGAAATGTGAATGAAATTTAGGCCCAGTTTTCAAACAAATACTTAGACCATTTTTCTTTCATTTATTTATTTTTTTTCATTTTTCTTTTAATACTTAGTTCATTTTTCTTTGAATGCTCTAGGTTAGTCATTAGTGGACATTCTCATATGGTTCACTGTAACATGAACTCCACTGAAAGTAGACTTGGGGAACCAACTTGCCCATGTGTATACAGCTAACAACATATGAAAAACAGGTTTCATTATAGCAAGAGTCACCAAAAACTTCAACCAAAGCCACAAAATGAACAGAGCAGATTATCTTCTTCCCCAGCCTAAACCCTTCAAACTTTCTATCATGAATCACATGAAATGCTCAGTGAGCTCACATTTCACAAGAATTAAGAGAGAATATTACATCCATTGGGGGAATTCTTAACAGGTTTGAAAACAACACCATCTTTTTTTACAATGACTATGTATCACTTTTATAACCAAAAGAAGGTAAAAACTACTTTTAGCAAATGTTATTTTAATTCAACACTCAAAAATAAAAAATTCCCTACCTTATCCCCCTAATTAATCACACAGAAAATAAGGGAGCATGTTTCAATCTCATTTTACTTTATTAAAATGTCTGCACTTCATTCAGCAAGTATAATACTATATATCAGACACAGGAACTGAAGTTAAGACAAAGCCTTGATCTTGAAGAGATCTAGTGAAGGAAGAGACAGATGAAATAAAAAGTGATAAATGCTACCACAGACAACATGAATTAAGTATCGTAGAAAAATAACATGCAGAAGCCGCCACAATAACCATGCAAAGTAACCAGTACACATAATTTGAAAAGACACAAATCTTTAACTTAAAAGTAGATACTTCTTTTAATGGTACTAGTTAAACATCATGTTAATATCATTTAAGAAAATATCTACTTTGTGTGTGAACGGAGGTGTGAGAGTATGCATGAGGATTGCTGTTGTATACCTACACAGGTCACTTTCTGAAAAATGACTTTCATTATCAAGACTGTTGTATACCTGAGAACTTACTGTATGGAGGAAATAACTAAGCCTTGTTCAGTTGCTAAGCTGTGTCTGACTCTTTGTGACACCATGAACTGCAGCATGCCAGACTTCCCTGTCCATCACTGTCTCCCCGAGTCTGCTCAAACTCATGTCCACTCAGTCGGTGATACCATCCAACCATCTCATCCTCTGTCTTCCCCTTCTCCTGCCCTCAATCTTTCCCAGGATCAGAGTCTTTTTTCCAGTGAGTCAGCTCTTCATATCAGGTGGCCAAAGTATTGGGAGTTTCAGCATCAGCAACAGTCCTTCCAATGAATATTCAGGGTTGATTTCCTTTAGGATTGATTGGTTTGATCTCCATGCTGTCCAAGGGACTCTCCAGGCTCTTCTCCAACACCACAGTTCAAAAAAGCATCAATTCTTTGGTGCTCAGCCTTCTTTATGGTCCAACTCTCACATCCATACTTTGACTACTGGAAAAACTTTGACTGTACAGACATTTGTTGGCAAAGTGATGTCTCTGCTTTTTAACAGGCTGTCTAGTTTTGTCATAGCTTTCCTTCCAAGGTACAAGCCCCAACTAAGCCTTAGGAGGTGGGTAATCCTGGATTCTAAGTCAAGCTCCCTATTAACTAAGTAACATAACCTCTTCAAAGCTAAGTACCCAAAAAAGAGGAATGATACTGCCAAAGAGCTAGTGAAAGAAATTAATGTAATTAATAATGATTACCACTTGCATACCTCTTCCTTTCAGTTTTCCTTTGGGGACATACAAAGCAATTTCATTTAACAAATATTTACAAATGCACTTACTATTGTGTAAGACCTCGTGATTAGAGACTGCAGGAGATAAAGAGATTACAGCTGTTGTCCTCGTGATATTTACATCTTGAGAGGTTAGGATAGAGAAGAAATATGTGCATTTTTTTTTTTAATCTTTTGGCCAAACTGCGTGGCATGTGGGATCTTAGCTCCCCAACGAGGGATTGAACTCATGCCCCCTGCACTTGCAGTGCAGAGTCTTAACCACTGGACCACCAGCGAAGTCCCTGTACGTGATGTTTAAACTTAAGAGATCCCGTATCGCACTGAACATCCTTACTCAGTCACTTATCACTATAATGGAATCTCCTGGAATGCAAGAATTTACACGTAGTGCTATCCTTGGGATTTAGTGAGCATGCAAACATAGGGGAAAGGTAAAAAGGAAGGGAGAAAGCAATCCAATGAAACATACGGATTCATAAATTCTGTTACGTGCATTTTACTTCCAAAATACAAGTAGTTACTTAAGGTGCTTTTTTTTACAGCAAGCCAGAAAAGGTAAGTAGTAAGAGGATTATCTTTTTAAAAAGCTTTTTCAAATCCATGATTTAAAAGAAAGCATTTTTCCAATAAATTATATTCCATTAAATAAATCAATACCTCGAGGTTTTACTAACGTAAGCTAATTTAAAATAAAAACATAGCAGGGACCTAAAATACTGCCGGCATGACGCTCTACTTCAGTGGTGGACAAACTAAAACGTGATGGATTTTTCTGTACACCTGCAAGATAAGAATGGCTTTTACATTTTGAAAGAGTTGTAAAAACAACAGCAGCCAAGAATATAGAACCGCATAGGTGGCCAGCAATGCTTAAAGTATTTACTACCTGTTCCATGACAGAAAGTTTGTTAACTCCCACTCTATCTCACAATGGAATTTTGAGTCTCTCACTAAACTCAATACTTGATGTTTCCACATTTACATTTAAGGCAATTATATGATTGCTTTCTCTACCCCCTAGCCAGTTGTCTATTTCCTTACTAGCCACTTTCTTCACATATGGGTAGCTTCACAAATATCAATTACAATATACTGGGATGGCAAGGAAAAAAAGAAAAAAAAACTATAGAGACTGAACCACATCTTCTGTTTAATAACAAGCATCCTAGCACAAGCATTTTTCCAACAATGAGTTCAAGTTTTGCAATGGAATAGTAAATTGAACCTACACTGACCAGAACCCATGACTTAGGCCAACTTCTCCATCCATGTATATCAAATACGGAGGAGAGGAGACAGTTTCCAGTACTAAATCAATAAGCTGATTAATAATAGGCTGGAATAATATTCACCTAGCTTTAATGACAAGGTTAAAACAGGTAAGAGATGGTGACTTAGAGCTAAATTCAATAAATGAGTGGGACATTTGTGGATTTAACACGAAGTTCTTCATCACTTGTATTATACAACATGAAGTCAAGAAGGGTTAGTGATACATTCAGACTGTCAACAATAAAGTGAAAAAAGAGAACATTTATGCTCAAAACATCAAGAGTAAAAGAGCACACTCTAACAACATTACAGGAGTATTCAGAAAATCTGGAAAGCAGAATAAATCTACCGGATTAATACATCAGAAAGAAGAAAGAAGCTTTCATTTCAGCACAACCAGTAACATGTGATACAGGGGCACAGACTACTAAAAATCATCTTTCAAAACAATCAACACAAGAATAAAACCACCGCTCTTCCTACACTAGAATGGAAAAGGTAGAAACCTACTTTCCTTCAACTATCAAAACCTGAAAAGCCTTTGACTCAAAACAGAGGTCTTTATTCTTCCCAAATAATTAAACATTCTGCAGAAAAAATCATACTACACACTCTTTAAAAAGATGAGAGTTAAGGCTTAAGGGGTGGGGACAACCATTTTAAGGACTACAGTTACAGAGACTCTAGAGTTTGACAAAAAGTTTTATTTTTAAGGAGAGGTCTCTAATCAATACAATCTTGATACATTGCAGGTTGATACCTGTGTCTCAAATGAGAAACTAATTAGAAATGCAAATTTCAGGAGAAACATTTTAAGTCAACTCTAAATCCCCAAAATGCAAACCTACAATCTTCAGACTTTGAATATATTCAATATATATTTTTAAAGTATCAATGCACTTAAAATTCCCTTAACTGCCTACCTTTCTGTAATGGTTTTACTGCAATTTCTAAGAATGAAATTAGCATTGTAACAGTAATTACAATACCAATTACTTAACATGACAAAAACCAGCCCTGAAAAAGTAGCTTCTGAAGCCACTGGTATGCACTACAGGAGCGCTAGTTCACACAGGACTTATTAAGTATTTCTACAGCACATTTATATCTGCCAAGTGCTTCATAATCACTTTTATTAGCTGTTTCTAGTCCAAAGCAATCCATGAAAAACTTTACAGAAGAGGAACCTAGGCTCAGAGAGGAACCAAAGAAAACCAATTTTACTGTGGAGGAAATAACACCATTCTCTTACAATATACGCCTGATCCTTCTAACTATCTTTCATCTACAGAATGAATTTTGCAAAAATCAGTTATTGATAAATGTTGAAAAACAGAAAGGAAAAACTGAATGCTCTGGAACAAACCGTTAAGCTTGGGACTAACTACTATCTTTCATTATACAGACATACTCTAAGGAAGTAAAATTCTGTCAAATGCCAAGCTTAAAGTGAAGTTATTTTTTACACTTGCTAAAAAAAAAAAAAAGTAATCAAAGCAGCTCATCTAACAATTTTAAAGTCAGGTTCTGTAATAAGGAGTCGGGATAATTAACAAAAAAAAGTAGAACCCAACAAAAAGCACCGTGTATGAGGAGGAAGTTCTGAAAGGAGTCAGAATCTGCTGCTTAACCCACTCGGTCAACGTATCTCTCCGAAGATAAAGGTTATAACCAGAACTTGTGGTTTAATCAGTGCATATCTCAGCACCAGCAATGGATCCCATCCAATGTTTTGGAAGAGAAAAACTTGAGCCAGCGCTAGATGTGGAGGAAAGTTCCTTCCTCGGTCCATTTAAATATTCCCATTTCTTTTATCTCTGTCACATCTTAATGACAAGGGAAGGAAAAAAAAAAAAACAACAACAATTGTACGCTCACCCAGAGCAGTCTGCCCGCGGAGTTGTCAGGACCCCAGGTCTCTCCACGAGAGCCCGTAAAACCCAATTCCCTAATTAGAGCCCGTCCAGCTCAGTCCCAGCCGGTAAATCAAGCGCTCTTCTCACCGCCCCCTCCCTCCTATCTCCCGGGGCCAATTCCGTGACCCACATCCCTACATCCTGCGCAGAGCCCCAAACTCTGCAGCCCCACTAGACTTCCGCCCCGGTGGCTCCCCAGTTAACCTCCCCCAGCCCCCACCCCATCTTTGTCTCGCAACCCCAAACACACCACCTCAACGTTCCCCCCGACTCCCAACCGCAGCCCTTCCCCCTCCGCCGACCCCCGTCCTCCTGATCTCCTCCCTACCCCCACACCCCCCAGCCCTCGGCCCCGTCACCCCGGCTCCTCGCCTCCCCAGCCTTGCACGACCCGTCCCCTCCCCCAGCTTCCTCCGTCCCTTCCTTCCCCTCCCTCAGCCCCTCCGCCCACGCCCACCCCTGCTCCCGCGGGTGCTCCGCAGGGCCTTTCACCTTGTCCATGAGCTTCCAGCACTTCTCCACCATCTTCTTGTCCACGGTCCCCGGCGGGTGGGGGCTGAGGTGGTGGTGGTGGTGGTGGTGCGGCTGGAAGGCGTCCTTCATGAGCCCGATCAGGCCGCCGGAGCCCCCGGAGCCGCCGCCGCCCCCGGCCCCAGAGCTCTTTTTCACGTTGCCGGCCATGGCCCGGGAGAGGGTCAGGGCCCAGCCGCGTCCGCCGGCTCCGCTCGGCTGCGAGTGAGGGAAGGAGGGCGTGAAGGAGGGGCCTCTCCCGGCCGCCGCCGCCGCCGCCGGCCGTCCGGCGGAGGGAGGGGCGGCCGCGGGGAGGGGAGTGGGCGGCGCCGGACGCGCGAGTCCGCGCGGGCGCGCCCCCTCACAGAGCGCGAGCCCGGGGGGAGCGCGCGGGGCTCGGAGAAGCGAGCGGCCGCGTCTGGACTGAGGAGCGGCCTCTCCTGCGCCTCCCCCTTCCCGAGTCACCGCGCCCGGAAAGCCGCCGCCAAGTTTCCGCGCCGCCTCCCCCGTCCCTGCCCCCGGGGGGCGGGCCCAGGCCGAACCGTCCCCCTTCGCCCCCTGCTGGAAGAGTTGGGGAAAGGGCGGGGCGGGGCTAACGTGGAGTCTGCGCACTAGGCAGAAGCCGGCCCTCCATGTTCCTTCTGGGTTGTGGGTTGCCAGCCCTGGAGGAGGTCGTTGGGCTATTTAAGTTAAGACGGGTAGAGCTAGGAAGTTCCACTGGTTAATCAGAATGAGAACAAAGGCCTCGACCAGTTCTCCCACAAAGTGATTGTAACCTCTTCTGAGTTACTGATTCTGAGTGGTTTTTTTCAGAGGGTTACCCACATGAACCTCTACTTTAATAGAAGAAATTGATGCCTGAGTTGTGAGTCAACCTTCAGTTTCATGTATATTTCAGGCTTGTGGTGAGGGGTCATTTGAATTCTTTTTTTATTTTTATTTCTATTTTTAATTGAAGTATATTTGATTTACAATGTTGTGTTTCAGGTGTACAGCAAAGTGATTCAGTTGTATATGTACCTATTAATATATTTCAGATTCTTTTCACTTACGGTTATTACAAAATATTAAGTATAGTTCCCTGTGATACAGAGTAGGTCTTTGTTGGTTATCTAGTTTATACTGAGTCTTCTTAAAAGGGAGTCTACTGCACTATTTTACCTATAATGATTCTTGGAAAGGATTTTAGAAGAAAGGAGATTTGGGAATTTGATGAGAGTCAAATTTAGAATGGCATCTGAGCTTAAACTTCTTTTTCTAAACTTCTGGCTTTGTGAAAGCTCCTTTCTACATTATGAAAAGAGTGTGTGTTTTAGGTGGGGAGTGTGCGTGCTCAGTCATTCAGTTGTGTCTGACGCTTTGTGGCCCCATGGACTGTAGCCCATCAGGCTCCTTTGCCCATGGATTTTCCAAGCAAGAATACTGGACTGGGTTGTCATGCCCTCCTCCAGGGGATCTTCCCCATCCAGGGATCAAACCCACATCTCCTGCATTGGCAGGCAGATTCTTTACCACTAGTACCACCTGAGAAGCCTTAAGAGAACATCTGCATGCATGCTAAGTCGCTTCAGTCCTGATGCCCTCCTCCAGGGGATCTTCCCAACTGAGGACTGAACCCACATCTCTCATGTCTCCTGCATTGGCAGATGGGTTCTTTACCACTCGCACCACCTGGGAATCCCCATTTGTTAAAAAAAAAAAAATTAAGATGTGCCATGGAAAGAATCTCGATGTTGTCTTTACCCACACCTGACAAATTAGGAAATTGAACTTTATTTGCTTCTCCTAACATTGTGGAAGAAAAAGGGAAGTTTTTTCCCCCACTCCCTCGTGTTTTAAACTCCTAGTTAAGTCAGGACCAGGCATGGGAATGCTGCAGATCATTGCATCCTGATTAGACCTCAGAAAGGCTAGCGCCATCAGGCCATGAGTTCTTCTTCCAGGCCCTTTGACCTTCTGAAAAAAAAACACTTCCCCCTTTTTTTGCCTTAAGATTCCCTTGATTAGCACCTTGTTCTGCAGGTGGGTAGGTCAGTTATCAGGCCCTGACCACAGAAACCTTGAGCTTTGAGCCCTGGCCTGAGGAGGCCATGCCCCTCCCAGGAACAGCAATGCAGTTCCCAGTCACTTCCACTTTTCTAGTCTCAAAGTTCCGTTGGAAGAACTTTGAAAAAACAGAACTTCCCTCCTGAAGAAGGAAGTGCCCTGCCCTAATTTGCTAATTCTGAGCCTCAGCTTTGGGAGTTTGCAGGCCCTGGTGTGTCAATAAGTACTCAGTTCCGCCTTAGAGTCCCCACCTGGCTCTTCTACAAAGCTCTTGACTGATTAGGGAATTAAGCTTATCAAATGATCCTAGAAGAGAGGGGCGAAAAAATATCTCTGAACTCAAAGACTCTTCAGCCAGACATTCTTATTTGTAACTTAGTGGCCTGTATCTACAATTGATTGTGGAGTCAGAATTATCATTTCCTATCAGTAGAATTTCCATTAATCAGTACTTACCTAGAAAGAGTTAGAATGGCTAAAGAAAAAATACAGGCAAAGCTCTTATATAATTGTCAAAACTTCCCACCCCTGATGCGTCCACCCTTAGTTGTAGGCCCTCCTTTCCTCCCACTGCGTCTATAGAAACCTTTTCCTTACTGATTTCCCTGCCACTTTAAATCCATTCTGTCACCAGACCAGTGTTCCTAAAGTATACTTCTGACAACAAAAAAACAATAACTTTCAGCACTCCCCATTGCCTCCTTAATGAAATTAATAGTCATGCTCTAACTCCAAACCACCTTGCAGTTTTATACTATTCTAGCACATATATTCTATGCTGGGTGACTCACCAAGTCACGAAATACCACAATTCTTTTTTCATCACCGTTACTCAGAGCATTCCCTCTGCCTAAAGAGTGCAATGAAGTCCAATCCATTTTTTATACTTAAATGTTGTCCTCTTCATCAGACACTCCAGCTAGAATAATTCTTCTCTCCTCTAAATTTCCATAACCATCTCTTTCTCACCTATCACACATTAATTTGAGGGCTTCTCCGGTGGCTTAGCAGTAAAGAATCCATTTTCAACACAGGAGACTCAGGTTTGATCCCTGGGTCTGGAAGATCCCCTGGAGGAGGAAATCGCAACCCCCTCTAGTATTCTTGCTGGGAAAATCCCATAGACAGAGGAGCTTGGCTGGCTATAGTCCAAGGGGTCGCAGAGTCAGACACGACTGGAGCAGCGGAGCACACATGCGGGCATTAACTTATGCTATACTGTCCTATCAACTTTGGTCTTCCACAGTACCTAGCACACTGTAGACATGCAAGGGGACATTTTCCCCCTCATAGTCAAATCCTAGATTTAATAGAGTATAGTTCAGTTTAGTTCAGTCACTCAGCCGTGTCTGACTCTTTGCGACCCCATGGACTGCTGCACACCAGGCTTCCCTGTCCATCACCAACTTGTGGAGCTTACTCAAACTCATGTCCATTGAGTCAGTGATGGCATCCAACCATCTCATCCTCTGTCGTCCCCTTTTCCTATGGCCTTCAATCTTTCCCAGCATCAGGGTCTTTTCCAGTGAGTCAGTTCTTCACATCAGATGGCCAAAGTATTGGAATTTCAGCTGCAGCATCAGTCCTTCCAATGAATATCAGGACTGATTTCCTTTAGGATGGATTGGTTGGATCTCCTTGCAGTCCAAGGGACTCTCAAGAGTCTTCTCCAACACCACAGTTCAGAAGCATCAATTCTTTAGTGCTCAGCTTTCTTTGTAGTCCAACTCTCACATCCATTCATGACTACTGGAAAAACCATAGCTTGGACTAGATGGACCTTTGTTGGCAAAATAATGTCTCTGCTTTTTAAAATACTGTCTAGGTTGGTCATAGCTTTTCTTCCAAGGAGCAAGTGTCTTTTAATTTCATGGCTGCAGTCACCATCTGCAGTGATTTTGGAGCCCCCAAAAATAAAGTCTGTCACTGTTTCCATTGTTTCCCCATCTATTTGCCATGAACTGATAGGATGCCATGATCTTCGTTTTCTGAATGTTGAGTTTTAAGCCAACTTTTTCACCCTCCTCTTTCACTGTCATCAAGAGGCTCTTTAGTTCTTTTTCACTTTCTGCCATAAGGGTGATATCATCTGCATATCTGAGGTTATTGATATTTCTCCTGGCAATCTTGATTCCAGCTTGTGCTTCATCCAGCCCGGCATTTCGCATGGTATTCTCTGCATATAAGTTAAATAAGCTGGGTGACAATATACAACCTTGACGTACTCCTTTCCCGGTTTGTAACTGGTCTGTTGTTCCATGTCCAGTTCTGTTGCTTCTTGACCTGCATACAGATTTCTCAGGGTGAGAAATTAACCCTTGGAGTTGCATATGAGCTTGTGGCTCATCTACACCATCTCTGGCTTGGTTTAAGGCTTCCAGTTTGTATCACGTTCAGTATGGTCTGTATATTATAGAATGGGATGGTGTAATTTGCACTTTGCTCCTGCTGCAGCAAGCCATATTTCTTTTAATGCATGATGACCTGTGTCTCACACCTGAATAAAGTAGAGAGGGTGACCTTCTCTCTGTGTCTCTTTAAAACCCCAAAATGGGATCCTATTTAAAGGAAGGCAGAATTCTGCTGAAATGATCTTTCCTCTTTTCACTTCTGAACTGAGGTTAATGAAAAAAAAAAAAAAAAAACGAAAGATTGACCTTTCTTTCCCAATTTTCACTTGGCTTGTTTTCAAAATGCACTAGAGATTGAATCGTGGAGCACAGTGTCATTCTCATTCCTGGATGATTCTAGAGCTGGCTCAGCTTGTATCGCATCATGTGATCCGTGGCACTCTTCTTATTCCATTTCACCTTCACCCCAAACCACATCCTCATTCTGCACCTGAAAGTCAGTTGACTGAACGTATTTGAAAAGTAAATGCTCTTCTGAGACACGACATGTTGTTTATTCTCTGTAATCTCTTCCTCAGTATGTGACTCCCTGCCTCAGCCTAGCAGAGACACTAATCGTTCTATGGAAAAGTCCCCAGCACAGAATTCTGGATGAGGGGAAAGACAGAACAGAGACCTCTACTGCTTTTCTACGCGGGGAGAGAGGGTTGTCGGTGGGGTGGGGTGGTGTGGGGAGGGCAGGAGTAAATGAAAACATGCGTCAAGGTTAGAAGAAAACTCTTCTTCTGATTTGGAGCATGTGGGCAAGATTTTCTGACACTGAAATAGAGGAACAGTAAGCATCACGAAGAACAAGGCTGGCTCTTCCCTTTACTCTGTAAAATGTCCCTGGGGTCAGAGAGGTATCCTGCAGCTGTGAAGGTGACAAATAAATATCCTCAGGCTCTGCCTGAATCTGCTACCACCCAGAAGAAGGATTTCCGACCCCCACCGCACCCCTGGCCCCCAAGATCTCATGGCTGTTTCTTCAGATCTGTTCTTGATAACAGGCAATTGACCAAAACTGTTGAGGAAGACAGAGAAATATCTAAAGAAAGAGTCTGCAGTTCCCTAAATCCACAAGGGGGAAAGCCCTGAAGTTTCTGCTGTTTTCATTTTAGCCACTTTGGTGTTCACAAATCTGGGTGGCAGACAGACAGCAAAGGCTCCCAATTGCAAAAGGCTGGAGAGAGGGGTTTTGGGGAGGGAACAGCTAACCAGAGCAAGCCACTCAGCATTCTCCCTTCCCCAGATTTATTTTGCCAACTATTCGTGACTCCAGCAAGATGCTAGGCAGCACCCCTAAATGAGGGGTGCCCCCAACATTGCTCCATAAATAATTTAAATAGAAAAATTCAGGAGACTTAGTAGAAGGTCAAGAAAATCCACTAGAGGGAGCCCAAATCAACTCAATGCCACAGGGAACCAAGCTGGTTATTTTCTCAGCACCTGTCTGAAAATCAACCACAGACAGGAATAGGGAGAAAGAGGAAATATATTAAGTCACCATAAAAGAAGATAGTCCTGTAAATACCTGGTGAAAATCCAAGCCTTTCAAGATTTACAAAATCAAAGATTTAAAGATTTAGGAAACCGAGGCTGAGCAAGGAAAATGACACCCAAATTTACATATCTGGAGAAGGGTAAGGATGAGAACTCAAAAGCTCCTGTCTCTAACCAGTACCCTTTCTTCTTGATTTGCATCTATGTCAGGATAGAAGGGCATGGCAACCCACTCCAGTATTCTTATCTGGAGAATCCAATGAACAGAGGAGCCTGGAGGGCTACAGTCCATGGGGTCACAAGAGGTTGCAAGAGTCGAACATGACTGAAGTGACTTAGCACAGCACCTTGAGGTCCTAGGTCGAACTCTCCTCTGTGTCTCATTTATCTGAAATAGGAAACTCTCTCAACCACCGTTTCCTGAATTTCTTTCCCTCATTCACCATAGAATACCTTCCTGAAAGGGATCTTCAATTTTAAGCCTATTTAATAATGTCATTTTGTTGATGAGACTTTGGGAAATGTAAATCACCCCAAATGGCTACCATGAGTTCTTTTCCTCTGTATCAGCGCAATAGCATTATTTTGGATGTGTAAATCTATAATTTGTAAGCGTCCAAATTGCAGGCAGTGCTACATAGAAGTGAATCATATTTAATCAGTTCCAAAGCCCTTTCTCCTCAAGCTACACTTAGGATCTGGGGACGAGAAGAGTATTGGCCCTCTGAGACCTTGGTATTTTAAGCATTGTATTTAGCCCCTTCTACCAGACACAATTATAACGACTGAGCAAGCATGCATGTACCTTCCTATCAGCTCCATGTTTCCCGGTTGCCTGGACAACGTGCAGCCTCCAGAAGCCCAACCTTCCAGTTCTCAGTCCCACCCCCAAATGAAATTTGCCACTCTGGATTGGGTCCCAGAACACAATCTCCTCCTCCGGCTCCTAGCTGGTTGGGCCTTTTCTCTGCCCCTCCTGGAAAGTGGGTCACACCACAGGGAGATACAACAGAGACAAGTGAGGGTCTTGGAGGAAGGAAGAGGCAGGGTAAGGATAATGGGAAGAGAGAAGGGGCCAGGTACTGAGCTTTATTTTCTCTGAAAGAGGGTTGAGAGGAATGATTTCTGTACTTAGAGCTTGACTGGTAGAGAGAAATGGGTTCATCCTTCCCCCTGGCCCCAGCCTTGCCTAAGTTTCCAAGGAACCAAGAACTGAAGCTTCTGGAAAGTGTAAGAGACAGGCTTGGAGATGAGAGCACTAATTCTCCTGGGACTCCTGGTTCAGTCTAAGGAGTCAGGAGAGCGTCTCCATGTCCAGACCTAAATATGAGCCCCCTCCCTCCCTCCAGGACAGGAAGGAGATGCCACCTAAGACCAAAGAAAAAGGGACAAAAGCTGGGGCCCAGAAGAAGAAAAGAAATGCAGGTGCTGGTGAGTCAGACTGGGTGGAGGTGGGTGCCTCCCAGCCTCTCCTTGTTCTGGCTCAGAGACCTCCAGAGAGAATTCATCCCTCTGCGTGACAAGATGGAGCTGTCTTGGCCTTCCCCCTTTATATCCATATTCAGGTGACATGGAGCTGGGAACATGGGAAAATCAGCACCCATGAATCCCTTCTGGCTGTGTGCCTTCCTTGTATATTCATTACAATCTTTCAAATACCTACTGTGAGCTGGGTAGTGAACTCATTAGGCTTTGCTGTCAGAGATCCCTCATTTAATGGTCCTCGTATCTCCCACACAAAAAAGAGAAGTCCAGGGTACAGGAGGAGGGTGGGAGGAGGGTAGGGAAGGCTGAGATCCTGACAAGCTGAGGGTCTGCCGTCTTGCCAGGGCAGATGTGGAGGCTGAATCCATGCACAGGCTGGCACTGCTGGAAAAGGAGGTGCTCCAAGACCGCCTGGGTAAGAAGGGTGGAAGTTTGGCAACAGAGACAGTGGGCATTTGTGTATCCCTGGGAGCTTAAAGTTTTGGAACAATGGTGGAGGGCTGAGCTGATCTCTAACCATCCCCTAATGGGGAAAGATTGTCAAGAGCTGGGGTCATGAGGACAGGGTGGGCCGTGAGGGTTGATAAAGAAAGCTAACGTTTATAGCTGGAACACAGAGGGAGTTTTTCCCTCTTAGTAACAGAGTCTGTGGGATTCTGAGGCGGGGAAGGGAAACAGAATGACGATGAAAGACTGGCAGGCTGCCGCCAGGTTTCTGAAGGCGGACAGAGTCCATCAAGGCCATGGGGGCTGATTGATTGAGTGGAGCCCCCAGCCAGTGCAGAGGGCTGCTCTGGACTGTTCACAGCTCTGCAGAGGGATGAAGCCCGCCGAGCCAAGGCTTCGGAAGACCAGCTGAAGCAGAGGATCAAAGACCTGGAGGCTGAACTGGAGGGAGCCCGGAGCGAAGGGAAGGCCATATATGCAGGTGTGAGGTTGATCGAGCAGGTGGGCGGGAGACAGGGGCCCAGAAGAGGACAACTGGGAGGGCCCAAGGATGCTAGAAAGGGAGACAAGGAGGACTTCGAACCGCCATACCTAGCCTCAGCCCTCCCTGCACCCACAGGAATCCTGAGGGGGCCTTCTGTGGTCTTGGGCAGGAACCTTCTGTGACATGCAGTGCTTTGTGCTTGATGTCCCGTGGACTATGAAACGCAGCCCTAGCCTTTATCTCACTCCTCCCGTGGGAGTGGGTGGGAAGGAGGGCCTGAATTCACATACTGAGCTGCCATAGCGGATGGGTATCTTGTTTCCTAGCTCTGTCCCTACCTTCTCAGATCACCACAAGAATCCAGAAGACTTTTTTTTTTAAGATTTTTTTTTTTTTTTTTTGGTGGACCATTTTTAAAGTCTTTATTGGATTTGTTACAATATTGCTTCTGTTTTATGCTTTGGTTTTTTGGCCCTGAGGAATATGGGATCTTAGCTTCCAGATCAGGGATCAAATCTGCGTCCCCTGCATTGGTAGGTGAAGTCTTAACCACTGGACTGCCAGGGAAGGCCCCCAACAGACCTTTATGCACTTGTCCACTGGACCAAGCAGAGCCCCCCCCACCCACAACTTCCTGTCCTTTCTCCATTGCTCTCTCCCCACCTGGGTCCCTGGCCACCCACCGCTCTGCCAGAGATGAGTCATCAGTGCCGGAGCCTGCAGGAGGCGATGCAGACTCGCACCAGGAAGCTGGAGGAAGAAGTGAAGGGCCTGCGGGAGCAGTTAGGTAGGCTTCCCAGGTGGCCCTAGTGGTAAAGAACCCGCCCGCCAATGCAGGAGACTTAAAAGATGTGGGCTCCATCCCTGGGTCGGGGAGATCCCCTGGAGGAGGGCATGGCAACTCACTCCGTAGTCTTGCCTGAAGAATCCCATGGGCAGAGGAGCCTGGACAGCCCCATTCCATGGGGTCACAAAGAGTCAAGCACTAACCGAGTTAGCACGCACACACAGCACACCCTGCCCTCACAGCACTTTCTCTCAGAGGATCACACTGATGTAGTCCAGCCTGAAGAGGTGGAGTCAGAATGGTCTTTCTTTAGAAAACTGCAATTTAAGCTCTCATACTGTCTTCCCCCACTGACTCTTCTACTACTTGCAACAGAAGGTTCAGGATAGCAAAAAATACCCAATCTTAAACTTTTAGTTATAAATGAAGAAGACCTAACTTTCTCACTGCACCTCCCTCTCTCAATGGTCTCTCTAAAGACAGTTCTTACTCCCCACTGCCCCCATGTCTCTCACGAGCAAAACACATTCTCTCTTAGTTTGGCTGATGTTTAGAATGAAAGCAAGCTTGAATATAACTGTTTGAAGTACTTACCTCCGTATCTTCAAGACCTAATGTGTGATAGGTCCTGAATAACTATTTGCTAATAAATAAATGAGCTTCTAAATAAGCAACAAAGCAAAACAAAACAAAAAACAGGAAGCTTTTGCTCTCTTCCATCTTGGTAACAGGACAGAGTTGAAAAATTTTAGCGTGGAACGGATTTTCCACAATTTTGCCCTCAAAGGTTTCTTATCCTAAAGTAGCTTTAGTTTAGCTTTAGATATCCAAGAGTTGCTTATCTTCCCACGCAGACCCTGAGTTCCTTTCCTAATCTTTGCCTTATCTCAAATGCAATCAGCATTTTTAAGCACCTCCTACATACTAAGTGCTTTCCCACACATTATCACATTTTTTAAAATGTCTTTTTATTTATTTGTTTGTTTGGCTGCCCCCAGTCTTAGTTGGGAGCATGTGAACTCTTAGTTGCAGCGTGGGGGATCTAGTTACCCGACTAGGGCTCAAACCTGAGCCCCCTGCACTGGGAGCGCAGAGTCCTAGCCACTGGCACTGGGGATGTCCTCACATTATCACATTTAACTCTCAGAGCACACCTGTGAAGCATGTGTCATTTTCTCTATAAAGAAGAAGAAACTGAGTCTTAGAGATGTGTCAGATGTTACACAAGTAGTGAATGGCAACCTGATTTGGGAGCCAAATCTCTTGTCCCAAGCACCCCCACCCCTCTCCTGTGCCTTAACGGTATATGTCAGCTCTTTATAGGAACTAGCGGAGGTTGACGGCTCTGGGGAAGGCTGGAACAGTCCTGCTCATGTTGTGCTCTTTGGGTGGGAGACTCTGTTCAGAGGCAGAGTGTCACAATCCTGTCCTCCTTCATCCTCCTCCCTGGCACCATCTCCCCCAGAATTGTGCCAGAGGGAGGCTGAGGCTGCCCAGAGGGAGGCCAAGCAGGCCCTCGGAGAGCGGGACCAGACTCTGGCTCAGCTTCGGGCCCACGTGGCAGACATGGAGGCCAAGTATGAGGAAATCTTACATGTAAGCCCTATCCTCTGAAGACCAGCCATCCCAGGGCCCAGCCCTTCCCCATCCCCACAAATCCCAGCGAGTATGACAATGACAGACCAGGGGGAAGGGAAAGAAGCATCTTCACAGGGGATTCTGCTGTGTCTTAAGGGGGTACAACCATGCCTACCCACTAAGAATAAGAGCTTGAAGAAAACACTGGCTGGGAAAGCTTACAGACCAGGCTGGGGGCACCCCTTACCCTACCCTCTTCCTTCCTGAGATTGAAGCTCGGTGTCCGCAGGACAGCCTGGACCAGCTCCTGGCCAAGCTGAGAGCCGTGAAGCCTCAGTGGGACGGGGCTGTGCTGAGACTCCATGCCAGGCTCAAGGAGCAGCTCCGCCAGTTTGGACTCAACCCCCTGGATCTTTGAAGCCATGAGTCTCTAGTCTCTGCGGCCCTCTGAGGCCCCAGCAATAAAGCTGTCTTGATGTAGACCTCAGCAGGACTGTGAGCTGTGTTTTTTTGGCAGAGAGGAGTGCCTCTCATGGGAATATCTCAGTTCTGGACTGACCCATTATCCTGAAGATGGAATAAGAAGAGAGAAATTTGACAAGGTCTCAACTTCTCTCCTAGGGAGTCTGGGTCCCACCCCTTGAGTCCTTTTGGTCACCCTATCCCCACCAGCACCAACAAAGGCAGCCAGATTTGTGGATAAAGGCTATTTCTATAAAGGACTAACAGTGACTAGGCACCAGCCCCCACAATCCTCAGGTGCCCACAGAGGGAAGGTGCAGCTAGTCTCCAAATTCTTATAATATACCCAACATCCTGGAGTCATGCTTAGAGAAAGTTCCAGATGGCTTCAATCCTAGCCAGCCCCACAGCCCACCTGAAAATGGAATACTCTCTGCTTCTCCTTTATTTTACTACAACATTCTCAGTTCTACTTCATTTCCGGTTAAATATGGAAGGGGGAGATTTTGAAAAGAATTCCCAGCATTGCCTTGTATTGAATTTATAATATCATTTAAAAAGTTTACTTAGTCTAATTAATTTTGTATAAAGTAGGAATAACCAAATATATTCTAACTGTTTTGCCATCTCTTGGGAATAACAGAATATATATTCACCGTAATAGAAACAGCAGAAACAGTTCATTTTCACCCTCTGTAGATTCTTCCTTTCAGTAAGTTGTGTTTCATCCTTACAGACTGATCTTTCAGGTAGAACAGGTGGAGGTTTAGGTAGAAATGAGCATCAGGATTCTACTCACTACGCACAATTGTTTCCACTATGCACAACTGTGCACCTTTTAGCTATGGAGCTTAAAAGGCTTCCTGGGTAGCTTAGTAAAGAATTCACCTGCAATGCAGGAGACCTGAGTTCAGTCCCTGGATTAAGAAGATCCCCTGGAGAAGGAAATAGCAACCCACTCCAGTATTCTTGCCTGGAAAATCCCGTGGACAGAGAGGAGACTGGCAGGTTACAGTCCACGGAGTCACAAAAGATTTGGACGTGACGGAGCAGCTAAACCACCACACCACCATGGTGCTTAAACTTTCTCCAAGAGAAATGAATATAACACATTTTAAAAGGGGGGAGGGGGAGATTTCCCACAACAAGTAATTCTCTGTAGACATAATTTAACTTTTGTGTTACAATCTAACTCAATTGTGGCACTATCTACCTGGCCATAGCATCAGACCCCAGAGGTTAAGGGTTCAGTCCCACGAGACTGCCCTCAACCTCAAATACCAATCTTAAGTCCAGGTTGTCACTTGTGCTTTTGACTAACTGGCTATCAATCAGTGATAGCCACAACCCCCTCCCTAGGGTTCAATCATTTGCTAGAGTGATTGAATTCAGGGAAATGGTTTACTTACTAGATCACCATTTTATTACAAAGGACACAACTCAAGAACAGCCAGATGCAAGAAATACACGGGGTGGGGTATGAGCATGGAAGCTCCATACCCTCTACAGGTGTGCCAACCCCCTGCCCCTCCATGTTTTCATCAACAAAGAAAGCTCTCTGAACCTGTGCTTCTGGGTTTCTATGGAGACTTCATTAGGTAGGCATGATTAATCAATCCATTGATCACTGGTGATTAATTCAACCTCCAGCCCCTGTCCCTTCCCAGGAGACTGAGGGTGGGGGTGGCACTGAAAGTTCCAGCTTGCTAATCACATGGTCGGTTCCCCTGGAAACCAGTGCCCCATTCTTAGGTGCTTGCCGAAAGGTACTTCATTAACAAGGATAGCTGTAATTGAACGAGCCTTATTATGAATAACAGAAGACACCTTTATCACTCTTATTACTTAGGAAATCCCAAGGATTTTAGAAGCTCTCTGCCAGGAAAGGATAGGAAAACCTAATATATATTTCTTGTTATAAACCACAAAATCACACTGTTCATCTCAAGCAGATCTTCATCTTTGGGGCACAGCTCCCAAAGACCCCACCAGACCTCCAGAATCAAATGGGAAGCTCCCTCACGGGCCCACCTGAGGGCTCTGGCCACACCCTCTTCCAGGAGGTGGAGCCACGGGAAGGGAGAGAGACCTTGAACAATCCTGTGACTGGCGGTATCAGGAGTCCTAAAGCTGCAGCTTCTGGTTTAAAGAGAGCATCTCAGCTCCCACCACCTCAGGCTGGAGGGTGAAGACAGGGAAGCTCGGGCAGATCATTGCCAAGCATGGGGTGCTACAGCAGATCTGAAGCCAGAACCCCATCCTAAGCAAAGAAAGAAGGGAAGAAGTCATTCAGGGAACAGAAGGTTCCTTTTCCCTGTCCCCGCCTGCACTGGAACGCCCAGGCATAGGGCTTCTTCTCTGGGGTCTTTCTGTTCCCACCTACCCTGGCCTAAAGTCCCAACCAGGGTCCCCCAAACGGCTTCACCTTGTAGCCTCCCGCTCTGCCCTCCTCTCTGACCACGTCCTCTCCTCTTCTGGCTGTTCACAGTTCATCCATCTCCTCTTCCTCACCTCTCTGGACCCTGGGGGAATCCAGGCTTCCAAGCCCTGCTGAGATTTGGCCGCCAACTTCAGGCATAGGGGTGGCTTCGCCTCAGCCAGCTGCTGAAGTCTTTCCTGGTCATTCTCTCCACCCATGGGATACCCATTCACCTCCAGAATCACGTCTCCTGTTTGCAGCCCTGCCTGGGCAGCGGAGCCTCCTAGGGTCACCTGGTGGAATAGGTGGGGTCTAGAGGAGCCTGGAACACCACAGAAAAGTTTGCTGGGTATTCTGGAGCTCTGGGAGGGAAGCAGAAGGCTCATCAAGAGGCAAAGGATTGAAAACATCCAAGGTACCCGGGGCATCCGTCACCTGGGAGATGAAGAGACCAGGCCTGCTGGCCACACGGCTGAGTCGGAAGCCATAGCCACCACCAGGCCCAGGGTACAGGAAGCATTGGCGGAAGCTGCATGGGACAGGAGCCACTGTTGTGTCGACAAGTGGGCTGTTGGTCTCAACTGCAGAGGCTGAGCCACTACCCCGGGGAGAGTCAGGAGCATCCGTGCTCTCCAAGAAGAGGAGCGGAGACAAGCGAACCTGGAAAAGAGGAACAGGACAAGTCCGTGCTCCTCCCTAACCTGAGCCCTTGCTCCATTCCGGCCCCGTCTCTAGCCCCGGCCCCTCAGCTCGCACCATACTGAAGAAGCGGTCAGCCTTGGGGTCGACGACAATGAGGGAGACGCGGGAGCCCTGCGCCCGGATCTTGGACACTGTCTCCTCGTGGCCCAGCCCCTCCACGCTCTCCCCAGCCACAGCCACCAGCCGGTCCCCAGCCTGCATCCCGGCCTTCTCCGCTGGCAGTCCTGGGTCCACCTCCCAAAGGAACTGACCTGGGACGCAGACATCCTCATGGCTCCTTCCCCCGCCTTGTCCCCCAGTGCCAGCCCAGGCCACTGTGTGCACACTGGGGGACTGACCCTGGGGTACACAGGAGGAGGAGGAGGCCCTGGGCTGGGGTTCAGCCAGGGCCACCACTTGTGTGCACTGAGCGGTGGATGCAGACACTGGTGTGCCCACCCCAAGGCCCGCCCTCCCACCCCTATCCCCAGGGCTCCCACTCACCGAGGCGACCGTCAAGGCCCTTCTCCTCCCGGAGCACGAACCCGAAGCCCTGGGGCCCTTTCTCGAGATGCAGACAGCGGGGCTTGGTGGGCAGTGCCCACCCCTCTGCCAGAGGAGCAGCCAGGGGCATTCCCAGCTGGCGACACTGTTCCTCCACCTCTGGCCCTGCCACCAGCAGGGTCACCTGCTTGCCACTCTGCCAAAGCTGTGGGGACCCAGCAGGGCATCAGCATCAACCAACTGGGGAGGGAGGGCAGAAGCAGGCACCCCCTCCCAGCCCTTCTTCCTAGGCCCTAGAATGAAGCCCTCAGGAGGGGAGGGGGGTGGCGAGCACAGAGTGGAAAGGGAAGGATGGTGATGGAGGTACAAGATCAGACTGGGAGACTGAGAGCCTGCTTCCCGAGACAGGGACAAGCCCAGAGGGGTGAGGACAAGAGGAAGCAGCCATACCTTCCTGCTGAGTTGGTTATGTGTGAGCTTTTCCACACTGACCCCATTCACTTCTAGCAGCCGGGCCCCAGGGGGCACTCCTGCCCGCTCAGCTGCTCCTCCAGTGCTCAGCACTAACCAGAAAGGACCCCGATGTCCTGGAAGCCCAAAGAGTGACTTTCTGCCTGCTGTCCACCCACAACAGGGCTCAGAGCCCCCCTGCTGACCCCTCCCACGCTCTAAGCTCACCTTGGGTGACACTGAAGCCAAAGCCGCCCTCGTCTTTCACTACGTGGCACAGCCGAGGCCGGACCCCCTGGCCGAGAGGGGGACAAAGGTGGCTGTTGTTGTTCCCCCGCTGAGCTCGGGCCACCTCGTGCACGTGCTGCGCCAAAACTGTCAGCAACACCCGAGGCCCACTGGCCCGGATCCGGCGTATCACCTGAACAGCAGGCACGCGGGGTGGGCTTGGGCCGGCCCCTCTTATGAAGGTCCCCTCCCTAGAAGCTACACTCTTCACCATGGGAACCAGCTCTCTGGAGGCCTTCACCCAGCCATTCTGACCTGGGACATCCCTAAATTCTGGGAGATGGGGGAGGTGAACCCCCACCCTCCCACCTCCCATGTGGGAGATACGTCACCCCCACATACCCAGGGAGGTGACCAAGAGGCTTCTGTCTCCCCCAGGTGCTACAGAACGTTCCCTCGTACTACTGGGATTCCAGCCCAACCTCACCATCAAATAATCTTCATGTTCCACGACATGGTTGTTCACCCCCAGGATCCAGTCTCCTTCTCGAAGACCCTGGCGCTGGGCGGAAGAGCCTGGCTCCACCCTGCACACCACATGCCCAGCCCTGCCCGGTTGCCGCTGCAGGTGGAAGCCAAAAGTCCTGCCCTCCTCTTTATTCAGCAGGTAGAAGCGAGGCCGTTCCAGGCTCGAGAGATCTGGATGGAGAGGTGGGCAGCAGAAAATGCGGAGGAAAGGGGACATGACCCAAGTCACCTTGTGCCTGGTAGCCCCTGCCTATGTGATTGAACAGCGAACAGGCTTCTGCCCAGTTAGGTGTTGGGTAGTGGGGCTGAACACAGCCCAGGCAGAGTGGCTAGGACAGAAGGAAAAAGCCCAGCCCCCTTCCTCCTCCAGGTAGTCACTCCCCACCACGGCTGTCATCAGAGGGAGACAGTGAGTGGTTTCCAAGGAGACAGGATGCTTTGTGGTGCCCTGGTGGCTCTGGGGAAAGGAAGTGGTTGCCCCAAGGGGTTGGGGGAGGTTACCAGAAGGGTCGTAGTCTTCAGCCAGGGAGAGGACAGGATTATCAATGCCCAGCTTTGGGTTAAACTCAAACTTCCTGCAAGGAGGCAAGTCACGCAGATAGGAGAAAGCTGACATCCAGACTTGGGTCCCAGGCTCGCCTTGAGGTGCCAAAGGCAGCTGATGAGCCTCCCCAGCTTCAGTTCCCTCCTCTCCTTGCCCCAGTCTTTCACAGCACGGCACTTACAGGGCCAAGGAGGCTGTGTCCTGAAGATCTGCCAGGCAAAGAAGGGGTGAGGGGACAAGAGGCAGTCTCCCCACCGAGACTCCACTTCCATGGTCGTTAACTGAAAGGACTTAGGGGAACCCCCAAGTTCAGGACTTGCCCTGTGTTCTGCTCCCAAAGGGTCTTCCCTTCCCCTTCCTTCCACTCCCTGGCCCAGACCTGATATACACAGAAATCTGAGCATATCAGATTTCAGGGCGTGGACCAGGAAGGCAGACACATCCACCCACTCACCTCTCACCTCCTAACTTCCAGTCTGTTTTCAGGGCTCCAAGCCCCAATACCAAGTGTGTCCTAGTCCCAAACCCTTCCAATCCACCCTCTGCCCTGAAGTCCCCTCAGGAGGGTTTCTCCCGGCCTCCTACCTGCAGCTGCCTCCATGGCTGGATCTGCGACCCAGCGCCCAGTGTAAGGACAAGGTCCATCGAAACCAGCTGATCCTCCCATCTACCCCCGCCCCCACGTCCCGCCTCCTTCAAGACACTGCCTTAGAAGCAGCTGGGTAATGGTTAAGGGGAGGAGAGTCTTGTCTTCTGGGGAAGTGTGTATGTCCTTCCCGCCCCATTCCTGAGCCCTGACTTTCTCAGGAGGCTCTGCCGCTGTCCCAGGTACCCCTCTGCGCAGAGAAAGGTCACTATAATTGCTGGTCACTGTAATTCCAAGCCTGGGATAAGTGTATGACATGGGTGACAGAAGCCCTATGGCCCAATAAGGCCACCCACCAACCCCAACATCTAGTTCATGTACCACCCCCTCCCCAGCCCTCACTGCCTCTGAACTTAGTGCCCAAGAAACAACTGCAATAGAAAGTGGCCAGTGGTCTAACCAGAATGACCAAGAACAGCACCCTTTCTTGAAAGCAACAGGCAAAATAGAGGCCACAGTAGTTGGAAGACACAGCTCTTTAATAGAAGCAAGTCAGTGCCCACGTCCCTAGGGGCCACCGAGCTTGGGTACCATTGGTGAAAGGGGGATGACGGTGAGGAGACAGCACCAGTGAGAGAGGAAAGTGGCTGCTGGCAACCTGGGTGTCCCCAGAAAACATAAAGGCAGGACACGGAAACCCTCCAACACATCTGGACAGCAAGTCCGACATGAGAAGAGTGCCCCCTGGTGGCATGATCAGAGAGGCGCTTGGTGGTGCTGCTACAGGACAGGTGTATTCCCTGAATAGCTCAGCGGTAAAGAATCTGCCTGCAATGCAGGAGACACAGGAGACATGGGTCCAATCCCTGGGTTGGGAAGATCCCCTGGAGGAGGGCATGGCAACCTACTCCAGTATTCTTGCCTGGAGAATCCCATGGACAGAGGAGCCTGGTGGGCTACAGCCCAAAGGGTCGCAAGGACTCAGACACAACTGAAGCGACTTAGCATGCAGGTACACACGCTAAGGGACAATGTGGCCACCAAATGCCACATCTTTCAGCCCTTCTAGCCGAAGGGAGGTGAGGCATGTTCCACGATCCTGGAAACTCCAGACTCGGAACATGGTTGGACATGCCCTAGGAGAGCAACTGGCACACCTGTGTGCACATTCCATCCATCCCCGGAATGGATCTTTCTAGAAGTAGTAGTGGAAGGTAGGGAGTCACAGACAGAGAGGACGTGGGGCCAGGGGACACACACTGCTGCCACGGTCTCAGCTTCCAGGGCCGCCCAGCTGCTCCAGGAGGGCCCTGACCTCGCCCTCCACCCGCAGCAGCTGGGCCTTACGCCAGGGATTAAGGGTGGCTCCCCGGTTGTCTTCCAGATCCCTCAGCAGCAGCTCCAGGTGGCGCCGGACCCGGCTGCGATCCCAGCTGTTGAGGTTCCGCTGGACTTCACCCAGGATCACCGACCAGTACTCGGACACTGCTGTCCCCTCCGTCAGCGACACCACGACCCGGGCACCGCCCTCTGCAGTGCTCCCCAAGTCCCGCAGGGCCTGGCGGCACTCTGAGCTCAGCTCGTTGAAGTAGAGACTAGTGGGAGAGAGCAGAGTAGATGCCACTCAGTGGGGCTCCGAGAAGGAAGGCGGAGGGCGGGTGGACAGAAAGCGAAGGGTCTCATAACTCATCCCCTAGCTGTGGAATGCGATGGGGAAAGTGTCTGCAATATGCCAGAGACAGAGGGCGGTGGCCACTGGGAGGCAGGGATGGCACTAGAATTCAGTGGGACCACAGTCGATAGGAACCAGGCCACCAGGACCCTAAGAGAAACAGTGGTGGAGAATCAGGGCAGGGGAAGGGCCCATCACGGATGGGGGATGGGGAGATGGGACAGGGTGGGGTAGGGGCAGGAAAACTCACTGCAGCAGCTCCAAGGAAGGGTGCTTCCAGGCAGCCTTGGCTAAGGCCAGGGCCGCCGTGTCACCAGCGCCGTTGTAGGCCACGTTCAGCTCCTGGAGCTGTTGGTTTCGGTCCAGCTGGGCAGCCAGCAGCTCCAGGCCCTCATCCCCAAGGCCCGTGTGCAGTAGAGAGAGGTGTTTCAGGGAGGTATTTCCTGCCAGCCCCTCCAGCAGCAGGGCCACACCTGCCGCCATCAGTGGGTTGTTGGACAGCCTAGGGCCACAAGCAGTCTAAGGTTATGAGAGCTCCTAGCAGATGCCCTGTGCTGAGCACCGGGATTTGGGCCTAAAGGGTGCATCACCTGGGGCAGAGACCAGCCTGGATGCAGAGAAATGCAGGCCAGGAAATGAGAAATAGGGGTAAGCTCACTGCAGAGGGGGAAGAGTGAAATGGAAGCTGGCTTCTCCCTCCCTTCCTCCTGCCTTCCATTCTCCTTGTGACACCCCCCTTCCCTTTCCCCTCTCCCCCTCCCCTTCTTCCTCCTTTTTTCACTCCCTTCCAATCCCTGCTTTGCCCTCTGTTCCCAACTGCCCCTCCTTCTTCCCACCCCATTCATCTCCCCTTACTCCAACCTGAAATCAGGAACCCAGGCATCTCGGTTGCTAGTCAACCAGTCAACACTTTGGGAGCATCTATTGAGTGCCCAGCATCAGGGTCAAACTCGCGAGGCAACAGGGAAAATCCTGGGAGGGAATCAGTGGTGCTGTTACCAGGCAACTGGACTGGGTGTTATTCCACTGGCCCCTCCCCAGGCTGATTTTAGCCACGTGAGAGGTGGCTACGACCTGTGGTACTTTCCCCCTGCCTGCCTGCTTGTACTAGACAGGGAGGATTGGGGAGAGGAGGGTGGGGGGAGTAAGGAGGGTGGGTCAGGGTCTACTCCTGCCTTGTTTATTACACCAGGCATGTTGGGAAGTGGAGAGCCCACCCTTGACCATAGCTGGCCAGCAGGATGGAGCCCCCTGCACAGGCACTCACCGCAGGGTGGTCACTTGGCACTGGTCATGTAGCAGCAGGTCGCGGAGGTCCCTGCAGGCCTCGGGGCCCAGGCTGTTGAGTTGCAACCTAGAGCAGAAGGTGGCCAGAGGGGAGGTAAGAAACCAAGGAAGGAGTTCAGCCTGGAGCCCGCCCACCCACCAGCACCCTCCCTCATCATGCACCTCTTGTAGCCCACAGCTGCGTCCCCTTCCGTGGCTCTTGTCACCTCCACCCACACCAGACTCACCCCACCCCTTGGTCCTTCCTCGCTCCCTTTGGTCTCCAGAGAACCTTTTCCTCTGCCCATGCAGGAGGGCAGGGCCTCACCCCAGCTTCCGGGCACGCAGGAAGACAGGCGTGAGCGTGCGCAACCCAGCAGGATCCAGCTGGCAGGAGGCCAAGTTCACCTCATCCAGGTCATGCCTTCCACTGCCCAGGACAGCTGCCACCACCGTGCACTTGAGGGGCGTCATGCGCACGCCTGCCAGGTTGAGCTGGCGCAGAGAGCCAAGCACCTCGGCAGAGAAGCGCTGATTCTGGAACTCATAGTGGAAGAAGAGGTGGTCCAGGAGCTCCGAGGGGGGCAGCACCTGCCGGCCCAGCTTGCCCAGCTTCTTCTTGATGGCCTGGGCATTCTCCAGGGCATCCAGGGTCTTGATGGGGCAGCCAAGCTGAGCCAGCACTGCCCGGTTGTGGGCAGACAGAAGCCCGCCCATGAACATGGGGAAAAGCTCAAAGACTTCATCGTCTGGAGGCTCGTCTGGGTGGCGCCGCGGACCTTCGACGCCCAGGATACTAGCACCTATCTGGTCCAGGACATCGTCATTGTAGTAGTCCTCCTCTCGGAACATCTCCAGCACCATGGCCTGGGCCACTGCCTCGCGGCTCTTACCCACCACACGCCCAAACACTCGTGGAACCACCTGGAAGGGAAGCAGTGTGGAGGACTGGGGGGCGGGTGCAGCCTCCTGCTTGCCTTCCAGCCTTCCTGCCTAAGCCTCACGGTCTCCTCTAAACCGGAGCGTGCTTTGTCAGCTCACACCACCCGCCCCTCCGGCAGCACCTTCCGTGGCTCCCCGCTGCCCATGTGAAATAGAAAACTGCAGAATTTGCCCCCAACTGGACCTTTCCAGAGTCATCTCTCAGCACTTGTCTCACTTACTCCAGACATAAGGAAATTCTTTCTTTTTCCCTAACACCCCTTCTGTTTCTAAGTTCAGGGTTGGTGGAAAAGAATTAGCATATATTCTAATGCATTTAGCATATATTCTATGCATTTAGCTTGAAGAAATTAGCGTATACTATTCATCTAGCCTGGTCCCAGGCTGCTGCTGCTAAGTCACTTCAGTCGTGTCCGACTCTGTGCGACCCCAGAGACGGCAGCCCACCAGGCTCCCCCGTCCCTGGGATTCTCCAGGAAAGAACACTGGAGTGGGTTGCTAGGTGGTATAAATATATCACCATCTTCAACATCATCACTGTCATCACAGCAGCAATGACTGATGTCACTCCTACTACTTCAGAACCTTCATGACTTGACCTGATGAAATAAAATTCATATTTTAAGGTAAGACAAGAAAAATTCAAACATAAACTTTTTCTCTGCCCATTTGGGCCTCCTCCCTTCCTTCTGGTATGCACTGTGCCTCTCCATTCTACATTTAACTAGACTTCCCCAGTGGCAAAAATACCTGCCACAGAGATCAGTTTCTTTTTCTGGTGTCAGTTATGTGACTTCTTTGAAGATAACATTCCTTTTTCAATCCTCTAAGGGGTCACGATGATCTACCCTTCACCTTGTATATGCAAACATCTTAGGTGAACTTTATGTAAAATGCCAATATGTCATTTTCCTTGAAACTATCGATTGATGCAAAACAAGATTTCTCAGATGACCTGGGAGGATACTGGGCCTCACCTCATGGGAGATCTTAGCTTCAATACGTACTTATGATCTTATCAGTGCTATTAGGTCTATTACTTATTCAGTTCAGCTCAGTTCAGTCACTCAGTCGTGTCCGACTCTCTGCGACGCCATGAATCGCAGCACGCCAGGCCTCCCTGTCCATCACCAACTCCCGGAGTTCACCCAAACTCATGTCCATAGAGTCGGTGATGCCATCCAGCCATCTCATCCTCTGTCATCCACTTCTCCTCCTGCCCCTAATCCCTCCCAGCATCAGAGTCTTTTCCAATGAGTCAACTCTTTGCATGAGATGGCCAAAGTATTGGAGTTTCAGCTTCAGCATCAGTCCTTCCAATGAAAACCCAAGACTGATCTCCTTTAGGATGGACTGGTTGGATCTCCTTGCAGTCCAAGGGACTCTCAAGAGTCTTCTCCAGCATCACAGTTCAAAAGCATCAATTCTTCAGCGCTCAGCTTTCTTCACAGTCCAACTCTCACATCCATATGTGACCACTGGAAAAACCATAGCCTTGACTAGACAGACCTTTGTTGGCAAAGGAATATCTCTGCTTTTGAATATGCTATCTAGGTTGGTCATAACTTTTCTTCCAAGGAATAGCGTCTTTTAATTTCATGGCTGCAGTCACCATCTGCAGTGATTTTGGAGCCCCCCAAACTAAAGTCTGACACTGTTTCCACTGTTTCCCCATCTATTTCCCATGAAGTGATGGGACTGGATGCCATGATCTTCGTTTTCTGAATGTTGAGCTTTAAGCCAACTTTTTCACTCTCCTCTTTCACTTTCATCAAGAGGCTCTTTAGTTCCTCTTCACTTTCTGCCATAAGGGTGGTGTCATCTGCATATCTGGGGTTATTGATATTTCTTCCAGCAATCTTGATTCCAGCTTGTGTTTCTTCCAGTCCAGCGTTTCTCATGATAGTACTCTGCATATAAGGTAAATAAGCAGGGTGAGAATATACAGCCTTGACGTACTCCTTTTCCTATTTGGAACCAGTCTGTTGTTCCATGTCCAGTTCTAACTGTTGCTTCCTGACCTGCATATAGGTTTCTCAAGAGGCAGGTCAGGTGGTCTGGTATTCCCATCTCTTTCAGAATTTTCCACAGTTTGTTGCGATCCACAGAGTCAAAGGCTTTGGCATAGTCAATAAAGCAGAAATAGATGTTTTTCTGGAACTCTCTTGCTTTTTCCATGATCCAGCGGATGTTGGCAATTTGATCTCTGGTTCCTCTGCCTTTTCTAAAAGCAGCTTGAACATCTGAAAGTTCATGGTTCATGTATTGCTGAAGACTGGCTTGGAGAATTTTGAGCATTACTTTACTAGAATGTGAGATGAGTGCAATTGTGTGGAAGTTTGAGCATTCTTTGGGATTGACTTTCTTGGGATTGGAATGAAAATTGACCTTTTCCAGTCCTGTGGCCACTGCTGAGTTTTCCAAATTTGCTGGCATTTACCTATTTTATGACTGTTGTTCCCTGAATTACCATGTGACTGAGCTTCAGATAAAATTCATGATTAGGCAACTTGAAAGTGAAAGTTAATCACACAGTCTCATCTGACTCTTTGCAATCCCATGGACTGCAGCCTGCCCGGCTCCTCTGTCCATGGAATTCTCCAGGCAAGAGTGCTGGAGTGGGTTGCTCTTTCCTTCTCCAGAGGATCTTCCCTACCTGGCCGAGTCTCCTGCATTGCAGGCAGATTCATTACCAACTGAGCCACTAGGGAAGGCCAGGCAACTTGAAATACTGATCAAATATATAGTTCTATAAGATGAATGACTGTAAACTGTAACTCTAGATATGGGATGAAGCAACAAGAAGGAATAATTTTCTGGATCATAACAGACTAGTAAGACAGGCAGGTCAGAGGATTTTGGCTACTGTTAACAAGGCCTAGTCCAGTAACAGCACACTGAGTGACCTGGGAATGAGCAGTCCTAGTTCCCTGGAACAAACTGGTCACAAACTGCCTCCCAAACCTTGATCAAAATTAAGAGTGAAAGGGAAGGGATTGTAAAATAAAGAATGTCGCCCACCACACAGTTCTACAAAATCAAGTCATCAGCCACTGCAGTTGCTGGCCTACAATAACCTTGCAAGGAATTCAGGGCAAAGATCAGGATGAGGCAATTTGTGCTCTGGTTGAACTGACAGCGAAAGTGAAAGAGGAGAGTGAAAAGGCTGACTTAAAACTCAGCATTCAAAAAATGAAGATCATAGCATGCAGTCCCATCACTTCGGGCAAATAGAAGGGGAAACGGTGGAAATAGTGACAGAGTTTATTTTCTTGGGCTCCAAAATTACTGCAGATGGTGACTGCAGCCATGAAATCAAAATTCGCTTGCTCCTTGGAAGAAAAGCTATGACCAACTTAGCATATTAAAAAGCAGAGACATTCCTTTGCTGACAAAGGTCCGTCTAGTCAAAGCTATGGTTTTTCCAGTAGTCATGTATGGATGTGAGAGTTGGACTATAAAGAAAGCTGAGCATGGAAGAATTGATGGTTTTGAACTGTGGTGTTGGAAAAGATTCTTGAGAGTCCCTTGGACTGCAAGGAGATCCAACCAGTCCATCCTGAAGGAAATCAGTCCTGAATATTCATTGGAAGGACTGATGCTGAAGCTGAAGCTCCAGTACTTTGGCCACCTGATGCGAAGAACTGACACATTGGAAAAGACCCTGATGCTGGGTAACATTGAAGGCAGGAGGAGAAGGGGACGACAGAGGATCAGATGGTCGGATGGCATCACCTACTCGATGGACATGAGTTTGAGCAAACTCCAGGAGTTGGTGATGGACAGGGAAGCCTAGTGTACTGCAGTCCATGGGGTGGCAAAGAGTCAGACACTACTGGGCGACTGAACTGGACTGAAACTGACAGAACTGGTCGTTAGATATTTTCAGGAGTTTTTATGAACCTGGATTCTTGCATCTTTCCATACTTAGGAAAGCACTAAAACCATTAACTAAGATGTCTGTTCCTCATGACTAGATGGGGCTTCCTAGTGGCTCAGTGGTAAAGAACCCATCTGCCAAGCAAGAGATGTGGGTTCAATCCCTAGGTCAGAAAGATCCCCTGGAGAAGCAAATGGCAACCCCCTCCACTATTCCTGTCTGGAGAATACCATGGACAGAAAAGCCTGGTGGGCTACAGTCCATGAGGTCACAACACGACTGAGGCAACTAAACACACATAGACACACACACACACACTCCCTTCAACAAAACAGTATATGTACTGGTCTCCCTCTTTACCGCTGAAATAGTTCTTAGAACTCTCTGAGAGACTGTCTCCCAGGTTATAATCCTCGGATTGGCTTGAATTAAAATTTCCATTTCTTTCTTAGATATGTTACGGAACCACTGACCGAAGCGGCCCTCCTTGACCAGAGCGATGATGACCACTTGCATGAGTTATCTCACAGTAGGAGGTCCCAAAGAGGAACATGGTGCTGCTGCTGAAAACTAACCTGGAAAATCTGGGAGGGGCCAAAAGGAGGGAGGAGATGCCAGCCCCATAATACTGTCCTACTAACCTCCCAGAATCCTGCACACTGGAATCCATCTTGGCTAAGAGATGCACACGCCACTTGGAAGGACCCTGAGTCAGACTAAATATGGGCCAAGATGATTGACCAAAGACAGCCCAGAAATTAATCTCATCACCATAACACCTGCGACTGTGAGTCACAGTGCAGAGCAGTTCTGCTTCTCTCAACCCCCTTTCCCACTGCTCTCTGCCTGGACCTCCCTTCCCAATAAAGCCTCTTGCTTTGTCAGTATGTGTCTCCCCAGACAATTCATTTCCAAGAGTCAGACAAGAGCCCACTCTCAGGCCCTGGAAAGGGTCCTCCCTCCTGCAACAGATGGACGATTGATTAATTTTTCATTGACAGGCCCCTGCCAACCACAGCGCCTTCATCACAGCCTCTCACTCGCTCTGCTCTTGTCCTCTCTGCTTCTCTCTCTCTCTCTTTTCTGTCTTTTTGACAGTGCTAAGATTTTTCCTCCCTCGAAGCTACATCCTCTTCCTGGAGTGTTTTCCCCCCAGTGCTTCTCCTGGTTAATCCTCCAGGGATCAGATTAAATGCCCTTCCTACAGAGCTGCTTTCCTTATCCCCTTAAATCAGGTCCCTACCTTACACACTTCCACAGCACCTGGAACTTGGCTTTCCAGGCACTTCCCAAGATTTTTAATCATATGGCTATGCTGACATGTTTGTGTTGAGACTGCATGATCAAAAAAGACAAAAACCTGGGGTTCTGTTAGGTTTCTTCCTCGGAATCTAACATGTTATCTAGCACACAGCAGGCACTCAAATATCTGTCGAAAAAAAATGAATGTTTGGGAGGTTGGTGACATCACCTCCCATGTTTGCAATGGTTCTGAGAAGGACGGACCTCCAGCCAGAGCCACGAGGTTGTTCTGTGGCACCTCTTCTACTGATGTGCTGCAGTCCATGGGGTCGCAGAGAGTCAGGCACGACTGAACAACTGAACAATAACCTCTAATGCCTGCCTTTTGGTTTTTTTCACTTGTTATAGGCAAGGTTCTCACCATGGAGGTAGGGTGTCCCTCCCCCAACCATCATCTGGACACAAGATACGAAAACAGTCACTCTGGGAAGATGAATCAATAGGCTCATATAGACACAGATGGGACCCAACCTCTGCTAGGCAACCCTCCCTCCAAGAGGGGCTGGGGGTGTGGTGCCCCCTCAAGTAATTGAGCGGCTTTCTGAATCCCGTCAGGAGACCGCAACCTCACTGCGATCCAGATGAAGCAAGTACATCCTCAAAGGGGTGGAGCAGCCTCAGCAATGGCCATTACCTTCCTGCCTGGGTTGATGCTGTGAGAAGCGATGGGCTGCCTGAGCCTGTTTATGTTTAACAGCAAAAAAAAATTTTAAGCTTTTTATTTATTTTTATTATGCTGCATTGGGTCTTACTCTCGGCATGTAAAACCTTAGTTGCATCATGTAGGATCTAGTTCCCTGACTAAGGATCAAACCTGGACCCCCTGAATTGGGAGGGTGGAGTCTTAGCCGCTGGACCACCAGGGAAGTCCCTAACAAACAATTAAATAGCACTTACTATGTGCCAGGATCTGCAGATGAAGACATTTAACCCTCATATTGGGCCAATGATACAGATACTTTATTTTTCCAGTTTGGAGTAGGAAATGGCAAACCACTCCATTATTCTTGACTGAAAAATTCTATGGATAGGGGAGCCTGAGCCGGCTACAGTCCATGGGGTTGTAAAGAGTTGGATATGACAGAGTGAATGAACACACATTATTCCCATTTAACAGATAAGGACCTTGAGACACAGGGAGATTAAGTAACTTGTACAAAGTCACACAGCTAGTTAAGTGGCAGAGCCTGGATTTGAACCCAGGTAGCTGTGTTATAGAATTCCTATTCTTAACCCTGACGTTTTGCTGCCTATAAAAAGGAAAACTTGTTAAAATTTTGTCCACTTACCAAGGCCCTGCTTCTTCAAGATAGGTAACTGAAACATTTCTACAGAGGACTGGGGTTACCAGCAAAGCACCACAGCTTCACAGAAATATCCATAGTACATCAGTAAAGTTTAGCAGAAAAAGCACAGGATTCGGAACTATAAAACCTGCACTCAGATCCCAGTTATTCTACTTACTGAGTGACCTTGGTCAAGTTACTCAGCCTCTGCGAGCCCCAGTTTCTTCATCTATAAAAAGGATTATAATAGTGTTTCATTTACAAGGCATCCGGCAGACATCAGCTGAGAGTGGATATTTCTTCCCATCAAAAACTTAGTGCGTCTGCACTGCTCACAGTACAGTCCTCAGGCCTTGTCATTTGGTTTCTGGAGCGGACCTGCACCCTGGATGGATTGTCCTAAATCAATTACCAAGCCATTTATCCTCCTGATATAAATGAATAAAACGGCATCTGCTTTATAAACCTGTCTCTGGTGATTAAGTTAGGATGAGACGTCACCTCTGAGGAATAGATACAGTTGGGTTTCTGGACCTGCAAAGCACAGGACAAACCCTGGACTGTAGTGACCCCTGCCGCCCAGCAACGAAGACTAGAAGGAGAGATATTAAACCACCCCCCAAACCTATCAGAGTTATGGGATTGTTATTAATAAAGTCCCTGCACCCTCAGATCCCCCTCCAAGCGTTCCCCAGCCTATGGCTTCTCTCTCCCTCTTCCTTATACCCCAATCCCATTAAAAGCCAGACTGCCCAGATCTGAAACAGAGCCAAGAAGGAGATTCACAGTTATGCAGGGAAAACAGGTTCCTTCTGGGAGAGGAGCAGGGGGTGAACAGGGAGCAGCCGGGGGTCCTGGGGCTGTTACCTTGAGCAGGTTGAAGAGCAGCGGCAGGGCCCGCAAGGGCAGCAGCTTGGCCATGATGCCCAGGACCAGGCTGACATCCTCCCCGACACGGCCCACGAGCTCGGCCACTTCCTTGCCCACCCGCTGTAGAGTCGTCTTCCGCAAACCCAGCACGATGTAGAGGGCAGCCAGGTATTCTTGCATGGCGGGCACGGTGAACACGAAGGTACCCGCGTGTCCTGGCTCCACACACGGGGCCAGAAAAAACCGCAGGGCGTCTCGGCGGAAAACGCGCAGCAGCTGAAACTCCTCTTCTGTCTGGACGCCAGCTTCCAGGCAGCCGCGCACGTCCTCTTCAGAGAAGTAGGTCTTGCGGGAGGACACACCCTCATAGGCCAGCTTGCCCATAGTTCGGGCCGCATAGGCCATCAGGGACAACTTGGAGGGGTCAGTGCTGTCCAGCATCTCCCCACTGAAGTTAAGACGCAGGAAGCTGGTGTAGATGCTCGTGAGGGTCTGGCCGGCTGGCGTGGGAGCATGCAGGAAGTGCAGGGTGGCACAGACGAGCCAGCAGTAGGAGGGCAGGAAGCAGGCAGCGGCGATCTGATGGTGCCCTTCCAGGTTCCGGGTCAGCATCTGCACCAGGTGGTCGCGCTGAGCCGGCGTGACCGACACCCCCCCGGCTCCGGGCTCGCAGTCTGGCTGGTTGAGGCGGAGCTGGAAGTAGAGCTTCTGGAGGTTGGTATCGGAGAAGCCACAGATCTCGCCATAGCGGCCCACGTACTTGCTGGGGATGCGGCCGATGGCAGAGGGCCGGGTGGTCACCAGAATGCTGGCCTGGGAAGGGCATGGTGGAGGGTTAAGAAAGACCCTGGTGTCCTCACTGCCTCACTTGCCAGGGAGGAGAGTCCAAGGGTGAAGATGATGATGACCTCAGTAATAATAACTCAGACTTACTGTGGATCCACTATGATCCAGGGCACCGTGCTAAGCACTTCATATGCAGCATCTCATTTGATCAACGCAACTCAAGAAGAGAAAGAAGTGGAAGCCTGGAGAAGCTACTGACCAGCTCAGTCCCACAGCTCAGAAGCGGAGGGGAAGGATTTGAACTAACCCAAAGCCTATGCTCCTATGTATTAAATATGTGGACCCCGAACACAAAAATCCTTAGGAGGCAAGTTAGGGACACCAAATCGGGGCAGGGCACACTCACCTCAGGCAACATGTATTTGCGCAGCAGGTTGGTGATGATAGCAGCTGGTGCCTCTGGCTTCTCAGGGTCACTGCAAAGCCCTGTGCTGGCTAATGAGAAATTGAGGTTGAGATGCTCCAAGCCGTGGAGCACAAACAGCAGGCGGGAGCCGGCAGCAGCCATCAGAGGCAGAACCTCCTTCAGGGCAGTGTAGCGCTGGGCTACAAGTTGGCACAAGGAGGCAGGAGCAGGGCCCAGGGATGACAGGTCCTCACAGGAGAAGGGGATGAGCAGCTCGAAGGCTGGGAGCCGTCCATAACACCAGTCCAAGACCATCTTGCGCACCAGAGTGCTCTTGCCTGTGCCCACGGTCCCGTAAAGCACCACCGTCTGCACCCGGCGCCCACAGGCATCTGGGTCAAAGAGCTGAGACAGGGCTAGTGGGGGGAGCCCAGCAGAGGGTGGCTGACGCTCCAGGGCCAGTTCAGCCAGTGGGCGCAGCAGCTCATCAGGGGTGCTCTCACGGATCACAGGGTCTACATGGACTGTGTCTAGTGCAAAGGTCGGGCCAAACTGGCGCTCTTCCCTGGGCAGCCGACTGAACCACTCGGCCAGATTGTGGCGGTGCCGCTGGAGAGCTTCTGAATGGGAAGGCAAGAGGAGAGAGGGGCGTCAGGGAGAGGGGCAAGGAAACCCAAGAGCTTAGGGAGATGGTAGGGTCAAGCTGCCGAGTCAAGAGATGCTGGAGTCCAAAATGGTGCTGGACATACAAGACTCGCTCAGAATGTCCAGGAAGTTCAGACCCCTGTGACAGGAAGTGGGGAGCCATGGGATGAGTGACGGTGAGTCTGGGCTGACCGGTTGCACGATTATCTGTGCATGATCACCCTGACAGCTAGAGGCAGTGTGTTGAAGAGAGGGACGATGTGTGCTTTGTACATCGTGAGTGTGCACTGCACGAGTGTCGCAGGAAAGGGTACACAGATAGATGGATAATAAGGCCAGGGAGAGTGGGTCCACAGATGGCCGAAGGTAACAGGTGCTCTATACCACCTTCCTGCTTGCTTCTCTGCCCACCCTCCCCGAACCCATCACACCCCCTGGGATCCCAGCAGCCCCTCTCCTCAGGCTGACTGAGGAGCCAGTCCCTTTACCAGATGCAGCAATGCCCCGGAACAACTGTCCGTGCCTCCCGCATGAAGGACCATTGCCCACTGAGCTTCCGTTGTGGCGTATAAAGGCCCTGTGAGCAAAGAGAGGGAGTGAGCTGGGGCTTGGCTGTTGGGCTCAGGCTCCACAGAGGCTCAGAGTCCAGTCCTGCCTCAGCTGATAGACTTCTGGCTTCCTGAGATCCAGCCCTGACCATGGACATCCAAGTCCAAAGCCTTGTCTGACTCTCACACCCTTCCCAGGGCCTGAGGTCTCGCCCCTAGCCCTCCAGCTCCCCACTGCTCCCTGCCTGCCTGGAACTCAGGCTAGCTTCTGCCGGACTCCGCCCACCTCCCACCAGTTCTTCCTCTGGCTGACCACTGTGACTTGCACCACGGATGATGTAAGCCAACTTCCTCTTTAGGTCTAGTAGCTGACTCTCCACGCTCTCTACCCACCGAAGACCAACCTCTCCCCAGGGAATCAAGCTCTCTGCAAATCCTGACCCTTCCCAGGCTACTCTTCTATGTCCAGATGTGTCCTAAAGTATGACACCAAGGCCTCACCTCGGGGACCCAAGAGGGCGCTCCCCTTTAAGAGGCCAACTCCAGTGAATCAGGAAGGGGACACGTTCATCTACAGAGAGAAAGAAGAAGGAAGAAATAGCATCAAGAACTCACCCACATTAGCTCAACGATATATAGACCCCCACATCTACGTCAACCCCCGTCATCATTTGCTCTCACAGCATCACGAACTGCCCCTTTGCAGCAGTTATTATATTTCATTATGTAATTATTTCATTAACATTCATTCACACACCCATTCTTCCATGAGAGCGGGGATTACATCTGTTTTGTTCATAATTATCTACTTAGAACTAAGCACAGGGTCTGTCTGGCACACAGCAGGCACTCAATAAATATCTACTTAACACAAAATGAAGTCAGACAAGTGTTCCTGGGCTTATGTAGCTACAGGGACCCTCAAAGACCTTCCAGTTCAACTCCCTTAGTTTAGGATGGGAGAAAGGAAGCTGGGGAGGTGCAGTGACTTGTTCAAGGTCAACAGCTAGTGAATCACAGAGCTGGAACTAGCACGCCTGGTGTCTGGATCCCTGTTCTCCTGGGGGTGCCGTCTGGGCTCTGAAGATGAAGGGAGAGTTGGAAAGAGAAACCCCTGCTTCCTGCTCACCTGCTGGCTGGAGTACTCTTCCTAGACCAGGGCTCCAAGAGGCTCTGGGCAAATGGCAGCCCCACCTCATGGCAGGAGAAAAGGTCAGAGCCTGCGGGACTGAGCACACCGCCTTCTAGCCTGTTCCCCTGCAGGAAAAATGGTATGAATGGACCTCACACACCCCAACTTTTCCACCCCACCTCCCCGAGCAGGCCAAAGGGTGGCCTTCCTCCTCAAGAGAACATTAGCTTTTCCTTAAGTGTCAGTGTCGCCAAAGCCCTGGCCTGGCCTTCAGACCTGCCTCCTCCACATCCCCCACCTGAGTGATCTCATTTTATCTCCTACTACCCACTGCTTCTACCCTATGGCTTCATGATCGCCTTTCTCCTGAGTTCCAGCCTAATGAACTATTTAGTTGTCCTTAAAAAAAAAAAAAAAGTTATTTATTTTGGCTGCACTGCAAAGCATGTGGGTGGGATCTTAGTTCCTTGACTAGGGATGGAACTTGTACCCCCTGCAATGCAAGCACGGAGTCTTAACCACTGGACTACCAGGGAAGTCCCCCTTGTTGTCCTTTTCTTCTTTTGCTTGGCTTCCAGCAAACTCATAGGAGTTCTGTGTTCATGTTCAGAAGCTTTTCTGAGCCAACAATTCCCAGTAAACAATCATCCACTCTCCTCTAAAGTTTTTCTGTAGCTATCGGGTCCTTTTAGCTGGGTTTTAATAGTTTGACCGTTTTATCTTCTCTGTGACTTTTATCTAACCTGCTTTTCAGGCTGGCATAAATAATAGATAAATGAATTAAGGACTTCCTACTTGGTGTCTCCATATGGACATCCTGCCTGTGCTTCAAGATGCATGCTCGCAGAACTGAACTCAGCATCCCTCGTCCCTGTTCAGCTCCTTTACCGCACATCTTCCCAATCACATGATTTCTTCTTGAAATCTGACCACTTTGTCTTCAAATTCTTCCCTCCTCCTGCAACCACTGGAAGCAGCCCGGCCACTCCTCCTCCCCATTCTTTGCCAGCCTGTTCCTGTTGCATCATCCCTCCCACCCCTGTGCTAACTCAGACCCTCCCCAGACTTCCGGGGACCCCTCTTCTCTTTACCTTCTCTCTGCCTTCAGTGCCATTCCATTCCCATCCCTCATCCCAGCCACCAATCACCTCCCTAAAATCCTCGATTGTATGGAGTCCAAATACCTGACCTACAACTGCTATTTTTCTGATAATGCCCCTGACCGGTGCCTTATCCACCAGGCTTTGCGAATCTTGCTTGCACTTTACTAATTTTGTTCATACTCTTCCATCAGCTTGGAAAGACCTTTCTCTCCTGCCAGAATCCTACCCAAGCTTTTAAAAACTGCTCAAAGTCCCTCTCTCCTGGGCAGTCTTTCTCCATCCCTGAGTTCCCTTAAATGAAGCACACAGCTCTTTGGCAGCCGGTCTCCACTGGGATGCGGCTCTTTAAGGGCAGGACACACTTAGGGAGAAGTGGGTACACTGGGCCCTCTTGCCAGCAGGGCCAGCCAGTGGAGGTGCAGGCTGGGGCTCAGATCTGGAGTCCCGGTTGCAGAAGAAGGGTTAAGAGGCGGCCCTGGCAAGCTGGAAAAGCTCGGGGAAACTAGCTCACTGGGAAAAAATCAGACGCAGGGCCTCTGATTCAAGATAGGACTGTGGTGGGGGCGGGGGTGGGGAGGGTAACTTTCGGAGGATCACCCCTGGTCTCCAGAGCAATGAGAAAAGAAGGCACCGCAGGAAAGGTACCAGGTCTGTGCTCGCACAAATCCTGAGCCTTAATCCGGGACCCCAGCTTTCCTTGTTCAAGTTGGTTTCAGACCCAAGAGGAGAGCCCGCCACAATGGCCACCATTCAGCGCACCGCTGCGTCCTACGCAACCCCGGCAGCCAGCTCCTTGCGGCTCCAGCCCAGCCCCGCCCCGTCCCCGCTGCTTAGACCTTTACCCGCCGCGGTCCAGGCCGGGAGCGGTCGCCGCCGGAGTCTCTCGCTTACTCGCAGAGGCCCCGGCGCGGCGCCGCGCTTCCTGCCCGCCCCGCCCGCCTGCGCGGAGCCCTGCCCTTTCTGGCTACCCGCCCGGCAGCGGGCACGCGCGAGAACGCGCCTCAGCGTTCCGGGCCTCCGGGTCCTGGGACGAGGGAGATAGCGAGACAGGCTGGGGTCCCGGAGAGCAGGCCCGGGGCGGGGACTTCTTCCGCTTTCGTCCGGCCATCTCCCCGCGCCTCCCATGCTACTGTCTTCTGCAGGTCACCGAGCGACAATCTCATCCCATTAGTCACCATCTCTCAGGCAGGGCTTCTTGCAACGCCCATTGTACAGATGAACGCACTGCCGCTCAGAAAGGTGAAATGACTTGCACCGCCGGTTGACCAACTTGGAAGAACCAGATCAAGAATCTGGGGCCTGGGTCTTCCTACCTCGGACCCCTGGACCTTCCCGAGGCGATCTCACTCCCTCATCCCCAGAACATTCTTCCCTCTGTGCGTCTTCACTGCTTCAGCCTACCTCCTGGCAGAGATCTTGGGATCTTGGGTCTTCTCTCTGTACCTGGCTCTCTTCACCTCTGCCCAGAACCTCTGTCTGTGGCTTCTGGTCACTTGCCTCAAGGAAGAGAGAAGAATGGGGCGAGGGACTGCTCCCACCTCTAACTGCCCTTCTTGTCTGGCACCCAGTCATAGCCTAGCCCTGGGGCTCCCTGGTCCTCAAAACCCTCACTCTTGTCCCTGTGCTTCCATACCTGGCATGCTCAGGACCCTTGAAGCTGAGGGAGGCGTCACCCGCCACCCACAGCCAGGGCATGCCTCCGCAAGCAAACACAGGTGTGCGCTGAACAGAGGCGTGCAGTAGGGAACTGGTAGAGAGGCAGCCGGGCAGGGCTGGGAAGAGAGGGCTTTGTGATCTTGATTTCAGCGAGGCAGCAGTGAGCAGTGGCTTGAAGCAAGATCTTAATTCCCTCTCCAGGGACTGAACCTGGGTAGCCTGGATGATAAACAGAAATCCTAGCCACCAGACCAACAAGGGCTAGAGGCTAGAAAACATTTTTCCCTGGATCTTTGCCCCGGGTGAAAAATACATGTATCACAGAGGCAGAAATTGTAAATGTTGGTACAAAGTATCATTAGAGACATAGCACAACAGGTGGGAGAGCATATAGAGAAATGGTTTGTTTAGTCAAGGCAGAAGCAAGGCAGAGATGTACACCCGGAAAGAAGGGGTGTACCCCTTAGAGAGGAAGAGGGCAGTAAAATAGCAGTGAAGTCATTTATATAGGTCAGTTCTTCTGGGTCTTTGTCTTCCTTCAGCCAATTACCTGGTTTCTTTTTCTTGACATACCCTGGGACCCTCCCCTGGTTGCACAGGCATCCTTCAGTCAAGATTTATCTCAAAATGAAGGCTTCTGGGAGGCACAAGACTCATTCATTATTGCCTGGAATTATCCCCTGAATTTTGACCCTCAAGGAGCCTTTCTGCGCATGTGTAGTGTCTCCTTTTTCCCAAAAAGGGGGGAATGGAGATCCCTTAATCCTTTACTCGAACAGAGTTTTGCACATCTTTGTCCTTGCCATGACTATTACCTTGACAAAGACTGGGGGGAGGCTGATTATAAATTCCTCAACTGGAGCCTACCTATCTCTTATATCAGGAATTGCAAACAGTAGTTAACTATCCAGGCTGAAGGCCGCTTCTTCCAGCCCCATGAAATGCAAACAGGAGCCCAGTTGTAAATGTCTAGGCTGGAGCCCATCTATCTCCTGACTCAATCTCTACTCTCCATCCTCGTTTACTTTTTTTTTCCCCTTGTTTACTTATACATGTAAACATCTGTTCTTTCACCAAACATGTGTATTGGGCTAAGACTGAACATCAAGAACAAGAAGAACTGTTGTAGCCACGCGTTCCAGGAAACAAACTCACTCAGGACAATGCAAATAGTGGAGTGCAGCTTATTACACCGGCGGGCCCAAGGCAGAGTCTCCTCTTAGCCAAGGACCCTGACCAGCATTTGTGAAAATCTTTTATACCCCATGTATACGTGTCTGAACCCACCACTCCAAATTCCTTGAGACTTACATAAACCAAGGAAAATACAATCCCAGTAACCCATCATTCACGTGCTACGTGCTCATGTGCTTAAACAGTCCAACAGTTAGCCAACAATCAACAAACCCAAGGTTACACTCCGACAGACACAGAAAAACTTACAGCCTGTCTGGAGGAAGGGTGATTAGTGTAGGTTTTCTCTTAGGTGATGAGTCACCTAGATATGATCTTCAATGTTCTCCTGTCTAGAGGGGGTCTTATTCTTCTGTTGTTTCCAGAGGTACTAAACACAGAGTTCAGAGTCCATTGGAAAGGTGGCCGAGCATGATCAGCATGAACAGGTCTAAGATGGAGTCCAGGCCCTATGAATTCCTTCTTCAGAACAAGGACCAGACTAGAGCAGCTCCCCTCTAGGGGACCCAAAGGACCGTGCTTCAGAGGCAGATAGAAGCCTTAGGAAAGTCTGGGAGAGGAAGTTACTAACTGACTGTGACCCGGAAGTGACATTTAAACTGGATCTTAAAAAAATAAGATGGTACTCAGCCCAAAAAAACAAGGAAATAATGATATTTGCAGCAACATGGATAGAACTAGAGATGATCATACTAGGTGAAGTAAGTCAGACAGAGAAAGACAAATATCATATGATATCACTTATATGCAGAATCTAAAAAAAAAAAAGATACAAGGAGGGAGGTTCAAGAGGGAGGGGACATATATATATCTATGGCTGATTCACGCTGATGTATGGCAGGAACCAACACAATATTATAAGGCAATTACCCTCCAATTGAAAATAAATTAATTTTAAAAATGAACTTATTTACAAAACAGAAATAAACAGACATAAAAAGCAAACTTTGGTTACCAAAGGGGAAAGAGAAGGGAGGGATACATTTGGACTTTGGTATTAACAGATATACATTACTACATATAAAACAGGGACTTATCTGCAGGGTCTTCCCTGGAGGTCTAGTGGCTAAGACTCTGCGCTCCCACTGCAGGGGGCCCAGGTTCAATCCCTGGTCAGGGAACTAGATCCAACATGCCACAACTAAAAAGGTGCCACGTGCTTCAATGAAGATGGAAGATCCCACTTGCCACAACTAAGACCCAGCACAGCCAAAAAAATAAATAAATACTTTTTTTTTTAATAAAAAGTAAAAATAAAATAGATAAACAGCAAATAGCACAGGGAATTATATTCAGTATCTTGTAATAACCTATAATGGAAAAGAATCTGAAAAAGAATATATATATAATTTAATATATATATTAAAAACTGAATCACATTGCTATACACCTGAGACATTGTAAATCAATAATACGTCAATTAAATTTTTTCTTAAAAAACCAAGGAATGAAAGGGCACTCCAGACAGCAGGAAAACAACATATTTGATTTCAACAGAGTTCTGAACAGGGAGTGGGAGGGGAAAGGGGTGAGGGGAGAGGAGGCAGAGTGACCCTGCGAACGCGGCTGTAGGGCCTGGGAGGCCCCTCTAGCTTCCCTCCACTTCCCTAGCCACGCGAGGCAGACAGGCCTCTGGCTGCGTTACTGGACCCAGTACGGAACAAACCATTTCTCTCCCCCGCCCCCTCAGCGGGGACGGCAGCCGTGCAAGCTCTATTCGTGACATATAATTTGGCCTCTTGCAGACAGAAGCACTGTGAGTCATGCTACGGGCATGTGCTCTGTTGTCTGACCTCAGGATGGGGCTGCAGGTGCCACGGAGCCACGGCACGGAGATGAGACTTGGTCACCGCTGTCCTCCTGCCCCTTGCACGGACCCTGACGCAGAAGGTGGCGCCATGTTGAAGGAAACGATCTCTGGGTCCAGGAAGGTTGGCATTCAGGGAGAGTGGGTCCATTTCAAAACATGTTTGAAAGCCGCCCCGCACCTCCGCAGGGTACTGGGCCTGGGAGTAGAAATTGAGAAGGCTCTCGGTGACCAGAGCATTGCAACTTGAGAGCTTGCTCAAAGCACTTCTCCAAGCCTTGGTTTCCTTCTCTGTAAATGGAGGAAATGATCATACTCCTTCTCTCAGCCACAGGGGGTTGCTGCAAGAAACAAAAGTGCTTTCTTCCCAATTAGGTGAGCCACTCTACGAATGTTCTTTGTGCCTGAAGGGCCCTTGCTGGCTCTGGAAGGGCTGTTCATTTCCTTTAGCTCCTAAGGGAATGTACAAATGTGTGAACTTATAAGTGTTACTCTTTTGAAAGTATTTTAAATTTCATCTTAAAAGAGAAAGAAGGGACTTCCCTGATTGTCCAGTGGCTAAGATTCTGCGCTCCCAATGCAGGGCCCCTGGGTTCAATTCCTGGTCAGGGAGCTAGATCCCACATGCTGCAACTAAGACTCGGTACAGCCAGATAAATAAATATTAAGAGAGAGAGAAAATAAAAGTGAAGTATCTTAAGACTATGTAGTGGTGGGATTTTGTGCCTTCTGACTTATGGGAGCCATCTATAGGCATTATGCCAGGGAGAAGGTGGCACCCAGAGTGGCCCTTAAAGCTAACTACAATGCCAGGAGCTAGGACTCAGACTTCCCGCTTCCCAACCCCCATGCCCACCCCCATAAGAAACTCAGTTTGTCCATCTCCAGCCAAGAACCCAGCCAGTCATAGATTGGGCCCTGCTCTAGCCCAGGGCACTAAGCTCTGCCCGTGGCACTACTAGGGTACTCTGGGCAACCAGCAGGACTGATGCTGCCCTTTCCTTCAGTCCCCAAGCTCAGGATGAGGAGAGAAGAGGGTGAGACAATGTATTCCTTCTTGGGTAATCCTGCTACCAGCCCTTAAGGCCTTCCAGACAATTGCCTACTTCAAATCTCAGGCCAATTGCCTACTTCAAATCTCAGGCCACAGTGACAGAGACAGAGTATGGGGACAAAGTAGGTGATTAAATAGATAATCCCACTAGGCAATTGTAAGTAAAGAAATATGGGAGACCCCTGTAAGTTAATGGGTACTCAAGAAAGCAGGTTTGCTTAACCACAAAACCACACAGGCTTGTTTAGTAGTGAAACCATGCAACAGAAGCACAAGACATGCTCCAAAACAAGAAAACAATGGTTAATGATTCCTAGGACATGCCCTCTGCACACATAAACAAAATCTGGTCCATAGTTTGTGGACCTAGCTTGACCACATAGGGACAAGAAAACTCCCCTGCCCAACCTGGAGAAGGAGCTGATGATAGAAGCACGATGTCAAAGACAAAGAAGTTCCTCTCCGCTTCCTCATTTTTCTTTTGATTATAAAACTGTAGCCCAGTAAGTTCTGGGTGAAGCATCCCTTGCCTGCCTGCTTGTAAGTCTCACGAGCCTCCTATTCTAATGAATCATTTCTCTCTATCTTCTCTGTGCTGAGACATAAAAAATTATGGTACCAGAGGTCTTCGGAGCCCCCAGACAACACCAAATGGTTTCAACCAGAGCAGTCCTCATGGCTGATGGGTTGGCCCTGGAAGTGTGGCTCAGTAGGAAAGAAGTGAAAAGGAAATGGGGAAAGCTGTGCTGAGCTCAGTGGGGTCCCTGCCACTTCTTATCCTGGGGCTTAGGCCCCTGGAGCTTTCTGCTTCTCACTGCTTTCACGACTCCTAACCCTCCCCTCTCTCCCATAGGCACAATCGGGGAACCAGGGTTCAGTGAGTTCTGAAAAGAGAGCCAGCTATCAGTCAGGCACGAACACACCCATGCAACAGACACAGAACCCATGCACAGAGCTTGCATGTGTGTGTATGTATGTGTATGCTTGCTGTGTCTGACTCTGCAGCCCCATGGACTGTAGCCCTCCAGGCTCCTCTGCCCATGGAATTTTCCAGGCAACAATACTGGAGTGGGTTGCCTTTTCTCCTCCAAGGGATCTTTCCCACCCAGGAATCAAACCCACGTCTCTGGAGTCTCCTACATTGGCAGGCAGATTCTTTACCACTAGCGCCACCTGGGAAGCTCACAGCTTGCAGATCCACCGTAAATAAGCATCATCAGCTGATGCCAAGGATGAGGCAGGAGGCAGAAGACCTGGTTGCCAGAGCTGATTCCCACTTCCATTAACTCAGGGCCCTTTGGCAAGTTACTTAACCCAAGCCTCAGCTCTCTTATCTGCAAAATGGGTTGTCATGAGGGGTAATGCGGGTTTGATCTGAGACTCCCTTAAGATAGTGAACATAAGCATTTGTAAGATGTGGAGCATAATACAGATATCTCATAAGTTACACACTCACCAGCTTGATTTCCATCTAGGACTTCCCGTCCATTGCTGCCACAGCTCCCTAAAGCGCATAGACTTCTTGCCAAGAGCTTTGAAGACCACCTCATAGCCCATGGTACCGAGTGCCAGAGCCACACACACTTCCACACAGCATACTGTATAAATATAGGTTTTATTAATAATGAGTGAAATCCCACAAATACAATGGGCATCTCTGTGTGATGGGGAGAATCCGCTGCAGGGTAAGGAAGGTAGAGAGGTATGTGCACAGGAAGAAGGGCTGACAAGCGCCCTAAGGGAAGAGGGAATCAGCAGTAGAATGAGCCTGGACCCCAGCCACCCCAGGAAAGTCAGACATGTTCCAGGTGCATCTGTCACTCCGGTGCCCCGGCCATGCTGCTCTGACCCCCAGGGCCCACCTTGGCTGATAGGAAGCAGGTAGCAGGACAGGGACAGGAGTTTGAATGAGCAGCAAGTGGCCGTGGAAGGGGTGGAGGAGTGACACTGCCAGCTTGACACACAAAAGAAGAGCCGTGGGGTGGCAGCGACCACGTCCAACTTATGCTCGCGCTTTGTGCTTGTGTGGGGTCCTGACGCCAGGGAGCTGGTGCCCTGTGCCACCCCAGGCTTGGGAAGGAGGGGAGACGGGGGGGTAGACACCTGCAGCTCCTGGAGACGGCCTGGGCAGCATCAGCCTCATCCTTAGAGTCAAAGTGGGAGCCCCAGGAAGAGGTTGGCATTGCCCTCCCCACAGCACCTGCCACCACCATGCCACCATCACCCTTTCTCTGAGCCATCGGGGGGACGGCGAGTGTGTGTAGGGTTGAGATTGCCTGTTTGTGTGGTGTATATGCGCCTGTAACTCAGGACCACTGCGGGACCACACGAACAGCAAGAAAGGAGGCTTGGGTCTTTGCCCACTCACCACCACCGCCTCTACCCCACCCCCACCCCCACCCCGGAATAAAGTGCATTCTCCACTTCCAGCAACAGATGGGAAAGAAACAGAGACGTTATTGCAGTGGAGCCACAGGCCCAGCCCCCACCAGAGGGGTCCGGGGGACAGCCCAAGGCGCCAGGCCTCTCCAACCCCTAGGACTGCGAGGGATGGTCCAGACAGATCCAGACACCTGTCCCAACAGATTGTCCAGACCAGCCAGGGTCTAGGGGTGGAGAGAGGTGAGGAGAAGGAAGAAGAGACTTCCAGAGCCTGTCCCTGCCCCATTCCAACAGAACATCTAGGGGACCTCACTGGGACCCAGCCCTAGAAGCCCAACCTTATAACAGCCAGTTTACAAACACTTGTGTGGTGGGACCCAAAAGGGGGGCCACTTTGGTCAATTGTAAGAGGGGCCCTGGAGAGCCAGGGGCTCCCAGGCAGACAACAGAGGAGGGTGTTGGGGGCGGGGCAGGAAGGAGAGTGACAGCCTGCTAGTGGTCTTCGCATGCAGGTGTTGGAGAGAGGAGGGAGGAAGCTACAGACTGCATCAACTTGGAAAGATTTCTGGGCATGGCAGAGAGGCCTGCCACCCCCACCCCTAGGGCCAAGGCTGGGAGCGCAGTCTGCCAGCCAGCCTGCAAAGGAGCTGAGAGAAGGGAGGGCCCAAGTCTACAAGGTTAAAACAGTCCCGAAGGGCTGGGGCCCAGGCCAGAGCAGAGCTCTATCTCTCAGACTTGATTCGGTAGCGGAGCACAAGGTACGCCAGCAGCCGCAGGAACAGGAAGAAGATGCCCAAGGCCAGGAAGTCCATGTAGAGCTTGCCATCTTCGACGTCCATGGCTCGGAGAATGTTCTCTGGCTTCTGGAAAGGGCAGTGTTCCGTCAGGCAGCTCAGGTCTTCTCGCCCCATGCCATATATGCTCAGTAACACACCCTCGAAGCCATACCTAGGCAATCATAGGCATCAGAGCAGGACGCAGAGCACAGGGCCCCTGCCACCTGGGCAAACTGCCAGAGGCCAGGTGCAATCTCTCACTTCCTGCAAGGAGGAGCAGGGGCGGATGGTAAGGGAAGGGGTACTGACCTGACATAGGACAGGTAGGAGCTCCACTGCAGGTAACTGGGGATGGTTTTGAAGCTGACGAAAAAACCGGAGAACAAGAGGACGGGGACAGCGGTGACAGGACCCATAAAGGTGGCCACCTGCAGGGGAGGGAGGAGGACCGGGCCATCACAGGGGTGACCAGGACAGACTCAGGACCGGGGCTGAGGGGGTGCCCAGACTTCCCAGAGATCCATCCCATTCCTTAGGCCAGCCCCTGCTTCCTCCCACAAGACTCCGACCCCTCTCTTGGGGGTCCCCACGTGCCAGCCGCTCACCTGTAGGGAGCTGGAGGCACCTCCAATCAGCATCCCCAAAGACTGGGCCACCAAGGCCATGGAGGCACCCAAGGCTAAGAAGAGCAGGAAGCGGCTGGTCTCAGCCGGCTGGCTTGTCATCCAGTACACGATACTGCAGTACACAGCTGGGCATATCACCTGGGGAGCAGGCACGGGGCTGGGCAGTGGCCAAGACCCTCCACTCCACCCAGGCAGGAGCCTTTAGGACAGCGATTGCTAGAGTGTCCACGCCTGGTCCTCTGTACTCCTGCTCATGCTGTCACATGAGCCTGACACGGGTCCCCTTCCCTGGCTCTAAGAACCTCATTCATCTTCCATCAGGCCCACTCAGACCCATGCAGGCCTGGTGACTTCTTTGAAGATCCATCCCATCTGGACCAGTGTATTCTTTATATTGTTAATTCCTTTACATATGAGAGCCTTTTGTCCCAATGTACGTGCTAAGTCACTTCAGTCGTGTCCAACTCTTTGCAACCCTATGGACCATAGCCCACCAGGCTCCCCTGTCCATGGGATTCTCCAGGCAAGAATATTGGAGTGGGTTGCCATACCCTCCTTCAGGAGCTCTTCCCAACCCAGGGACTGAAGCTGTGTCTCTCACGTCTCCTGCATTGGCAAGCGGCTTCTTTACCACTAGCGCCACCTGGGGAGCCCTTTGTCCCCATCAGTTCCTGGGCAACAGGGACGGAGACTATCAAGTGGAGGAGTGAGGGTTGTTCCCTGTACGAGGCCCTCAACCAAGAGGCAACCAGAAGCCAAGCCCCCGCTTGTACTCTTCTCACCCTGGCACAATGCACCCTGGCCCTGGGGAAGGAACACCTCTTCTAATTTGCTCAATGGGTGACCCTGGTGCTTGGAAGAGGGTGGTGGTGGCCATAACAATCAAACCCAGCAAACATTATTGGGTACTTCAGTATGTGCCAAGCACTATTCTAAGTACTTTACCTGTATTAACTCATCTCATTCTCATAAATAATCCCAAGGTAGATATTATCATCATTCTATGTTACAAATGGAGACACTGAAGCCAAGAGAGATTAGGTGACTTGCCCAGTGTCTCGCAGCTAACAAGGAGAGCAAGGCTCCAGAGCCCATGCTGCTCTCTGTTGCCTTGAGTAAGAGTCATCTGTAGGGCTATTATTTTCCTCATGTGTTGTTTGCCCTCTCTTATTCCCACTGGAACACAAATTCCATGAGGTCAAGACTACTTCCGTCATTATTGTTGCTGCATCCCCAGGGCCTGACAAAGAGCCTGGTGCATGGTTGGTACTCACCACCTCTTGCTAAGTAAGCAGAAGTGAAGGGAAGGATGGCACGTAACAAGGTTGAGGCGGGGGCAGGAAGTAAGGATGGAAGGAGCAAGACAGGAGGGAGGCAGCAGGGAGGTAGGAGGAAGAGGCTCACTTGGAAGGGCACATCAGCCATGGTCTTGGCCAGGAAATACATTTTGAGGCTGTACCAGTAGTTGAGATGCTCCCTCAGGAAGACTGCCATCTCTAAGGGGACTGAAGACACAGGCTGATGAGGCATAGCACCCTGACCCTACCCCATGCTCCCCACGCCCTCCCATACCCAGGGCATCTCAGCTCACAGGTGAGCACAGTTGGCATCATGGCGGCAAACATGAGGAAAAGAATGGAGAAGAAGAGGCAGCCGGTGTTGTTTAAGACCTTGTTGGCATCGTTGCCAGTTTGCAGGTAGAGGAGACCAATAAGCACGCCAATCACCACATGGGATATGAGCCGCAGGTGGGTCAGGACCTGTGTGAGGGGTGATCATGAGGAAAGAGGATGGATCACAGGCTAGGGATGGGTGAGTCACACTTGCATAGGCACAGAGACCCACGGGAGCACTGGGAGGCTGCTGGGAGGGCGACCCATCACCATCTCCCCTGTTGGGATCCTACACCACACAAGGCCAGGCCAACACCAGCCTCCCCCTCCTCCAACTTGATGTCTCACCATGTCCCTGAGGATGGACAGGAAGTTCCTTTTGAAGAGGATGCAGAACTGCGTGAGAGTGCTGGTGGCAAAGGTGTGGCTTTCAATGGCATCCACTTCCTGGGGAGAGGAAACTGGATCAGGTGAGGGGCTGCCCCACCCACCCACCACACAGCCAGCTCAGTCGGTAGGAAAACCCCTGAGCCTGTCCCCAGGGACAAGGGTCCTCCACAATTCTCCACCATTGAGCTGGGTACCTGGAAGCTGGCCTTAGAGGTAAGAATCAGAGTGAGATTCAGAGAGACACAAAGAGGAAGTAAACAGAAGTGGGGAGGGAGGAGACAGAAGGGGAGTCAAGGACACCTGTGGTGGCTACAAATAGATCAGTTGTTTATTCTTAAACTTTATTTGACTGAGCTGCATGGCTTGCGGGATCTTAGTTCCCTGACCAGGGATTGAACCCACATCCTAGGCAGCGAAAGCACAGAGTCCTAACCACTGAACTGCCAGGGAATTCCCAGTCATTCCGGGGAAATTTTAATCCATTGAATACGTTTATCCTAAGGGCATAATACCTTTATGCAACCAGTTTCACGATACTATTTTTAACAGCGGTAATGATGACAACAGCAACAATAACCCTCCTGGTCCCCTGGGGTCACAGGTTCTCATTTAAGGAAAACAGCCAGCTAGAGTAGGAAGAGTGTTGTGTGACTAATCTAATTAGTCCTCCCAATAAGCCTGTGAAATAAGTATCATCACCCCCAAGTTAAAGATTACAGTAAACCACACTGGCCACAAGGCCAGAGACAGATTCAACCTTGCTTACCAGGTGGCACTACAGCTGCTTGGTAAGAATTTGTTGAACAAATAAATGAACGAGAAAGCCGAAGCTCAGAGAGGTTAAGTAATGTGCCCAAGGTCACACAGCTAATAGTAGGTCTATTCCAAGTACCCAGTGGTTGGCATGCCTCTGGGGCACAGCCTCTCTGGCTGGGCCATGTCCACGGTCCTGTCTCCCCTCCCCAACTCTGCATCCTGCTCCCTCCACCCCTACTCACCAGAGGGCAAGGGGGACAGAGGGTGGGCACCTCATTCTTCTCAGGGCCGCTGTTCTTCTCTGCCATGGCACAGAGCCCATTCTGCACAGCCCTGAACAGCAGGGGGTTCAGGTCTCCATACTCGCCAGAGGCCACCTCGATGACTGGGGGACACAGAGGGGGTGCACTCAGCTAAGGTATCTCCTTGCTTCCCAAGGGCAAGCCAGCCGTTCCTTGAGTGTGTGTGGAAGGCAGGCGACAGACAGTGAGATCTCTGCCCCCAGGAGGTTCAAGTACATGATCTGGACCCCTGAGTTTGGCCCGCCACCATATCCCAGCCTGGACCACCAGGCCCCTACTCACTGAAGTCAGCCGGGTTGTGGTAGGTGGGGCAGTGCAAACCGAGCCCCTTCAGATAGGGGATCAGGTTGGTGACCATGCCCTTGAAGATGCACTGACCCTGGCTCAGGATGTAGAGCTGAGGTGGAAAAAGAAGGCCAAGAAAATAGCACAAGTGGGTCAGGCAGGTCCCACCACACCCTGACGGACCCCCGGCCCCCTCCCCATCGCTGGTCAGTCACCTTTGAGTCCCAGAGACCCTCACCTTGTCAAACATCTCAAAGAGCCTAGCACTGGGCTGGTGGATGGTGCAGATGATGGTTCGGCCCCCCTGGGCCAGGGACTTCATGAGGGACGCCACTTGGAAAGAGGAAGCACTGTCCAGGCCACTGTCCAGAGAGAGGCCACCAGGGGGCAGGGTGAGGTGTGTATGGCCAAGGGAGTGTCTGGATGGGGCAGCTGCTATGAGGGCGAGGGAGATGGCAGGAAGGGGGTCACTCTGGCCACCCCTATATCCCATCCACATTGTATGATTCAGGTGTTTAGAGGTACCAAGAAGCCCAGACTACGGTTAGGTGCAACAAGCAATTATTAAGCACTCGTTGAATGCCAGCCACTAGGATTACAAGGGCAAATAAATAAGACATAGATTCTGGTTGGAAGGGAGAGAGAGAGAGAAATGCACAGATCATTTGAGACAATGTGGACCATGCTGTAGAAACAGGGGGTGAAATGTAGGGGAGAATTCACCTCCGCTGTACAAAGGTTTGGGAGAGGAGTCAGAGGAGGGTCCTGAGTGAGTCTGGCAGAAGAAAGAGCTAAGTCAAGTGAGGGGGCAAGGGCAGGTGCAGTGGTGAAGGGCATTCCAGGCAGAAGGCACAGCATGTGCAAGGCTCAAAGGCATGGAACACACGGCTTGACGAAGAGAATAATAAGCGATTCAATCTTATTAGAGCATAAAATACAAGACAGCGTGAAGCAAGATGTGAGGCCAGAGAAGTAGGTTCAGCCCCAGACCTTGTAAGTCCTCTGCGTTTATTTTGAGGGCAAATGTGAATCGTTGCATGTTTTTAAGCAGAGGAGTAAGTATTGCCAGACTTGTCTTTTAGAAAGTTCACTCTGGTTGCAGTTTGGAGGAAGGATGGGCTGGGAGAGACTGGAGACAAGGAGAGAGGAGTCTGTTGCAGAAATGCAGGCAAGAGTTGATGATGTCCTGAATTTAAGCACTGGCACTAAGAATGGGGGTGGGGTGAATCTGAGAGATGGAGAAAGAGGGTAGACTCAGCAGGACTCTGTGATTGATTGGCTGTGGGGGAGAGAAGGAGCGGGTGGCATCAGCCAGGGAGGACATGGGGATTTCTGCGAGGGTGAAGGATAGGGCTGCTAGGCAACAGGCTTGGCAGGGGTGGAGCCCTTCTCTGGCCCCAGGAGGCTGCAAATTCGTGCTCTGGTCTCCAGCAGTGGAGCAGATGCAGCCTCCAGTTCTGGCTCTGGGCCAGAGGGGAGGGGGCAGCCCAGTAGGAGAGGAGGGGAGAACTACCTGGTGGGCTCGTCAAAGAACATGACAGGTGGGTTGTTGACCAGCTCCAGGGCAATGGCCAGGCGCTTCTTCTGCCCACCGGAGAGTAGGGCTGTTCTCGTGTGGGAGCAGGACAGCAGGCCGAGCGCCGTCAGGATCTCTGTCACCTGGCCCAGCCCCCGATCCAGCCCAGGTCAGCTTCAGAGTCTCTGCTTCCCCCCAGCACCACCCCGATGTATTTATTTATTCAAAATATTTGTTAATTGTTTTATTTTTTTGGCCACCCAGCACGGCATGTGGGATCTTAGTTCCCTGACCAGGGATGGAACCTGGGACCCCTCCAAGGGACGCGTGGAGTCTTAACCACTTGGCCACCAGGCAAGCCCCACCACCCCAATTTAAATAGGCATCTCCCTTAAATCCAGCATCCCAGCCTTGGCCACCCCTCTCCTCCCACCCAAATCCCTCGATCTGGCACCCCAGATCTCAGGGCCTGGAAAGGGCAGCCACCTTGTTTCCCCACCCCCCCACCCCACCCTGACTCACCAGCTCCTTCTTCACCTCCTGCTTCTCATTCAGTTTCAGGTTAGCAGAGACCTGGAGCCCAGAGAGAGGGCGGATCAGATAGGCGTGGGGGCAGCAGGGCCTTGACCCCTTGGCCAATGGAAAGGGTGGGGACGGCAGGCGCCTGGGGGACAGGGAGGAGGCAGGGGCTGCCCAGCTCTCACCATCATGGCTTCCAGCACCGTGAGGTGCGGCAGCAGGATGTCTTCCTGCATGATGTAACAGGACATCTTGCGGAAGGTCCTCAGTTCCCGTGGCTTCCCGTTGACCAGGATCTGCCCCTTCATTCCAGACCCCCTGCAGGAACGCCGGCAGTTAGGGGTAGAGGTCAGGGAACCTCTACCGTGCTCCCCAGGGCACCTCTCTTCCTGGGCCCTGCCCCCACTCTACCCCAGCCTTGTCCTTACCTGTATCCTGCCAAGAGGTTCATGAGCGTGGACTTGCCAGACCCTGAGGGGCCCATGATGCCAATCATCTCCCGGCAGCAGAATTTACCTGATAGGCACTTAAGGAGGGTCTTATAGCCTGCAATGCGGGAGGGAGGGAGGAACTTTTGATCAGCGCTTCAGTGAACAGAGACACCTCAAACTCTTAGGAGCCATGGCTATCAGTGAACTAGGCAGTCTCTACTCACCGTGACTTGGTTAGGATGGCAGAGTGACCCTCAGAGCCCCAGTGATGACCTGTGCCCTCTCATTCTGTCCCCCCAGAAGCAACCACCACTAATGTCAGTGTGCCCGAGTTGACAGCACTCTTCTGAAAGCCGTGGGAAAACCCCCGCATCTGATGGATGGGCATGGAGAGGGGACCCAACAGAGGACCCTACTTCTCTTCTACAAACCCGGCGGTCACTCTCTTACCTGCTCCAGGAAGGCTTTTCCAGTTTCCAGGCTGAGCTAGCCAACTGTCCTCTATTCCCACAGCACTTCTCATACGCCAGCATGTTTGTTACTTGAGGTGCCTGCCCCTCAGCCCCCTCCCCCAGCCTCTTAGTCAGTGAGCTCCTTGGGGACAGGGTCTGTGTGTGTAACCTTAGCAAATTGGCTGACATGTACTAGATGCTCAATAAGTGTTTGTTCTGAATGTGTGTTCTCAGAGCCTTGGCCTCCATCTAAAAGTCTTTCATCAGTGTGCTCTGTCTCCCCACCAGGCTTATCTCAGCAGCCCCTACTGTGGCCCAGTAAAATCTCACCTTTCACTCGCTGGGAGGCAGCGTACGCATTAAGAGTATACATTTGGAATCAGTTGGATCTGTATTCAAATTCTGACTCCACACTCACCAGCTAGCTGTGTGACCTGCGGCAAGTTGCTTAACCTCTCTGAGCTCCAGGTGCCTCCTTGTAAGATAGGTAGTATCTGTCTCATTGGGTTGCTATAAAGGTTCAATGAGATAATATATGTAAAGCAGGGCTTCCCTGGTGGCTTAGTGGTAAAGAATCCTCCAGTGCAGGAGAAATGGGTTCGATGCCTGTACTGGGAGGATCCCACATGCTACGGAACAACTAAGCCTGTGCACCACAACTACTGAGCCCGTGCACCACAGTTACTGAAGCTGCACACCCTGGAGCCTGTGCTCTGCAACAGGAGAGGCTTCCGCAATGAGAGGCCCTCGCACAGCAGCTGGAGAGCGGCCCCTGCTCACCACAACTAGAGAAAAGCCCACACGGCAACCAAGACACAGCACAGCCACAAACAAAGAAATTAATATATATATACGTATGTATGTAAAGTCTATGATGCAGTGCTTGGTACATAGAGCGCATTAAAAGCAGGTGACATTTTAATGTTAATTCCATTTGACAATGCTTACTGATATACACTACATTCCAAACTCTGTATCAGACACTTAACCAAAAAAAAAATAAAAAGAGGGAGACACAGTTCCTACACTCAAGACAGTGATAGTCTAGGTAAAAGAGATGGACAAGAAAACATCTATGGGGACTTCCCTGGTGATCCTGTGGCCAAGACTCCACACTCCCAATACAGGGGGCCCAGTTTCAATCCCTGGTCAGGGAACTAGATCCCCCATGTCCCAACCAAGAGTTTGCGTGCCACAACTAAAGATCCCACATGCCACAATGGAGATTGCAGATAGTACGTGTGGCGACTGAGACCCAGTACAGTCACATAAATAACAAGTAATTTTTTAAAAAAGAAATCATCTATAGATCTGAAGAAAGATAAAGTAAAGGTTATCATACAAGCATAAGTCTTGTGCAATGAGAATTTATAAAATAGAACTGATGAGGGTAGAGGGGCAAGGGGAAAATCAGGAATGGCTTCATGGAAGAGGTGGCATTTGAGCTAAGTGTTGAAGAATGAGCAGCATTTCAAAATGGAAAAGGAAGGCACAGGCTCTCCAGGCTTTGGGAGGAAAATGCTGCTATACAACAACATATATGTAATACAATCCAGGGAGCAGAGGGCAGAGATTCCACAGAGTCAACTGCCAAGACAAGGAGGTGGAGAGGAAAGATGAAGTCAAGGAGGCTGGCCTTGCCTGCCCTGCTTACAGGCCTGCCTCAGTGAGGTTGAAACACCAATCCCTACCAGCCAACACTCACTACCACTCTCTCCCATCCCCTATGGAGCCCAGTTCCCTCCATTCTACCTCCGTAGCAGAGGCAGTGAAGGGATGTGATCTTTCACCCTCTCTCCACAGCACCCAGCTGTCCTTCTGAACACATTCCATCAGACAGGGGATCTTCTGGTGCCCACTGTGGGATCCTGATCATACTAACTGCCTGGATAGTGCTTTCTGGTTTACAAAGCTCGTGGCCTCAGTCACTGCTATTGCAACGGATGAGGCAGCTAGGGCCCAGAGACATCCAGTGACACCCAAAGTCACACAGCAAGTTCTTTACTTGGAGAAGGGACGTCATGAATTCCAACCCTCTGCTTCAGTCATTGTCACCATCAATCAGAGAGACGTGTGGCTGTGCACACCAGCATATGCCTCTCAGAGCTCCACACAAGAAGTGGTTTCTTTTGCAGGGGAAAAAATTGGCAATGATAAACCTTCCCCTCATTTAATTACCACTAAGCATTCGATTGAACTCTGATGTCGAATTCAAATATTATCTTAACGCTTGCCTTTCACAAAGCATTTTCATGGCTGATGTCTCAGCTGAGCCGCACAAGCCCATGCAGTGAGAATTCTCATCATCCCTGTTTATCGGCGAGGAAAGTGACAGCAAAAGAGGGTAGGCAGCCTGCCCAAGATCACGCAGCTCAACTGGCTAAGAACCCATGTCTTGGGACTCCTGCTGGACCCCAACTGCTCAACCTGGGAAGGGCCTGCCTCCCAGGCTTTCAGGGTGGAGACCCACCAGAGTTCTAGCTCTGCCCCCATCAGTAACTTTCTTTGCAATTTTATGAAGTCACTTACTCTTTCAGGGCCTCCATTTCCTCATCTGTAATATAAGGATAGAAGTATCTCCTCCCAAGGACTAAAAAAAAGGTTATTATGACTATTAAGTGAGATTAATAATAATTAATAGAAAAGTGTTTTGAATATCAAGAAATGTCATATATAATTAGGAGAAGCAGGTGACAAATTCTGACCTGGGAAAGTCAGAATCTCCCTTTCTCCATGCCCCTTATTCTTTTTCCTCTTGAAATGAGTGAATGTGCCTGCATGCTCAGTCATGTCCAACTCTTTGTGACCCCATGGACTGTGGCCCACCAAGCTCCTCTGTCCATGGGGATTCTCTAGGCAAGAATACTAGAGTGGGTTGCCATTTCCTTCTCCAGGTGATCTTTCCGACTCAGGGATCAAACCCGTGTCTCCTGTGTCTCCTGCATCAAGAGGCAGCCTCTTTACCACTGCCTCTAATTGCTCTCTATCCTCCAAAGAAAAGGACAGGGATTCACATGAGAAAAGCAGGCAGAGAGAGGAGTACAGAGGGCAGAGAGAGGGACAAGGGATGCAAAAGATGGCAGAATGGCCAGTAGAACAGAATGGGGCTGGCAAGGGCAAAGGAGGGCAGGACCTGGTCGGGGTGCCCATTTGTGGCTAGTGAGTTGAGTTAAAGCCACCAGAAAGTTGGCCCATCTAGACACTTCTTTTGCATTTTCATTTCTCCTAAAACTGAAAGTGTTAGTTGCTCAGTCATGTCCAACTCTTTGGGGTCCCATGGACTGTACCACTCACATTCCTCTGTCCATGGAATTCTCCAGTCCAGAATACTGAAGTAGGTAGCCGTTCCCTTCTCCAGGGGATCTTCCCAACCCAGGGATCAAACCCCGATCTCCCGCATTGCAGGCAAATTCTTTACCGTCTGAGCCACCAGGGAAGTCCTAAAAGCTGAGGGTTAAGGAAATAACAGGTACCTCCTGATTGTGCCCCAAACTGGCTTCAGGACCAAGGGCACTAAGCAGAGAGCCCAGATATCTCATATTCTGGTGACTCAGACCCTGTGATCTTTTGGTCGATCTTTTGGTCGATGGGAGTGAGGGTTGGGAGTACGGAGAGAATACAGGCTCAGCTCTGCCCTGAAGCACCCCAAACATTTCTTAAACCTCAGAGAAGAATGCCCCAACTCCACCCCTGATCCGCACCCAGGCTCTGGGGAAACCCCAGCTTCTCTATTCTCAGCTCAACCTGCCCAGGGAAGGGGGAAAGGGTGAGGAGCAAATGAGGGGAGATGGTGAGGATTCAGAGAATTTGGAGCCTCAGGCTATCCCATTACCCACTTGTCCTAAAGAGAGAAGCAGTGAAGATGGGAATGCTTAACAGGGAAGATAAGAGAGAGAAAAGAGCACTGCAAGGAGAGCTGGGAAAACTGGCTTCTGGTCCTCACACTGCCACTTATTAGCTGTGTGACATCAGTCAAGTTACTCAACTTCTTTGGGCCTCAGTTTTCATATTAGCAACATAGAAAGGGCTTCCCAGGTGGCTCAGAATCCACCTGCAAAGCAGGAGACCCAGGATCTATTCTTGAGTCGGGCAAATCTGGAGAAAGAAATTGCAACCCAGTCCAATTTGCCTGGGAAATACCATGGACAGAGGAACCTGGATGGCTACAGTCCATGGGGTCTCAAAAGAGTCGAACAAGGCTTAGCAACTAAACAACAAGATGTCACCTATCCTACCAACCCTTCACCCTCCCTGCTTTGGAGAACTTTGGCAAGAATGAAGTAAGAAGACAGGAATGAGAACATCTTTTAAAATTAGCAGTGCTCCATAGGGCCAAGGATTTTTGCTAACCACTGAGGACAACCGCTGCCGTACAGCCCAGTCTTTCTCATATCCACCCTAGAAGGTAGGAGCTCTACCTGAAACAAAAAAGGACAACTCCTCAAGGACCAGAAGCAATAGCATCAACTTAGAAGAGGAAATAACCATTGAACCTAGTGTCCCCTGGTGCTTACAGGTGTGAAGGGAGCTCAGACCCTGGCACCTCAGCTGTCTGCAGAGTAAGTGAGAGCCTGAGATTTTAGTGGACTGGCTCCTGCAGGATTTGTAGAACAGGGGACAAACCCAGGCCTCCTGTTCCAGAAGAGGCAAATCATGGGGGCCCACAGCTCCCCACCAGACTGCTCCCTTACCCCGTTTGCGCCAGCAGGGCCCCTCCCTCACGGAATAGGACAGCTCCACGAACTCAATGTCCACGGCTGAGCGCTTGGGTAGGTGGGAGAAACGCTGGGCTTCGGTGATGTGGTTCTCCACCTTCTTCAGGTGCGTGGTCAGCACAGGGGGCTCCGCCCCATCTTCCAGCGCCACGGCCATGGCCACAGCTCCAGGTCGTAGTCCACAGACCACGGCCTCCAGAGTCTTCTCTGCCATCACGCCAAGTCCGGCCTGAAGGGAGAGGCCCTGCTCAGTTTGGGGCAGACCTCCATCCCTGGCTCGGAGCTCCCTTGCTTTCTCTTGTGCCCTCGCCTCCCCGCCTCCTTCTCAGGGTAGATTGGCTACCGGAAGCTCCCACGTCCCACCTCCAGAGCATCTGCCCTCCACCGACCACCACTCCCAGCGCAGCTTCAGCTTCGTTCAGTCCCCACCTCTCCTTGGTCCCAAGCAGCCCCAGCCCCAGACGGGCCCCTTGAAGCCGGCACCCGCTCCCTCCTGCCCTCGGAGGCTCTAATCTCCTTACCCTGCAGGCCAGCAGTCTCTGGGGACTGGATGGGGCGCGGCGGGGATGGGGGTGGGGGTGGGGGTGAGGACTGGGGGTGCAGCAGCCTCTGCCTGCTAGGAAATCAGGGTAGCAGGGTGACCGCAGGATGGACCAGGCAAAGGCGGAGGAAGGGGAGGCTCTGGGCCTCCTGCTGCGCCGCCCTCCCCATCTCTAGGCGAGGTGCCCTGGCCAGTCCCTCCTGCCGGCGGCCCTGGGTCCGCGCGCCCTGGACTCTCGCCTCGAACGGGCTCACCACCCGGACTCAAAGCCCACACTGCCAACTAAACGCCGCATTGGGGGTCATTCCCCTCCCATTTTCCGCAAGCCTGGTCACCTTGAGGCGCCCTGGGCTGGTGCAGAGCTGAGATGATGAGCGCTGCCACGGGCTGAGGATGGAGACTCTAGGTCCTCCTTACCTGCCTCTGGCTGCGGCACTGGGCCCGGTGTCCCGGCTCCCGAACCCGGCGGCCGGGCCGGGGCGGGACCGGGGCGGGGCAGGCGACAGGGGAGGGCTGGAGCCTCAGGTCAGAAAAGAGATGACAAGTCTGCGGAGGGGCGACTGGGGCGTGCCCCTATCCTTCTCGGCCGTGCACACGCTGTTCCCTAAGCCCGATCTTTGGTGCCTTGTCCTTCCGAACCCGCCGGCTCTCGGCCGAACCTTTATGCGCTCTTGCCCAAGCTGCTGCCAGCCGGTCCTGCGGTTCTTAAAGGGCCCACGCCGCCCCGCAGCCAGGGGAAGCGAGGATGGCGAAGGGGAGAGAAGCGCCGGCTACGCGGGGTGCGGGAGAGAGTGCAAGTGTGGACCCAGGACTGGAGATTGGTGGCAAAAGGCCGACTCCGAGGCGGTGAAGAGAGCTGAAGTCGCTCAGTGGAGACAGGTCCCTGATTTTCAGACTATACAATGGTGGTGGGGGAGGGGTTGGAGGGTGCAGATTCCGTCACTCTCAAGGGATTGTGGAGCTGCCAGGCTGTCTGCACCACCACCCCACCCCCCATCAGTTTCCCTCAGTTCTGGCCCTTGAGCTCAGCATCCCCTAGGAATTCCCAAGCAAGAGTCTTGGGACATCCTCCCCACCTCCCCTTTCCCTCTCTGAGGACCAGGAGACCAGTCAAAAAGGGACAGAACTGCTTTTGGAGAATTCAGAGGCAGCTCCAAGGTTAAACCAGTACCCAGAGCCCAGCCTGCTCCGGCTGATTGACATTTAGTCACTAAGTCATCCAGTCTTTGCAACCCGGTGGACTGCAGCCAGTCAGGCTCCTCTGTTCATGGGACACCCTCACCCCCACCCCAAGCAAGAATCCTGGAGTGGGTTGCCATTTCCTTCTCCATCTCCGACTGTAGAAATCTCGGTTCTCCCAGGCAAATTCGGGCCTTTAAGACAGGCAACGCCTGATGCTGGAGGTACGTGTGCGCCAGGGCGTAGAGCAGAACACTGTGTTTGGCATCTTCTCACACACGTGTACATCATCACCCTCACCCTACAAGCCTTTAAGACCCCAGAGCACCCAGGGGCTTCCCCCTACCCTGTGCCTTTCTCAGGCATCTCCTTCTGGCCCCAGCCTGCCCCAGCCCTGGTCGTCAAGGGGTAAGTAGGCTAGCCAGCTGAGACACGTGACCTGAGCTTTTAAGTTCCCACCTGTCACATAGCAAAGATGGATGGTTGGGGAGGCTGTTGCCACTGCTGAGGCTTCTCCTTACCGCAGCAGAGGTTACTAGCAGTCAAACCTCTGCCCCGCAGGTCGCACCCCCGTCCCCCAGCCTCTCTGCAGCCTGGAGTCTGGCGGCCCCTGCAGGACACCTCCAGGCCCTGCCCTGTGACTTAGAGGCCAGGGATTCAACCTGAAGAGATGAACGGTATCAGCGAGCAATGGGACAGCCTCTCAGTTTTCTTGGACTGCCTATTTATTTCAAGCTTAAGATTTTCTTTTATACTTTAACAAAAGCATTAGGTCAGATGTTTGACATTTTCAGTTCCCCCTCATCCAGATTTATTATGTCCATAAATTATTGTTCTTCAAACAGAGTTCCTGCTTCAGTGATTCTCTCGGAATCAATCTTACCATCTATTATCTACTTCTTCTAATGTGTCCTATAGTTAACTTGTGATTTACATTGTAACTCATGCTACATTCCTCAGTTTACTACTTATCTTCCTAAGTCCTGTTTGCCCCTAACATCCTGAGCTCACTATCTCTTAAAAAGGCTTCTAGCTGTAGTGTCTCTAAAAATTCCTAACTTCTATAAGCTATAGTAAAATATGCTAACTTTACAACATTCCTTAAATCTTTAATTTCTAACTGTTTTAATTATTTCTAAGCAAGCCCTAAATTCAGTAAACTCCTTTGCCATAAACATTCTCCTCACAAATAGGCTTCAGATAGCAATCCCTCCCATGGCCTTAAGCTGCGGCCTATGTGCTCATCCTGGAACACTCTTTTGTAAAAGTCATTAAACAAATGTCAATGATTAACTTTATGAATTATTTTCTGAGCACAGCTGCAGAAGGCTTTGTGCCTTCTCATGCTCCTCTCAAGAACAATAAGCACGTTAATATTCCTTTTCAGTCAACTCAGCCGAGGAGAGGAAAAAACAAGTCAGAATTACAAGGCCTAACTCCTTCATCCCGGGTCCATGCCTGCGGAATGAGGGGAGGGGTCTGGGGCTGTGCCTCCATTTGGTCCGTAATGCCTAACGTGGCTCCCGACATTACAGTTGCAAATAGATTTCAGGTCCAGTCCTCTCTACCTTCCTCTGATCCCATGCCCCACATCACCACTGTTCCCCAGGACCCTCTATTCTCCAAGGTAACCTTCAGTCCTCCCCACAGTTGCATTATCTCATTTAAATCTCACAGTATCCCTACAAGCAGGTGTTACAACAACTCTTTACAGATAAAGAAGCTGAGGCATAAGTTTCTGAGGTTTCTGAGGTTAAGCCATGTGCCAAGAAGACATATCTAATAGGCAGCAGAAAAGGGCTTAAACCCTAAAGCCCTCACTTTTACCCGCTCTGCTGTGAAGCCCCTGGAAAACCTGTTCCAGGACTGTCTCCCTCCACTCTCCGGACAGGCTGTTCATAACCTTCACAGCTTAAGGACATTCTCCTCCATTCCATGGCATATAACCTGACAATTTTCAGGAAAATTTCCTCCCCTTCTTAGGAATGCTCTGTCCCCGTTCCTCAGGTCAGACGTCCCTATCCTCAGAGATCAACATTCCTAAGTCTTCTACCAGCTTCCCACCCTGTGTGATTCACATCCTCAGCCCCAGAGCAGTGGTCCCCAGCTTTGGTTGAGACTAGGCATCACTTGGGGATTTTCAAAAGATGCTTAGATAACATTCTAAAGCAGTTCATGCTGATCCCTAAGGTTGGATCCAGGTATTAGTATTTTTAAATGCTCCCCAACTGATCCCACTGAGCAGGCCAAGTTGAGAGCCACTACCCTAGATGAAGCTTCCAATTCCCTGGGTTAGAACACCTGTCATATGCCTACAGAGGGTAAAGCGTCTGCCTGCAATGCAGGAGACCTGGGTTTGACCCTTGGGTAGGGAAGATCCCCTGGAGAAGGAAAAGGCACCCCACTCCAGTACTCTTGCCTGGGAAATCCCATAGACTGAGAAGCCTGGTAGGCTACAGTCCATCGGATCGCAGAGAGTCGGACATGGCTGAGCAACTTCACTCTCTTTCATGTGCCTACTATAGGCAGTCTCTTCCCTGGGACATTCTCTAGGACACAGGACACCCTCTCCCCATTTTGTGAACACTTCTTTCATGTCCTGAATTTGGAGTTGGAAGATGTGCATTCTACCCTTGGTGCTCTCACTAATTCTGTACTGAAGCAAATTTCTCTCCCTCTCTGAGCGTCATTCAAGTTGTGGGAATGATAAAAATCCTGCATATCTACCTCAGAAGGTTCTTATGAGATTCAAGTGTTCAAGTGCCTAGATTGGTGATTTTTCATTCTCAAAAACAGATCATGCATCCTTACTCTCTAAGTCTTACTTTCTAAGCCAGACTTATCATGGTTCAAAGTCATTTCATTTTCCCCAGAAGAATCTCCCATTTCCTTGGCAAAGGAAAGGGAACTACATTTTTTGAACGTCTCCTATGTGCTCGGCTTTCATCTTAGGGATATGAGCTCTGAAGAAGGACCTAGGTCTCTCTCTTTCTCCCCTGAATTCCCAGAACTTGTACACAGAAAACCCACTCTATAGCTATCTGTTGACTAAATAGTCTAACCAGTCCTCATACCTTTAGAGGCCAGTATTTGTTACTGTGATTGTTTTATTTGGCTCCACCAGGTTTTAGCTCTGACCAGCAGGATCTTCAATCTTCATGGTGACATGCAGGGTATTTAGTTGCTGCCTGCAGGATGTATGGTTCTTTTTTTGTTTGTTTTTTTATTTGCAGCACACCAACTCTTAGTTGTGGCATGTGGGATCTAGCTCCCTGACCAGGGATTGAACCTGGGACTCAGGCACTGGGAATGTGGAGTCTTAGTCACTGGACCACTAAGGCCAGTTATTATCCTCTCATGTTTCAGATGAGGAAACTGAAGCTAAGAAATAGTGTGAGGTCATACAACTCACGTGGTGGATCCAGGGATCCAAATCCAAGACTACACATTCTAAACCATGACTTGGTCTACAATGCCAAGCTTCCTCAGTCCCTGGTAGTGTCAGCTTCCCATTTGATGAAGCAGATCCATCTCCACTCTCCTAAACAGGCTTTTTCCCCTTCTAGGATACAGAAGTTTTCCAACCTTCTAGAAGCCACTAGGGTAGACCCTTCTCATCTTGGGAGATACCTCCAACTCCCTCCATATACCTTCCCAGACAGGACTTTTGATTCCATAGTATGCACACCTCTAACTCCTAGAAGAGGCCTTGTAACTCAAGAATAGTGGTTCTCAAGCTTAGCACACATGAGTATCCCCTGGAGGGATCCTTACAACACAGATCTCAGTCCCCGACCCCCCAGAGTTTCTGATTCAACATCTGGGGTGGGGGCAGAGTATCTGCATCTCTAATAAGTCCCCAGGTGATGCTGATGTTGCTAGTCTGGGAGTACATTTTGATTTCTCATCCCCCAAATAAACTTCCAATCTCTTACCCTGGACTTTTCCTCAATGCCTCAATGAACCCTTCCACCTTTCCTCAAGTAGACCTCCTCTGTTCCCTGTCATTGATCCTCTTCTGTCTCTAGGATCCTCCCCAGTTCCCATTCCAGAACCTCCCCTCCCATCACCACCAAGACAGCCTCCATCGAGGACAGGCTCCCTAGACCCAGATAGGTAAGTGTTGATGGTAATTGGCTTACGAGGAGCAAGGCAGAAGCAGAAAATTCCTGTCTCAGCTTAGTGCCAGGAAGTAATCAAGCAGACACAGAGTGCTCTGGGCACGGATTTGTGGGAGAAGCAGTTGATAAGGAGATTTATGGACCTATTGGGAAAAGGGAAGGGTATCAGGATCCTATGGGAGCTGGGCAGAAATTGGACTGAGGACTTTGAAACTGACTCAGTTTTGCTTCCACCACGCCAGGTTTCTTGTCCACCAGGACAGCCTCTCATCTTTGGATAGATTATTATCAAGTGTATTTGTCAATGGAAGGACCCTCTGCTGTCTACTTGGGGAAATGGAAGAGAGTGGTGAATGAAGAGGGAGGTGTTGGAGGTGGGTAGTAAAGACAGGTGTAGGCACCTGAGTCCAGGCAGTGGAGTGGTATCTACAAAGAGTCCCTGATGTTACTTAAAAAAAAAAAAAAAAAAAGCACTTTATTGTTAGGACTTCCCTGGTGGTGCAGCGGACAAGAATCTTCCTGCCAGTGCAGGGGATATGGGTTCGATCCCTGGTCCATAAAGATTCCACACACCATAGAACAACTAAGCTCATGCACCGCAACTACTGAGCCCAGAGCCGAAACTATCGAGCCCAAGAGCTGCAACTACTGAAGTCCGCATGCCCCGCGACACGCAACCGCAGCTCCCGTGCCTACGTGCCTCGCCCCGGCACCTTAGGGCCCACAAGACACGACTACTGAGCCTGAGCGCCGCAGCTACAGAAGCCCACCTGCCTAGAGTCTATGCTCTGCAACAAGACAAGCCACTGCAATGAGAGGCAACAGCAACAAAGACCCAGGGCAGCCAAAACTCAACTAACTTTCAATACTTTGTTTAAAAAATCAGAATACGACATATATAACACAATCAAGCAATACTGAAGTATATTTTTAAAGTGTGTGGAGAAGGAAATGGCAACCCACTCCAGTACGCTTGCCTGGGAAATCCCATGGACAGAGGAGCCTGGTAGGCTACAGTAGGGTTGCAAAGAGTCAGACGCACCTGAGCGAATTCAGTTTCAGTTTACTGCCAGACATACTGTGTAATAGAGAGTAATGCAGTTGTCAATAGCCTAAGTGTGTTTAAGGGTCAGAGGCATGAAATCCAAACAGCTTTTCCTGCGTCATAACAGTTGCTTATAGGTAAGTCCCATTAGAAGAACCTGAGGCCAAGATACTGGGCTTCAACGTAAGAAAATAAATAAATAAATAAAGTGTAATATTTCTCTCTCCATCTCTTACCTGTGATGTACTGCCATTTCCTTTTGATAAGAAGAAAATGAGGGGTTCTTCAAAGGTGCAGAATGCCAAGTTTCTCTGCCCAAGTCATTGTCTCTCGTTCCTTGAGAATCCACACACCTCTGCCTCCCAGTCTCAGCTTGCCATCTTTCTTTTCCTAGAACCTGAACTCCCACCACACCCCTTTGTACCCTTTGCATGGAACCAGCCTGAGACCAGGTGTCTGCCCAGATTTTCTCTGTGACCTTTTCTCCTGCTCCTAACATGGATTACTCACTGGAGGCTGAGAAGAAAGGCTACAGCTAGTAGGGGTTCAAAATGCTTTATTTCCCTTGGTCTCCGCTACTCCAATGACCTCTGTCTCCACTCAGCAGCCTGCTTCCTTGTGGACATACTCCAGACTCTTAATAGCTCCATTTAAAAATGTCCCTTTTCACACACACGTACACACACAACCCAGTCAAAAAATGGAAAGAAGACCAAATAGACATTTCTCCAAGGAAGAAATACAGATGGCTGATAGGCACAAGAAAGATGCTCGCCATTACTAATTATTAGAGATATGTAAATCAAAACTAATGCCACTATGAGGTACCACCTCAGCCAGTCAAAATGGCCATGATTTTAAAAGTCTACAAATAACAAACGCTGGAGAGGGTGTGGAGTAAAGGGAACCCTCCTAGAGTGTTGGTGGGAATGTAAATTGGTGCAGCCACTATGGAAAATAGTATGGAGGTTCCTTAAAAAACTAAAAATAGAGCTACCACACAATCCTGCAATCCTACTCCTGGGCATATATCTGGAGAAAACTGTAATTCAAAAAGGTATTTGTACCCCAAAGTTCATAGCAGCACTATTCACAATAGTCAAGACATAGAAACACCCTAAATGTCCACTGACAGATGAGTGGATAAAGATATGGCACCTACATACAATGTAAGGCTACTTAGTCATTCCAAAACAAAATCCATTTGCAGCAACATGGATGGACTTAGAGATTATCACACTAAGTGACATGAGTCAGAAAGAGAAAGACAAATTCCATATGATACCACATACCATGAACTTATCCACAAAACAGAAACAGACTCAAAGCAATACAGAACAGACTTGTGGTTGCCAAAGGAAAGGGAGGTTGAGGGAGGGATAGAGCGGTATAGGATTATATATAAAGTGGATGAACAATAAGGTCCTGCTGTATAACACAGGAAGCTATTAAAATATTCAATAGCTTGTGATAAACCATCTAGTCAAGGCTATGCTTTTTCCAGTAGTCATGTATGGATGTGAGAGTTGGACTATAAAGAAAGCTGAGTGCTGAAGAATTGATGCTTTTGAACTGTGGTGTTGGAGAAGACTCTTGAGAGTCCCTTGGACTGCAAGGAGATCAAACCAGTCCATCCTAAAGGTGACCAGTCCTGGGTGTTCATTGGAAGGACTCATGTTGAAGCTGAAACTCCAATACTTTGGCTACCTGATGCAAAGAACTGACTCACTGGAAAAGACTCTGATGCTGGGTAAGACTGAGGGCAGGAGGAGAAGGGGATGACAGAGGATGAGATGGTTGGATGGCATCATCGACATGGTTGGACATGGGTTTGGATGGACTCCGGGAGTTGGTGATGGACAGGGAGGCCTGGCGTGCTGCAGTTCCTGGGATCGCAGAGTCGGACACGACTGAGTGACTGAACTGAACTGAACTGTGATAAACCATAATGGAAAAGAATCTGAAAAAGAATGTATATATATATATATATGTATGTATGTATAACTGAATCACTTTGCTATACAGCAGAAATTAACACAACATTGTAAGTCAACTGTACCTCAGTTTAAAAAAAAAAAACAACACCTTAAAAATATCCCTTTGTTCTGACCACCTTTCCCTCCTGCCCTCTAATCTTCACAGGTTCACTTTATTTGACTCTAGCTAGCCTCCGAGGGCCTCCGTGTCCAGTGTTGGTGTCACTATCTATCTCTGGGTGCTCTAATTACCTTGCTCCTTCTCCCTAGGCAATTCATGTCTAGGCTGGAAGATCATGGTTAAGGATCAATCCGGTTTTCTTTCTTCTTCTTTTGCTCCAGGAGTGATGATATCGGCTTCAAAAAGGTGTCTGTTTGTGTTGAACTTGCCTCTGCCTGTTCTTAGATTTCAGCTTTGCTGACTTGTCAGGTGATCTATCCCACTCCTATATCTACTGATGGTATTTCTAAAACTTGACAATTCTTATAAAGAAACAATCCAACAGGTTATCCCTCAGTCACACTAATCCCCACTCTATCAAGAAAACAGAGACCTCCAGGCATGAAATGCCCCTCGCACCTTATACCTCCTACAAACTAAATCCATGTCCTCTCATTCTGTCTTCCCACTACTTTAAAGAAGGGGTGTCTCCAGTCCTTTCCAAGCTCCTTCTCTCCACTTGTCCTGCATACTCCTTTCCCAGTCAAGAAATGCAGCTATTTAGCATGCTAGGAAAAGTTTTCACAAACCCCTGAACCTCCCTCTCAGCCTCACCTCCTCTGCCACTGTACATGAAATGAGTATGCTTCTCATTCTCCAAATGCACCATAGTATTCCTGATCTTGCCCACATTCATTCATTCACTGAAAGTCTATATCCTCTACATCATAATCTGACAGAAATGACTTTTTTCCCCATGACTATTTCTCCTTCTTCTCATTTTGGAGAAATATTTCTCTTTTCTACTGGCTCAGTTCTTCCTTGCTCTTGTCGGAGGTTAGGGACTTGCTCCAAAGAAGAGAAAAGAAGCATTAGCTTCCACCCTCTTGGACCACCTGCCCTCTCTTCCTACCTTCACCCCATTGTGAAGAGTGAGACAGGTGTCTCCTTAATCTTCAGGCACCACGATCTGACTCTAGATGAAACTCTAATCAAATTAGTATTGGTAGGCTGCTCCCTCCAGGGATCTGCTCTCACCCACCCCCAGCCTCTAATATCTTCCACAGGCATCTGACTGCTTAGACTCAATACTCTGTCTCTCCAGTTTAGCACTTTCTAACCCAGGTACACAGAGCCCTGGATCCCCTCCTCCTGGAGAGCTAGAATCATACAGTATCAGGTCAAAATGTCTTCTGCTGCCCCCATGGTCCAGACAGAGCAACGGGATTTGGTGTGGGTGTGACCCATACAACTGGCAGGCAAGGCCCTTTTGTCCTGACCCTGAAAGCTCTGCTCAGATGAGGAATGAATGGCATCAATAAATGCTGGAGTAACCACTCAAGGGGCAGCCCACGCCATTGCTTAGAACACCAGCAAAACATGGGCACCAAAAAAAATGAAAGAAAAAAATTGATGCCAGAATTTGATAGGTTATAAATATATGTTTGTGAAAGCATAATTGCGCTGTTCTTCCTTATATTTGCTTCCCAGTTTAATATTTTCATTTTGAATTATACACAAGAATGGGGCTCCTGGAGCACCATACTCTCATCAGGGCTCAGAGGTTTTAGTCTTCATCTGGTCTCTTTTTTTTTTTTTGAGAAGGCAATGGCACCCCACTCCAGTACTCTTGCCTGGCAATTCCCATGGATGGAGGAGCCTGGTGGGGTACAATACATGGGGTCGCTAAGAGTCGGACATGACTGAGCGACTTCACTTTCACTTTTCACTTTCACGCATCGGAGAAGGAAAGGCAACCCACTCCAGTGTTCTTGCCTGGAGAATCCCAGGGATGGGGGAGCCTGGTGGGCTGCCGTCTGTGGGGTCGCACAGAGTCAGACACGACTGAAGCGACTTAGCAGCAGCAGCAGCAGGTCTTTTTTTAAAATAATTTTTAAAACTTAATTATTTATTTATTTGGCTGTGCCAGGTCTTACTTGTGGCCCTTGGGATCTTTGATTGCAGCATACGGAATTTTTAGTTGCAGCATCTGAACACTTAGTTGAGGCATGTGGGATCTAGTACCCTGACCAGGGATGCAACTCAGGTCCACCGCATCAGGAGCACAGAGTCTTAGCCAGCCCTCGTCTTTATCTGGTCTTGATTAGGAGAAAGGTCTCTAACTGACCTTTGTTTGGGGGTTTGCCTTTGGCCCTGTTAACGTGCCACTTTGAGACAGCTGTCAATTGCGTCTAACAAGTCAAAATTTAATGAGGATAAACACGAGAGCCTGCTGTTAGGCCCAAGATCACCACTGCAGACATCCAAAGTGAAGAAGCATGGTTTGGGCAATAAAAACACATATGAAGGCTTAGGTATGTCAGAGGGCAGTGGCTTCATAATAAGCTGAGAACGTGGTATAATTACCAAAGCCCTAGGCCCCGAGGACGTGGGGATGGAACTGGGACCCCTAACCGCACAACACAAGGAAGTTTAGAAGAAGCTGAGGGTGCTTAGCACAAAGAACTTCTGTTGCTTCAGCTATCTGAAGGCCTATTGGGGGAACCAGAATTATACTTGTTTAGTGGAGGGAGAGGGTGTGGGGTAGCCAAATTAACACAGGATCCTAGAGGAGTGAGCCTGGAGACGCAGTAGCTTTGCTTACGGAGTCTTCACTTGCTTTTCCTCTCTCCTCTGGGTTGCCAGTTTTTAAAATTACCTTTTCAATGCCTTCTTTATAAAGTTATTTTTTAATTGAACTATAGTTAATGTGCAGTATAATATGTTATAGGTATATAATATAGTAATTCACAATTTTTAAAGTTATACTCCATCTGTAGTTAGTATAAAATATTGGCTATATTCCCTGTGTATACAGTATATCCTTGTAGCTTATTTTTTCTTGGCTGTGCCACTTGTGGGATCTTAGTTCCCTGGTGAGGGATTGAACCCAAGCCGTCAGCAGTGGAAGCACAGAATCCTAACCACAGGACCGCCAAAGAATTTCCTCTCATGGCTTATTTCATATATTATAGTTTGTATTTCTTTTCTTAAAATATTTTTATTTGTTTTTGGCTGTGTCCAGTCTTAATTGGGGCAGGTGGGATCTTCCTTGCAGCATGTGTGATCTTTTATTATAGCTGGCAGGCTCTGTAGTTGCCACACATGGAACTTAGTTGCTCTATAGCATATGAGATCCTAGTTCTTAGACCAGAGATCAAATCTATGTCCCCTCCATTGGAAGGCAGATTCTTAACCACTGGACCTCCAGGGAAGTCTCTTCTTAATCCCCTACCCCTATCTTGTCTCTTCGCACTTTCCTCTCCCAACTAGTAACCACTCATTCATTCTCTGTATCTGTGAATCTGCTTCTTTTCACTAGCTTGTTAGTTTTTTTAGATTCTACAAATAAGTGATATCATACAGTATTTATCTTTCTCTGATTTACTTCACTTGGTACAATATCCTTCAAGTCTATCCATATTGTTGCAAACGGCAAAATTTCATTTTTTTACGACTGAGTAGTATTCCTGTATATATATGTATGAAGATCATGGCACAGAGACCTCCAGGACAATATGAAACGCTCCAACATTCGAATTATAGGAGTCCCAGAAGAAGAAGACAGAAAGAAAGATCATGAGAAAATCCTTGAGGAGATAATAGTTGAAAACTTCCCTAAAATGGGGAAGGAAATAATCACCCAAGTCCAAGAATCACAGAGAGTTCCAAATAGGATAAACCCAAGGTGAAGATCATGGCATCTGGTCCCATCACTTCATGGGAAATAGATGGGGAAACAGTGGAAACAGTGTCAGACTTTAGTTTGGGGGGCTCCAAAATCACTGCAGATGGTGACTGCAGCCATGAAATTAAAAAACGCTTACTCCTTGGAAGAAAAGTTATGGCCAACCTAGATAGCATATTGAAAAGCAGAGACATTACTTTGCCAACAAAGGTCCATCCAGTCAAGGCTATGGTTTTTCCTGTGGTCATGTATGGATGTGAGAGTTGGACTGTGAAGAAGGCTGAGCGCCAAAGAATTGATGCTTTTGAACTGTGGTGTTGGAGAAGACTCTTGAGAGTTCCTTGGCCTGCAAGGAGATCAGCCCTGGGATTCCTTTGGAAGGAATGATGCTAAAGCTGAAACTCCAGTACTTTGGCCACCTCATGTGAAGAGCTGACTCATTGGAAAAGACTCTGATGCTGGGAGGGATTGGGGGTAGGAGGAGAAGGGGACGACAGAGGATGAGATGGCTGGATGGCATCACTGACTCGATGGACGTGAGTCTGAGTGAACTCCCGGAGTTGGTGATGGACAGGGAGGCCTGGTGTGCTGTGATTCATGGGGTTGCAAAGAGTCGGACACGACTGAGCGACTGAACTGAACTGAACTGAACATACATACATACTACGTCATCTTTATTCATTCATCTGTTGGTGGACATTTCAGTTCAGTTCAGTTCAGATGGACATTTAGGTTGCTTCCATATATTGGCAATGGTAAATAGTGTTGCTATGATAATTGGGGTGCATGTATTTTTTTGAATTCATGTTTTTGGTTTTTTTCGGATATACATTCAGGTAGAATTGCTGGGTCGGAGAAGGCAATGGCACCCCACTCCAGTACTCTTGCCTGGAAAATCCCATGGATGGAGGAGCCTGGTAGGCTGCAGTCCCTGGGGTCGCTGCAAGTTGGACACGACTGAGCGGCTTTGCTTTCACTTTCACTATCATCATTGGAGAAGGAAATGGCAACCCACTCCAGTATTCTTGCCTGGAGAATCCCAGGGACGGAGGAGCCTAGTGGGCTGCCGTCTATGGTGTCGCACAGAGTCAGACACGACTGAAGTGACTTAGCAGCAGCAGCAGCAGAATTGCTGGATGGTATGGTGGGTCTACTTACAGTTTTTTGAGAAACCTCCACACTGCTTTCCACAGTGGCTGCACTGATTTACATTCCCACCAACAGTGAACTGTTTCTCCACATCCTCACCAACATGTTCTTTTTTGATAATAGCCTTTCTGATAGGTGTGAGAAGATATCTCATTGTGGTTTTGGTTTGCATTTCTCTGATGATTAGCAATGTTGAGCATCTTTTCATACGCCTGTTGGCTATTGTTTTGCTGAAAGTTCTTAGTTTCGTTTCAGGTTCGGAGGATTCCTTAACAAAAGTAACCACTCATTATACACAAATAAAAAATTTGAATATTTAATAGAGAAGTATCTAACTTACTTTCAACATACAACCATTAAAAGAGAAATAGAAACAGCAGAGAGAAACACCACATACATCACTGAACCGGACTAACATCCAAACAGCACTGGGATGTGTAACAGCATCTGGAGTCCCAACTGAGAAAAGGTCCCAGGCAGTGCATCCACCCACGGGCTAGACTTCAAATTGCAGTTCTGGGGACTCCCTGTTACAATCCCAAGCTTCAAACTGACATCGTCATGTTTACAAGAAAAATGCAGCTCTAGTTTTTAACCTTTCTACAAAGCTATTTATCTTGTGAATTATGAAATTTTTCAGGTCCTGGGGAGTTGGCCAGATTCTCAGGGCTCAAGAGAATTTCAAGATTCAATCTCTATCTTATCTATAGTGTCATGCACCTTACTGGAACCAATTAGTGCATTTGCAAGCAGGAACATCATAGGCAAGGGAGGTCAAGGCAGTGATAAGGCAGGTCATAAGCAAGGTCAGAGGCCTGCTCCGCTTTCTTGTCTTTGAAACCTGAACAAGACTTCCTCCATCTTAATTTCCCTAACAGTTATCTGCATGTCATCTTTGGAAAAACATCTATTCAGTTCTGCCCAATTTCTAATTTTTTCTTTTTGAATTGAGTTGCATGAGTTGTTTTATATATTTTGGATACTCTTTGAGTATCATTTGCAAATATTTTTTTTTTCCCTCTGTGGGTTGTCTTTTGTTTACAGGTTTTCTATGCAGAAGCTTTTAAAAATTGGGTCCCATTTGTTTAGTTTTGTTTCCTATACTTTTGGAGACAGATCCAAAAATACGTTGCCACAATGTATGTCAGAGTGTTCTGCTTGTTTTCCTGTAGCAATTTTATGGTTTCTGGTCTTACATTTAGGTCTTTAGCCCATTTTGAGTTTATTTTTGTATATGGTGAACACATTGGTGTTTCTTGAAGGGGCTCTTGCAAAGGCAAATGAACATCTACACTGATTTGACCTTAAAGCCCTCAGGATTTCTGCCTGAATTCCTGCAGCAACCCCTTAACTTCGGTTGGCCTGCTCTCTCATTCCCCATCATGGCCAGAATCATCATTCTAAATCTTGATGCAGTCCTGCCGGGTGGCTTTGCTTTCTTTCCCAGTCTTCTTGCTCTCTACAACCTACGGCCCTCAGTGCTTGAGACCACGAAGTCCCTCTTTAAATTTCAGGCCTAGTGTCTTCCGCCTGGAATAACCTGCCACCCCTTTGTAGATGGTAGCTCTATTCGTTTCTTTGCCGAAGCCCTTCCTGAGCCCTTGGCCAAGTAATCCTGTCAGCTCCTTCTTTGTCTCCTCAATGAGCCCTGACCAGACACTCACTTAGGTCTTTCCTCACCTATGCACTGCAAGCCCCTCCAGGGCAGGTCCTGCCTGCATTTACCCGTCTGTCCATCTTTGTACCCTTAGAACTCAGTAAATGGCTGATGGAATTAACTGACTTTTCTTCCTGAATTCTTTCAGCAACAGGCACACAAAAAAGTACTTTTTTGTAGTAAGAACTACATTTAATTTTTGAAGGGGGGTATAGCTTCCTGCCCATCCAAGACCCAAGAATATTTCCTTGATCTCTTGAGAGCGGCAGAGACTCTTAAGAGTGGACACAGTGCTAAGATGTGACTGCTGTGGCTGCTAAGTTGTTTCAGTCGTGTCCGACTCTGCGTGACCCCATAGACGGCAGCCCACCAGGCTCCCCCATCCCTGGGGTTCTCCAGGCAAGAACACTGGAGTGGGTTGCCATTTCCTTCTCTGATGCATGAAAGTGAAAAGTGAAAGTGAAGTCACTCGGTCATGTCCAACTCCTAGTGACCCCATGGACTGCAGCCTTCCAGGCTCCTCCATCCATGGATTTTCCAGGCAAGAGTACTGAAGTGGGGTGCCACTGCCTTCTCCGAAGATGTGACTAGATAGGCCTAAAAGAATGGTTCATATTTTGAAAGTTTCCAACCCCTTTAAGAATCTACTGAAAAAACAAGACCCTTTTCTTCAGGAAAACACACTTTCAGACACATACCTTTCTAACTTGGTTCTGGGACTCCAAGTACCCGTTCTTCCCTACGACCATTCACACCCACCCCTCCCCGAGCTGCCTCTGTAGAAGCCCTACCCCAGAAGCGCCGGGCTCTACCCAGCACCAGAGCCCCGAGAACGGTCACAGTCGGGTGCTCATCTCCCTGGTGCGCTCCAATTGTCCATTCCAGCACTCTACTGCCCACTGCTGGCCTATGCCTGGGACCTCCATCTCGGTGGATGTTCCGAGAGGAAGTGGAGAATTTCACCAAAGGTGGGGTGAGGGGGAGGGAGGCAGGGAACAAAAGGACAGTTAAAAACAAAACCAACCCCAGTCACTAAAAAGGGAAACAAGCCTAATTATTCTGCTCCACTTCTGGGCAGCGGCATCTCCTCATTGCTAATCCACCAAACATAAGGAAGAAGAAATGAGTAACAGCCCACACATTTCTTTTATTACCAAAAACAATTGTTATGCACAAACTCAGTGCCTCTAATCCCATCCCTGAGGATAACCATGAAAGTCCTTGGGGCTATAAGAGGAACCATTCAGAGGGAAATGCCTTGGCTGGTTTTGAGGAAAGGGCCCTTGGAGGGATCAGTTACTTGGCATCCCTGGGACCAAGGACCCCTACAGATAGGAATGGATGTGAGCTGACTATGGATTTTCATCCCTGTTCTAGCATGTCTAGGGGATTAGGGTTTTAAGCCTGACATTAGTCCTCTCTACAGGAACACACACACAACCAGGGTGCCCCCCCCTCAAAGAATCAAAACTCTTCAGGATCACCAAAGAATGTGGACTGGCTGAAAAAGGACGCCCCTTAGCCCGCTGAGTGACGCAAGCTGGCTCCAGAGTGGACCACGCTACTCTCAGCACCACTCCTAAAGGCATCCGTTGACAAGGACTGCCCACTAGGGGCGCTGCCACCAGCCTGGCTCAGACTCCAGGGCCTGGAGGTAGCAAGGGTCAAGGCCTGCAGCCTTCACACCATCTGGACTTCTGGCTCTTCAGCTGCTCCCTGAAGCTCTCCCATGACGCCGCCCGAGGGGGGCTCAGAGGTGGGTGGGGGCTCTCCTGGGGCTTCGAACAGCACGTAATAGACGACCTCCCGCTCGCCCTGGGCGTTGGTCTGGTTCACCACGTGGATGATAGGGCTGGACGTGTCCTGAGAGGCCGGGAGGGCTATGCCCTCACTGCCCCCACCTTCCTCTTCAGCTTCCTCCTGGGGTCCTGGCTCCCCGGGCACTGTTTCCAGAATGATATCCTGCAGGCTGCTCTCATTCAGGGATGCTCCCAGGCCCGATCCCTCTTGTGGCTGCCGCAGCAGTTGCTGGGTCAGCTCTACACTCTCATAGCGAACCAGCTGCAGCCTCATGTAGCCATCCTCATGCTCCTTGTACCTGGTGAAGGAGGAGCACGGAGGGTACAGCAAGCAGGGGCAGGGGGAACGGCGGGGACGGGGGGCAGACACAGGCTGTAGACTGGCAAGGTAAGGGATAATAGGAGGGAAAAAGCCCTGGGATTCTAAGTGATGGGTGTTAAAGACAAAAAAAGAAGTCTTTATTGTATAATATTTAGAAGAAAAGGCAAGAAAGCTCATTACTCAGAAAGGAAAGGGAGGGACTTCCTTGGTGGTCCAGTGGTTAAGAAGCTACCTTCCAATGCAGGGGATGGGGGTTCAATCCCTGGTGGGGGAACCAAGAACCCATATGCCACAGGGCAACTAAGCCTATGTGCCTCAACTAGAGAGCCCACACGTCGCAACTAGAGAGCAGCCTGCACTTCTCTCTAGAAGCCTTCACAGTAGGGCTGCAATGAAGATCATGTGTGCTGCAACTAAGACCTGATGCAGCCAATATTTTTTTAAAGAAAGAGGAAAGGGAGGGGAGGGAAGAGAGGAACTGTTTGTGTTGGACAGTAGGGCTGTCAAAGGATTTATAGAAGGTCATGAAGCTACTGATTAGGACCCTTGGCTCTGGGCTCTGGTTCTGGCTGCAGGGCTTTGGGGATCATTTATTGGGTTTGGTATTGTTTCCTGGATTCAAAAATTAGAAAAATACTCTTTGCCCCACCAATATTTTGGAGGTTCCTCGAGCCTAAATGGAGACAGTGGACATCAGAGCACCATCAAATTCAAGGTTTTTAAATTGCTGAAAAGTATGAAGAAAAAAATGCAGAAATCCGGGTATGGGGGGAGATTGAGAGACATACCGAAAGCGGGGGTGCCCTGAGGGCCACTTGAACTGGTGCTTCTTGCGAAGGTGCACAGTGAGGTTGTTGCCCCTTGTGAAGCATTTGTCACATACGTGGCATCTGTACCTCGGCTCTGAGTCTCCCTGGTGGGGAGGGGAGAGTGAGGCCAGCTTCTCCCCACCCCAGGCACCCCCCACCCTTCTGCCGGCCCCTCCCTACCATCAGCCCCACTCACTTCATGCACTTTTCGGTAATGCGACTTGATAGAGTACAGCGACCGGGCAGTAAAGGTGCAGTTCTCGAAATCACAACTGTAGGCTGGCTCCTTGCTATGGGTATCTAGGTGCTTCCGGAGGTCAATCAGATTCTTGCAGCTGCCAAGAAAGGTTAGGAGGGATCAGAAAGCATGGGGGATCCTGGAACCCAGGTTTTGTGATTTCCCACCCCGTTTCCTCTTACCTGTAGTCACAACAGTCACATTTAAAGGGACGGGCCTCGCTGTGGCGGAAGCGCATGTGGTTTCGGAGGGAGGAGGGCAGCGGGCAAGTCATGTCACACAGAGGGCACTTGTAGTGGTTCACTGAGGGGCAGAGAGGAGGCTGTGGCCGCAAAGCTCGCGGAAGCCTGGAGGGCAGGCCCGGAGGATGGTGTGGCCAGCTACTCACCATGGTTGCGCATGTGGTCCCGCAGCAGCCGCTCCGTGGCAAATCTCTTGGAACAGTGAGAGCACTGGAAGTGCTGCTCTGCAGGGGGTCAGGCAGAAGACAGGTGGGGGGGTGGCAGAGAGGAGGAGAGCATGCTGGGAGAGAGGAACCCCCCCAAGGCAGAGGGAACCCCCCCAAGAAGAGGGGAGCTTGAGGAACTATGGATGGACCTAGTATCATGGAACGAGCGTGGGACTTGGAGCGGAGAACCTGAATCAGAATTCTAGCTTGCCCACTTACTAGCAGTGTGATCTTAGGTAAGTGATTTAATCTGAGCCTCAGTTTTCTCATCTGCAAAAACGGGGGATAAGAAGCCTACCTCATAGGGCCGCTGTGAGGATTCGCTGAGATAAGAGCCGTGGCACAGAGTAAGCATGGAGTGACAACGTCTAATGAGTCCCCATCAGCAGAGACTGTGCCAGGTGACTGAGCCCTCAAGATAGATATAGCTAAGCTGCAGATACCTTGAGGGGCCCCCTCTCCTGAGAACGTGCCCCCAGCCACCACCCCAAGTAGGACAGCCTGCACCTATGCCCCTTCTTCTTCGACTGCTTACGATCCAACGAGGACTGGCGACGGATATGATCTAAGAACTTGGTGTTGTTGGCAAACATGCCCCCACAGGTGGGACAGGCCACCACCTTCTCCTGGGTATGGCTGCGGAGGTGCTCTCGAAGCTTAAAGCGGTCCTTGAAGGTGCAGGTACAGCCTGGGAAGGAAGGCCTGGTCAGGTCCAGCCACAAACCCCCAGAGTAGGGTCTGGTACCCCCAAGTCTCTCCAGCCACCCCCAAGTCTCTCCAGCCAGCAGCCAACCCTGCCCTGCAGGACTGGTCCTGCCCCTAGCTGCCCTGGTCCCTTAGCAACCCCAAACTTTCTTTAGAAGCCAGAAATTAAGGAGTGGGCCTACCTTTCCAGCCACAGAGCACCACATTGTTGTCCTTGCCAACTACTTGGTATTCACAACACAGGCTATGCGCTTCCACGTGCCGGTAGAACCACTCGGGATTGTCGAAGGAGTTCTGTGCCAGGAGCAACTTGGGGTAAGGACTGAGGATGGGTGGAGGGACTCCTACTCCCAGGTGTCCAGAGCGGGGCTTCTTGGTTCTCTCCCAAATTAATTGGTGGGGATAGGAAAGTTTGAGCAAGGGGCTACCCAGAAAGGAAGGAAAGCTACTAGCAGGAACTTTAGGAACATAGCGTATCCCAGAAAGGATTAAGGAGTCTTGAGTTAAGATCCCCAACCCCTCTCCATCCCTACTCTTGGCTCTGTCTGCTGACCTCACAGTGCTCCCACAGACACAAGAAGTGGTCGGGGATGTCAGGGATGAGATTGCGGCTCTGGAAGTCCAGGATGCAGGGGCTGAGGTCAGCCTGGCTCTGCAGGGCCTGCAGTCCCCACTGTTTCAGCTTGGTGTGGTAGCAGTGGAAGTAGACGTGGCGGATGAGATCAGCAGAATTGTCCGGAGAACAGAAGCCACACTCCCGCCACAAGCAGGAGAATTCTTCCTCTGCAAAAAGGGGTTTAGAAGGAAGCAACTGATACCTTTCCAAAGCTCTCCTTCCACTTAGCAGCAAGGGACCAGGCTGGGATGACCTGGTATACCAGGATTTCATCTAGCAAATGCTAGCATTTAATGACTACTACTTGTATGCCAGGCACTGGGAATACAACAAGTACAAAAAGAGTCCCAGTCCTTACCCTTGCACAGCTTTCAGTCAGGAAGAAAAACACATCAAAATAATCATGTGCATAAATATAAAACTACAACCAGGTGGAGAGGAAGCATGGTCTAGGCAGGGAGACAGTGTGTCCACAGCCCAGTGCCAGTGACTCAGACACAGCAGGTGTGGCTGGCATTTGCTACTGTGGCTTGGAGTTTCTGCTGTTCCCTGAGGAACCTGGGATGCCTCCCACTCCTTCCTGTCAAACCATAGGTCTTTCTTTCCCCCATATTCTGCCCAAGATCAGCCTTCTCCAGGAAGGCCTATCAGCTATTCCTGTCTACTTCCTATCTCTCTAAGCACCAAATTTTCAGTGCTCTATAGAGGTTTACTTGTTTTGAAAAGTAGGTACTTTTAAAAATATAATAATCATCTAACTCCCCTTCTATATAAACATTACTTGACTTTTGAAGCTATTAGTTATAGGTTACAGTCACTAGATTCAAACGGAATTTGAGGTGGGGAAAGGAGAGCTGTCTCTATACCTTCTGTAGAAGTTTTTTTCAAACTGTGTTATGACTCATTAGTGGGTAGTGAAATCAATTTAGAGGACTGCAAATCACAATTTCTTTTTAATTAGAGAATAAAATAGAACAATTCAGAGAAAATTTAATCAAGGCAAGGATTGTTTTCAGTATTTCTTAACTTCTCTATACAGGGTTGTGACATAAAATGCATTCCTAACTGGTGGTCACTGTTAAATAAATACATAAAAACACTGCCAGAGAGTGAAAAAAGCAGACTGCTGAGAGGGTAACAGGCAGGAAGGCCAGGGGTCTCCAAACGGAGGAAATAGCCTGTAAGTGTCAGACATTTTTCTCTCTCTTAAGCGGCAGGAGGAAACAAATTGGCGATACTTTTTCCTTCTCTATACAAATTTAAAAGGAGGTTTCTCTCAAAATTCTGTGTTGCCATAATGACATCTGGTTTCACCTGAAGTTAACCAATGCCTTTTTCTTATGGAAATGTTTATCTTAAGCTATGCTAATGTACTATGCATTTACCCCAAACTCTGTTTTCAAGTCAGTTCCACCTTTTGGGCTCAGAACCTATTTGATAAACCAGTATGTTATACTCCGATATTGTTCCTCTAATCTATGTAAATGAAACTATTTGTATGGTGATCTGCTCTTCTTCAAGATTCAAGTTAATCATTTTTGGCCCAAGATAAACCATTTGGTGCCAAGATTATCCCAAAATACATCTTATGGGTGAGGGGCCTGGTGCCATTCTGAGTTTTGAGACATTTCTTTCATTAACAGGCTGCTTGTGACTATATAGCATCCAGCTGAAGACTAGCAGGGGGGCACTCTTTCTGCCCCCTTCTGATGCCTATGTCAGAAGCTTTCTCTATCTCCTTTATACTTTAATAAAACTTTATTACACAAAAGCTCTGAGCGATCAAGCCTCGTCTCTGGCCCCGGATTGAATTCTTCTCCTCCGGGGGCCAAGAATCCTGGCGTCGTGATTCAACAACCTTTCACTACCAACAGCTTGTACAATATGATCCTTAAAAAAAAAAAAAAATCCTATCAAATTTATATATATACATGCAGAGAGAGGTCAAAAAGAATGTTCACTAAGGTACTGTCAGTTAATTGACTTTTAACGGCAAGAGGAAAGGTTCATTCCATATATCCTTGCTGAATGAGTTTTCCAGAATGAGTCTACAATGTTTTTATAAACAAATTAAAAAAGCACAATTAGGAAAATAAACCACCACTCTCACTGGCTGCCTTCTCTCCCTGTGGCAAGGAGAGTCAGATTTTCCACCATCCCTTGAACTCTTTCCTCTTCCTGTGTCCTGCTTCCTTACCAAGCAGGTCCTCCTCCTCCTCTTCTTCCTCCCCAGAGCCCTGCAGGTGCTGCTGCAGGTGCTGAGTGACATGTTCGCAGAACTCCTCCATGGCCGAGCACACAAAGGAACAGGACCCCCACTCACACTGCAGCCCCAGGTTCTCCTTTCGGGGAACTTTCCCAGGCGGCGGCATGGCCTTCACCCTAGAGAAGGAAGAAATCAGCACCTGTAAGGATTCCACCCAAGGGCTGCTGGGGGTTAACACGGGACAGCCAGCCAGCCTAGAGCCAAGAGCCAAGAGATGTTTTTCAGTGACCTGTGAGAAACGCTGTGCTTTTTCAGTAAGGACAGAGTAGCAGTTCTTCAAACCCCTGGAAGCTGTTTGGTGTTCTTGCGAATGGAGAATACAAACTGACATTACTGAGCATGTGCCAGGCTCTGAGCTAAGAACTTTAACAGACACTTTTTCAAGGAGCTCCAGAGCAACCCATCAAGAAGGAATTACTCCTACAAAAGGCAGAACAATGCTCAGGTTCAAAAAGATGGCTTTGAAGACCCAGAGCTCAGATTCAGACTCCTTTGTCCACCACCTACTTAGCTGTGTGACCTTGGCCAAGTAAGCTTAACCCTTCTATTCCTGAACACCCTTATTTTCAGAATGGGGATAACAAACCCTTCTGCTTTTAATCTGCTATACGCCAAGCACCTACTAAGCACATTGTGTCATCTAATTACCAACACCATCCTGTGAGGGAAGTACTGGTTTTAATTTCATTTGTAGATAAGGGCATAAGGCCTGGAGAGGTTAACTGGTTTGCTCAAGATCACACACCACAGGGTAGGGTTAGGTCAGGCTGACTCCAAAGTCCACATTTTTCCTATGCACACAGATGAGCCTAGAAGCCCCTTATTTCTCACTGGATCACATCCTAAGTACTCCATCAGACTTATGAAGTGCCACACACACTCCTTTTGCCTAACCTATCTGATGCTTTACTTCACCGCTGCCCTAATATCCTCTGAACAAAAATGTCAATTCTATTTCACATAAGAGGCAGTGTCTGTCCAGTTTATACTGGGTACACACAGCATTAGGCACATTTAGGTGGGTAATAAACATTCGTTGAAGAAAGCTGAATAAAAAACAAAAGGTTCTCAACCTTTAATATGCACACAAACGCAGAGGTTTCCACCTCCTGCCCTAGTGATTCAGATTTGGGAAGGCTGGGGTTAGGCCTAGAAATCTGCCCTTTAACTCAGCAGCCCAGTTGTGATGGGGCCTCCAGAAGCAGAGTCTGAGGAACAATAAAAGGATAGTTTCCCTCATTAAAACAAAACACAGAATGACAGGTGACACTGCACACAAAAATCTCTGGGGGAAGAAAAGACACTAAGAGGCCCTGACTCCGTCCCCTGAGCATCACCTCCTTGAGGATTCTCACCAACTCTCACTGTGGTACCCAGGAAGGGAGTGCGGTATTGCTCCTTCTGGCCTTTCAGAGAGGCGGGAACTCTGAAAAAGAACTTTAGTATACAATGAAAGGGGAAAACCCTAGAAAATACAAAACGCATAAAATCTTTCATACTTACAAGTATAAGAACCTACTATATCTAACTGGTTACCAAAGGAACCCCTCCCCTTTTTTTTGTCCACACCTCATGGCATGCAGGATCTTAGCTCTCTGACCAGGGACTAAAAAGGTAACCCTTGCCTTCCAAGCATGGAGTCTTAACCACTGGACAACCAGGGAAGTACCAAAAACCCCTTTCTAAGGATGCCTTGAAGAAATGGCAACCTATTCCAGTATTCTTGCCTGGAAAATTTCACAGACAGAGGAGCCTGGTAGGCTACAGTCCATGGGTTCTCAAAGAATTGGACATGACTGAGCAACTAGGCACAGCACACAGCAGCACAGAGGGTGTAAGAAACCTGGGCTTCCCTGGTGGCTCAGTGGTACAGAATCCACCTACCAATGCAGGAGATGCAGGTTTGATCTCCAGGTTGGGAAGATCCCCTGGAAAAGGAAATGGCAACCCACTTCAGTATCCTTGCCTAGAAAATTCCATGGAGAGAGGAGACTGGAGAGCTACAGTCCATGGGGTGGCAAAGAGTCAGACACGACTAGGCATGCACGCAAGCATATGCCAAGCACTGTTCTAAGTGTCTTATATTTATAAAAACTCATTAGTACAACAATCCTATTGAAGTAGGCAGCCTGATTATCCCACTTTACAGCCCGGATAGGTTAAGTAATTTACCCAAGATCACAAAGCTAGGAAGTGATGGAAACAGAATTCAAAGCCAGGGAGCATGGCTCTGTTCTCCTCCTCCATCTGCCTGTCTTACCTTTTTATGTTTGATTCCCTCCTCACCAAAGACATCATATCCATATACACAATACCCAAAGCATGCTTTATTGAGTGGCTATTTTGTAAGTTTCCTCCAATAAGCTGTGAGCTCCTAGAAAGCCTGGTCTGTGCTCTCTTCAGTCCTAACTGCAGAGCCAGCACACACCTACTAAGAGCTCTTTAAATGATCAAGTAAATCTATAACATTATTTTACTTTTGGACAAATCACCTAGCTTCTCTGAACCTGTTTCCTTAAATGTAAAACAGGATATAAATATCACAGCAGTGGATGAGGGAATCGATTGATATGATTAGAAAGCTCCAACATTTACTAGCCCTGTGATCTCAGGCAAGTCACTTAAGCCTGGGTTTCCCACGTATTATTAATACGAGAATAATCATGCCCGTTTCACTGAACTGATTTATGGATTAAAACACATAATGGATATTAAAATGCTTAGCCAAACCCAACAAGTGTTGGCTCTTCGTATCCTTGCTTCTAAGAATTAGATGATCCAAGAACAAATGCTACAAAAAGATCAACAAAAGGAAAACCCGAAGGATTCCTAACCCTTCCTTTAATAGGGAATCATGGTAAGAAGCAACGAGCAAATACTTGAGTATAAATTGCAACGCAAGGCACCGAGAATGAACCCTGAATGGTATGCAAGAAAAGAGGGACCAAGGTCTGGAACCTTCTAAGGACTCACAATTTGGCCGAAGAGATGAGATTCTGACGTGTTTAAACAACCACCAAAACAAAGCGCCCGTTGAGGGGAGCTGGACAGGGAGCTGGACAGGCGGCAGGCTAAGCAGGAAATGTTGCCCTTAGCGGTGGGGACTGGGCCTCTGGAGCACAGGTAGAATTCGGAAAGAAGGAAGGAGACCATTCGGGCAGGGAAACCTCCCCCTTTCAGCCCCGCTGGCTTCCCCCTAAGGCGTGGCGGCGATCGTGCTTCAGCTGCAAGGAAGCCCCAGACTGGAAAGTAAGTCGGGGTTGGGGGCTGGGGGCGCTGCTGGCGCCAGGCAGACAGCGTGGCCGAGCAGCAAGAGAGCGCCTCGCCGAAGCGACCGGAAAAGTGCCTGGCTTCGGCAGCCGGCCCAAAAGACAGACCGATGCTACCCCGCCATCCCCGGCATCCCCTGCTTACCTCCCGTCAGTCAGCTCCCGGGTCTCTCCAGCTCCCCTCCCACCTCGCACCGTGTCCGGGAGGGGAGCTGGAGTGACGGCCAACGACAGCCAATCGTCGCTCTCAAGTCCCTCTAACAGCCAATCGCCGCTGCTACTGACGGAACCCGTGCGCGACCAAAACACGGAAGGGGCGGGAGTGAGCGGCAGCCGGCCGCGCGGGAAGGTAGCGGTGTGGACGCCGCGAGTCTGCAGGCTAAGCGCAGGCCGGTTTCCCTTGGGCCCGAATTTCCCCGACTGCGCAGGCTCGGCGCACGGCACCCACTGGGCATGCGCCGAGCTCGGGCTGTGAGCCGAGAGGGGTCTCCCTCCTCCTGTTGGTTACAGCTCCAGCTGGCCGCGTGGGCGTTGAGACAGAGGTAGAGGCGGAGGAAGAGGCGGAGGAGGCTCGGTGCCCAGAACAACGAACCCTGCTCGGCCCAAACTGGGGGTCCTTCACCTTCTTAATCTTGCTGTTTCTTAAATATCAGTATTCCTTATGCCATCTTCTCTTCCTCCCACAACTCTGCCTCCTTTGTTACCAGTCTCAGTGAACGACTCCTGAAACCTGGCAGTCATGTCTGATTCCTCCCTCACACGTCATATCCATTCCATTGCCAATTCCTATAAATTCTGCCCCCTTAACACAGGATCTCTCAAGCTTCCCCCCCTCACCCCACCCTTTCTTGAGCTTCGCAGTCCCATCTCTTGACCATTAGCTACGTCCATCCCGGATGTCTACACTGACCCAACTGGTTCCCTGCGGTCACTCCTGCTTCCCTCCAAACCATTCTCGACGGAACTCTCAAAGTGATCTTTGCAGAGAGCAAATCTGATCAAACCACCACGCTGCTTTAAATGCTCAAACCATACGAGGCTCTCTGGACCCTTCAGCATCTGGGTCCTGCATACTTCTCCCCATCGTATCTTGAGTGCTTCTCGACCTCTCTGCTCCCCAGCTCCGCATTTCTTTCAGCTTCCCCACCACACCTAGCCGCCTTTCCTCTGCTGCCTTGTACTTAATGTTTCTTCTGCCTGGAACAATCTTCTGAAACTGATGGGAACTAATTCCTACTCATTCTTCTGGTCTCAAAGAAGAAGCTTTTTTTTTTTTTTCCTGGAAATCTTCCTGGACATCCTTTTTCTGTGTTTCCCTATTACAGATCTATCACACTTCCCAGGTGGCGCTACTGGTAAAGAATCCTGCCAATGCAGGAGAGGCAAGAGAGGAGGGTTGGATCCCTGGATGGGGAAGATCCCCTGGAGGAGAAAGTGGCGACACACTCCAGTATTCTTGCCTGGAAAAATTTCCTGGACAGAGGAGCCTGGCAGGCTACAGTTCATGGGGCCACAAAGAGTCAGACATGACTGAGCACACATTGTATTGTATTTGCCTATTTAACTTGTCTGCATTCTGCACTGACTCACTCACTCAGTTCAGTGAGGGAGGACAGGGAGTGTGTGTATGTGTGTGACTTTCTACAACCCCATTGCTTAGCCTAGTAACTGAAACTCAGTAAGCATCCAAGACATATTTGTTTAAAAATTATGTACCCTGCTGCTGCTAACTCTGTTCAGTCGTGTCTGACTCTGTGCCACCCCAGAGACGGCTGCACACCAGGCTCCCCTGTCCCTGGGATTCTCCAGGCAAGAACACTGGAGTGGGTTGCCATTTGTTCATTAGGACTGATATTATATTTTCTAGCCTAAATATAAGCCTATATAGTTTACAAAATCAGAAAACCCGTTAAATGTTCAATATAAATAAAATGAACTTAAAGATGCCATGAAAAGTAGAAGTCACAAGAAAATCAGAAATTTGTGCATGAAATTTTTTACTAACAGTGATTAACTTTTGTCCCTATTTTAAAATAAGAGTTTTAAAATATAATTCAAGTAACAAAAATGTTTTATCAACTTTATCCATTCAAAAGCACATAGCTTTAGTAATACTTCACAAATTGCCAACCATGTTTTAATTCAGAATTAAACCACCATAGATGGCTCTTGGCTTTAATTTAACAATTCCTGAAGAAAAATTCATTCACAGAGCTGTGTAGACTCAATTTTTACAGAGAAAAAATTTCAGGATATCTCTGAAACGCACACGTTTCCAAAACTTGAGACAGTGCTTTGCTGTCTAGCATAGTTTACTTCCATCTCAATCTGCTTCTCTTGAAAACAGGCCACAACTTTGGCTGGATAATTCAAGACACATCCTGAGATTTGTTCTTAAAAGCTGCCACAAAACCTTGAAGCATAATTCATACTCATCAAAAACTCTGGATCTCTCCTGAAAGTAGAAAATGGATAAGCTGAATTATGTTTTGTGTTTCCTCTGCGTTCATTTTTTAAATGTCTATTTTTGAAAAGTGATGAGACTCTTCTTCACTACAAAATAGTGCACCGGGCAGCTCAGCACTGGAAACTAAGTTTTCCAGTCATCAACAACTCAATCCACAGATCCAGGAGGAACCTGAATACCTGGCCTCTCATAAAAAAAAAAATTTCATCTGAAATTTTGAGTTCAGTGTGTTGGCTGTCTTGTCATGTTGATAAACAAACTGCTCCTCTGTGAACAAATAAGAGTTTCATTTCTTAGATCAGGGGAAGGAGCTTGACAAATCTCTTTGAGTTTTGATGACTAGAATTTGGCATGTTTCTCATACAAATTGGGCTTCCCTGGTAGCTCAGCTGGTAAAGAATCTGCCTGAAATGCAGGAAACCCTGGTTTGATTCCTGGGTCGGGAAGATCCACTGGAGAGGGATAGGCTACCCACTCCCGTATTCTGGGGCTTCCCTGGTGGTTCAGCTGGTAAAGACTCCACCTACAATAGGGGAAACTTGGATTTGATCCCCGGGTTGGAAAGATCCCCTGAAGAAGGGAACAGCTACACAGTATTCTGGCCTGGAAAATTCCATAGACTGTATATTCCAGTCAGTCAGTTCAGTCGCTCAGTCATATCCAACTCTTTGCAACCCCATGGACTGCACCATGCCAGGCTTCCCTGTCCATCACCAACTCCCGGAGCTTATTCAAACTCATGTCCATCGAGTTGGTGATGCCATTCAACCATCTCATCCTCTGTCATCCCCTCTCCTGCTGCCTTCAATCTTTCCCAGCATCAGGGGCTTTCCCAATGAGTCAGTTCTTTCCAATGATTCAGTGGCCAAAGTATTGGAGTTTCAGTTTCAGCATCAGTCCTTTCAATGAATATTCAGGACTGATTTCCTTCAGGATTGACTGGTTGGATCTCCTTGCAGTCCAAGGGACTTTCAAGAGTCTTCTCCAACACCACAGTTCAAAAGCATCAGTTCTTCCATGCTCAGCTTTCTTTATAGTCCAACTCTCACATCCATACATGACTCCTGGAAAATCCATAGCTTTGACTAGATGGACCTTTGTCGGCAAAGTAACGTCTCTGCTTTTTAATATGCTGTTTAGGTTGGTCACAGCTTTTCTTCCAAGGAGCAAGTGTCTTTTTTTTTTTTTTTTTAATTGGAATGCTTCACGAATTTGCATGTCATCTTTGCACAGGGGCCATGCTAATCTTCTCTGTATCGTTCCAATTTTAGTATATGTGCTGCCGAAGCGAGCACAGCAAGTGTCTTTTGATTTCATGGTTGCAGGCACCACCTGCAGTTATGTTGGACCCCAAGAAAATAAAGTATAGTATAGTCCACGGGGTCACAAAGAGTTGGACACGACTGAGCAACTTTCACTTTCACTCTGTACAAATGAACCAAATATCCATATTCTGCCACCCTTTCAAAATGTTCTGTATGCTCTGGCTAGTATGGACAGGAACATGGGGGAATATTAACAACTCCAAGCTGACTCACCAAAGGCAGGTACCCTTAAAGCCTCTGTGATATAGGTTAGTCAGAATGTCAAGGCTGGAGTGACCTGGAAGATTATCTCGGCCACTCTTCATTTTAGAGATGAGGAAGTTGAGGTCCAGAAAGGAGAAGTGGACTTCTCAAGGTCACTTGCAGGGTCTGTGGTAAACCCAGGTTTTCTGTCCCTGGTTCAGTGCTCTGTCTGACATCCTGCAGCAGCTTATTTGCTTCAAGTCCTGAGTAAAGTCTGGGAGAACAGGAACCAGGATCCTCGAATTTACTAGTGTTGTAATCCCCTGAAACTTGCCCTCATTTAGGAGTGAAAGACTTTTTTATTATGATGAAACCCTTATGAGACTTCCCCCTTCCAATCTGTCTTTTCTGAGGCAACAGCTCACCCTTATTGAGTGCTGACTGTATGCCAGCTGAGTTCTAAGCGCTTTGCTCATTTACTTCTCACCCACACCAAATGATAGCTACTATTAATCACAGTCCCCACTCTACAGATGGGAAAACTGAGGCACTCTGAGGTTACATAATTTCCCCAAGGTCATGCAGATAATTATGTGTGGACCTGGGACTCAGATCCAGGCTAGATCCAGAGCCTCTACTCCAGACTCTCCTATATTCTAGGAGGAGCAGCCTGTTCAAGGAAGGGGAATGAAGATGCTTGTACTAGCTGAAAGGCTTTTTTTCTTCCTGATTGAAATTATCACTACAACTTGACCTTTCAAAGACACTGTGCTCCCATTCTCTCTCCACATGTCCCTCCCTCTGTGCAAGAACTTCACAGACCCAATGTATGTGTCACCTCCCCTACCTGGGTCCCTGTCTCTGATTCTCCCACTCGATTGACACCACAGCCTCACTACCCATTTGCCTTTCAAAGGATGACCATTTATTCAGTTTATAAACTCCAGTTTGACTTTAATAAATTAAATTCCAAGCCATCACACAGCAATGGACATCATCATCTCCCACTATACAGAGGGGCAACCCTACTCTTGCTCCATCATCACCCAGTCTGTAAATAAGACTCCTAAAGCCATCTCTCTGGGGAAGGCTTCCCAGCAGGCTCCTGGCTCCCTCCTTCCAACAGAGCCACTGGTCACAGAGAAGGCATCAAGTACAAAAACGGTAATAAAGGGGGAGGGAGGGATGAGGAGCAGAAGGGGAGGCAGGGAGTGGGGAGTACCTGCCCCCCATCCCGGGCACCAGCCCGGCATTCTATGAGCTGCCAATGTCCTCAGAGGCAGACACTGGTGCTGGTCGGGGTGGGGACCTGAGGGAGGTGTGGGAGCCCCATCCCAAAGGGAATTGCCAACCCTCCTCGGACAGGAGAGAAGGGTCACCTGGGAGAGATGCCCTCTATCCACTGTTCACTGAGGGGCCGGGACCACACGTATAAATAGAAAAGAGAATAAATAAGGGAGAAAGGATCATCTGAGGAGCTGAGCACCCTGGGACTCCTCTGAGGGGGTGGGTGTCAACAGCAGGCAAACGGGCCTGAGGAATGCCCACAGGTGTCAGGACAGAGCCTCCTCTTGCTCCCAGCCACCCACTCCCTCTTCTGTGTCCTTGGCAACGGGTGTCCACTTCTCATACGCTTCCCGTTGCAAGTACCCTTCCAGCTGGCCCCACAGCCCAGGGTGGATAGGGCTTCCTGGAACTCGGGGGGCTTCCCTGGCCCAGGCTGTTGGGAATCCAGGGAGGGGAATGGAAGGGAATGTGGGGAAAGGGCTGAGAGGACTCCCGCTCTCTCCTAGCTCAGAGGGTGAACAGGGCCCTCAGAGCTGAGGGCTGGGGTTGCCATTGGCCTTGGGTTTAGATTTGAAGGAAAAGCGCTTGATAAGACGTCGAGAAAAGCTGCCAGCCTTCTTTCGGACGCTGGGTGTGGTCGCCGTGTTGGAGAGGTCATCGTGTGATTGGCTCAGACCAGCTTCCTTCTGACGTGGCCTCCGGCGGAAGATGAGCTTCGTGCCGCTGCGCAGAAAGCTCACTGTAGGGAGAGAGGGGAGGCTGAGGGGCGAGGTGGGGAGCAGAGCGTGGAAGAGCATGAAGGGGCCCAAGGCATGGAACAGAAAAAACATGCCCTTTCTGCGAAAAACATGGCGGCGCTCGTGGGGTTCTGTGTGCACTCCTGAGGAGGAATGTCCCAGGGCTGGCTACTCTGTGAGGACAGACCCGACAGTTGGGCCTCTTTACTATAGAAAGAAAAAAGCTGAGCAGAGGTGTTCCTAAAAGCCTATAAAATCACAAAGGGACAAAGTGGGTTGACCTTGATTGTTGACTAGATTCCAGGATGTGAGCAAAGAGCAGTATGTCTGGAAAACTTTAAAGGGGTAAATTCAAGACCAATATAATGAGAAAGGTGCTTACACAGCAGGCTTTGGACTTAGGACCCTCATTATCCCAAGAAGTGATGCAGGCTTAAATCATAAATAGTTAAAGACATAAATCATAAATAGTTAAAATAGTTAAAGACGCACTGGCAGAGGGAGGAGGATATTTGGGGCAAGTCTTACCACCTTATAAAGTAGAACTACCGCAGGTATGCAGCGACTGTGTCACTGCTACAGTCACACTCCTAGGGTTGGCCTAGGGAAGGATTTCTTATAGCGGAGAGAGTACAGAATGACGAAAGGAAAGAGAGAAGAAAAGAATAAGGGAAGGAAGATATGCCCTTAGATCCGGGAAGAGAGAAAAACAGAGGTTTTTTAAAAAAGGGAAATAGTTTTGCATCTCTTCTTATTACCCGCGCCTGTAAGATCCAAGCCAAGACCCAATGTAGCAAGACCCCAGTCTTTACTCTGGCGTGGCTGAAACAGGCTGGGAACTCTGATGACCCCTTGGAGGAGGAAGGAGGAGACTGGCCTGAGGCTCCCATGTCCCTAAGTGTCCAGTGGGACCCAGGTGATGAAACTGGGCATCAAAGCGGGGGGAGTGGAACAATGGTAGCACAATAATTAAGAATTCGCTTGCCAATGCAAGGGACATGAGTTCGATCCCTGGTTGAGGAAGATTCCACATGCCTTGGAGCAACTAAGCCTGTGTACCACAACCACTGAGCCAGAGTTCTAGCTCCTGGGAGCCACAGCTACTGAAGCCTGAACGCCTAGAGCCTGTGCTGCACAACAAGAGAAGCCAGCACAATGAGAAGGCCACACACTGCAACAAGGAGTAGCCTCCACTCTCTGAAAATAGAGAAAGCCTGCACGCAGCAACCAAGACCCAGCATAACCCCACAATAAATAAGTACATTTTTTTAAAAAAGGAAGGGCTGCCAATATCACCCCACCTTTGTGATCCTTGAGACTGCGGGTTTCCAGGGCACCAGTAGACCCTGTTTCCGACTCAACATCATCCACAGAGGGCCTCTCAGAAATGTCCGAACGTGTTGTCTCATCTGCTTCCTGGACACTTGTGGGACTGGAGAGGGCATCTACGGGTCCTGGGGACATGGCTGGGGGGTCTGAGGGAGGTGAGGAGGGACCTCCGCTGGGCCCTGCATCATCCTGTATTGAGGCGTCCAAGGATGCCGCATAGCCCAGGGACAGTGCCAACTCATCCTGAGCGATGGGCACCTGGCAGGAAGGACAAGTTTTAACGGGCAACAGTGACCCATGAGGGCTTTCTCCTGAGCCCCCCTCCTTTCCCCGGAGCCCTGTTACCTTGGAAACACCCGAGATGATAAGTGTGCTACGCTTGGTGGGTGTCTTCTTGGCTGCCCGCCCACTGGGTTCAGTCAGCTGGCGAATGGCTGTCTCTGCTACAGGGTCCAGGCCGTTGGAAAGGTGGCTCTCCCCTGCTGGATGACGGATACAGAAGACGGGCAACCTGACTCCTCTCCAGCTCCTTCTTGGACTTGAACTCCTGTGCCCCCCGCAAATTGGTTTTTGACTCCGGGACTCCGGTGTCAACCACCACTCACACTTCCCAATTCCCTACTCACGGCTGCTGCTGTGGGACGTGCTGCTGGGGCCACCACTCTCACTCAGCACCGTCGTCGTCTTCTCGGTCACCTCAACCTTGGACGGGGAGCGGGAGGGGGAGTCTGGTGGGTGGGGGAGGGTCAGTGAGCTGGGAGGTGCTTTAGAGTGGCCCCCACCCCCTACTGTCTTTATTGAGAGGCAGACTTTGTCTGACTCATGACTAAGGCATGATTAATCACAGGGGTGACTAAGAAGATGCCACGGGGACAAAAAGATACCACAGGAACCAATAGGAGTGTGGGAAAGAGCCAGGGGGCCCACCAAGGGCATGAAAATACCGAGAGTGTGCAGAGATGGCATAGGGGTCCAGTGGAAGGAGGGGTAATGCCATGGGACCCGTAGAGCTGGGAGAAATGTCATGGAGAGGCCCTGGAGTAGAATTGCCACTGAGGTCACTGGGTGTGTTGGAGGGTCCCAAGGGCTGCTAGAGGTTGAGGGGTGAGAGAGGGGCGATTAGGCAGCTGGGGCTGGGAAAAGGGAAGACAGACGTGTGAAAAGACAGAGGGGAACTTGGGGAGGTGGAAGTATGAGTACTGTTGTGGGGGCTGGTAGGTCCAGGCTTAAAGGGGAGAGGGCTAGTTAGGGAAATGGACAGATGTACAGGAAAGTTTAGGGCTTCCCTGGGGGCTCAGATGGTAAAGCATCCGCCTGCAATGCGGGAGACCTGGGTTCTATCCCTGGAGCAGGAAGATCCCCTGGAGAAGGAAATGGCAACCCACTCCAGTATTCTTGCCTGGAAAATTCCATGGACTGAGGAGCCTGTAGGCTACAGTCCATGGGGTGGCAAAGAGTCAGACACGACTGAGCGACTTGACTTTCACTTTCAAGGGAAAGTTTGAGAGAGGCATAGGCAATATGGAAGATGTGGTCAGAAAACAGGAGGAGTTGGAATGAGGGCTTTCTTTGCCCCCTCCCTGTCCTGCCACAGATCTGCAGTCCAGGGCCCCTGGCTAGAGCTGGACTCCCAGGCTCCTCCTCTTTACCTAATTTGCCATCTACCCGGGGCCGGGACTGGACAGTGGTGACTGTGGTGACAATGGTGCCATCCGGCATGATGGTCCGGTCCAGCTCAATCTTCTTGGTAGGTGTGATGCTGGGGCGTGGAGTCGAGGGGGTGGAAGTGCCCAGGTTCCGGGGGGAACCCTCCTCATACTGAAGCTGCCAAGGCGGAAAAAGGAAAGAGCCAGGGCCTCAGGACTGGCCTTCCCCTGGGTCTTCCCGTTTCCCCACCGGGAGCAGCTTCTCACCTCTATTGCCATGGTGGCTGCCTGCCCCAGGGCTTTCCCCGGCCCAGGGGTGAGTGGGCACACCTGTCTTCGGGACAGTTGTCTGGAAGGGGAGGCCACAGACAGTGTGGCCTGGCCCAAGAGTTCAGCTGGGGAAAGGGGTGGCACTGTGAGTTGGGTCCATGACCAGGCAGCCCCACTCAGCACCCACCCAGAGGTGCTCCTTCCTGCCCCATACTCACTGTCTCCACAGCCGCTACTCCTCAGCACTTTGAGGATCAGCTCCCGGCTCTGGGGGCCCAGATCCCTGTGGCCAACAAGAGGTGGGGCAGGGAGGGGGAAGATTAACAAACTGAATCCACCCTTGAATTGATCACAGGCCAGAGGCAGAGAGTGCGTGCATGTATGCTCAGTTGTGTTTGACTCTTTGCGACCCCATGGAGTAAAGCCCACCAGGCTCCTCTGTCCACGGGATTTCCCAGGCAAGAAAACCAGTGAGTTGCCATTCCCTCCTCCAGGGGAGCTTCGAAACCTAGGGATCAAACCTGCATCTCCTGCGTTGGCAGGCAGATTCTTTACCACTGAGCCACCTGGGAAGCCCAGAGGCAGAGAGAGATGGATGTAAATAAGATGGAACAAGTGCTCCAATATGCTTCTAAATACAGACTCTTCCTTAGAAAATGGGACGGGGCTGAGCAGGGACCATACTCCTCAGCTGGGCATTCAGAAATTCCAGGTTCCTGCCTTTCCAGTCTCTATGTTGACTCACCTTCTTTTTCTTTTACTCAAGTTGTTCCCTCTGCCGTGAACCCTTGGTCTCTCACACTCTGTTGAAATCCTACTTTTGTTCAAAGGTGTGGTTTAAATGCCACTTCCTCCATGAAGCCTACTCTGATCTTTATTTTTGTGGAATTAAGCTCCCTCACCTAAGCACGCCCGTGGCACTTTTTATAAACCTGGGCTGGAGCACTTATACCGTCTTCTTGATGCACATCTGTCTCTGCTTTGAGCTGGTGATCAACTCAGGGTTGAGGTAGGTGCAACTTGATCATGTCTGTAGCCCTTGGGACTAGGCCAGGGCCTGGCATACAATAGAGGCTCACAGCAAAAATTAAGAGCTGAAAACAGCTGATTCATGTCAGGGCTCTGCTGGAAGGACTTGATCTCAGTCCACGCATGGGAGCAAGGGTGGGGGCTGGGGAGTCACTCCTTACAATGTCAAGTCCTCGCTCCACTCCACCTCAGGCCCAGCCCTCGTGGGCTTGGTCCACTTCTGTTGCATGGGGTTGTCGAGCTCAGCTACACAGCACACTTCCCCAGTGCCTGTGAGGAACCACAAACGTAAAAATGCTCATATCCAAGCTGAGAGGCCATTGAGTAGTAGAAAGGTCATACCCTGGGCAGAGGGGCCAGGAATGCCTGCAGCCACAGCCTTGGTAGCCCACCAGAAGCTTCTGGCTCTCACCTTCCAGCTCACCTCCCAGGTGAGATGCTCGAAGCTGCCTTAGGAATAACCGGATAGGTCTGGGGATGGATGGCTGGGCCTGGGGCGCCATGGGTGGCTTCTCACTGGGAACCTAAGAGCAGGAGGAGGTAAAAAGAGCTGCAAGAATCCCAAAACAGTACACTGGAGACAACATGCACGCAAACTATTTGCTTTGAGTGCCTACTCACCAGGCCCCCAGGGGCAGAGCAAGCCCTGAGGTTGACCATCATAGCTGGCTGGGTGCTGACTATGGCATCCTCAATCAGCTCCTCAATAGTAGAGAGCTCTACTTGCTCCTCACCTCTCTGCAGGAAGGGGAACAAGGAGGTGAGGCCCTCAGCTCTGCCTCCCCCTCCCTGTTCTGTCTCTTCTTTCCAGCCCTTCCCCCTTACCTCTCTGGCTTGCAGCTTGGGAAGCACCGTCAGGCTGAGATCTGGGCGATCAGTGAAGGCCCAGGATACAAGCAGGCCTTCGCCAAGGATTTCCTCCAGGTTGACTTCCAACTGGGGACAAGGGATAAAGGGACTGGGTTGACTTGCCCGACTCCTCCAACCCCTTAGGACCCTCTCTTCCCAAATTCCATCTTAGAGAGAAACCAAACCAAAAAGGCAGAGGCAACTGAACCTCCCGCCCCCTGCCCAACTCCATTTCCCACACCCCCTCCACCTGTGTTGGTGGCAGTGTCAGAGTGACGTGGTAGGTCTCCATGGAGACGGCAGCGGGGGACTGCTGGGTCACAGAGACTGGGAACATCACCTCCTCAGCAGAGAGCTGGCAGTGCAGCACCTGAGACAGCCAAGGCACGGAGGCAAGGTCAGGCATGGAGGAAGATGCTCAACTCGGCCCAGCCCTGTCCTGCCTGGGAGTGGGTCAGCAGACCCCTCTCCAGTTTCCCTTGGGAATCACCTTTTGGAGGGTCCAACTCTTTTGCAACTCCTTTGTGACCCCAAGGACTGTAACCCGCCAGGCCCCTCTGTCCATAGCACTTCCCAGGCAAGAACACTAGAGTGGGTTGCCATTTCCTTCTCTGAGGGGATCTTCCCGACCCAGGGATGAAACCTGAGTCTCCTGCGTTACAGGCGTATTCTTTGCCACTGAGCCACCAGAGAAGCCCTTGGAGTGGTCATAAATTCATAAAAGAATGATAAAATTCAGACTTCTCCAGAAAAATGCAGATATGCACACAAGTACTACATTTTGCCTGTAACTTCAATGGGATTCTCTGACCTCCTGAAGCCAATTCTGGGATTCCTAAGGCATTCACAGACTTCAGGTTAGAACCCTCAGAGTAAACGGAACTCAGGATCAGCCCCCACCCCAGTCCTAAAGAAGGCAGTACCCATCAGACCCTTACCATGGTGCGCTCTGATTGGTCTATGCAGGTCACATGACTGATGCTGGCTTTGGGTGGGAGTTGGGGCACCTCCTCAAAGGCGATTTGGATGGAGCTCTGGGGGAGTAATGTGGGCATAAGGTCAGGTCTCTGGAGCTGCCCCTGCAGGGCTGACCTACTCAGTTGCTGGCTAGGCCCTGGCACTGCAGATGCTTCAGCTGCAGGCTGGCTTCTGGCTCCTCCTTGGCACAGGGCTTTAGGACAGGAAGTGTTTCTTTTGAATCACACCTCTTCAGGGGTCTGCAGGTGTGAGGCAGACCTGGGGAGCTAGACCACCTCAGAGACCAGATCACCTTGAGCTGAAGACCCTAGATTCCTCCTTGAATGCCAGGAGCCTTCCTCCTCCCCCTACCTTCTTCCCTACCCCTGAAGAAAGGTGTGCATAGAAAAAACAATAATAAAGGTGTTGGTGCCACCTATATATCCTAGCTGGGCAGGGAGAGACACGCTGAGCCAAGGGTGAAAGCAGTAGAGCCACTTATTCAAGACAAGAACTAAGCCTTCTTCCAGCTAAATGGGATGTGGAGGCACAAAGTATGACTCTACCCATATTCTTGGAGATGAAGGCTAGCTCAGCATGGGGGAACTTTACCAGAGGAACTGGGAAGAAAAGCAAGCTCAGAGGGCTCAGCAGCCAGGGACCTGGCTAATTCCTCAAGGCAGAGAGCAAGGTGGCATTAGGGAGCAGAAAGCTGCTTAGCTTAGGTGTTGTAAGAGCTTCCTAATTCTTCCATAGTGGAAGCAAGCTGCTGCAGCCCCATCCAGGGAGCAGGATGGGAAGAACTGAGGAGGGGGCACAGACAGAAACAAATCCACAGGGCTCATTTGCCTGGCAAACTGGGGAAAGCCAACTTCTCTGTTACTGTAGCAGTCTTGTCCGAAGGTCAGGCCAAGGGAGATGGGTGGTTAGAACCCCAATCTTCCCACCCCCTCCAAGGGAGGCTAATGTCCAGCTGAGTCAGCTGTCTTGGGGAGTCAGCTGTCTTGGGGAGTCGGTCGTCTTGGGGAGTCAGTCCTGACAGAGGAACAAGGTACAGGGAGAGCTGGGTGGAAGACTGAGTTCATGGTGCAGACTGACAGATGCCGTCTGGCTTTCTGGTCAGCTGGGTGAAGGAGGAAGAGCACTTTCTTGTGTGTCTACTTCTGTTTCCAGGCATCTGGGCAGCTAGTTGAGTGAAGCCCTCCAACTAGTGGTGGCTGGAAATGGAGAACCTTCTGAGCGAGGCGGTTCACAGGCTGTGAAGGCCAAGAAGAGTGGGGACCCCAAGACAAGGAGGTCTCACTTCCCACTCCCACCTCAGTCTTATGACCATGCTTCCTGCCCCACTTCCTAGGAGGCCAGCTGCTGGTGGTGCAATGGGAGGAAGTAGGCTGGGCTGGTTTGTGACTGACCCTCAAGGGACTGCTCTAGGCTCATATGCTGGGAGGGCCATGGATTGTCAGTCTCCTTTCCACCTGAACACCTTTCCTTCCACACAGACATGGCAGGGAGCATGAAGAAGGATGTGTTAGACTGGAGCAGTGAAATTACTGAGGGATGGGGTGAAGGGTGGGATTCAGGCTTCTCAGGGACCTGCCTGGTCACACCAGGGATCTGGGGCATGAAGTGCTGACTGGGTGTGGTGGCAAGAGGACCAGGCAGATTCTTTCACAGGTGCACCTGTCTCTTTTCTATGCCTGCCAGCCCTGCTCTCCCCCCACTGCCCCCCCCACCCACACACACAACCAGCACCTAGGCTAGGCGGAAGTGCCCTGGGGCACAGGGATTAGCGTTGCTATGAGAACAGCAAGTTGTGCACCGGTTTGGAGCCAGAGTACCTAGACCACAGGAATAGAAAATTTGGGATATAGCTGGATTTCCACAATGCCCAGTCACACCTGCACCCTTCTCTCTGATCCCAGAGGGGAAGAGATGCCATGGGGTTCCTCAGTTGATCCCCACCCCCATACGATCCTCCTGGCCTGAGCAGTCCTTCCTCTAAAAAAAAAAAAAAAAAAAAAAAGGCAGAGTGGGGGGACCATCTAGGTCCTGTCCAACTCACCCCATCCCTGCAGGCCTGCTCGTTCAGCGCTCGAACCCAAGCCCGCTGCCAGTTCTCCCGGAAAGACTTGAAGGCGAAGAGAGATGCCAGAAGGCCCCGGACGCCTGGCTCCTCGGGTGCGCCGGCCCGAGTCGCCCTTAGCCTCAGCAGCGAGCGCCACACGCCCAGCTCCCGCAGGGAGACGGCGGGCTCGGCAGCGAAGGCGGGTCCCTGGCCCCGGCCCCCGCGGGCCCGCGCCAGCCACAAGCTCCGGGCATACTGCAGCAGCCAGCCCAACACCGTGAGCAGTGAGGCGGCGAAGAGGATCAGCAGGGCTGCCCAGCCCACGTCCCGCTGCCCCCAACCCGGATCCATGCTCCGCGTGGGTTCCGGTCCCGGTTCCAGCTCAGGCTCAGCCGCTGCCCCGGGGGAGCATGGCCCGGGCGGGCCGCGGGGCGGGGGCGGGCTCCCCCGGGGCTGGGCGCGCGGGATTGGGGGCTCTCCGAGGCTGGGTGCCCGGGACTAGGGGGTGCCACAGATCGAGAAGAGGAGGTTCCTGGGGGGTCGCGACGCCGGGGTCCCTCTCTCCGTAGTCCGGGGCCCTCCTCGGTTGATCCGCCAGTGCGACCCGGGTTAGTCGCCGGCCAGCGCCCGACTCCTCCCACGGCGGGCGCCCCGCCGGACCCGGGCGGAGACTCGTCTGCAGAGACGCTGTGGCTCACGGGCCGGCACCGGCTCCCGGAGGGCTGCGTGCGCAGAGCTGACACTGACAACACGGCCGGCCCCCCGCCCCCACCCTGCCTTAAAGGAGCCGCACCCGCGGGGGCGGGGCTTAGGGAGCCGGGAACTCCAGCTCTGGAAGACTGTGGGAGGAGGAGCGGAACGGGGAGGAGGTCCCTGGGTGGGAAATAGGCGGGATCTTTAACTACCCCGCCCCATCCTGGAATCGGGGGTACTCCTGCTCCCCTGAGCTCAAGGTAAGAGTAAGCAAGAGTAACTGCACTCAAAGAGATGCCGCCTCTGCTTTCCCCTACGCTCCTTAGCTTTCCATAGTTTGGACGCCTGTGGGGTTAAAAAGGAGGTACCCCCTGTGGATAGCATCAACCCCTTATCCCAACACTCCCAGGTTCCGTAGCTTCTTGGTTCCTAGCCGAAGCTAGGCTCTGGGTGTGTAGCTGCAGAGCATCTGTCCTAAACAGAAGCGCCTGGCAGAGGTCCAGCTGATACCCACCTGAGAGAGGTTGAGAACATGGAATATTGACCCCCCTCATCCTAAGAGACAGCCTATTAACCTCCTTGCTCGTGTGGGTTTGTTCTGGAGATACTTCCCAAGCCTGGGGCTGCTTCTGTTTTTAAAAATAATGTATTTCCATAGTAACAGCTTCTGCCTAAGGAGCACGTGTAGAGGGGTTGGTAATGAGAAGGGAGCTGGCACTGCAGCACTGGACTATCAATAGATTCAGCCAGAGGACTGAAATATATGATATCTCAGCACGCATCCAAAAATGTTATAGGTACACTCTGGCCTCAGAATCCATCCCTTTTCCTAGATGTAAGGGGATGGATTCCATTCCTATAGGACAGAGGCTTGTCATTGCTTTCTGGAGGCAGGGGAAGGAAAATTCTACAAAAAGATTCAGAGGAATCTCCATTCCCCAAGAGGCCCTTTTTCTCTACATATATATGGCAGGCCTTCCTTAGAGAGGTAAACAGGAAGGTGTTCAGTATCTCTCTCCCAAATCCAGTCATTAGTCTGAGCAATGAGCACATGGAAGTGAACAATGTCCTCTTAAAGTGTGGGGCTGCAGAGCTAAGCAGAACCTGCCACGTTAGCGACAGGGTGCCTGAGCCATGGGAGGTGTACGAAAGCCTGGGGCATCCCCAGATTTCACTCTAAGGAATGGGGTGTGGGTGACCTTGCTGTGGCCCTGCCCATGCATCATCATTGGATTCCTCAAACTATAGGTTTCCCTTGTAGCTCAGTAAAGAACGTGCCTGCAATGCAGGAGACCGGGGTTCGATTCCTGAGTCGGGAAGATCCCCTGGAGAAGAAAATGGAAACCCATTCCAATATTCTTGCTTGGAGAATCCCATGGACAGAGGAGCCTGGCGGGCTACAGTCAGTCGATTGGATCGCAAGAGTCAGATGTGACTTAGCAACAAAACCACAAACTACAGAAGTCCTAGAGTGTGGATTTTAGAGGGCAAAAAAAGTGGGGACCCTGTATTAACTCATCTCTCTTCCCGCATATTCAGTCAAGATACTTTAAATATAATGAAGTCAACTCCTTCAGGAAAACAATCATGTTTATTTCAGTTTGTGTCCCTACAGTACTTAAAAGTTTCCCAAGCACAAATTCTTTGTACTTTTAAGAAGTCTAACAGAGGGACTTCCCTGGTGGTCCAGTGGCTGGGACTCTCTGTGCTCCCAATGCAGGACCCCCGATTTTGGTACCTGGTCAGAGAATTGGATCCCACGTGCCACAACTAGGAGTTTGCATGTCACAACAAAGATCGAAGGTCCTGCATGACGTGGCTGGGACCCAGCACAGCCAAATAAATAAATATAAAGAAGCCTAACAGAAAATATTCCAATATACATGTAAACACTGAGATATTCTATACTGTTTCCATCTTTTGAAAATCTATTTGTATCATCTAAGGGGAATGGGAGATCTTGGGGCTTGCTGATAAAGGAGAGGCAGGAAGAAGTGGAAAAAAGTAACTCAGCTGCCTGGAAAAAGCCACAGATATGGTCCTGTAAGTGTCATAGATCCAAACCCTCCAAAGCTGTCTCATTATGACTTGTTCAGCACTGTGAAACATTTCTAGGACAGTCTTTTCAGGCAATCGGACTTAATAATGCATTGGCTTTGCTTACTGGAAGGCACTCAGGGCTCCCTAGCAGGAGATGTGCATCTCAGACATTGCCTGCTCAGCCCAAGAAACCAGCTGAAACCATTGACAACCCACCTGATCCATGGATCCTAGGATGAGTATCAGCATATAGGCAGATGCTTTGAACTTGTATCAGGACAGGCACAAAATTTCAAGTGTGCCCAATCATGTGTTTGTTTCTCCTTGTGAGTCTGATAATCAATTGGGCATTTACCATCATGGGAACAAAAATATTCCGATTATATAACAAGTATCCAAGTAACCATGTTCTGATAGTAACAGGTATGCATGTTACTATCCATGAATCCCCAGTGTCTTGTTTTTGAACAAGTCCCCTACCCTCTTCCAGTGGAGGTTGTGGGGGAGGGCTAACGATCTCTGGAGAAGAAAGAGACGAAGGTTCCCAATGCCAAGATGGGAAGATTTATTAGGATTGGCCTCCTAATAAAACAGGAAATAGATACAGACTATTCCTCAGACCTCCAGGGAGTCTCAGCCTGCTCCTGATCAACCAGATATCTGAATGCTGCCTCCTCTGGGGCTCTCACAAGCTCCTCCTTTCCACCTGCTCCTGGTGTCTCACTTTCCCTGTTTGAAAGGCCCTTCCACTCTTGTCACATACTGAAATCTTTGGAGATATTACTCTTCCTCAAGGTCCTCTCACTTCCCCTGGTCACAACTAATTGTTCTCTCCTATTGCCCTCTGTACCTCTTTCAGATGGAGACTCATTATATGTGTTGATGCCTTCTATATAGATATCTGTGTGCTTACCCCCAGGGGGACACCCTGTGGAACAGAAAACACTTTGCCTCTAGGGAATTACAGATGCACACTCATGTACCCATGTGCAGCTAGCTGCACACTCACACACAGAAAAACAATACCAGTGGGATAATAAGTACTGAAAAACTGGTGGAATACAACTATCAATAATTACTGGCTTGATATATATATATAAGCCGTATATATGGCTTTATGTTGTTAGTTAGAGCCACCTTCAGATGGCTCAGAGGTTAAAGCATCTGCCTGCAATGCGGGAGACCTGGGTTCGATCCCTGGGTGGGGAAGATCCCCTGGAGAAGGAAATGGCAACCCACTCCAGTACTCTTGCCTGGAGAATCCCATGGGCAGAGGAGCCTAGTGGGCTACAGTCCACGGGGTCGCAAAGAGTCGGACACGACTGAGCGACTTCACTTTCAAGTAGAAAGGACATTTGAGAGACAAGAGGGACTACCTTTGGCCTAAAAAGAGTCAACCTGACTCCGACTTTTATTCCAAAGAATGAAGAAACTATCAGCATACTTGAGTTCTCTCCTCAACTTCCTCGTGATGATTTCTTCCCTGAGGACTGGAAATCATTTGCCACCTAAGAGCCTGTGAATGCGTAACAAGGGAAACAGGTGCCAAGCAAAAGGCACCTGACCTGGAGGGAGAAACCTGCCTGGGAACTCCTCAGGTTTACAAGAAGCCAGAACTTTGGGGTCTGGTTCTCCTGCTTAGTTCTTTCAAAAGCCTCGGCCTCACCTCCTCGGATTGGAAGGCTGCCACAGTCTAATGATCCCGCACGAAGGAAAGTCAAGTACTGGGTTAAATCCAAGACCTGAGAGCACTCCCAGCCCCATCAGTTCTGAAGTGCGCCGCTATGTTGCCCGGCAACTAACTGCTATTGCGGGGGTAGAAGGTGGGTGGGATGATGAAGGAAAAGTACCTGAATCAAGGACACCGGAAAACATGAAGTGGGAGGGGTTTTTCAAGTGTCGGCGCTTAAAATTTACATCATCTTCCAAACTGTAGCTGAGTTTCGGGGAACTGAGTTGTGTTTAGCTTGGCTTCCTTCTCAACGTTGACTACCTTGGCGACAGGTTTTCTACAAGGAGCAGGTGCTGCTCTACATCCTTATCCCGCCTGCCCTCCCCCTGCCCCTCCTGCTTCCTGTAGCCATCTTCCCTGTTCCAGAGGCGTCCCAGAGTAAACGCCAGGCATTGGCTCTTTTAGCGTGACCAGCAGAGGCCGACGGAGCTAAACCTGACGTGGAACCAAAAATAAGCCGCGTCAGACACGTGGTACAAGGAGGCGTTCATCTTGGAACCGGGCAAGGAGTTTTTCCGCTTTGGGCTGTACATTTCTAATATGGTGTTGCGAAAGAATCTGCTTTTGTTTGTCCTTCTTTAATTGCTTTTCCAGATCCCTGGTGATGATTCATCTCTCGAATCAGGGATTTGGTTTAAAATCACACTTCTGTCCCCACTATTATGCCCGTATTAAAAATGGCCGCCTCCTTCCACTGATAGTTGCTCTGCGAACTAGATCCGGGCGGAAACAGTGGGTAAGCAGAGGCAGAGGGGCAGAGCCAAGGTTGCTTCATAGAGGCTCGCGGGAGTCCCGAAGGCGGCTCAGGTCAGAGTTGTTGGGTTTTGCTCAGGCTGCTGTAGGAAGAACCAGCCTGTGGGGAGTGGCTACATCTTACTGCTGGAGCTTGCCCATTAGCTAAGAAGGCGGCCGAGTGGGCCCCCTGGCAGGTCACCATGTGGGCCTTCCCGGAGTTGCCTATGCCGCTGTTGGTGAATTTGATCGGCTCGCTGATGGGATTTGTGGCCACACTCACCCTTATCCCTGCTTTCCGAAGCCACTTCATCGCCGCGCGCCTCTGTGGCCAGGACCTCAACAAATCCAGCCGGCAGCAAATGTGAGGGGCCGGGCAGCGGGGGGGAAGGGGTGGGCAGAGGCGGGGACTGGAATGCTTGACTGCGCGCTAGACAAAGCGCTAACCTAGCAGCCAGCCCGGGATCTGGGAAGTGGAGGGCAGATCTGGTTAGTATTGGGGAAGGGATGGAGGCGGAAAGGTGGGACCCTTGGGTGTATCTGGGACTCCAGTGGTGGTGCCCTTCCCCGCCAAATTAGGTGACGGTACTGCTTGTATTAGTGAGTGACCACGCCCCCTTTCCTCTTTTCCCCCCCTTCACCTGACTTGCTGCTGGGCCACAGCCCAGAGTCCCAGGGAGTGATCAGCGGTGCTGTTTTCCTTATCATACTCTTCTGCTTCATCCCTTTTCCTTTCCTGAACTGCTTTGTGGAGCAGCAGTGTAAAGCCTTCCCCCACCATGAAGTAAGTGGGTTAGTGCGGGCGGCTGCCTGGGGCTAGGGCTAGGAGTTAGTGAAGTTATTTGGGTTTGCGGGGAGGAGCTGAGAACGGACGAAAAGACGGGTCTTCTTGAAAGGAATGGTGAAGTGGGAGTAGGCTGGAGCCATGACATGCCCGAGCCTCCCCCAGTTTGTGGCCCTGATAGGTGCGCTCCTTGCCATCTGCTGCATGATTTTCCTGGGCTTCGCGGATGATGTGCTGAATTTGCGCTGGCGCCATAAGCTGCTGCTGCCCACAGCTGCCTCACTACCTCTTCTCATGGTCTATTTCACCAACTTTGGCAACACGACCATTGTGGTACCCAAGCCCTTACGCCCGATCCTTGGCCTGCATCTGGACTTGGGTGAGTAGCACTGCCACTTCTGCCCCTATGACCCCTACTTCAGGGCACCCTTGCCTTCCCTGAGATATCCGGCCGAGCATCCTTCCTGGTGCTCCACATTCTCCTTCCTGTTTTGTCCCCACCCCCCACCCCTCCCCCCCGTGTCTTCTTAGATCCTTTTGTTGACCTTTCATCCTGCACTTGGTCCTCACCACTTTTGTCAGAAGAATATCCTTAAATCCTCATTCCACAGGCGGCATTACTTTTCTTATTGTCTTCTTCCCGCAGGGATCCTGTACTATGTCTACATGGGGCTGCTGGCAGTGTTCTGTACCAATGCCATTAATATTCTAGCAGGAATTAATGGCCTTGAGGCTGGCCAGTCACTCGTCATTTCTGCTTCCATCATTGTCTTCAACTTGGTGGAGCTGGATGGTAGGTGGGATTGGAATAGGGAGAGAAGTCTGAGTGTTAAGGAAGCGGCCTGATCTCTGGCTTTGGGGAATTCAGAAAAAATGTGATATGTGAGTAATTACGGAAAATAAGGGGAGCTATTTACTTATTAATAGTAAGTTACAAATAGTAACTAAGATTTGTTAAGTGTGAGAAAGAAAGCCTAGCATTTATAAAGGGTTTGTCACTAATAGGTAGGCCATAGCCTTCTCCTATTGAACATAAACAATTTTATAAAACCCCAAATCAGATAGGGTAACTCTATCTGTGACCAAAACCAGACCCTCTCTATAGCTGTGTCTGAGAATAGACAAAACCACAGGAACACAGTACATCTCACAATGACCAAGATCCCCTGCTGGCTAAAATGAATGGTTGCTGCTTCCTTCTGATAACAGTTCAGTTCTTCTCACTTCTTGGATAAAAATTATTAAGCTTCTCAATCATGGCACTAACCCTGCCGACAGCACCCAGTCCAGGGCAAAACTCTGTTTCCTTGCATCCTCTGCAGAATTACTTAAAACAAATCCTATAACAAGTCCTCCTAACACCTCCTTACTGAGGCATCCTAAGGTTCCCCACAGTGTGTGGGTTCCAAAGTGTCCCTTGTTACACCTCAGTAAACTTAGCTTTGCCTCCAGGCATGTTTCTAGTGGTCTTTGGCTGAAGGACCTCCATAAGGGCTTATTAAAGGGAAAAGAGGAAAGGGGGCGTGGTCACTCACTAATACAAGTTAAGCACGTTAAAAATGTAATCTCACTTTAAATTCTGTAGCAGCTCTATGTGGCAGGTATTTTTTATCAACTTTTTTCACAGATGAGAAACTGAGACTCGGAGAAGTTAAACGTGTCATGATAGGTTAAATGTGTCATGATCAAGCTCACTCAGGAAGTAAAGCTGATATTCAAACCAGGGTGTGAATGGTCTGAACCAAATGTAAGACAGTAACTAGTTTAGGAGGGGTTCATGAAAGAAGTGAAGTATTGGAAATTGCCTGGGCGATATACAAGGGGTAGTGAGTCCTTGAGACTTTAGAGAGGTGGACTGTATAGCTTGGGAAAGAACTTAGAGACAGAGGAAAATAGGACCATGATGTGCAGGGGAAGTGGACATCAACTTTTCCTTCTTTCTTTTCCCCCTTCTTCCAAAGGTGATTATCGTGATGATCACATCTTTTCCCTCTACTTCATGATACCCTTTTTTTTCACCACCTTGGGACTGCTCTACCATAACTGGTAAGTAGGCCTGTGGACGGGGGGACAGCTCTTTAGACATGTGGCAGGTATTGTCGTGATTGTGACCCATCTCCTGATACAGAGGCTAAACCTGCACATCTCTGTATTTTCTCTGGGTCTTTAGTTGGTTATATTGTTAAGTCTTGGGCTTCCCCAGTGGCTCAGCGCTAAAGAATCCGCCTTCAATATAGGAGACCTGGTTCAATCCGTGGGACAGGAAGATTCCCTGGAGCAGGACATGGCAACCCACCCCAGTATTCTTCCCTGGGAAATTCCATGGCAGGCTACAGTTCATGGGGTCACAAAGAGTCAGACATGACTGAGGGACTTAGCATGCACACATTCGTAAATCAGTCACTGGGGCAGATGCTGTGGAGCCCCCAGGAATAGAAGGAATCAGGGCCTTGGTTCCTGGAGAGTTGCTGGGAGAGTGGGAACCCTCTCTGAGCCAGATCTAGCCAGGGCTAGCCCAGTGCCCAGGATGTGTAATGTGAGATAAAGGATTGCTAACACCTCTTGCTGCTGGCTCAGATCCTCTCCCCCACGCAGGTACCCATCACGGGTGTTTGTGGGAGATACCTTCTGTTACTTTGCTGGCATGACCTTTGCCGTGGTGGGCATCTTGGGACACTTCAGCAAGACCATGCTCCTCTTCTTCATGCCCCAGGTGTTCAACTTCCTCTACTCACTGCCTCAGCTCCTGCATATCATCCCCTGTCCTCGCCACCGTATGCCCAGGTAGCTTTGGGGCTTGAAAGGGACATCATAGCTTTGTCACTTGGGCTGCCTTAGACATTTGCTGTGCAAAGGGAGTGGACCCAAAGAAGGGCTTTCTCCACACAGTTAGCCCTTTATACATTACAGAGCACATTTAGTTACATGATCTCATTTAATGTTCACAGCAGCACTGATCACACAGAAGTATGCAGCAGAACCAGAAATAGATCTCAGGGTGTTTGACTCTATATTCAGTGCTCTTTCTATGAGTTAACCACAGTGAGGAGAGTTCTTTGTGTAGTGGCCCAGTCACATGAAGCTCTCTTCCCCTGCAGACTCAATACCAAGACAGGCAAACTGGAGATGAGCTATTCCAAGTTCAAGACCAAGAGCCTCTCTTTCTTGGGCACCTTTATTCTAAAGGTAACAGGGTAACAAGGAGGTAAGGCTCTAGGCTGCCATTCTGAATTCAGGGAATGGGAAAACCTAGGCCTACATCAGACCCTAGGGGAGTTTGCAAGCATTCAGCAGATCCCATTCCTGAAGCATAAGTATTAGCAAAAGTTCTCTCCACCTTTGGCCTCTCCAGGTAGCAGAGAACCTTGGGCTACTGACGGTGCGCCACAGTGAGAATGAGGATGGTGCCTTCACTGAATGTAACAACATGACCCTCATCAACTTGCTACTTAAAGTCTTTGGGCCCATGCATGAGAGAAACCTCACCCTCTTCCTGCTGCTGCTACAGGTGCAATGCTATTGGGGGTGTGGTTTACACTTCCTTGTCTCCCTCTCTCCAGGGTTCTTACTATAGTTCGTTTCTCCTTGCAGGTCGTTGGTAGTGCTGTCACCTTCTCCATTCGGTACCAGCTTGTCCGACTCTTCTATGATGTCTGAGCCCCCGATCCATTGCCCTTTGCTTCACAGCCTCCGGGGTTCCTGACTCAGGCCAACATCTCCTGGACCAAGACTGCCAACTAGCCCAGGCCTCTCCCACCCTTCATTTTCCTCCAAATTTTGTTCTCAGCATTTCCTTTCCCCTGTGATTATTGACACGTGGGCCTGTCTTGCTCTCTAATGACTGGTGATTGGACTTTGCCTATGGCTTTCTTCAGCTTGCCACTCTCCCTCTCCATCCCATCTTTGCTGCCTCCTAAGTTGGGGTACTGTAGCTTTTATGCAATTGCCCACAACTCTGACACTCAAGGAAAATGCTGGACTTGGGGACAGAACCCTGGCTGGGGATAGAGACACAGGTTCAAAGGTGACTTGACATTTGACTATAAATTAAGTATTCTGATGATTAAGAGCAGACCGGGGGCCAGGTGCTCCCAGTGGTGACAATAAAGTATTGTCTTTTTCTTGTTGTTCCTATAGGTATATTTCCTATGTGGGCATTGTAGGGTGGATGGGGAAGGTTGAAGGAGGTATTTCCTCGGAGAGGATGCCTATCTCTGTCCCATCCTTTTTTCTTTCTTTCTTTCTTTTTAAGCGCACCAGGCGCCTCCTAGCAAGAAGTGATCAGAAAGAACAGACCAGACAGAACATGTTGAATAAATGTGAAATCCTGCTGCTTGGGTGGCATAAAGGGCCATAAGATTGGGGTTATCTGTTCTCTGGGGTAGGGTTGGACTTTAAGTGGGGGTCTCATTCCTTCCCTTTTTCACTCTTCTTTTGCCAGGTAGGAGGAGGGAGTGACGAGACCTAGGACAGGAGGCAGAGGTAGTTGTGGTGCTGACTCTTTTCCTTTAAAAATCTTAGGCCTGCCTTGCGCAGACTTCCCAGACGCTCTTGAGGTGGCTTCCGATTCTACCCTTCTTGTCTTCCGGTTCTGGTCTCGGGCTATAGCGTTTAAATCTGGCGCGCTTCACCTGGATTGGCCACAGCCGAGACTGGCTGGCTGTCGGGTAGTCTCTGCGCCTCCTCCCGTGTTCCCCGGGCAGAGGGTTTTCAAATTCGACCAATCGGCGGGCGCGTTCCCTCAACTGAGGCGCGTCACCGAAGAGTTAACCTCAGCCAACCAGAGGCGAGTATTCGAGAAAAGAGCCAATCAGAAAGGCGCGGGGGTGTGCCCTGAGGGGCTTATAAGGGCAGCCCGTGGTCGCGCGCGGAAGCGTTAGACTGCGGCGGGTGGCTGTTCCTGTGTTTTGTTAGCCGTCCTCACCGCTCCTCTACCTCATACAGCATGTCTGGCCGCGGCAAGACCGGCGGCAAGGCCCGTGCCAAGGCCAAGTCGCGCTCTTCGCGAGCAGGCCTCCAGTTTCCCGTGGGCCGCGTGCACCGGCTGCTGCGGAAGGGCCACTACGCCGAGAGGGTGGGCGCCGGCGCGCCGGTCTACCTGGCGGCGGTACTCGAGTACCTCACCGCTGAGATCCTGGAGCTGGCGGGCAACGCGGCTCGCGACAACAAGAAGACGCGGATAATCCCCCGCCACCTGCAGCTGGCCATCCGCAACGACGAGGAGCTCAACAAGCTGCTGGGCGGCGTGACGATCGCCCAGGGAGGCGTCCTGCCCAATATCCAGGCCGTGCTGCTGCCTAAGAAGACCAGCGCCACCGTGGGGCCGAAGGCGCCAGCGGGCGGCAAGAAGGCCACCCAGGCCTCTCAGGAGTACTGAGGGCGCCCGTGCCGCCACCGCCCAGCCCTCCCCTCTACACCACAAAGGCCCTTTTAAGGGCCACCACAGCACTCACAGAAAGAGCTGGGCCACTTCGGGCTCCCGGCCTGGCGGCCGCGCTCTCGTCCCTTCCCGGCCCGCCCCTCCCCCCCGCGGCTGGCTCCCGCCGAAGCCCGGCGGAGGGCGTGCGTTCGAACGCCGCTCGGCCCCGGGAGCGAGCTCGTGACTCGGCCGGCTTGGCCCCAGAATGCCGATGGGCTGCGGGGAGGCCGCGGCACCTTCCGGAAAGCAGGGCCGGGGAGTGCGGGGAGGAAGGTGAGTCGGTGCGGACGGTCGCCGGCGAGGCCGTGCGCTCTGCTTCAGCTCGGTGCTTAGGACAGGACTCGATTGTCGCCGCCGGCGGAGTCAATCGGTTGCTTCATTTCGTCCCGGGACCCCTTTTGTTGCCGGATCTCGGGCCTCGCGCGTCCGCGTTCCCTCCATCTTCATTCGCAGGCCTGTGCACGTACTGGAAGAAACCCTTCGCGGCGTGACCGTCTCCAACACTAGCGGGTCCTGGCGGCGTGGGGTCTGCGGGAGCCCTGCCCCCGGGCCCGCCCCTCCTCCCCGCTCCCTTCCCGTCGGGTCCATTCCGCCTGCCAAGCACCTAGATACCAGCACAAGTCCGTTAATCCCCGTCTGGACTGAGCCGCCTTTGGCTTCGGAACTGGAATTTTGCAGCTAACCCATCCAAAACTAGTACTTTAGGTATTGGGGGGAGTTTCAGATGGACTAATTTTATTAAAGGGTTGTTTTTTCCTAAAGAAAAGTGAGGTGTCTTCATTTTGCGAAAGGGTTGTAGAGTCGACTCTGTAGATACCTGAAGGTAGTGGGGGAGGGGAACCGATATAAGGCTTTACTGTTAACTGGAGCGACAAATTGTAGATTATTAAGATGATGGCTTTCTTGGCGTTCCCTGGGAGACACTCGATTCTGTCAAAAAAATAGGAACTACTGACAGAAGGCGTTTTTCAGGAGAACTTTGAAAGGGTCCTAGCCTCAGAGATCAGGCATAAATAAAGAGTTTTGAGTTTGTCTTTCCTTTTCTGCAGCTCCACCAAAAACAAAAACCACCTTTAAATTTGGTTTATTAGTAGAACTGGTTACATTCAAAGGCTGTGGCTTATTATTAAGATTTTTTTCTCTAGAGAGGAAGCCCCCACCTACTGGGGAGGCAAGGCCCCTCGGTGAGACAAGTCTCTGGAAGTCTCTGCCCCTGCAGTTCAATCCTGTGGGGGTAGCCACTCCTCAGGTAGCAGAGGGCTGGGATGTAGGCACTGGACACCAGCAAGGCAGGCACCTGTGCCCCACAGACCAATTAGTGGGCTTCATTGAGCTGCCGTGCAACATCCAAGATGTTCTTGGCTCCTTTGTTCAGCAACAAGGTGGCCAGGCTGATGCCCAGGTTCTCAGCAGCCAGCTGGGGTTGTCGTGGAATGTTCCGGGCAGTGATGCCCACCAGCTGTGGATCATCTTCAGGGCCATCTTCATGCTGGGCAAAGGAAGAAGGGTTGGATTTGGTGAGAAGGAGAGGGGAGGTAACAAAGATGTGTTTCCCCCACCCTGCAGCGTTGGCACCTGGACAGGGACATGGATGGTGGTTTGCATGGTGTCTTGCATGGTCTCTGCGCCATTCAGGCTCCAGACTCCTCCAGTCAGGTACAGCTGGGAAAGAAAATGGCTGCCTCAGTAAACTGTAAGAGAACTGCTTAGAAACCTGTGCTCTTCATGCTGGTGGATACACAGGGGAAATGCCAGAGTTCCTTCCCTGCCCTCCCATCCATCTCCCCCTGCTTACTTGCCCATCCTTAATAGCTGTATGCACTGCCACTGGCACACTGCAGCCTCCTTCCTGCAACAAGTTCTCCCTGTTAGCTTAAGACCCTTATCACCACCCTGTAACCAGAGCCCACAGAGACAGACAGACCCCTGCCAAGGATATAACGGAAAATGAGGCAGGGGCCCAGACCTGGGTCCTGTCCATTCTTAAAAGAATGAGTTAGGACTAAATACACAGCAGGAGAAATCTCCCCATTACCCTTCCTAATATCCACCCCTCCACAGGAGCACAGGTCCTACCAGGTGCCTCAGGAAGGATCGTTCAGCAATACAGCGAAGTAGAGTCTCAGGATCGTGCAACACACCCACCAAATCCAAGATATCCTGGTCTTTGGCTCGAACTTCCACACCCAGAGCCCCCTGATGGGAAAATAGCCTAAGATACCACTACCAATCTTTCCCCAGCCAATGGAGCTAAGGGACAGTACTTGGTTGAAAACAAAAGGAGTCACAATACATGGCTTCCCTGATCAAGCATACCTGACCCACAGCATACATGCACTCCTCAGGGTGCAGGATCTGTGGGAGCAGAAGAGGCAGTCAGAAGGGTGGAGGTAGGGGTGCCTAGAAGCACACAGAGCTGAGTTGGGGTTTCCCTACCTACAGAATGCCTGGATAAGCAAAAGTGGGAGTCTAACCTCTGATCCCTAACCTTGCTAACCTGGGTCTCATTTCCAGCTTGCACTGGTTAGAGATGGGTATTCAGAAAGAATATAGGCAGGAAGGAGATGAAGATAACTAGAGAGGGGAGAGGGAACCTACCTGCCCCACCCGGTTCTGCCAGCCCATGCGCTGCAGGCCAGCTGCGGCCAGGATGATGGCACTGAACTCCTGCAGCTCATCCAGCTTACGCAGCCGTGTGTTGAGGTTTCCCCGCTGTGGAGAGACACTAAGGACCACAAGCTTTGGGCAGGCTGGAGCCTGATGCTGTTTCCTCTGCCTGAGTCTTTCTAGCTGCTAACTTCTCACCTTTTGAGTTCTCAGCTTGGTGACAACTGCTAACACTTACTCATACTTGCTATATGCCACACACTGTCCTGAAGTGCTTTATATACATCAATTCATTGAATTTTCACTACATCCCTAGGGTGAAAAGAGTAGGCAGTAGTATTATATCTCCATTTTACAGATGAGGAAATGATACAGAGAGGTTTTTAAGTTATTATATTTAACCTTACCCAAGGTTACAACACCTCTTAAGAAGCCTTCCTTGACCCTCAAGTCTGTGTTTAGATATTCCAGCTAGAAGCCTCCAGAGAATTCTCTACTTTCCACATTGAAGGGCTTAGCAAATATTACTTTGAAAATCAGCTTTACAAACAGAACTGTAAAAATCAAAACAATATGATGGAATATAAAATAAAAATGGATTTATGGTTACCAAAAGGGAAAGTAGTAGGGTAGGAATAAATCAGGAGTTTGAGATAAGCTGATACAAACTACTACATACAAAACAGATAAACAGCAAGATCCCACGGTATAGCACAGGGAACTATGTCCAATATCTTGTAATAAACCACAATGGAAAATAATATGAAAAGGAATATGTATATATATATGTATAACTGAATCACCAAATTACCAGAAATTAACACGACATTGTAAATCAACTATACTTCAATTAAAAAGTTTAATTAAAATGGAAGCAACTGCCAATCTCACTGCCTCCATGTAATCATTATTCAGCATCACTCTGGATTGTCAATTCCTGGTTGTCTGTCTCCAGAACTAAAATGTAAACTATGTTAGGAGGGACAATGCTGATCTTGCTCACCATATCCCCAGTGCCAGGCACTTGCTTGGGACTAAGAAACCATGAAAGGATTATGAATGGACGGATGGATAGATGGGTGGGTGGATGAATGGAACGACATGCAGTCCACTGCATTCACAGTGCACTTCCTCTGGAAGTCCTTCCCCCTCACAACTCCCAGGGCCCTCTGGACTTTGTCTTCCTCTTTGGCTGCTGCCTCCTCCCTTCTCTGAAAGGATACAATATTCCTGAACTCCAGGTGTGGGAACTTTCTCTGCAGCTGGGCTGCTCTCCGCAGGGAGCTAGTTCCTACCACACTGTGCAGAGAGATGGTTTAAAATGAGATTTAACTCTAAGCAGGAACTGTTCTGAAATCTCCTCCTTCCACCCCTCCATCTGCTGTACATATCCCAAGATGCCTGTCCACTTACCTCTTCTCTGGCAAGGTTTCTAGAGTCTTCCCAACAAATTTTGGGTGAAAGACAACAGCATCATAGGGGCTCTCCCGCCTGGAGATGGACAGGTTATAGAATGAGGGAGAGATCTCAGTTCAGGTCATTTCCAGTCTTTCTCAATAGTGTCAACTAACTAGCCTTTTCTGAGTTTTCTGCCATGCACGACATTCCTCAGGTTAGGGGAGACAGCCTAGAGACAGAAGGCCAAGTCCCAAAGGGAAAAGTCAAGGTTAATGTGATTTCCCTGACTGGCAGAGCTCTTACTTGCAGACAGCTCCAATGGTGAAGCCAGGAGGAAGCACCGTGGGCAGGTCCTTCAGCGAGTGAACAACCAGGTCCACTCTAGGGAGATGGGAGAGAAACAAGAAGAAGGGGTCTGAGCAGCAGGCCCCAGCCCTTCTCTGCTCACTCCTGCTTGTATGTCACTGGTGGAGCCTAGAGCAGTCCAGGAAGCGGGCATTTCTGAGAACTTGGGTCCCTGAGACTTGCTCCCCTCTTCTCTTCCCTCTCACCCCCCTCCCCCAGCCAGTCCAGCACCCTAGGCAGCAAGATGGCTCAGATCCAGGACTCTCTCCTTTTCTGAGGCCTGAAAAACTCACATATGGGCCCCTCTCTAGCCTATCCAAGCCTTTAAGCCTAACAGTCTAGCTGACACCCAGATGTGATGTGCACTGGGGTCCTAGTGAGAGCTTGGGAGGGCTTCATGCTCCCGATTTCACTTACTCATTCCTCTCCAAGGCATGCTCAAGCTCCTTGGTAAACAGGCTCTTTTCTCCAATCTGCCAGGCAAGAATGAACTTCAAGGTGAATCTTTGAGGGAAAGGAAAGAGGACCAGGGAGGAAAGGGTTGGATGAAAAACGGTGTTACCTTAGAGAGCGCAGTATCAAGAATCTTGTCGCCCGTGGTGGACATAGCAACTGAAGAGAAAGTCAACCAATTAGATGCTCATGGAACAGCATTTATTGAGCCCCTGCTAAGCCCAGCACTTGTGCTAAGATTGGCAGTGGATACTAAGGCAGAAAAGCGCCAGATCCTATCCCCTGAGAAAGTACAATCTAAAAGGAAGACCAGACACAATCATAAAAAGACCCAAAGCAGAAGATGTTAAAATGCTAGGCTACCCCAGGTAAGCTCAAAGCTGGAGGTGTTTGGAGGAGGAATGGGCCCTCCAAACTGGGGACAGCCAACAACTCTCAGAGGCAATGGGAGGCTCTGGTCAAAGAAAGCCCCCTCCAGGGGGGTAAAAGCTTCCAAACAGCTTCCATTCCTGTCCAGAAAACTCACTTATTTCAAACTGCAGGCCTGGGTATAAAGCTTTCAGCGTTGCCACCACACTGTCCGTCTGTATGCGAGCCAGCTGGGGGGGAGAAATTTAGGTTAGCCCTGTAGTCTGGCCACTGCCCTAGGCTCAAATCCTCACAGGGTCATGGAGATCCTGAAGGGATTGGAATTCAGAGAAGGCATTGAATGGCTACCTAGGAAGGGGAGGGGTCTGGACTGGGAGTCCTCTGTATCCCAATAACTTCCCCAGCCTAGGGACTCTTTACAGAATGCCATCTGTCATTCTGCATGGGATTTAATGCTCAGTCACCCCATTTCCTCCATCCCCAGGCTGCTGAGAACCCTCTGGGCCCCCCAACTTATAATACTAGGAACACAGAACTCTTCTGACAAACCTCCTCCACCCTGGTACCTGCACTAACCTGGCTCTTGCGGGTACCCACTCGAATCACTCTCATCTTTGGGGTGTCTTCTTCCTGCAAAAAAAGTCCCCAGGTTACAGTCCCCGCTGCTGTTCGAGGTCCTCAAAACCTTGTCCAAGAACCAGACTCACTGGCTTGGAATAAAGGAACCTCAGCCCCTTCCCTGTGGCCACGTGAGCCTCAGAGTGGGGAAAGACTCTCCAAGACAGTCCTTTTACCTTCCCTAATACCTTCTGCCTCCTCACGGATCCAGAGAAGCAGAGACCAGAGAGAAGCGATAGTAGGACCCGCTGTTGCTGTAATGACAAGGACACTAAGCCCTGAAGCTCATCTAAGCAAAGGCACCAGGAATGCTGCACTCAACCAGGTGGACAGAGAGATAAGGCCCATCAGCCTGGCCCCAGAGAGGGCGGGCCTGCAGCAGGCAGGGGCAGGGCAGCTGGGGCCACACAGGGGAACTTGCGCTGAGTCACTGAGGACAAGTTCAGCATCCCCAACAGAGCAGCACTCAAGAAAGCTTCAGTGCTACCTAGACCTACCCCATAGCTGCCACACTATGGATCCCGTAATCTGGTTGGCATGCACATGTAAAGGACTGGGGCCAATAGATCTGACATACAGTCCTGCTCAGCTTCTTGGCAGGGTGACCTTAAATTCACCATCTTGTTTTTCATCTATAAAGTTACTTGTTCATCTATAAAATGAAGTTTGCAGTCAATTATCTTCTGCTTTTGATACTCTATAAGACTGAGAGGATAAGCTGTCTAATGTCCCTTCACCTAGAATGTGGCCTCTGATTTCACCAAGGAAATATTAGGATGTCATAGACCAAGCCAAGAACTCAATGGGACATACCTCTTCCTCTTGTCAGTGTATCTTGGACAAATGTATTCAGTGCCAATCAGGGAGAACAGAGTTCTCCAGTCTGAGATTCTATTTCTTTCCAGATCAGACCTTAGCCCCTACAGACACTATCAACTTTCCCTATTCTGGAATCTTCATCCGATGGAGTTCTTCTGCAGCCAGGTATCTGGGGCCTCTGTCACTAGAGGAGGTAACAACTAGTTGCTCTCAGACTCTAGTCTGCTCCACAGCTATCACTTCTCCAATAAATAAACCCTAGGGTACCCTGAGCAAATTAGACTAAGCTCAAAATGCCAAACATGGCCACTAAAACTCTGGGCCACAAGGAGCCCACAGAAACATCCCATAAACTGCTATGTTCAAACAATCCCTTAATTTTATTGATTCTGCACAGCATATTCAAGTCAAACTCTTCCAGTAAAAAGATCCTTATCAAGTACATATATACTAGAGCTATTGCTATTAATCTTCATAACAACTTAGCAGGTAGAGAGGAACCATGTTACAAAAGCAAAGGCTGGCTGTGAAGAGCAAAGCAACTTGACCAGGGCCACAGGTTAAATCACATGGGTGCATGCATGTGTAGGCTCAGTCGTGTCTGACTCTTTGTGACCTCATGGATTGTAGCCCACCAGGTTCCTCTGTCCATGAAATTTTCCCAGCAAGAATGCTGAAGCAGGTTGCCATTTCCTACTCCAGGCGATCTTCCCGACCCAGGGGCTGAACCTGTGTTTCCCGTGTCTCCTGCATTGGCAGGCAGATTCTTTACCACTGAGAGCTGGAATCACATCGTTACTCCTAGTCCAGCGCTCAGGTATGTCAACAATGGCAAAGAATCCCACTCCTTACCAGCAGGTAGTTCAGGAAGAGATAAACTGCCGCCTCCCTCCTTTCTTATCTCAGGCTGACTCTGGCCTCACCAGCTCTGCACTTTGCATCTGCACAAGCCCAAAGCTAGGACCCCAGGCTAAGAATAGGAAGGCTCGAGGGCACTCCCCACCCACAAAGGTAGTAACTCAACGGTGCCTCAGCTGGGGAATTTTGAGTGTAGGTTGGGGCTAGGTGGCCGTTAAAAGAAAAAAAGGGGAGAAGGTGCACTTCCAAAACGTTCGTGTGTAGTTCAGAGACTTAGAGGTATGCTCTCCTCTCTCGATCCTAATTGCCTCAGGCCGATCTCGAGTGAAGGGATCCCATGGAATAGCACCCTGTCTCGTGTACATGAATTTTCCTGGGTTGGGTCACTAAATCTAGAGCCGTGGACTCCAGGCCTCATGATGCCAGATCCCCGCAGCAACGAGGTTCCCGTTCCAGACAAATCTTCTGCTCTTAAGTCTGTCCCCACTGTTCACAGATTCCCCCAGGGCTACACGGATTTTAAGGGCAACCCAGCTACTGGCCCTTTAAAAACTATTCGGGCCAAAGCGGGGGGGTGGGGTGGGGGTGGAGACAGATCACCGTCCCGACCAATAGGCGACGGAGAGTGGCGACTTGGGGCCAATCGTTGCACCGCTAGTGCGGAAGACTGAGGTTGAGAGGGTCACCGGCTCTGGACTCACCGCCGTTGCGGCCGCGTTGCCATTACCAGACATGGCTGTGTTCGGCAGGTAGGCCGGGGGCTGCCGCCAATGTCCTCCGGTGTCGGGGAAGCCGAAGGCCCCTGCCGGCCGGACACTGGGCTCGCGCAGGTCTCCAGCTTCTCCAGCAGCCACACACTCCCGGCTCCGCTAAGCGACTGCGTCACTTCCGGCGCCGCCAGACAGGGCGGGACTTCCCCTGGGCGGGAATTAGAACGGTTGCGACAGCGAAGACCTTACCCTGGGTTACTATCGCTACTGATATGGCAACCTTGCTTATTTAACTTAAATGCAGAGTACATCTTGCGAAATTCCGGACTGGATGAAGCACAAGCTGGAATCAAGATGGCCAGGAGAATGATCAATAACCTCAGATATGCAGATAACACCACCCTTGTGGCAGAAAGCAAAGAACTAAAGAGCCTCTTGATGGAAGTGAAAGAGGAGAGTGAAAAAGCTGGATTAAAATTCAATATTCAAAAAACTAAGATCATGGCATCCGGTCCCATCACTTCATGGCAAATAGATGGGGAAACAATGGAAACAGTGACAGACTTTATTTTCTTGGGCTCCAAATCACTGCAGATGATGGCTGCAGCCATGAAATTAAAAGACGCTTGCTCCTTGGAAGGAAAGCTATGACAGACCTAGACCGCATATTAAAAAGCAGAGACACTACTTTACTGACAAAGGTCTGTCTAGTCAAAGCTATGGTTTTTCCAATAGTCATGTAAAGATGTGAGAGTGGAACTATAAAGAAAGCTGAGCTCCGAAGAACTGATGCTTTTGAACTGTGGTGTTGGAGAAGACTCTTGGGAGTCCCTGGACTGCAAGGAGATCCAACCAGTCCATCCTAAAGGAACTCAGTCCTGAATATTCATTGCTAGGACTGATGCTGAAGCTGAGGCTCCAGTACTTTGGCCACCTAATGCAAAGAACTGAGTCATTGGAAAAGATCCTGATACTCGGGAAGATTGAAGGAAGGAGAACGGGACGACAGAGAATGAGACGGTTGGATGACATCACCAACTAGATGGACATGAGTTTGAGTAAGCTCTGGGATTTGGTGATGGACAGGGAAACCTGGTGTGCTGCACTCCATGGGGTCACAAAGAGTCAGACATGACTGAGCGCCTCTACTCCCCAAGGCTGGCTCTGGTCTTCATTGTTTGAGACCCAGGCCCAACTGTTCATTTTATTTTTACCTAGCCAGGAGTACTGATGTCCTGTGGCTAAAATACGCTCCCCAGATTTAGCCACAAAATAAGCTGTTGTCCCTACTGCCCCCCAAAAGTAAGTCAATAAGCCAAAAGTGGGAGTCCCCGAGAGGAAAAGGATATTAAGCCCTACTATGCAGGGTCGTGGACTTCCCAGGTGGCGCAGTGGTAAAGAACCCTCCTGCCAATACAGGAGACACAGGAGATTTGGGTTGGATCCCTGGGTCCAGAAGATCCCCTGGAGGAGGAAATGACAACCTACTACAGTATTCTTGCCTGGAGAATCCCATGGACAGAGGAGGCTGGTAGGCTACAGTCCAGGGCGTCTCAAAGAGTCCAACATGACTGAGCACCCATACGCCTATGCAGGGTTGGAAGTAAGGCTAATTGAGCAATTTACCATGCCACCAGGCTAGATTCAAAGTCTACAAATGAAAAGGCCTGCTCTGGAAAGTTAATCATCCAGAATTCTACAGCTTTATCTCCTTAGTTGTGTCACAAGCAATTAGTGCAGCTTATGCAGTGCTTCTGCTACAACCCTGAAGTAGGCAACATTTTAATTTCTATTTATTTTTAAAATGTTTTATTTTTGGCAGGGCTGGGTCTTCATTGCTGTGTGGGGTTTTCTCTAGTTGCACTGAGCCAGGGCATTTCTATTTTCAAAATGAGTCAAAACTGGCTCAGAGATCAAAGGTCATGCCTAAAGACAAATAACTGTGAAAAGGGAGTGCCAAGACATTAGTGTTAGCCAAGAAAGGACTAGTTAGTAACGCTTTACCCATTAACAGCGCTAATAACCATGTATTAACCACTTCCACAAATCTGGACACCTGTCATCCATACCAGCCCCTGAGGGCTTAAAGTGTCCAAACTTGACTTACCTGTGTGTGTCTCAAAAGCACCTAGTATTTGACAGAGATGTTTTGCAGCTGAACTTTAAGAGAGATGGGGTCATCAACAGCCCCAAACCAGCCCCAAAGCAGATGAGACCTGGTGGTGTCCCAAAGCTACCTTTTCTTCATCACCATGCCAAGATCCCTGCCCAAGGGGGCTATCTGTACACTAGGCACAATTCCTGCTGTGTGCAAAGAAGCATGGAAGACTGTCATGCCCAGGCTGCCCCCCAAAATCTCTGTCCCTTTTCTAGTCTGACCTGTCAACTATCTTTTGAATTCCCTTACTCCCCTCCTTGCAGGGAGGTGTCTTTAGAGCATGTGCTCTCTCCATTCCTTCATCAGTGAATAAAGTTTCTGCTCCGCTACACCAAACTTGATTTCTACTGGCATTTGCAACTTCAAGCAAAGGATCCATTGAGGAGTTACCAACTTGCTGGGGACCAATAACACAATAACAACCATACCAGAAAGATGTTTTAATTCCTTACGCATAGACGAAGACCTGAGGTTCAGAGAATGTTCAGAATTGCCCTAAGTGAAACTAGGATTCAAGCTCTGGACAGCTGATCCAAAGTCTGTATTCTCAGCTGCTACCAATGTAGTGCACTCCACCTCTTCTAAATACTGCCTAAACCACAATGTCCAAGTTACTTCTTTTAAGCAAACAGACCCATAGGAGCAATTTTCCAACGGGAAGTGTAATCCAGATGACACACAGACACCTATAACAACACAAACTTCAGCTGACAACTTTCAAGAGAGAGAAAACTGTTTCATAAAGGCCCTTTTTATCCTGCTTATCATCTGGTACTGAATACAGCAAGACACAAACCCACCCATTAAGAAGCTTCAGTCCAAGGCCCCTCACCAGAATCTGCCTCCTGCCTGAATACCTAGTCCACACTAGAGCCACAGAGACCAGCCACACTACAGAGCAGCCTTAGTCCAGGCTGCTCTTGGGTCTCAGGCCTTAGCCTTTGCAGACGTTCTTCAGTAAACTGAACTGTGCTAAATGCCAGAGGCCCGACTCGTTACTGGTGTGAAGTCTCATTAACATCTTTAAGGAACTCTATAGGAAGGGAAAGGATGCTCTAGGAGCGCAGAGGGAAAGAAGTACAGTTTGCAGTTAAGAATCACCAGGAAGTCTCCATAATAAATCCTTCAACCATGCAATCATTATATGCTTTTATTTATAGACTCTGGGAGCCAGGACCCAAGCACAGCCTGGTGCTCTTGGATACGGAATAAAGCAGCTATTGTCCAGACTCTGAGGTTACTGAGGTACCCTCCCCCGCTGGTCTGGAATGATCTACACTGCTCAGAAAGGCAACAGGAGGAACGGTGGATTGGCCAGCCAAAGGAGGAGGCAGGAAGAGAAAGTCCCCTTAAGTCCTGAGGGCAATGGCATCAGATGAGAGGGGGTTCCTGGGCAGGTCTCCCCGACTCCTATGCAACAGCTCTGTCTCTGTCCCCCTGTGTCCCTGCTGCTGGGCCTCTACCATCATACCCCTTCCCACTAGCTGCTTAAGTGCCCCTCCTGGCGTGCATGAGCAAGTCCCGCTGCAGCCCGGCCTCCATGCTTGCAGTCAGTCGGGCTGTGGGCGGGTCGGTCAGCAGAGTCAATTTGTTGAAAACACCTCGGCCAAAGTAGTCAGCAATCACAGAGAAGCTGTCGTTGGAGCACTTGAGCTGAGGAAAGAGAAAAGGTCGGAGTCAGAACTCAGAGGCGGAGGAAAAAAACACAGTAGCCCTCCAGCACTCCCCGCCTCCCAGTAGGTGGGGCAGTCATGTGGCCACGCCTCCCTCCCTACCTGGTGCTGAAACTGATCGTGGAGATCTCGCTTCTGTTCCTGGGCCCGGATCATATCCATGACCTTGCGGTTTTCAGGGAGGCAGGTGGGGCAGTCAGCGTCACTTTCCGAGTAACTCTCAAAGCAGTGTTGGTGGAAGGAGTGGCCGCAGAGAAAGTGGACTGAGGGCAGCTCCAAGGCACTGTTACAGATGCTGCACTTGGTCTTCTGGAAAATCTTTGGACTAAAGGCAAGGGAGACCAGAAGAGTGGCAAAGAATGAGGGCAGGGCCAGGAGCCATGTGGAAAGAGGAGACAGCTCAACGAAACAAGGAGACGTCCCCATTAAGGAACGACAAGGGACTCCCTTGAAGGTCCAGTGGTTAAGAATCTCCTTGCTAATGCAGGGGACACAGGTTCAATCCATAGTCTGGGGCAACTAACCCTGTGCCCTCCAATTACTGAGCCCATGCTCTAGGGCCCACAAGGCGCCAACTACAGAAGCCCACACACCCTAAAGTCCATTCTCATCAACAAGAGATGCCACCACAATGAGAAGCTCAAGCCCTGCAACTAGAGTAGCCCCTGCTCACCACAACTAGATAAAGTCAGTGTGCAGCAACAAAGACCCAGAGCAGCCATGAATGAATGAATGAATGAATAGGAACTACGAGCCCTGCTCTTCCTACCACCTAAAGGAGGTCACAGGAGGACCCCATGCTGGGCTTTCAGGGAGTCTCAGCACGCCCCCAGCATGTCCATCCAATCCATTGGGGGGATTGCTCTCTCTTGCAATTTCCACTATTGCCACTAAATTATCTTTCAGGTCTTAATTGCATATGACCCTTTCCCTTTCAACAAAACCTTTCCTGGCCACTTGATCAATTACAACACACCTAACCCCTCACCCTATTCCTCTTCCTCAATTTTCTCCTTAGAACTTAGCACCATCGAACACACTACAATAGTTTGCTTATTTAACACATTTACTGTCTATCTCTACCTCCACAACATAAGCTCTGTGAGGGCAGGGCTTTTCTATGTGTTAAGAATGAGGCTTAGGACAAAACGGACTCAGTAAATATTGATGGAATGAAGAAACTGGACACGACTTAGTGACTAAATAACAATAACAAATATTTTATAAAGCTAATGACAAAGTTAAGGGTTAATGTCTACTATAAATACTTGTAAACTGTCCACTTTTTTGTCAACGTTTTTTACTTCCAAGGGCTTCCCACCACAACTTAGATGTGTGTTTAGGAAAGGTAAAATATAGGCACATCTAGAGAGAAAAGTACCTGCTACAAGATAACAAAACCCAATAAATCATGTTCTAGGTAATAAATCATTCTTTGGAATTCCCCCATTAAAACAGATCTTCAAGAATGAAATGTTGAAACTGATTCCATATAATCCTCTGTATGTAAAAAATGACACCCTGTGAAGAACAAGCTTATCCCTCTACACTCCTGGATGCCAAGTACCTTGCCTTCAGCTCCTGGATCTCCTGGCGGATGCGGGTAGTCTCCTCTCGGTAGCGCCGCACCCGGAGCTCGTCCTGGGCGATCTGCTGGCTCTGTTTCTGCAGTTTTTGGACCAGGTAGTCCCGGATGACAGACAGAGTGGCCGTGGAGTTATGGGCCAGGGTCTGCACCACTGAGATGGGAGGAAGCAAAACCATGAAGCATGCAGCTTTCTGGACAAAGCTGAAGGACCCCTACCCCGGAGCCCGACCGCCAGCAGCCTGCACCCACCTAGCCACCCAGCCCACCCCTCGGAATACCTAGAAGGGGCGGCATGAGGTTCTTGCTCTCGATGTGCTTGAGCACAGCCGCCACATACTCCTTGCAGTCCTCCTCCTTGCGGGCAAAGTAGCTGAGCGCCTGCTCCCACAGGGAGGGCTCCTGCTCCCCGTGGCGCTCGCACACGGCGACCACCTGCCGGTACTGCTCGTGCTGCATGTGGTAGTGCATGATCTGCTGGAACCTGCGCCGGGCGGGGTGGGCGTCAGCGGCCGACCCTCACTCAGGCGAGTGCCTCAGCTCTGCCCCCTCCCCTGAGGACCCCCTGACTCTTACAGTTTGCCCTGCTCATAGAGGTAAAGGACTCCATCCTGGAAGTCGTGCATCTGGCAGAGGACCAGGGCCTTGTCAAAGACATCACAGAAGCGGCCACTCTTCAGTAGGGAGATGGCCTCTGCGTGAAGCTTCTCTTTGACCTAGAAGAGGAGGGTGGAGCTGCCGGACATTAGGGGAAAAGTGACCCCTCAGCAAGTCAACTACTCTTCCCCTCACTCCAATTTCCTCTATTTCTTCCCAGTATTTATTTATTTAGGCTGCGCTGGCTCTTAGTTATGGCATGTGGGATCTAGTTCCCCGACTAGGGTTTGAACGCAGGCCCCCACATTGGGAGTGAAGAGTCTTAGCCTGCCTAAAACTCCGGATTTAGACCAGCAGTGAAAGTGACTCAGTGGTGTCTGACTCCTTGCAAGAAAGTCTTCAATTTCCTTTTCATGGGGAACCATTTAGCCCCTCAGGGTGAGGTGTTATTGATCTAAAGCGAGCAAGTGGCAACCAGAGAAGAAATGGAAGTGCTATATTTTTCTCAACACCTCTGGTGGCTCTGCCAGGCTTCACCTGCGGATCCTCCTCGTGGGCCCAGTTCTGGAGTCGCAGCTCAAGCAGCGTGTCGTAGATGCCCTGCGGGGAGTCAGGCTGCACCTCGCTCATGTGCTCTAGGAACGCTTTCAGCTCTCGAGGGTTGTTCGCAAAGATGGGGATGAACTCCTCCGAGTTGGCCTAGGATGGCAAGGGATGAGAGAGGAGGCCAACTGAGTGGGCCTGCTACCCATGCCCCTGAGATGACCCCCGTATGTTCAAAAGCCATTCTCCCTGAGGCCTCACCCTGCAGCCTGGAGCCTCCCTATCACCTCGGCCTTCAAGGCTAGGCCGATAGTCGGTACAGAGTCCCTTCAGCAGCTGGGTCGTCTGCTCTGGTATATGGTGCATGAGGATCTTGCCATAGCGTTTCATGTTGCTCTCAGCCTGCTCAAAAGGCAGCTTGCCGATATACCGGAGGGCTTCCTGATAATTCTGTGGGGACAAAAAGGGCAGCAGAATTGCAGGCTCCTGCCTCACCCATCAAGACTATTTTCTTTTTTGAGCTCCCTGTGCGGATTCTCCAGTTGTGGCGCATGTGGGTTCAGTGGCCCCATAGCATGCGGGATCTTATAGTTCCCTGACCAAGGACTGAACCCATGTTCACTGCACTGGAAGGCAGACTCTTTAACCACTGGGCCCCCAGGGAAATCCCAGGAGGTACTTTCAGCATCCCAGGGATATCCCAGAAAAAGAACACAGCCTGCCCGAGTCAGGAGGCTCACCTACCTTGATGTCCTCTAGCTGGATCTTCAAGTACCACTCATGATGAGCATGGTTCTCAGCCAAATAGAGGGCATGAGAATAGTAGCCAGCCTGCCGGAGGACCTTGATGGCTGTCTCCACATCAAAGTGGACTTCACTCTCACTCTTTGTCTGTCAGGAAGACATTAGACAAAATCATTCACAGGTTGCGGCTGGGCAAGGAAAAGGAAATATGCATCTCATTCTAAGACCAGATTCTTAAGGTAATAGTAAAGTGGATTTTTTTTTTTTTTTTTTTTTGGCCACACTGAGTAGCATGTGGAAACTTAGCTGCCCCACACAAGGGAGTAAACCCCGTGCTGCCTGCAGTGGAAGCAAAGACTTAACCACTGGACTGCCAGGGAGGTCCCAAAGATGATTCTTTTAAAAGATAAGTTATCCTGCCTCTCCGTGTTTCTCTGCCTCTACTGTTAGAGGGATGCCTCTGGGGACACTGGGCTTCCTGGGGCTTAGATACCACGAGAAGTTCTGGCATCAAGAAACAAGAGCAGGGGAATTCCCTGGAGGTCCGGTGGTTAGGACTCTATGCCTTCACTGCTGGGTCCCAGGTTCGATCCCTGGTCGGGGAATGAAGATCCCACAAGCCGCACAGCACAGCAAAAAAAAAAAAAAAAAAGAGGGGAGACAGGAGAGAACTCACAGAAAAGGCTATTTCTCTTCCTTGCCTACAGACCAGAGGACCAGAGGATTCTGGTCCCTAAATACAGGCAGCTCTTCCCTCTCCCTGCAGTCCTGGTGAAGCCCCTCAAAGAACCCTCTGCCAGCACCACCCTGCACCTTGATGAACTCCTCCAGCTTCGAGCTGTCCTTGAGCTTGGTGTAGCAGTTGAGCAGCAGGGTGGTGTGGTCGGCATTGGCCAAGGACTGCCGGTGCAGGGTCTGCAGGTAGGCTGTCAGGTTATGGATGCGCTGGGCATCGAGGAACTTGCGGATCACGTACGATGGCTCCAACTTTCCAATGGTTCTAGGGAGACACGGGTGTCAAACAGCATCAGGGTCATCATACTTCTCAAACTTTCATGTGCGTAGGAATCGCTTGCAGGTTTCAAAATGCAAATTCTGTTTCAGCAGGTCTGGGGTGAGGCATGAGATCCTGCAATTCTCACAAGATCCCAGGTGGTATCGATGCTACTAGACTGTGGGCCACAGGAGCATCGAGGCTCCAGAATACTGGTTTTTAGACTTGACTGAAAACAAGAACTCTAGAGAGGTTGGCAAAGAAGCTAGACAGGGTTTTAGAATTCTTCACTAAGTCAGAAACTAATTAGTACCAAGGAAAGAAACTGTGGAAACAAGAAATGAATACCCTTTTCCCTTTAAAGAATTTTATCAAAATGGGTATTAACAAAGGCCAAGCTAACATTTCGGAGAAGGCGATGGCACCCCACTCTAGCACTCTTGCCTGGAAAATCCCATGGACAGAGGAGCCTGGTAGGCTGCGGTCCATGGGGTCGCGAAGAGTCAGACACGACTGAGCGACTTCCCTCTCACTCTTCACTTTCATGCACTGGAGAAGGAAATGGCAACCCACTCCAGTGTTCTTGCCTGGAGAATCCCAGGGACGAGGGAGCCTGGTGGGCTGCCGTCTATGGAGTCACACAGAGTCGGACACGACTGAAGTGACTTAGCAGTAGCAGCAGCAAGCTAACATTTAAAATAACAGGTACTTTTCAGCTCACTTCCTTGAGAGCTTTCCTAGTAGCTCAGACAGTAAAGAATCCGCCCACAATGCAGGAGATCTGGTTTCAATCCCTGGGTTGGGAAGACCTCCTGGAGAAGGCTACCCACTCCAGTATTCTTGCTTGAAGAACTCCTTGGACAGAGGAGCTTGGTGGGCTACAGTCCATGGGGTCGCAAAGAATCAAACACAACTAGTGACTAGCACTTTCACTTATCATCAGCTCAACTGCACACTGATCATGTAGCATCTGACCCTAAATATTCCCTTTCTAATAAGGTATACTGTCTCCTCATTTGAGGCATCGCAATTTATGTAGGAAAAAAGAACAGTTCATGATGGAGTCCACTGCCTGCCCCAGTCCCCAAGTGCAGGTTTCAATCTAGCTGGCTCTCTGTTCCCACATTCACAGGTATATCCTAAAGCGCCTCCAGACTGACCGGATATACTGCTGGACAGCACCATCATGGTTGCCCTTGCTGTAGAGGTGGTCCCCATACTGCATGAAGATCTGAGCCAACCCATCGCTGTCCAGATGCTGGCTCTTGGCCAGGTTAATCGCCATCTCAAATAGGTTCTTCTTAAACAGCATCTGGAAAGGAATAGAGATTAGAAAACTGGAAGAAGTAGGCCTGAGAAGACACCTTCCCAGAATGCATCCACAACACACAAGCAGACGGTTATGAAATTCCAATCAGCCTAGATCTTAGGGTGAAACCCCCCGACACCCCCAAGACTAACATCAGCTCACCTCACCAGGTTCTCTGCAGGCAGGCAGAGTGGACCCTGAGAGTGGGCTCAGGCCCCCAGCCATTGCTTCCCTCTAAGGCCACATCCCAGGCCACTGACCTTGGAATCTTACCCTAAAGAGGCTGAGTAAGGATGTGACCCAAAGGGAAGGAAACACCCTGGCCAAGGCGACTTGGGGAGTCTGTTCCTAGAGCCGTGTCTGGGTGCCCATAGCCAGCTCTGGGAACCTGGTGGCCTTGCCTCCAGTTTGGTCTGTGTGTCCTTCTCCTGCAGTGCGTGGACCCGCCCATCCCGCGTCAGCACGTACAGGGAGCCCCACTCAGCAAGCACATCCACTACATCTTCAAAGACGGCGCTATAGGCTATGAACTTGTTGCACAGGTCATAGATGTTGAGAATCTGTTTGTCAGAGCTCTGGGAGTCCCGGCTGGTAAACTCTGACCTGTGTGGGAAAGAAAAAAGCACCGGATATTTATCTGTACCACCTTAGTCTCAGCTCCCCTCTATTTCCTTTCCCCTGACAACTCTGGTGCTACCTACTCCTCCCAGAACAAATCACTGCTAGCAGCTCATCCTGCAATACACAGCATGGTGCTAGCAGTTGTGGGAAGAGTATGTGTAGACCTGGTCTTACCTTTAAGGATCCTATAATTAATACAGGCAACAGACTGAAAACTTAAGTACATTCCAACATCCAAGATTTAACAAATAATTAATGCCTGGTATATGGAGTCCACTAGGCCTGGTACTGAATGAAAACTAGTATCTGATAAGGATCACCTGCATCACGCTGAAGATTCTGTCCCACTTTCTGATGACTCAGGAAAGAAAAAAAAAAAACCACCCTGTGTTGCATCTCCCAGCACTTTCCAATCTCTCCACTACTCAATCCCTTGTTCCTCTACCCAATTCATTTCACCCAAGTAACTAAAAACCCAATGCCAAGTCCCAAATTCCCTGGAGCATTCTAGTGCAAAAGGATTGCTCAGCAAATGTCTGCAGCAAAAGCACACTTTTCAGCAAAAAAAAAAAAAAAGTTATAACTGAGTCTAGGTGTAAACAGCTGTACAAAAAGTACAAAGTAGGGGGTTGACAGGATGTAGGCATTAGGAGTTTGAAATAAGGTTAATTCTAAGGAACAAGCCCAGCCCACTCCCTTTTGCTTCTCCATAGAATCCTTACTTGGGAGAAACCTTCCGGTCACGGGAGACAATGACAAGATAGCCTCTAAACCAGTGAGCGATGAGTTTATGGCCCTCAAAGGCAAAGCAGGGCCCACGTTCATCAGGCTGGTACAGATAGACACATTCATCCCCTGCCACTATGAACTGCAGGTCCTGAGAAGGGTCGCTGAGGGCTGAGCAGCGCAGGCCACAACCATGGGTGTCCAATTCCACACGAGGATAGTCCTTTCCAGAAACTATGTAGGACTGTGAGAAGTAAGAGAGGGGTTAACAGGCTCCCTCTGAGGAGGTAGCATCTAAATGTTCCCAACGGTATCCCCACCTCCATACTGGTTCTCTTAATTCTTAGCACCCAAGACTACCTGGATGTTTGCCTTCTCCCTTAAATGGGCCATTACCATCAGCCATCTACTAAATATATAAGCAGAACCCACATTTTCTTCCTCTGTATACACTATCGCTACTTATTTGGCAAGTAATAGAATTTTACTGCTTTATCAGAAAACTCTGGCTGAAAAGAAAACAAAACTATTGGTGTGAGTAAGCTGTTATATTAGAAGCACAAGAACCAAAGAAGTAATTTGTCCCATGTCACTTAACAAGCCTATTTGAAGAAAAACTTATGTCTTCTGCTACAAACCCAAGAGTTCTCTTCCTAGCTCTAAATCTTCCCAGTCTCCTAAGTAAAGAAATAAAATATTAAGTTAGGCAAATGATTCAAGGCTATATGATTAAAAATATAAGAACCTCTTTTGTCAGTTCCTTACCCTAGCCCACTGAGCAATTAAAAAAACCTTTCCTACTGCCCCAACAGTCATACCAGGAGGCGCTGGTCATACCTGAACATTCTCAGTTGTCACAACAAACAAGTGAGTGGTCTTTCCCGCTTGGCGAAAGGCCAGTCCAGTAACAGGATAGTTGCCCTTGTGCAAAATCTGGGTCTTGCTATGTCGGTCCCGAGTGATGTCCCCTTTGTTCAATGTAACACTGCCATCTGTGAAACCTGTAGGAGAGCAAGGAACAGTATTTTATTGAGGCTGAAAAGGTACGGAAGCAGAAAAAGACCTTTAGAGGCACTTTTTAGAAGTGACTATCTTTCTCCTCATACCCAACCTCTCCAGTGGTTACCATGAGGATTAGAACTCACGGACTCATTTTCAAAGAACAAAATGAAATGCTTTCCCAACCCAAACTTTAAAATCTCAAAAGTCCTCACTTCAGTACAAAACGGTCTCATGAAAACAGTGAAAATGAGCTGTAGAAGCAACTCTGAAGGAAATCTATAAAGAATCATGGGGTGTTAGCTTTGCCTTCTTTCTTCTTACCAATGGCCATAAAGTTGAGATTTTCATGGACAGTCAAACAAGATACAACAGTCGGTTCTGTCCCCGGGATGGCAGGGAAGATTCTAGTGCAGAGTGGATTGCCACCATCTCTCTTCTCCAGGTTCCAGATCTTTACCTGGGGACAGATCTCAGATGTGTGAATGCTAGTCACCCTCCAACAAATAATCATTCCCAGGCCTCTGGGTCTTTCAGGTTTCCTTTCTAGGACTCACCAGGGGGTTGATGCCCTCTTCATCCTCTCCAACAGAGGCCAGAATATTGTGCTGCTTCAGTTGGTACAGGTGTGTCACCCGTAGTTTGTAGGCTTGGAAACCCGTAAGCTGTAGGGAGCGGGGCAAGAACCAGATCTGGCCTTCCATATGTGCAGAGCAGTCAAGGAGCCTCCTTTCCAAGGGGAGATTCTTACATTTAGGCCAGAACGGAAATAACAACTACCCCCAGGGCTTCCCTGGTGGCTCAGATGGTGAAGAATCCACCTGCAATTCGGGAGGTTGGGAAGATCCCCTGGAGGAGGGCATGGCAACCCACTCCAGTATTCTTGCCTGGAGAATCCCCATGGACAGAGGAGCCTGGCCAACTACAGTACATGGGGTCCCAAAGAGTCAGACACAACTGAACACAGCACAGCACCCCAGTGGCTTAGCTAGTAAACAACCCACCTGCCAATGCAGGAGACGCAAGAGACGGGGGTTTAAACCCTGGGTCAGGAAGGTGCCCTGGAGAAGGAAATGGCAGTATTCTTGCCTGGGAAATTCCATGGACAGAGAAGCCTGCATGGGCTGCAGTTCATGGAGTTGCAACGAACTGGGCATGACTAAGCACACATGCACAATAAAAACAAAACCTATACAACTGTTTAAATTTTTCAAGGGTTTTTCCACATATCATCTCTGGAAACGCCTCATTTTCAAAACAGAAGAAAGGCCAGAGTTTAGGGGCAGCATTATACAAAACAAAGCAAAAGAAATCGTGGTTTCATTTAACTCTTCCCCCACAATATGGGCTGGGGAGATAATGACACCTTACATATTCATCTTTTAAACTCAACTTGCATCTGTTCTTTTGATCGACCTTAAAAACAAACACCTTGCCCAACTGTTATTTTACGCCCCTTTTGCAGATAAGGAAATTGAAGTCCAGAGAGGTTAAACGACTTGCCCAGGATTGTTCACTCATTTGGCAACAAGTTAAAGAGAACGGACTTCCTCCTTTCTTCCCTCAGACCACAGAAGGAACACCGAGCGCCCATCTAAAGGAAACTGGCACGTAACACGAACCCTTCTGACGGACAGATTTCATCTCAGCTGGATCTCTTCAGGGATTCGAGGAGGAAAGGGACAGCTCCAGAAGAAGGATATCTCCAAAGACTAGGCTCCCTCGGCCTGAGTCGCAGACTGTGATGCCAGGAGGGAGGCAAAGGAACTTGGAAGCAGCGGGTCCAGAAGCAGGCGCGGCCCCGGGAGCAGCCCCATCATTGCCCTGTGGCTCCTTCACCAGCTCCTTGTCGAAGAAAACGAAGCGCCGCCACTGCAGGTAGGTCGCCATCTTGGCCGAAGGTCCCCGCCTCCGGGGAGGAGGTCACATGACAGGAGCCGGCGTATCACATGACCCCTCGACGTCCTGGAGTCTGGGTGCACCTGCGCTGTCCTCTCGAAGTGACGGTTTCCCGCTGTTGGGACAGTGGGCGCGGCCGCTTGAGGCAGGGTTCACCACCCGCAGCTCGCTCCGCAGTTTTCGGTTTTGCCGGCTCTGTAAGTGCCTTGGCTGAAATGCTTCTTAAGAGCTAGACCTTCACCTCTCTGGGCATCAGTTTCCTCTTTAATTAAATTGGCGGGCAGTGAGGGATGAAGATGAGGGATGACACGTGGTTTGTGAATTGTAACCCGCTGTGCCTAGATGAATTACCTTCTGCATCACAGGACTGTTTTGAGGCCTAAGTGAATCTATGTATATGAAACTGGTTTTTCGGCTGTAGGAAAGGAGAAATAATATTAGAGGTTTGTGTCTGCCACCAGGTACAGATTGTAACTACAGTCAGTGTGTTTTGCCTCTGTCAGAGGCATGGTGTTTATTGGGCACCTAAAACATGTTTCTTAAGGAAGCTGGGAAATACTTCTGGGGCACAAATTCCAATAACCTGGCCTTTCTCTCCTTGCCATAATGACAGGGTATAAGCAGAGTATAGCAAAGAGCCTTGAAGCCGCAGCACTGGGCACTGCGTGATTTTACAGGTGACAAGGGTCAAAGACACTTCATGGTACCCACGGGTCCCAACTTGGGCTAAACCAGCTGTCTCTGTGGAAAACTGCAAGTGTACTGTTTTTGCGCCACTGGTAGCTACAAATGGGAGTGACAGTCATTTGAGACAGTATGCAGTATGAAAAAGTGGCCATATGATTAGCATTTGTGAAGTTTATTTTTGCATCCCTGTCCCCCACAGCCTATTTTCAGAACATGTTAGGCTTTATTCCCTCCCCAGATTCTCAGCAAGCAGGGCCTGTGTGTTGCTTACCAAGAACCAGGTCTAACAGCCTAGTAGATGCTCCAAGTGGATTGAAGCAATGAATGTAGATGATTTTCCTCTTACCCTCTCCTTGATCTAGTTGATGGAAAAAGTTGTGTCTATTTGTCTAAAGAAATAAATGAGGGGAGAGCACACAGATTTCCTGATTTACAGCCCAGATTTCTTTCTTCTTTGTCACGTCGGTATTAGTACCATTTTGAATCTCAGTCTCTGAGCAGAAGCACAAGTAGGGTCTAGATGGGACCCGATTTCACCTTTGAGTTATGTCCGTTATTAAGGCTATGGATAATACTTGTTAAAGGAAGCAAAGTGAAAGCAAAGAGAGATGTGAACAGCAGAATGACATCTTTGTTGTTGTGTTTGCTCCCCCTACTGTCCAGTGGTAGAGGCTCTGATGTCTAAGCCACTGGATCTTCTGTTGGTACATAAAATCTTCTGTTGGTCCTCCAGAGGACCCATGCACCTCTTCAGACTTGCTGCCTTCCTTCCTTCCTTTCCTCTTTTTGACAAATATGTCTTTGGTATTCCTGAAATTGTACTAAATGCCCAGCATATATACATGAAATAGACATGGTGCCTGCTCTTCAGGGAGCTTGACCACCACCATAGGAAACAGACATAAACAGGACTGACAGTAATGAGCCTTTAAATTTCTTTTTTCTTAAATTGAAGTAAGTTGATTTAAAAATAAATAAATAAATTGAAGTAAGTTGACTTACATTGTTTCAGGTGTACATCAAGGTGATTCAGTTATATATATATGTATATATATACACACACACATACACACACATATAAATATTCTTTTTCAGATTATTTTCCATTATAGGTTATTACAAGGTATTGAGTATAGTTCCCTGTGCTATACAGTAGGTTCTTGCTGTTTATCTATTTTATATAGTAATGTGTATCTGTTAACTCCAAATTCCTGATTTATCCCTCCCTTCCTTTCCTGTTTGGTAACCATAAGTTTGTTTTCCATGTCTGTAGTCTAGTCCTGCTTTTTAAATAAGTTCATTTGTTCATACTGTTTTAGATTTCACATATAAGTGATGTCATGTGATACCCATCTTTAACTTACTTCATTTAGCTTTATAATTTCTGTGTCCATCTAGGTTTCTGCAAAGGGCATTATTTCATTCTTTTTATGGCTGATATTATTAATATATACCACATCTTTATCCATTCGTCTGTCAAAGGACATTAAGGTTGCTTCCATGTCTTGGTATTGTGAATTGTACTGCTATGAATATTGGGGTACATGTGTCTTTTCAAATTAGAGTTTTCATCTTTTCCGGATACCAGCCCTAAATTTCATGTAGTGAATTATACCTAATGAGGTACTTTCCCTCTCCATTGACTCTTCATAGCAACCACCTGCAGAAGTATCATTATCTCTGATGAGAAACAGTCTCAAAGAGGTTCAGGAATTCTTCAGTTCCCTAACCTTTAATTAAATAACTCACCGGGGGTGTGAAGCTAGGCTACACTTGTCAGAACATACACCAGGATTTGTCTTTTAGGTATGCTTGTCTGAATCCAGGCGCTTCAGTATAGTGAGGATGTAAGAAGGCAAACTACACAGAGAGTGATTGTGTGTATAAAATCACTTCCAGTTCTGCACACTGAGAACTGGAGTTCTGAAGGGACTAAAGGTAAAGAAGCAACTCAAGTCTTTAGCTTGAAATTAAAGAGATCATGACTCAGAATCAAGAATTACCTAGCAATGCCCTCTCTTTTGCCCTTCAGCAAACTGCTGCCCATGATGTACAACAGTCATATCCACTACAGCAAAATAGGAACACTTCTTGTTCCAGCTGCAAATTTTTATTTTCTATCATCCCCTCCCCCCATCTGGCTCTCTGAATAGAAACTATTTTCTTAACTACAGAAAAATCTGTTTTTTTTTTTCTCTTAGCCCCTAAAAAGGCTAGCAGCAGTTTCCACTTTAGGAATAAAAAGGCCAACCTAATAAACTCAGAGGTCTTATAGTATAAGAGAGCGCAAGGCTTCAAGGCAACCATAAAACAGGAGAAAGGAGCAATTAGCTGATTATTGATTGTTGAAAATCTGGCCTGCAAGAGGGAACTCCATCATGAATTTGGTAAAGCACTTAACCAAGCTTTTAGCACTGCAATAGTGCATATCTTTTAGTTTTATTTCTCTAGACTGAATTTTTAAAAAAAAGCTAATGTATATTGGGTCCTTAGGATTCCCTAGCGCTGTGTGAAGCACTTTACCCCCTTCTTTAATTTTGACACCAACCCTGTGATGCTGAAAGCTCAGCTTCTCTGCACACAGGTGCTGAATCAAATCTCAGAGTTTTGAGTGAAGTGGAAAAGGATAGCTTTATTAGTTTGCCAAGCAAAGGGGGCCACAGTGGGCTAATGCCCTCAAAGTTGTGTGTCTCCACTTGGAGAAGATAGTGAATTTTATAGTAATTGTTCAAAGAGGGCGTGATCAGTTTGTGGACATTCTTCTGATAGGTTCATGGTGATGCAAGTAGAAATTAGCATAATTAACCTTCAGGTCAACTAATCTGAGGTCTACATGCTTGTGGGCAGTATACCATCATTAACCATGTCAACTTCTCTCACCTGGAAGGGGTTTCAGTATCTGCAGAATAACTCAAAGATATTGTTGTGTGTATCCATTGATGGGGAAACAGGACCTTGCCCCAAGATTGCTCTTGAGTTTGCTTCTCCCTGGTCTCACATCCCCTCCCTTCCCTAGTTAACAACTGCTTGAATCTGCCTACCGGAACTCAGGGCAAGTGATGGAGGCTGAATGAAGGCTGTTTCCTACAATCAAAGCAATAGGGACACAAAGCCCTTGTGCCCAGGAGCCCCACAGGCCCTTTTTGGTATGACCCGTGAGGCATGTACCTGCATGCCTCTTTGAAAGATATTGAAACTGAGGTTTCAACTGAGCTACACAACAGACATTTCTTCTGTAATTCTAAAAATATTGCTATAAAAGTAGGGATAAAAAAACTTACCCTAGTGCTTCTCCTGCCTAAAGTTACAGTAAATAAACCATCGAGTCTTTCGTGTGACACATACAAAATAATTTCTGAAATTATTATTGAAGTGTAACATACAAACAGATTAAGTATACATACTACAATCCATTGAATTTTCACAAAAGCCATTGCAACCAGCATCCCCAAAGCCAGCCTTATGCCCTCTTCTTACGTGAAAGGGTAAGTACCATCCCAGCTTCTATGACTAGAATTTAATTTTGCCTGTTTTTAAACTTTATCCAAGTGAAGTCATAAACTGTGTGCTCTCTGGTTTCTGTCTGCTTTCACTGAATACTGTTTGTGGGATTTATTTAAGCAGTTGAATGTAAGAGACCAGTTGCTCTGTAGAATTCCACTGTGTGAGTGTACCACTATTTATTTGATCCAACTTTTTTTTTAACAACTTCACATGGCACTCAGGATCTTAGTTCCCCCAAGGGATCGAACTTGTGGCCCCACCAGTGACAGCACCAAGGCCTAACCCACTGGACTGCCAGGGAATTCCCTATCTATACAGTTATTGCTGGGCATTGGAGCAGTATTCCATTTCAGTGCATTTTGAATTAAGCTATTACAAAGTCTCAGTGAACAAAGTTTCTTCGTGAATATGTTCAAATAGATATATACCTAAGAATGGGGTAACTGGGTGACAACACTTTTTAAATTCTCCTGGACCAGGATGTTCACCATAATTGACACTGGCCTCAGCCCATGACATGGTTATATAATGTATGCATGGTTTATAACGTATTCATGTGCTCTGACGCAGGTGTTCATTTTATTCATGTTCTGTGAGATGGCAGCTTTCTTCCTTGGGCTTCTGCACAGTGTAGGGGAGGGGAGGTAGTCCTCAAACGTTATTACAGGTTTTTCTGGAGCAGAGCTAGTGGATTCAGCTGTCTTGTGCTGTGCCGTGCTTAGTCACTCAGTCGTGTCCGACTCTTTGCAACCCAATGGACTGTAGCCTGCCAGGCTCCTCTGTCCATGGGGATTTTCCAGGCAAGAATACTGGAGTGGGTTGTCATGCCCTCCTCCAGGGGATCTTCCCAACCCAGGGATCGAACCTACGTCTCCTGCATTGCAGGCTGATGCTTTACGGTCTGAGCCACCAGGGAAGCAGCTGTCTTGTTTCATCTAAGTCAGATGTTCTACATTAAAATTTTCCTACTGTTTTACACCTTGCTCTTGTGAAACTCCCATCTGGTCAGAGAACAAAACAGGTGACTCCCCAGAGCAATTGCACCTGCTGCCCCTCCCAGGGGGACAGACACCCAGGTTCAGAAGCATAGCTGCTGCAGACTGTGCTCCCACCAAGGATATTCTGGGAGTGGGAGCTCAGATAAGGAGCAGGGCAGACTGACTTTCTTACTCTCCCAATAAAGCCATTCAGTGATCTCAAAAATCTGTGGAAAATTCTTAAACAGATGGGAATACCAGACCACCTTACCTGCCTTCTGAGAAATCTGTATGCAAGTCAAGAAGCAACAGTTAGAACCAGATATGGAACAATGGATTGGTTCCAAATTGGGAAAGGAGTACATCAAGGCTGTATATTGTCACCTTGCTTGTTTAACTTATATGCAGAGCACATCATGCGAAATGCCGGGCTGGATGAAGCACAAGATGGAATCAAGATTGTTGGGAGAAAGAAGTAAAATAAAGTGAAAGTTGCTCAGTCATGTCCGACTCTTTGTGACCCCATGGTCTATACAGTCCATGGAATTCTCCAGGCCAGAATACTGAAGTGGGCAGCTTTTCCTTTCTCCAGGGGATCTTCCCAACCCAGGGATCGAACCTAGGTCTCCTGCATTGCAGGTTGATTCTTTACTAGCTGAGCTACAAGGTAAGCCCTCCCAGAGAGAGATCAATAAACTCAGATATGCAGATGATACCACCCTTACGGCAGAAAGCAAAGAACTGAAGAGCCTCTTTATGAGAGTGAAAAAACTGGCTTAAAACTCAGCATTCAAAAAACTTAAGATCATGGCATCCAGTCCCATCACTTCATGGCAAATAGATGGGGTAACAATGGAAACAGTGATAGACTTTATTTTTGGGGGCTCCAAAATCACTGCAGATGGTGACTGCAGCCATGAAATTAAAAGATGCTTGCTCCTTGGAAGACAAGTTACGACCAACCTAGACAGCATATTAAAAAGCAGAAACATTACTCTACCAACAAAGATCCATCTAGTCAAAGCTATGGTTCTTCTGGTAGATAGGATAGTTGGACTATAAAAGAAAGCTGACTGCTGAAGGATTGATGCTTTTGAACTGTGGTTTGGAGAAGACTTGAGAATCCCTTGGACTGAAAAGAGATCCAACCAGTCAATCCTATGGGAAGTTTGTTCTGAATATTCATTAGAAAGACATGCTCCAGCTGAAGCTCCAACACTTTGGCCACCTGATGTGAAGAACTGACTCATTGGAAAAGACCCTGATGCTGGGAAACTTTGAAGGCAGGAGAAGGGGACAACAGAGGATGAGATGGTTGGATGGCACCACCGACTCAATGGATGAGTTTGAGCAATCTCCGGGAATTGGTGATTGACAGTGAAGCCTGGCGTGCTGCAGTCCGTGGGATTGCAAAGAGTTGGACACGACTGAGCAACTGAACTGAAAATCATTCAATAGGTTTTTAATAAGTGTGCAAAACTGGGAACATACTTGTTTCCCAACAGATTGACCTCTGAAGGAAAGGATAGGTCATCCCCATCTCTGGAATCCCAACACTTAGCACAATGCTTGCATGCAACACAGGGCCAATAAATGTTAAAGTGCACATTCTGTTTGAAAGAATCTACCCTACTGAATTGGAGAAGGAAATGGCAGCCCACTCCAGTACTGTTGCCTGGAAAATCCCATGGACGGAGGAGCCTGGTAGGCTGCAGTCCATGGGGTCACAGAGTCGGAGGACACAACTGAGCGACTTCACTTTCACCCCACTGAATAGGTGGTCAAAAGTAGAGTCAGTTATCGAGAAACAAAATCTTGGGGACTTTCCTGGTGGCCCAGTGGTTAGGAATCTGCCTTCCAATGCAGAGGACACAGGTTCAGTCCCTGCTTGGGGAACTAAATCCCACATGCCACTGAGCGACTAAGCCTGCGCACCACAACAGGCTTAGAAAATAAGCAAAATCTTTCTCTGTGGCATTGAAATGACAACTTCTATGTTCATCAGTATGACTAAACAACTCCCATGCTATGGAATGTTCTATAGCAGTAAACAAGGTGAATCTGTACACTGGTATGGAAAATACACCATGATTTATTTTAACCAAAGAAGAAAAAAGCAAGTTGCAAACAAGCTAATTATATAACATTTTATCATTTAAAAAAGACAGCAGCTACATATTTCAAGAGGCATACATGTATGTAAATAGAGGAAAAGGCCTAGAATGTTACACATCTAATAACAGCAGATAACTCTAGAGATTGTGGATATTATCAAAGAGATTTAACTTTATCTGGCATATTAGAACTTTTTACAAGATTACATTTGTATATTATTTGTGTAATTAAACTGTATTAGTTTCAAGCGAATTTCTGTTTCTACCAATTTCTCTACTACCTGAAGACTGAATTACTCTAAAAAGGAAGGAAAATAGACCTCCTCTTGATACTGCCAGTAGGTTGATCGTCTAAGCATAGACACCAGACTCAAATCTGAACCCAGCTGGATCTGTTTACTTTAACCTTTGCTTTTCGTCGCTTTTAGTCACTAAAAGGATGCTGTCTGCAACTGTACATATATATAATGACCTGGCTAGGGGAACCTGCCCCCCTGCCTGAATGTTAAAGTGCCTTTATTCAGCTCCTAGGGATACACTCTGACCCTGCCCAACTGTGAATGGTTACAGAAAAGAAGAAATTAACACATCCTTTCCCTGATGCTTATTTTGCAGGATTTATGGCCTTTTTACTTTACTTCCACACCACCTCCTCCTCTCTGTTCCATAAAAGAAACTGACATCCAGACCCCAATCAGATGGTACTCTAGGGTGCAAGACTGCCATTTTCTTGGTTGCCAGGTTTTCCGAATAAAGTCTCTAGTCTTTGCCTCAACATTTTGTCGTCCAACTACTGGCTATTAGACAGAGTTTGGATTCTGTAACAGCCCTAAGCATTATTTAAAAATGTAGGAAAAGGACCAGATAAGATTTCCTTAACCAAGCCTGGGCTGTCATAGCCAGGGCCTTCACAAGAACCTTCTGTAAAGGGAGGCCAGGCAACGATTTCATGAGAGGAAGCAGTGATACCATATTTAAGAAAAGTGCGCTGATGTCAATAAAACTGGAAAAAGAAAGTGTGCTCTCTCAGGACCATGCAGATTTCTATGGGCTTGTGAAGTACAGAGAGGGGAGTTAAGAGCGCCAGAAACCTTTCCGAGGTGCTTTAATTCAGAAAGAAAGTGCACAGGCATAATGGAAGAGAAACAGGAGGTGGTGCATCTGTGCTTAACCAATTAACAGCCTCACAAAAGCGGCTTTTGTGTCAGGGAGTTGCAGTTCGGAATGTTCTTTCTCAAACTGGAGTAAAGAGTCCAGGCCAACTTCTGCCACTAATACAAGCGTTATCTCCGACTCATCAGCGAGCATCTCTCTTGGTGGCTTTAGTTTCCGCAAAGAAAGAAAGCGGGGGTTAAGGTGGACTAAGCAGTCGTTCTCTGATTTCCAGCCAAAGCCTAGGGCAGTTCAATACCGACCAGCAAGCTAGCACCTCTTCCGCGTGGTTGCCTCGGGGATGCAAGGATGCCTGCTCCTCGGACGGGGCTCCCAGATGACCAGAAGAGGCCCCAGTGTTGGACCACCCGTTTGCCGACTCGCTCCAGGCACCAGCCACTCCAGACCCGAGCAATCAGACCTTCAGCGCCGCGGCCGGAAAGGTCCCTCGAGCGCACCGGGATGGACGCTGGGCCGCGCGTGACGTGGACCAATCGGCGGCCGGGATCGGCGGTTTTCCTCCAACTGATTGACTGGCCTCTCCTTCGCCTTCGCGGCGGCGGCCGGAGACGGAGGAGGGGGTGGGCCTAGGACGTGGCCCAATGGGGACGCGCGCCGCGGCGGTGGGGGGCGGGGCCAGGCCCGCGGCGCAGGGCCGGGCGGCGGAGGCTCCAATGAGCGCACGCCGCGTCCGGGGCCGGCTGGTGCGCGAGACGCCGCTGAGAGGTTGGTGGCTAATGTAACAGTTTGCAAGCGGAGGGGAGTTGTGGAGGGCGCAGGTTTGGGGGGCGCGCTGCTGGCCTCGTGGGTTTGTTCGGAGCTGCGTTTGTCCCAGAGCTGGGGTCACGGGAGCGGAGGCAAGAGGTAACGGGGGTGGGGATGGTGATGGAAACCGGCCACCCCTTAGAGGAGGCAACGTGCTAGCTCCGGGGGCGGGTCAGTAGCGGGAGTGAGGGCCGCACGGACGCCGGTGCGCTTGGCCCCGCAGCTCGGTCTCCGGGGTGTTCTCATGCCTTAGAGGTGGGCTGGGACCCGTTTCCGGGAGTGGGAGCCGCCGTCTTTGGCAGGTGAGGCTTAGGTGAATTCGGAATACTAGCTGCCTTCTCGGCGCGGAACCTTATCGTTCCAGGCACAGCGGCTGTGTGTAGGCAGCGGGGCCGGGATGGGATGGAGAAGGGGAGCGGAACAACCCGAAGGGGTGCTGAGGCCGAGGCGTGCCCTTCTTCCATCCCTGCCTCGTCCAGCGTCACTATCTCAGTTCCCGTCCAGGCCCGGCCAGGCTTTCCGCGCCAGCGGGGGAGCTCCAGGTGTAGGGAGGTAGTCTAGTCCTGAGCGGGGATCCCTGGCGGTACCCCAGGTGTGTGACAGCAGGGACAGTGCTGGGGTGCGCCCGTAGAGCTGCCTGTGCAGTGGGCGGAAGGCCTTGGTCTCCGTCCTCCTGGCCTGTTACCATCGCTGTTTAGGGATGTGGCCAAAGGCTTGGATCCCCGGTGTTTCACCTGGGCCTTCCTGTGGCCACTTCTGAAGATGGTGAGAGTGCTTGGTTCTCATTAGAAGGGAGGGGAGGGGATGTAGCCTATCCTGCCCTGGATGAAGATGGAGTAAGTATGAATTTTAAAGCTTCTCTGTTCTGGATGAGGTTCTGCCTCCTTCACTCAGGGAATCCAGTTACAAGTCTTGTTTTTCTCCTCTCCTAAGGACACAATGGCAGCCACAGTCAGAAGGCAGAGGCCGAGGAGGCTAGCCTGTTGGGCCTTGATGACTGTGCTCTTGGCAGACCTGTTGGCATTGAGTGGTATGTGCCCCAGCAGAGGCGTCAAAAGAAATATGAATGAGTGAATGATGGATGATATGTGGCGGGCAGGGGTAATGAGGCTGGTGAATGGGAAACCTTTCGGCTCTTAGGTTGCCAGACCCAGACATTTTTGTTTGTCTGCTGCTGTCTTACCTTCTCCATGGAAAGCGGTATGCTTTGATTAGTGGGGCCTCAGGAAGGCAGGGAAAGAGGGGCTAATTGACAGATCTGTTTCCCCTTCAGACACACTGGCAGTGATGTCTGTGGACCTGGGCAGCGAGTCTATGAAGGTGGCCATCGTCAAACCTGGAGTACCCATGGAGATTGTCTTGAACAAGTGAGGGCGGCCCCAGGGTCGGGTGGGGAAAAGAGGGTCCGCACCCCAGGCCCAAGTGTGTTGTTGGTAGTGGCCTCAACAGACTTTGTGTCTGCATGATTGTGGGGTGTTGTATGTACGTGGGGGTGTTGAGGCTCCTGAGAACACACCGTGCCATAGGCACATGGCCCCAGTGTGTCTTTTCCTCAGGGAGTCCCGGAGGAAAACCCCAGTGACTGTGACCCTGAAAGAAAATGAACGATTCTTTGGCGACAGTGCGGCCAGCATGGTGAGCTCGCAGCCCACCCCTTCCCAGAAGCAGTGGGCAGGAGAGGCGATGGCAGACTCCAGAGTCTACTCCCTGATCGATCTCCAAGGTAGGTAGGTGATGGCAGGTTTGGGAGTCTTAACACTCTGTTCTTTCTTTACCTCTTCTCAGGCCATCAAGAACCCAAAAGCAACGCTGCGTTACTTCCAGCACCTCCTGGGGAAGCAGGAGAATAACCCCCATGTAGCCTTGTACAAAGCTCGTTTCCCCGAGCATGAGCTGGGCTTCGACCCGCAGAGGCAGACTGTGTACTTCCAAATCAGCCCGTGAGTGCCCTGCTGGGGAAGGTGGGCTCAGGGGGCCTGGTTAGATCCCTGTCAACATGTGTTCACCACTGTCCTTGTGTGGATGCTGGGCTTTCCTCTCTGCTAACTATCCCCCTCCCCCAGGCAGCTGCAGTTCTCGCCGGAGGAGGTCCTCAGCATGCTTCTCAACTACTCCCGGTCTCTGGCTGAAGATTTTGCAGGTGGGTGGCCAAGGTGGAGCCAGTGGCAGCCACGTTCCCTGGAGACTCAAATGAAGGCAGGTCTGAGTCCCCAGGAACACTTAGTAACATCTGATGACATTTTTGGTTGTCACAACTAGGGAGCTGCAGCCACTGTCATCTACCGAGTAGAAGCCAGGAGTGCTGCCCAACTTCCTAGGCTGCACACCTCTGCCCCCCAAAACAAAGAATTATCTGGCCCAGGGACTTTCCTGGTGGTTTAGTGGTTAAAACCCTGAGCATCCATTGCAGGGGACACAGATTCAATCCCTGGTTGGGGAATGAAGATCCCACATGCTATGTGGTGCGGCCGAGAAAAAAAAATACTATCTAGCCCAAAATGTCAGCTGTGCTGAGACTGAGAAACCCCCATCTAAGGTGTGGAGCTGGTGGGAACCCTGTTCTCTTGTCCCCTGTAGAGCAGCCCATCAAGGATGCAGTGATCACTGTGCCAGCCTTCTTCAATCAGGCTGAGCGCCGAGCCGTGCTGCAGGCTGCGCGAATGGCTGGCCTCAAGGTGCTGCAGCTCATCAATGACAACACCGCCACTGCCCTCAGCTACGGTGTCTTCCGCAGGAAAGATATCAACAGCACTGCCCAGGTGAGCCAGGGAGGAGCTGCCGACTGGCCTGGCCGGGTGGCTGAGTCTGATGATGGAAGCCACTTGGCTTGATTTACATCTTATTTGCACTCTGGCCCTTGACAAATGTGGCCACAGCCCCCTCTCAGCTCCTTTTGGAGCTGTTTGGCTTTCATTCAGTGCAGCCCTTTGGAGGCAGGCAGGCAGGCACCCTGGAGTTGTGTTCGGTTCTTGTGACAGTGGCCTTGATGTCTCTGCAGAACATCATGTTCTATGACATGGGCTCAGGCAGCACTGTGTGCACCATCGTGACCTACCAGACAGTGAAGACTAAGGATGCGGGGATGCAGCCACAGCTGCAGATCCGGGGCGTGGGGTAAGTGGGTACTGCGAGGCGGGCTGCTTGCTGAGCTACCCTTGGGTCCGGGTTTCTTCTTGGAGGGTCAGCTGCCTCACTTTCCTGCTCCCTGCAGGAGAGCTCTCCTGGCTAAAGCATCAACCTTTGTAGGATACGTCTCCCAAGGAGCACGAGGTAGATGGAGATACGGAGAGACAGTTTGGGAAGGTTGAGGGCAATGAATGTCCCAAGCTGCTTCTGAGGAAACCCATCAGGCCATAGGCCCTATGAGGAGTGTGAGCTTCAACTATGTCTTTGTTCTTGGCATCTTTGGTTTCCTTATTGCTGATGTGATGTTATTTCATGAACCCATTGTTTACTGTCCACCTTTTCTGCTTCCACATGAGTCTGAACTGCTGCCGCCTCTCACCTGCAGAAGAGCAGATCTCACTGCTGCCGGTGTGGCCTCCCTCCAGTTCTTTTTCCACATTTCAGCCAGAGGGTTCTTTTCAAACCTGTCTGTATCTCATTTCTTTAGAAACCCTTCAGTGGCTCTGCACCTTTGTCTTGGTTTATAAAGGCACCTGTATGTGCCCTGACAACTCCAGCTTGGCTCTGACCCTGAGCTCCAGCCGTCTTTGCCCTCCATTGAACTTACACACTCTTGTTCTCTCACACCTCACCCTCTGCCTAGAATGTTCTTTCCTCTCTTCTTCACCTCGTTAACTCCAACTCACCTTCAAGTTTCAGCTCCAGGATCACTTCTTCACCGAACTTTCCCAAACATCTCTAAATAGCTGAAATTTCCCTTATGTATGTTCTAGTAGCATCATCTGTCTCTCTGTTATAACACAGAGGATTGCTAAAATTTCACAGTGTGGTTGATGGCTGAAATTATAAACTGTTTGATAGCAGGGAGCCTGTCTTTTATTTTCCTTCTTACAGTTGTATTTCCAGAGACAAATACCTAATTTGATGCATAGTAGTTGCAGTTGAATAAATGGCCAGATGGACTGTCACTGAGAGGTGTTAGCTGTGTGGGTGAGAGCCAGGTTCCTGTGTGGATGAAGGGACCCCGTGTGTTCCTCACACTTGTCCTTCTTCCCTTTCCTGCACAGGTTTGACCGTACCCTGGGGGGCCTGGAGATGGAGCTCCGCCTGCGTGAGCACCTGGCCGGGCTTTTCAACGAGCAGCGCAAGGGTCAGAGAGCAAAGGACGTGCGAGAGAACCCTCGTGCCATGGCCAAGCTGCTGCGTGAGGCCAATCGACTGAAGACCGTTCTGAGCGCCAATGCCGACCACGTGGCCCAGGTGCTCACACGTGGCTGTTTGAGGGCAAAGATTCCTTGCCCCCCACCCCCAGAGGGTGGAGGACCCTGCCACCCTGAGCTCAATTTCGGGGTGGCCCTTCCCTTGTTACCGTGCTTCCTGCCTGCGTCCCAGCATCCTGTTCCCTTGGTGTCTCACCCACCCACCCAGAGAGCAGGACCCGGGTGAGTGCTCTGACCTTCCTGTTCCTTTCCCAGATCGAGGGCCTGATGGATGATGTGGATTTCAAGGCAAAGGTGACTCGAGCCGAGTTTGAAGAGTTGTGTGCAGACTTGTTTGAGCGGGTCCCTGGGCCCGTGCAGCAAGCGCTGCAGAGTGCAGAGATGAAACTGGTGAGGCAGGGTCATCGAGGTGGGCGTGACGGGGAGACAGATGGGATGGAAAGTGAAGAGGTGGCAGGGAGGAGGGAAGAAGTCAGAGAAGAGTCTGCTGAGGAGGAGGGTGACCTCGGAATTGACCCATCCTCCACTTTCTCCCCCTGCAGGATGAGATTGAGCAGGTGATCCTGGTGGGCGGGGCCACTCGCGTCCCCAAAGTGCAGGAAGTGCTGCTGAAGGCTGTGGGCAAGTGAGTGTGGGGCCTGAGCAGCAGGAGGGCTGAGGGGAGGCGGGCCAGGCCAGGCTGCAGATGGATGGTCCTGAGCCTTGGAACGTTCACAGGGAAGAGCTGGGGAAGAACATCAATGCCGATGAAGCCGCTGCCATGGGGGCTGTGTACCAGGCAGCCGCGCTCAGCAAAGCCTTCAAGGTGAAGCCTTTTGTCGTCCGGGATGCGGTGATCTACCCCATCCTGGTGAGTAAGCCTGTGTGCTGGCGTGGAAGGCTTCCCATACCTCTCCCAGGGCCATCTCGAGCCTGTCCCTCTGTCTTCCTGCCATCGGCATTCCCCATCCCAGACCCTGCTCTGCTTCTCCACTGGGCCTCCCCTCTCCTGCCATGTAGGTGGAGTTCACGAGGGAGGTGGAGGAGGAGACTGGGGTCCGCAGCCTGAAGCACAATAAGCGCGTCCTCTTCTCTCGCATGGGACCCTACCCTCAGCGCAAAGTCATCACCTTTAACCGCTACAGCCATGACTTCAACTTCCACATCAACTACGGTGACCTGGGCTTCCTGGGGCCTGAGGATCTTCGGTGAGGGGGTGGGGCCAGATGGGGACTCGGGGGAGGGAGGGGTGGGGTCTGCGAGTGACACCAGGGAAGCAGCCTGTGGGCTTGGGCTTGGGTTTGGGCTGAGCTTCTCCTCTGGGGGTGCTTCCATCCTGAAGGTGTCCTGGGGGAGGGCCCCTTGTCTCATACCCGGAGGCTATGTAGGCTAGAGCTTGGAGGCAGGCTTGTGGGGGCCTCCCCTGAACGGCTTTCTGCCTTTTTTTTTTTTTTTCCCTGAATGGCTTTCTCCTCCCCACCCAGGATATTTGGCTCCCAGAATCTGACCACAGTGAAGCTAAAAGGTGTGGGCGAGAGCTTCAAGAAGTATCCCGACTACGAGTCTAAGGGCATCAAGGCTCACTTCAACCTGGACGAGAGCGGCGTGCTCAGCCTGGACAGGGTGAGAGCAGGAGGCCCCATGTGCCAGGCGGGGCCCAGGTGCTACCAGCCGCTTCCACAGCGGCTCCTTGTATTATTCAAACATGGTCAATAAAATAGGTTTGGGAGTTGGATAAATCTTGAGCTAAACAAGGGATCTGGTGTGGGCCATCTCAGGCCTGTGAGTGCTCATGGACGTTGTAATTTTCAGGGTCTAGGATGGCTGAGAAACCTGCTTATTAACAACAGTTCACGGGATTTGTATCTTTTAGAACATACTGTGGGCAACCATGGCCTATTCTGTCGAGTGGAGGAGTGTGAGGGTGAGGAGGGGGAAGCTCCAGTCTCCTCCTCAGAGGGCTTGTAATCAACTGGGGTGGAGGAGACTCCATCCAGGAGCCCTTGGAGGAGGCAGGGGAGAGGACAGGCTAGCACAGCTGGAAGTCACATGGTTGTGCCTCAACAGGAACCCGCCAGGCAGGATGTTTGTGGAGAAAAGGTGGGTTAGCATGTGCTTGTCTTCACCTCGGATCCCTGTTTTCAGGTGGAGTCTGTGTTTGAGACGCTGGTGGAGGACAGCCCAGAAGAGGAATCTACTCTGACCAGTAAGATGAGCAAGTGCACGTGTGCGAGAGAGTGTCCTTGTGTGCCTTCCAGGGAGGTGGGCAAGCCTTGCCCTTAGGGTTGGGGGTGGAGTCACTTCTGTGGTGCTTCTTAAGTCTTTGGGTTTTCCTCTTTCTAGAACTTGGCAACACCATCTCCAGCCTGTTTGGAGGTGGCAGCACACCAGATACTAAAGAAAATGGTACTGACACAGTCCAGGTAAGGCCAGGATGGAGTCAGGGGAGCACAGAGGACGGTGCATGGGACCAGGCGGCAGCAGCAGAGGCTGGGGGTTGGGTGTCGACCCCAGCTTCTCAGGAAGTGATAGGCCCCGCCTCCTCTTAGCCTGTGGAGAAGGGTGTGGCAACCCACTCTAGTGTTCTTGCCTGAAGAACTCCATGGACAGAGGAGCCTGGTTTCTACAGTCCATGGGGTCGCAAAGAGTTGGACACGACTGAGACTTTCTTTCTTTCTTTCCTCTTAGCCCAAGCTGGGTTCACCACACCCTTCTCTGGACTCTGAGCCATCCCAAGGCTCACCGTCACCTTCAGACACTTTTCCTCTTTCCAGCTAGACCGCCTCAGTCCAGACGCCCATTGCCCATTTCCACACAGTGGTCCTCTGTCTTCCCCAAGCTGTGCCATAGGCAGTGAGCCCTTCAAAGCAGAGCCAGTCCTGCTCCACGGGCCCTGCTGATGACTCCTCAGAGGGTGTGTCTGCTTGTTTCCAGGAGGAGGAGGAAGGGCCTGTTGAGGGGAGCAAGGACGAGCCTGGAGAGCAAGCGGAGCTCAAGGAGGAAGCTGAGGCCCCAGCGGAGGACACCTCTTCGCCCCCACCCCCTGAGGCTAAGGGGGCTGCAGCACCTGAGGGAGAAAAGGCCACAGAGAAAGATGGCGGGGACAAGCCCGAGGCCCAGGTGAGCTCTCGGAAGAGTGAAGTTGGCCTGGACCCTGAGGCTGATGGGACAGGCGCCTGCCTTGCTTCTGTCCCTAGAGCCATCCCCACCTGTGGAGGTCAGGAGGGCTGATGCTTTCCCTGACAGCCTCGTCTCTTCCCCACAGAAGCCAAGTGAGAAAGGGGAGGCGGGGTCTGAGGGTGCCCCTCCAGCCCCGGAGGAAGAAAAGAAGCAGAAACCAGCCCGGAAGCAGAGGATGGTGGAGGAGATCGGGGTGGAGCTGGTCATCCTGGACCTGCCTGACTTGCCTGAGGACCAGCTGGCCCGCTCAGCCCAGAAGTGAGTAAAGGCTGTGAGCGTGCGGAGGGTGGGCACAGGGTGTGGAGTGGCACCCCTCACACCTGCTGCCCCTCGGCCACAGACTCCAGGACCTGACACTCCGGGACCTGCAGAAGCAGGAACGGGAGAAAGCAGCCAACAGTTTGGAAGCCTTCATCTTTGAGACCCAGGTGGGTGGGCTGGGACACAGGCCTGCCTCAGGACAAGGGACGGAGTTGGGGAGGAGGGTCCTGCCCCAAGAGCCTTGCCCCAAGGGCCTGCTGCACGCTTGAGCTCTGGTGCACCTCCCCAGGACAAGCTGTACCAGCCCGAGTACCAGGAAGTGTCAACCGAGGAGCAGCGTGAGGACATCTCTGGGAAGCTCAGTGCCACGTCCACTTGGCTGGAGGATGAGGGCTTTGGGGCCACCACAGCGGTGAGAGGGCTCCCAGGACGTGGTGGGCAGGATGGGGAAAGGGAAGAGAGCTGGAGTGTGAGGTCATAGAGAAGGATGCAGGGCTGTCGTCCCCTAACCCCTCTGCCCTCTCCCACCCCCACGTCTGTCAGATGTTGAAGGAGAAGCTGGCTGAGCTACGGAAGCTGTGCCATGGGCTGTTTTTTCGAGTGGAAGAGCGCAAGAAGTGGCCCGAACGGCTGTCTGCCCTGGATAATCTCCTCAATCATTCCAGCATGTTCCTCAAGTGAGCGGCCTCTTTGCTCTTCTTCCCCACTCAGTCCCACCCCGTCCCTCCTGGGCTGACTGTCTCCTCTCTGACTGCAGGGGGGCCCGGCTCATCCCAGAGATGGACCAGATCTTCACTGAAGTGGAGATGACAACGTTAGAGAAAATCATCAACGAGACCTGGGTAATCCCCATATAAATACTTAATTGGAGGCTTACCTGGCAAGGTGGGCCGTCCTTGGCAGTGGGGGAGATGCAGAGAAATGGAGACTCAGCAGTCGTTGCCTTCTCACTTGGCAGCTCATTGGAAAGGCAAAAGATGGCTGCATTTGAGATCACGTCTGATCAGTCCCAGACCAGGTCATAGGCATGAGTCGTCGATTAGAGGGGTAGTGGAGCCCATCCCCGCGGGGTCAGAGAGAGCTGCTCTGAGGAGCTGGGCCTTGAACTGCATGCAGAAATTGGGGCAGGGTTTGGGGAGGTGAGAATGACTTGTCGTGAGATTGAGAAGCTGTTCTGGATGTGGGGGCTGTTTGTTTAACCAGAGCACCGAAGTGGTTGAAATAAGGAGGAAAATAAGAGGTTCAACTGTGGTTAGTCCATAGAAATAGGATGGAAGCCAGAAATAGGCAGTTTGGCAGTCCCTTGTGGAGAGCCTCAGAGGCCATCCTGAGGTATCTGTTTGCTTCTGGGGCTGACAGTGACGGGCAGTGATTTGAGGTCTGAGGGAAAGAGCCAGAGGTTGGTAGGGGTGTGTTTCGTCTGGGACAGAGGCATCTGCTGGCTCTGAGCCTGTCCTGACCTTGCCCACAGGCCTGGAAGAATGCAACCGTGGCCGAGCAGGCCAAGCTTTCCGCCACAGAGAAGCCCGTGTTGCTCTCGAAAGACATCGAGGCCAAGATGGCGGCCCTGGACCGCGAGGTGCAGTATCTGCTCAATAAGGCCAAGTTCGCCAAGCCCCGTCCCCGGCCCCGGGACAAGAACGGGACCCGGGCAGAGGCTCCCCTCAATGCCAGTGCCAGTGACCAGAGTGAGAAGGTCATCCCTCCCCCAGGTGAGGCCAGGGGACTGGTTCAGGCATCACTGGGCAGGAGGAAGCATTCCCTTCCCTCCGGGGACTACCTTTTCCTCCTGGTTTCCCTCCAGGCCAGACTGAAGACACGAAGCCCATCCCAGAACCTGAGAAAGAGACTGGTGAGCTGGGGAAGCGGATGGGGAACATGGACATCACTTAGCCCGAGGGGTCAGCAGACTAGCAGGACAGCCTCTCTCTGGACAGCCCTGGAGCTTTGAATAGCCTTTATATCTTGTAGATGGTTATTTCCAAAAACAGAATAGACCCAAGTGTGGCCCACAGATCCTAAAATACTGACATTCACTGTCTGGCTCTTGCCGGAAAAAGTTTGCCAACCCCTGCGTTAGCCTCTTCCTCCTTCTTGCAGACACTAACCTGTTCTTTCCGCAAAGCAGGACCTGAAGCAGCAGACTCTGAGCCTCTGGAGTTAGGGGGTCCCGCAGCAGGTGAGGGTGGATGTGGCGGGCTGTGCTGGGGGGCAGTGCCTGCCCTGAGCTGGGCCTGTTCTCTCCGTCTCACCTCCCTCCATCCTTTGCTCTCTTCCCCCAATTCCTCCCAGAATCCGAACAGAAGGAACACCCGGAACAGCCGACAGGACAGAAGGGAACTTTGAAGAATGATGAACTATAACCTCCCAGTTCCCCACTCATCCCTGCCCCCTTCTCTCACCACCTCTATTTATTAAACACCAAGGACTAGGGGAGGGTTGGTTCCCCGTCACCCCAGAGGCTTCAGTTCCTCTTCTCTCACCTGCGACTGGAGGTGCGGAGAAGGGGATGGAAGGGATGGCTTACTGGTTCCTTCTGGAATAGTTCTGTGGTTCAAATCGAAATCGTTCTGTTCCCCAGCCCCACCCACTGGTTCCCTACCCATCCAGGTCCTAGTTTGGGAAAAATCACTATTATGTCTTAATTCTTCGCCTGCGGGTAGGTGAGAGCGTGGCCATCAGTGGTTGGCTGACAGGCCTGCTAGTGGGAAGGGTGTCCTGGGTGGTTAGAGGGTCTCCAGGCTTTTCTGGTTGTCCTTCCCTCCCTTTTCCACCACGAGATCTATGCCATACAGGCCAGTGTCTGAAGAACCTTGCTTTCCCGGTTTGGTTTCTGAGCTCCTGTCTGTACTTTTGCCTCTTCCAAGGTTTTTTCCCCTAAAAATCCCCATTCCCATGCCTCCCCACTGTGGGTCTCCTTGCCTTCCTCTTGGAAGTTGGACAGTCCTCTGCCTCTTGGCCAGAGCCTGTCCATCTGGACTGCCTAGTCACTCGAGATCGACCCCGACCCACACGTACAACCCCAGTGGCCAGAGTAGGCAGGGAGAAAGTGAAGAAGAGAATCCAGCCGCCTCTCAAGGGAGTGAGATGTGTAAGAGCACTGTAGCTCCCCAGCCTGTGGACTCTGGGCCAGGAAGGGCGTGTGAGTGGCTGGCGCAGGGTGCCAGCACTCTGCAAGCGGCTGTTGGAATCTGCATCTTCCGGTAGCCTGGTACTCCATGGCCCTCGGACTTCTGCCCCCCTTCTCTCCCTGTTGTTCTGCCCTCTCAGAGCCTTTCCCTCACCCCCTGGCCCCCTGGGCTGACCAAAATGTGCTTTCTACTGTGAGCCCCTTGTCCCAAGACCCTGGGGGCAGGAGAGAATGTGGCATGAATGTAGAACTGCCGTCTCGCTCTCTTGAAGGCAGGCCTTGTGGGCAAAGGAAGAGGGTACAGGCTGGCCTTTTCTGTAGTACATTGGTCTGCTGGGATGGGGGCCCTTTACCCACCACATGGATGTCGGGCAGCCCACCCGCCAGGGTCCCATCTGTAGCAGGAGCCAGGGCTGCCACCCCCACTCCCAGGGCATGGGGGAGCCTGGTTGTATCTGTCTCGTCTTTTTTTTCTTTTTCTCTCTTTTTTTTTTTGCCACATTGGCAGAAATGTGCCCTAAGGGTTCTATCCTGTCCTTTATGTTTGAATTGTTTCACTAGCAGTTGAGGCTGGTTGGACAGATTTGAGTCAAATTGTACTTTGCTCCATTGTTAATTGAGAAACTGTTTCAATAAAATATTCTTTTCTACAGTTTTTGTGCCGTGATTTTTTTTTTTTTTAATGTGTTTATTTCTAGGACTTCCTGGTAGTCCAGTGGTTAAGATTCTGTGCTTCGCGCGCTGGGGGCATGGGTTCAGTGCCTAGTTGGGCAAGTTCCACATGCCACATGGAATGGCCAGAAGATAATATACATATAAATAATGCATGTTTATTATGACAAATTTAGAAGGTAAAAATTTGAATAACAAAATTACCTATAATACTACCACCAAAACATTGTTAACATTTTTGAGCTTAGTTGAGATTCATGCATGTAATTTTTCTTCATGAAAACAAAATTGTTTTATTTTTCCTCTGACATCATTTGGACCAGGTATTTTTAGATAATATTTGAAGTATTTTTAGATAATAACCATTTTTAAGGTAACAGTCTCATTTTACAAATAAGAAATAGCAGCAGTTCAAAGAGGTTGAAAGGTCCAAGGAATCAGAGGTATTGAGAGGCTCAGCTAAGTTTGAATGTAATGCTGACCCTATAACCCTTCTCTTGTTATCCTGACAGGAATGTGTTGCTACAGCTTCATCATATGTAGAACACTTGATTTGGTGGTTCATTGGTTGTGATGAAGCCATGTTTCACCAAAGGAAAGTCACTGTAGTCAATCATTTACGTGTCTAAGCAGTTGAATAAGAAATGACCATGAAGATTGTGTTTTTCTATAAAGCTTAAACAAGTTGGACAAGTTTTGAGCCTGAACCTTTTTTTTTTTCCCCAACAGACTTTTTAAGGGCAGTTAGGTTCACAGCAAAATTAAGCAGAAAGTACACAGAGTTCCCATATACCCTCTGGCCCCATACATGCACAGCCAACCCCAGTATCAACATCCCACACCAGAGCAGGTGGTTTGTTACGCTCTATGAACTATTATAATAACTATTACTATCTGTGATCTATCACATTGCATCATTGCATATAGAGTACTCACCATCCTAAAAATCCTCTGTGCCCTCCCTCCCTTTTATAACTCCTGGCAACCACAGATCTTTTTACTGTTTCCATAGTTTTGCCCTTTCCAAAATGTCATGTTGTTGGGATTCCTACAGTATGTAGTGTTGTTTTCAGGTTGGTTCCTTTCACTTAGTAATATGCATTAAGGTTCCTCATTGTGTTTTAGTGGCTTGACAGTGTCTTTTTAGCACTGACTAGTATCGCGTTGTCCAGATGTATCATAATTTAAACATTCACCTACTAACTGACATCTGGGTTGCTTTTTCAAATTTTGGCAATTATGAATAAAGCTGCTTTAAACATCTGTGTTCAGGTTTTAAGTTTTCCATTCATTTGAGTATGTAATTATGTATATATTTAAAGTTAACATCGTAACCATGTTATTAGCAATTTGTAATATATTCTTAGTTTTTAAATAATTCTATTGACTTATTTTTGGCTGCACTGGGTTTTAGTTGCTCTGTGTGGACTTTCTCTAGTTGCAGTGTGCAAGCTTCCCATTGTGGTGGCTTCTCTTGTGGAGCACAGGCTCTAGGTACATGAGTTTCAGTAGTTGCTATACGTGGGTTCCGTAGTTGTGGCAAATAGGCTTAGTTGCTCTGCGGCATGTGAAATCTTGGACCAGGGATGAAACGTGTCCCTCTCGTTGGCAGGTGGATTCTTATCCTCTGTGCCACCAGGCAAGTCCAGTTCTCAGTTTTTAAACAGCCATTTTTCTACAGGGTTGATTTTTTCCCTCTAGTTTCCATCATCAGGTGGGCATCAATAACAACTTTCCAGTCCACTGACTAGATATACTATGGTTTATGTAATCTTATCCTCTATTATTGCACACCTAGAGTGTTTCTGCTTTTCAGGATTATAGACAACAGGATCCAGACATAAGGTTGTATTCATGATCTCTTAGGTTACGTTAAAAAGGCAGGAATATTTAAGGCAACGGTTATCAGGAGTTGGGCCAGGGGCAGTTGGTAATGTCTGAAGGTACTTTGGGCTATTGTAACTGGGGAGAGGAGCAAGGATTTCTAATGAAAAGATGTCAAGGATGCTGCTAAAACATCCTGCAATGCACAGAACAGCCCCCCACTACAAAGAATTATCCAGCCCTGGGGAATTCTCTGGTGGTCCAGTGGTAAAGAATCCACCATGCAATGCAGGGGACACATCCCTGTAAGGGAACTAAAATCTCACAGACCTCAGAGCAACTAAGCCTGTACACCGCAGGTACAGAGTCCGTGCCCTTCGTGGAAAGACCTCAAGTGCTGAAACTAAGACCAGATGCAGCCAAATAAATAGAAAAGAAAGAATTACCCAGCCCCAAAAGTCAATAGGGTCTTCCCAGGTAGCTCAGTGGTAAAGCATCAGCTTGCCAATGCAGAAGACGCAGCTTCAATCCCTGGGTTGGGAAGATTCCCTGCAGGAGAAAATGGCAATCCACTCCAGTATTCTTGCCTGGAGAATCCCATGGACCAAGGAACCTAGTGGGCTATAGTCTGTGGGTTCCCAAAAAGTGAGACGTGACTGAGCGCACATGCGTGCAAATGTCAATAGTGCTGCATTGAGCAGCCCTGATAGTCCCATAGTATTTTCTTTCAATTCTTTGCTAATGTGTGTGGGAGGCAGCACTGTTCACTGATTAAGAAAATGGGTTCTTGGAACTGGGCTCCTGGCTATTCCTGAGACAAATCTTTTGGCTAGGGTATTTCTCACCTTTTTAAAGGAAGATGAGACCCAAGCTTGAATGATTTCTAGAAACCAACACTGCATTCAGTTCAGTTCAGTCCAGTTGCTCAGTCGTGTCTGACTCTTTGCGACCCCAGGAACCACAGCACGCCAGGCCTCCCTGTCCATAACCAACTCCCGGAGTCCACCCAGACCCATGTTCGAGTCGATGATGCCATCCAACCATCTCATCCTCTGTCATCCCCTTCTCCTCCTGCCCTCAATCTTTCCCAGAATCAGGGTCTTTTCTAATGAGTCAGCTCTTCACATCAGGTGGCCAAAGTATTGGAGTTTCAGCCTCAACATCAGTCCTTCCAATGAACACCCAGGACTGGTCTCCTTTAGAATGGACTGGTTGGATTTCCTTGCAGTCCAGGGACTCTCAAGAGTCTTCTCCAACACCATAGTTCAAAAGCATCAATTCTTCGGCCCTCAGCTTTCTTCACAGTCCAACTCTCACACCCATACACGACCACTGGAAAAACCATAGCCTTGACTAGACGGACCCTTGTTGGCAAAGTAATGTCCCTGCTTCTTAACATGCTGTCTAGGTTGGTCATAACTTTCCTTCCAAGGAGTAAGCTTCATTTAATTTCATTCCTGCAATCGCCATCTGCAGTGATTTTGGAGCCCAGAAAAATAAAGTCAGCCACTGTTTCCAGTTTCCCCATGTATCTGCCATGAAGTGATGGGGCCGGATGCCATGATCTTAGTTTTCTGAATGTTGAGCTTTAAGCCAACTTTTTCACTCTCCTCTTTCACTTTCATCAAGAAGCTCTTTAGCTCCTCTTCACTTTCTGCCATAAGGGTGGTGTCATCTGCATATCTGAGGTTATTGACATTTCTCCAGGCAATCTTGATTCCAGCTTGTGCTTCTTCCAGCCCAGCGTTTCTCATGATGTACTCTGCATATAAGCTAAATAATCAGGGTGACGGTATACAGTCTTGACATACTCCTTTCCCTATTTGGAACCAGTCTGTTGTTCCACGTTCAGTTCTAACAGTTGCTTCCTGACCTGCATATAGGTTTCTCAAGAGGCAGGTCAGGTGGTCTGGTATTTCCATCTCTTCCAGAATTTTCCAGTTTATTGTGATTCACATAGTCAAAGGCTTTGGCATAGTCAATAAAGCAGAAATAGATGTTTTTCTGGAACTCTGTTGCTTTTTCCATGATCCAGTGGATGTTGGCAATTTGATCTCTGGTTCCTCTGCCTTTTCTAAATCCATCAGGAAGTTCACGATTCACGTATTGCTGAAGCCTGGCTTGGAAAATTTTGAGCATTACTTTACTAGCATGTGAGATGAGTGCAATTGTGCGGTAGTTAGAGCATTATTTGGCATTGTCTTTCTTTGGGATTGGATTGAAAACTGACCTTTTCCAGTCTTGTGGCCACTGCTGAGTTTTCCATATTTGCTGGCATATTGAGTGCAGCGCTTTCACAGCATCATCTTTCAGGATTTGAAAGAGCTCAACTGGAATTCCATCACCTCTACTAGCTTTGTTCGTAGTGATGCTTCCTAAGGTCCACTTGACTTCACATTCCAGGATGTCTGGCTCTAGGTAAGTGATCACACCATCGTCATTATTTGGGTTGTGAAGATCTTTTTTGTACAGTGCTTCTGTGTATTCTTGCCACCTCTTCTTAATATCTTCTGCTTCTGTTAGGTCCATAACTTTCTGTCCTTTGTTGAGACCATCTTTGCATGAAATGTTCCCTTGGTATCTCTAATTTTCTTGAAGAGATCTCTAGTCTTTCCCATTCTATTGTTTTCCTCTATTTCTTTGCACTGATCGCTGAGGAAGGCTTTCTTATCTCTCCTTGCTATTCTTTGGAACTCTGCATTCAAATGGGTATATCTTTCCTTTTCTCCTTTGCTTTCACTTCCCGTCTTTTCACAGCTGTTTGTAAGGCCTCCTCAGACAGCCATTTTGCTTTTTTGCATTTCTTTTTCTTGGGGATGTTCTTGATTCCTGTCTCCTGTACAATGTCACGAACCTCCATCCATAGTTCATCAGGCACTCTGTCTATCAGATTTAGTCCCTTAAATCTAGTTCTCACTTCCCCTGTATAGTCATAAGGGATTTGATTTAGGTCATACCTGAATGGTCCAGTGGTTTTCTCCACTTTCTTCAATTTCAGTCTGAATTTGGCAAACACCACATTAATACTATAATTTTGCCAACGTGATAGATGAAAAGTGGCATCAATTTTATTTCATGATTGAGGCTGAGCATCTAATTGAAGAACCATTTCTATTCCTCTTCTTAGTGACATTTGTTCTCTAACATTTGTGCATTTTCCCACTAGGTTGCTGGTCTTAATGATTTTTAAGAATTTTTCTATCTATTAAAAATCAATCCCTTGTCCACCACTTGTAAATGTAATGACTTCCCTGGTGATCCAGTGACTAAGACTGCCCTTCCAATGCAGGGGTCCTGGGTTTGATCCCTGGTCAGGGAACTAGATCCCACATGCCACAGCTAGAGATCCTGGGTGCTGCAACTAAGACCCGGTGCAGCCAAATAAATAAATACAGAAATATTTTTTTAAACCTATAATAATTAAACCTGTACATTACTGGCATATAAGAAACATTATTATTAGCCAGTTACTAAGAATTCTGAAACAAAAATACAGGTGAAAACAACATGGGGATGATAAGCAGAGAAATTAAGAAGAAGGAATTTGTTTGTTAAGAGGATGATATCAATTTTAAACAGCTTAAGGCACTGATGGAAAAATCAGCATGACTATGGATCTTAATAATTGATGATATGCTTACAAAAGACTCACTTTAAAGAGACAAACAGGTTGAAAATGAAAATACTGAAAATGATATTTCATGCAAATAGTAACCAAAAGACAGCTGGATTATTTTATTATTATTGTTGAATACCAATTTAAACTTTAAAACCGACATTAAAGGGGACTTCCCTGGTGGTCCAGTGGCTAAGAATCTGCCTTGCAATGCAAGGGATGTGAGTACCATCCCTGATCCAGAAAGAGCCTGCATGCCAGCAGAAAAACTAAGCCCATTGCCGCAACTAGAGAGACCCTGTACGACCACGAGAGACCCCACATAATGCAGTGGAGAGCCCCTGTGCCCCAACTAAGACCAGATGCAGCCAAATAAATAAATAGTAAAAAATAAAATTAAACAAAAACAGACATTACAGGACTTCCCTGCTGGTCCAGTGGCTAAGACTCTGTGCCCCTAATGCAGGGGGTCCAGGGTCGGGGAACCATGTCGTACATGCTGCAAATAAGAGCTGGTGCGGCCAAATAAATAAATACATATTAAAAAATAAAACTGTATTTTGTGCTATATGAATTATATCTGAATTTTTAAAATATGTGTGATTAGTGTTATTATTTTTAAATTTGCTCTATGTTAGCAGTCATATTATAAAAAGGGTATAAAGAGAGAAATTTTTGTAGGGCAGAGTAGTGACTTATTTCTGTTTTTTCTTGATCAGTATCTTCAGAGTATTCTCTGTTTTTAGTTTTTCAAAGAGTCTAGCTTTGAGACACTGTATTATAGTTTGTTTTTGTTTCGTTAATTTCTGCTGTTGCTGATTCATTTTCTTTGAATTTATTTTATTTAAAAACAATCTTAGGGCTTCCCTGGTGGCTCAGTGGTAAAGAATCCACCTGGCAATGCAGGAGACATGAGTTTGATCCCTGGTCCAGGAAGATCCCACCTGCCACAGAGCAAGTAAGCCTGTGTGCCACAACTACTGATCCCCTGCTCTAGAGCCCAGGAACTGAAACTACTGAACCCATGTGCCACAACTACTGAAGCCTGCATGCTCAGAGCCTGGGTTAGGCAAGAGAAGCTACATCAATGAGAAGCACGTTCACTGCAACAAAGGGCAACCTTCGCTCATCGCAGCTAGAGAAAGCCCTTGCAAAGCAACGAAGACCCAGTGCAGCCAAAAATAAAATAAATAAATAAATATATATATAGTTTTTTTTAAGAACTGTAGATAATTTTATGTTTTTGATGATGTTATCTTCCTTCAGAGAAGAATTTCTTTTGAGTATTGTAGGTAGTATAGGGGGAAATCGCCTATTTTTTTCCTAAAACTGTATTCCCCAGTTTTATTGAAGTATATCTGTCAAATAAAATTGTATTACATTTAAACTGTATTACAAATAAAAGTGTAATATTATTTAAAGTGTAAAAGTGATGATTTGTTATATGTACATATTATGAAATGATTCCCAAATCAAGTTAATTAAGATCTACTCTCTTAGCAAGTTTCAAGTACAAAACACAGTGTTATTTACTATAGTCACCATGCAGTACATCATTAGATTCTCAGAACTTGTTCATCTTATATCCTTCGACCATCCTCTCCCCATTTCCCCTACCTCGTAGCCCCTGACAGCCACCACTTTGAGTTCAACCTTATACTTTCGTGCTGTGCCAGGTCTTAACTGCACCATTCAGATGCTCTAGTTGTGGTGCTTGGGCTTAATTGCCCTGCAGCATATGGGATCTTCGTTCCCTGACCAGGGATTGAACCCGAGTCCCCTGCATTGGAAGTGGTTTCTTAACCACTGGACCGCCAGAGAACTCCCCTTTGTCCATTTTTAAATTGGGATATTTGGGGGGGTTTTGCTATTGACTTGGAAAAGTTTCCTTATACATTTTGAAGGTTAATCCTTATTGGTTTGCAAATATTTTCTCTCATTCTGCACATTGTCTTTTCATTTTTCTGGTGGGGGGGCATGTGGCGGGGGGTTGTTTCCTTTGCCATGTAGAAGCTTTTTAGTTTGATGTAAGGTCCGTCTAGTCAAGGGTATGGTTTTTCCAGTAGTCATGTATGGATGTGAGAGTTGGACTGTGAAGAAGGCTGAGCGCCAAAGAATTGATGCTTTTGAACTGTGGTGTTGGAGAAGACTCTTGAGAGTCCCTTGGACTGCAAGGAGATCCAACCAGTCCATCCTAAAGGAGATCAGCCCTGGGAGTTCTTTGGAAGGAATGATGCTAAAAGCTGAAACTCCAGTATTTTGGCCAGCTCATGCGAAGAGTTGACTCATTGGGAAATACTCTAATGCTGGGAGGGATTGGGGGCAGGAGGAGCAGGAGACGACCGAGGATGAGATGGCTGGATGGCATCACCGACTTGATGGACATGAGTTTGGGTGAACTCTGGGAGTTTGTGATGGACAGGGAGGCCTGGCGTGCTGTGGTTCATGGAGTCGCATAGAGTCGGACACGACTACGCAACTGAACTGAACTGAACTGAATCTCATTTTTTTATTTTTGCCTCAGTTGCCTGTGTTTTTGGTGTCAAATGAAAATGAAAAAAAAAAGAAAAAACATTGCCACAACCAATGTCATGGAGCTTTTCCGTGTTTTGTTCTAGAAGTACTATAGCTTCAGCTCTTATGCTAAATTCTTTAATCCTTTTTGAGTGGACTTTTGTGTATGGTGTAAGATAGAAGTCCAATTTTAGATTTTTGTATGTGGATATCTCATTTCCCAAATGCCATTTATTGAAGAGATTTCTCCCATTGTGCATTCTTGACACCGTCACCAAAAATTAGTTGACTGCCTGCGCGTGTGCTCAGTCACCTCAGTTGTGTCTGACTCTTCGTGACCCCATGGAGTGTAGCCTGCCAAATTCCTCTGTCCATGAGATTCTCCAGGCAAGAATATTGGATTGGTTCCCAAGATCCTCCAGGGGATCTTCCTGATCCAGGGATTGAACCCAAGTCTCCTGTGTCTCCTGCATTGCAGGCAGATTCTTTATTGCTGAGCCACCAGAGAAACCCCAGTTGACTGCATATATGTGGGTTAATTTCTGGGTTCTCTATACTGTTTCATTGATTTATGTGTCTATTTTTAATGCCAGTATCATACAGTCTGATTATCCTAGCTTTGTCATATAATTTAAAATCAGAAAGTGTGGTACTACGAGACTTGCTCTTCTTGCTCAAGACTATTTTAGCTACTTGGGATCTTTTGTGGTTCCATATGAATTTTGGAATTGTTTGGAATTGTTTTTCTATTTCTGTTTCTATAATGCCATTGGAATTTTTATAGGGATTGCACTGAATTTGCAGCTAGCTTCGGGTAATATGAACATTTTAAGCATTATTAATTCTTTCAATCCATAGACACAGAATATCTTCCCATTTGTGTCCTCAAAGTTTTTCAAAAATGTTTTATAGTTTTCAATAAACAGATATTTCACCTCCTCAGTTAAATTTATTCCTAAGTATTATATTCTTTTTGATGCTACTGTAAATGGGATTGTTAATCTCTTTTTAGCCTTTTTAAAAAATTATTTTTGACTGGGTTGGGTCTTTGTGCTATGCCTGGGCTTTCTCCAGCTGCAGTGAGTGGAGGCTAGTCTCTAGTTGTGTTGTACAGGCTTCTCATTGGAGCGGCTTCTCTTGTTGTGGAGCACGGGCTCTAGAAGAAGTGGGTTTTGTAGTTGTGTCATGCAGGTGTAGTTGCGTTGTGGCAGGTGGAATCTTCCCTGACCAGGGATCAAACCTGTGTCCTCTGCAGTTGAGGGCAGATTCCTAACCACTGGTCCACGAGAAAGAAAGTGAAGTCGCTCAGTCGTGTCCCATTCTTTGCAACCCCATGGACTGTAGCCCACCAGGCTTCACTGTCCATGGGATTTTCCAGGCATGAATACTGGAGTGGGTTGCCATTTCCTACTCCAGGGAATCTTCCCAACCCAGGGATCGAGCCTGGGTCTCCCGAATTGCAGGCAGATTCTTTACCCTCTAAGCCACGAGGGGAGGTCCTTAATTTCTTTTTTGGAGCCCATCCAGCAGTCAGGCAGATCTGCCTCTTGCTTCAACAGTAGTTGGTCAGAACAGAGCAGGGGCTTTCCTTCCAGCCTCTGACCATCCTGTAACCTGCTCTCCAGTCACCACCTCCAGGACTATCTTCTCGGCCACCCTCTACCTCCAGGACCAGCCAACAGGGTTTTGTGTGGTGGCTCCTTACTGTCATCAACCATGAGCTCCCAGATTTGTCAGACCTATTCCACTGACATGGAGACTGCGGCCCACCATCCAGTCAACCAGCATCTGGGAGTCTCTGGCCTTCCACACTTACCTCCCTGGGCTTCTACCTCAACTGCAACAACATGGCCCTGGAGGATGTGGGCTGCTTCTTTCTGCCAGTTGGTCAAGAACTGTGAGGGCTCCAAGCATCTTTAGAAGATCAAAACCAGTTCACTTCTCTGACCTCTTCCAGGACTCAGAGAAGTTGGCCCAGTAGGGGTGAGGCAAGACCTGGAGGCTATGGAAACCACCATGGCCCTGGAGAAGACCCTGAACCAGGCTCTTCTGCATTTGCGTGCCCTGGGTTCTGCCCACACATACCTGGACGACAGCTTCCTAGAGGTGACACAGGCTGGGACTCAGGCCTGGGACCCTAGAGTGGAGTGCTTGTACCTGGACAACTGACTATATCTCTGCAGTAACAGAATACAAAGAAACTATAAGGGACTAAAAGCAGCTCCGTACATGCACAACTGGGGCAAACGGCAACCCACTCCAGTGTTCTTGCCTGGAGAATCCCAGGGACGGTGGAGCCTGATGGGCTGCCATCTATGGGGTCGCACAGAGTCGGACACAACTGAAGCGACTTAGCAGCAGCAGCAGGAATAATTTAGGAGAAGGCAGTGGCACCCCATTCCAGTACTCTTGCCTGGAAAATCCCATGGACAGAGGAGCCTGGTGGGTTGCAGTCCATGGGGTCGCTAAGAGTCTGACATGACTAAGCGACTTCACTCTCACTTTTCACTTTCATGCATTGGAGAAGGAAATGGCAACCTATTCCAGTGTTTTTGCCTGGAGAATCCCAGGGACGAGGGAGCCTGGTGGCTACCGTCTATGGGGTCTCACAGAGTCGGACACGACTACAGCGACTTAGCAGTAGCAGGAACAAGATACAAAAAGATCAAAACCCAACTGCCACTTCTGAGATGTCAGACCTGCACACAGCGTAACCAAGGGGTTGGGCAGATCACCCAAGCCACCCCTCCACCTGGACCCAGGGGACCCATCCTTCCCCTCCCCCATGTATATTTTTTAATGGCCAAATGGCAAATGCATTGGATCCTGGTTTCAGACTTTTTTAAAACTTTTATTTATTTATGTATTTTTGGCTGTGTTGGATCTTCATCGCTTCTCCGACTTTTCTGTAGTTGTGTGCAGGTTCTCACTGCAGTGGCTTCTCTTGTTTCGGAGTACCGACTCTAAGGCACTCAGGTTTCAGTAGCTGTATGTGGGCTCAATAGTTGTGGTGCATGAGCCTAGTTGCTCAGCAACACGTGGGATCAAACCCGTGTCTCCTTCACTGACAGGCGGATTCTTTACCACTGAGAAACCAGGGAAGCCCTCCCCTCCCCCATTTAAGGGACCAGCTTACACCTCCTGCCCGCCTCCCCCCTCCACCCCAACCCCACCGCAGGGAGTGAGCAAGGGCACTGGTTACTTGTTCTCGCTCCCTCCTGCTGTAGTCCCAATAAAGCCTTGCTGAATTTTTTTCCTGGCCTCTTATCAATTTCTACTGATTAAAGATTTCACGAACTCTGGTCTGTAACAGAGAAAGAGGTGAAAGTCATCAGGAAGGCGGTGGCCACATGACTAATCTCAGCAAGGCTGGCAGCCCCTGGGCTGAGATGGGCAGAGAATCCTTTCCAAAGGTCCCATGAGTAGCCCCCCAAAGCTCAGTAGCCTTTGAGGGGCTCCTCTGCATCTCCCCGGTATAAGGGCTTCTGCCTAAGCCTCTCCCTGCAACCTCCAGACAGGTTTTTAACCACCCTGGAGCCCACCAAATGGAAACAATAAAGCTTTTTGAAGAAAACACAACCTCTTTCCAGATAATTCTTGTTAGTGTATAGAAACTGGCTTTGAGTATTAATTTCATATCCTGCAACTTTACAGAATTCATTGAGATAACAGATTTGGGGTTTTTTGGTGGAGTCTTTAGAGTTTTCTCTATATAAAATCATGTCACTTGAAAACAGATAATTTTAAGGGTGGAGGAAGATCATAATGCAGCAGTCTCAGGACCATTTTACCTTCTTTTCTTTTTCTATTTTTTTAAGCATGTATTTCACTCTCACATGTGAGACAGACTGAGTAAATATATGTGATGTAAACGTCAGGTTTTTATTTCTTTCTACATGCCAAAGACAAGTAGAAAATAACACAAATTATCCTTTCGAGCTGATAAAATTCCTATAAAAATAATGATAAGTTCAGCTGTCAAAGCTAAATCAAATTGTCTCTAAATATAGTAGCAACCCAAATGTGGTGAGGCCAAGAAACATCACAGCCACAAAACTAAGGTTAACTGAGGAAATGGCTTGTTCATTTTGCCTTCTTAGAAATGATCCAAAAAACTGATAAGAACAGACACTACACTTGATCTTAGTCTAAAGACTTTACACTAACATATGTAAAATAGATAGCCAGTGGGAATTTGCTGTATGACTCGGGAAACTGGAACCTGGGCTCTGTGACAACCTAGAGAGGTGGGATTGGGTGGGAGGTGCGAAGGAAGCTCAAAAGGGAGGAGACATATGTATACCTATGGCTGATCCACGGTGATGTATAGCAGAAACCAACACAATATTGTAATTATCCTTCAATTAAAAATAAATAAATAAAAGAGATTTTAAAAAAAGTTAAATCTGGAACAGAAAAAAAAAAAAAAAAAAAAAAGCGCTTGCCATACCAGGATATCCTTACCTTCTGCAGAGAGAGCTAGGGCAAAGTGCTGGGGTTGGACAGTGTCATCCACTGCACAGACAGGGAGTTCTGCTAGAGGACAGCCAGGCTGCCCTTCTGCAGCCGCCCCAACCCACACCAGCTGCCCCGCTCCTGCCAAGATTTAGCGCTGAGCCCAGTGATTGGAAACCCACCCCCAATGTCCCACAGAGCAGTGCTGGAGGTCCAGGTGTGCCCAGCCCTCTGTTCAGGTGTTTTCTAAACTGCTGTCAGAGAAAGTGCTAGCAAGGACATGGGGAGAAGGAGGGGGAGTTGCCTCCCAAATAAAAAGTAAAAACTTATCAAGGACTCCAAAAAGCTGCTATGTATGTGGATTATCTCTTTCTGTATTTTTCATATTACAAGATTAAAACAGAGACAATTTAATGACTATTTAATTATGAATACATTTTAAATAACAGTAGGGTTTTCCTGGTGGTCCAGAGATTGGGAACCGCCTTGCAGGGGACACGGGTTCCATTCCTGCTCCAGGAGGATCCCACATGCTGCAGGGCAACTAAGCCCGGGCACCACAAGGGCTGAAGTCAGTGTGCTCTAGGGCCGGTCCTCCCCCACAAGAGAAGCCGCCACAGTGAGAAGCCTAGTCACCAGGCACCGCAGCTAGAGAGTTGGCCCCGCTAGCCACAACCAGAGAGAGCCCATGAGCCCCAGTGACGACCCAGCACAGTCAATAATACATGAAGTGAAGTGAAGTCGCTCAGTCATGCCCGACTCTGCGACCCCATGAACAGCAGCCTGCACCAATAATACATAAATATTATTAAACAATAAATATTATATAAATTTATATTAAAACAACACTAGTAAACCTACTACCACAGGTCAATGCAAATAACATATTCTCATGAAAAACAATTATATTTTCAGAATTGTGAGGGAATTCCCTGGTGAACCAGTGGTTAGAAAATTGTGCTTTCACTGCTGAGGGCCCGAGTCTCAACTCCTAGTTGGGAAACCAAAAAAAAAAGGAAGAAAGAATTTTGAGAACAGCAGGGTTGTTTTGCACCATGTTTGTGAATCTCTTTGATGTGTGGTTTGAAATCCTCACACCTGCTTCAGCATTCAGCTGCCACCCCTGCTATTTTGGTTGAAATATAGGAAGAACCTCCAGCCTCATACAGATATGTAGTTGGAAAAGGAGAAGTTGTTTAATAATAGCCTTTTCAGACAATTGTGAATATTCTTTTTTTGGTCTACACTAAATTAGACAAGTGGCAGTTTCTTAAAGATTAGTTGCAATGTGGAATCAGAAACCAACTCAGGAACTTTTCATATCTTATTCAGTTAAAAACCTACTGACCTATTTTGCACTTTGAAGGGATTTTTTTACCCCTGCATGATTTTTTTTTAATATCATGCATTGGTAATTTGGAAAGTGTTGGTTCACTGAATTACACAGATCTTCAAATGCTAACGCATTTCATGACACGATATCAAAAAATGATTCTGATAATACACCACCGACCTTATCAGAAACATGTTAAGATGGTGGGAAGTTGTCAAGCTCAAGCTTTATTGTTGGCCACAAATACTATCAGTTGTTTTCCTTGAAGTGATGACAGCTTACAGTGAACAGCGTAGGATTTGTGATCTCCTGGAGAAAAAGAAGATTTAGCTTTGGGACTAGGGACCAGGCTTGATCACTCAAGAGCTTTTGCGTAGCAGAGTTTTATTAAAGTATGAAAAGGGAGAAAGCTTCTGACATAGACATCAGAAGGGGAACGGAGAGTGCCCCCCTGCTAGTCTTTAGCAAGGGAATTATATACTTTTTAAATTAGTTATTACAATAAATCAAAAGAATGTCTCAAGGTTGTGAAAATTTTACCAAACCCACTTCCACAATTTACATTTTAGGATAACAGGATTAGAACTTAAAAATAGAAAGATCCTATCAGACCCACTCCCATAATATACATTCTAAAATGTCAGGATTCAGTTCAGTTCAGTTCAGTCGCTCAGTCATGTCCAACTCTTTGCGACCCCATGAATGCCAGCATGCCAGGCCTCCCTGTCCATCACAAACTCCCAGAGTTCACTCAAACTCACGTCCATCGAGTCGGTGATGCCATCCAGCCATCTCATCCTCAGTCGTCCCCTTCTCCTCCTGCCCCCAATCCCTCCCAGCATTAGAGTCTTTTCCAATGAGTCAACTCTTCGCATGAGGTGGCCAAAGTACTGGAGTTTCAGCTTTAGCATCAGTCCTTCCAGTGAACACCCAGGACTGATCTCCTTCAGAATGGACTGGTTGGATCTCCTTGCAGACCAAGGGACTCTCAAGAGTCTTCTCCAACACCACATTTCAAAAGCATTAGTTCTTCGGTGCTCAGCTTTCTTCACAGTCCAACTCTCACATACATGACCACTGGAAAAACCATAGCCTTGACTAGACGGACCTTTGTTGGCAAAGTAATGTCTCTGCTTTTGAATATGCTATCTAGGTTGGTCATAACTTTTCTTCCAAGGAGTAAACGTCTTTTAATTTCATGGCTGCAGTCAGACCATCTGCAGTGATTTTGGAGCCGAAAAAAATAAAGTCTGACACTGTTTCCGCTGTTGGAAACAATGGAAAATATCAGGATTAGTCAGAAGTTTTTCAGGAAGGAGAAACTGTCTTCAAGCAGGATACCCTGTTGTTATATAATCCCTAGTACAGAGTTTATACTGAGTTGTTTGTTGTGTAATCATCAGTTCCAGGCTTAAAGAAAAAAAATGTTTTTTGTGACTAAGACTAAGGAATGTAGAGGGATAAAAAAAAAAAAAAGAGTTTGTCCTTTCCTCCTCCTTGAGAATCCCAGACTCCCCTCTCCTCAGGGACCCCCGGACTTCTTATCAACCTGCCTAGGAATTGACTCAGTGACCGGGTTACTTTGTTCATTTTGGAGAAAATGTCTGCTAAATGCCCGAAGTCTAGATAACCATAGCTCCTCTCTCACTTGTTCTTTCAGGTAAAAAGCATGTTTCTTTGAATAAGAGGCTAATTCGGCTCACAACTCAAACAACTGCAAAGAAATGCACCAAGGAAATACATCCTTGGACAACCATGGTACTCCCAGAGGCAGCAGAAGTGTTTTAGGCATACTTCACGTTTCATCACACAAAACATTAAAAAGATGTGTATTCAGGAGTTCAAAATTAATAAATTTAACGAGTTTTCCTGCTTCATCAAGGACAGTCTGAAGTGAAACTGACTTTTGTCTCTTCTTTTTTTTAACTTTGTGCAGGGGTGAAGAAAACAATGATTACTAGTGTGGTTTGATGTCACTGCCCGATTCATGCCAGGGGGGCAGCAGCTTAATTTTCCATTGCTTTTGTACCATCAGTACAGATATTAATATGGTTAAAAAAAGGGCAAGTTACATCTCATTATTATTATAAAGATAGTTTTGACCTCCCTACCTCAAAAGACCTTGAAGATACCAAAGGTAATACTTTGAAAAACACTTAGTCCAACCAGGATTTGAGCTGATTTGACAGGACTTTAATTTTTAATTAATTATTAATCTATGTTTATTAAATTAATAATTTACTTTTTAATTTTTTAATTTGGCCATGGCAGGTGGCTTGCAGGATATCAGCTCCCATGACCAGGGATTGAACCCTGGCCATGGCAATGAAAGCCCGGAATCCTAACCACTGGGCCACCAGGGAACCCCCAATTATACTGTTGTCTTTGTGAAGGTTGCGGTATTTCATGTTGATCCTTATTCCCAGAATGTGATCCATCAGGTGCCCCCAGGTTAATGCCTGGGCAGGTTTTCAGGCTGCCTTCTCCTTGATGGCCTTGAACTTCAATTCTTGTCCCCCAAATCTTCGACTTTCAAGAGCAGGGATGAGCACCCCTCCCTCTCCACAGTTTCTCTTGGATTGCAAAAGCCTTTGTGAGACAAACAGCACCAAATGTTGGGTTCACTTCTTTGGGCTTTTCTTCACTCTGGGATCTTGACCTCTGCGGCAGATCTATTAGAAGAAATGACTCTAGTTCTTCACCTGCAACTTTTCGTTTATTTCTTTGGCTGCGTCGGGTATTTAGCTGTGGCACGTGGGATCTTTGTTGCTGCACGTGGCATCTTTGGTCGCAGTGCACAGACTCTCTAGTGGTGGCACAGGGGCTCCAGAGCAGGCGGTTTCGGTAGCTTCGAGGCATGTGGGATCTTAGTTCTCTGCCCAGGGGATCAAACCCTGGTCCCCTGCACTTCAAGGCGGATTCTTAACCACTGGAACACTGAGGAAGTGCCCATCTACAACTTTTGCAATGTGATTTTGCAACTCCTTTCATCAAGAGGTGGAGACTTTCCCTATCCCTTGAATTTTGGGTGGTGTTATAGTCTGCTTTGGCCAATAGAAGATGACAGAAACAATATTGTGCCATTTCTGGAACTAAGCCTCTTTAAGAGGCTGGCATGCTTCAGTTCAGCCTCAGACCCTGCTGCAAGAACTGCCATGAGAACAAACCAAAGCTACTCTGCTGGGATATGCAAGACCACATGGAATAGAAACTGTCTCACCTGAGTCCATCTTAAATCCAGACACCAGCCAAGTCACCTCCTGACTGCAGACATGTCCCCTGAGCCTAACCTGGATCAGCAGAACTGTCCAGGTGTCCAACTACCCCATGGACTTGTGAGCCATAATAGAATTCTTATTATTGTTTTAAACAACTAAGTTTTGGGGTGATTTTGTTCTATAATAATAGCTAACTGCAAAAGCTAATTGATACCTTGCCCCTTTGGTAGCTCTCTGAGACCTTCAAACACCTATTAATATTTTATATTTTGAGCAGCTTTTCTATTTGTTATTGGTGGGAAGATTGATCTGAAATAAGCTAGTCTGACATTACTCAAAGCAAAACATCCTTGATGACTTCTTGCTTTTCCTCATACTTTCATGAGACTGCTTCATCTTTTTTGGAATATTTAATATGTTGATTTTAGCTTCTTGGCCCACCAGTCTGCCTTGTCTCTTATGTTCGTGCTAAGCTGCTTCAGTCGTGTCTGACTCTTTGTGACCCCATGGACTGTAGCCCACCAGGCTCCTCGGTCCATGGGATTCTCCAGGCAAGAGTACTGGAGTGGGTTGTCTCTTATAGGCTGTTCAATTTATCTTATTTATTTTTGAAGTCTTTATTGAATTTGTCACAATATTGCTTCTGTTTTATGGGGTTGTTTTTTGGCCCGGAGGCATGTGGGATCTTAGCTCCCCAACCAGGGATCCAACCCACACCCGTGCCACCCGTATTGGAAAGGAAAGTCTTAACCACTGGTCCACCAGGAAAGTCCCTCAATTTGCTTCATCTATGTTTTTGCATTTATTCGTTTCTTTTTGGCTGTGCTAGGTCTTTATGCTGCACAGGCTTTTCTCTAGTTTCAGGAAGGGGGTGCTACTCCCTAGTTGCAGTGTGTGGGCGTCCCGTTGCGGTGCTTCTTGGTGCAGAGCACAGGCTCTAGAGCACAGGCTCAACAACTGTGGCCACGGGCTTAGCTGCTCCACAGCACGTGGGATCTTCCTGGATCAGGGACTGAACTTCTGCCTCCTGCTTTGACAGCCAGATTCTTTACCATTGGGCCACCAGGGAGGCCCTGTTTTACCTAAATTTAAAAAAATAATAATTTATTCTTATGGTGGTTTCTTCCCTAGAGTTTGCCCCCTTGAACTCATATTCCCCTAGGGATATTTGCTACTTTGGTGCGTGACTCGTGAGAAAGGGCAAGCATTCTGGTTGCTAGCACAGGCCCCTCCTGGTGAAGCAGGCTTGTATTCAGAGGAGGGTACGAGATGTGAAGGAGAGACGTTAAAATTATCCAGGGCAGTACAACTGCCTTTTGATGAGTTCTTTTCCTCACTTAGAATCATTCAGATTTTGAGGTGGTGAATTAAATGCTGCTGCTGCTGCTGCTAAGTCGCTTCAGTCGTGTCTGACTCTGTGCAACCCTAGAGACGGCAGCCCACCAGGCTCCCCTGTCCCTGGGATTCTCCAGGCAAGAATACTGGAGTGGATTGCCATTTCCTTCTCCAGGGATCTTCCTGACCCACGGATTGAAACAGGGTCTCCTGCATTGCAGGCAGATTCTTTACCATCTGAGCTATAGGGAAGTCCATTTCTTCAATACTGTTTATCTGGGGTTTATTCTGTGTGGGGTTTGCAACAGATATCTAAATGGATTTTTTTCCTAAATAACTAAACAATAATCTTACACCATTAATTAATTAATTACCTCCCCCCAGTTGGTTTATCATGGTTTAAATTATACATGTGAAGGCTGCTAGTACATCTTGATCCTTTTTACTGTCTGGCTAGTGACTTCCTTGGTGGTCCAGTGGTTAAGAATCCGCCTTCCAATGCAGAGGATGCTGGTTCAAACCCTGGTGGAGGAACTAAGATCCCACATGCCTCAGGGCAGCTAAGCCAGAGTGCCACAACTACTGAGCCCACAAGTAGGGAGAAGCCCGTGCACTGCAGTGAAGATCGCTGCATACCACAACTAGGAGCTGGCACGGCCAAATTAAAAAAAAAAAGGCCTGGCTATGCTCTACACCACATAATTACCATATCCTTATAATTGCTAATGTCTGGCAGTGGAAATTCTCCTCTTTACTCTTTTTAATTTGTCAAGTTTCTTACTCTAATTTTTTTATTTTCCCAGATGATCTCTAAAATAATTTTGCCCAGTTTCCAAGAAGTTTTACTGGGCATTTTGATTGGATTGAAATCACTTTTAAAAACTCAAATGAAGGGGAGTCTCTGATTGTGTAGCAGTTGGGACTTCGTACTTTCACTACTTGCATTCATTCCCTGGTCAGGGAACTAAGATCTTGCAAGCAGAATGGCCCCCATAAAAGGAAACAAACAAACAAAAAAAAAACTCCAAATGAATATAGAAAGGATTGATATTTTTGCTGTATCAAAATCACAGGTTATTTTTTAGGCATATAGTATGATTTGCACTTATTCACACTAGGTTTTAGTATCTAGAGTTGGACCGTGAAGAAAGCTGAGCACCGAAGAATTGATGATTTTGAACTGTGGTGTTGGAGAAGATTCTTGAGAATCCCTTGGACTGCAAGGAGATCCAACCAGTCCATTCTGAAGGAGATCAGTCCTGGGTGTTCATTGGAAGGACTGATGCTAAAGCTGAAACTCTAATACTTTGGCCACCTCATGCGAAGAGTTAACTCATTGGAAAAGACTGATGCTGGGAGGGATTGGGGGCAGGAGGAGAAGGGGATGACAGAGGATGAGATGGCTGGATGACATCACCAACTCAATGGATGTGAGTTTGGGTGAACTCCGGGAGTTGGTGATAGACAGGGAGGCCTGGCGTGCTGCAATTCAAGGGATCGCAAAGAGTCAGACACGACTGAGTGACTGAACTGAACTGAACTGAAAACCTGCTTACTTTGGGGGGATGTCATCTTATTTCCTTTCCTGACTTTTCTTGGGCTTCTCTTGTTGCAGAACCTGGGCTCTAGAGCACACAGGCTTAGTAGTTGGCTGGGTTTCCTCTTGGCATGCGCAAAAGGTCTTAGTTCCCTCATCAGAAATCCAACCCAGATCCCCTGCATTAGCAAGGAGGATTCTTAACTACTGGACCACCAGGGAATCCCCACAAGCTGATTCTTAGTTTTTTGTGTTTCACTCCACTCAGCTCAAAATTCTTAACTCTATAGAACATGTTTATAATAGGAAAAAAAATCAAGATATAAAAGTACTTAGATGGTGTGAGCAACTGTTCATCTAGCAATTTACAGATTATGACAGTAGTGTTTTGTATCAAATACTATCTGGTCACTGTGGTGAAGGGGCCATCGTCCATACTCAGGGAATTTATTTAGTTGGGGAGGCTAACAAGTAAATGGGCAATTTCAACTCAATAGGGAAAATTATAGGATTATATTTATATATGCTAAGGTATATATATGTATGTATATAGAAAAGAGTAAAAATAGAAACACTCAATTTTACATGACAATCATCAGTTAGTGTTTAAAACTTCTTTTTGGTGTTTTCCAAATTTGCTCTAAAGATAATGTATAACATGAAAAAAATTGAAAAGTTAAAAAGAAATGGGGCTCCCTCTGGCCAAATGTGGGACAGTTTGACCATTAAAAAATAATGGTGGACTTCCCCAGTGGCTCAGCAGTAAAGAATCTACCTACAGTGCAGGAGTCATAGGAAGCATGGGTTTGATCCCTGGGCTGGGAAGATCCCCTTCAGGAGGGCATGGCAACCCACTTCAGTATTCTTGCCTGGAGAATCCCATGGACAGAGAAGCCTGGTGGGCTACAGTCCATGGGGTCCCAAAGAGTCAGATATGACTAAAGTGACTTGGCACCTCATGGCATGACATAGATAATGGTAGCATGGAATATAATACAGCAAATACAAAAACCTGGGAATCCACATTGATCCTAATCTTTTCAAGGTTGGAGGAGGGGGACAAGGTCTTCACAGGAGACTGCTGCTGCTGTTGCTGTTGCTGCTGCTAAGTCGCTTCAGTCGGGTCTGACTCTGTGCGACCCCATAGATGGCAGCCCACCAGGCTCCCTGTCCCTGGGATTCTCCAGGCAAGAATACTGGAGTGGGTACTAACTCATAAATACAAAAAGAATGATAGAATGAGAAAACCTCCAATTTGCAACCACCCATCACTGCAGATGGTGACTGCAGCCATGAAATTAAAAGACACTCCTTGGAAAAAATGTTATGACCAACCTAGATAGTATATTCAAAAGCAGAGATATTACTTTGCCAACTAAGGTCCATCTAGTCAAGGCTATGGTTTTTCCAGTAGTCATGTATGGATGTGAGAGTTTGACTGTGAAGAAGGCTGAGAGCCGAAGAATTGATGCTTTTGAACTGTGGTGTTGGAGAAGACTCTTGAGAGTCCCTTGGACTGCAAGGAGATCCAACCAGTCCATTCTGAAGGAGATCAGCCCTGGGATTTCTTTGGAAGGAATGATGCTAAAGCTGAAACTCCAGTACTTTGGCCACCTCATGCGAAGAGTCGACTCATTGGAAAAGACCCTGATGCTGGGAGGGATTGGGGGCAGGAGAAGAAGGGGACAACCGAGGATGAGATGGCTGGATGGCATCACTGACTCGATGGACGTGAGTCTGAGTGAACTCCGGGAGTTGGCGATGGACAGGGAGGCCTGGCGTGCTGCGATTTATGGGGTTACAAAGAGTCGGACACGACTGCGCGACTGAAAAAAAAAATGTTAATAAATGATTCAGGCAAGAATCATCAATGGATACTGAAACCACTGGGTGGAAAATTGTTGAAACAGGAGGATACATCTGTAGTATCAAAGTATGGTCCCATAGATGACTAATTACAAAGAGGAAAAGTTTCCTACAGTATAGAAATCAGGTGGGTGTCATTTTAACTATAAATGACCAAATTTATCACATGCCTCCTGATGTGTGGTCCACTGAGGACACATCATCATCTATACAGTACTTCTGCCAAAATTGTTTAACATGGTCCATATTGCAAAAACAAGCAGACAAATTCATAAGAGGGACATTCTTGCAAAACAACTGACCTAGACTTTTGAAAAATATTAAAATCATGAAAATTTCTTTTTCTTTTTTTAAAAAACATGTTTATTATATCTCCTTTTAGACGTGGCATCTACATCCTGAACCTAAACTCAAATGGACTGAAACAGGTAATAAAGTGTTTGGAAACACTGCTTTTGTGTGCTTGCTTAGTCTAACTCTTTGTGACACCATGGCCTGCAGCCCACTAGTCTTCCCTGTCCATGGAATTTTCCAAGCGAGAATACCGGAGTGGGTTGCCATTTCCTACTCCATCTTTCTTTCCTTCTCTTCCTTTTCTTTCTTTAATGGGAAACTGATTTCTTTTTATTTAGGCCTTAGGAAGAAAGTTAAATTTGGTCACTAATATTATTTTTTAAAATATCCAGTTTTGGACTGCAGCACGCCAAGCTTCCCTGTCCTTCACTATTTCCCGGATTTTGCTTAAACTCATGTCCGCTGAATCAGTGATGCCATCCAACCACCTTATCCTTATAAATATCTAGTTTGGGGAAGAAAATTAAATTTGATCACTAATATTACTTTTAAAAATATCTAGTTTGGGGAGGTCTAGTGATTAGGATTCCAGGCTTTCACTGCCATGGCCTGGGTTCAATTCCTGTTAGAGGAACTAAGATCCCTCAAGCTCTGCAGCACAGCCAATATGAAAAAGAAAAGAAAAAAAAAGCTAGTTTTACATAGATAGGACCAAAGTATCAGAGAAATAATTTCTTATGTAAAAATTGGCCAAATTTTATAAAACATCTAACATAAATTTTATAAAACATCTAATATAATTCAAATTATATAAAGCCTGCTTGGGATCATATCATTCTGAACATATGACAGTTGCAATGCCGTTCTATTAGCTGTGAAAATACTTGCTCTCCTGTGGCTTCGGTTCAAAAACTAGAGTTGAATCTGCAAGAATAAACTTAATATCTATGGATGAAGAATGTTGTATCAGTAAACAAAGGATGTTGAAGTCATCAACCCCTCAGCCACTGCAGCCACCCCCAACTGTGCACCCTGAGAGAATTTTATTGTTGTTCAGTTGCTCAGTTGTGTCCAACTCTTTGCAACCCCATGGACTGCAGCATGCCAAGCTTCCCTGTCCTTCACTATTTCCCGGAGTTTGCTTAAACTCATGTCCACTGAATCAGTGATGCCATCCAACCACCTTATCCTGTCAACCTTTCTCCTTCTGCCTTCAATCTTTCCAACCATCAGGGTCTTATCCAATGAGTCGGCTCTTTGCATCAGGTGGCCAAAGTATTGGAGCTTCAGCTTCAGCATCAGTTCTTCCAATGAATATTCAGGGTTGATTTCCTTTAGAATTGACTGGTTCGATCTCTTGCTGTCTAAGGGGATTTAGGGTGGAGTAAAATAGGATACTGGCCCAAACAGTTAATGTGCATAGGAAAGAAACTATTTCAATGAGCCCAGACTCTTCTTACAACTTCCCATACATAAGGAAGTGCTAAATTCATTAACTTGAGATATGTTTTTTTCTTTAATTAACAGTAATCTTTTGATGTTCTGGACTACCTGTTTTTATTGCAAATAACTCCTATATAGCCTGACTCCTTCTTCATCTCTTTGGGGCAGTCTCTCAGAGTTGCTCTGAGAGACTGTCTTCCAGGATTAAATCTTCAGCAAAGTTGGCCAAATGAAACACAATTCTCAGCTTTTAGGTTGTGCTTTTTTTTTTTCCTCAGTCGACATATTCAATCTTTTGCCAGCATTAATTGAGACTGTTATTAGTAGCAGAAACATCCATGATGAATAATTCTACTATAATAAAATATTAGAAAAGAATATTTATCATGAAGACGTCACAGTATCAGATAAACTTTTAAAAATAATTTATTTTATTTGGTTTCTCCGGATCTTTGTTGCGGTATGTGAAATCTAGTTTCCTGACCAGGAATTGAACCCAGGCCCCCTGCATTGGGAGCTCAGACTCTTGGCCACTGGACCACCAGGGAAGTCCCAGATGAACTTTTTATAAGAGAAAAGCATGAAGGAACAAAAAAATATAAAACAGCTTCTACAAACAAAAAATTAGTGTCTTCCCCCAAACTCCATAACTCTATTTGAAGGGGTAGAAAAGTGCAATTGATGATGCTAATAAGAAAAGAAACTGAGTATTGTACTTATTTCTTATTTTGTGCAATGCTTACTCTTTACAACAGTGTTTACAGTCACACCCATAACAGTGTGACCAATGGCATCTGAAAGAAAGGTCTTTATAATTATTTTAAAAGGACTTTTAAAATTATAATACAAAGCTCTCTGCTTTTTGAGCAGTCTTCCACTGTGCATTGTAATGGTAAGGCTTACTTTTATTTATTTTTAAAAACTCATTTATTTTCCCTGGATCTTTGGGCTTCCCCGGTGGCTCAGTTGGTAAGGAATTCGACTGCAATGCAGGAGACCCCGGTTCGATTCCTAGGTCAGGAAGATCCCCTGGAGAAGGGACAGACTCCAGTATTCTTGGGTTTACCTTGTGGCTTAGTTGGTAAAGAATTCGCCTGCAATCCAGGAGACCTGGGTTCAATCCCTCGATTAGGAAAATCCTCTGGAGAAGGGAAAGGCTACCCACTCCAGTATTCTGGCCTGGAGAATTCCATGGACCGTATAGGCTATGGGGTTGCAAAGAGTCGGATACAAATGAGCGACGTTCACTTTCTGGATCTTTGTTGCTGCACACGGGCTTTCTCTAGTTGCAGTGTGCATGCTTCCCAGTGCAGCGCCTTCTCTTACACAAGGGGCCTTAGCGCTTGCAGGCTTCAGTAGTTTTGGAGCATGAGCCTAGTTGCCCCTCAGCATGTGGAATCCTCCCAGACTAGGACATGAACCTGTGTCCTCTGCATTGGCAGGCAGACTCTACCACTGGACCAACAGGGAAGTCCTACTTTTAATACAAAGACTAAGTGTTTGGGAGTTTTGAATGACTGAATTTAACAAACATCATTTTATAGTTGCTTTAAGCATCTCTTTTGTTTTGAGGATTCTTCATTTCATTGAGGCTATCAGTAGCTTGGAGTTCTTCACCACATTCTTGTTTCTCTGACTGTGAGTCACTTTCAGAATCATCTGGACTATCACAGTCAGGAGAATCCTCCTCATCATCATCACCATTATCTCCAGCCACACTGCCTTCTCCATCATGATTTTCTACTTCACTGTGGAAGGCAAGTCCACAGTGTTGTTGATATCTTCCAGACAATTTACCGTCCATACTTCGCTAATACTAAGACTCCAGTCAGTCAATTCAGTTGCTCAGTCATGTCTGAATCTTTGCGACCCCATGGACTGCAGCACGCCAGGCTTTCCTGTCCATTACCAACTCCTGGAGCTTGGTCAAACTCATGTCCATCAAATCAGTGATGCCATCCAACCATCTCATCCTCTGTCATCCCCTTCTCCTCCTGCTTTCAATCTTTCCCAGCATCAAGGTCTTTTCCAATGAGTCAGTTCTTTGCATCAGGTGGCCAAAGTACTGGACTTTCAGCTTCAGCATCAGTCCTTCCAATGAATATTCAGGACTGATTTCCTTTAGGATGGACTGGTTTGATCTCCTGGCTGTCCAAGGGGCTCTCAAGAGTCTTCTCCAACACCACAGTTCGAAAGCATTAATTCTTTGGTACTCAACTTTCTTTATGGTCCAACCCTTATATCCATACATGACTACTGGAAAAACCATAGCTTTGACTAGATGGGCCTTTACTGGCAAAGTAATGTCTCTGCTTTTGAATATACTATCTAGGTTGGTCATAGCTTTTCTTCCAAGGAGCAAGCATCTTTTAATTTCATGGTTGCAGTCACCATCTGCAGTGATTTTGGAGCCCCCCAAGATGAAGTCTGTCACTGTTTCCCCATCTATTTGCCATGGACTGATGGGACCGGATGCCATGATCTTAGTTTTCTGAATGTTGAGTTTTAAGCCAGTTTTTTCACTCTCCTCTTTCACTTTCATCAAGAGGCTGTTTAGTTCCTCTTCATTTTCTGCCATAAGGGTGGTATCACCTGCATATCAGAGACTGCTGATATTTCTCCCAGCAATATTGACTTCAGCTTGTGCTTCATCCAGTCTGGAATTTTGCATGATACTCCTTGACATACTCCTTTCCCAACTTGGAACCAGTTCATTGTTCCATGCCCAGTTCTAACTGTTGCTTCTTGACCTGCATATAGACTTCTCAGGATGCAGGTCAGGTGGTCTGCTATTCCCATCTCTTGAAGAATTTTCCAGTTTATTATGATCCACACAGACAAAGGCTTTAGCACAGTCAATGAAGCAGAAGTAGATGTTTTTCTGGAATTCTCTTGCTTTTTCAGTGATCCAATGGATGTTGGCAATTTGATCTCTGGTTCCTCTGCCTTTTCTAAACCCAGCTTGAACATCTGGAAGTTCTCGGTTCACATACTGTTGAAACCTGGCTTGGAGAATTTTGAGCATTATTTTGTAAGCATGTGAGATGAGTGCAATTGGGTGGTAATTTGAACATTCTTTGGCATTGCCTTTCTTTGGGATTGGAATGAAAACTGACCTTTTCCAGTCCTGTGGCCACTGCTGAGTTTTCCAAATTTGCTGGCATATTGAGTGCAGCACTTTTACAGCATCATCTTTTAGGATTTGAAAGAGCTCAACTGGAATTCCATCACCTCCACTAGCTTTGTTCATAGTGATGCTTCCTAAGGCACATTTGACTTCACATTCCAGGATGTCTGGCTCTAGGTGAGTGATCACACTATTGTGGTTATCTGGGTCATTAAGATCTTTTTTGTACAGTTCTTCTGTGTATTCTTGCCACCTCTTCTTACTATCTTCTGCTTCTATTGGTCCATACCATTTCTGTCCTTAATTGTACCCATCTTTGCATGAAATGTTCCTTTGGGATCTGCAATTTTCTTAAAGAGGTCTCTAGTCTTTCCCATTCTATTGTTTTCCTCTATTTCTTTGCATTGATCACTTAGGAAGGCTTTCTTATCTCTCCTTGCTATTCAAAGCTAGTGGAGGTGATGGAATTCCAGTTGAGCTATTTCAAATCCTAAAAGATGATGCTGTGACAGTGCTGCACTCAATATGCCAGTAAATTTGGAAAACTCAGCAGCGGCCAAAGAACTGGAAAAGTCTTCATTCCAATTGTGAAGAAAGGCAATGCCAGAGAATGCTCAAACTACCGCACAATTGCACTCATCTCATATACTAGCAAAATAATGCTCAAAACTCTCCAAACCAGGCTTCAACAGTATGTGAACTGTGAACTTCCAGATGTTTAAGTTGGATTTAGAAAAGGCAGAGGAACCAGAGATCAAATTGCCAACATCTGTTAGATCATCAAAAAAGCAAGACAGTTCCAGAGAAACATCTACTTCTGCTTTATTGACTATGCCAAAGCCTTTGTGTGGATCACAACAAACTGGAAAATTCTTCAAGAGATGGGGATAGCAGACCACCTGACATGCCTCCTGAGAAATCTGTATGCAGGTCAAGAAGCACAGTTAGAACTGGACATGAAACAACAGACTGGTTCCAAATCGGGAAAGGAATATGTCAAGGTTGTATATTGTCACCCTGCTTATTTAACTTATATGCAGAGTACATCATGCAAAATCCCAGCCTGGATGAAGCACAAGCTGGAATCAAGATTGCTGGGAGAAATATCAATAATCTCAGATATGCAGATGACACCACCCTTACGGCAGAAAGCGAAGAACTGAAGAGCCTCTTGATGAAAGTGAAAGACTGGAGTGAAAAAGTTGGGTTAAAACTCAACATTCAGAAAACTAAGATCATGGCATCTGGTCCCATCAGTTCACGGCAAATAGATGGGGAAACAGTAACAGGCTTCATTTTAGGGGGCTCCAAAATCACTGCTGATGGTGACTACAGCCATGAAATTAAAAGATGATTACTCCTTGGAAGAAAAGCTATGATCAACCTAGACAGCATATTAAAAAGCAGAGACATTATTTTGGCAACAAAAGTCTGTGTAGTCAAAGCTATGGTTTTTCCAGTAGTCATATATGGATGTGAGAGTTGGACTGTAAAAAAAGATAAGTGCTGAAGAATTAATGCTTTCAAACTGTGGTGTTGGAGAAGACTCTTGAGAGCCCCTTGGACAGCAAGGGGCTGTCCCCATCTATTTGCCATGAACTGATGGGACAGATGCCATCAAACCAGTCCATCCTAAAGGAAATCAGTCCTGAATATTCATTGGAAGGACTGATGCTGAAGCTGAAAGTCCAGTACTTTGGCCACCTGATGCTAAGAACTGACTTATTGGAAAAGACCCTGATGCTGGGAAAGATTGAAAGCAGGAGGAGAAGGAGATAAAAGAGGATGAGATGGTTGGATGGCATCACCAATTCAATGGACATGAGTTTGAGTAAACTCTGGGAGTTGGTGATGGACAGGGAGGCCTGGCGTGCTCCAGTCCATAGGATTGAAAAGAGTCAGACATGACTGAGTGACTGGACTGACTGACTGACATGCAACAATATAATCCTTGATTGGATTCTGGATTTTAAAAAAGCTCTAAAAGACATCTTTGGAAAAATTGGAGACATGTAAATATGGACTATATATTAACAAAAACTTATTTTTTGAATGTGAGAATTGTAGTTAGTTATATAGGAGAATGCCCTTGTTCTTAGGGCAATACAAGCTAAAATATAGAGGGGTGAAAGTTCACAATGCCTTCAACTAACTTTCAAATGATTCAACAACAAACACATGTATAGTTATACAGAGATTTTCAAAACATAGCAAAAAATTTAACATTTGAGAGGTGAAGGGTATTCTTACAATTTTTCTATTGGTTTGAACATTTCCAAAATAAAGTGATAGGAAAGTTAACTTAATCTAAGCAGTAGTTATAAGGGCATTAACGTATGTTTTTAAAACACAAAACATTGAGCTGTACACTTAAGATTTGCACTTTTGTTTTTGTTTTCATACCTTTTGTATTTTATACCTTAACAATAAGTGAGGGGGGAACAATGGCTCCCTGTCTGCTAGGTGAAATACGGATTCTGATATGGCTTGGTTTTGGAGACAATCGTTTTCCTGGCCCTGGGCTCTACCTCATGAAAGCACAGTGCCTGATACACACTAGGCTCTGGCTCAGTAGATATCTGTTCAGTTAATCAAGTTCAGCCACCAATTGTCCTATCTTATCTTGCCTCTCCTCCACCTCCTCCCTTTCCTGATCATTTTTCTGCTGTTAAAAAACAAAATTCAACTGAGTAAATTCTAAAGATCTTATTGACTTCATTCAACAATTTATAAATCAGGACACATCCAGTCTAGCACTTGGAAAGGCACTCTGAGGAACTGTAAAAAATGAAAGGCTTTTATAGGTAGAAGGAACAAGAAATTAAACTAGGCAAAAGGCAGATTGGTTATGACCAGGTTACTTTCCTTTAGGGAACGGTAGAGGATCTGTCAGGTAGATGACATAACTAGTACTGATCAGGCAACTCCTGATTAACTTATTTAAGATCCCATTTCTGGGAGAGGCAAAACTGTAATGAAGTCTCCCTTTGGTGATGTGGGGCTTAGCTAAGCAACTCAATTTTGGACCTGCTGCTGTGTTTGTAACATCACTCTAAAAGAGCTTTACTCTTGGGACTTCCCTAGTGGTCCAGTGGTTAAGAATCCACCTGCCAGTGCAGGGGACACGGATTCGACCCCTGGTCCAGGCGGATCCCACATGTCATGGAGCAACCTGTGTGCGCCACAACTACTGAATCCATGCACCCTAGAGCCCATGCTTAGCAACAAGCAAAGCCAGGGCAATGAGAAGCGGCACACCAAAATGAGAGAGCAGACCCCGCTCACCACAACTAGAGAAAGCCCACAGCAACTGAAGACCCAGAGCAACCAAAAAATAGATAATAGATTTAAAAACAAAACAAAACACAGCTTTACTCTCAACTTTGAAGCACTTAAAATAATTTCAGCAATTCTTTTATATACTCGGTGAAAGCAATTATCTAAATTTTCGGAGCTCTAAATCTGTTCAACCCTCACAATCACCCTATGAGGTTGGTAAGAAACTGGGGCTCATACAGATTATTAATTACCCAGGGACACGCTGATCCAAGTAGTGGGTCCGGAATTCGAATTTAAGCTTTACTCAGGGTCCACACTTTAAACACTCCAGCTATTTTAACTATGTCCCCAAAAATCTGACCACAAGATAAATCTTCAAATTGTGCTTACTGAGGCCTGCGCTAATTTTTACAGAAAACACAAGACATCTCCCAGACTGTGAAAACAGTGACTGGTAGCCGGAGGCACTTACTAAAAAATGGTTTCTCGAAGCCGATCAGTTAAGAAGGGAACATACGACTCCAGCCCCTAAGCGGCGCTGTCCTCATCCGAGGACCAGGGTGACCCGCAAGATTAAACCTAAACCTTTAGAGCAGGATCGACTCTCAGGACTGCAAGTCGCAGGCGGAGGCCCCGCCCCATTCAGGGCGCGCGCGCATGCGCCCTACAGGCCCGGCCGGCCCCGCCCCTTGCTACTCCGGCTCCCACCTCCGTTCAGGTAGGGGGCGGTGTGCGGGCGAGGGGCGTCTCCTGAGGGCGGGACTGGAGCGCGAGTCTCAGGTGTTGCGGCTCTTTCGTCGGAGGCCCAGCTTTCTACCCCGCCCGGAGCTGTTTCTGCGGCTGCGGGTTCAGGGGTGGGGGCACTCGCTGGGTCGAGGGGCCGCCAAACCGCTGTCTGGGACCAGTCCGCGCCGACTCCTTTGTGTTACACGAGTCCTGGGGTCCCCGCACCACTCCAGCCCCGGCACTCGGGCCCTCGTCCATTCCCAGCCGGAGTCGGGTGTCCTGGGTAGCTTGAGGACACGGAGCTGGGCAGGTGCCGAGAGCACGCCGCCTCTCTCCCTCCTTCCCCTTCTTACCGCTCGGTTCCACCCGGTCAGGCCGAGCCACTCGGCCCCCGAAGCGAGGGGCCTCTGGGGCCTCCGAGCGGCCAACTGCTCCGCTTGCGCCCACGCCTTCTGCTCCGGTTGCTTTCCCCACCGAGCCGAAAAGCTGGGGACGTATTGCCGGGGCCCTAGGAAGCGGGGCACTTGGGCACTGCGCCGGGAGTCCGCCGCTGCACCTTCCCGCCCACGGGCTGTCCAGTCACAGTCCCTGAAGCCCCAGCCTGCCAGACCGGAGCCCATACTGACGTCAAGGGTAAAGGCGATCAGACCTCAGCCCCTAGCAGGGCTTTCGATGTGACACTGTGTGTCTTGAGCTGGGGAGTTTCTCCTGCCTTCCCTTGCTTACAGTTCTGCAACTATCAATAAACAGTTACGCCCCATCGTGTGCCAAGAAGCATCGGGAGTTAAGGGCTTGAAGTCAGCTGTGGAAGACTTGGAAGAGAGGTTGTTTGGAGTTCGTGTCTGATTGAATGTGTATGTGTAGAAACTAACCCAGCACCTAGTGCAGTGCCTCGCAACCAGTAATCCCTCAATAAAATTTCCCTGAATGAATGAGGTAAGTGGCTGAGGAAGCCGGCTGGATCATCCCACCCCTGCCTCCCCTGGGCGCAAGGAGACAAAAGTAATTAGGCTAAGTCTTTAATCACCGCTGGTCTCATAGGCTCGCGGAGGCGGAAGCGCCGTGAAAGAAATCCTGGGGACACCGGGTGCTGGCCCAGGTCAGGGACACTGCCTTCCCTCCCGAACCCCCTCCAGCCCCCACAGCTTGGGCGTCAGTAATCTCCTATTTTCTTGTCTCCCTCAGGACACCGGGTTCCCTAGGAGCCGCCCCAGGCTTAATGATTGTCCAGAAGGAGGCTATAAAGGGAGCCGGGGAGGCTGGGTGGAGGAGGGAACAGAAAAAGCCTAACTCAGCAGACCTGGCACTGAGAGCCCGCCAGCCCCAGCCGTGGTCAGAGACTCTGTGTCCCAGCCAGTAGGGCCTGCTCCTTGCCACCATGGCAGCCCGAGGCTACGGCTATTACCGAACCGTGATCTTCTCGGCCATGTTTGGAGGCTACAGCCTGTACTACTTCAACCGCAAGACCTTCTCCTTTGTCATGCCATCGTTGGTGGAGGAGATCCCTCTGGACAAAGATGACTTGGGTGAGTCCTGGCAGGGCAGGGTGATGGGCTCAGGAACACAGGACCAGCAGGACAAGCTGAGTGTCTGTGCAGTGTGGTGGGTATAGGCACGGAACGTGTGTGGATTGCCTGCACAGCTGAGGCCAAGGGACAGTGCATGTGCAGGATGAGGAAGCTCTGAGATCCATGTCAGTGGGCACAGGTAAAGGACAGTGGGTATGGTCTGTGCATGTCTGACGGCTGCATTTCTCATGTGTGTGTGCATGTGTGCCTGTGACCAACAGGTGTCCCAGAGACAGTGTGTGTCAAGGGGATTCTGAGCAGTTTCTGCATCTCTGTGGGTGCAGGCTTAGACCACAGGGTGAGTGCTGGCTGCTGACATTGTGAGCACTGGAAACCAGGGAGTTGGCACAAGGACTCCATGTGGTCTAGCAGGCTAGCCCTTCAGGAGGAATAAGGTCCTTGACTCCGATTCTAAGCCTTTGCCCCATGTTCAGAGATGGGGCAACAGAACTGCCAGAGGCCCTGAGGGGGAAATCAGGTATATGAGAATCACAGGGAGGAGGGCTGGCCTGCCCCCTGACAGCTGCTGCTAGGACTCTCCAAGAGGCTGAAAAGTCATGGGTCAGCCTGGGGCTAATGCTAATGGAGAGACAGAAGGAACAGCCTGGCACCATGAATGAATGTCAGGAATCCTTCCTCTTGGAAGGAACCTGTCTCACCCTGCCAGGCACCTCTGCACACCTGACCCCATGACATCCTCCACCCTCTTGTGCCTTTGGCCCACCCCTAACCCCCCAGGTGTCCTGCTCCCTGCTCTCCTCCTCTGCAGGGCTCATCACGAGCAGCCAGTCCGCTGCCTACGCCATCAGCAAGTTTGTGAGCGGGGTGCTTTCTGACCAGATGAGTGCTCGCTGGCTCTTCTCTTCTGGGCTCCTCCTGGTCGGCCTGGTCAACGTAGTCTTTTCCTGGAGCTCCACAGTGCCTGTCTTCGCTGCTCTCTGGTTCCTCAATGGCCTGGCACAGGGGCTGGGCTGGCCCCCATGTGGCAAGGTTCTGCGGAAGGTGAGTGTCTGCTTCTGAGGAGCCGGTTCAGATTGGCAGAGAGGACCCCTAAAGACCACATGGGCGGGCTGGCACCTCCACCCCAGAGCAGGTTCCTCAGGAGTTTCAGCCCAGCTCGTTGCTTGTCAAGATATTTTAGGAGGCCGAACATGGTGGGATCAGGTGGCAGATGAGGGAATTGGCCTTGCCAAGTAGAAGCGCCCTCTCCCTCCTTCCTGTAATGTGAGCTCCTGGGTCTGTCCCACTTGACCCCACCTTCTGAATGGACTGGGGTCTGGGCACCTACTCTGTTCCTCTCTGCCCCACAGTGGTTTGAGCCATCTCAGTTCGGCACTTGGTGGGCCATCCTATCAACCAGCATGAACCTCGCTGGAGGGCTGGGCCCCATCCTGGCAACCATCCTTGCCCGGAGTTACAGCTGGCGCACCGCGCTGGCCCTGTCTGGGGCACTGTGTGTAGCCGTCTCTTTCCTCTGTCTCCTGCTCATCCGCAATGAACCTGCTGATGTTGGCCTCCAAAACCTGGACCCCATCCCCTCCAAGGGCAAGAAGGGTGAGTACCCACCGAAGCCAACCTCTGGGAACCTGTATCATTCACCTGGCAGACTCTCACTGAAGATGGCTGTATGCTTGGCCCTGTGCTAGCCAATGGATGTCAGGGGAGGGATGGTGATGGAGTGGGTGCTGCTGCTGCTAAGTCGCTTCAGTCGTATCCGACTCTGTGCGACCCCATAGACTGGACGATGCAGCCCACCAGGCTCCCCTGTCCCTGGGATTCTCCAGGCAAGAACACTGGAGTGGGTTGCCATTTCCTTCTCCAATACATGAAAGCGAAAAGTGAAAGTGAAGTCGCTCAGTCGTGTCCGACTCTTAGTGACCCATGGACTGCAGCGCACCAGGCTCCTCTGTCCATGAGATTTTCCAGGCAGGAGTACTGGGGAGTAAAACTCTATCCTGAGAGACAGCAGTACCAGCCAAGTGGCAGAGCCAACAAATGCTATGACTCATGTTATAGCCTGGTCCTTCCTGATAACAAAGCCAGTTCCTTGTGTGGACAGCATCCTAAGCTTAAGTGTCTTGGGTACCTCCTCCATCCTCACTGGTTCTCACACTCTCGTTCATTGGTTGAGACTTGCAGTGGAGGGGAGAGGGCAGAACGGTAGGTGAGGGGGTACCTTTGTGCTGATCCTTGTCTATGTGGATGGACTCTGTCCCTGTGGCTAGTTAATGAGTGGTGGGGGCTTGAGGGGGGCAGGGCAGCTGGAGCAGAGTCTGAGGCCTGGCCTCCTCCCACCCCCCAGGCTCCTCGAAGGAGGAGAGTACCTTACAGGAGCTGCTGCTGACCCCTTACCTGTGGGTGCTCTCCACCGGCTACCTTGTGGTGTTTGGAGTAAAGACGTGCTGTACTGACTGGGGCCAGTTCTTCCTCATCCAGGAGAGAGGACAGTCTGCCCTCGTGGGTGAGATGAGTGTTGGGATGGGGCAGGCCTAGGGAGCAGGAGCCAGTGCAGTGGATGGGGAATTCAGGCCCAGTTCCCTTTATCCCCCCACCTCTGTCCTGAGGCCAGAGACTACTCAGGCAGCTGTAGTCAGTCACTCCTGGGGACCCTGTGCCTCTCTGGGTTTAAGCCAGTCTGGGACAACCCCAAGGTGTAACACCCTTCCACCCTTCCTTTCCCTCTTCCCACTGCAACTCCTCACTGCAGGTAGCTCCTACATGAGTGCCCTGGAGGTTGGGGGCCTTGTAGGCAGCATCGCAGCTGGCTACCTGTCAGACCGGGCCATGGCCAAGGTGAGTGGGCAGAAGGGACAGGAAGGAGGAGGGTCCCTTTAAATCTTCCCAGCATGACTGGGACACCAGAAGTGGGAGCCCTGGGGCACATGCAGCTTGGCATGTGCTGGTTTAGGCTGGCTGAGGTGGGAATGTTTCCAGGATATTTCTTCTTCGTTAAGAATGTGGAGATGAAGCTAACTGATGTCAAGGAGAGCCAGCATTTCTCTCCACCTAGCTTCTCCACAGCCCCAGGAAAACTGGGTGCAGCCTGCCAGCCCATGTCCTCGAGCCTGCCCCAGGTGGAGGAAGGGATGTTGTGGAGTTTGGCCTCAGAACATAATAAGCAGGTCCCAGGGCCTCCCAGAGCTGCCCTGGGCCAAGAACTGCAGTGGGATTGCCAAAGACCAGTCAGCAGAGGCCTGCTGTGTCAGAGTCCAGGGGTGGGGGTTCTCTGCTGCTCCTGGGGCCTGACGTTGCCAGGACTGTGCCCACAGGCAGGGCTGTCCATCTACGGGAATCCCCGCCATGGCCTGCTGCTGTTCATGATGGCTGGCATGACGGCGTCCATGTACCTCTTCCGGGCCACTGTGACCAGTGACTCCCCCAAGGTAAATAAAGAGGGCCTGGCTCACAGCAGGGACAAGGATGAGAAAGCAAGGGCCACTGTCTCCCTCTCCCTGGCCTTTCTCGGACTGTCCTTTTCAGCTGTTCATACCTCAGTTCCCCTCTTCTGTGCTCTGGTGCCCCTCCTTGACTCTGGGCCTGGTTTCTTCTCCTCTCTGTGCTCCTCTAGGATATTGCTTTCTGGACTCCGGCTCTTCACCCTCTTGCTGAGCTCACAGGCTTTACAGAGAACGAGGTGCTCCATCTTTATCTCTGGTTTTCCTCTTGGTGTGTCTCACCTTTATCCTACCTCGCTCTGCCTCATCCCTAGCCAATCTGTCTTGCACAAATCTTGAGGGGACAGCATCTAACTCAAGAGGGATGCTTCTGTACCTCCCTCACCTACCCACACAGCCCCCCAGGTTGGTTCAGTGTGGCCCCTGCTCCTCCAGTCCTGTAGTCAGTTGTACTGGGAAGTGGTCTGTGTGTGGAAGCCACTCTCTCCTTGTTACAACTGTTTGATCCCGGGGCCAAACACTCTCTCCTGTGGCAGGGGCAGGTAGGTAGCAGTCTTTCTCAGACTCTAATTGCCACCCTGCGCTGCCCTTACAGCTCTGGATCCTGGTGTTGGGAGCTGTGTTTGGTTTCTCCTCTTATGGTCCCATTGCCTTATTTGGAGTTATAGCCAATGAGTGCGCCCCTCCCAACTTGTGTGGCACCTCCCATGCCATTGTGGGACTCATGGCCAATGGTAAGTGATACCCCCATTGATGCCTTGCACTCAGGCCAGCGAGGGGCTGGATTAAGCCTCTCTGGCTCCAGCCTCACAGTGACACGGGCTCTTCTCCTCCCTGACAGTGGGCGGCTTTCTGGCTGGGTTGCCCTTCAGCACCATTGCCAAACATTACAGTTGGAGCACAGCCTTCTGGGTGGCTGAGGTGATCTGTGCAGCCAGCACAGGTGCCTTCTTCCTTCTACGAAACATCCGCACCAAGATGGGCCGAGTGCCCAAGAAGGCTGAGTGAAGACAGCGCAGGCTCAGAGCATCCTGTCCTACTTGGGGCCTTTCCCCTCCGTGAGGGTAGGGAGGAAAAGGAGGGAGGGGGCCGTCTTGACTAACACCTTTGACTTTCCCTTTCTGCTCCTTTTTCCTTATCTACGTGGCACTAGAAGTTATCAGTAGTTAATGAGGTCCCAGCTCATCTCATCTCTATTTAAAGGACAACCTTTGTTCTTGGACTCCATTAGCTCCTATTTCCTGCCTTCAAATAGGAAGCCCTTGCACTTAGGGTGTCTCCTATACCCTTCTCCCTCTCCTGAACCCCATCCTATCTCCATCTCACCCTCCTCACCTGAGGTGAGGCATCTCCTGCCTGCAGCGGCTGGGCAGCCATGGCCCAAGACTTCTGCCAGAAGGCCTCAGCAGGGGGGCAACTGCTCCTGCCAATACTCTAGGGCCAAAGGGTCACTCTCACCAATACAAAGGGTACAATAGGTGGGAGGGTAGAAAGATTTGTTATAGAGAATTAAAACTAGATTTGATACTAACCTTGTCAGTGAATCATTCTTTCAAAAGGTGTAATACAAGCCAGAGATAGCTTTCCTTTGGGAAATAACCTGCATTCTCTACCCCACGAGAGACTTCATTCCCCTGGAATGGGAAAGCTGAAGGGTAAATGGACTCCTTTAAGCTCCTGCCTCTTCTGCCTTCAACTTCATACTGCAGAATTCAATGAACATTTTAGAGATGATGCTACTGGGTGTCAGGCAGTTTAAATAACTTGCTGGAAGGAGGCAACAGTATAGTCAGAAAGTCTAGGTTCAAGGTCTGCTGGTAACTAACTTTGAGACTTCAAAGCAGAGAGTTTGTACTTTCCTAAATCTCATCTGTAACACAAACAGGATGAACATCCTGAGCTAAGGGAGAGAATGCAGTGAGATAAAGCAGGAAAGCCTGGCTGTGAGCCCTTGATAAATGTTCCCTCATTGTTTTCATTATCATCATCACTACACCACCCAGGAAGTCAGTGGCAATCCAAGGCTCCTGCTTCAAAGTCCCATGTTCGTTCATTCACTTAATGAATATATATTTGTTTTCTACTGGAACACACTATCTCAGCTTCCTTAAATTCCCTTATCATTCCTGTTCCCCCTTCTGAGGCTTTCTCCCCCAAACCATCAATTAGGATAGCAAACACTGAACTCAAAGGAATGTTTATTACAACATTTATGGGTCTACCTCCTATAAATAATTTGTATAGAGTTGGGAAGTAGGACCATAATAGATATAGGAGGAAAGAGAGAATGGTATTAAGGCTCGGGATCAGAACACGTCATCAGGCTCAGCATCCTCCCATTTTCAAGTGCAATAACAATGCTGCCGGGATCTCCATCAAAGTGGAAACTGCAGGATTCCTGCTGTAGGATCTCTTAAGAATTTGGTGGGGTCCACTGCAGGTTGAGCCTAAGACCCAGGTCCAAAGGTTCCAGCCTTCTCTGCCACCTCCAAGGCTAACTTCAGGTTCTGGTCAAACAGTTCACACCTAGGCCAGGCCCAGGAGGCACAAGTAAGGACAAGGTGTTAGGCCTGGCTCTCTCCCCACCGTGAGTACAGAGGCAGAGCCAGTGGAAACTCCGCTTGAAGGCCATGAACCTCAGGGGAATTCCTTGCTTTCTCGAAGAATAAGTAAGTGAAAGGCTAGTTACTTTTGTTTTATTTTTAAACAATTCTATTACACTTCAGAATGACATTGGGGAAGAAAATACAGGGAGAGGAAACAAGGAGGCTTGACTAGAATCTACAGACTGGGACCGCTTACCTGATGGGCATTTCCAGGGAGTAAAATGGATTCTTCAGAGCAAAATCTGAATAAATCTCATAAATTTTTCGGAGAAGAGAATCTATCCCAGCCTGCCTAGGATCCGCCAGCACCACAAACTTTATCCCTGGAGAGGGACCGGGAATGATTACCAAAGAGTAGAGAATCAGCAAATAATATTGTCCTGTTTGTACAGTACTTTATATGGTCATTTTTACTTTATCCTTATTGCCTCATAAAGCATGAAAAGCAAGACTTTGAATCTACAGGTGACAGCAGAGAAGTGAGATGACTTTATAGCACCACCCAGCTGACTGAGTGACTAGGCTTTGGGTTCTAGCTCTGGCCTGGGTGCCCCTCAGCAGAAAGCGCCAGGCAGGGAACAAACTCAGGCAGTTTTCAGTGCTCTGCCTTCACGAAGTGAGGACATGCCACTCAGGATCCAAAGGCCATTTTCAACTGGCATTCCAGTGTCATTTTGGAACAACACTTACACCTTCCAAAATGTGTGCAACATGAGAGAACACTAAGGTGAGTTTATCTGCACACAGGATGACGAGGGCTGAACATGGACAAAACTGGCGGCAAGATTAAATATTGGCTTTAGATTCACAAAACAAATAACTGTGCACTTGTCCCAGAAAAGGTTAACCACCACCCCCTTGGTTACCAGAGCCAACTTTGGTCAATGCCTTCCTCCAGCCAGACCCATCGCATGCCTTTGGCCTGTCTGGAAGTGCGTACCTGTCAGTGTCTGGAAGCAGTGCAGTTTGAATGTATCTGTCTCCAGCATCTCAATGCCTGAGCTGCCCTGTTCAGGAGACAGCTGGGAGCCGATTGCGAACAGCCTATTTGCAAGAAAGGCAAAGTTGGGAATGCACCTCAGTGCTATAAGGGAGGAGTGCTTCTCAAACTTTTCCACCAAGGTGACCCTTATGTTCTGAACACTTAAATTACAGCTTGAAATAGAAGCAGCAGTATCAAAATTTCATAAGAATCCATTTGAATTCTGCATGTATTTTACATTCACACTTTGCTACAAAACACAGTACATTGAAAACTTTGGGTAAAATTAACACTCTGGGATTACGTGCCATGTTTACCCACCAGCTGGATATGCATATACAACCCATCTTGTAATACAACTGACAGCAGGAAAGGATCTTAAAGATCATTTAATCACCTTACTTTAAAGATGAACACATTAAAACTCAGGAAGGAGAAGGTGACTTAGGCAAATAAAATCACACCACTGCCAGCGTTACCTAAAGCCTAGTCATACTGGATCAATTCTTTACATGACACAGAACTGACAATTTAGGAGGAAGCAGAGAAGGCTGATGGGACCCTACACTCACAGCAAGAATAGAAGACATTGGAGGTGGACAACTTGTCCAAAATCCTTGACAGGACTTGTACAATCATTTATAATATTTTCTTGACTTCATGAACCTTGGCACACAAATCAAATATTTTTCTATCATAGGCATGATCCTATGCTAGTTCAATCCAATTGTTGGGTTTGTGACCAATTACCTATGCCTAGTAGTTCTGGGTTACCTTGGTGGATTTCTCCCCTCAAATGCTCTAACTGGCTGGCCCTGAGAAAATTTAAAGAAAAATTGTAGTTATGTTCAGATCACTCTTGGTATGACTAGATGGACTCCCCTCACCTGGCCAATTGATAAGGATTGCTCTGACCCTGGTCATAAATAGGAATTTTCTTCTACTACTCAAGCTCAATCAGAAAAACAAGCAAAGGTTTAGCCAAGGAATAAAATCTCCCACAATTATGGAATGGATTTATGTAGATGGGGCGTCCCTGGTGGCTCAAATAAATGGTAAAGAATCCCTTTGCAATGCAGGAGACCCAGGTTCCATCCCTGGGTGGGGAACATCCTCTGGGGAAGAAAATGGCTACCCATTCCAATATTCTTGTCTGGACAACTCCACGGACAGAGGAGTCTGGTGGGCTACAGTCCATGGCGGGTGTGGGGGTGGTCACAATGAGTGGGACACAGCTGAGGGACTATGTTACTCTTTTAGAGAAAGCTAAGCACCGCCAGTCAGCAAGTCTCTGAGCGCAGAACTACACTAATCCAGTCAGCCTATGAGCCAAGAGTAGACGGACAGAATCTAGGAAGAGTTGTGGGACTTACGAGTGGAACATCGAAGCCAGCATGAGCTTCTCATTGGAGGTGAGGCGAGGCCGGCCGAATCGAATGGACACAGGGTAGTTAGCAGGGTTGCCCAGGTACTCGAGCACCTCTTTCCCATCGGCCGTATACTTGCCATTCACGTCCACACCATTGATTGCCAGCACTGCGTGGCCCACTGCAATGGCGAAGCTAACCGTCAACCAAAGCTCAGACTGCGGATCCCGCCAACGGTACAAATGACCTGGCCCCCAACTTCATCCGTCCCTCGGCCCAGAGACAGCAGCCCACCAAGGCAGCACCCGGCCCCGCCTCCCCATCCCTCCACCTCCCCTCGCGCCCCGGGACCGAGCCTAACCTACCCCGGATGCCGTCTCGCTGGCCGAAAGCTACCAGCACACGCTCGTCGTGCAGCTTAAGCAGCAGATCCAACGGGTAACTGAACGTTTTCTCAGCCTCGGCCCGTGGGGCGTAGCTGTCCAACTGGTAAATAAGGCCGCCAGCTTTGTTCACCACATAAACACTGAAAATTGCCATAGCTGCCGCCGAGGCTGCCGGACTAGGATACGGCCTCTTCCTCCCGGCCCCGCCCCGGAAGCGCAGCACGGGGCCCGCCCTCGGGGCTCCAGGCCTCGCTTCCCTTCCCGCTGAGGCGCTTGCGCACTTGGAGTACGCCTGGGTGTCACTAAGACAGGGACTTTAGTTGCCGGGACCTATAAAATTGTTCTCCTTTCCTCTTTACCGGATCTTAGCGCCAGGAAAGTGTAAAACGTGACTGCCTCTCAACTGGCCGCAAAATCGAAAAGCCAGGGATAACGCCAAGAGCGTGACGTTGCGGAGGCGGACCCTGCTTCCGGCAGCCAGTCCCGGGCCTGAGCCCGACCTGCGCCTCCGGACTTCCTCCGCGCGGCTCCGCCCCTTGTCCCGGAAGCAATCGCTGCGGCCGGAGGTTTCTGGGCTTGCTCGCGGGGCGCATTTCCTTTTTGTCCGACATCTTAGCGAGGCGGCAGTGGTTGTGGCTGCTCTTCGGGCTTCGCTATGGTCAGCTTGGCGTAGGGGAAGCTGGCGTGGTTCTGGGAGCGGGCGGTGCCGGCGCGCTTTTGGGGCAGCATCAGAGGAGGGCTCACATAACTGCCGGGCCACGTGTGGAGATGGGAGAGCTGTAGCTTGCCCCATGTGCTCCGGTAGTGGAGTCTGGGCAGGGCTGGGGGCAAAGGAGTAGCGGGAACGTGGAGGGCTGCTTTGTGACCTGGCCGCATTCCGGCTTTTCTCCTACAGCCGCCCAAGGACGACAAGAAGAAGAAAGATGCCGGAAAGTCGGCCAAGAAAGACAAAGATCCAGTGAACAAATCTGGGGGCAAGGCCAAAAAGAAGGTACGAGTATAGCCCCTCAAACGGTGAGGGATGTTGGGGACGTCTAGTCTCGTTTCCTTATACTGTAGCAAATGGCTTGTAAGGTTGGGGGGTTTAGAGTCAGGTTATTAAGAGTTTATACTCACATCACCGTTTTAGTTTTGACTCATATAAAGAACGGGGGTGTATATGCTACTCGGAAATGAAAAAGTGTGTACTGAGCTACTTTAATTGGGCTAGTGGGGCTCAGCCAATATCCGAAAGCCTCAAAGATGGTTTGTTTTCCCCCCAAAGTAGTGTCTCCAATGGCTTCAGCAGTAACCAAAGTCTCTTTTACTTTGAATTTGGCTCTGTAATTATTTCAACCTTAATTTGCTGAGTGTTTGCAGGTTCTGAATTTTATAGGTTTCTGCAGCCCAAAGGACAGACCCACTCTTGTATAGCTCTGCAACCGTGTAACAATTCGAGTCAGGTTGTTCCAGAGAACGGAAATACTGGTTCTTTAGAGAGCACTGATTTTTTTTTTTTTCCCTTTTTTGGTGAGCAGAAGTGGTCCAAAGGCAAAGTTCGGGACAAGCTCAATAACCTAGTCTTGTTTGACAAAGCAACATATGACAAACTCTGTAAAGAAGTTCCCAACTATAAGCTTATAACTCCAGCTGTGGTCTCTGAGAGACTGAAGATTCGTGGTTCCCTGGCCAGAGCAGCCCTTCAGGAACTCCTTAGTAAAGGTGAGAGGATGGAGTGTTGTACTGGTTTGTATGCTTTTTGCACCTTAGTTTGGGCAGACCATGTTAGCCATTTTAAGTGCAGTAGGTGGACTTCCCTGGTGGTGCAGATGGTAAAGCATCTGTCTACAATGCGGGAGACCTGGGTTCGATCCCTACCTTGGAGAAGGAAATGGCACCCCACTCCAGTACTCTTGCCTGGAAAATCCATGGACAGAGGAGCCTGGTAGGCTACAGTCCATGGGGTTGCAGAGAGTCGGACAAAACTGGGCGAGTTCACTTCAGGTGGAGGTTAGCAATACAATTCTAGCATGTAATCTAGGCTACTGGTAGTGCCTAACAGTGGAAACAGTGATTTTCAGATTACAGTAATGTGTTGTGAGGGTAGCCATCCCAAGAGTAGGTAACTCACCCCTTAAAGTAGTCCCTTCTTTTTAAGGGGTGAGTCAGATTAGATTGTCACCAAGAAATGTAGGCATGTCTCTTAAAGTCATGTTTAAGCATTTCTGGTTTGTTGAGTTTTTATAGTGAAAATTTTATCCTCTCTTCCTAGGACTTATTAAACTGGTTTCAAAGCACAGAGCTCAAGTGATTTACACCAGAAACACCAAGGGTGGAGATGCCCCAGCTGCTGGTGAAGATGCATGAACAGGTGAGCTGGTGAAGATTCGTGAACCTGGGCCTCCTATACGAAGTATACATCCCCTTCACAAGGGTCTACAGTTCTGATTTTTTTTTTTCTTTTCTTAAACAGGTCCCACCAGCTGTACATTTTGAAAAATAAAACTTTATTAAATCAAATAACTGGGTTTGTCTGGTTCCTAAGAAAGGCAGTTACAGGATAATAGCTTATAACAGATTTGTTGCCTTGGCTTTGAGCCTTATGGTGGTTGGAAGTACAATCAGGAGGCCATTAGTGTTTTTCCTTTATGTGACTGCTGTTTGTTTCTTGCTGCAGCTTCCGTTTTGAATTGATGCCTGAAAAGAAACGAAAGCTTAGCAGCACAAAGAGTGCGATCTCCACAGCGGGGAGCAGGTTGAGGTCCTGACTCTGGGCTGGTACCTGGATTGCCAGCGGCGTCCATTATTCCAGACCCGGCCAAAAGAGGGCAGCCAGCCCGCACTGGTGCTGGAGCTGTGGTCAAAGTTGGCCCCAACTCTGTCTGGTGGGAGTTTCTTCAGTTTCTGTTTTTCCTCTACAATGAGCAGTTTTATTTGAGTAGGAAGAGTTACAGAGTAGGAAGCCTCCATCACCATTCCTGTATTAACTTACTTTCTTTAAGAAACTCTTCATAGGAGGGTCCTATTTGTTGGTTCCCAGAACTACAGTCCTCATCTTGGACCATCCAGGGGGGTGTGGCACCTGGAAAAGGAAGACCCTTTAAGAAGAAATGAAAACACTTAAGAGTTCTGGACCATGGGAATTAGAGGGGCTTAAGCTTACTGGAGGCATGACATAACAAACTGCACACATTTAAAGTGTACAATTTGAAATGTTTGGGGTAAAATCACACCGTGTATCCTTGTGCCCCTTTAAATTATTTTTTAGTGCATCTCCTTTATACCCCTTTCCCAGGCAGCCACTGATGTGTGTTGTTGCTATAGATTAGTTTGCCTCTTCTATAATTTTGCATGAATGGAATACAATATGTACTCTTGTCTACCTTTTAGTGTAGTTATTCTGAGATTGTGTTACAGGTATGTCATTCCTTCTTTGTGGAGTATTCTTTGAATTGTTCAGATTTGTTGGGGCATGTTTCAATTTTTTCAACTTTTAAACTGCTAAAACTCTTCCCAAGTAGTTATGCCATTTTGCATTCTCAGCAGTCTATAAGAGTTCTGCTGCTGCTGCTAAGTTGCTTCAGTCGTGTCCAACTGTGTATGATCCCATAGATGGCAGCCCACCAGGCTCCCCCATTCCCTGGGATTCTCCAGGCAAGAACACTGGAGTGGGTTGCCATTTCCTTCTCCAATGCATGAAAGTGAAAAGTCAAAGTGAAGTCAGTTGTGTCTGACCCTCAGCAACCCCATGGACTGCAGCCTACCAGGCTCCTCCGTCCATGGGATTCTCCAGGCAAGAGTACTGGAGTGGGGTGCCATTGCCTTCTCCAGAGAGTTCTGCATACATACATTTTTTTTTTTTTTTTTGCTGTGTGACCTGGTCAACTCGTTCCTGTCCAGGGATCAAACCCACACCCTGTGCATTGAATGCAGAGCCTTGACCACTGAAGCATCAGATAAGTCCATAGTTCAGCTATTTTGATGACCAACTTTTTATATGCCTTCATTAAGTTTTGTGCTATGCTTAAGTTGCTTGAGTTGTGTCTGACTCTGGACTGTAGCTCACTGGGCTCCTCTGTCCATGAGGTTTTCCAGGCAAGAATACTGGAGTAAGCTGCCATGACCCTTGCGGGGGATCTTCCCAACCCAGGGATCAAACCCATCTCTCAAATCTGCACTGGCACACAGGTTCTTTACCACTAGTGCCACCTGGAAAGCCTACTGAGTTTTGAGAGGTCTTCATATATTGAAGATACAAGTTCTTCATCAGATGCTTTTCTTTTTTTGAAAACGTTTATTAAGCTAAAGTTTTGCAGTGTTCCATTTTTCAAGCAAAATATTTTTTCCCTTAGTGGAAACACAAAGAGGCTGTCTGGCTGTGGCAGGTCTAATGCTATGGTGGGCATTATGTAAGGTACAAAGACTCTGACCCTCAACTGCAAGTAGTTTTAGATATTAAATACAGTTCCTTGTGCTATATAGTAGGACCCTATTTAGTTGATACCCTTATTTTTATTTCCTTCTCCACAACTGCATGTATTCTTGCTATAAAAAATATCCTTATAGTTATTTCTCTTTACTATAAAAATATTAAGTAGTATTTTAAAAAATACAGAGGTTGAACAAAAACTCACATAAGAATTACCATGTCCCAACATTTACTAACTTTAAAACACCTTAGATATAAAGTAAAAAAAATCTGCTAAGCAGGTAAACGTATGTCTGTTACTTTTCTGAGTTAGATGCATTTGACATATGTGTCGGGTACCCTCCTACCAGTGAAAGACCTACAATTCAAAAAGAAAAACCTCTTACAGTTTAAGAAACGTTGCCATGGGCCTTACCTGAGTGTATGTTACCAATTCCTGGTGTATCCTGTAGTGGAAAATGGGGGGAAAATTGTAAGAAAGCCAAGAGATGATAAGGATACTCAGCCTAGAGGAAGAAATTGTACAGGAGGTGGATGGAACCACTGCCATATTGCTAACGCTGCACTGGGCTTATGTTAAATCTCACAGAGTGTAGAAAATCATTGAAAGACAGTCTTGTCCCCACCAGACTCAAGGGCTCAAGCTGGAGATGTCCAAAAATAAAGTGCCTACTACATGGTAAGTAAACAAAACCCCTTCCTCACAGAGCATACATATTACTGGGGAAGAGAACTAAGTATGAATTACACAAATTACATTCACAGGTTTTTACATGGTATGACATACATTTATAAGTTTTCCATGAAAAAGTGACATCTGAGCTGAAGAGGAAGGTAAGGGTAAATAGAGGAGGGAAGGAAGACATGTTATTTAAGACGGTGGGAGGGAAGTTAAAAGGGAGGGGACATAGGGCTGATTCATAATGTATGGCAGGAACCAACACAGTATTATAAAGCAATCATCCTTCAATTAAAACGATTACATGTTCAAAACTAAAGAGCACAGCAGGAGGCTGGAGGATAGGATGTAAGATAGCAGGTGATGAGGTTATTTTCTCATGTTTGGCACAAGATTGCAGGAGTAGAGACTGTCCCAAGGTGAAATAAGGAGACAAGGCATACTCAGTGAGCAAATGTGAGAGATGAAAAAAAGGAGGTGGGCATACTCATTGAGGGAATGTGAGAGATGAAAAAAAGGAGGGGACAGTGTGTCTACAGTTCCTAGAAAGAGGAGTGTGGGGGTTAGGTGCCTGTGGGGTGTCTGTAAGTGTCCCTCTGTTGGGCTGGAACTGGACTCCGCATGGGATGATGTAGGAGTTGGCACTCCTCTGTGACAGTGGGGGTAGTGTGGACACCATGGAGGCTGAGGAATGAGTACATGACGCTGTAGAACAGGGCAGCCAGAGGGAAAAGCCTGCAAACACAGCAAAGGCCAGAATACACAGAAAAGCCAGGGGAGATGGGTGTCGTGGGAACCGCGGGGGCACTAGCCATTTCCCATCGTACCTGATGGCCAATGAATGTCAGAGGCTGTCCGGTCTCCATCCAGTCAAGCTCAGGGGCTGGTGGCAGGTCCAAGTATGAGGGCTGCTGTGAGGTGGAGGCTACTTGGCTGAAAAAGACAAACAGGAGCCAGGCTGGCAGACAAGGTCCTTTAGCCATGAGGACAGCAAGAATGAGATTTGTTTCCATGTCCTGATCAAAGTTACAGAACATTCGAAGAGAGAATGTCCAGTAAGAGGTTTCCTAACAGTCTTTTACCTGCTCGTCCCATTCCAGCTTCCAGGTGCTGAAGAGCCCTCTTCTGGGTCTGGCACTGTCTGAGGCTGAGTTTGATTCAGGAAACATAAATGTGTCTAGAATGCTTAAGAATTTGCCTAGGCCATGCTCCCCACCTCCAGAAGTAAACAAATTGACAAATTGAGGATACTGCCCCATCTGGCAACCTCCCTCCCTCCCAGCCCTGCCCACATTTTCTCCACTGATAAGGCCTGCCCCCTGGTGGGCAGGGAAGGGAATTCAAGACAAGCAGACGGAGTCCATTAATTTTTCATCAGAAGAGCTGGTAGGTGAAATGCTGGACCTGGAAGAACCAGGAATCAGTGGATTTGGATACTGCTCTGGCTCCTCCGAGGGAAACCAACCTCTAAGACAGACCGAACCATCTCCTGCCGGCTTTGCTCCACCTCTCGGATCTGAGCTGCCATCTGTGGGAGAGGGGTGACTTAGACAGGTACCAGAAGGTGGGGCTGGGTCCTTCAGAGGCCTTTCCTTTAACTCACCTCTTTAATCACTTCATCCTCTTTTTCCTCATAGGAATCCAGACTTTTCACCATGGATTTCTTGAATCTAAAAAGGAAAGGGGCAAGTCACCCCAGAATCCCAGTCCCTGCCAGTTGTGAAAAGATCCTCAGTAGATAATTTTTCTCTAGATTCTGAATAGTCTCAGGCTCCCAGAAACCAAGTCTCAGGAATACAATGAACACCCATGTACCTCTCACCCAGATTCACTGTTAACATTCTGCCATACTGGCTCCAGTTCTCTTTTCCTTTCTCCCAAGAATATGAGACTAATTCTAAATTTTTCAGTATGCATTTCCTGGGAAAAGGAACAGCCTATAAAACCATTACCATACTTAAAAAAAAAAATCAATTACCCTTTCTGATGTCCAAATTGTCCCATACTTGGGACGATATATTTGCAGTAGTTTTTATTCTACAATATACACAAAGGTATCTGAATAATATCAGTACTACTATCAATGAGACTACTAAGCAAAGCTCAAGATTTCTTTGCAGTTCTTTAGTCCTTAGAAAATATCCTTCTAAGGGTATACAGAGTTTTGTTTTCAAATGTTACTTGAATTCTGGGCTTCCCTGGTGGTCCAGTGGTTAAGAATCCATCTTGTAATGCAGGAGACACCAGTTCAATCCCTGGTCCTGGAAGATCCCATATGATGTAAGCCAACTAAGCTCGTGCCCCACAACTACTGAACCAGCACTGTGGAGCCTATAAGCTGCAACTAGGGAGTAGCCCCCCACTGTCCACAACTAGAGAAAGCGCACAAGCAGCAACCAAGACCCAGAGCAACCAAAAAAAAAATTTTTTTTAAAGATGTTAAATTCTTATTCTTTCGTCACTGTTATCAATTTAATAGTTCTACAATAATTTGTCTTTGCCTAATTTTAATATGCAAAACATTTATATAGGGGAATGGCTCTCCCATGGTGCCCTGGCAGTCCTGACAGGCAAGGCCTTGAACTGCAACTTATCAAAGTCTTGGCAGAAGGTCTGCATGATCCTCCCAGAACACAAGAGGACAGGAGGTCTGAAAGGAACTGCTAGGAGGCCATCTCCCATCTCCTTATCTCTCACGGGAGGTCGTTACGAAACAGTTTTTCATTAACTCCCAGTTCTGATGGGGTAGGGGGCTTTCTGTTCTCAGATTAGAGCTGCAGATATAAAGCCTGTGGCTTCAGCCTAGTCTTGGCTCCCCAACAACAGTATCCCACAGTTCATGCTATAGTCACCCAGCCCTATTTGTATCACTATGGTTCTTTTTGGTGTGTGGGACAAGCTGGGAAGTTGGCACTTTGGGCTTACTCTTTTCACTGCCTATGTAAGTAATAAGCTGCCTGAATAAGTGGCTCATTTGTATCTTTACGGGTCAAATCAGTCAAGCCTGGCCTGGCCTTGTCTTGTGTGAGCTTGAAATTATAAAGTTTAAAAATCAAAACTATATTTAAATAAAAAGTTTAGAGAGTCCATCCATATAATTCTCAATTATAACCTTTCTGCTAACTACCCTTTATTCATCCACCAAAAATTCTATAGAGCTGGGTCAGGCTGTGACAAGTAAGTGGCCTGTTTCTTTTTCTTTTTTAATTTTAAAAAATTTTTGATGTGGACCACTTTTTAAAAAGTCTTCCAGGGACGTCCCTGGCCTCAGTTTCTTATCTCCTCCCGGTCTGAACCGGGAAGACAAGGTGATGGGATTTAAGTACTTCTTGAAGGTGAAGTCACTCAGTCATGTCCAACTCTTTGCGACCCCATGAGCTGTAGCCTACCAGGCTCCTCTGTCCATGGGATTTTCCAAGCAATAGTACTGGAATGGATTGCCATTTCCTTCTCCCGGGGATCTTCCCAACCCAGGGATTGAACCCAGGTCTCCCGCATTGTAGACAGACGCTTTTACTGTCTGAGCCACCAGGGAAGTCCTTCTTAATTCCTCATTATTCTCCACACTGAGTAGAAAGGAATGATAAACTATGTATTTTCTTAACTTTGGCTTTGGGATCCCCTTGGGTTCCACTCTCCATAATCGCAATACAGTCCCAATAAAAGTGGTGATGTGAGGCTGCCTGAGTCCTCTTTCTGAGGCAGTCACAACTCACTCCCTCTGTGCTACCAAGCTTCCTGTACTCCAGGTAGTTGGGGCCCTCCAAGGCCAGTTAAAACTATTAAAAGTGAGCATCAGCTTTTTGCAGTCTATAAAAAGCATCTTTTATTTCTAAAGAAACTTAGTAGTCTGTCACATATTTAAATAGTTGACTATGGTCACCTTTTATTATACACTTCTCTCTTTGCTAAATACATTGTAAATCCCACCCCCTCAACTAGATTATAAACCGTTCAAGGACTCTGTCATATTTCATTTGTGTTCAACATAGGGCCTAGAATAATGAGTGCTACAAAGACAATGGTCACCAATGAAGTCCTTTCTAAACCGTCCAATTAGTAGAGGAAGCTCCTGACACAGATGCGAAGAATCCACACTCTGCTACTTCATCATGTGAAGGAATGACTTACCGTGCAAAGTCCTGGGGGGAGATCAAAAACTTCTCTTTCATCTGGAACTCAGCCTTGTTTTCCCACCAGAATCTGTTGGTTGCTTTCTTGTGCTCTGGACTGAGAATGGAAAGGACAAGTAATCTCAATGACAGATTACAGAATATTACATGGCATTTGATAAACAATGCAAACTGACACCTGGGTCTCTGGGCAAGGCTGAGAGAATACTAACAGTAGTTTCAAGATCTCCAGTTTTCCCCTTCCAATAAAAATGTGACAATCTGAGAGGAAGTGATGGGAAGGAAACTTGATTGAGCCAGTTGTCCAATCAAGGCCACCCCCAGCACTGGGACCACTGGGGCCATAAGGCCGCTACCCCTCAGGGTTGGCCATGCCTACAAGATGACGGAATCATCCAATCTGATCAAATCACAAAAACGTTCTTCCTCTCACCCACCCTAAACCCTCCCTCCATTCATTTATAGATTAATCTAAACCTATTATACAACCGCTGTATCATACAACTAGCGCTGTATGCGGTTCCGGGCCCGGCGCTCACCTGGCCAGATGCTCCAGCAGTCCCCCGTGCAGAACGGTCAGGTTTCCGTGGCTCAGGTGTTTCCGCACCTCACAGCCGCAGCACAGGCACCAGCACCATCGCTCGTGCTCGGGCACGTAACGCTCCACCTGAGCGGCGCGGACGGCCTTGCGGGCGGCCTCCACCTGCGGCGGAGAGGATGCCAAGGCGGGCAGGCTAAGTAGGACCCCGGCGGGATCCGCAGATCCCACCCTTTCGGGCCTTCACAGCCCCGCCCCAGGCCGTCCATGGTCCCCTCCAGCCTCCCGTCCGTACCTGCGGCAGGAGCCGCTCCAAAGCCACCTTCAGCTGCCGCTGGTGCTTGCGACTGTAGACGTGCCCGCGACCGCAGAAGAAAGTCTGGCGGCAAAGAGGACAACGCTGCGCCGGCGCCATCTGCCCAGGACTGGGAAGCAGCGACGCAAATCTTCTCCTTCGCGGCCCCGTGACCTCTGACCTCTGGGGGCGGGAGAACTCCGGAGCCCCGCGGCCCCCAGCGGCTGGTAGGCGCCACTGCAAGTCCTTTCGCGGCTGCGCACGTTTTTCTCCCGGCTCCTCCCTGTGCGCAAGCCCAACCAGTCGCCAGTATCGCCAAATGCTGTCTGGCTGGGAAAGGTGAAAGGAAAGAGCGCCCGCAATAGTTAAGGGAGACCGCACACGTATCGGGAACACTGACAAGGACCCGTAAGTGAAAGTGAAGTCGCTCAGTCGTATCCGACTCTTTGCGACCCGTGGACTGTAGCCCACCAAGTTCCTCGGTCCATGGGTTTCTCCAGGCAAGAATACTGGAGTGGGTTGCCATTTCCTTCTCCAGGGGATCTTCCCGACCCAGGGATCGAACCCAGGTCTCCCACATTGCAGGCAGACGCTTTAACCTCTGCACCACCAGGGAAGCCCCGTACAATGTAACAAATCGTAACTCGTGTTTATAGGGTGCTCAGTATGTGTCCAGAAGTTGACACGTACTCTGTGATCACAATAACTCTCTATCTGCATGCGTGCTGAAGTCGCTTCAGTCGTGTCCGACTCTTGTGATCGCAAGGACTGTAGCCCACCAGGCTCCTCTGTCCATGGAATTTCCCAGGCAAGAATACTGGCGTGGGTTACCATTCCCTTCTCCAGGGTATCTTCCTGACACAGGGGTCGAATTCGGGTCTTCCTCATTGCCGGCGGATTCTTTACCCTCTGAGCCACCAGTGACCTCTTGGGAGCACAGGTGGATGGCCTAATCTAAGACCTAGTCACTCACACCCATGCTGCCACAGGGGCGATCTGAATGCTGCCCCTGTAAAGCTGTAAAGGGAAAGCTATAAGGGGTTCAGAATCATTGCTGACATCTTTAATCTATAAACGTGCTAAACTAGTGGAACTTTATTCTTTACAAGCCACTCACTTCTAGAGTCAACAGCCTTCCTGTCTGTCTAGCTCACTTAAGAACTCATAAGTTGAAATCCCCAGACTGTGACTGTGATCTGCACCCTAGAGCTCCCTCCAAAATATCTGAGGCCTGGCCCAGACTCTACTTGTAGGGCATGCAAACAGAGCTGTCACAGGGTCCCCAGCTTCCCTGACTGTGTGTTACCTGTACTGGTGCATTAACCTGGATGGGTTACAATGTCTGTGGGTGTATACAGTCAACTCTACATTATTCAGACCCAGGAAGTAGGCAGACTCCCCTTCAGAGCTTGACTTCCTGTTGGAGCTTCCCCTTAGACTCAGGCCTTCACTAGATGTGATCCATTTTGATGACCCTTGCAGTTCTCAATTCCTTGACCTCTCATCACTCCCCTGGCAGGGGTGATCCCGAACTTTTTTCACCAAAAACTGCACCTTCTCTGACTTCAAACTCTGAAGTTCTTCTCTGACCACCGTCTTCCATCCTCCCTTGTGGCCCTACCTTCCAGCTAGTCTTTAACTGCAAGGATGAATATAAGCACTTTTATCCATTCACTGAGAAAATTATTCAGCATTTGCCAGATGCTAAATACTTTGCTCCTTTAAAGATTTTAAAATCTTTAAAGTGTGGCCTCCAGGTCAGCAGCATCAGCATCTGGGAACTTGTTAGAAATGCAAACGCATGGGCCCCACCCTAGACCTACTGAATTGGAAACTCTGGAGTAGGGCCCAGAAATCTGTGGTTTAATGAGCCCTTCAGGTGATTCTAATGCCCAGTCAAGAATTGCTGGTCTAGGACTTCCCTGATGGTACAGTGGATAGGAATCTGCCTGCCATTGCAGGGGACATGGATTCAATCCCTGGTCTGGGAAGATTCCATATGCCTTGGAGCAACTAAGCCAGTGTGTCACAAGTACTGAACCCACGTGCCAAGAGCCGGTGCTCTGCAACAAAAGAAGCCACTGCAGCGAGAAGCCCATGTACCGCAACTGGGGAGTAGCCCCGGCTCACTGCAGCTAGAGAAAGTCTGCACGCAGCAAGAAAGATCCAGCACAACCAAAAATAAATAATAAAAAACAATAACAACCTATCTCTGCTAAAAAAAAAAAAAATCACTGGTCTAGGTCTTCGGTCCTCTTGGCTTTGCTTTACCCACTGGAACCCAGAAATATTTTCACCTCAGTCTCATGGCAACCTATGACTTCACTTGACTTACCAAGACCTCTCATTCTGTCACACCCCAACCGTCAACCCAGCTAGCTCATCTGTCTCCGTCATTTGTTCCAAAACTGCATTAGGTGGTCTACACTGTCTGCTTCAAATTCTAACTTCACAGCCCTCTGTAGTTTGGCTTTTGAAACTGTTTCCCTAAAGTCCTCCACCACTATTTATTGGGCTGCCATTTGAACTAGATTCTGTGAAACAGAACTCACCATCTTCCTCAGATCATTCCCTGTTTTCATCCTCCCAGGAAATAATACCACCAAGTTAAAGCCTGGAGTTTTGGCGTGAGTTATCTTTGACACTCCTTTAGTCCCCACATCCACCCTGCACAAGTTGTCTGATTAGATTTCTGAGATGTTTAAAATCTGTTCTCCACCTTTTACACTCACAGAGCACTTTATTTCAATTCCCTTCCTTTCTTGTTTTGATTCATGTAAAATCTTTCTGACTGGTTTCCAAGTGTCCGGTGTACTTCACCTCCATTCATCCTCCAGACTCTGGTCTGAAGGTAGTCTCTAAAATGACTTTCCTGATTAATTTAATGTCTAAATTGCCTTCAGGAAGTATCTAAGTTTTGCAGCAAGAATTTTACACTAGGTTTCCTAACCTCCTTTTCAGTCTTATACCCCACACTCCCCTCCCCTTCTCCAGGCAATATTCCTAGTTCCACAGCTTCTTTGCACTTTAGCATCTCCAGCCCTTGGTTTCCCAGCCTAGAATTTACTTCTTTCCAGCTCTGCCTGACAAATTCTATTACGTATAATAGAAATATGAAACTGCTGTGAAATATGAACTAGAATGGAATTTCCCTAAGGCTGGTGATTTTGTCTGGAACATAGTAATATGTCAGTCTATTTATAAACTCTTGGATCAATTCATGATTGAATGAATGAAATGTCACCCCTTTTGTGAAGCCCACCAGAGTTGATCCTGCAGGATTAATTTTTCAATTCCAAGATCCTTTGCTCATCTTGTCATTTTTTTCAATCGTCAGTTGAAAATCTAACAGTTGAAAGATCAAGTGTAGGGACTCTATCTTGGTCGTGTCTGACTTGGTAGAACTAGCAGAAAGGGGTCTTCAATGCATGTTTGTCAAATTAAGTTAAAATCATCAAAACTCCAGGAACCCTTGTGTTGACATGCCCATGGTATGGTAATCTGTGCTGGGAAGAACCTCAGAAACATGCAGCTAACAGCCTCCTAATAATGTTGCAGAAAGAGGGACCTATTCCAGGACCTGAGAGTGGCCTCTTTTCTAACATTCAGAAATGAATTGTCCAAGGAAATACATGTGCTGACAAAGCAAGAGACTTTATTGGGAAGGGACAGCTGTGCAGAGAGCAGGAGGGAAGGGACTCCAGAACTACTCTGCCACCTGGCTCACAGTCCCAGGTTTTATGTTGCTAGTGCTAAGTTGCTTCAGTCGTGTCCAACTGTTTGCTATTCTATGGGCTATAGCCTGCCAGCTTCCTCTGTCCATGAGATTCTCCAGGCAAGAATACAGGAGTGGATTGCTATGCCCTCCTCCAGGGGATCTTCCTGACCCAGGGATTGAACCCATGTCTCTTAAGTCTCCTGCGATGGCATGTGGGTTTTTTTTACCACTAGCACTTATGGTCATAGAATTAATTTCCAGGTTGTCTCTGGCCAGTCATCTTGCTTGGCCCATATTTGATCTCAGGGTCCTTTCTAGTGGCCCACGCATCTCTCAGCCAACATGGATTCCAGTGTGAAGGATTGTGGGAGGTTGGTAGGACAATATTATGGCATCTCCTCTCTCCTTTTGGCCCCTCCCAACTCTCGCCGTTTTTGGTGGCAGCACCATGTTCCTTACCGGGACCTCCTGTTGTGAGATAACTTAAGCAAGTGGTCATCATTGTGCCTGGCAAAGGTGGGCAGTTTCAGTCAGTGCTTCCCTAACAATTAACAGTATCAAACTACAAAACAGCCTAGTGGATACGTTTATTTTAAAATTCTAAAAAGTAATTTATCAGAAAAAAAAAAACTGTACCAAGGTTATAAATAAAAAAGATTGGCCTCCATCTCTTTGCTACCTGCCAGTCCCCAAAGATGACTATTACTGTTTGATATCTATTTTCAAGGCACTTTCTGCTTCAACAACATATGTGTATCTATATAAACATAGTTTCTGTCACATTTGGAATCATTTCAAACATACTGTTCTGCTGTTTTTTTCACCCTAAAAATGCATTGTGGATATCTTTCTATATCAGTACACTGAGTGTGATTTAAGTACTGTCTATATATTCCTGTCAAATGTGTTTACAGCTTCAGCTCAGGCTTACCTTCTGAACTCCAGACTTACAACAATTATCATCTTGACATAACCACTGTGATGTCTCAGATTCTAAACACAAAACTGCTCACACCTGCTACTCATTCACCCAATCACTCAAACAAAAAACCTCAGAGTCACTCTTTTCTTCTTCTGCATCTAATCAATCCTGTTGACTTGTTCTGTCTCCACCCTACAGCATCAAACTGGGCTGCTTCTCCCCTTTCTATTGCCATCTGGATTCTGCAGTCATCTCCCTACAGGCTTCCTGCTTCCACTTTTGCCCCTACAAGCCACCTTCAGTGAATAGCTAAGCATCATTTAAAAAATTAAAGGGAGTTATGTCAGTTATTTCAATTACTTTCCACTATACTTGGGAAAAAACCAAAACCTCTCAATTGCATATCATAGTTTAGAAGGGTCTGGTCTCTGCCTCCCTTCCCAACATCAGCTTAGTTACCATATTCTGTGGCCCATCCGCATTCTCGCAATAGGCCAAGGTGAGGAGGTTCCTACCTCCTGAGCTTTGTCTATTCTGTTCCCTCTGCTAGAACACTTTTCCTTACCATGCTTCAGCCTGGCTACTCATTAAACAGGTCTCAGTTAAAACACCTTTCTTAGAAAGGTCTTCTCTGACCTCCTCTCCAGTTAGGGTTGAGTATCCATATTGTCTCACAATAACCTAAGTCTACCTTATTAAGACTTATCATCATTGTCCATTATTAGGGTGTCTGTTTAATATCCTTTGAGACTGTGAGGGAGGAGTCATTCTGGGTTTCACTCTATCCCTAGCAGCTGGCACAGGGCCTGGCATAATGAAAGCTCAAAATGAATAGTTGCTGAATGAACAAAGAGGAGGAGGTAGGTGTAAGTATAGTAGTCTATTAGAGAACAAATGAGCAAAGGCAGATTTTCCTCTGAGTTCCTTTTCCCACAAAGGCTATATTGTTGTATTCTTTCCTTCTGATCTGTTGCTTTTTGGGATCCACTTGTGGCTTAAACCAAATATCAACAAGAATGTGGACAGGGATAAAGATGTATACATAGTACAGGTGAAGCAAGCTAAGGCCAGTTGAAACCAGAGCTTAGGATTCAGGACCCTCTTCTTCCTGGGACCTGTATAGATAAGGGTGGTCAGTAAGGGGACTCTGGCTGCAGTGTGTTGGGTGGGCTCAGAGCTGATGACACTAATGACCTGGCCCTCCACCCCTCCTCTGGTGGATGCCACATAAAAAAAAAAAAAGAAAAAGCATCCAGATAGCCCAGAGAAAATCACTCCAGGTGGGCCAGGGAAAGGCAGTTCTCTTTTTTCCAAAGAATATTCTTGGTGGCTTCCCTGGTAGCTCAGTGGTAAATAATCCACCTGCCAATACAGGAGACACAGATTCAATCCCTGGTCTGGGAAGATCCCACATGCTGTGGAGCAACTAAACCCGTGTGCCACAACTATTAAACCTGTGCTCTAGAGCCAGGGAGAGGCATCTACTGAGCCCAAGCACTGTAACTACTGAGGCCTGAGCTGTAGAGCCCATGCTCTGCAACAAGAGAAGCCAGCACAATGAGAAGCCCCTGCTCTCTGCAACTACAGAAAAGCCCCCACACTGATGAAGGCCCAGCACAGCCAAAAACATTTTTTAAAAAGGGGGGTATACTTGTTTTTCCCCAGTGGCTGGAGACTTTATTTTGACTGTGCATGCAGGATCTTAATCCCTCAACCAAGGATTGAACCTGTGCCCCCTGCATTGAGAGCAGAGTGTTAACCACTGGTCCACCAGGGAAGTCTCAGAAAGGCAGTTCTTGACTTGCTCCAGCCGGGAATCTGCATGAAGAGCAGAGTCTTAACCACTGGTCCACCAGGGAAGTCTCAGAAAGGCAATTCTTGACTTGCTCCAGCCTGGAATCTGCATGAGTGTGTCATCTCTTTCTTGGCACCAGTCACTTTCTCTTCCCTGATCGACCCCACTTCCCCAGCCTCCTCTACTGCTTGCCCAAAGCATCCTGACCCCTCAACCCAGCAGGGCAGGGCTGCCTTTAAGTGCATCTGGAGAAGAACTAGCTGTTGTTTTCCAGACCTGGGGAAAAAACCCTGTGCTCATGTCTTCTGTGAGAAGTCTTCCCCAGTTCCTCTCAAGCTAATTGCTCTCTTCTCTGTGCTTCCAGAGAACATGGACTCTGTTAAGAGAAATTACTAGTGACAAGTAATAGCAAACAGCATTCATACTACCTAACGGGCCCCATGCTAGGCTCTGGAGTTTGGACATGATAGGGACTTATTCCATTGTATTTTCCTCAGTGGTTGCCAAAGTCACCGAGGGTGAGCGCCTCTGGGACAGGGGACTATATCTTACACATTCCTTGGTTTGGTGGTTTCCTATTTCATTAGCCTTAACACCCTAGAATGGAGCAAATACTCTAAGACCATCTTTATTGCTACACATGGGCTTTCTCTTTCTCTAGCTGCAGCGAGCGGGGCTCCTTGTCATTGAGGTGCTCAGGCTTCTCACTTCCTTGGCTTCTCTTGCTCAGCACAGGCTCTAGGGCAAGTGGGTTTCAGCTGTTGTGGTACATGGGCTTAGCTGCCCCATGGCACATGGGACCTTCCTGGACTAGGGGGTCAAACCCGTGTCCCCTGCATTGGCGGGTGGTTTCTTAACCACTAGACCACCAGGGAAGTCCCGTACAACCATCTCCACCACCCTGAAGTGAACCTTGCTGACAAAATAACCTACCTGTACATATCAAAACAAACAAACTGGAGGACTTCCCTGGTGGTTCGAAGGTTAAGAATATGCCTGCCAAGCAGGGGACTTGGGTTCGATCCCTGATCCTGGAAGATCCCACATGACGAAGAACAACTAAGCCCATGCATCTTACCTGTTGAGCTCTGGAGTCTGGGAGCCACAACTACTGAAACTTGTATGCCCTAGAGCCCAAGCTCTGCAACGAGAGAAGCCACACCCCGCAACGAAGAGTAGCCCCCACTTGCCACAACTAGAGAAAGCCCGTGCACAGCAACAAAGACCCAGTACAGCCAAAAATAAGTCATAATAAAATTTAAAAAAATAAACTGTAATGCTCTGTAATATAACAGAAAAAATAAAGGGAAAGAAATTTATAATGAGTATATTGGATGAGAGTACAATGGATAAACTATATTTGAAAACATGAAACAGTTGAACATTTGCACATTCTTACAGTAAATAGCTGAAATTTAAGAGATGTCATTCACATGATTATTGAAAATCCATTTCCTTTATACTGGCTACCTTGACACCACCACATATTTGTTTATACATGTAGAATCCTTGTGGTCACAACAGATACAAACACAGGCCAATACAGGGATGTGGTACTGGTGACTTAAATACCAGAGCAGCTTTGCTGTCAGTGATTTCCCAAAATGGCAAACAACACTTGGTAAACTTCCAAACGAAAAAAAGGACAGTCTTCCTTCATTTTACATAAGAGTTGCATTCCTGGAAAAGTCAGTGTATAATAAAACAATACAACAAATAGTTTCTGCTTAGACGTAAAACTGGGTTAGGTTCTTGGCTCAGCTCATTCATTATCAATGGCCTTAGGTATAAGGGTCAGCTCTTCAAGATGAGACACTATCTCCTACACTGACATTGGACACTCCTGGGCCTGCCAATCCCCCAAATCACTGCACAACCATAGTGCTCCCCAGGGTCAGTGAGAGCCCCTGGCCTAGCACTACTTTTGATGCATGTTCCAGAAGGAAGGCAAAGCTGCAACGGGTCGAGAAGAGATGGCTCTGGTGACAGACTGGTGACCAGGGCGAGACTTCATTTCTGTTACCAAAAATGTGTAAACCACACATGAACTGGGGCCTTTCTTTCAAGGTAGAGATTTTGGTCAGGTGGGATACTGCTTGTACTCTTCAAGAATAGCACTTCTCAGAGACCAAGGAGGAAGCAGTCTGATTTTATAGTGATACAGACTACAAGGGATTAAGAGCTGAATAAATGGACAGAAAATGAAGGCAACTCCTTAAATATAATGACCACCGCACGCACTGAGCTGAGGAGAATGACATCGCGCGTGTGCTCAGCCACTTCAGTCGTGTCAGACCCTCTGCGATCCCACGGACTGTAGAGCCCGCCAGGCTCCTCTGTCCACGGGATTCCCCAGGCAAGAATACTGAAGTGGGTTGCCATGCCCTCCTCCAGGGGATTTTCCCAACCCAGAGATCAAATCTGCGTCTTACAGCTCCTGCATTGGAAAGCCGGTTCTTTACCACTAGTGCCACCTGGGAGATTAACAGTACCTACTCTTTAAGGCTTTTAATCCAGGTTTAATTGTATGGATTAACCCTGAAAACACACATAAAATGATGTCTGGTCCAACTGTAAGCACTCAGTGTTAATGTTAATAAGCCAGACATGGAAGTATACACTTTCCATTGTCCTATTTAGTTTCCAAATCAAAATCTGTGTGTACTTCTATTATCCCTGATTTGCATGCAAAAGAAATGGCAGTTTAGAAGTGTTAAGAAAACTTGTGCTAAAAAAGATACAATGAGAGAGGACAGGTGATCTGCAGAGAGGGAGCTGAGCTGGGAGTCAGAGATGGAGAACAAGACTTTTGCTGGCAACAGCAAGGTCCCAGTTCCCACTGACAGTTGCCAAGCGCTGAAAGTAGATATAGGCTGTTACTAGCCCACCAGCCTCCAGGAGCAGGGAGGGTGTCCTAACTAGACATCACAATAAGCAATAAAATAGCTACCCTTTATTTAGAACTGAGTTCCAGTTTTGGTAGGAAGCACTCTACTCCATCCCCATCGATCTCCACACTGGTACAGTGCTAAGAAAGCCATCATTAACTCATTTTCCTCATCTAGACACTGAGAAAGTGGCTGCCTGAGGCACGTTCTTCTACAATGAGGATGCAGGAGAAGCAAGTGGCTACATCAGAGCTGAGAAACAGGAAGGCGAGCAGGAAGGAAAGGAGAAGTGAGACAATCCTTGTCCGGGAGCTGCCCGGACAAGGGGTGCCCTTCCTGAGACTCAAGCACCACCCACTGCCACCTCTGGGGAGGAGTGATACCCAGTCCCCTGGGACTGTGTCTGAGGCTGGAGCCATACTTCTGTGCAGGCCAGCTTCGGGGTAAGGGGGAGCAGCAGCAGGACAGGTATTTCAGCCCCATGGGAAACCCACAATGATCTTTGAGCACTGTGGGGAACACCTATGGCATCCTGACACAGCTCTGAATCTTGTTCCCTTCTTATCCGTCCCACTGGCTTCTCTCCCTATTGCTCAGATCTGAGGGTGGCAGCTGGCCTTGCCCTGGACGCAGTCTCCCGCAATCCAGAAAGCCACAGCCCAGCTGAGATCTATAACCTCTGGGGACCCTGAATCCCCATGTGGTCTGGCTTCTACTGAACCCTGAGGTATGAAAGGGCCATGGCCCTCAACTCCGAGTTCCCCTCCCTCCCTCCTAATGTTTAAGTGGGAGAAATGAGGCTTGAGTCCAGCTACTCCTTTTCTCAAACTGTTTTCCTTTGGGACTTCCCTGGTGGTCAAGAACTCATCTGCCAATGCACGGGACAGATTCAATCCTTGGTCTCAGAGGATCCCACATGCCACAGGACAACTAAGCCCATGTGCCATAAAGACTGAGGCTGTACTCTAGAGCCTGGGAGCCACAACTACTGAAGCCCGCCCACCGTAGAGCCAGTTTTCTGCAACAAGAGAGGCCACCACCATGAGAAGCCCAAGCACCGCAAACAAAGAGTGATAGTGAAAGTTGCTCAGTCAAGTCCGACTCTGTGAGAGTCCTCTGTCCATAGCATTCTCCAGGCCAGAATACTGGAGTGGGTAGCTGTTCCCTTCTCCAGGGGATCTTCCTGACCCAGGAATCAAACTGGGGTCTCCTGCATTGCAGGCAGATTCTTTACCAGCCTAACTACCAGCCCTTCCTTACTTGCCACAACTAGAGAAAGCCCAAGCACAGCAATGAAGACTCAGCGCAGCCAAAAATAGTTTTCAAAAAGAAATTCTTCCCTCTCACCTTTCTCATTGCTCCCTCATGGCCTCCCAGAAGGTATTCCCTTCACCTATTCCATAAACGATACATTTCCCTAGGCCTCTCCTCACTGTCCCCAGCTGATTACATCCACTCCTGTGAGTGGGTGGTGATTTGGGGGGCCTTTTTCAGGGCTGGCTGCTTTATGCTAGCCATCTTCCAAGAAAAAAAGACATCTCGAGAAGGCTGAGTATTTTCTTCCTTTGAGGAAAGAAGAGTATGGGCTCCCTCTGCTGCACACCAGGCAACCGGCCCATTGCCTCTGGAGCACCCAACAGCTCTGAGGGCAACCCATGTCCACCCTCAGAGCTGACCTGCCCCTCCCGTGCTACCTCATCCTCAGACCACACACACACACCAGGCTGCTGCAGATTCTTTAATAAGGCATGGGCTGCTGGCTGGTTCTTGGAACTAAAGGTCAAAGAGGGAGGACATCACATCTGAAAGGAAAGAAGAAAGTCAAAGGGATCTGTCTGCCCCCTGCAGCTGCTCTTCCCTAAACCTGGACCACTCTTTCACGGCAGATGACGCAAGTACTTCTCTCTCAAGCTCAAATGCCACCTGGTCTCCAGGAGAGGAAAAAGCCCCCTTTTGCAGAGAATTTCCCATACCATGCTTCTCACATCGTGTGGTCACCACTTCCCCAGGCTGCGGGGCTGTGAGCAGCACCAGCTGTTTCGCCTCAGCTCCCAATACCTCATGTGCCATGCTCGTCTACGTGAGGACCCCTCAGGCAGGCACCACCCAGCATCTCAGAACACCTCTGGCTTCTCCCCTTCCTCCAGAAGCTGACCCCGCCCCTCCACCTTGGTGTGACCCTGGCTCCTTTCATGCACACCCAGCCTCGGGTCAGGATCTTCAGGTCCCCTCCCCTGGGCCTCGAGTGTGACAAGGCCTCACACCTGGCTGGCTCATGCACTGTCGGATCCTTTCCAGCCGGGTGGAGGCCAAGGCACGGGCCTCTTCTGCAAAGCGGCGGTGTCCCTCGTCAGTCAACTTCCAGAGGCAGGATCGGGGCCGTGAGCTGGCCCCACCCTGCATGCTGACCGGCACCTTCTCGAAGCTGTCTCGGAAACAGAGATTGTGACGCACGGTATTCTTCCAGCCTTCAGGAGCCGTCCGGAAAAAGGGGAAATGTTGTCTGCAGACATGGAGGAATGGTTAGGAGAGGGGTGGTCTTCCTGGGAGATGCCTCTCCTGGAGAACATTCTCACCCAGGGGCCAGGAGCCCTCAGCCCTCCTCTCAAGGTGGTGAAGCAGAAGCTGGCCCACGAGGCACTGTGCTGACTAGGCCTGTGGCTGTGCAGCTGGTACAAAGCCTCACCCTCTGAACTCAGTCCACTGCCCCTACACTCCCAGGCTCGCTTTCCTTCCTCCCTCCCTCCAAGGGTGCAGGACTGACAACTGAACAGAGCTAAAATCAGGCCAACAGCTTCTGTCAGAGGAATCCTGGTCAAGGAGGACACCTCTTGAGGATTAATATTCTGTGACTGACTCTTCTAACAGAGGGAAAAGGTCCAAAAAACTCCTCATACTCATGGGTACCTGACTGTCAGAAAGCAATGTAAATCCTTTCTCAGCTTGGCTTCCCTGGGTCCCTGGGGGACAGGCCGTGCCAGATTAGTTTAGTCCAAAGGGAAAACGTGAAAAACTGCTGGGGGATCTTGAGGGAAGATGACAGAATTTATGACCCAGGTGAAAATATGTTTTGAAGAACTAAGATAGGGACTTCCCTGGTGGTCCAGTGGTTAAGATTTCGCCTTTCAATGCAAATAGAGCAGGTTTGATTCCTGGTCAGGGAGCTAAGAGCCCACATTCCTCATGGTCAAAAAAAACAAAACATAAAACAGAAACAATATTGTAACAAAAACTTAAAAAAAAAAAAAAGAACTAAGCTATAAAAAGGTTGGAGTCTTAGATGTGAGGGGTGGTGGTGGCTATCCTGTCTATGTGAGGTGAGGACACATATTCGGGGACAACCTGGAACCAGGGCCTGGGGACGGAGAGGGATCCTCTGGGATACATGTGGGGGAGCTGAGGCAGCAGCCCAGGGCCCCCAGCCAACTGGAAGGTATCAGAGCAGGGCCCTGCCCCCTCCCTTCGCCCTCCTCACAGGGCCCCCCCGGCACATACCGAGTGAAACTGTAGATCTGTTGCACGTTGAGGCCACAGGGGGCACTGTTTCTTAATGCCAGTGCAATTAGGTGGAAGTAATTGAGAGGGGGCCGGGACCAGAGCCTCCCCTCCTGGCTGTTGGCTTGCCGAAGCCTCCGACTCTGGAGGGGGGCTGGTTTGTGAGAGGACGGGAGAGCCACAGAGGAGCGGTCATCCTGGTCCTCGGCCTCCTTCTCTTCTGTGAGCTGGAGGAGCACAGAGTAGGAACTGGTCCTGACTCCATGGTCTCGACTCCAGGGGTGCGGTGGCAGGAAGGGAGGGTGGGTCAGGGCCACCATCTGGGCTTCTCCCCACCCCAGAAGACGGGGGGCACAGCTAATTTCTGAACCCATTAACCCTTTGTCAGTCCTAAGAAAACACAGCCCTCTGCTGCGTCATCCCTGGGCCCACCCCCTGCCTAGAGCCCACCCCAGAAATCCCTACCTCCCAGTTGCTGGGGGAGGTGGCAAACTGCTTCCAAGGGGAAGACTGGTCTCCAGGGGGTGACAGCGACTCTACCTCTGCGGCCTCCGGACATTTGTCAAAGTCTTCTTTTGGGACTGGCTGAGGGGAGGGAGCTGTGGTTGTCAGATTCTTCCCCTTACTGGGTTCTGGGACCTCCAGCTTTCCAGGGGGGAACATGATGTTGGGGTCTACCCACATCCACAAGTTGGGCTCAAAATCTAGACCTGCAATAGAGAGAAAAAGAGACTGTGGCCCATAGCTCAAGGACTTTGGGTATCCCACCCAGGCCACAGGGCTTTGTCACTTCCCTTCACTCACCATCTTTATTAGGGTTGGGTTTTTTTTCCAGAAGTAGCATTGGTGGCTCAACTATTCGGAGTTTATATCTGGCAACTGGCAAAAAGAAAGAGTCAAAACATCCTAGGATTTCCATCGTGGCCCCAGGGTCCTGGGCCTTGAAGCCTCCCTGGAAGATGGCTATGGGCCCTGCCTGGGAAGTGATGTCTTATTCTATGGGTTTCCCCTTACCTCTCTGACCTTCTCATTATCCTCTGCATTCTTCCCTTCTCACCCCACATTATGTCCTTGAACCATCTCATTAATGCCTGTTACTTCAGTCAGTCACCATCTATAAACTCAAAGCTTCCATATCTTTATTTCTAGCCTAGACTTCTCTGCTAGCCCTTAAGTATAACTGTCTATGGGATAACCCACAAGCACTTTAACCAGGCAGGCTACAGTCAACAAGGTCAAAAGAGAGTCAGATACAACTTAGTGACTAAACAACAACACACATATATATGTATTCTTTTTCAGATTCTTTTCCATTATAGGTTATTACAAGATACTGAATATAGTTCCCTGTGTTGTACAGTAGGTCCTTGTTGGTTATCCTTTTTATATATAGTAATATGTATCTGTTAATCCCAAACTCCTAATTTATCCCTCCCCTCACTTCCCTTCAGGGCTTCCCTGGTGGCTCAGACGATAAAGAATCCACCTTCAATGCATGAGACCTGGGTTCGATTCCTGGGTTGGGAAGATCCCCTGGAGAAGGGAAAGGCTCCCCACTCCAGTCTTCTTGCCTGGAGAATTCCATGGACAGAGGAGCGTGACAGGCTCTAGTCCATGGGGTCACAAAGAGTCGGACACAACTGAGAGAGTTTCACTTTCACTTCACTTTCACTTCCCTTTTGGTAACCATAAGCTTGTTTTCTATGTCTGTGGGTGGAAATCATTCTTGTCTCCTCTTTGCTATAGAGCCACACCCAATCAATCACCAAGTTCTACCATCCCAGTCTAAGCCTGTAACCGAAAAGTTCTGTTTACCTTTTCTTTAACTTATCATATTGCAGTTTTGAGCCAACTCATTGGAAAAGACCCTGATGCTGGGAAAAATTGAGGGCATAAGGAGAAGGGGGCGACAGAAGATGAGATGGTTGGATGGCATCATCCACTCAATGGACAGGAGTTTGAGCAAACTTCAGGAGATAGAGAAAGACAAAGAAGCCTGGCATGCTGCAGCCCAGGGGTGGTAAAGAGTTGGACACAACTGAGCAACTGAACAACAATTGCAGTTTTGAGTGATCTAAAACGTTAATCCAATTTTGCCACTCTTCACTGTAAACTTTTGGATGGCTTTCCATTGCCATTGGGCCAAATCTAAACTCCTTAAGATAGTCTATAAGGCCCTGGCTCCAGGCTCTCAGGCTCCCTCAGTTGTGACTCTTTGTGACCCCATAGACGGTCGCCTACCAGGCTCCTCTGTCCATGGGATTTTCCAGGCAATAGTACTGGAGTAGGTTGCCATTTCCTTCTACAGGGAATCTTCCCAACCCAGGGCTCGAACCCGGGTCTCCCACATTGTAGACAGACGCTTTACTGTCTGAGCCACCAGGAAAGTCTAAGATAGTCTATAAGGCCCTGGCTCCAGGCTCTCCACCCATCTCCAACAGACCTTATCTAGAAGATCCTAGGTCTTCCCATAAGCTGTTCCCTTTCCCAGAAACCCTCTTCCTGCTTGCCTCATTAATTGCTACTCACCCATTAAGTCTGTTTAAACATCTTTCTAAAGCAGCCTTCTCTGACTATCTGTCCTCTCATAGTACACATTTTATTCTAATTGCTTGCTTACAGTCTGTCTCCAGGTCTGTTTCCCTCACTGCCTGGGACATAGGAGGAGCTCAATTTAAATTAATGAATGGATACATGGCAAGCTCATCAGAGTAAATTAGGTATATATTAGAGCTAGCTGCGTGGTATGAATCTGGCTTCTGGTCCAGGTAGGGGGAACTGGTTTTGTCTCCCTCATTGTCCCCATGAGTGTCATATTACAGAAGAATCTAGGTCTTTGGCTGGAAAATGATGGTATACTTATTGGAAAGCTCACTCTAGAAAGGAAAAAGTAGTAAGAGATATAATAAAGAAAAAGGCAAAACTATAATCATTTACAGGGGAAAAAAACAGATTAGCATAGAAAACCATATAAAATTGATATAGTAATAAAAATTATTAGAACTAATAAGAGTCAGCAGGTTTGATAGATATTAAGAGCAACATACTAATCACCACCGTTCCTTTATACCAGCTTTAAGAAACTGGAAAATAGAATTTTTTCCAAAAAGATGCTGTTTACAATAGCAATCAAAGATATAATGTGGACCTTTATGTGAAAAAAAATGTAATTACTATTTGAAGACCTAAAAGACTTCAATAAACCAAGACATATAATACATATTATAAAGATGCCAATTGGCTTCCCAGGTGGCATAGTGCTAAGAACCCATCTGCCAATGCAGATGAGGGTTCAATCCCTGGGTTGCTAAGACAACCCATTCCAGTATTCTTGCCTGGGAAGTCTCATGGACAGAGGAGTCAGAGCGGGCTACAGTCCATGGGGTCGCAAAAGAGTCAGACACTATTTAGCAACTAAAACAATGATAAAGCTGCCAATTCTCAAATTAACCTATACATTTAATGCAGATATTATAACACATAAATTAGAAGGGTCTGCACAGTAAAACTCACAAGGGGGAAAAAAAAAAGCAATAGATAAGAAACCAGAAAAAAAAAATCATCTCCAAAACTCAATTCTCTGACAGACAACTCCTACAAATCAAAAAATAAAAGGCTAAGACAAAACTGTTTGTGGGTAAAAGATATGAATCAGTATTCAGAAGGAGGGGATACCTGAAGACGCTCAACCTCACTAGTCAGAGGAACACAATAAAAGAATGAGATAATACTTTACATGGAACTGACAAGAATTATAAAGACAGGCAAAAAAAAAAAGCTTTGGCAAAGATGCAGTGAAACCAGATCCTTTATTACACTGCAGATCTGAATAGCAACTGGTACAGGCGAAGAATAATCAAGCAGCACTATAGATTACTGTCTGCCCCTGGGTGTGTCTATTCTAATTAACAGAGGAATTTATACACTAATCCTCATTGTGGCCATCATCTACCAAACTCTTGTCCACTCATTTAGAAGAATTTAGTTCCTGGCTCACAGTCACTAATGCTACTCCTGCCTTAAATCTTGGCTATTTCAATTGATACATAGATGATTCTCTACGATCTGAAGCCTGGAAGTTTTTTGAATTCTTCTGCTCCCCAAATTTTGCCTTCCATCCTAATATAAACAGTCCTTCTCACTGTAATAACCTGAACCAGTAACCACGACCTCTCCATAACCTCATTGCTGCACCCTGTAAAAGTGTTGCATCACCTCCCCTTTCCAGCCATCTTCTTCTCAACCCCAACCATCTTTTGATACCAGTGATAACACCAATCCACAGATCTATGGCTTTGGAGCACTAGTTTGGAAGAGCTGGATTTAATCAGGGTCGTGATTTGGCGTAGCAAGTGTTCCAGAGCCAAAGGAGTTGACGGTGTATGCAAGAGAGTGATTGTGTTTGACAGCAGGATTCCAGGTTAAAGAGAGGACTTCCTCTCTAACTCCACTCTTTGAGAGCAAGAAAAACGGTGACAGGATCAACAGACTGGTAATCTCAGTGGATCAAAGGACAAGGTCTCTGTCCCTTCTGTCCTTGCTCTGACACAGGCGGCTCTGTGCCTCCTCAAGCATACACAATGTACCTTTTTTTTTGGTGGGGGGAGCTCTTGGAGGTTCGTGGGATCTTAGTTTCCTGACCAGTGAGCAAACCCAGCCCTGGCAGTGAAAGTGCCGAGTCCACACTGGACTGCCAGGGAATTCCTGTCTCCTCTCTTTCCTGATGCTGGGAAAGATTGAAGGCAAGAGGAGAAGGGGGAGACAGAGGATGAGATGGTTGGATGGCATCACCAACTCAATGTACATGAGTTTGAGCAAATTTCAGGAGATAGTGAAGGACAGAGGAGCCTCACGTGCTGCAGTCCACGAGATCGCAAAGAGCTGGACATGATTTAGCAACTGAACAGCAACAGCAACAACAACTCTCTTCTGTTATTAATTGCTGTCTCTGGACCATATCAGCATTCAAATATGCTGCTAATTCTCTGATCTTATTAAAAAGAAGAACTTGTTGGGACTTCCCTGGTGGTCCAGTGGTTAAGACTTCACGCTCCCAATGCAAGCGGCTGGGTTTGATCCCTGGTCAGGGAACCAGATCCCGAATGCTGCAACTAAAGATCCTGCTGCTACTGTTGCTAAGTCGCTTCAGTCTTGTCCGACTCTGTGCGATCCCAGAGACGGCAGCCCACTAGACTCCTCCGTCCCTGGGATTCTCCAGACAAGAACACTGGCGTGTCAACAAAGGCCAAAGATCCAGCAAACTGCAACCAAGACCCAGTGAAGTCAAATAAATAAATACAAATATTAACAAACAAAAACTTTTGTTCCTACTGTCTGTGCAGGCCACTACTCTATATTTTTGCTTGCTTTTGAGGCAGAACTCCTTGAAAAAATTGCCTGTACTTTGTCTTCATTTCTCCTCCCTTCCACTCTTATATCCTTGCCAATCAGACTCCTCCACCACTCCCCCAAAACCACTATGCTTAAGGTTGCACTCCACCAAAACCATATAATCAAGACTCTGCTTTGATAACTCGAAGTCAGCCCATCCCTGATCTCTCCTGTAACCACTCCTTCTTTGAAACACTTTCTTCACTTGGTTTCCAGGAAAAGACAATCTCAGCTTTGATTCTCAATGGTCATTTCCTCAGTTTTTGTTGGTTATCTCTCTTCTCTCCAATCTCTTTAGAATGGAATGCCCCCTAGGGCTCACTCTATTTTCTCCCCTTAACTGCCAAAAGTGTAACAAAGACTTTCAAAATTCCTATCTCTATCCACAATTAAAACATATCTACCAGCTTACTCAACATTTCTACTTGAATATCTAAGAAATATCTCAACCTTGGCATGTAAAGAACAGAATTCCTGATTTTCCTCCCCAGATCTTCCACATCTCCGTACAAGACAACTCCATCCTTGAACCTGGTCAGCCAGAAGCTCTGGAGGAGTCATCCTCTAATATATATATATATTTTTACATAATACATCCAATCCATCAAGAGAATCCAGCTGGTTTCTTCTCACCATATCCTCCACCACCACCCTGGTGGTCCAGTCCACCATCAGCTCTTGTCTGGATTACTACTATAGCCTCCTAAATAGTTTCCTGGTTCCCAGTCTCTCTATACTTCAACCAGCAGCCACAATGATCTTTTCAGACTATAGATCATTCAGGATTAGCTGTGTAATTTGCAAGTGAAAATGAAGTCGCTCAGTCATGTCTCATGACTCTTTGCAACCCCATGGACTGTAGCCTACCAGGCTCCTCCATCCATGGGATCTTCCAGGCAAGAATACTGAGAGTAGGGTGCCATTGCCTTCTCCAGGAGATCTTCACGACCCAGGGTTTGAACCCGGGTTTCCTACATTGTAGGTAGACGCTTTACCGTCTGAGCCACCAGGGAAGTCAAATGTGGGGTTCCTTGTTCAAAAATTATTAAAAATCTTGACAGTGATAGTAGGACATTAAACCCAATATAAACACCCTATGTAATGGCACAGGTCACTCACTATATTGGCAATCAGGTCACTCCACTGTTCTAAACCTTTCAACGGTACTAAATCTTACTGCTGCTACTGCTAAGTCGCTCCAGTTGTGTCCGACTCTGTGTGACCCTATAGACAGCAGCCCACCAGGCTCCCCTGTCCCTGGGATTCTCCAGGCAAGAACACTGGAGTGGGTTGCCATTTCCTTCTCCAAATCTTACTGAGTCAACCCTAAGGCCCTGAGAGGGGAAGAGGGCTCTTCCTGACCTCTGCTCTACGCTCCACACCCTCTGAACTCTTCTCTTTATTTACTTTGATCCAGCCTCACTAGCCTCTTTACGAGTTCCTCAAACACTCCAGGCATATTTCTTTCTGAGGGCTTTCTACACGAGCTATTTCTTCTGCTTGAGAAACTTTTCCTCTAAGTATGGTCTAGCTCACCATCTCACCTCCTTCAGTTGTGCTCAAATATGTTCCTGGGACTACCCTGGTGGTCCAGTGGTGGTCCATTGGCTAACACTTGGTGCTCCCCACTCAAGCGACTCCAGTTCAACCCCTGGTCAGGGAACTATATCCCACATGCCACGACTAATATATAATATATATATACACATACATACATACACACACGTGTGTGTGTGTATACATATTAATATAAACTGTCTGTGTGGCCCCAGTAGAATATCAGCTCCATAAAGAGTTGTCTCTTTTGCTCATGGTGTATCAACAGTGTCCAGAATAGTGCCTGGGAAAATTGGAGGTGCTCAATTAATATTTCTCTTTTTTTTGGCCATGCCTTGTGGCATGCAGGATCTTAGTAACAAGGGATTGAACCTGGGCCCCCTGAATTGTGGAATCTTAACCACTGGACCACCAGAGAAGTCACTTGATAAGTAAATATTTCTTGAATCAAGACACAGGAATGTTCAGCATTACTCATGATGACAAGGAGTTCCAATGGAGTTTTGTTTCCTTCAGTAGGGAAAATTAAAATACAAAAAGATAATATATGCAGATGATAGAATATCACACAGCTATCAGAAATGATGAATCAGATCTTCATTTAGCAACCCCAAATTACTCTCAAAAACAATGTGAATGGGGGAAGCAAAGAGTATTATTGTACAAGTAAGGTTACCTATAAAAGCAAAATAATGCTAAACAGTTTTCAAAGATACATTTATCTATAAGGACATTAAATGGATTGGGAGTGTGGGAAGTGAGGAAAGACAGTGGGGACTGAAGGAAGAAAATGAGTTAATCCAACTACTTTGCCCAAACAGATGGCAATCATATATCAAGAATGTAGTAAGCAATTACCTCAACTCTCAACACCTGAGAGAGAACCAAACTAAGAAAAAATTTTTTTAAGACAGCGGTCAACTATCCATACAGCAAATACCGAGCGGCTCTAGGTGTCAGACAATGTATTAAGAGGGGATACGGCCACAGACAAAATTGATTTTAAAAATCTTTTTAAAGAGAAAGATGATGGAAGATCAGTAGTGTGCCCAAAGAGCCTGGGCGCCACGGAGAAAAGGCTGAGAAGAGACCTAGAAAGTTTTGCGACGGCGCCGGTGAACGAGGATGGAAAAGCAGTGTTCAGGCAGGCCCCTGCCTCCCGTGGGCTTCCAGTCGAGGATGGGGCCCCCTCGCCTCTTGGGAAAAGCAGGGGCCGGGTAGCGGCGCAGCAAAGCGGGCGAGGAGTCCAGAATCGCAACATCGTAACGGGGCTCGTGAGGGCGGGCGGGGCGGTGAGAGAGCCGGAGCCCCGGCCTGGCGCGCCCGCGAGCGCCCCCTCAGCCGTCGCGGCGCGCCCCTGCCCCACGACCCCGCCCAGGACACTCACGGTTCTGTTCGGCTAAGGGCAGGTGCGACGTGGCGAAGGCCAGAAAGGACTCGTTCCCCATGTCCCAGTCCAGCAGCCCCGGGACCTGGCCGTGGAGGCTGGCCCAGAAGTCGACGCGCTGCAGTTTCAGGTCCACGGTTAGGGAGAGGAGGGCCAGCCAGCTCAGGGTGGGAGAGCCGGGAGAGACTGAGGCTGAGGCCCCGGAGGCACGTTCTTAAATCCCCTGGCGCTGATTGACTTGAGTGGAGCCCCTCAGGTGGGCCTCATTTGACATCCTCGCCTTCTCGGGCCTACATTGAGCGCCCCCCCACCCCCTCGCCTTTTCCACAACCCCTCTCGCTTTCACTTTGGGGTTTGGGGACCTTGGGGATTCAGAAGGGAGGGATCCCAGGCTCTCTTTGCCCTCTACATTTTCCCCAAGCTCTTTTTTTATTTGGTAAATCAGTCTACCAATCAAGAATGATCCTATGATGGTATTAGTAGCTACTTTCTACAAGTTTGGAGGATTTCATGGTTTATCCAAGATCGCATCTGTAAGTGTAAAGTGGAGATGGAATTAAATGGTGGTTTTTATTATTTTGTCATTTTTTTGGAATGGTTATTCTTAAATTTTGTTTTTCATACTTTCAAATTTACAGAAAAGTCCCAAGACTGCTATAAAAAAATTCCAGTATACCTAAGTCCTCTAACCAATTATACCAATTATTAACGTTTTATCACATTTTTGTTTTTCTCTCTGTGTAAGACATACATTATCTTTTTCTGAACTACTCAAGAGTAATTTGCTGACATCATGCCCCTTTACCCATAAATACTTAAGTGTGTATTTCCTGAAAACCAAGCTATTGGTTTACATAACCAGAAAATCAGAAATAAGAAAATTAAAAAACTTAACAAGGATTCAATGAAAGTGAAAGTGGCTCAATCGTGTCTGATTCTCTTTTTGTTTTGATACGTAAGAAGTAGATTTATTCAGATTCAGAGAGAAGCACACAGAGTGTGGGCCATGGTAGAGAGCGAGCGCAGCTGTGTCTGACTGTGACCCAGGCCGGAATACTGGAGTGGGTAGCATTCTCTTCTCCAGGGGATCTTCCCAACCCAGGGATTGAACCCAGGTCTTCTGCACTGCAGGCAGATTCTTTACCAGCTGAGCTACCAAGGAAGCCCTTATGGATTCAATACTGTATTTAAAATACAGACCCTATTCAAATTTCACCAGTTGCTCCAATAATGTGCTTTATATGACCTTGCTTTATTATCTAGAATCCAATTCAGGATCATGCAAGGCATTTAATTTTTATGTCTCTTTAGCCTCTAATCTGGAGCAATTTCTCAGACTTAAATCTTTCATAACATTGGCATTTTGAAGAGTACAGGCCATTTATTCTGTAGAATGTCTTTTAGTTTAGCTTCCTGTTTCCTCATAACTAGATTATGTAATTTTGGCAAGAATGTCAGAGAAGAGATGCTGTTTCCTTATTAGCACATCACACCAAGAGACCCGTGATGTCAGTTTGTCTCATTATTAGTGGTATCCATTATGTTTTTCAACTGTGAAGGTACCTTTTTTTTCCCCTCTCTTTTGTAATTAGTAATTTGTGGGGAGATATATTAAAGTGATCTAAAATCTTATTTCTCATCAAGTTTGTACCCACTAATTCTAGTGTCCATTTATGATTCTTGCCTAAATCAATCATTACTATGATGGGTGTGAAATGATGATTTTATTTATTTATTTATTTTGACTGCACCTCCAGTCTTGTGGGACCTTAGTTCCCTGACCATGACAGGAAGCACTGAGTCCTCACTGCTGGACTGCCAGGGAGTTCCCTGATTTTTCTAAATCTATCATTCTATCTCCATTTATTTTAGTTGGCATTCTTTTGTAAGAGCTTCCTGGGTGGCGAAGTGATAAAGAATCCACCTACCAATGCAGGAGGTGCAGGTTCAATTCTTGGATCAGGAAGATCCCCTGGAGAAGGAAATGGCAACCCACTCCAGTATTCTTGCCTAGGAAATCTCATGGACGGAGAGGACCCAGAGCGGGCTACAGTTCACGAGGTAACAAAAGAGTCAGACAGGACTAAGCACAGCACAGCACATTCTTTTGTAAAGAAGAACTTTTCTTTATCACATATTTGTTATCAGTATGGACTCAAATCAATCAAAGGATTGATTCTTATGTTACAGAAAGTGAAAAGTGAAAGTGAAGTCTCTCAGTTGTGTCTGACTCTTTGCAGCCCTGTGGACTGTAGCCTACCAGGCTCCTCCATCCATGGCATTTTCCAGGCAAGAATACTGGAGTGCGTTGCCATTATTGGAGTGGGTTGTCATTTCCTTCTCCAGGGGATATTCCCAACCCAGGGATCGAACCCGGGTCTCCTGCACTGTAGGCAGACGCTTTACCATCTGAGCCACCAGGGAAATCACATGTTACAGAGTGGATTATAATTCAGTACTATATTTGTTTTATCCTAAATTATTCATATTTGGCCAGAGGGTGAGGCAGCCCCCTCTGGTTCCTTTGTGCATTCTGGGTTTTCCCATCAGAGCCCATCCACCCTGTACTGTGTTGCCAGTTGCTTGCCTAGTAGACTGGAAACTTTGAGAGTAGTACCTGGCATGTAGGAGACCCTCAATAAATGTCGTTTTAACTATGGTGAAAACAACAACTTTCTTTTAAAAAATGTACTGGCACCCTATCTTTAATATCAATAATAACAATAACTTTATGATAATTTCCCTAGTTATAAAAATAATACATGTCTGATACAGGAAACTTGGAAATATAGAAAGCACAAAGAAAAAGACAAGAAAACAAAAATCATTCTTGTTATCCACCAGAGATAATAATTAATTACATTCTGATGTATAGTATTCCAATCTTTTTCCTGTGTTTCATTTTGTTTTATATAAAAAGTTATTGTACTGCATCTACCCTTTTATAGCCCCTTTTAAATTAATGTATCATTTGAAAATGTTAATATCATGTAAATCATATCTCTGGTGAGGTTAACACCCATAATGTATAAAGAAATCCCACAAATCATCAAAAAATCCAAACAACCCAGTTTAAAAATGGGCAAAGGACTTGAATAGACATTTCTCCAGAGAAAAAATACAGATGTCCAATAAGCACATGAAAAGATGTGCTTTCATATCATTAACAGCAGAGAAATGCAAATAAAAACCACAATGAGATACTACTTCATATCCATTGGGATGGCTATTATAAAAATAAACAAAGAAAATACAGGAAATAACAAGTGTTGACTAGGATGTGGAGAAATTGGAATCCTTGTGAATTATTGGTGGGAAAGTAAAATGGTGCAGGCTCTCCAAAAAAAGAAAAAAATAAAAGGATTACTGTATGATCTAGCTGTCTCATTTCTTGGTTAATACCCTGAAGAACTGGAATCAGAGGTTTGGATAGATATCTTTATACCCATGTTCAAGATTGCCTATTCACAGTATCTAAAATGTGGAAACAGGGACTTTCATGGTAAGAATCTGCCTTGCAATGTAGCGGACTTGGGTTCGATCCCTGGTTGGGAACCGAAGATCCCAAATCCCTGGAGCAACTAGAGAGGAACCCACGTGCCTCAGTGAAGAGCTCACAAAAGATCCTCTGTGCCGCAACTAAGACCCGAGGCAGCCAAATAGATATATTTTAAAGATGTTTAAAATCGTAAATTTTAAGTTTGTATTGTGTGCTTTGTCACTTAGTTGTGTCCGACTCTTTGCCACCCCATGGACTGACTGTAGCACAGCAGGCTCCTTTGTCCATGGGGATTCTCCAGGCAAGAATACTGAAGTAGGTTGCTACTTCCGTCTCCAGGGGATCTTCCTGACCTAGAGATTAAACCTGCATCTCCTGCATTGGCAGGCATATTCTTTACCACTGAGTCACCAGGGAAGCAAAGAATGAATGTGCTGTGCTGTACTTAGTCACTCAGTCATGTCCGACTCCCTGCAACCCCATCGACTAGAGCCTGCCAGGCTCCTCTGTCCATGGGGATTCTCCAGGCAAGAATACTGGAGTGGATTGCCTTGTCCTCCTCCAGGGCATCTTCCCTACCCAGGGATCAAACCCAGGTCTCTTGCATTACAGGCAAATTCTTTACTATATGAACCACCAGGGAAGCCCTTTATGTTTGTATTATCATGATTTTCAGTTCAGTTCAATCGCTCAGTCACGTCCGATTCTTTGTGACCCCATGACTCGTAGCACGCCAGGCCTCCCTGTCCATCACCAGCTCCCGGAGTTCACCAAAACCCATGTGCATCAAGTCTGTGATGCCATCTAGCCATCTCATCTCTGTTGTCCCCTTCTTCCCCCAATCCCTCCCAGCATCAGGGTCTTTTCCAATGAGTCAACTCTTCGCATGAGGTGGCCAAAGTATTGGAGTTTCAGCTTTAGCATCAGTCCTTCCAATGAACACCCAGGACTGATCTCCTTTAGAATGGACTGGTTGGATCTCCTAGCAGTCCAAGGGACTCTCAAGAGTCATCTCCAACACCACAGTTCAAAAGTATCAATTCTTCAGTGCTCAGCCTTCTTCACAGTCCAACTCTCACATCCATACATGACCACTGGAAAAACCAAAGCCTTGACTAGACGGACCTTTGTTGGCAAAGTAATATCTCTGCTTTTTAATATGTTAACTAGGTTGGTCATAACTTTGCTTCCAAGGAGTAAGCATCTTTTAATTTCATGGCTGCAATCACCATCTGCAGTGATTTTGGAGCCCAAAAGATAAAGTCTGACACTGTTTCCAGTGTTTCCCTATCTATTTCCTATGAAGTGATGAGACCAGATGCCATGATCTTAGTTTTCTGAATGTTGAGCTTTAAGCTAACTTTTTCACTCTCCTCTTTCACTTTCATCAAGAGGCTTTTTAGTTCCTCTTCACTATCTGCCATAAGGGTGGTGTCATCTGCATATCTGAGGTTATTGATATTTCTTCTGGCAATCTTGATTCCAGCTTGTGCTTCTTCCAGCCCAGTGTTTCTTATGATGTACTCTGCATATAAGTTAAATAAGCAGGGTGACAATATACTCCTTTTCCTATTTGGAACCAGTCTGTTGTTCCATGTCCAGTTCTTCCTGACCTGCACATAGGTTTCTCAAGAGGCAGATCAGGTGGTCTGGTATTCCCATCTCTTTCAGAATTTTCCACACTTTATTGTGATCCACACAGTCAAAGGCTTTGGCATAGTCAATAAAGCAGAAATAGATGTTTTTCTGGAACTCTCTTGCTTTTTCAGTGATCCAATGGATGTTGGTAATTTGATCTCTGGTTCCTCTGCCTTTTCTAAAACCAGCTTGAACATCTGGAAGTTGACAATTCACGTATTGCTTAAGCCTGGCTTGGAAAATTTTGAGCATTACTTTACTAGCGTGTGAGATGAGTACAATTGTGCGGTAGTTTGAGCATTCTTTGGCATTGCCTTTCTTTGGGATTGGAATGAAAACTGACCTTTTCCAGTCCTGTGGCCACTGCTGAGTTTTCCAAATTTGCTGGCATATTGAATGCAGCACTTTCACAGCATCATCTTTCAGGATTTGAAAAAGCTCAATAGGAATTCCATCACCTCCACTAGCCTTGTTCGTAGTGATGCTTTCTAAGGCCCACTTGACTTCACATTCCAGGATGTCCGGCTCTAGGTGAGTGTGAGTGATCACACCATCGTGATTATCTGGGTCATGAAGATCTTTTTTGTACAGTTCTTCCATGTATTCTTGCCACCTTTTCTTAACATCTTCTGCTTCTGTTAGGTCCATACCATTTCTATCCTTTATTGAGCCCATCTTTGCATGAAATGTTCCCTTGGTATCTCTAATTTTCTTGAAGAGATCTCTAGTCTTTCCCATTCTGTTGTTTTCCTCTATTTCTTTGCACTGATCGCTGAGGAAGGCTTTCTTATCTCTCCTTGCTATTCTTTGGAACTCTGTATTCAAATGGGAATATCTTTCCTTTTCCCCTTTGCTTTTTGCTTCTCTTCTTTTCACAGCTATTTGTAAGGCCTCCTCAGATAGCCATTTTGCTTTTTTGCATTTATTTTCCATGGGGATGGTCTTGATCCTTATCTCCTGTACAGAGTCAGGAACCTCTGTCCATAGCTCATCAGGTACTCTGTCTATCAGATTTAGTCCCTTAAATCTATTTCTCGCTTCCACTGTATAATCATAAGGGATTTGATTTAGGTCATACCTGATAGCATATTGAAAAGCAGAGACATTACTTTGCCAACAAAGGTCTGTCTAGTCAAGGCTATTCTTCGAGTGGTCATGTATGGATGTGAGAGTTGGACTGTGAAGAAAGCTGAGCACCGAAGAATTGATGTTTTTGAACTGTGGTGTTGGAGAAGACTCTTGAGAGTCCCTTGGACTGCAAGGAGATCCAACCAGTCCATTCTAGAGGAGATCAGCCCTGGGTGTTCTTTGGAAGGAATGATGCTAAAGCTGAAACTCCAGTTCTTTGACCACCTCTTGCGAAGAGTTGACTCATTGGAAAAGACTCTGTTGCTGGGAGGGATTGGGGGCAAGTGGAAAAGGGGACGACAGTGGATGAGATGGCTGTATGGCATCACCGACTCAATGGACGTGAGTTTGAGTGAACTCTGGGAGATGGTGATGGACAGGGAGGCCTGGTGTGCTGCGATTCATGGGGTCGCAGAGAGTCGGACACGACTGAGAGACTGAACTGAACTGAACTGAATGGTCTAGAGGTTTTTCCTACTTTCTTCAATTTAAGTCTGAATTTGGCAATAAGTAGTTCATGATCTGAGCCGCAGTCAGCTCCCGGTCTTGTTTTTGCTGACTGTATAGAGCTTCTCCATCTTTGGCTGCAAAGAATATTATCAATCTGATTTCGGTGTTGACCATCTGGTGATGTCCATGTGTATGGTGATGACCGTGGTGATGGTGATGACCATGATTTAAAAAATGTTTATATCATCCCCCTAGTGAAGTCGCTCAGTCGTGTCCAACTCTTTGGGACCCTGTGGACTGTAGCCCGCCAGGCTCCTCTGTCCATGGGATTCTCCAGGCAAGAATACTGGAGCAGATTGCCATTTCCTTCTCCAGGAGATCTTCCCAACCCAGGGATCAAACCCAGGTCTCCTGCATTGCAGGCAGACGCTTTATCCTCTGAGCCACCAGGGAAGCATCCCCCTACCCACATCCATTTGACAGAACTCTAGAAGCAGAGCGCAGGCAGGAAGGAAACTGAAAATTAATAAATAAATAATGTATATATCAGTAATTTCCAAACTTTGCTTCATGTTGGAATCCCCTGGGGATTTTTAAAAAGTACTAACGCCTGACTCCCACCCCCCAGTCATTCTGATTCTGGTGTAGGATATGGCCTGAGTGTTGGGATTTTTAAGTCTCCTGGATGATTCTAATGTGTGGCACAGTTTGGCTCCCTGTCTGGTGCTCTTGTTGTTGTTGCTGAGTCGCTAAATCATGTTCAACTCTTTTGGGACACCATGGATTGTGGCCTGCCGGGCTCCTCTGTCCATGGGATTTCCCAGGCAAGAACATTGGAGCGGGTTGTCATTTCCTTCTCCAGGGGATCTTCCCAACACAGGGTCTCCTGCTTGACAGGCAGATTCTTTACCACCATTGGCCACCTGATATGAAGGGCCAACTCAGAAAACACCCTGAAAGGTTGAAGAAAGATTGAAGTCAAAAGGAGAAGGGTCCAGAGAAGGGGGCAGCAGAGGATGAGATGGTTAGATAGCCTCACAGACTCAATGGACCTGAACTTGAGGAAACTCCCGGAGATAGTGGAAGACAGAGGAGCCTGGCTTGCCGCACTTCATGGAGTTGCAAAGAGTCAACAAGGCTTAGCTACTGAACAACAAGGACAACTGATGCTCTTCCCACAATACAAGAAGAGTGGGCACCATACCTCCCTTGGCTGGTACAGTTAGGATGGGAAGAAGGGCCTGATGGGTTCTCCCAGACCCTCCTTCCTGACTTCAGGCCTCAGGGAAGCTGGACCCACCCAAACTAAGGAGGGTCCCGTGTTCACCTCCTGTCATCTATCATGACACTTACTGCAGTTGTATTTACCTGTTCACACTTTGGGGAATCTCTCGTTCCCTAAATTCTCTGTAAGTTCCATGAGGGAGGAACAGTGTCTTTTCACAGTTTATTTCTAGCACCTGGCACACAATAAATGCTAAGTTAGTGTTTGTGGAATTAATAAATACTGTTGTTCTTCTCTTCCATTGCCTCCCTGTCCAGGATCTTCTAGCTCTGTGTCATTTATTATTGCGTTTTCAGAATTTTGGGCACTTTTCCTAGCCCCCACCTTCTCTTCAGGGGCTTGTTGATTTATCCATTTGCTCACTTGTTCTACAATATATATTGAATATCCACCATGTCCCAGGCACCACAAAGGTACTATAGGCCCTTGGGAGCAAGGAGACAACTCTCAGGGAACCAAAAGTCTGGAGGGAAGACCACTGAACAATCACACAAACATAGTAATAAACAATAGTAATGCCGTGAAAGACAAAATGGGAGAACCCAACCTAATGGTGGGGTGGGGTGGAGGTCAGAGAAGGCTTCCCTGAAGAAGCTGGGTTAACTATGCAAATAGAATGGAACCGGGGGTGGGGGTGGTCTTAAAAGCAGTGTAGGCCTAAGGAAGGGGCTTCTGTGTGGCTCAGATGGTAAAGAATCTGCCTGCAATGTGGGAGACCCAAGTCTTCCCTGGATTGAGAAGACCCCCTGGAGTAGGAAATGGCAACTCGCCCCAGTATTCTTGCCTGGACAATCCATGGACAGAGGAACCTGGTGGGCTACAGTCCATGGGGTCGCAAAGAGTCAGACATGACTGAAGCGACTTAGCACGCACACAGGCTTAAAGAAGAGTCTGTACAAAGGCCTCGAGGCAAGAGGGAACGCAGGACATTAGAAAGGATATAGTGAGAGCTGAGGGATAGTTAGGGGACAGACCCAGGGCTGGCCTTGAAAGTCACCACAAAAATTTTGGTCTTTACCCTAAGAGTAAGGCAAAGATCACCGATCCTTAGAAGGAATAACATATTGGAGAGAACACAAGTGAGCACTCCCACTCTTTCCTCTTGGTTACTCACAGTACCACTTTTGCTCCCTCTGGCAGGGTGTTCCCCTTCTTCTCTCTTCTCCTAGTGCCATTTAGCCTGTTCTTCACTCCCCCGGTAACTGTAACCCCACTTCCCCTGCTCCCTGCCCCATCCCCAGTACCCTGTCCTTGGGACTCACTCTGGTAGACTTCTGGATTTTTTCCCTTTGCTGTACTCATTATTCATCACGATGAAGAAAGCCAGGGCTTTCTCTAGTGGCAGAGCACAGGCTCTAGAGTGCTTGGGCTCAGTAGTTATGGTGCTTGGACTTCTATAGTTGTGGGATCTTAGTCCCCCCAGGGATCGAACCAGCACCCCCTGCATTGGAAGGCAGATTCTTAACCACTGGACCACCTGGGAAGTCTTGGCCCTCTGGGTTGTTTTTTGGTCAGAACCTCTCTTTCTGCAGCACTTCTTGCTCTCCTGGCTTCCAGAAAGGCCCTCAGGCCTCTGGGTCCCATGTGGTGGACCAGCGTCAGCTTCACTCCCACCCTAGGGGCCTTGGATGGTGTAAAACCCACAGTCCAGGTGTGGGTTTGAGAATTCTGATTCTTGGATTCTTATCTCATCCGCACCTTCCTGCTTCCTGGGAAGCAGTAACTTTGGGGTTCCAGGGCAGAGGGAGGACTGGGAGCAGCCGCAGCCTGGACATAGATTCTGTACATTTGCCCAAAGTGAAAGTTAAGTGAAAGTCGCTCAGTCATGTCTGACTCTGCGACCCTATGGACTATACAGTCCATGGAATTATCCAGGCCAGGATACTGGAGTGGGTAACCCTTCCCTTCTCCAGGGGATCTTCCCAACTCAGGGATCGAACCCAGGTCTCCTGCATTGTGGGTGGACTCTTTAACAGCTGAGCCACCGGGGAAGCCCAAAGGGGAGCCCACTGAAGAGAAACACCCACAGCAACGTGGCATCGGGCTTTATTGTAGGGACTAAATTCAATGAGGGAGGGGAAAATTCCTGTCTGTCAGGGGTAGAGTGGTTAAAGAAGTGAAATGGGAGAAAAACCAATTCTGACGGGAGTGGGGTAAGGGCAGGAATAGGGAGTGTTGGGCCAAGGGGACACCTTAGGGGATGAGGAGGGGATGGAGGGAGGAAAGGGCTGTAGTGAAGGGAGGGGAGGGGATGGCTGAAGGATCCCAGGCCTGGTGCCTGTGGCCTGGGAGCAGGCCGTCTTCTCAGCAGTGGAGACACGAGCAGACGCAGAGCCCCAGGCTGAGAGCACGGACAGTGCCTTGGACTTGCTGCCTGCTCCCCGGGGCTGTCCTCCTCACTTTCGGGCGCCCAGTACTAGGGCAATGATCAAGACCAGAACCAGCAGGAACATGGCGACTGAGAGCAGCACTGTGATGACCACCATGCCCCCTGTCCGGGCCATCGCCAGCCCAATGGATTCTGCCTTCCTTCCTGTCAGAAGAGAGGAGGGAGGCCGTTCTAGGGAGGAAGGGCCTCCACCCTGCTGAAGGCTCCCAGCCCGGCCCCTTATCCATTCATCCAGCCAGCCATCCCCTCATCCATGTATTCATCCAACCAACCAACGAATCATCAGATAAACATTTATGAAGCATCTCCTATGTGAGGCACTGAGGATTCAGAAATTAATCGGACACAGTCACTACCCACAAAGTTTAGCGGTGTGGGGAAATGCGTCAGCGGCCACTTAAAATGCCGGGGGCTCAGTGTGAGGATAGAGGAAGGCAGAGAAGCTAAGGGAAGATAGGAAGGGGCAGATGGGGGATGGGGCGGGATGGGCCAGGGAAGGCTCTGGGGCCCTGAGACGTTACTCACGAGGAAGTGTGGACATTGGGATTTCTCTGCTGGATTCGGTGGATGCCCCCTTTGTCACGAGGTAGGAAACGCTTTTGTGGTGAGGTTCAGGAGAGGACAGAATCCTCGGTCAGTGTCCAGGACTTAGAGTATGAGGGAGGCCAGGCCTCCCCCTCCACAGCTGTGCCCAGCAGAGGCCTGTTCTGTTAGCTGTGCCCCTGCTCTCTCTCCCATACTCACCACATCCCACCACCACTGCCACCAAAGTCAGGGCCCAGCTCCTCTTCCTACAGCCCTTCCCACCCGTGCCCCAGGCCTGGGCCTGGTACTTACTAGTATTTGGTTCCTGGTGCCAGGTTTGTCACCTGGTATGCACTGAGCTGGGTGACTGTGAAGCCAGACCCGCTGTCCACCACGCTCACCAGCTCCCTGCGTCCGCGGCACAGAGGCACCACGAAGCTAGATCTCACCACTGAGCGGGAAATTGGTGATGAAAGGCAGGGTCAAGCCTCAAGAGGCCCCAAGGAGAAGGGCAGTATTCAGAGTATGGATGGTGGGAAAAGGGGGTCAATAGGAAGGGAGAGTGGGAGGAGGGATGCCTGGGTATCCTGGAAAGGGATCTATGGGGACTAGGGGGTGCTGGGAGCGAGAAGCAGACCTTTGCTGTCATTGGCTCTCCGGACAGTCAGTGTGGCGTTGCCCCCTGTGAGGTGACACGGAGGCAAGGCAACTAGCAGGCTTTCCGTCATCACTGGGGACAGCAGACCAGAGAGGCTTGAGATGTTGAAGTCAGCTAGGGGGCCAGGAAGGAGTTCAGGGGAGGATCAATCCCTTTCTCGGCCACCCCACTCCACCCGTGGGGGTCCTCTCTAAGGACGAAGAGTCCTCTCCACTCTAGTCTGTTTGCAGAACATGAGTCTTTGCCTGTATGACCACCAGGTGGCAGGCTTGGGCTGCAGAAGCTGGGTACTCCTCGAAGCCTCCAGATGCAGGGGTGCTAGGAGGGGGCAGCTCCCAACCCCACCGCTGTCGAAAGCCTTGGTCTCTTCCCCACTCCTGCCTGCCTCCTGGATCTGGAAGGGGACAGGCGTGTGCCCTGGGCCCAGTGACTGATGCCTGGTCACCGCCATCACCAGTTCCCCAGCCCCAACTGGCCAGACCAGCCCCTCTTTGACAGCCCTGGAAGACACAGTGCATCCTCTCCAGACCCCCCCTTCCAAGCCCCTCCCCACCCCGGCCAGAGATGGTAGAGACCTGCAGCCCCTGGGGCCAGGACAGCCAGCAGAATCAGGATCCAAGACAAGGTCCTCACAGGCCGCGGAGATGCCATCGCTGGGCTGGGAGCTGGGGTGGGTGCTGGCAGGCTGTGACTGCCTAAGGCAACTGAAGCCCTGCCCTGGGGGCTGTCTGATTTTGTCTTGGGGGGGTGGGAGGAGCTCGAGGGGAATCCTGCCCAACCTGCCCCTTGGGTACCAACAGCCTCAGGGGAGGCCCCCAGACAGGTTTTTCAGGATGGGGAGCTAGCCCTCAGGCCAGGAGGGGGAGGGCCTGGCTGGATCTCGGTGGCTTAGTCACCGCAGAGGGGCAGAGGAGCTGAGGTGGGGGTGGAAAATCCTTCTTCTGGGACACCCACGTGTAAGAGCACGAGTGTTCCCACCTGCACGAGCATCTGGAGCCCAGCTTGTAGAGGACCACCCCTCCATGTGGTGGGGGTCTTCCCAGGAGGGTGGCAAGAACTGAGTTTTCCCTGGTGTGTGGGGAGGAGGGAAGTCACCCTGAGGGGCTCCTGAAAGGGCCTTGGCTGGGCAGGAACAGGAGAGAAACAGAGAAACCGGCAGGACAGGGTCGGGGCATCAGAGCCCAGGGCCCCAATTCTTGGCATCCACTGAGGCCCAGGCACTGAACTCTGGGAGAGGCAGAGGGGTATGGGTGCCAGGAAGCACATAGGGCTTCCCATTCCTCTGGAGAGTGGGCCAAGGATGCCATAGAGGCCTTCCAGAGATCAGAGAGGTGGGCACTGACCTGCCCAGTGCGGGTGGGGGAGGCACACTGTCAGCTTCGGTCAACGACATTTGTGGAACTGTTTGAGAATAAAGCGGAGAGAGAGACAGAGGGAGAAAATGAAAGAGAGACAACTTCTCCAAAGGCCCTCCCACCACTGTGCTCGGTGAGAGAGCCGAGAGACAGGAGGAGAAAGCACCTCTCCTGGGCGCAGGAAGGCACTTTGCTCTACACTCACGCTCACCGCCAGCCCGTGCGGTGGACATTATTGGCTCCTTTCGTGAATGTGGAAACTGAGACTCAGAGCCACTTGTGGAACATGGAATACTTTGTCAGGAGAGGTCGTAGACCTCCGCAGAGAGCGTTTATGTGTGTCTTTCTGCCCGTGGAGCCACTCTGGCTCCCCCAGTCCCAGAAGAGGACCAGGGTCCCACCAGGGAATTGAGGGGCTGGTGAGGGTGTGTCCGTACCCCCACAGTGAGAAGGTCAGCTCCCGTCCTGGGGTTTAAGCAGGGGGCGAAAATAAAGACAGGACTCCTGGACCAAAGCGGAGAGTGGGAGGGCCTCAGACCAGCGCTTCTCCAAATTGAATGTGCATGTGAACCACCGGGGATCTTGTTAAGATGCAGTATCTGATTCAGTGGGTCTGAGGTGAAGCCTGAAATTCTGCATTTCTAACAAGCTTCCAGGTAAGGCTGATTGATGCTAGCCTGGGAGGCGCACACTCGAGTCACCAGATGCTCCGTATGGCCTCCCTCTGCCCCCGCCCACACGCACACTCTGGATCCTCTGCTGGAGATCAGGGTCAGGTGTCCCCCCGCCCCCACCCCGTCTCCTGGGACAGGCTGCCTTTGGGTGAAGAAATGAATTCTGTTTTCTGTGTGCCTTGGCTTTTGTTCCCTTTCAGATAAGATCTGATCATCATTCTGCAAAATGAAAGAGGATCTTCGGCACATTGAGAACTTTGGAGAGAGGGAACAGACTAAATGGTGGAATTCCAGGGTGAGGGATCGATCTTCTTAGTACTCTTTACATCCCATCCCCAGCCAGGAGGATGTTTACACTTGGGCTTGGGAGAGATCACTTCCCATCTCAGTCACAAACCAGCAGCAGAAAGGAGAAGGGGATGGGTTTATTGCAGACTGGGTCGTGTTGTGTCCACTCCTAAGCGCCCATCTCCATCTGAAATTATGAGTGGGACAGAGTGGGGTAGGGTAGGACAGAGCTCTGACCAGATTTTAAAAGGATAAGAGGGGCCTGTGCCTTTAAACCCTCCTTTCTCTCCCTTCAGTCCTCCCCCCTTCCCCACCCTTGGCCCTCCCCAGGTTTCTGGAGGAGCTGAGAGTTGCGTCTTCTCCCTGCCCTGCCGAGCTGCTCACTGGCTGCTCTGGAGGCTGTGCTTTGGGGTCTCCATGGAAACCATTAGTTGCTAAGCAACTGGAGCATCATCTGTGCTGAGCTCTCGCATCTAATTATCCCATCACAGCCACCGAGAAGGGTTTGGGGAGCTAAGAGGAGGGGGAGGACAAGCACAGGAGCAAGAGGATAACTCTTTTAGCAGAGCAGATTCATTGACAACGCTGAAGTCATTTAAAGCCACAGCACTCTGTTCCTCTGGAGGATTTCCTCATGGCTTGGAGAAATCGAGCCAGGGCCATAAATGCCTGGGGTCTGTCTCTTGGACCCACTCTTTCTAGGCTGTCTCCCTCTTGGTTTCTCGATTCTCAACTCACTCAAGTTTCCTCCCTTGCCTCCTTCCCTCCAAATAGCAAATAGTTATTAAATACCAGTTATGTCCCTGGAACTGTGCTAGGCACCAGGGATATGAGGGTAAGATAAATTTTTGCCCTCAAGGAGTTCCTGATTGTTCTATTCTGCTCCAAAGATTAGCTCCTGAAACAGACCTACTCTCTAAACTGTGGTTCTTTCTTTCTTGCTCTCTTTCTCCCTTCAGTGCTTCCTTCTTCCCTCCCTCCCTCCCTCCTTTCTTTCATTCTTTTTAAATGGAACTATGGTAATTTTGCAACCAAAAGAGCTTGGGTCAGAACCCAGGTCTGCCTGATATATTATACTTTTGTTTCTCCTTTGGCAATGCCATTCTTAGTCACTTAGAAGAACATGCCCACTTGGTTCCATGGGCATGTCAACCTCTGATGGGCACTACCATGTAACTTTAGGTGAGTCAATTTGAACCTCAATTTTCTCACCTAGGAAATGGAAAGACTCTTTCCTTACCATTTGTCTAGCAACATATGGCAGCTGTAAAAATGCTTTAAAAATAAAGGTGCAGCAGGAATGTGGAGACCATTGTCAGAATCTATAGAAGCAGACTGGGGGAAACCCTGGCAACTTGGATCTAGAGGTCAGATGCAGTGCTCACCAAATGTTGGTCCAATGATGAATGGTAGAGCATCTATCCTTGAGATATGAGGCTGGAAAAGGCTGTGAGAGTCAGAAAATCTCAGTCGTTCAGTGATAGAACCCAACTGGATGCGTCTTTATTATTTTTTTTTCTAATATTGCCCATGACACAACCACTTCCCTCAAACCTTTCAGCTTTCTGACCTTGAACCAAGTTAACTACCTAACTACTCTGAGCTGCAGTTTTCTCTTCCATAGAAAGGGTATAAAATCTGTCTCATCAGGATACTATGACTATTACTCAAGGCAATTTATTTAAGAGTGCCTAGCACTGTATCTGGTTCAATAAATATTAATTTAAGTAATTTATCTTATCTTCTCTTTTTTATTAACCCTTGGTGCAGAAGAAGACTAGAGGCTCAGAGGCAATAAATAACATTCTGAAGGTCTCAGAGTGAGTAGAAAATGAGGTGGGATAGAATTCAGAATTTGCTTTTCCAACCATGTCACTGAGGTAAGGGCTTCCCAGGTGGCTCAGTGGTGAAGAATCGCCTGCCAGTGCAGCAGATGTGGGTTCAATTCCTGGATCAGGAAGATTCCCTGGAGGAGGAAATGGCAGCCTGCTCCAGTATTCTTGCCTGAGAAATCCCATGGACAGAGGAACCTGGAGGGCTACAGTCTATGGGACTGGGAAGAGTTGGACATGACTGAGCGACTGAGCATGCACGCACTGATGCAAAGGAGATGGCTGGGCAGGAAAGGTAGTCTGGGATCAGAGTTGGGGGTGAGTGACTGTGGTGAATCGGCTATAACACACATACCAAAGGGGAACCAGGCCGAGGGAACAGCCTGCTCACACCCTTATTCATTCAGTAAATATTTGTTCAACAACCTCTCTATGGCGGGTACTACACTAGGTGATGAAATACAGAGATGACAAGACACAACTCCTGCTCTCAAGTTGCTGATTTTTGGAGAGTTACAGTTAGCCTTCCTAAGTGGAAAGGGATATTCCAAAAAAAAAAGGGAACATGAAAAGACTCAAAGATGTGAATTATCCTGACACCTCCTGGAACTGTGAACAATACATCTTGGCTAGCAAGCAGTATTCAAGGATGAACAGTGAGAGCTCTAGCCATCGGTTAGGCCATCAATGGCTTTGTACGCTATGCTAAGGAGCCTGGCTTTTTTTTTTTTTTTGGCTGTGTTGGATCTTCATTGCTGCTTGCAGGCTTTCTCTAGTTGCGGCAAGCAGGGGCTACTCTGCAGCTGTGGTATGCAGGTTTCTCGTTGCAGTGGCTTCTCTTGTGCAGCACAGGTTCTAGAGTGATGGCTCCGTAGTTGCAGTGCACAGGCTTAGTTGCTTTGTGGCATGGAATCGTCTCTGACCAGGGATCAAACCCATGTCCTCTGCACTGGCAGGCGGATTCGTAACCACTAGACCACCAAGGAAGCCAGAAGCTTGATTTTTTTGCTGAAGAAAACAAGAAGCCTGTGAGGAGCTTTACTTGTTTAAAGATCTTTCTGGAAATAGCATGGGGAATGAATTGGCAGCAGGTAAGAGACTGGTTCATTGTGTCAGGGTTGGTCTATGTGGCCAATAGAATAAGACAGAAATGACAGTAGGTCACCCCTGAGGCTACGTCCCAAAAGCCATCACACCTGCCCCCTTGCTCTCATGGATTGCTCACCCTGGAGGATATGGGTGCACCTCCATGGGGAGGTCCACGTGGCAGGGACCAAGCAATGGCAGCCCACTCCAGTTCTCTTGCCTGGAAAATCCCATGGACAGAGGAGCCTGGTGAGCTGCAGTCCATGGAGGCGCTAAGAGTCTTCGGAGCAACTTCACTTTCACTTTTCACTTTTATGCACTGGAGAAGGAAATGGCACCCTACTCCACTATTCTTGCCTGGAGAATCCCAGGGATGGGGGAGCCTGGTGGGCTGCCGTCTATGGGGTCGTACAGAGTCGGACACGACTGAAGCGACTTAGCAGCAGCCAAGATCCAAGGGGGAGCTGAGGCCTCCAACCCACAGCCATGTGAATGGGTGAGCTTGGAGACAGATCCTCTGGACCCAGTCAGTCCTTCAGGTGACTGTGGCCCAGGCTGACACCTTCACTGAAGCTTCATGAGACAACCGGCTAAGTCTTACTCAGATTCCTGATTCTCAGAGTAAATGTTTGCTTTTATAAGCCACTAAATTTGGAGATTAGCTGCTATGCAAGAATTGATAACATTCTTTCCTGGAGAATTCCATGGACAGAGGAGCCTGGTAGGCTACAATCCATGGGATCATAAAGAGTCAGACATGACTAAGTAACTAACACTTTCACTTTTTTCACTAATATCTTGGGGAAGTCAGATGAAAGCGACGTTTTCATGTGAAGTGAAGTGAAGTGAAAGTATATAAGTCTGGAGCACAGGAGAGAAGTCTGGGATGAAGAAAGGGAAGGTGGACAATGGCTAAAATCATAAATGTAAGGACTTCCCTGGTGGTCCAATGGTTAAGAATCCGCCTTGCCACGCAAGGGATGCTAGTTTGATCCCTAATTCAGGAAGATTCCACATGCCAAGGGGCAACTAAGCTCGTGAGCCACAACTACTGAAGCCTACGTGCCCAAGAGCCTGTGCCCTACAAGAGAAGCCACCGCAATGAGAAGCCTTTGCACTGCAGCAAAGAATAGCCCTTACTGGCCACAACTAGAGAAAGCCCATAACAGCTCCACACAATACAGAATAAAAATTTTTTAAAAATCAGAAATGTAGAAGAGTCCTGGAAGACAGTGGTGGAAGGGAAGGATAAGAAAGCCAAGTACAGAATACTAGGGAACCCAGTGTCTAAAGGACAGATGGAGTGAGAGGAGCTGATGGAGGAACGAGCTTTAGGAGAAGAACCAGGAGAAAGTGGATGGATGGTTTTGCAAAGGAAGTGTCAGATGGTATGAAGGTCAGGATTGGAGTCCAGTGGCTAAGACTCTATGCTCCCAAGGCAGGGGCCCTGGGTTCCATCCCTGGTCAGGGAAGTAGATCCTACATACTGCACCTAGAGATCCCGACTGCTACATCTAAAACCCAGCAGACCCAAATAAATAAATATTTTTAAAAATATATTTATTTATTTGGGTCTCCTGGGCCTAACTTCTTGAGGGGTGTTGTGTGTCCTTCAGAGTAGGCTCCTGCAGGTGAGCGGGGCAGCAGCCAGATAGCAAGAGTTCAGGGATAACTGGGAGTAGGTGGAGTTAGAACTGTGTAGACTTCTCTGAAGAAACTTGGCTGCAAAGGGAAGGAGACAGATAACCGGAGGGAATTGTGGGTACAGAACAATCTCATCTGCTTTGTTTTTAAAGTTGAAGAGGGAATTCCCTAGTGGCTCAGGGATTAACACCTCATGCTTCCAATACAAGGGGCGCAGGTTTGACCCCTGGTTGCGGAAATAAGATCTCACATGTGCCATGCCGTGCCTTGCCATGCAGCCAAAATTTTTTTAATAAAATAGAATAAAGCATGTTTAAAACATAAACTAAAGATAAAGAGAACGGAAGGTATAATTTATGGAGAGGCTCCTGGAGGAGGGAGAAGATGGCACTCGGAAGTGGAGGTATTAGCCTATGGCAGTAGGGATGACACTTTCCAGCAGAGAAGAGAACAGGAGCAATGGTGCAGAGAAATCTTATACCTTTGGTGGGGGGCAGGGGTGGAGAGAAATGGGTTGGGAAAGGCTGGGAGATGAAAGAAGAAAGCTAAGGGGGCTCCCTCCTGAATATCTCTGCTTTCCCTGGAAAGTAGAAAGCTCACTGGGGAGGGAGGTTTGGGGCCTGAAGAGCTGTTGGGGGAGAGGAAGACACAGCTACCAAGAACCCTGAGGAAGACTGTGTTTGGAGAACACGGACAGCTGAGAGTGGGGACCACTGGTCTTCAGGGGCACGGACTGTGTTAGTCAGGGTTCTCCAGAGAAACAGAACCAACAGGATGTGTATATATAGACAGATTTATTTTAAGGAATTTGCTCATGAAGTTGTGGAGCCTTGGCAAGTTCAAAATCTGAGAGAGGCGCGCAGGCTGGAGACTCAGGAAAAGAGTTGCAATTTTGGAGTCCAAAGGCAGTCTGTTGGCAGAATTCCTTTCTCCTAGTGGGGAGAGGGTGGAGGTCACCTTTGCCACATTGGAACCTTCAACCTTCACCCATATTGTGAGAGAATCTACTTTACTCAAAGTCCACTAATTTAAATGTTAATCTCATCCAAAAAACACCATCACAGAAATACCCAGAATAATGGCTTGACTAAATATCTGGGCAACATGGCCCAGCCTGGTTGACACGTACAATTAACCATCATACGGACCGTGACATGTTGGGAGTTTTTCAAATTACTCAACAGCTGGAATGTAGAAATGATAAAACTGTCTGGTTGTAGTGACTCAGGGTTAGGGTTTTCAAGGCATGGAAAGTTGAGGGTATTGGCAAGAGTGGAGGGATGGAGAAAAGATCTAGGCTGCTTTCAAGACGGAGCAATAGATCGGACGGGAGAGAGGATGGAAGGAGCGGGTGTTCAGTGAGGTCAAGGTAGAACAAGGCGTGGGAGAGGCGAAGGAGCAGGGGTTCGTGGACGTGGCAGGAGGTGACGTGGGGCTGAGGCGGGGCTGGGTGGCAGCTGAGGAGACAGAGCCAAGGTCTCCACTGCAGCTGGATGGGATCAAAGTGTTGCGAGGCTGGCAGGGGCTGCAGACCCAGTGTCTCCAGGGTCCAGGCAGATAACAGAAGTAGTAAAACCAGGTGGGTGAGACTGGGGCCGACAGGAGAGAGTGTAGCAATATGAACTCCGTCTACTGAAAGAGTTGCTCTGGGGAAGGGGGAACGTAGTATAGTCACGCCTCTGCGCTTTTTCAGGAGAAGCCAGAAATCTAAATTGTTTTGTAAAATGATCATATTTTCAAATTTTAAACTAAATATATATTAGGAAAATGCACTTCGTGAGCCAAACAATATACACCTCCGAGGCCAGCTTTACCCTGGGGTCCCCAGGTCATGTCATCTGGGACACAGGATGTTGGAAAGGTATTTGAGGCTGGGCAGAAAGGCTGGAGGGTGTGGAAGCAACTAGGGGTTCAGTGCAGCCAGTGGGTGGGATCCTAGGCAGGAGGGTTTTCCACAGACAGCAGGAGCCTCCGACAGGGTTTGAGCAGGGAAGTCGCATAATTCATTCTAGTTGTAGAAAAATTACTGAGAGAGTAGGTGGAGGCTTGATTGTGGGGTAATTAAGCTTCTCCTTAGGCTGAAGGAGAGCTAATCCATACAAGAAATAATGATCGCCCAAATTAATTTATTCAATAAATGTTTATTAAATGCCTTTGCATCAGTCACTGTGCTAAGAGCTGGACATTCAGAGGTGAACAAGACATTGTTCTCCCTTAAATTATGGTCCAGTGGGAGCTACTGAAGAGGCCACTACTCACTGTATCAGGGTTTTGGTGGAAGATGTAATAATAACAGCTATTATTTATTGAGTGCTTACAACATGCCAGGCACTGTACTAATCCTTTATGTTTATTTTCTTGTTTAATCCTCATGACAACCTCTATTATTATTGTCCTTATTTTATTTTTTATAATAGTTAAAAAATATTTATTTATATGGCTGTGCCTTGTCTTAGTTGCATCATGAGGAATCTTTTATTTGTGGCATGCAAACTCTTAGCTGCGGCATATGAAATCTAGTTCCCCAACCAGGGATCAAACAGGAGCCCCCTGCACTGGGAGCGGGGAGTCCTAACCACTGCACCACCAGAGAAGGCTCTCTCCTTATTTTATTAATGAGGAATCTAAGGTCAGAGAACTTAAGTGACTTGTCAGAGAGGCACCTCACAGAAGGGGCCAGGGTAGTTCCAAAGGGCTTCCCAGAGGAAGCGGTGATTAAGCGAAGACCTGAAGGTTGAGTAGGAATTAGCAGTGTGAAGGCAGTAGGGGAGGAGTGGAGAGGGGAGACTGTTCTAGGCTGTTAGGGACCAAAGTGAGGGAATGGGCCCATCGGTGGGGGGCAAGGTGGGGGCGTATCAGAGTGGATTTTGAGAGAGTCACTGGAGAAGTTACTGGGACCAGATGAAAAGTTTTGTAAGCCCCATTAAGCAATTTAAGTTTTTTAAAATATGATTTATTTTTGGCTGTGCTGGGTCTTCACTGTTGCACGTGGGCTCTCTTTAGTTGTGGTGAATGGGGGCTACGCTGGTTGCGGTGCACGGGCTTCGCACTGCGGTGGTTTCTCTTGTGGAGCTCTGGCCCTAGGGTGCTTGGGCTTCAGTAGCCATGGTGCATTGCTTAGTTGCTCCAAAGTAAGTGGAATCTTCCTGGACCAGAGATTGAACCCGTGTTCCCTGCATTGCAGGTGGACTGTCAACCGCTGGACCACCAGGAAAGTTCTAAGCAATTTTAATTTTTATCCTAAGGCTAAAAGGAAGCCCTTGAAAGGTTTTAAACTGCAGAGCATCGTGATCAGATTTGTATCTTATAAAGATGGCTTTTGCTGCAGTGCAGAGATTTTGTTGGGTGAACAGCTGGGAGATATTTTGGACATCTCTGACATGCTGTGGAGATAAGATTCCAGGCAAAAGATGATAGAAGAGGAGATTGGGGGGTGATGGTTGGTTTGGGAAGGCTGTGGAGAGGGGTGAAGAGCAGAGTTAATGATGCCTCCCAGGTCCTGGCTAGGGCAGCTGGATGGAGGATGGCAACATCACTAGATGGGCATGCGTCGGGTGGGAGGGACAGATTCGTGGAAAGGGGGTAGAGATCATTGAATTTGCTGAGTTGAGGTGCTGGAGGACACCCAGGTGGAGGTGTATGGAAGGTGGGCGGGTGTGTTTTCTGGAGCCCCAAGGGTTGTCAGCTCAGATGTGACAGCTGCAATCTTGGAGAGAAGGATGTGCCAAGTAAGAGGACAAGGTCAAGGAGAGAAACTAGGGAACACCAATACTATGGGCAGAGGAACAGAGGAGCCTGCAAAGGAGACTGAGTGCATGTGTGCTCCATAGCTTCAATCGTGTCCGACTTTTTGAGACACTATGGACTGTAGCCCGCCAGGCTCCTCTGTCCATGGGATTGTCCAGGCAAGAATACTGGAGTGGGTTGCCACTTCCTTCTCCGGGGAATCTTCCTGACCCAGGGACTGAACCCGAGTCTCTTTTGTTTCCCGCATTGGCGTGCGGATTCTTTACCTTCAGCGCCGACTGAGGAGACTGAGAAGCTTCCCAAAAAGAAAAGAGAAGAGCCAGGAGAGGTATCCCAGGCACAGAAAGGAGAACACTTCTGGGAGGCATGTTCCCCATCTAGTTGGTGCTCAGCAAATAAAGAGCCATGACGTGTGCTTTGTGCACGTGGCAAGTAGGAGTCATGGAGACTGCTTCAGACTAGGGGGACTCTTGAGTGAGGGGGACTGGGCTGGGAATGAGGGTGTTAAAGGCTGGCAGGTCTGGGAGGAGTTGGGTCTGAGGCTTGGCGAAGGAAGGGCCAGTTGACCAGTCTGGGGAGGACAGGTGTGAAGGAGGACACTGAAGAGGCTCTTTTTCTCACCCCCACCCTCCTGCAGTCCAAACCCTTTTGGGTCTGCAACCTGTGATGGGATCAGGGGAGGAGGGTCAGGAGGGCCATCCTGGATGTTGGTGGCTTGTGGAAGAGATGGTGTGAAATGAAGCAACAGAAGTGGGTTGATCTAGATCAGCTTTCCCTCAGGCCTCAGGAGGAAGGAGGTTTACCTCTGTTCCCCACCCCACCCCCGCCTCCGCCCCGCCCCCGCCCCACCCCCCTCCTCAACCTCCTCTACAGGGGTGGGGGGCAGGGACCTGGGATCTCCAGCTCAGAGACAAGCTGGAGCCACTACAGGCACGCACGCGCGCGCACACACACACACACACACACACACACACACACACACACTTCCTGGTTAGGGTGTGGCTCAAGCCAGCCCCCAGAAAGAGTTGTTTCAAGGTAGCCAGGTGGGCCAGAGGGCCAGAATCCCCTTGAATCCCAGGGCATCCTCCTGAGGGGGAGGGGTGGTCTTGGCAGAACTGCCCAGGCCACAGCCTCTGACTTGGCCTTCTCCCACCTCCTCTGGCCCTGTTTAATATGCGCGTCAGCTACGGTGCCCTTTGCAAAACTGTTATTTGTACAGAAGCCCGAGGGAGGAGGAGGGAAGCCGCGCCCCACTTCGCCCCCTCCAGGCACTTCACTTGCAGGGACCTGCAGTCAAATACCAGCCCCCGGTCCCTCTGGCTCACTAGCTCAGAGGCTTGCAAACCGAGACCGCAGGTTCCCCGGCTCCCCACGTGGCCGCGCTGGAGTTCCTCTGCAGCACTGCCGGAAATGGTCTGGCCTCTGCGCTTCCCCCACTCCCATGGTCCTCCCCACCTCAGCCCTTCCTCCCCACTCCCGCAGCCCTGAGCTCAGAGCACCCCGGCGCCTCCCACTGAGCCCAGAGTCTGGCTGCTGTGGTGTATTTTCCTCCAGTTTTCCCAACTCTATCTCTCAGAACGAAATGAGAGCCCCTAACTCAGCTACCCCTCCCCTCCCCACCCCCAACAGCGCCCATCCTGCCCCGTCCAGTCCCAAGGGGGTGCAGGAAAAGCCAGGCACTGCGACACAGGTTCTGCAAGGTAGGCAGAGGGCTAGGAAGGGAGGAAATGGCTTTGGAGGAGATGGGCCCCACCGCGCCCCACTCTGGCTGCTGCTTGCCAGCTTGGGGCCTTGTTCTAAGTTTCCTGCCTACCAGTGGAGGCGATCAAATCTACCTCCAAGGGCTGTGCTGCAGACGGAATGAAACAACACCTGAGGTGCCCAACACAGTGTTTGGCACATAGTAGGTGCTTAAAACAAGTTCCCTCCTCTCTCTTCACTGATGAAGAGGTAGAATGACAGAAACTAGGGTCTATGGAGAGAACTCTCCAAGAGCCTAGGAAGCTTGGGGTAGGGGGTCGCCTGGGGCCCTCCTTTGCTCCTTGCTCCCCATTGGCCTTCCCACTGGCCACGCAAAACCTCTGAGAAAGGCATTCCTATGGGTTAAGGAGGTCTGGTGGGGAGGGCCTGAGGTGGGGACACTGCCTCTGGGTCTTGAGCAACCCTCCCTCTCCACTCCCCCAACTCATAATCCGATTTATATTCCTACTCCCTCCTCTGGACCCGTCACCATGGCAACAGTTTTCTCAGTTGCACTTCATCAGTTTCTCGGCAAATCTTTTTTTCTGCCCCCTCCTTGAGTCTCGTTTTCCCTTCTATCAGTCTGCCTTTTTCTGTACCCATGGTGCTCACCTTTCCCCACTCTCTCACCTCCCTCCCCCCACCCCCACCCCTTCAGCTTTTCTGTTTCTCTCTTGCAGCTCACTTTGTCCCTGCCTACCCGTCTCTACACTTTCCCCTTCGTCTTTTCCTTCTCAAGTCCAGGATTGTAACAACAAGCTAGAGCCTATTGGCTGGACAAGAGCTTGAATTCCTTCTGACATCAGGGTAGAAAAGTGGAGAGTTGTGGAGGGACACAGTTTGAGTTCCAGTGGGCTCTGGACAGAGGTCAGTGATGCTAAGGTGGATGGAAGGTCTCCTCTCTATTCAGTTCTGACCAGGGGGCAGGAGATGGGAGTGGGGGCATGGGGGGATCAGACAGTTTCTTCAGTCCCAAACAGAATCAGTGTGGCTCTGGGAGGTCTCCCATGGCACAGTCCTTGGTTCACTTCCCAACTCACCCTCAGAGACCTCACGCCATGCCTACAACACCCAATGGCATGGGGTGTGTCCCAAATACATGAATCTGGCTCTGACTTCTCTCCAGGCTTTACTCAAGTCTCTTACTTCCTCGGGGTCAGAACCAGGGTATACTTCTCATCATGCTTGATTCAACAACTCTAACCATGAACCTGTCTTCTGAACACCATCACCCCTCCTTATAGTACTTCCTCATCACCACCCAGTGTAAAAACATTGGTGCTACCTGTGAGTCCTCTCTCTCTGTCATCCTCCATATGTAGCTAGAGTTCAAGAGGTATCAATTCTTTGTAAGAGGAGAATCTGCTTCTATCCCTGTACCCTTTCATCTAGATGACCTGAGACCAAGTTCCCAGTGAGTCACTTGGGGCTCTCCCTATAGCCTCATTCTCTCTGGGCCGCCTAGAAAGATAGTCTCCTCTTAGAAACCAGACCCATCTGAAACATGACTTTCTTCTCTCCTTTTTTCTCTACCTGATTTATTGAGTGTGCATGCTCAGTTATGTCTGACTCTTTGTGACCTCATTGACTGTAGCCTGCCAGGCTCCTCTGTCCATAGGATTTCCCAGCAAGAACACTGGAATGGATTGCCATTTTCTCTTCTAGGGGATCTTGCCTACCCAGGGACCAAACCGACAGCTCCTGTGTTGGCAGGTGAATTCTTTACCACTGAGCCATCTAGGAAGCCTAGATTTATTGCACACCCATTATGTATTAGGCTCTTTATATATGTCATTTAATTTAATCTTCACCCTAATCTATAAAGTAGGTATCATTTTACAGAAGAAGGAATTGATGCTCAGAGTAGTTAATCTGTCCAAGTTCTACAGCTAGTAAGCAATAAGGCTAGGACTCAAGTCCAGATCTGTGGAGTTCCACAGTTAGTGTTTTATTCTGTTGCTATACCTAGAGTCTGCTTCCAGGTGACTCTTCTACTCAAAAACTCTGTTCTGGTTCTGAGCCTTCTGACTTTCTTAATCTTCTGTTAGGCTTGTGAGGTTCATTATGATCTGACCCATTCCACCTACAAGACCCTGGATCTTGCTACTTCTCAGTATGACATGGACGGGTATCAACCAGGAACATTTGTTTGCTTTAGGACTTGCCTTCATCTCTGTCCTGTTAAATATTTTTATATAGTGTATACGAAAATATAGTATCACATTTAACAGAGATAAACCTCGAGGTATAGCAAACGCTTTGAAAGACAGGCTAAGGATCCAAATATCATCTCCACGCATAGAATGGTAGGAAAACCCAACGAGATGAAATGATCAGAGATCTGTGTAAGATCCCAGCCACACACACAGACTACACGTCTTAGAGGCAGTTCAGGTAAAACAGAATCAGGAGGATTAGTAAATTCAGTCCGAGTCATCAGTGTAACATGGTCACCAAAAGTGAATCCAAGCTTAAGCCATATTAATAGAGGTTTAGTTTTTGGAATAAAGGAGAGGACTGATAGTCCTGCTTTACTTTAAGCTGGCCAGGTGTCATTGTGGGCATAACATTAGTGAACTGGGAATGTTTAGGCCAGAGAAAAGAAGAGTCTGAAATCGTTAAAGCTTAGATATATGAAGGGCCAGGAGGTAATTCATGGACTAATGAATAGAGACCACTAGGAGATAGAATTCAGCTCAAAGGAAGGAAAAAGATGTTCATAAGTGGAATGGACTGTCCCATTACTGGAGATATTCTTCAAGATGCTGATATACTGCTTGCTTGGGATGTTAACAGAGAGCTGAGAATCAGAAAGAATTAGAGCTAGGTAGTTGGTCTTTGTGGAGAAGGCAATGGCACCCCACTCCAGTACTCTTGCCTGGAAAATCCCATGGACGGAGGAGCCTGGTAGGCTGCAGTCCGTGGGGTCACAGAGTCGGACATGACTGAGCGACTTCACTTTCACTTTTCACTTTCATGCACTGGAGAAGGAAATGGCAACCCACTCCAGTGTTCTTGCCTGGAGAATCCCAGGGACGGTGGGCTGCTGTCTACGAGGTCGCACAGAGTCGGACACGACTGAAGCAACTTGGCAGCAGCAGCAGCAGCGGTTGATCTTTGAGACCCCTTCCCACCAGGATCTGTGATTCCTCCTGCTTCGGCTCCATCTGCGCCCCTCACCGAGGCCTCTGTGCTCCCCTGTACCTGAGGTCAGTTTCCTGTTTCTCTTCCATGTCGACCAAAGGATGCAACCTGCACTGGTTGCATCAACCTCACATCTTTTAATGATTTAGCATCTTTTATTGTTCTTTAGTTGTCCCCATTTTATAAGCTCCTTTAGGGCAGGTGCCTTTAGTATCTGTTACAGGATAAAAACTTCTGTTCTCAGACTCCCTCTGCCCTGCAGCCCCTCACCCCCGAGATAATTTTATCCCTCACTTGGTGTTGGAAATCTTGTCGTGGCCTGCTCAGGGCTTTTGTAACATAGAGCTGGGAGAGTAGGAGGTGATAGATAAGACTAGAGAGACAGGAGACAGGTAACTTTCTTGTGGGTTAGGGAGAATCTGGGTAATGGGTGAAGGAAAAAAGAAAATAATGAAACCTGAGAGGCTAAGCTACTCTAGGAAAAAGTAAAAAGAAGGTGACTGGCGAAAGAGACAGAAAACTGTTTTGAATACAAAGAACAGAGAGAGGCAGAGAAGGAGGCTGATTTAGGGTTTGCAGAGAGCAATTTAACTGCTGCTAGGTTTAGCAGAATAGAAGAGGAAAGGGAATTTGAACAAGATGTGCTGTAGGTTAAGAACTGGATCACCTTCAAGAGATAAAAGTAAATAATGCTCTGTGGTTACCTGAATGGGAAGGAAGTCCGAAAGGGAGGGGCTATATGTATACACATAGCTGATTCACTTTGCTGTGGAGTGCTGTGCTAAGTTGCTTCAGTCCTGTACAACTCTTTGTGACCACCATGGACTGTAGCCCGCCAGGCTCCTCTGTCCACGGAATTCTCCAGGCAAGAACACTGGAGTGGATTGCCATGCCCTTCTCCAGGGGGTCTTCCTGGCCCAGGGATCAAACTGGAGTCTCTTACACCTAACCTGCATTGGCAGGTGGGTTCTTTACCAGTAGTGCCACAGTAGAAACTAAAAGAACATTGTAAAGCAACTATAGTCCAATAAAAATTAAAAAAAAAAAAAAGAGATACAAGTAAAAATTGTAATTCCTTTTCAAAATTATTCTTGTTTGGGACCCCGGAATATACTCAGGCTACACATTTGTCACTTTCATATGACCTGGCATGGTATCGAGGTATCAGTGCCTGCATCAAGCAGCACCTAGTCCCTGCAGATAGAGCAGACATAGTCTGCTGGGGTTATGGGGTCCTGCAGAAAGGCAGAAAGTGAAGTGAAAGTGTTAGTTGCTCAGTTGTGTCTGACTCTTTGAGACCCATGGACTGTAGCCTGCCAGGCTCCTCCGTCCATGGGATTTTTCCAGGCGAGAATACTGGAGTGGATTGCCATTTCCTTCTCCAGGGGATCTTCCTGACCCAGGGATTCAACCCAGGTCTCCTGCATTGCAGGCAGACTCTTTACTGTCTGAGCCACTGGGGAAGCCCCAAAAGGCAGAAAGGTTAAGCGTTTACCCTACTTCAGAGTTATAGCTTAAAAAAACACATCCTAATCTGAGATTTCAAGTTACAAATACTCCAGGAGTTAGAATTTGCTATAGGTCTCGACAGATGGTGAAAACGAGGCCCAGGGAAGTTAATCAACTTGCTCAGAGTCACAGGCCTGGGAATATGTCTGGCCCAAGGCTCTGTCCACAATCCTGGGATGCCTTTTTAGGTTGAGTCAGAGAACTACGTGCATGTAAATAGGGTCATGATGAGAGAGGAAAGGGCGGCTGGGAGACTGGGAGTTCTGACCACCTCTCCCTCTGTTCAGAGCCATGTACCAGGCTCTGGGGGACGTCCAGATAAGGAGGCCAAGCCTGCCTTCCCAGATCTTATGGCCTCACTGGGAAATGAGCCAGACGCAGGAAGAAGTCCAGTGGAAAGTTGGAAGCAAGTGCTGCAGTGGTGTCGTGGAAAGAGTCTGGACTGGGAGTGAGGAGACCCGGGCGCCCCTTCCAGCTGTCACTCACCAGCCACGTGATTTCAGGCCTGTCCTTTTACCACCCTCTGCCTCAGTTTCCTTACCTCTGAACATCCTATCTCTTCAAAATAAAAGCTCTATGGTGCTACATGGGCTTCCCTGGTAGCTCAGATGGTAAAGAGTCTGCCTGCAATGCAGGAGACACAGGAGATGCAGGTTCCATCCCTGGGTCAAGAAGATCCCCTGGACAAGGGAATGGCAATCCACTCCAGTATTCTTGCCTGGAGAATCCTCATGGACAGAGGAACCTGCAGTCCGTGGGATCACAAAGAGTTGGACATGGCTGAGTGTGGGAAGAGCAAATTAATGCAGCTGCACTATATTGATATTTAGGGTGTCCCCCAGGGCTCACCCCTCCTAGCACAACCTCAGAAAGGCTCTTGCTTTGAGTTGATGACACGAATTAAATGTTCCCAGGACTCACAACTGCCAGGCAACCTGGGAGGTGAGGAGTAGGTGGTGGCTCAAGTGGCTTTCTCTAGGCCTTGCCTCCACCAGCCTTTCCTAGGCTTATGAACTCTGCCTTCTATTCCCAAGCTAGCCAGAGCCACATAATTGTTTTTCTCTGAACAAACTAAGCCTGCTATCTAACTGCTATCTTCCTGATTAAAAAGAGCCTGGAGATAAGCGCATCCAACTCTCTAGTTTTTTGAAGAAACTAAGGTCCAGAGATGAGGCTGACTAGTCCAAGGTCATATGCTCTTGGCTTTCCGGCTAGTCTCCTTTCTTTTGGAACTTGGAGAACTTAATAGAAATGGATTGTTGGGGATGCAGCCTTGGCGATCTCTCTTTTTTTTAAAATTTATTTACTTTTAAAATTCATTTTTATTTTTATCTGGCCTGCGTCTTTGCCACTGCGCATGTTGGCTGGTGAGCAGGGGCTACTCTAGTTGCGGTGGGCTGGCTTCCCTTGTTTCAGAGCAAGGGCTCTAGAGCACTGGTTCAGTAGTTGTGCTGCACGGGCTTAGTTGTTCCGCTGCATGTAGTATCTTCCCAGACCAGGGATCAACAAGCAATAAAACCCATGTGCCCTGCCTTGGCCTTCAGATTCTTAACCCCTGGACCACCAGGGAAGTCCTCAATAGATATTTTTTGAACAAATAAGTAGATGTCAGAGAAGGATTCCTGGAGGAGTCAGGCATCATGCCTCCAAGTAGGACAGGATTGTCCTTGGTTGGGTGAACTGCTTATGGAAAAGGAAGTCTTAGATAGAAGATAATGGGAAATGGGAAATGGGGGAGGGAAGGAAGTAGGGGGAAAAAAGGAGAAAGCAACCCTTGAAGGTCACTAACCTGGGAGGGTTGGGGAGGAAGGGTGTTAGCCCTATCTGCGATAGGAAGAAATGGTTGTGAGCACCTCGAATCCATCAAGAGGCCTCCTTTATGGGGGAGAAATCTGAAGGCAACTGAGCTTGAGGGGAGGGACACTGGTGGGGGATTATGTAGCTGATAGGAGTGTTGAAGCCTGGCTAGAGGTCTGCTTTTGCTGCTGGGGTCTGGAGGGAAGCAGACTCCAGGGAGTTCTGGGAAGGCCTGGGGAATAGAAAAGAAGCCGAGGGACAGCTTCCCTCTACTGCCCTCCTTCATTAGGTTGAGACTCTGGCAGGATAGGGTGTCTTCTATTTTTCCTATCCTTCTCCAGGTGTCTGGGCATATGGGACCCACAAGTAGAGTCCCTAGGGCAAACATCTGGAAGTGACTGAGGCAGCCTGATAAGTGAGGATGGCATGGCAGAGATTGTGGAAGCTCCACCAGCCTCCCCAGAGGATCCTCTGTCTCTCCGAAGGTGCTGCTCCTGCAGGAGTACTCGAGCAGTCTCCAAAGTTTTCTTTCCACCAATCCCAACCTGAGCGCATCCTTTGCCAGAGACTGCTAAGCCAGGTCTAGCCACCAGGGGGCAAAAGAGCAGCCCTGAGGTCAGCGTCCCTCCGCTTCCCCACACGCACACCTGAAGGCCAAGATGGGCGGTGCCTCACCTGGCTCTCACAGGGCGCCTGGGAGCTCCGTTAACCCTTTACTGCCTAGATTGAGGCACTGCCTTCAGGCAGAGTCTTCCGTGGCAGAATTGGGCGCGCAAATCTGACGGCGAAGGAAGTGCTGCTTAGGCGAGGGGCGAGGGTGGAAGTGAAGTCAGGGTTTCCGGCTCCTCGGGCTAGCTGGGGCTGGGGGAGGCTAGCATTCCCCGCCTCTGTTAGGTAGCTGCTCCCGCAGATGGGTGAAGGCGCCCTCTGGAATCCAAAGAGGTCCTGGGCTGCGGTCACCTGCGCGGGGCCTCGCGGGCGGGATGAGGAGAACGCCGAGGCCGCCACGGCACCCAAACTTCCGGGTTCCCTGCAGCCTTGTATCTATCTGTCAGGGCTCTTTGCAGCAATTAGTGGGGGTGGCGGCGGGAGGGCGGCCAAAGGGATGAGGAAGAGGCACCGAGGTGGCGGGGGAGGGCAAGAGAGTTAAGATTTGGCAGAAGAGCGGGCTGGGTTACGCAGCTCTCAGGCGCCGGGTTTTTGTGGGTCGCTTTTCGAGGACTAGGCAGCTTTCCAGGGCTCTGACAAGACCGAGTTCCAGACTGGGTTCTGGGCCACAAGGTGTTAAGCCGTGGGTGGGAGTGGGGTCTGGAGTCCCTCCCTCTTGCCCTCCCTCACAAGCGTCACCACCTAGGAGTCCACCGGGCTGGCGCTCGAGGAGTTAAGTCTGCCCGCATTCTGCAAAGACTGGAGCCGGGGAGAGGGAGGAAAGGGGGAAGGAGGGGGTAGAGGACAAGGGTAAGCGGACTGCAGGGAGACAGCGCCAGGAACCCCCTCCCCAGGGACCTGGCCCCTGGGCCCCCAGCCCCAAAAGAGGCCCTGCCCTCCCCGGGGTCGTGCTCTCTCCCCCGCCGCCCTGCCTCCGCCCTCCAGCTTTGTGTCCCCAGGAGGGTGGGCTGCAGAATTTCCAGCCAAGCCTTGGCTGCCTGCTCAGTTTTTCCAAACCCTCCAGTCGGGGAAGGCGGGAGCCCTGTCAGGATAAGAGTCCCTCCCCCACTGCCCCTGCCGGCCCCCTTTCCCAGCCTCCCTCTCCCTGCCCCCCGCACATTTTCCAAACTCCTTCCCCAATCCGACCCTGGTCCCTACGCCCCCAATCCCCACCTCTATTGCCTCCCAAGTTCCAAGTTCAGGTTGGAAGGGGCCAAGTGGGTCCCACAATTCTGGAGAGGCGCTGGTAACACCGTACTCCTCAGGCCAACCCTGAGACCTGCTGGGCGCCCGCCGGACTCCCAGCCTGGCGCCCGCCCCATCCCAGGACGTGGCCCCAAAGGCCACCAGGGAGGGTGGCCCAGGGGTCTCCCGCCCCGGAGTGGAGGCGGTGCCGGGGGCGCCGGTCGAGCTGGGCGGCGGGCCCTGTGCTGCTGGTGCCAGGCCCTGGGGCAGGCTTCGAGGAGGGGCAAAGTGTTCCGAGCTCTGGCACTGCTCTGTCCAGCAGGTCTATTATATAATAATCACCATCTATCAGGAAGCCAGGCAGCTGGAGTGAGTGGAGAAGCCAGGATGCCCAGATCCGCTCCTTGTCCAGGGCTCAGGAAAGTGTCTTCATCAAGGTGGGGGGTGTGGCTGCAGCCCAGAGGTGAAACCAAGTTGGGGGGCTAGGGGCAAGTGAGGGGAGCTGGGCAGTCCGAAGGCATCCCCACAAGCCCCGCCCCAAAAAGCTGACTGACAGTGCCCTGAGCCAATGATTGAAGTCACTGTGGGGGTTCAAAGTTAACCCTTTCTTGGATTTTTTGTCGCTTAGGGGATAGAGTCCCTTCCCAGGAAGTGTTCCCTAGTTCAGAATTTCTCCCACCTGCCCGAGATCGGCGATGAGTACCAGCTGGAGGGTCCTTTCGTCCTCGTCATCCCAGGTAGAAGTCTCAGATAATCAATAGCCCTAACACCGCTCACCCCCTACCCCCACCCCAAAAGTTAATTGCATTACAAAATGTGGTTGTGTGTACAAGTTGTGGTTCCAGAAACAGACCCGCGTAACGCTGGCTCTCCCACACTGCACCACGAACACGCACTCTCACAAAACAATACCCATGCCCGAACTTCCACCGACACTCGCTGACACACCTGTGACACTCCTCGTGACACAGTGACACAGAGATATGGGAAAACACACGGTGATTCCCCGAACTCGCCAGTAGAGGGAGCCACTCTGTTCCAGCAATGGGCCACGGGCCTCTCTCTCCTCGCTCACTCCAGGGTTCCACCCAGAACTCTTGGCTGCCTAGAGCTGGGGCTCCGCATCCCAACCTGGAACCTACGCTGGGGCAATGAGTCACAGCCCCACCCAAGGGAGTGCTCTACATGTCACCTCCACGGGACATGCCGAATACACTGGAACTTACTGTGTGCCACAGTTAACTGACCCCTTGCAACATGGCCATCACTCCCTGCTACAAACATTGTTTTCTGGACCTGCTATGAACCCACGTGGTGCCAAACAGATAATCAAGCCCATGTGTCTTGTCACGTATGTAAATAGGAAACTAATCCAAGTAACTGAATGGACCCTTCCTTCTAACAAGCAAATCCTCTGAGAAATAACCCTCTTGTCTTGTGGCTCATCTTATATATACCCTCAGGACCTAGAGAGGGGAGAGGAGATGAAACCCTACTTCTATGGGTCAGGTACCATCCTAGGCTCTGAGACCTTTTATACCAGAGCTGAGCCTCTCTGGGCTTTAGTTTTCTTTTCGTTTAAGTGAGAATAATACCTACCTCATAGAGCTGTGATGATTCAATCCCTGACCCAGCTTGATCTTAGCATAGCAGATAATAGACACTTGTCAAAGTTTTGTTGATTGGCTCAAAGCAGGATCAAGAGATAATGTGTATGAAAATGCTTCGTAAATGTCATGTTAGGCACCCACAGGGAGTGTTATCTTCTCTCAGGGTTTCTCCCCCTTTTCTACCTGGGCCTCCCCAGACCTTGCTCAGCGCTCAACTCCAGGTAATCAACCCATCCAGTGAGTATTTCAGTCAGTTCAGTTCAATTCAGTTCAGTCACTCAATCATGTCTGACTGTTTGTGACCCCATGAATTGCAGCACACCAGGCCTCCCTGTCCATCACCAACTCCCGGAGTCCACTCAAACTCATGTCGGTGATGCCATCCAGCCATCTCATCCTCTGTTGTCCCCTTCTCCTCCTGCCCCCAATCCCTCCCAGCATCAGGGTCTTTTCCAATGAGTCAACTCTTCGCATGAGGTGGCCAAAGTATTGGAGTTTCAGCTTTAGCATCAGTCCTTCCAGTGAACACCCAGGACTGGTCTCCTTTAGAATGGACTGGTTGGATCTCCCTGCAGTCCAAGGGACTCTCAAGAGTCTTCTCCAACACCACAGTTCAAAAGCATCAATTCTTCAGCGCTCAGCTTTCTTCACAGTCCAACTCTCACATCCATACATGACCACTGGAAAAACCATAGCCTTGACTAGACGGACCTTTGTTGGCAAAGTAATGTCTCTGCTTTTGAATATGCTATCTAGGTTGGTCATAACTTTCCTTCCAAGGAGTAAGCATCTTTTAATTTCATGGCTGCAGTCACCATCTGCAGTGATTTTGGAGCCCCCAAAATAAAGTCTGACACTGTTTCCACTGTTTCCCCATCTATTTCCCATGAAGTGATGGGACCAGATGCCACGATCTTCGTTTTCTGAATGTTGAGCTTTAAGCTAACTTTTTCACTCTCCTCTTTCACTTTCATCAAGAGGCTTTTTAGTTCCTCTTCACTATCTGCCATAAGGGTGGTATCATCTGCATATCTGAGGTTATTGATATTTCTCTCGGCAATCTTGATTCCAGCTTGTGCTTCTGCCAGCCCAGTGTTTCTCATGATGTACTCTGCATATAAGTTAAATAAGCAGGATGACAATATACAGCCTTGATGTACTCCTTTTCCTATTTGGAACCAGTCTGTTGTTCCATGTCCAGTTCTAACTGTTGCTTCCTGACCTGCATATAGGTTTTTCCTGGATCCCTATTATGAACCCAGCACTTGAGTGCTTATTATGTAGAGGCATAGAAGGCATGGTCTGGCCCTCAAGAATCTTTTGGGGCAACTAGACATGCACATAGGAGAGTGAAGATAAAACATTCAAGTAGGTGCTCAGTTGGGTGACATAGATGTAATAGGTGGTCAAAAGAGTAGGAGGGCAGGGGCAGGGGAGAGCTCAGAGGAATCAAATAGCATGAGCAAAGGGGCTTGCTAGTGTCCTTCCTTCCTGAAGTGTCCATGCTTATTCTGGGTGTTTGGGGACAGTGGGATCCAGGGAAAGTGCCCTGGGATAAAGAGACCCAAACTCTAGTCCTTGGCTTGCCACTTTCTATCAGAGTAACCCTGAGGAAGTCCTTAACTAATGCAAGCCTTGGTGTCCTCATCAGTGTCTTGGGGCCATAACATTTCTCATAGGTTTGTGGCACACATTGATATAACATATGTGAAATGCTTTTTTAAAGCCCTTTACTTCTTTTTCATTGGATCTATTCTCCTGTAGGGTCTTGGGTGTTTTTCCGTAGCACTTTGAGACTGGGATAGAATTCTTTTGGGAAAACAAAGGTTTCATCTTCACAAGCACTTTGTTAGTATCCACATTGCATTCTGCTGAGGATCCAGCTGAAAAAATTCAGTCCACATCCTCAAGGACCTCATGGTCTACTAGGAAAGAGCGATGAATAAAGTGAATAAAGAGATGTTCAGAGCATAATGAATGTGGGTGGGTACGATGAAGCCGGGACCTAGTGGAGTGCGTGTGTGTGTGTGTGTGTGTGTGTGTGTGTGTTGTGGGGTGGGGAGGTCTAGGCAACTCCCACTGCTTCCAGTCAGTGTAGATAGGCAGGTAGGCTTGTCAAATCTCTCCCCAGCCTGAGATGTTGTTAGCACGTCTCCTGCCCAGTCCTTGGGAATGGGGTGGAGGGAGGGATAGAAGCCCCCACCCCGCCCCCCGGCCAACCAGCCTCCCGCTAGCCGGCCGGGCGCCTTACCGAGTCAGACCACTGGGAGGCTGGGGGAGCCGGGTTGGGCGAGGAGGCGAGCGAGATGGGGGAGCTCTTATTTTGACAGGGGCCTCTCCGGGCTCTGGTATGAAGGCAGAAGGAGGCAGCCAGAGAGCCCCGATGCTTATTCAGGCTGGGGAGCGGAGCCGAGTGGAGGGGCGAGCGAGGCTCCGGCAGCGCAGGGGAGCCCGGGGAGGCGGCGGCGAGCGGCGGAGCCAGTGGCCGGACATGCCCCGGACTCGGGGCCGCTGCACCACCGCCGCCGCCCGGAGCCAGCCGGCCGGACACCCGCACGCCTGGGTCCCCCGGCGCCGCGCCGCCCGGGGGCTGCGACCCGGACCCTTCGCGTCCGACCAACAATAAGCGCCCAGACAGACCCCTCCCCGCCCCGCGCCCGCCTTCCCCGCGGGCCTCGGGGAAAGTGAAAGGAGGAGGCGAAGGAAGGAAGGAAGGAAGGAAGGGAGGAGGAGCAGGAGCCGGAGCCGTGAGGTTGGGGCCGAGACCCCAGCCCCGAGCCCCGAGCCGGGCGGGTGCGCGCGCTCTCCCGCCGCTGCCCGGCACCCACGACCATGCTCCGCGGTTGGGAGGCAGGAACCCAGGCTCCCAGCGACCCTCGGATACCCACTCCCGGGCCGGGCTGGTATTGAGATCAAGGCGTCCAGGATCAAAAGATCACCACCTGCCCGCCTTCCTCCGCACCTCCAACTGGCGAGCAGGAGGACCCCAATCCACCCACCGACCCTGACCTGGTCATGGCGTCCAACTCCGGCCTGGCGTGAGGACCCCCGACCCGCGCGAGGTGAGGGGTGGGCTGGGACCAAGGGAGAAAAGTCATGCCAGGCCAGCTGAGGCGCTAGGAGGGAGATCCAGTTCGAACTGGGGAGGGGGGACACAGTTTGATTGTCTCTGGCCCTCTGGCACGCACCCTCAAGCTGTATAAGGGGTGGGAGACGCCCCCAGGGTTAGCGGAGGCTACTCTTGGGCCCCCAATCAGGTTGGCAGCCCCAGAGCACAGCGGGGAGGGCTCAGGGGCAGCCAGGGGACCCTGCCACCCTAGCGCAGAGAACAAGGCCGGCCTTGGGCCAGCTGGAGCAGCAACCCTGCCCTGGGGGCTTCTGGGAGATGTAGTCCCCCTCCCAGGCTCACCAACCCCTTGGGTCTCAGCCCCCAGCACTCCTCTCCTGGCTGATAGGAGCCTCCGGAAGGAGGTGCACTGGGATTGGAGATTGCTGGGGGTCCCCCTCTGTCCCCAAGCACTGTCTAGGAGCAGCAGGGGCTGTGACTAGAGAAGTCTCCCCGAAGACTCTGAGTGGTGTGGGCTTGGTTGGGGGGTGGGGCAGTCACACAGTTCCTTGGAGGTGTCTCTGCCCAGGCTCAGAGGAGATGGCCCCTGCCTTGGTCCCGAGAGCTCTTGGGAGAGTAACGTGAGGAAGAGAAGGGAGGTTTAGGGCTTCTTGCTTGGCTGGAGTATGCCCTGTCCCAGGGCTGTTGGAATTTGTTTTCAGGGGACACTGAGGTCCTCTTAGGAGCTGAGAGGGAGGGTATCCCTGATGGTCAGGGAGTTGGGAGGGTGTCTCTCTGGAGCAGGGAGGCCAGGATCAGCTTCTATCTGTCTGTCCAGCTTCCTTCCTTCCGGGTTTTTCTGACACCCCCTCTTCCCTCCTCCTTCTGTCTGTCTGCTGCTTGGGGTGTGGGTCTGTGTCTGTGTCTGGTGGGGGGGCCTCTGCTGCAGGGAGGAAAAGTGTTATTCCGGGAGAGGTGTGCGGGGCATGTGATTGAGCCCTGGGAAAGGGGCTTGGAGGCCCCCTTGATCTTTGGCCTTGGTTTCCTGTTTTACCTAGGAAAGCTGTCTTTACACAGTGTCTGCTGTAACCCTGCTGATGCCTCTGGAGGAGGGCAGCTCTCTGAATAAGGCCTGCAGGGTGGGTGGGCTTCTGCTCCCCTTGCTCTCCCCCATTCTCAGCCTCTCCAAGGATCAGCCACTTCTTCTGGGCCGGGGCTGCCTGGCTTGTCTGCTGCCCCCCAGCACTGGCTTGGCTGCCTTCTCTAGGTCAGGACCATGATTTCATGGCCCCAGGGGAAGAGCATGTTCAGGCCCTGTCTTTCTGGTATCAGCTCTGAGGCGCCTGCTGATAGAAGCCTCAGGACAGAGTGAGAATGGGAGAGAAAGGTAAGGAGCAGGGAGGTCTGGTATCAGGACATAAGGTGCTGCCCTCCCTCAGCTGATCAGGCTCCTTGGTCTTAGAGCACCAGGCCTGGAAGATCAGCCTTCTGGCCACTTCTCTCTGGAGGTTCTCTGCTAACCTGTGTTGCTTCAGATTGGGGTGGGGCAGGGGCTAATGTTGGGGAGAATTATCTCCTGAAGGAGAGAATATATATAGTCTTGGATCCAGAGTAATCTCTGTGCTTGGGCTAGCAGGGCCCTTACGCTGGACACGACTTCTGGAGGGCCATATGGAGACTCACAGTGAGTCTCCAGGTACTGAGGTTGAGGGTCCAGGTGGGAAGAGATGACAAGAGTTCCAGAGAGGGACTAGTGTTTGTGATCACAACAGTGATGATGTGGGACCTAGTGAACTTGCTTTTTGAGTCTGTGTTGGGCACTCATGCTTTCTGTGGATAGTTTCTGCCTCCCAACTTCTGGGTATGTGAGTTAAACAGGAGCCCTGGGCTGGGGACTCAGCTTCCATGAACAGGCAGGGCAATAGCCTTCTGGGCACAGGCCTAGTGGGTGGCAGTGTCGACTCAGCAAGGGCTGGAATGCCTGGCACCTGCTTTAGATTAAAGGAGATGCCTGCAAAGGGGGCTGCCTGCCTGCAGGGGGAGGGGCTGGGATGGAGCTGCGTGGAGCCCAGGAGTGGGGTGGAAGGAAAGGACCAGGGTTGCAGGCAGCTCTGGCAGGAGTGGAAGGAGCCACCCAGAATAGCAGCCCACCTCCAGGGAGTCCAAGGCGGGAACTGGGGGCCCTCCACCGGCCTCTGGCGCCACAGGCTGCCACTCTGTCCAGCGCCCTGAGGGGCAGCTTCGGGGAGCCAGGGTGTCTGGGTGTCCGTCTTCCCAGGACTGGAAGAGGCTTCCAGGGAGGTGGGGGGTGCTTTGGGGTTCTCCTTGGCCTGATGCCACGTTGACTCTTCTGGGGGCTCCTGGGTTGCTGGTAGTGAGGCACCCCAAGAGTCTGGGCACCCAGGGGTGCTGGAAAACAGCACCCTTTCCCGGTGCCAGAAGCCCTGGGCTCTGCTAGGTTGCCGACTTGGGGGGGAGGGGGCAGAGGGGATGACACCGTGGGAAAGTGGGCAGCCGTGGGAGCCAAGCGGGTACAGGCTGGGTGCCGCGGGCAGGGAGCCTCTGCCAGGCCTGCTCTCCCTGGGGTGGGGCTGGTTGTTCCAGGGACTGGCTCAACCTGTTGAGCGCCTGGCTGCTCTAACCTGACATCTGTGTCCCTGGCTGCCAGCCCCACCGGCTGCCCACCCGCAGCCACACTGTGGGGGCTGCCCCCGAGGATCTGGGGCCAGAAAGCTCTGACAGGCCAAAGGGCCAGTCGAGGCTCCTCCAGAGGCTCTTCCAGGGTGTGCCGAGTTTCCCCAGGTTCTACCCTCTAACTCCCAGAGCCTGGGCTGGAGCCAGTTGGAGGGCCGGGTAGCCAGAGGCTAGGAGCGAAGGGGCGAGGTGAAGAAAGCCACAGTGCTGGATCCGCTGCCGGGCACTCCGGCCGCCCTGAAGGCAGCCTGGAGTTACCGCCTGGAATTTCCTCCGCTGGGTGCCAGGGCCGGGCCTCCAGAGCCCCACCCCCAGCCTGGCCTGACCTCCCCTCCTTGGGAGAGACTTTCCCTGGGGCTTGGGGGAGGGGCGGTAAGGACATTCTGGTGCCCTGGGAGGAGAGGGGTGACTTCCTGGGTGTGGGGGTCTGTAGTACTGTCAGCCTCCTAAGTAAGGGCTGGCTCTCCCCATGGAGAAGGGGGAAGGTCCGGGTTCCCTGGGAGATGTCCCCCACCCTGCCTTGAGTGTGTGTGTTGGGGGGCCCCTGGGTCCCAAGGAGGGTCCCTGACCCGCTGCAGGCCCTTGCTGTCCTCCCACACCCTCTGCCCCGTAGCTTGAGGTCTGCCTCGGGGCTCTGCTAGCCGGCAGCCAAGGGGAACCAGCTGCCACTCTGCCGGGGAGAAGGTGGCCACCACCGCCCCCAGGTAGGGGGAGGGGCCAGGCAGTCTCCCCTGTCGCCTTCTGACTTCTCCACTCCGCGGCTGGAGCAGAGGCCTCCCCTCCTCCGCCTCCTTTCCGCCCCGGGCCCTCCCTGCTGGGCCCTGGCCACCTGCCCCTCCTAACCTTGGTGTCCCCAGGGGCCGGGATGCCCTCTGTCCAAGTCCCTCCTCCCACAGGCTGGTGGCCCTGTGCTGGCCTGTCTTCCCCTCCCCCGCCCCTCCCCCCACCCCCAGCCTCAACTGAGAATGGCCCTGAATCCAGCATTTCCAGCATTTCGAAACCAGGATTGTTTTGAAATCCCTGAGCACTTCTCCACCCTCCTCTGACTCCCCTCCTCCCCACTAGCCCAGAATTTAGTGCTCTAATCTGGCTTCATGCTGTGCATTGCCTGGGTGTGTGTGAGAGAGAGAGAGTTTGTGCTAGCACAGGGCCATGTGCACACTACTCAGTGTCTGTGTGTGTGCGTGTATATTCCAAAGTGGGTCTACCTTCTGTCAGCAGTTCTGTGTGACCGGCCGACGTCATTTGTGTTTCCTGGGCCCCCTTGGGCGTTCTCTATGAGTGTGGGCACCTCTGTGGGTCTGAAGGAGTCAGTTTTGGAGAGTTTGTGTTAAAGAGGTATCTTGGATGTGTGTGTTTGGGGGTTGTGTCTGTTTCTCTCTCAGGTACACATGTCTGAGAGTATCTGAGAAGTGTGTGTGCCTGGGGTTGTCTTTGATGCATGTGTGTGTGCACACGCGCACACTCTGTGCACTCTGTTCCCGCCTCTTTCCTCCTCCCTTGGAACATGTCTGGGGGTGTAGCCACAGGTCTCCCCACGGCTCCCTGGGACATGAAGTCCTCTGTCCTTTGAAAGGGAGGTTTCCTGGAGGGAGGCCAAGGCTTCTGGCAATTCTGTGGTCCTTGGAGAGAAAGTGCGCAGTGGGGAGACTTTGGGATAAACTGTCCCCAGGGCTGGACTCTCCTCCTCTGCCCTCCCCAGACACCCCACATCTCAAGGGGTCTGATGCTCCCAGTCCATCCTCTTCTTGTCCTGGTGCTATCCTGGGGCTGTGACAGAGAGGCCCAGTGCTCTTCAGAAAGGGATGGGGGAAGGGACTTAACCCCCACCCCCTGCCCCCGCCCCTGGGGTGGCTCGCTTCATTGAAGGCAAGAAACAGTCTGCCTCACCAGACCTGGGAGCTTTCAGAAAAGTTGACTTTGCTCGTTAGGGGCAGACAGCAAAACAAAACAAGACACTCATGTTTCCAGCCTAAGCAGAAGACAGAGGGGCCTGGTCTCTTGGGGGGTTATACCACCCCAAAAATATGAAGCATTGGCTGTGGGGCCAGCTGCCATTGTAGCCTTGACCCTGAGAAGTCCTTCTTGTTCTACAGTCCTTTATCGTGTTCTGCAGGATGAGGGGTTGTTAGGAGGAGCTTTATTTCCTTTTTTTTTTTTTTTGCCAAAGCTAAGATTGTGATGGTCATGTCTGCATGGGATACAGGCACTTGGAACCCTGATGCCTCGCTATGACTCAGTTTCCCATCCTGGGACCTCAGGCTATAATTGACGACTTTCTTCTAGAAGCACTTGTAGCAAGTCAGTGAAGAAGGGGGCTGGGGCAGGGGCTGGTTGTCAGAGTCTACGGCCTATGGAGACAGCAGCAGAGGTGGGCAGAGACAGAAGCTGTCTCCTTCTAGCCCGGCTTCCCATGGCCTCTGGTCCCAGGACGCGGTGGGAGGAGGGGAGGGGTAAAGGCACAGGTTGGTACAGTGCTCAGTGACCCAGCAGGGGGAGGGCCTTGGCAAGGAATCTTCAGTTTGTTTCTCAATCTCTGTCTCTGAGACCTGCACACGCACGTCACTGCAGATACCTTCAGGAGATGAGCCCAGAAAAGTCACCCAGGTGATGGTAGGACAGGGCGGTACCAGATGGGGACAGGTGGTACCATGTTCTGGCAGGCATGCCATGCTTGCCCCCTAGAATGGGCAGTTGGGCCCAGCAGGAGGTCCCCTTTCCAATTCCCCTGTCCTGGGCCTGGGCACACCACAGCCTGGAGAGGGTTAAGTCTGGTTGGCAGGGACAGCGCCCCCCCCCCCCACCCAGTGCAGTGAGAGAGAGGGAGGGGTAGTTAGCAGCTTGCTCTAGTTGGCTTCTCTCCCAGAATTCTTCGGAAAAGAACTCCCCTTTGACCCCCAGTACAAACTGAGCCGAGCCACCAGCCTCCCTCCCGCCCGCCTGCCTGTGGGAGCTTCACCCAGCCCCCTCCTACTGAACTGCTAAGCCTGATTCTCTCCCTCCAGGCCCTCCCAGCTAGGCCCAGTCCCCAGGACTCGAGTCTTCCGGGGACAAGGGAGACCACACAGGGACAGAGGACCCACACCATTCTTTTCCCTGACACAGGATAACCCCGGGGTGGTGGGTGCTGGAAGCTGGGGTCCTCAGGCCAGGACGAGGGAATCCTGCCCACCCCACCCCCGACCCTGGGGCTGAGCCCTAAGGCATCTCCAGGGCCTTCTCCTTTCCTGCTTCCAGGGGAGGGAGGGGGAGCTGTGCGGTGGGGCGGCTGGGTCAGGCCTGGCTCCCGGCCAATCCACAGAAGTCGTGGAGGGGGGGTGGTGTCCGAGTAGCTCAGGGACTTCCTGGAGCTACAAGCCTGTCTGTGTACATGCCTAGTGGTGTGCGTGCTGGGGGTGGGGCTGGGGTTCTGGGAGGAGCAGGGGTAGAGATTGCTGGCCCGGGGCTTCGAGCTGTGACCCTCTCTCCACAGGGAGCCCCAGCCCCGGTCACACCCTTGAGCCCGAGCCCGACACGCGTTATCCCGAGGTGAGAGGTCTGTGTGCCTGTGTGTGTCCCCACACCCTCCGCGCTCAGCTCTGCCTGCCTCTGCCGGAGCCTCCTGCTTGGCTTTTTGTCTTGGGCGCCCTCCTCCTGGCTCTCTGCCCCTACTTCTCCTTTCATTCTCCTCCCCCAGAGGAGGGGTTGCTGACAGCTTACAACCTGGGACCCAGTGGGGATGGGGGCGGGGCCTGGGCAGGAAGGGTTAAAGCGCTGAAGCCGCAGCTCCAGTGAAAGTCCCAGCTGGGGTGGGTGGTAGGGAGCCCCAGCCCAGTCACCCCTGGAGGGCAAGGTATGGTTTCCTTCCTGGTCATCCCAAGGGCCTGCTACCCGCTGCCTGCTGGCTTTGGCCTGAGCTGGCTGAGTCAAAGCCAGGACGGCCACCAGCCACGGTAATGTGGTTTCTGCCCTGGCCCCTAGACACACACACACACACACACACACACACACACACACACATTCATGCGCACGCACGCACGCATGCACACGCACCCTTTCTCCCTACTGCCACCCCACCCCCTCCTTCCCTCCTCCCTCCCTCCCTCCCCTCCTTCCTTACTTAGCAACAACTCCCTGAATTCACAACAAACATGCCTGTAGGATCCCAGACTAGGGAAAGCTGGAGAAAGTACAGATCTAGGAGGAGGCACTTCTAGACTGTCCTCAGGAGGGAAGGGCTTCGAATCCCCCCACCCTCCTTGTTGGAGGCAACCACCCGCCAGGGACGGGGAGGAAAGTGGTCCTGCTTCCAATCAGGCAGTGAAAACACTGAGGGGCAGTGGCCAGGTGTGGCCGAGAGGTTGGGGGGCAGGGCTGAGACTCCACCCATCACTAGTGGAGTCCCACTTGACTTTTGACCCCCACCTGCGAAGTGGGAGGGGCCACAGACTCCTGCCCCTGGGCCTCTCAGCAGGGGCCTGTGCTATTGTCATGGTAACCTGCCGGGCTCCCTCCCCAGACTCTGAGGGACCAGGATGGGTGACGTGTGGGTGGGGCTGGGGTGGCCCGAGAACTTTACTCTCAGCCCCAGCGGGCCAGGCACCTGTGTTGAGGGGGCAGGGAGTTGTGGCCTCTCTTTGATCTTGTCCCTGGGTAGGAACTGTGGCCTCTGGCTAGGACCTGGTGTGCATCAGGTTTGGAGGGAGTCTGGAATGAGGGAGTGAGGCACCATTCTTTCGTCACAGCACAGAGGGCTTCTGCCAGGGTGAACTTGTATTGTGAAATGGTTAAGAGCAAATGGCTGGAGTATCTGGGTGCAAATCCTGACTCTTCTAAGTTTGGACTGTCTGCCTTAGGCAGTGTCCCTGTGCCTCAGTTTTCTTATCTGTAAAGTGGGGATAAAAGACTTTTCTTGTAGAGTACTAAATTAGAGAATTAGATAATGCTTGTGATTACCAGCTTGATATTACAAAGTAAATGCTCAATAAATATTAGAGATTTTCCTAATTATTATTAGTCATAGGAACTCCTGATCCTCCCAGAGGCTTTAGCAGGGAGAGATGGGCGTGGGGAAGAAACAGCCTTTCCAATCCTTGAGACTCCTAGATTCTAATACCCTTCCAGATCCACCTTCTTGCTGCCTCAGTTTCCCCACTGCTGATGCTGGCAGGCATCATGATTGCAAGTTTGGGGAATAGCTGTGGGTCTCGAGAAGGGTCTGAGGGCTTACGGCCTGCCTGCCTCCCCATCGCCCAGCACTTCTCAGGGCTGAACCCCTCCTCCCACAGGCTATTAGCTCAGATCAGCTTCACCACCCCTCCCACCATCCCATCTCCTGCTGCTCTGTTCCTTTACCAGGCTGAACAGCCATTAAGACACTCTGTCCTTCAGTGGCTTAAATGGCTGCCTCCTCTCTTTCCTGGCCTAAGGGGTCTGGGACCTTCCTTGGAGAGAAGAGTAGCAGGGAGGAGCTGTGACATGGATGGCAGCTGTCAGGCCTGCCTTGGGGCCCAGGGTCTACTGGATTCCTTATACCCTGCCTGGGCATTTTCCCTGAGGGTGGCAGGGCAATGCCAAGGTCTATGATATGTGTAGAAGCCCAGATGGGCAGGCCCAGCACCTGCCGCACACAGATGGCCAGGAAGTCCATTCTGAAGCCCAGAGGAGGGCTGGGGTCATATCAGCATCCAGAGGACACCCCCGGAACCCTTTCCTCTGCTGCATGGGTGCATGTGGGCAGGGCTGAGAAACGTTCTGTTTCAACCCTGTGTGCCCTGGGGCAGGCCAGGGGAGAATGCTGAGTGACTCTGGGTGACCAAGGCTCCCAAAGGCCCTGGGATGACAGCAGGATGATGGACGGGCTAAGGCTTGGGAACTTCTGGGTGAGGATCCCAGGTCGGGGTAGCAGGCATGCCCACCAGGAGGAAAACTCTGCAGACAGGTGGTTTGGTCTTCTCAGGAGTAAAAGTGATCAGATGTGGCAGAGTGCCTGGGATTCCAGGACTCCTAGGGACCTTCTCTGGCCTGGTACTAAGGGGGGTGGGCTGGAGCCCCTGGCTCTACTCACCACTTCTTTCTGGGAACAGAGGGATCTCCTCGCTTCTATGGGCCTGGGAGTGAGGCATCAGTGTTGGCCTGAGCCATGCCTGACTGCTGGGCCGGCCATGCCGCCTTTGCCCAGCCCCTGGGGCCTGTTCCTTGGGCAGGCTGGGGCTATTTTTGGGATCGGGCTGGGGCTCTGGGGCTGGTTTCAGATGTTCCAATGTGAACAGGAGAAAATGGGAACAGATGGCTGGAGGGTTCCAATCAGTGGGTCCTGCTGGGAGCAGGTTATTTTTAGGGCCTTGTTAACCCTTTGGGGGCTACGGAGCCACCCCAAGAGGGACAGCCCTCTCTAGCTGAGAAGAGGATAGGTCTTCTCTCTAGACCTCTACTTTCAGAACTGCGTGTCCCAGTTGCTCTTCTTACCTTCTCAGACCCTCCACTCTTTAAAGAGGCCCATGGCAACGAAGTAGGCTCCTGCTTCCTCCCAGCCTAGACCCTGCAGGGAGACTGCCAAGGGGTGGGGGTGGCTGGTGGAGGGGATGTGGCCACTGTTGAAAGGAAACTCCCCTTTGCTTTTTTCCTGCTGTCTCCTGAGACAGCCTTATGGCTAAGAGAGTGGATAACTGCTCTCTGGATTCATGCTCTGGGTTTGAATGTTGATAAACCCAGTGAGGCCCAGAGGAGTCCTCGCCGAGGGACCTGACCTCTGTGAGGACGGAGGAGGAGCCAAGTTTTTGTACTTGATACCACTGAGATGATGCCTGTGGGCCCGATGTCTTGAAAGTCATTCAGTCATGTCCGACTCTTTGTGACCCTATCAACTATAGCCTGCCAGGCTTCTCTGTTCATGGAGTTCTCCAGGCAAGAATACTGGAGTGGGTAATCATTCCCTTCTGCAGGGGATCACCCTAACCCAAGGATCAAGCCCAGGTCTCCTGCGTTGCAGGCAGATCCTTTATCGACTGAGCTATCAAGAGCAAATCTCTCGACAGTGCCCATCTTTACCAAATGCCCATGGATTTGGGCGCCATGTAGGGGGCAAATAAGGGGGCATCATGGCCCAAGGTGGTTTGTTGAGGGCTATGTCACAGGCATTCTGTTGGCTAGTTTCGCTATTAGCATCTCACTTGATATATTGATCCTCATTTTGCAGATGAGGAAACTGAGGCTCTAAGGGCTGAAGGGACGGATAAAGTCCTGTCATTCAGAGGGGGTCGGATGTGATTGGCAACCTTGTCAGCCTGACTGCAAACCCACCGCTCATTCCACCGCATCACTCATACTGCCCGCCGTGTCCTGGCCCCAGAGGGCAGCTAGGCTGCCAGGGCTGGGCCTCCTCGGGGAGCAGGTCTGAAATGAGCGTAGGAACTGAGGCCTGGGGGCAGGGGACCCTGCCTGTCACCACTCTCACAATCCCCTAAGCCCTTGTGCCCTGAGGGTGCCAGGACTGACACCAGAAACCCCATTTGGCCTTCCTGTCTTCCCTGCAGGAGGATCACAGGCACACATCCTGTCTCGTCAGCCCCCACCCCCACCCCGTCCTGGCCCACATGCCCCTGCTTCCTGTAGGGTCATGGCAGTCTGGATGGCAACGTGGGCAGAGCTGGAGGGCTCTCCAGGTGCTGCTGGTGCCAGGAGTCTGGGCCTGGCCGGCGAGGTGAGGGCTGGGAGGATGTCTCTGTCGCTGGCAGCACCTGGGGGAGAGAGCCGGCGGGCAGGCGGGCTCTGGGTGAGGCCCCGCCCCTGGTGCGCTGCCTGTGCCAGCAGTCTGCCCGCACTCCACAGCTCCCACAATGGCCCCATTGTTCCCAGCCGCCAGGCAGTTTGGAGGAGGTTCCTGGGCCACCCCTAATCCCCCCCAAAAAAAGGGTCCGATTAACCCCTTGGGGGATAGAGGCCAGGTGAGGTTCCCCAGGGAGCTACCCTGTCCATTCCTCTCTTCTGGGGATCCAGGCTGGGGATGCCACCTCCTACCACGTGTCCGCAGCAACAGGGCACCTGGAGAGCCCGGGGTCCCCTACAGGGGAGGGAGTAGCCCCTAGACCCTCTCCCACCCCCACGGTGGTGCAGGTGCCAGGGGGCAGGAAGTGCCAGAGGGGTGGCAGGCGGAGACCAGATATATTTGGGCCGGTGGGGCTAATTCCAGCCACCACCTCCTGCCCTACTGGCTCCTGAGCGCCTTTCCTTCCTGTGAAACCAGAGCTGGGTTGGGCCTAGCTCAGGATTTCGGTGGATTTAAAGAGGCAGCACCCTCCCTGGCAGCCCGGCTTCCTCTCCCCCTCCCCAGGTGGGGTCTGGGGCTGAGAGAAGGCTGGAGAGCCTCTGCCCCTCCCTTGCCCCGGGCTAACCCCTGGCCCTTGCCCCCGCTGGGGTACCATGCTTTTGGCACTCCTTTCTCCCAGAGCTTTGAGCGGGTGGGGTGGGCGGGGGTGGGCTGTGGTTTCCTGTGTTGGCTGTTTGTGCCTGGCCCAGAGTGCCCGCCGCCTGCCTGGGCTTCCTGCCCTGTCTTGTTTCCTTGTGCCCCCCACCTCCTCCCCCGCCTCCCCCCTGGGGGGAGGGAGCAGCCAGGGATTGGGCAGTAGCCTTTGGGGGCACCCCACTGCCAGGCTATGACTGCTTATTGAGGCCTGGCCACAGGGGCCCTGGCTACGGGAGCCAAGTGAGGCGACCTCCAGCTTGTCTAAGCAATGCTGCTTAGCCTGGTGGTCCCCACAAGGGCAGAATCCACCGCTCACCCCGAAGCACCCTTCAAAGACCCCAGACTGGAGGGTCTGGGGCCAGGAATTTCCGCGTCCCAGCAGGGCTGGGGTTGCCAGACATCACCCTGGGGCTGCAGGTGGGGTGGGGCTGGAAACTCCCAGACAAAAATGGTTGATTTGCATGGTCTCCTTTGGCAGGAGGTGGGGGGAAGTGGGGAGAGCTGCTAGGAACCAGGGTGAGGGGAAGGTCCCCCAACCCTGGAAGTCCCCACACAGAGGGTCCCCAGCAACACCTTGGTTCTTGAGCAGATTTCCTGCTGGGCGAGGAATCCTTGACCTCCCCACCCCCGCTGAGTCACCATCTCAGGAAGAGGAAGTGACCTGGGTGATAGAGGAGAGCTTCTAGGGACCCTGGAGAAAGGGGACTCAGGACCTCGTTGTCTTGGGGCCTGCCTCTCCCTAGGTCAGTGGCCGAGGATCCCACCCCTAATACTCCCAGCAGGTCTCTGTTCTTTCAGCCACACAGGGTTCCTAGCTGCCCATTTCCTCTCTAGGGGTGTCTGCCCACTGCCTATGGAAGCATGGACCCTCCAAGCAGTGTTCTCAGTGCCCCTTTGAGGTGGTTTTGAGCTGGGCTTTGAGACTGGTGTGCTGGTAGGCAAATCAAGCAGAGGCTCCCAAGCTGGGAGCTGCTAAACAGAGGCAAGTGGCCATGCTGTGTGCTATACCTGTGGCAGTTCTGTGCTGAGCAGGGAGCTGGCCTGTCCCACCTGGAGGCCCTGGGCATCCATCAAAGCCTTCCTGGTCTCCCTCCCCCAGCTGAGGTCAGGTCCACTTTGACCAATAGGTCACTGCTTCTCCCCTGCTCCCGGCCCTGCCTGACCCTCAGCGTTGCACCGGGAGGGCAAGATCTCAGGCAGGCTTTGTCTCAGCAGCCTCCTGGGCTCCATTTTTATGGGTCTGCTCCTGGCCTTTCACTCAGGTGACTGTCACCTGCTTCGTTTGTGAGCATGTCACTGCTCCCCACCCCACCCCATCCCCTAAGAGGAGTCCAGGTCTGTGTTCGAAGAGCTGCATCCCTTTCACCCGTCTCAGGGGGCTCCTGGCCTGGTGCCAAAAAGCTCCCCTCACTTTGTTTGTTTGTTCCTGCCTCCATCGCCAAGGCTTTCCAGGTCTCTTCGGGGGACTCTAAGTACATAGAGAAGGAGGGTCTCTGTGATCTGGGGCGGGCTGCTGAGGGGCAAAAGGGGGAGGTGTGAGATGGGAAAGTCCTGACTCATCTGTACTTGACTCAGCTCGTCCTGCTGGGTGGGATCGAGGGGGTGGAGTCCTAGAGGGGAGGGCGACTGGAAGATTCTTCTGGAGAGGAGCCTTGGCCCCACTGGTTACCCTGGACAGGATGAATTTTCTAACAGCCCCTTCCCAAGTTACTAAATGCCCCGGTATTTGAAGCTGTAAACAGAGGAAAGTGGGTAGCCTTTGCCCTGCTGGAAGCCAGTCTGTCTGATGCAGGCACAGACAAGGCGTCATGACTGGAGGGGAGGACACTGCGGTGTAGGGGAAACACCGGCAGAACAGGGTCTTGGTAGGCCTCTGTAATGGTCTTGCGACCCAGGGGCCTCTGACTTCTTTCTCCCAGATCTCAGTTTCCTCATTGTGAAATGGGGATAGAAATACTGCCGTGGCAGGTGGTTGGTAGTTTTGAGGATCAGCGAGGTGGGGAAAGGGGAAGCCTGGGACACATGTCAGTCATGGGCCTGCCCCTAAGCCCAGGTGCCCTCCGGCTCTCCCCACCTCACCTCTCCCCCAACGTGATGCAAGCCTGGGGACTGGCCGCCGGCTGCTGTTCAGCCAGGCCTGGAACCGGAGGAATCTTCCGCTGAGAAGGCCAGTGTGCCCTGGGGTTAAGTTAGGGTGAGACTCCCACAGGGTCCCTGGTGTGGCCCCCTCGCCGCCCCCCAGGTCCCAGCTCGGCCTGCAGCAGCCCGCCAGGGAATGTGCCCCGGTGTCTGGCGGGGCCTGTTACCGGGACGGAGCTATAGGCCCAAGGCTCCTCCCCTCCCCCACCCCTTCCTTGGATCTGCGGGAGGGGCGGGGGGACAGGACCGGGGGCAGTCGGGTGAGGCTTCCGTGTTTGTGTAAGTCTGCTGGTTGGTGTATCTCTGGCCCCGTGTGTGTTTCTTTGTCACTACCGGGCTCAGCTTTCTATGGCTCCCTTGTTGTCGGGCCTCAGTCTTTTCATCTGTTCAATGAGTCGACGCGCCCCCTCTCTGCCTTCTGGCCGCCTCTGGAAACGTGCGCCCCCGGTTATTTCTGCGCTCCTGCTTCGGCCAGCGCCTTCCTAGCGGTCCCGCACACCTCCGCGGGCCGGCGTTTGAGCGCGCCTCTAGTTTCCTGGGCTCCGTGCGTGTCTTTGTCTCCCTGTCCACGTGTGAGCTGCGAGTGTGTGTGTGTGAGTCCAGAGTTCGGGTGCTGGTGGGTCCCCGGGGCTCCTGCCTGGCGGCGCCCGGTGCAGACCTGCACCTCGGCCCCGCCGCGGCGCGCGCCCGGCCCCTCGCCGCACTTGGCCGTGGGTCTGTCGGGGCGGCGCGTGCGGGGCCGGGAGAGGCACGCTGCAGCCCTGCCCGTGGCCCGCTCCCCAGCTCGCTGGCTCTGTCGCTCGCTCGCTCTGCCTCTGCGCTCGGGCTCTGCCGGAGGGGGCGGGGTGGGGTGCCGGGGCGGGGGGAGGGGAGGCTCCTGCATTCTTGCGGTCGGGGAGGAATCTGAGCCAGCGTTACTGGTCTCCAGAAGAGCCCAGCTGCAGCCCCGAGGCCCCGCCAGGCCTCTCGCTGCCCGCCCGGGCCTGCTGGGATGGGCACAGGCTAGGCCTCGAGCTGGAGGCGGGGCATCGCCCCCACCTCCAGCCCCCTTCCCGCCCCGGCGCCCGGGGGCAGGGCGCAGCGCTGGGGCGGGGCGCCAGGGGTTCCCCCGCCCCCCTCCCCGGGTGAGGGGCGTGCCTGGGGGCGGGAGTCCCCCCCGCCCCCGGGGGCCTGACAGACCTCTCAGCCGCCCCACGCGGGCACCTTGGCAACCTATCTTTTTAGTGAGTTCGGCCCCTGCGGCCCCGGGGGCCTTGCTAGAGACTGCAAGCTCCCTGAGGGTAAGGTGCGGGAGGGATGGATTCAGACCCCGGCCTGGAATCCTTCCCGGCCGTTCCCACCCTACCCTGTCCAGTACCCTAGTCCCAGGGCTGCTGGGTCCTCCCGTCTCCCCTCCCCTCCTCGCACCCCCTCCCCAAGTCACAAGTTTTCTCTTTGGGGCTTGTTGCTGCAGTCCCTGCTCCAGTACCGAGTACCTGGCTGGGCCCTGGGCACGCACAGGGGCCGTAGCCCCACTGTGTGTGGGAGCCATGAGGATCCTGGCTAACAAGACAAGGTGTGTGGGTGTCGTGGAGGGCGGGACGTGTGTGTGGAGTGAGGGGAAGGGATGGGCCCAGTGCTGATGGGGCTGAACCGTGCAGGCTTGGAGAGCAACCCCCCCCCCCCAACCCCCGGGTACCTGGCTTCCGGGCCACCGGTGGGCTAAAGGGGGTCAGAATCGGGAGGCCTGCCCGCAGGCAGGAGCCCACAGCTTTAGCGCCTGAGCCCAGGGGATAGAAAGGAATGGCAAGCGGCTAAGCCTGCTGTTCTAGTCCCTTCCAGTCCTTTCCTCTTAAAAACGGTTCGAGCAGACCCCCGGCGGCCCCGCTGTCGGGTCCGCTGGCGCCCTCTGGCCTCGGTCTAGCTGGGGGTGGGAACTGGAGGGGCGGTGCCTGCCTCCCTCCCCTTCCCTGGGAGAAGCCGGCAGACAGGGCCAGGCGGCAGCAGCAGGACAGCAGAGCTGAAATAAATCTGAGCTGGTGTGGAATGAGGGGGGATAAATATCCTCTCCCGTGATGTGATCTTTCCAGCGGCTATTAATAGGTCTCCGGGGAGGGGGAGGCGGTGGGGGGAGCGGGCTGGAGCTTAAAGGGCCCGCAGCCTAGGCTGCAGGAATCCTTGGCTTCAGTCTTCTCCACGCACCAGTCCCCTCCCCCTCTCCTCTTGCTCCTGCCTGCCGGCCAGACCTGCTGGTGCATCCTCTAAAGGCATTCCCCTCCTGTCCTGGGGAGCTGTCTGGACCAATGAGCCCCGCAGTCTGGTGTGCTTTCTCCCACTTCCCCAAGGGGAAATGGGGCTCGGCCAGGAGCAGTGATTCCCAGGTCCTGGGTTCCTTCCCTGCTGGTGTTGGGACACATGGAAGTTGAGGTTGGGGGCCCTAGGAAGGAGTGTGAAGACAGCAAACCCTTGAAGAGAGAATGCTTAAGGGTTGGCCAGGTGCTAGTGGAGCGGGTTGCCATGGAGGCTTGCAGTCTGAAGGATGCTGGGGCTTAGGGGCCGGGTTGGATTCTGCCAACATAAGGCCCAGGTTTTCATCTGGGAACTGGAGGGTGGAGAAGGTTGCCCCATCTTCATTCCCCAAGTGGAGAAGGGCACCAGCCCTTGTTTGAGGAGCCATGGAGGGAGATAAGGGATAGCTGGTGGTCCTAAGATGCCACTCTGCTCCCACCTCCCCAACCATTAGGTGAGGCAGGATGGGGTGATGAAAATCCAGGCCTGCTACACCTCTGGCACTGCGATTAACTTTTCATGTCTCTTCCACCTCCCAGGTTACCCCACCCCAGGAGGAGAGAAGCTCCAGGGAGCCCGCCGCTGTCCCCCCGCGGCCACTGCCCCCCTGCCCCAGCCAAGCCAATGCACCCAGAAAATAAGTTGACCAATCATGGCAAGACAGGGAATGGCGGGGCCCAATCTCAGCACCAGAATGTGAACCAAGGACCCACCTGCAACCTGGGCTCGAAGGGCGTGGGGGCGGGGAACCATGGGGCCAAGGCCAACCAGATCTCACCTAGCAACTCAAGTCTGAAGAACCCCCAGGCAGGGGTACCCCCTTTCAGCTCGCTCAAGGGCAAGGTGAAGAGGGAGCGGAGCGTGTCTGTGGACTCCGGAGAGCAGCGAGAGGCTGGGACCCCATCCCTGGATTCAGAGTCCAAAGGTACCCCATTTCCTGATCCCTAAGACCCCAGCATCGTCCACCGTCTTAGACACACAGGGGCTTGGAGAGCATCTTTCTGCACCCCTGGCCTAATCCTCACTTGCCATTCCTCTCCAGCATTTATGCAGGGGCAGCCTCTTTCTCTACCCGCCCCCCACCCCCATTATGCCCACCCATCTGCCCATTCTCAGGACTGGGTGGAGATGTCTCATCCTTAGGGCCATACAGGGTGATGGGGCCTCCCGTCGGTCAGTGTCGGTCAGCCTAAGGCCTCTCCTGCTTTCCCACCAGAGCCCCCAGAGGAGGAACGGGAGGTGCTCCGGGGTGAGGTGCAGACCCACACACCTCCCAGGAACCGCCTGGTGTTCCAGCTGGTGGGAGCAGGCCCTGGGGCCTGGAAGAGTAGCAGCAGCTTCCCCCTCCCACCCCTCAGCCCTAATTAGAACCAGTTGTGGTTGGGGATTACTTTGGGCTTGGTGCTGGGTGGGGGAGGGGAGACAGGCAGCAGGGCTCTAGAGAGAAATCAGAAACAAATGGTGTTGTGGTGGGGGCCAAGGGCTGGCAAAGTGCCCACTGTGGCCTGGGCAGTGCCCCCTGGGCACTGGGCACTGGGGCATCTAGGGGAATGGGCTTGGGGAGGCCCCAGGTGTGGGAGGACGGGCCCTCCTGGGTACTCACTCACTCTGACCCCTGCCTGCCTGCTTGGGCAGAGGTGGCACCCCGGAGTAAGCGGCGCTGTGTGCTGGAGCGGAAGCAGCCGTACAGCGGGGACGAATGGTGCTCAGGCCCGGACAGCGAGGAGGACGACAAGCCCCTTGGGGCCGCCCACAGTGAGTGCCCATGCTGCCAGGATGCTGTGGCCCATGGTGTCCCCGGGGAACAGTTGCCCTGAGGGAGCCTCGTCTCTTCACCTAGGGCTAGGCTGGGCCAAAAGGAGCAAGGGATCAGGAGCCCGGGCTCCTCTCCCATCTCCCGTCTCTGACTCAGTCCCTTCCGGCACTGACAGCTCAATCCCTGCCTTCCAGGTGCTCAGTAGCCCCCTGTCCTTAGGGACCTGGGTGGGGTAGGTAGAACCTTAGGTGGCTTCTCCAGCCAAGCTGGGAGGCCTCCTCTCCTGAATTCCTGTCCTCTGCTGCCACCTACTGGTCAGTAGAGGGAGGGCAGTGAGGGTTCAGCATCCCTGGGAGCTGGACAGCCGGCTGGACCCTGCAAAACTGCTAAAGAAGCCTGGGTGTGAGCTGACATTGACTGTGTCTCTGGAGCCCTTCCCTAACCTCTAATTGATGTCTGGAGCACATCACCAAGATGAGGAGTGAGTGTTGGTGGGCGCCCACCTGTCTCATTCTTGCACAGATCAGCGTATACTTTGGCCTTTCACAAGTGATGGGGGAGAACCAGACATACTCCTGCCCTTGGGAAGCCTGTATGTGTTGATCTCATGCTTTTCCTCCAAGCTTGCAGCTATGTGTGGGGATAAACAACTCAATGCCTTATGAAACTAGTCAGAGAATGTTACACTGTGAACTTTTCCAAGGCTGGGACTGTAGAAAGGAAGAAGAGAAATTATGGGGGACACTTTGCTACTTTGTTTTATTTAATTATGATAACAGTGCTGTGAGGTAGGTGTTATTAGGAAGCAAAAGAGACAGACTCAGCAGATGTTTTTAGAAGGAGCAGATCATGTCTCCTTCTAGAAGGTGTTTGGGATCAGACATAGCCTGTGCAGCTGGCCGGCACTTTAAACATCACCTGGTCCCAGCATCCCCGACCCCCAAGGGGGCTGACTGGTGGTTCACAAACCCTGGCCAAAGCCTTCAGTGGTAGATGGGGGTAGACACTGCTTCCCAGGACAGACCCTCCTCAGTTCACTTTTACAACAACTAGACTGTACCATCGTAGAAACATGAAGACACAGGGAAATCAAAGAAGTTGCTAATATCCCATACTGAGTACCAAGGCAATCAGTTACTGTTTTAGCTATACTGACATTAGATTCTTGAAGAGTTCTTAACGGTAGGGCAGTATAATGTAGAAGTTAAGAGCACAGACTCTGCAATCAGACCCCCCTTGGTTTATATCCTGGATCTTCTACTTCTCATTTGTATAAGTCTGGGAAAGGGCTTCAGTTTCCTCATCTATAAAAATTATATTTCCCTCCTAGGGTTGTTATGAGGAGTCGGAGAGCTGATACATGCAACACACTTAAAACAGTGTTAGCTCTTTTATTGTTATCATTGTATTAGAAGTTTTCATGTTGAAATAAAGCCCGGGGGCTTCCCTGCTGGTCCAGTGATTGCCAGTGGTTAGGACTCTGCACTTCCAACGCAGGAGGCCCAGGTTTGATCCCTGGTCGGGGAACGAAGATCCCACGTGCTACATGGCGCAGGCGGAAAAACAAAGAAAAAAATAAAACAGAGCCTGCCTCTCTCCCTGTAGCTTTTCCCCAGGAGGCCTAGTTCTGTGTGTTGAATATGCACCGTCCTCTTCTCCAGGGCAGTCCTCACACACTGAGGTTGGCTCTCAAGCCCCCCCACCCCCCAAACTTTTGGCTCTATGTAAAATTGGAGGGACAGGGTCCAGATCAGGGCCGTTATGAGGTAGGAGAGTCACAGCAGATTTCTGCAAGGAGAGGAGCCTGCCCCTAAGCTGTGGGAAAGTGGTTACTTCCCCGGTTCAAGGGAGTCCTCTTGAAATAGTAAGTCCTGGCGCTGTCTGCAGGCCACACGTTGACTGGTGGCAAAGGGCCCACCCACTCACTAGACCTAGTAATGACCAATTGAAGTGAAAGTCTCTCAGTTGTGTCTGACTCTTTGTGACCCCATGGACTTTCTCCAGGCCAGAATACTGGAGTGGGTAGCCTTTCCCTTCTCCAGGGGATCTTCCCAACCCAGGGATCAAACCCAAGTCTCCCACATTGCAGGCAGATTCTTTACCAGCTGAGCTACAAGGGAAGCAGTAATGACCAGGTGTAGATATCTTTTCTAGGCTGGGACTTACTGTCAAGCTGGTGACCATGGATGAAAACCTCCGTCAGTGCTGTGGGTGGTCAGTCTACCCCGGGGAGTGAACCCAGTGTGCTAGGCATTTGTAACTCTCTGTTTTCCAGTTTTTTTAGTTAGTGACACAGTTATGAATTTGCTGTAAAAATAGATTTCTTTGACCAGCCGCTCCCCACTCCTGCCGGACTAGAGTTTAGTGTTTCCATTTTACAGATGAAGGAATGACACCTTGAGGAAGTGTCTTGTTGATACGGTTGCCGGTCAGTTAGCGGTAAGGCTAGAATGAACGCCATTCAGCTTTTGGACCATCAGTTGTACAAGCTCATTGCCTGCTTCCCTCATCTGGCCAGCGTGCGTGCACACATACACACAGCCGCTGCACAGCCACAGTGAGGGGCCGGAGCCGGGCCAAGCGCAGGGCTCTGCGCTGACTGCCTGTCACCTTGGGGGAGTAGTGCCACCCTTCCGAGGCTGTTTCCTCCTCTCTCAAGTGGAGTGCACCGACTGCTTCCTCCCAGGGTGTGACGATGGTAAGGTAGAGTCACTTCCAGAGGCGTAGTCAGGGTGCCAGGCACATGGGGGCCTGTTGGTTTCCGTCTCCTCTCTACATGGTCCACACAAGTGCCATCCTTGTCAAAGGCTGGGCTCGGGCAAGTCTCTGGAAGCTAGACTAGAGAAAATGCCAGATTGTGGCACCAGATGACCCTGTGGCACGAGCCTCTCTATCCCTGGGCGTCCCTGGGATGGGACGGTAGGGCGTGGACTCCCCTCTGGCTCTCCTCTCTAAACCTGGGCCTCTTTCCCTTTCCTCTCTTGTGCAGATTGTAATGTAGCAGACCCAGCCATGGCGGCCCCACAGCTGGGTCCCGGCCAAGCCCCCCAACTGCCCCTCAGTGAAAGCAGCGCACCAGGCCCTCCGCATGGGCCCCCGGCCGGCCTCCGGCCTGACGCCCCCGGGGGCGGAGGCGGGGGTGTCCCGGGAAAGCCACCCTCCCAGTTTGTGTATGTCTTCACCACCCACCTGGCCAACACGTAAGTGCCCCCTGCCATCGTTTGCCCAGCACCCCTCAGCCTGGGGTCCTGACTGCCTGCAGGGGGCCAGGGCTGGCTGGGGGTGGGATGGGTGAGGTGGAGGGCTCCCTCCTGCCTGTCGCTCTGAGCTGGTTGTGCCTGACCCTCCTGTGCAGGGCTGCGGAGGCTGTGCTACAGGGCCGAGCCGACTCCATCCTCACCTACCACCAGCAGAATGTGCCGCGGGCCAAGCTGGACCAGGTAAGTATGTCGCTTGGTCCGGGCACAGGGCTCCATGAGCAGTGGACCGGCCATTGCATCCATTGGCCCATCTCATGGGTCTGTCTTTGTCTTCTTGCAGGCCCCCAAAGTGCCGCCCACCCCGGAACCACTACCCCTGAGCACGTCGTCAGCAGGCACCCCTCAGTCCCAGCCTCCTCCTCTGCCGCCACCGCCACCCCCAGCTCCGGGCAGCGCCCCTCCTGCTCTGCCTTCTGAGGGGCCTCCTGAGGACGCCAATCAGGACCTGACGCCCAACTCGGTGGGAGCTGCCAGCACGGGTGGCGGAACTGGGGGGACCCACCCCAATACCCCTACAGCTTCCACCGCCAATAACCCGCTGCCTCCTGGAGGAGACCCCAGCAGCACCCCCGGCCCCGCCCTGCTCGGGGAGGCCCCCACCGGAAATGGGCAGCGGAGCCTGGTGGGCTCAGAGGGCCTGTCCAAGGAGCAGCTGGAGCACCGGGAGCGCTCCCTCCAGACGCTTCGAGACATTGAGCGGCTGCTGCTCCGCAGCGGGGAGACTGAGCCCTTCCTCAAGGGGCCCCCCGGAGGAGCGGGCGAGGGGGGACCACCAGCACCAGCCCCTCCCGCTCCCCAGCAGCCGCCCGCGGCCCCGCCCAGCGGGCTGAAGAAGTATGAGGAGCCCCTGCAGTCCATGATTTCGCAGACGCAGAGCCTCGGGGGCCCCCCGCTGGAGCATGACGTGCCGGGGCACCCCCCGGGGGGGGACGTAGGGCAGGTGAACGTGATGATGCAGAGGCTGGGCCAGGACAGCCTGACCCCCGAGCAGGTGGCCTGGCGCAAGCTGCAGGAAGAGTACTACGAGGAGAAACGGAGGAAGGAGGAGCAGATTGGGCTGCACGGGGGCCGCTCGCTGCAGGACATGATGGGCATGGGGGGCATGATGGTGAGGGGGCCGCCGCCCCCCTACCACAGCAAGCCAGGGGATCAGTGGCCCCCTGGGATGGGCGCCCAGCTGCGGGGGCCCATGGATGTCCAAGATCCCATGCAGGTCCGGGCCGGACCCCCCTTCCCCGGCCCCCGTTTCCCAGGCAACCAGATGCAGCGGGTGCCAGGGTTTGGGGGCATGCAGGGTATGCCCATGGAGGTACCCATGAATGCCATGCAGAGGCCTGTGAGGCCAGGCATGGGCTGGACCGAAGACTTGCCCCCTATGGGGGGACCTGGCAATTTTGCCCAGAACGCTGTGCCCTACCCAGGTGGGCAGGGTGAAGCGGAGCGATTTATGACCCCTCGGGTTCGTGAGGAGCTGCTGCGGCACCAGCTGCTGGAGAAGCGGTCGATGGGCATGCAGCGGCCCCTGGGCATGGCCGGCAGCGGCATGGGGCAGGGCATGGAGGTGGAGCGGATGATGCAGGCACACCGGCAGATGGATCCAGCCATGTTCCCTGGGCAAATGGCTGGCGGCGAGGGCCTGGCGGGCACTCCCATGGGCATGGAGTTTGCCGGAGGTCGGGGCCTCCTGAGCCCCCCCATGGGGCAGTCTGGGCTAAGGGAGGTGGACCCGCCCATGGGGCCCGGCAACCTCAACATGAACATGAACGTGAACATGAACATGAACATGAACCTGAACGTGCAGATGACCCCGCAGCAGCAGATGCTGATGTCGCAGAAGATGCGGGGCCCTGGGGACATGATGGGGCCGCAGGGCCTCAGTCCCGAGGAGATGGCCCGGGTGCGGGCCCAGAACAGTGGTGGAATGATGGGAGGCCCGCAGAAGATGCTTATGCCCTCACAGTTTCCTAGCCAAGGCCAGCAGGGATTCTCTGGGGGCCAGGGACCCTACCAAGCCATGCCCCAGGACGTGGGCAACACTCAAGACATGTTCAGCCCTGACCAGAGCTCAATGCCCATGGGAAACGTGGGTACCACCCGGCTGAGTCATATGCCCCTGCCTCCTGCGTCCAATCCTCCGGGCTCTGTGCATTCAGCCCCGAACCGGGGGCTGGGCAGACGGCCTTCAGACCTCACCATCAGTATTAATCAGATGGGCTCGCCGGGCATGGGGCACCTGAAGTCGCCCACCCTCAGCCAGGTACACTCACCCATGGTCACCTCGCCCTCCGCCAACCTCAAGTCACCCCAGACTCCCTCACAGATGGTGCCCTTGCCTTCAGCCAACCCGCCAGGACCTCTCAAGTCACCCCAGGTCCTCAGCTCTTCCCTCAGCGTCCGTTCGCCCACCGGCTCGCCCAGCAGGCTCAAGTCTCCCTCCATGGCGGTGCCTTCTCCAGGCTGGGTCGCCTCACCCAAGACAGCCATGCCCAGCCCCGGAGGCCCCCAGAACAAGCAGCCGCCTCTGAACATGAGCTCTTCTACCACCCTGGGCAACATGGAACAGGGTGAGTCAATGGGGCCAGGCAGGTGGGCCCTGGACTCGCCTCCCGGCTGGGTGTGTTCTTGCCTGGCTGGGGGGTGGGTGGGTGGGTGTGTGTGTGTGTGTGTGGGTGTGTGTGTGTTAAGGGGTCTGTGCCGGGTGTGTGTGTTAAGGGGTCTGTGCCGGGTGTGTGTGTGTGTGTGTGTGTGTGTTAAGGGGTCTGTGCCGGGTGTGTGTGTGTGTGTGTGTGTTAAGGGGTCTGTGCCGGGTGTGTGTGTGTGTGTGTGTGTTAAGGGGTCTGTGCCGGGTGTGTGTGTGTGTGTGTGTGTGTGTGTGTGTGTGTGTGTGTGGGGGTCTGTGCCGGGTGTGTGTGTGTGTGTGTGTGTGTGTGTGTTAAGGGGTCTGTGCCGGGTGTGTGTGTGTGTGTGTGTTAAGGGGTCTGTGCCGGGTGTGTGTGTGTGTGTGTTAAGGGGTCTGTGCCGGGGGTGTGTGTGTGTGTGTGTGTGTGTGTGTGTTAAGGGGTCTGTGCCGGGTGTGTGTGTGTGTGTGTGTGTGTTAAGGGGTCTGTGCCGGGTGTGTGTGTGTGTGTGTGTGTGTGTGTGTGTGTGTGTGTGTTAAGGGGTCTGTGCCGGGTGTGTGTGTGTGTGTGTGTGTTAAGGGGTCTGTGCCGGGTGTGTGTGTGTGTGTGTGTGTTAAGGGGTCTGTGGTGTGTGTGTGTGTGTGTGTGTTAAGGGGTCTGTGCCGGGTGTGTGTGTGTGTGTGTGTTAAGGGGTCTGTGCCGGGGCCCAGAGGCGGGACGGTTCTGCTGGAGGAGCAGCCACTGGCCCCCATGTGTGAGCTTCCAAGGGGGCCATGTTCACTGAGCAGGGATTTTGAGGGGGGTTTGTCATATTTAGGATCTCCTTTCTGTTCAGGGCCCTGAGGCTACGGGAATTGCCTGGAGATGGGTGGACTGTAGTGATCATGGGGGAACCTGAATTGACGGGCCATCTGTGCCTGGGAGTCAGGTGGAGGTCTGGGAGCTGACCTCTTCCTAAATCCCCAGTGCGAGCAGCCAAATTCACCCCGGCCTCCCCAGTCACCCCCGCCGCTCTCTGTCTCCCCGCTTCTGTAGGTGCCCTCCCGCCCAGCGGCCCCCGGAGCAGCTCCTCAGCGCCTCCTGCCAACCCTCCCAGCACCCTCGTGAACCCCAGCCTGCCGTTCACTTCCTCCCCAGACCCCACGCCCTCCCAGAACCCCCTGTCTCTGATGATGTCCCAGATGTCCAAGTACGCCATGCCCAGCTCCACCCCGCTCTACCACAATGCCATCAAGACCATCGCCACCTCAGACGACGAGCTGCTGCCCGACCGGCCCCTGCTGCCCCCGCCGGCACCGCCACAGGGCTCTGGGCCAGGTGCGAGCAGGGAGGGGGTCCCCGGGAGAAGAGCCCACATGGGCTCTGGGAGGACAAACAGTGGCCGTGGCCAGCGACCGCCCCTGCGGTCACGCTGGCTTTTTTGTGCTTCCAAGGGGCCTTGGGTGTTGGGGGTTGTGATGTCCTGGGACACAGTTCCCACTGGTCATTCAGTGAAACCAAGCCCGGCTCACTGGAGTGGTCTTTCCAACATCTACTGATGTGTCTCTGGGTAACGGGGCCAGAGCTTGGGTCTCTTGGCTTCTCACCTAAATGCCTCGAGTCCCTGCCCTCGCAGCTAGGGCAGGCCAGTGGTGGAAGCCGTCACCCCTGGCACCAGCCTGGCTGGGGCATGGAGAAAGGACTGAGTTCTACAACCTGCCCCAGCTGGGTGCACACGGTTCCTGACCCCCATTTCTCTTTCCCCGCAGGGATCAGCAATAACCAGCCCAACCAGATGCACCTGAACTCAGCTGCTGCCCAGAGCCCCATGGGCATGAACCTGCCAGGCCAGCAGCCCCTGTCCCATGAGCCCCCAGCTGCCATGCTGCCCTCCCCCACCCCTCTGGGCTCCAACATTCCACTGCACCCCAATGCACAGGGGACAGGAGGGCCCCCTCAGAACTCGATGATGATGGCTCCAGGGGGCCCAGACTCCCTGAGTGCCCCCTGTGGCCCGGTGCCCAGCTCCTCCCAGATGATGCCCTTCCCCCCTCGGCTGCAGCAGCCCCACGGTGCCATGGCCCCCAGTGGGGGCGGGGGCGGGGGCCCTGGCCTGCAGCAGCACTACCCCTCAGGCATGGCCCTGCCCCCAGAGGACCTGCCCAGCCAGCCGCCAGGCCCCATGCCCCCCCAGCAGCACCTGATGAGCAAAAGCATGGCCGGCCGCATGGGCGACGCGTACCCCCCGGGCGTGCTCCCCGGGGTGGCATCAGTGCTGAATGACCCCGAGCTGAGCGAGGTGATCCGGCCCACCCCAACGGGGATCCCCGAGTTCGACTTGTCCAGGATCATCCCCTCGGAGAAGCCAAGCAGCACCCTCCAGTACTTCCCCAAGAGCGAGAGCCACCCCCCCAAGGCCCAGCCCCCCAATCTGCATCTCATGAACCTGCAGAACATGATGGCGGAGCAGACCCCCTCCCGGCCCCCCAACCTCCCGGGCCAGCAGGGCGTCCAACGGGGGCTCAACATGTCCATGTGCCACCCCGGACAGATGTCCTTGCTGGGCAGGACAGGTGTGCCCCCACAGCAGGGCATGGTGCCCCACGGCCTGCACCAGGGGGTCATGTCCCCCCCGCAGGGTCTCATGACCCAGCAGAATTTCATGCTGATGAAGCAGCGGGGCGTTGGGGGTGAGGTCTATAGCCAGCCCCCCCACATGCTCTCCCCGCAGGGCTCCCTCCTGGGCCCCCCGCCCCAGCAGAACCTCATGGTGTCCCACCCCCTGCGGCAGCGAAGTGTGTCTCTGGACAACCAGATGGGCTACCTCCCGGCCCCGGGTGGCATGGCCAACCTGCCCTTCTAGCGGGCCCGGCAAGGGGCTGGAGCTGGGGCCATGTTGCAAATATGATAACCTTAAAAAAAGTTTCTTCCCCTCCAGTGTTGGGATGGCCTGGGTCAAGGGGTGGGGTGGAGGGGCTTGTGTGGGGAGCGGCATTTGTGGAAACCAGATGTGCTGGCAGCTTAGGGAGAAGTGGCAGAGTGGGGTGGGGGATCAGGGATGGGTTTGGTTCCATTTTGGCCCCCAGGACCGTCGCTCCCCTTCTCCCGAGTCCTATGGAGCCTCTCCTGTTTCTCTGCAGCCACCCTCTTCAGCTTTGCTATCCGAGTCCTGTGTCCCTGTATCCCTGTATCGAATCCTTGGCCGGATTGGAAGGAGAGAGGTTTCCCCGTCCTCTGTCTCCCCGTCCCACTGCTCTCTCCTCTTGGAGCTTCACTTTCCTCCTCTTGGTTTCTCTGCCCACCTCCACCCCGGTTTTTTCCTTCTGTCTTCTCCTGCCTCAGTTCCTCTCCCTGCTGTGGCTGACCCCCTCTCCCACCCCAACCTGCAGGCAGCTGGCCAGGTGGGCAGGCGCCAGCTGTAGCTGTAAATAGAGCGCTGCGCTTTTGTGCCGGTTTGTGCGTGTGCTGTATTTCTGTGTTTGATAGAAGTCACTCAGAAAAAAAAAAAAAAGGATAAAAGAAACCCTCCCCACGCCCCCCACCCCCACCCCTTCAAATGATTGCCCCTTCCATTTCCCCTGGACCTAGGGGCAGACAGTCCGACACACCTACCCGCTGCAGGGCAGTGTCTTTGGGTCCAGAAAGGATACCATTCCTGTGCCCTCCTCCAGCGGTGAAATGACATAGCTACTACCCCTGCACCTAAACTGAGGTCAGACCACCTTAGGCTCCCACCTGGTGGGCCCCAGCAGGGCTGAGGCCTCCCAGGGCGGTAGCCTGTCTGCTGCTGAGCGATTCAGGAGCACGCATGCAAGTGCACGCGTGTCTGCCCCACGCAGGCGACATGGGGGCCCTGGCTTCCCAGCTGTGGATGTCTGGTGTCCCCTGCTGCTACATCTTAAAGCCAGAACTTGAAGTCCTTGGTCCCCAGTCTGGGCTGAAGGAAAGAAGGACGAGGCAGAGGCTGAACGGGCGGCCCCCTGGCATGGAGGGGGCCGCGAGGGTCCCCTGCCTGCTGCAGTGGCTCCGGGCCAGGTAGCCCCCAGGGCCCCAACTCTTTCCCAGGCTGCCACCTCCTTCCTATCACCAGAGAAGGAAGGAAAAGGGTTAGGCCCAGTCAGTCTGTCTGCCTCCACCTGCTGAGGACAGAATAGAGAAAGTGTTCGGCTCGGAGCCGGGCTGCGTCCTCTGCATCTCTCTGCCTCCGCGGTTCACTGGCACGGCCCCTCTGCCCAGAGCTCGGGGCTCCCTGCCCACCCAGGCACAGCCACTGCCTTTCAGTCAGCCCCCGGCCCTTTCCCAGAAGAGCTCCCCTCCTCTGGTCAGAGCTGAAGCCATACACGGTTGGGTGTTTTGCCCCCCCCTTGGCCCCAGGAGTAAAACACTTCTCCTTTTCTCACTTCCTTTCCTGCCTTGTGAGGTGGCGGGGCAGTTCCCTGGCTGAGGCCTTCCGTGCCCGCCTCCAGGACCCAGGCCCGTTTCTCGGCGAGGGGTCTTCCGCCATGGCCCGTCCCTGGCCTTCCTGACCTGAGGGGGCCTGGGCTCCCATCGGCAGCTGTGATACAAAGGGAATTTGTCCTTGCTTCTCCCAGTCTGGTGCTGTCCTCAGTCCCCCGTCGGCCAGGTCAAGCGCTTCCTCCAGGGCTGGCTGTGGACTCCTGCCTCCCCCAGCCCCTCCCGGGGGGGCCAGGGCCTGGGGCTCTGGGTTCAGGGGCCACCTGCCCTCCGCCCCACCAGACGTGTTCCCGCCCTGTGTTCAACCTGGGCCCCGTGCCCTTGAGCCTCCCACCCCTGACCCAAGACTCCCCAAGCCGACTCTTAAGTGTTTCCTGCCCAGAGGAGAGACGGGTCAAACTGAAAAGGGCCTGACGCCCTCCCCCTGCCCCTCTCCTCCCACCTCTGCCACCAGACTAGCTTTCCAAGGTGAACTCCACAGGCCAGCTTCCCTCCATCCGTGGCCACACCCCCAGCCATTTTGTACCATTATATAAATATATATATATAAATATAAATATATAAATACAATATGTGAAGACATCTTCGTTTTTATTTTGAGACAATTTTTAGGCTTGTTCGGGGCTCTCTGTGCTGCCTGTACTGTATTGACCTGTTTTATAGGTGCCTTTTTATTAAAAAGACAAAATTAAACATCTAGTTTCTTGCTTTCTTTCATGTCTGGCGCCTCCACTGCCCAGCTTACTACTGGAGGCTGGGAGGAACAGGGGACCCCAGGGTTCTCCAGTGTTCCACGGTGAAGACAAGAGTCCCCTGGGTCACAGATCTAAAATTCCCTGCAGAGAGGCTTCTTAAGGACCTCCGCTGACGGGCTTGAGTGGGCCTGAGCAACCAACACGTGCCGTCGGCAAGTGCAGGAGTCCCATTCTGGTCAGACCAGAGGCCAGGGTGGCAGGCAAGGGGGCAGGGGCAGGACTGGCACAGAGCAGCTTCCTCCGGTTCCATTTGAGTAGTACCCTCTCGGGGCAGGGCTCAGCTTCCTGGAGCCTGGGGACTTCCTTGCCCAGGCCTGCTTGTCACAATGCCTAGCTCCTCGGCTCTCACTGAGGTCCAGAAAGATGGCCTGGCCTGCAGGCAGGGGGCTGGATGAGATGACCCCCAGGGACCCTTTAGATCTGTCTCCTCAGGAGGTCTCTCTCTCCACTGACTCTTGGCTAAGTGCCCCCCCTGCTGTGGTTGGGTTTTTCTCTGTGGCTCCAGGGGTTTCCCTGGCAGTGTAGTTTGTGGGGAGAGGGGTCGGGGGAACGCATCTGTCTCCTTCCCCGTCAGCTCCCAGACCCACCAGGGCCCTGGACAGCACTGGGAGCTCTCTGCCCTGGGCAGAGAAGACAGCTGGCTTTGGTGAATACGTTTGCCTCCTTGGAGCGGAGGAAGGAGAATCTTTCCTTTCCTTGGTGGGGTGCCTCTCATCTGCCCTTATATCTTCTCTAGGATGCTGGCTTGTCCCTGAGGGTGCCTGGAGTCTGCCCTGAGTCGGTAGGCCTCCCAGGGTCCAGTGATGTGGGGCTGGCCCAGCGCCGTTTTCAGCAGAGCCAGGCAGCCACGTGGACTGGGTCGGCCTGAGCTTTCTGCCTGGTCAGAACTCCGCAGGGCTGGTGACCTGAAAGAATGTCTGGGCTTCTTAGTCACTGAGACATGTCAAGGCCACACCCGCTCTGTTGCCAACTGACCTTTCTTTGGCTTTAACCTCCATCCAACCCCTGGTGCTCAGCTTCTAGTTTCTTTTGGCAGGTGAGGTGGGAGGAGATGCGGGTGGTTCTGGAGGTATGTGGTCCATAAGATGACAGACTATGTTCTGGAAGGGGAATGACTTTCCCTATCGGCAGGGGCAGAAGTAAAATTTGTTCCTCGAGCACTGGATGGTTTGGATGAGAGAAGGCAAGTGTGGTTCTCTCAGCCTGAGGGCACAGGTATCCTTGGCTCTGCCTTTGGGATGCTGTCCCCTCCCTGGACCCCAGCCTAGATGTGGGGCTGGGAGAAGAGCCGGCAAGGATGTCCTGGAAGGAGGGGTTGGTTCCTCCAGCTGCCCTGTATGAGGATACTGGCCAAGGCAAGCTCTTCGGATCCTAGCTCCTGCAATGCCAGCATCACTGCCTGCCCCAAGGAAAGCTGAAACAAAGGGGAGGGGGCTGGGACCTAGAAGGTGGTGAGGGACGTGGCATTCTCTGACTCCGAGAGGCTGCTCTTGCGCCAGCTGGGGAAGAACTGGCAGAGGGAGGCAGGGCCGGTGCAGCCCAGCTTGGTCAGGAGCCGTGACAGGTCACTGCGGAATTTCACACCAGCGAAGGTGTAGAGCATGGGGTTGAGGCAGCAGTGGGCCAGGCCCAGAAACTCGCTCATGGTGATGGCCACGGAGAGATAGCTGTCCAGCTCACAGCTGCTGCCCAGCATCTTCAGCCTCGCTAGGGTGTCCAGGAAGATAACGATTTGGTAGGGTGACCAGCAGAGAAAGAAGACGCTTGTCACCAGGATGGCCACCCTGACAGCCTTCTGCCGCTGAGGGCGCCGCTGGGCCTGGCACAGCCTGTGCACCACCCCGACGTAGCACCAAGCCATCACCAGCATCGGCAGCAGGAATCCTCCGATGTGGTAGAGAAAGCGAGAGGTGAACCAGGCATTGGTTTCGGCTTGGTTCTCCTGGGAGAAGGTGCAGTGTGGCAGGGAGTCGTTGTAATGGGGTTCACTGACCTTGGCGAAAAGGATCTCCGGCAAGGCAAAGAAGCAGCCGGCCAGCCAGATGGTCGCACAGGTGATATGAATGGAGAGGAGGCGGCGGTGGCGGTAGGCGTGGACGGCGTGGACGATGGCCAGGTAGCGGTCCACGGCGATGCAGGCCAGGAGCAGGCTGCTGCAGTAGAAGTTGATTTTGTGCAGAGAAATCACGGTTTTGCAGAGGAAGTTGCCCAGGACCCAGCCCACGGAGCTCTCGGCCACGGCGAAGGGCAAGATGAAGACCAGGAGGAGGTCCGCCACCGCCAGGTGAAACAGGAAGGTCTCAGTGGAGCTGCGCGTCTGCCGGTGCCGCTCCAGGATCACCAGGACCAGAATGTTGCCCATCATACCGAGGAGGAAGATGAGGCCATAGGCCACGGGCATGAACACGGCCTTGAAGGAGGTCAGCAGAGGCCCCTCGACGGTGAGGCAGAGGTGGTTTTCCTTTATGGGGGTCTCCGTACTGTCATTGTAGCTCCCTAATTCCTTGTACTTCAAGGACAAGGAGACAGGAGAGCAGAAACTGAGAACCAGTCTTTCCTCTCGGAGAGGGATCCTGACTCCCTGGTAGAGTTATCCCGTTCCCCTTCCCCCCAACCCTGCAAGCTAACTGCTTTTGTCCCTGCGCCCCCAAGCCGCCCACAGGTCAATCCCAGTTTCCCTTCATGTTCCTCCAACAAATCACTTTGCCTTTTCCAACTTCAGTTTTCGTCTGTAAAACAAAGACTAAAGGAGGGAAGGTGGCGTGGGAATATGAACTCTGGAGGGCTGTGCACCTGTGAGTCATTTCTCATCTCTGAGTCCTCAGGTGTGGAAGGCTGCAGGCTCGCGGGGCTGGGATCAGGACTTCCGTTTGGGGAGTGAATCTGGTTGGGATAAGGAGCTCCAGTTCCGCACAGGACGAGGGCACTAAAGCCTGCGTGCGTGCGTGCTCAGTTCCTCAGTTGTGTCCAACTCTTTGTGACCCCATGGACTGTAGCCCATCGGGCTCCTCTGTCCATGGGATTTCCCAGGCAAGAATGCTGGAGTAGGCTGCCATTTCCTCCTCCAGGGGGTCTTCCCCACCCAGGGGTGGAACCTGCATCTCCTGTGGCTCCTGCATTGGCAGGTGGGTTCTTCACACTGAGCCACCTGGGAAGCCCGGCTAAAGCCCAGGATCCTGCTGAAGGGCTGGATGCTGATATGGGCTGTTGGCTTCCCCTCACCTTGTCCCCTTCTTCCTGAGTGCCTTCCTTATAACTGAAATTGTTGTGAGAGCCTCTTGCTGTGTCTAATGTGCACCACAAGCTCAGGTATGAAATCTCTCTGCTTCACCGATGTCTTGCTAGAGAGCAGGCCTGCTTGAACCCATGTTGATGTAACTTCTACCAATACGCGGCGCTGCCCGGGCTGCCCTGCCTGCTGCTCCCCGTCACTGCACACTCCTTGCTCTGCGCCCTTCCCACTTAAGAAGCAGAGGGCCCAGAGACAGAGGACAGCGATAGGAGGAAGTAAGGGAGGCATGGGGGTGGTGGTGGGGTGTGGGGGTGGATACCTGCGGCAGGGGTGATGGTGGTGGGGGGCTGGGGAGAGCTCCAAGTGAAGGGCATGTGCCCACTCCGTTTCCGGAAGCGCACTCCTCCCCCCCTCCCCCACCTCTGCCAGCACTCAGGTTGTTTACCGAGCAAACCGCAAAGGAAGGCAGGGTGCCTGTTTTCATACCTTTCACTCACAGCTGTCCCCCTGCACCTGCTCCTCCTCACTTCCCAGCTCTGTTCTTCCCACCCCCCCGCAACCAGACCCCCCTCCACGGCATTTCAAAACCACTTATAACCAACTTATGTGGGCTCAAAAAGTCACTTCTAGAAACGATGAACCCCTGGGAGGGAGAAGATGGGAGCAGGGACTCGGCACCCAGTCTCTGGGTGCCCTCCTTCCTGGAGAGTGAGGGTCCCCCCACAAGCGGGGGTGGCTGCACTGCTAACCAGGACCCCAGCTGGGGGTCATCCTCTCACTCTCAATGGTGGGAGGACCCATTCCCCAGCCTGGGTCTTTGCTTCTGGTTCCTGGGGCAGGTGGTTCTGGAAGAAGGGGTTGGGAGGATACATAAGTTTAGCAGCAGAGCCATAGGCTCGCCCTGACCTCAGCATCCTCTACCAAAGCTCTAGCCCTTCTTCACACTCATGCTCAGGTCTACCGTCTCCCCACAGTCCCATTCCCACTAAATTCTCCACTCTTGTCCAGCTCCTACACAGAGGGCAGGATGACTTTTCCAACCCACGAACCTCATTACATCAGTGTCCTGCTTAAAATCTTTTACTGTTCCCTGTTACCTCTAAGCAGTGATTTTCTTATCTTTTTCTTCCAGTTTCATACTTAAAAAGTTTATTTGGAGTATAGTTGATTTAAAATGTGTTAGTCTTATTTAATAGCAAAGCAAATTATAAGAAAAAGTCATGTTTGGAACCAAGTTCATCGATAGAAGTTTGGAAGACGCCAACCTCTGTGCATTCACAGAGCAGACTACAACGCAGCGCTCAAAACCTCATACAGATGAGGTTTATCTGTATGTTCTCTTAGGGAGAGATGTTTACCTTACATCACTCAATTTCAGAACTAATTGGAGGGCATCCCATAGAGGATGAGCCCGTGGCTGTCTTTGCAAGTTTTACCAGGGATGGATTTCAGAACTAATTGGACGGCATCCCATAGAGGCTGTCTTTGCAAGTTTTACCAGGGATGGAGTGGAGGGCAAGGAGAGAGTCTCCTTGAAACCAGGACACCCTTGTCTCATGTAGTGTTCCACATACTAGATTTTGTTTAAGAATATGCTTCTGCTTTCATTCAAAAGCCATAAGCTTGTAGTGCCAGTGTGCCAAGTCACTTTAGTCATGTCTGACTCTTTGTGACCCTCTGGATGGTAGCCCGCCAGGCTTCTCTGTCCCTGGGATTCTCCAGGCAAGAATACTGGAGTGGATTGCCGTGCCCTTCTCCAAGGGATCTTCTCGACCCAGGGATGGAACCTGTATTGGCAGGCGGGTTCTTTACCGCTAGTGGCAGGTGGGAAGTAGGGTGAGGTCTAAACTCCCCTACAGGACCTTTACATTGTTGCAAAATGTATATTTCCCTGACCTTTCAAACCTTATCTCTTCCTCTTCCTAGCTTTATTCCTCTCTTTCAGGTTCATCATCCTCCTGACTGCCTGCCCCCATCACTCCAATATAGTTCTGTCTCTAAAATTCTTCCTTTTGCTGAGGAGTCCTTTCTTGCAAAAGTTTACCTGTTCCTATGCTTTTCTCAATGCCCCACTCAATCCCATCTTCCTATGTCCTTCCTAACTCTTCTGTTTGGAATTATTGGGTTGGCTTAAAAGTTTGTTCAGGTTTTTCTGTACTATCTTATGGGAAAAGCTGAACAAACTTGTGGGCCATCCCAGTATATTCTCTCTTCTTTTGTCACAAGTGCCTTTATTACAGCACTCAGGGCCGGGATGTCCATGGCCTCAGTACAGGGCGAGCTCCTGGAGGCAGGCCTTCTGTGTCCGCCTTACAAGGCCATGTATTCTGCACATGCCGGATGGGCTTCAGAGAGTAGTTTCGAAAGAAGACGAGGGACCTTCATATTCCAGGTCTTCAAGGCAGTTCCTCTCTGCCCCAGCAAAGACTCAGACACTCCTCCTTACCCTTCTTCAGGTCTTGCCTCCTTCCAAAGTTCTTGACAGCCTCAAGCCTATCGAGCTCTCTATCCATACTGGGAGCTATTTTCAACATCGTCATTAAATACAACCCTTTGATTCATCCTGGAATTCAGCAGGAGTTAAGGAGAAAGCAGTGAGATGAGCTGTCTTCATGCAGAACAAAGCAATGGAGACAGAAGCAGAGGTGCAGGGTTTGGCAGTCAGTGGGACTGGGCAGGACTCCATCTACCTCGCGGTGGGAGTCTGGCGGTCCCACTGCCCAGCGGAGGGCTTCAATGCAGCTAGCCTACCTGGCCCAGGACCACTCAAGACCTGCTGGCTAAAGCATCTAGGTTGATGGGTTAAAATCAACATAGAGAGACGTGTCCCTTGGACCCTAGAGCCCCCATCTCCTGAACCAGGTTTAGAGAAGGATGGCTGGGGTGGGGGGTTGGAGGGGGCTTCCCAGGTGGCGCTAGTGGTAAAGAATCCACCTGCCAGTGCAGGAGAAGTAAGAGACCTGGATTTGATCCCCTGGAGGAGGGCATGGCAACCCACTCCAGTATCCTTGCCTGGAGAATCCCATGGACAGAGGAGCCTGGTGGGCTTCAGCCCGTGGGGTCACGCAGAGTCCGACTGAAGCGACTTAGCACGCACACATGGTGGTGGGGGAGTTAGAGGAGTTGGGGGACTGTCTCTCCCTTCTTGCCGAGAGGCAACCGCTCAGGCAGAGAGGAGAAGATGGAGGAAGCTGGTTTGAGGAGTACTGAGAGGCTGCGATACCGCTCAGCAGGAGGTGTCAAACAGACGGTTTTGGGGGCCCGGGAGTGGCACGTGTTAAACCATTTCCCACAGCCAGGGGATCCGGCACCCTCACCCTTCCCCGAATCATGGAGAGAGGTAATCGGACAAGGCTGACTCTGGCCCAGCGGGAAATCAGAAATCGGGAATCCTGAAGGTCATGGGAACGAGGCACGGAAGGGCCCCTCAAGATTCACACCCAGAGGGAGTTCATTGTGGATATATGGCCTCATTCTTTCCTATGACAAGTTTCAGGAACCCACAGCCCTCAGGCGCACACCCTCTGACAGCAGTGTGTACCCTGAATAGCCTCAGACATGTGCCAGGTGGGGCCATGACAGCAAGTAGCAAGAGCAGGTACCCAGTGGATAGCAGCCTAACAAAGGCTGGGGACCAGGCCTCAAAGGAGGCAAGAAAACACAGTGACGGGGACGACGCTGAGCAAAGAGCCAGGAATCTAGGTAGAAAATTGCTACGACCACTGGGGAGGGGCAGGACTGGGGGCTAGAACATTCTGTGTCCTGGTATTGAGGCGCCAGGAGAAGGGAGGATGGGACTGCAGCGCTTGGGTTGCAGACTTGCCTGGTGGTCCAGTGGTTAAGCATCCACCTGCCAGTGCAGGGACATGGGTTCAATCTCTGGTCCCGGAAGATCCCACAGGCTGCAGGGCAATTAAACCCGTGGGCCACAACTACTGAGCCCACGGGCCGCAACTACTGAAGCTCAAGGGCACTGGAGCCCGTGCTCTGCAGTAAGAGAAGCCACAGCAATGAGAAGTCCTCACACCTCAACTATAGAGTAGCCCCCACTTACTGCAACTAGAGAAAGCCCAGGCAGCAGTGAAGACCCAGCACAATAAAAAATGAGTCAATACAAAAATTTTTTTAAATGCTTGGGATTGCAAATGTTACTCTTCCTCCCCAGCTCCCTTCTTTCCTTCCTCTGGATCCCCTGTAGGACCCAGGCCTCTCCCTGGATAATTAAGGCCCCCAGGCCCCATCTGACTTCTTTACATAATGAGGCTACCTTGCTGCCCTGCCCTGGCCTGTGTGAAGCTCACAAACGTTTGCTGACGGGTCTCTGTGTCAGCAGGTGGGCAGGGGAGTGTCTCAGACCCTCCCCAGGGGTCTGCCCTGGATCCTTTCCTTGTTTTCACTCTCAGTCCTGTCCTGGGTGACATTTTCAGATGATGCAGAATTCTCTACAACCCAGAACTACAGGCCCAAACTGACCAGATGGAATTGATCAGGAAAAATGTAGAGACCGAGATGGGGTTTCAAACTTTACCTCTTCAGGGACAGATGAGGGAAGACCTGACTTAACTGTTTATGAGAAAAAAGACCCGAGAGTTTGTTGACAGCAAGCTTCAGATGAGTCAACAGAGTGACGTGGCTGCCAAGAGGGCTCTGTTACCTTATCTAGGTGAACAGAAACCTGTAGGTGGGCAGCCGCCACCAACCCAGTTCCTTTGGGCTGGTCCAGGGTGACCAGTGGTTAAGGGGTCCAGAAATCCCCACCCTGGGAGGAAGCTTCCAGATTGTTGGCTGTGGCATCCAGGGAAGAGAAGACTTGAGTCAAAGAGCCGGCTCCTTCAAGGACTGTAAAGAGCCCCCGTGGCGAGAGGGTAGGGTGACTTATTGTGTGAGGTTCTAGAGGGTAGATCAGGAGGAACGGGCTGAGGTTGGGGTCAAGGGTGTTTCAGTCAGAGGAGAAAGAAACTTCTAACAGGTTCTAGCTATCCAACAATGAGTTGGGGCACTTGGGAGGAAGAGGAATATTTGAGGCCAAGTGTGTGGAAGGCATTCCTGCCCTGGAAAGGAAGCTGGGCGCTGCTCTCAGATGCGCCTTGCTCACAGCTCCCAGACGCTCCACATCTTGGGCTGTCATGCCCTGCCCTGAGCTGGTTCTCAGCCTTATCTTCACATGCTTGGGAGCCATTGCTTCTCCAGGTTGTCTGTCCTTCAGGGAGGGAATGGCTCAGCCTAACTTTGCTTCTCAGCCCCCAGGAAGGGGGCAGGGCTGCTGAGGGCTTGGCTCATCCAGGCCCAAGCCCAGGGCTCCAGGGGCCTGAGTCATACAGACTGCAAGAGGCGCGGGGAGCACACACAGGCTCCATCTCCTTTTATGTCCCTGGCTGGACATTCCCAATCCAGAGTCGGGAGCCGTGATCAGGGCCAGCCAGGGTGTCTCTTATTCTGGCATTCAGTGGCTTGAGGGATGCCGGGGGTGGCGGAGGGGGGTGTCTTGAGGAAGGAGGCTGGGCTGAGGGGCAAGGGTGGAGGTCTGCACCCCCTCTTCCTTTAGAGGGCCCACACTCCCTAAAGACCATCTGAGACTCTGGCTTGCCATTCGTCACATCTCACCCCCTTTCCCCACCCCCAGCCTTCAGGAGTGACCTGCCAGGCTACTCTTCCATCTCCACCCGAGGGTTTTGGCCATGAGGAACAAGACACTACTCTGGGTGTGGTTCTGGGTGGAGACTTTAAGCTACCCCTACCTCTGCACTGAGTCTCTAGGCTTCAGTGGGTCCCCCTTGGTACCACAAATCAATTACACTTTGGGGACAGAGCCACACTGTCCAAGGGACAGGTGGACATGTCACTTGGGTGTGTATGATACCACAGCCCCAGTTAGTACTGACTGGAAACATTTTGTCCCATCCTCCTGAAAGAAGACTCATTCTTATGTCCTGATTGTCAGCGCGAGTTCAGGGCCGTTTTTTCAGCCAGTCTGCCAGAGGAGTGGATCAGCCACAGTCTGCTTTGTCACTGAAGGTGAGAATTCCTGATGGAGACTGTGGTCTGTGTGCCTGAGTCCACACCGACCCCTCCCCAGGCAGGCCCTGGGTCTCCCCCTTATCGGACCCTACCAATCACCCCTAGGCGGGGCCCCTTCCCCTGGGGTTCCTCTGGGAATTTCTGATTGGTTTGGGAGGGGGGTGAGCCTCCCCTCCCCCAAGGTAAACCCCAGAAACAGCCTGAGCTGGTTTTGGTTCCTCTTCTTGACACCTCCTTGATGAAATGGGACAGTGAGTGTGAACGGCCTTTGCATCCTGTGATGCTCTGATCACGCTGAAGTCATAGTTTGTGGGGGTCATCCCTGGGGAGGGGTCGGGGAATCCAGGCCCTGGGGCTGGGCCAGACTCCCCCTACTCTTTGGCTGGTGTGCAGGGTGGGGCTGGAGATGCAGCTTATGACCGGCCCCTGGAGGTGCCTCAGGTCCTAGTTCTGTCTAGAGGAGGCTCCATGCTTTCAGGTCCAGCATCCTGTGGACAGAGGCTTTTCCTGGTCTGCCTAGATCTGCCTTCCCAGCAGGATGGGTCCCTGGGTGTGCCCACCCCAGGGACCTGGCTACTTGTTTCTGGCACCTAGCCACCTAGATGTCTTCCGTTTGGATCCTCCATTCATGGCAATTAGCAATCCATCTCAAGAAAATGGACATTTAAAACAGCTGATAGATGTTTAAAATAGATGCAAGAAGAGGGAGGTAAGACAGGATGGCCAACACTTGGCTTATGGCCAAGAGACCCCCAGCAGAATAGCAGGAATCAGCACACACTTGGTGAGAATCTGGTGCATGCAAACCTCTTCTGTCGCCCTGCTGTCCCAGGGCCCCTGTGCGGGGAGACGATGTGGGGGAGGCTGTCGAAACTGCTCGAGGTCCTGCTGTGAGGGGGTGGGGGTAGAGAGAGGGTCTGTGCTTCTGAGGAGACAATAGCCCTAAGAGAGAATATATAGGAGGTGAGCATAGGTGGGATGAAGCAGTAAGAGCTGGCTAAAGACGAGTCCAGGGCCTGGGCGGTCCTGGGATTCCTGGCTCCTGGCCTGACTCTGATGCGGATGGGGTGGTTCAGGCCCACTGGGTTCCCTGGCCTGAGACCACCCAATTGAGGTAAGACATGAAGTGAGTCATCAGTTTCTCTCCCTGGCCTGTGGGTTTTCTTTGGTATGTGGGACGTGCCCCACTGTCCCCCTGCCCCCTGCTACCACCTGTCTCTAGTAGGTCACGCAGTGGAGTGAGGCGTGCTGTTAGGGGAACTCTTGAGGTTTCTCAGAAGCCAGAACCAGCCAGGTCTTGAGTTGGTTACTGTGATATCCAACTGGGTCAGGGCTCGTGGTCAGCTTGAAGCTGCAGGCAAAGGAAGATGCCCTGTAACCTAATCAGGGAAGGCCAGGGGCCAGGGCTGGGGGCCAGGGCGAGAGCACGTTGCCTTGTCAGGGCTGTGGGGTTTTAGCCTGATTGGACTCAGGGCCAGCTTTATGGGCGTGCTACCAGGACAGTCACGCAGCACCCAGCGCTTAGAAGAGCCCCATGCTTGGCGTGGTGCTCTGTTGTTGCTGTCTTGAAATTCTTAATAGGATCCCTACACATCTAGGTTGCATCAGGTCCCTTAATAGGAGACCTACATGTTTGGGTTGCATCGGGTCCCACAAATTAAGCAGCAGGTCTGATCAGACTGATGGTACTGACTCTGCTTTTATCTGGGGGTTAGGATCTGAGAAGCCAGACTTTGGGTAATTAGCCTTCCCCCCACCTCCCCATGTTCTACGTATACTTCCAAGTCTTGAGGTCTAGGCGAGTGAGAGGCAGAACTTTCCAAGCAAGTGTGGGAACGTGGTTGATGGAGTATAGACTCCAGTCAGGGGAGCGAGAGGAGTCAGGGATCATCTCAGGGTGAGTTTAGGGCCAGGAGAGCTGGTGGGTAGAGGAGCAAGGGTTTGGACCTTTCATGATCCAGTCCAGACTGAGTGAGAAATTCTTCCCCTAGAAGTATCTTTGGCCATGGGGGAAAGGGAGAAAAGGCCACAAGGAAGTTTCCAAAAGATCCTTACAAACCATCCTCTACTGCCCTCACACAGGTGCCTCCAGTCTCTGGTTGAGTGATCCCCTACATACATCTTTCGGGGACCCAGTGATGACCAAGCCAACTGGGTTCCTCTGCTTCACAGGACAGGCATGGTTGGGTGGCAGAGAGTGATGCTGGGGACTGTATTTTTCAGCCCACCCAAGAATACCTTGTTTCTAGAGAGCCCAGTCTTCAAAGGGAGACCACAACATATTCTAAGACATTTCTAGGATTAACACAAGATTCTTCCATGCACTTGATATTACCTCAGCACCACCTGCCCCAGCCCACTGGGGTCTTCTCCCTTGCCAACCATCTCCTCGGTTTAAGCACATAATCCTTGTCTACAAGCTTCCAGTGAGTCATTTTGACTTCGTGGCTAGCCCATAAGCTATTTAAGGGCCAACACCAGGTTCTCAACTTCTCTCCCCAAGAGAGAGTGTCGTGCCCCAAAGACAGTCATATAGCAAGAGATGAGTAAATATACACTGATCGGTCAGCTAGTAGTGCCAGCCTCTGGACATGAAGAAAAGCTCCAGTGTGCTTTCCCACGTACCCCTTATTCCAGCCCTAGGAGATGAGGAGAGGAGATCCTATTGAAGAGTTGAGAGGCAGAGTGACCTGTTCTAGGTCCCAGAACACATCAGGGAGGATGCAGGACCTAAACCCATCCTTCCAGTCCCCTCTAAATAAAGGATGTCTATGTAAGGCATCAGCTCTATTTATCTGCTACATCCATGGAATGAGAAATCAAACCTTAAAAGTCAGAGGCCAGGGAACCTGTCTAGAGCCTGCCGATCTGCTGTAGGAAGGGACTATCCTGTCTTCCCTTGGGCCCCGGGCCCAGGATATTTCGAATTCCTGGGCAAGCTGTCTGTACTTACCAGGTCCTCCAGGTTGTAGTTCATGAGGTCCATGTCCAGAGTGAGGGGGTAGTTCATGGTTGTAGCAGTATGTCAGCCGACTGGCCGCTGTCTGATTTTGAGAGCTTCTCCGCTCGGTGCGTATAGCGAGGTGGCAGCCGTCAGCTGCAAATTTAAACAAATGAACTGCGCGCTGTCTCCTGGGGCTGCGTAGGGCCCAAGGCCTGTCTCACAACTCATCACTTTTTTTTTTTTTTTTCCACTGGGTCTTTTCTGTTTTTTTGAAGAAAAAGGGAAAATCCCCACAGCATCAGTGCTAGTCAAGCATTTCAGCTTCTTTCCTGGCAATAGTTATCTCAGGTGGGGCTTATGACCGGTCTGAAGGCTGCCCCTCACTTCTCATCCCTATATCTCCACCAGCCTCCCAACAGGGAGTTAGTTACGCCTTGTAATGAAAACCACCACACCGGTTGGTCGGGGGTGCTTCGTGGGAAACTCCACGTAGAAAGGGAACAGGAGGAGGCGAGCTCTTGCAGGCCCCCTCCTCCAAGCTGCATCCCAGCCCTAATCTTTCTCACCACTATGGCAACCCAGCCTCCAGTGTGCCTGGGACCGAAAGTCCCTGGTCCTGGGAAACCCCTCAGTCCAAGGCAGACTAGGACACCCTATTTGCCATCATCCTTTTGTCCAGGCAGGGGCAAAACCCCTTTCCTTTCCAGCTCAGTTCAAAAGAGATAGGTTAGAAATTTTCAAAGGGAACAACACTAAAATATTACTGGCAGACAAAAATGAAATTACCCAAATCACCAAGCGCAAAAACAGCCACAGAAGAGTCATTTTCTTACTCAAAAATAATGATGTTCCAGCTATAAATGAACTTGGTTGGCACATAAATGATAACTGTCATAGACTTCCCAGCTAGAGTAGACTTGTACACAGGAGGACCCTGATGCTCGGAGAGGCAGAGTGACTTCCTTAGGACCTACAGGTAACCGGTGGCAGAGCTACAACTTGAAGCCCAGGCTTCCTGACTCCATATTCAGTATTTTCTCTAATGTACCAGGCTCCTGCTCTTACAGTCTTGTCAGAACCCTTTTCCTTTCCTTCAACTCTGCCCTGAGTTGAAGGGCAGTTGAAGGGTTCTGTGGATCCCTACCTTTAAGAAGCTCCTTTGTAGACATGGATCAACTTCTCCTCCAAGGCTCACCTCTGTGCTTTTTCTTCCAGGAAAGGTCCACAATGATACAGAATCAGTGAGAACACACACAGAGGCACCTACACATGACGTGCTCTTTCTGGCCCCACCTCGTCCTCCCCTTCCAGCCAAATTGCCATTTGCTGGGATTCTGCTTGTTCTAGTGCCCTCCTTCGCTTTTTCTTCCATGTTCATCTTCCCCTTTTCTGTCCCCCACACCATCCCCAACAGATACATCTTTCTTGGAATTCAACAACCTGAGGAGTTTTCAGCCTCTCTATTTAATGTTGAAGTCTTTCTTTCCTCAATCTCCATTCAGTGCCTTCAGTAACAGCTTTTGAAAGAGGAAGAATTTCAGGACAAGGGGCCAGAGTTCCTCTTCTGCATTTCCGTTCCTGAAACCATTACAAGGAGGTTGCTCTGGTGTTCCTTGGGTACTCGTCATTCTTCCAGCCCCCCATCCCAATATCTCTATCCCTCCAGGCCATTGATATATTCCATTTAGCTTGTGCTACTCTAAGGAAACTGATCAGAATCTCCCTGGTGGCTCAGTTGGTAAAGAATCTGCCTGCAGAGTGGGAGACCCATTTCAATCCCTGGGCCAGGGAAGATCCGCTGCAGAAGGAATTGGCAACCTACTCCAGTATTCTTGCTTGGAGAATCCCATGGTCACAGGAGACTGGTGGGCTACAGTCCATGGGGTTGCAAAGAGTCAGACACAACTGAGAGACTAACACACACACATGTACAGAATCATGTAGGAATAGGAAGGGAATTTGGAAGCGCAAGCATTCCGTTCTCATTCTCCCCTCCCCCACCCCCAGCAAATTCACGTTCCTGGTCACCCAGTATTAGTCAAACATCAACAAGGGTGAGAAGTTTGGTCCTTTCAAGAGATCATGTTTCAATACAGGATAACATAATCAATCTGTTCTTTGACCTCTGTGTGATTTCTGGTTAATGGTCTTGATACAATCTCACTAGGACAAAATACAGGAAGATAAGTTTCCTTGTGCCATACTTACATAACTGCAATTAAAATGGCCTTTCTAGGGGGCTCCCATTCCCCTTGACAAAATGCCCAACAAATTTCATTTCAGTGGTTTTAGTCCATCATCTTGGGCTTCCCTGTTGGCTCAGCACTAAAGAATCCACCTGCAAAGCAAGAATTGCAGGAGATGCAGTTTTGATCCCTAGGTCAGGAAGATCCCATGGAGAAGGGCTTGGCAACCCACTCCAGCATTATTGCCTGGAGAATCCCATGGATGAGGAGCCTGGCGGGCCCCAATCCATAGGGTCACAAAGAGCTGGACACCACTGAAGTGACTTAGTACGTACACACAGTCCACCATCTCATCTTATAAAGGGAAACTTGAAATCCTGATTCAGTCCTTTTTTGATATAATGCTAACTTAGATTAGCCTGCTATCCTTGGGCCTATCCAAGTCCTGATGGGAAATATTGACAAATGCCAAAAACAGAACCCTGCTTCATGCCATTGGAGACCTACCATTCTCAAAAGTCAGGGACGATTTCATGGATGAAGAAGGACATGAGCTAGATGCTGGAGGGTTGGATAGAGTGACCTGATGTGCCTGGAGGGGAGGGTGCAAGGTAGGGGGCGTGGGAGATGATGAGGACCACATGAAGAAATGTGTGGAAATAGTTACTCAAGATGCAATGGGTGTGGTTATGGTGGTGGTGATGACGATGATGGTATGGCAGGGGGGTGGGGGGCAGCAGCAGCAAGAAGATGGAGGAGGTTGGAGTGTACACTGGACAAGGTAGGAATTGCTCTCATGGCCTTCTTGCTTATTCTTCCCATGGCTTTCCATTCACTTTGATGCGTGGCAGGCTCAAAAGAGGGGTTTGGTAAGAGGTTCAGGATGACTCCTCAGACGTGGTGGCAGGCTATGGCTGTGGTTGCCCCATGATGCTGTAGGCAGCAACGCATCTAACCTCTCAGTGACTGACCTGGGTTTTATGGAGAAGAGAAACCTGTGTCTGTTTCCTGAACTCCTCTCCAGTCCCTTAACTTACTGTGCATCTTGGACCATTCAGATGGCCCTTCCCATCTCTCCAGATGCTCGGAGATGCTGCAAGTGCCCAGGGCCCACTTATCCCAGTCACTGACCTTTGATGGTCAGCTGGGTTTACCCTAAATGAATAAATACCTGCTGACTATGAGTTCTAATGTTACCTTAGAAGGTTCAGAGAGTAACTGCCTCTAGGAGAAAAGATGATCTTCAAACAGATAAAGTCAGACTAAGCCCCCTAGAATAGAGAGGGCAGTGCCTAGCCTGGGACTCCTTGATTTTAAAGAGGATATGGCAGGAGTTCCACCAGTGTGTGAGGGAGACATTTCCAGATAAGGCAGCCCAGACTTTATTCCAGCATGCAGCTTGCTTATATTTCTTCCATGTGGGATCCCAGTCCCCACCCATGGGTAGTCTACCCAAGGCAGTGCTGTTTTCCAGGCTTCTCAACAAAACAACCACTGATGGTTCTAACAAGAGTAGACTTGTGTCTGCCTTAGGCAAGGTGGTGGCTTAATATCAGCTCAGGTGGATTTTTCTCAGTGATTTTTGCTTCACAGTTCATGGATTAATCGCTTCTCTTTATTTCAGATATTAGACTCCATCACTTGTCTTGGAGTTCACTTCCTATATTCCACAGAAAAGTTAAGTTGTGCAGCAGAGTGTCTGGGGGGCAAGGAATGGGTTGGGGTTTTCCCCTATTCTTTCACTACCCTGGGATGCTGGCTCTGTCTGACCTGGACTGAGATCTTGTTCTCTTCTTTCTCTGGGTCTCCCCCAGCTGTTCAGAACAAAGCTACACAGGTCCCCACCTAGCGAATCAGCCCAAGGAAGTGTTGGGTATCTGTTTAGGACAGGACAGTAACTTTCATCCAGTATTTACCAATCTACAAAGTCGCACAGTTTTAATAATCTTTATCCTTACTTTCACATTTAACTCTATTTAATCCTCAAAACTCATTGTGCAGGTATTGGCATCGCCCATGGCCACATTTTACAGTGGGGGAGGTATGAGGAGACAGACCCTCAGTCCCTCCCTCCTGAGTACAGGAAGAGTAATGTCTGAAACCAAACCTGGCGCTCTCTGCACCAGACCACACGACCTTCTCGCAGAGATTCAGTTTTGCAAATGACAGGCACTTACCTGGCCATCTGAGGGGAAAGTTCTGCCTAAATTTACAGGCTGTTTACCAGGTACTTACTGTCTGCCATGAACTGCTAAGCTCTTCGCACACATCATTTCCTATGGTCCTCTGAACAGTCTTTATGTGTTAGGTATTTTTATCACATTATCACACATGTGGAAACTGAGGTTCAGGCAGTAGTGGGAAGTAGTTGTGAGTGTTAGCAGCTCACTCAGTCACCAGTGACCCAAAAGCACAATAAAAATCAACACAGGAAGTGGGGTGGTGAAGGTTCTCAGTGCTAGAGCCAGCACCCACGCATAGCTCCTCTCTCATTAGGTAACAGGTAGGAGTCCTGCGGGGAGGAAATGAGCTGCAGGTGCTGGGGAGGTACATCAAGGTTGCCTCAAGGTTATAGGGGCCTTGAGCGTGTCTGGGAAACTTTGGTCTGGGGCGGGCTCTGTGGCCAGAGTTAGAGAGGGAGTCAGGTGCCTGGATCAGGTGCTTGCATGCTGAGCACGGCTGAGCCCCATCCAGAGGGGTGATGTGAAGATGGAGGGAGGTAGGATTCAGGCTCTGTGCTGGGAGCACCTTGTCCAGCATGCACCCAAGTCTGCACACTCATCTACATGTGTAACTTACATTTTCAAAGCAACATACATGCATGCATTTGAATCCAGTGCAGGCCAAGTCCAGCAGTGTGGAAGGCACACAGTGTAGGAAGTATATACCCAGTATTCCTTTACACGTCCTGTGTGTGAATGTGCCATGTAGACTGTGGAAAGAAAGCCAGGTTTTGTAGCAAAAGGCCTGAACTGGAGGCCCAGCATTTCTATTTTCCAACAAGGCTGCTTTTAGACCAGACCTGCCTAGATATTCCAGGACACAACAGAATGCCGAACAGAGCATCCTTAGGAAAGTGGTTTTCAAACATTCTGCCTCAGAGTCACTGGGAAGGCTTGTTAAAAAGATGGCTGGGCCCTCCCTCAGGTTTTCTGATTCCCGAAATCTGGGATGGGACCTGGGAATTCGAATTCTTAACAAGTGACCAGGTGATGTTGAAGTTGCCGGCCTGGGAGCCACACTTTGAGAACCGCCTCCCTAGGCTACACGGCACTGGCACCCAGAGATGGCTGGCCCTAACACGGCCCAATCCACCGAGCACGGCTCTCAGCCTCTCTGCACAAACACTGCCGTGGCTGAGGCTTCTCCAGAACAGCTCACCTCACACAGCAGGAACCACAACCACAGATGGCTTCCCCCAGAGCACCGGCTTCCCTGGGCCCCAGGCTGGCACTGTGAAATTTAGGTCATGGCTCCCATCTCTGGTCTCTCTCTTGTCCATCTCGGCCTCCACCAGAACTTGTGAAGCTTAAGTCCTCCTGGGTAACCCTTCAGCACACTGTGTAACCCAGTCACTTTGACCGTGGCCCATCGAATGAAATACATGCGTTATATCACAGACTTGTTGGCATGTGCGCGCACACACACACGTTTTCCCGATACTGCTTATTCTTTACTTATTCTTAGTGTGACTACTCATATCTTCTACCCTTCCTTTCTTCCACCCCACCTCCCTCTGGGTCTCTGGCCTCTGCCTCTGCTTCTCTCTCAGTCTGTTGGTCTCTCTCTCCTTGTTCCTTTTTTTCTTCAGTGGAACTCACTCCACCAAATTGCTTTCATGGATCCACAAGTTAAGTACAATCCCTGGGTATAGAAATTACAAATAAAATTTCTCTGTGCCTAACTTCCTAATCTGTACGCTTATAAAGTGTCTGCACTGCCAATCTTGCTACTATTTATCTTGAATAATACCATAGATGTAAAATGTCTTTTCTTTTCCAAATAGAAATCCTGCATAGGTACAAACTGCTACTAACACACACACTCTGACTTCCTTGGTGGTCCAGTGGCTAAGACTCTGCGCTCCCAAAGTAGACGGGGCTGGATTTGATCCCTGGTCAGGGAACTAAATCTCACATACTGCAACTAAGAGTTTGTGCACTGCAATTAAGACCTGGTGCAGCCAAAATACACACACACACACACACACACACACACACACACACTTGTCAAAAGGACTTGGAAAGGAAGGAAGTTTAGGCAGGACTTTGAGGGAAGGGAATAGGGAATGCTTGAGCCCCAGCAGTGGTCTGCAGGTAGGTACAAGCATATCTTGGGGAGAGGACGGTGGGCAGCTGGTCTGGACTGGAGCTGAGGAAGATGTGTGAGAAGGACAAGAGGCCGGGAAGGTAGGTTCTGAGGGGGCACAGGGAGCCTCCTCTCTAGGCATTGGGATCACAGATGGAGAGACTGGGAAACGTGATAGCTTCTTCAGCAATAGAACTTCACAACAAGATGGCATATAAGGAGGTTTGTTCATTTCAACTTCCAAAAAACACTTACTCATCTACTACATGGCAAGGGGAAGCAGTGAGCAAGACAGGCCAGCCTCCCAGGTGTCTCTCGGGAGGATGGGTAATGGGTGCTCAAATCATTATTCTTTAGGCTTGCACTGCATCCGATACTGGGAAGATAAAAAGAAACCACCCTAAACATGATTTCTGCCCATTGCACACGTAACTTACACTCTGGAGAGGAGGTCGGCCGTCAATAAGCCAACAATTTGCACAGCAGTTATGGTATCTTATAAGAGTCTGTAAGTGCTCTGAAGGAAAGGAACAAGATTCCCAGAAAGAGAAAAATAATGTGAACTCAGTCTCTGCAAATTAATAATGGCAATCAGAATACTCCCAGATTAATTTACAGTTTATGAAGTCCTTTCCCATGCTTTGTCTCAGAAGGACCTCGTCTCAAGCCTGTGGAGAAAACCAGCCAGGAGTTGTTTAACTTTTTTTTTTTTTTTCCTCAATTACTTTTTAATTATTTATTTTACTTTTATTTTTAAATTAATGTTTATTGGAGTATAGTTGCTTTACAATGTTGTGTTAGTATTTACTGTATGGCAGAGTGAATTAGCTATGGTGGTGGTGGTGGCTGATTTAGTTGCTAAATCATGTCCGACTCTTGTGACCCTCATGGACTGTAGCCTGCCAGGCTCCTCTATCCATGGGATTTCCTAGGGAAGAATCCTGGAGTGTGTTGCCATTTCCCCCTCCAGGGGATCTTCCTGACTCAAGGATTGAACCGGTGTCTCCTGCATTGCAGGCACATTCTTTTACCCCTGAGCCACCAGGTAGGACCAAGTGAATCAGCCATGCACATACATATATCCCCTCTTTTTGGGATCTCCTTTGCATTTAGGTCACCACAGAGCACTGAGTAGAGTTCCCTGAGCCGTACAGTAGGTTCTCATTAGTTATCTAATTATACATATGTCAACAGTATATTTATGTCCTGAGAAAACCCAGGCTCAGCCAGTCTCATGAATTGCTTGAGTCTGTTCAGTCGGAAAGGAAGCCCAGTCAGTTCTTCTGACTCCAGACCCAGTGCTCTGCCCTCCAGGGAGCAAGAGATGAACCAGCCCCCAGGGAAGCAGTTAGCCTGCTTGTTCTAGAGATGAAAAGTGGCAAAAAGTTCATTTTCCCCGCCTGCACGTCCTCAGAGCCTCTACAGTGAGGCTAGAGCAAGGAACTGTGGTCAGTGAGGGGGTAGGTGAGGGGCCTGGCCTGCGATGGCCCAGAATAGGGCGGGCAGGACAGAGCAGACTTGAAAGGCAAAGGCAGGAAACGAGAAGCAGGACCCTGAGCGGGCATCGTCAAAGGCATCCACATCACACCTTCTCTGTCTCCGTCTCCGGCAGTGAAAGTGAACCGGGCCGAGGCGGAGGTGATGGGCCAACGAAACTCACCGCCGCGTTCACCTCCGAGACTGGGGACACGGTGAGGCAGGCCCACCTGCCGTATCAGCACCTTGATCACGGAGCTCATCAGAGAGAGGTTTCCAAATGACTCGGCCCTGCTGCCCCAGGAAGGAAGCCTTCTGGGCTTATGTGTGGGGGCTGCTGGGTGTGGGCCAGGCACTTAAAAGAGAGTAAACGATGACACAGCAGCAGGGGACAGGGCTGCTGACACTGTAGTTCCAGCTGCTGAGGAGGAGGCTGGGAGAGGCCAAGATGGGGCAGACACCTGGCCTTACCCATCAAAGAGGGATGCTGGGAAAATCCCGTAATGGCTCCCTGTCAGCAAGAAAACAAGCACCAAATTCTGTAATTTGGCATTTTGGTCTCTGTAATCTGGCCCAAATGTACTGTTTTTCAGGTAGTAAATATTCAGAGAATGTCCACAGTCTATTTCTTTATTTCTAGAGGGGGGGTGCATGCCACATGGCATGTGGGATCTGGTTTCCTACCGGAGATCAAATCCACACCCTCTGCATTGGAAGCACAGATTCTTAACCATTGGACCACGAGGGAAGTCCCTCCACTGTCTATTTCTAGAACTCGAGCCTGTTATTATTCCCCTTCAGGCACATCATCTTCCAAACACACAGACTCCTATAGTTTTTGCCCTTCCTTTCTCCATCTCTTCCTGCCTCCACCTTTTATTGAATGTGTTTCCTTTAATCTCAGAACTGCTTCCACCGTGTCTCTCCTGGACCCAAAACTGAATATCCTCAAGGCCCATCTCAGTGCCCCTTCTCCGCAAAGATTCTCCTAAATCAGAGTAACTTTCTCCTCCTTGAACTTGATCTAGCACTTTATCTGCATGTCTCACTTTTCACCTGGCATCATAATTCTCTATGTATACTCGTCTATTAGGCTATGAGGGTTTTTGGTGACCAAGTCTTTTATGAGCCATTTCCCCGCTGCCCCAAAGAGCTTTGCACCTCGTAGGTGCTCAGTAATTGTCTTTGACTGACTGACTCACTGAATGAAGGAATGAAGAGGGAGAGTGGAGCCAGTGAAGGAGAGGTGGGAAGTCTGGGTAGGGCCCCAGGGGGTTGGCTTTCCCTGAGTCTTTCTGTGGACTGAGCTTGCAGTGTTCATCCTGGGACTGCCAGCAAGGTCAGGAGAAAGAACACAGGCTCAGTAGCTGTGTGACCTTAGGAAAGTCTCTGTCTTCTTCCCCTTGTGCAAGGGATCTTACGTGCATAGTCACTCAATCGTGGACTCTGCGACCCCATCGACTGTAGCCTGCCACGTTCCTCTGTCCATGGGATTCTGGCCTCTGTTCAGGTCAGAATACTGGAGTGTGTTGCCATGTCCTTCTCCAGGGGATCTTCCCGACCCAGGGATCAAACCCATATCTTCTGTGTCTCCCACATTGCAGGTGAATTCTTTCCCCGCTGAGCCCAAGTGATCTAATACCTACCTCAAAATTTTATTGTGAGGATAACTATATGATCAATACAGGAAAACAGTAGTGTTCAATAAAGTCATTGACCACTTAGCCAAGTGAGAGTGACTTTTTTTTAAACTGCTTCTTTTAGGTGGGCTGGGGTGGGGTGGGGCATTTGCCTTATTCCTCTTTGTAGCAGAGACATCTGCACAAGGGTCCTGCTAGATTATGACCTAGCACAGCGCCAGGCACACAAGTCAGTGGAGTCTGTAGTCCTCAGAGGTTTGATGAATGATGGATGAACACATGCATGATAATTGAGTCAATAGCCTCTGGAATCTAAAATTCTACTTCTAGAAACTAAAGGAAGGTAAGCTGTTGCTGTTACGGTTGTTCAGCTTGAGGCAGAGAAACTCTTTTCCTAAGTGGTTGATCCAGCCCTGTGATCTTCCAGGGCTTCTGGCTAGATGCAGAGGGGAGACTGTGGAGGCAGCGGTGGAAGAGAGGCTCAGCTTGTGCGGAGGGGCAGTCACCCTGTGCTTGACGGCTGAGCTGGAAAAGAAACAATGCTTTTTGTCCTTATCAGGTCTAGGGTGGGGAAGAGAAAGCCACAAGTCACGGAGTGTTATGAATCAGTGCAGTGCCCAGAAAATGAACATTGGCCAAGGCTGCACAGCTGTAGAATTCTCTGTCCTGGAGATTGGCCAGGGAGGCTGAGCCCTGGTCAGCAGCAAAGAGAAGGCTCCTCAGACTGAGCAGTGGGGAAAGACAGTGGCTGGGGAGGTGCCTGGGGATAGGGCAGAAGGAGCCCAAACTGGCCTTGACAACTTCCATGTGAAACTGGAGGGAAGGGGGCAGGGTGCAACCTTTAAAAGAATATCCTAGCCATCAGTTCAGTTCAGCTCAGTTGTTCAGTCGTGTCCGACTCGTTGTGACCCCATGAATTGCAGCACGCCAGGCCTCCCTGTCCATCACCAACTCCCAGAGTTCACTCAAACTCATGTCCATCGAGTCGGTGATGCCATCCAGCCATCTCATCCTCTGTCGTCCCCTTCTCCTCTTGCCTCCAATCCCTCCCAGCATCAGAGTCTTTGCCAATGAGTCAACTCTTTGCATGAGGTGGCCAAAGTACTGGAGTTTCAGCTTTAGCATCATTCCTTCCAAAGAAATCCCAGGACTGATCTCCTTCAGAATGGACTGGTTGGATCTCCTTGCAGACCAAGGGACTCTCAAGAGTCTTCTCCAACACCACAGTTCAAAAGCATCAATTCTTTGGCGCTCAGCTTTCTTCACAGTCCAACTCTCACATCCATACATGACCACTGGAGAGACCATAGCCTTGACTAGATGGACCTTTGTTGGCAAAGTAATAGGACATGACAAAAACTGGTTAGAATCAACTGGGCCCAAGATGGTGGAAGATATGACTTCCAGTGGACCTTGTTGTTGTTTAGTCACTAAGTTCTGTCTGACTCTTTGCGACCCCAGAAACTGCAGCACCCCAGGCTTCCCTCTCCTTCACTGTATCCTAGAATTTGCTCAAATTCTTGTCCATTGAGTCAGTGATGCTATCCAACCATCTCATCCCTTTTCCTCCTGCCCTCAATCTTTCCCAGCATCAGGGTCTTTTCCTGATCAGAGTCAGCCCTCAGCATCAGGTGGCCAAAGTATTAGAGCTTCAGCTTCAGCATCATTCCTTCCAGTGAATATTCAGGGTTGATTTCCTTTAGGATTGACTGGTTTGATCTCCATGCTGTCCAAGGGATTCTCAAGAGTTTTCTCTAGCACCACAACTCAAAAGCATCAATTCGTCCAAGAAAGTACTCAGCCTTCTTTAGGGTCCATCTCTCACATCCATAATCTTGAGCCTCTTTATATCCTCACTGTAATGCATTAGCATCTGAATGACCCACCCGCAGGTGACAGTCCTGAGCTAACCATAAAAGGCCAAAAAATGGGTGGTGGCCCAATTCTGCAAATCCCCACCCCTTCTCCCCAAATAGCTGGACTACTCCTCCCACTCATTAGCCTGTGAAATTACCCACCTTTATAAAAACTGACAACCCCATACCCTGGTACCTCTCACCCACACTCTGTAGAGTCTTTCTCTCTAAATAAATCCACTTCTTGCCTGTCAGTCTCTCACTGCATTATTTCTGTGATGAGACATCAAGAACCTGAGCTTTGTTAAGTCCTGAGACCAGGTGAGTGATTGTAATTAAAAGATCACAGGTTCAAGACCCAGTCTGGGTTCAGTGGTTTCACATGCGCCCAGTTCCTCCTGTGAGACGGTCTGAGTTTGGAACACATCACAGAAGGTTCTCAGACTGGCGGCACAGGAGGCTGCTGAGAGTCTCCTTCCTGTAATCGGGGACTAGGGCATCGGGGTGTGGCACATGGGGGTGCACCCTGGAGCGAAACCTGCCTTGCTGCGGTCCAGAGGCCACTGAGCTGCTGGCCAGAGGACCCTTGTGAAACCGTACGGCTCACACTGTGACTCAAACCCAAGCACACCTCAGATGGGACTTGAACCCAGCCAAAACTCAGAATGGGACTTGAACTCCTGGGCTGGGACTGAAACCCACCATCTTTTAACTGAAATTGCACTCCTGGTTTTGGGACTTAAAGAACGGGAGTTTTGTTTTGTGTTGGAGTTTCCTCTATGGACCAGACTTTTTTTTCTAAAGAGGCTTCTTCCAGGCTTATTTTTTAAATCTAATTATACAGTATATGAACACTGTATATACAGTTATTTTACAGTTATTTTTATAAATGGTTTACAGAAAAAGCCCTATGATCAAGACCAACAACGTGCTTTCCCTTCTCTCCAGACCTGTTCCAGGTACTGCCGAAAAGATAAGGTAAGCTTCGCTTCATTTGTCTGTAAAGGATGTCAAGTTGTTCCTATTTCAGTAAGTCAAACTTTTGTTTTAGAGACAATTTTAAGTGAAATTGGAAAATAGCAAGAAATTCCTTGTAATGTTACAATGAAAACTAATGCAACTTTTTCTTCTACATATCTTGCAAATTTGTAATCATAGTATCTGTGTGATTTTGTAGGCTTTTCATTTAGCACACTCTCATAAGCATTGTTTGTAGATTTTTAGCAAGAAATGTCAATGCTTAAAATTGTTCTTTTCCAGACTCTTACTGTTTCCAAAATGATGAAAGAATAACTAGAGTGGCTAGACATTAACTAAATGTATTCACAATTATTATCAGGAGTGTATTCAGTACTGTATGCCAGGTTTTGTTTTAGGATGTAGCAGTGAACAAAATAGACAAGGATCCCAGTCTTCACAGAGCTTACTTTCTAAAGGTGAAAGGCAGAAAATAGGCAAAATAAATAAGAAAATTAGATAGTGCATTAGATAAATAGTTTGTGAGAAGGACACATGTACTATTAAAAAAGGTAAAGCTGGAAAGGAAGACAGGGAGGGCTGGAGCTGCCAGGAAATATGTAACATTTAGACGGGGACTTTTGGGTGAAGATTTGAAGGTTACAAGAGTGAGCCAAGAGGATAACTTGCGGTAAAAATGTTCCAGGCCTCTGCTAGCAAATACAAAGATTCTGGGGTGTGGGAACGTGTAAAAGGCTGGTCTGACTGCAACAAAGTGAGCAAAGTGTAAAGAAGATAACAGCAGAGATGGTGGGACCAGATTGTATACAACTTCATACGTCCTACAAGGACTTTGAGTCTGACTCTAAACAGGGAGTCTACAGCCGTACTGCCCTGAATGCGCCTGATCTCATCTGGCCTCAGAAGCTAAGCAGGGGTGGGACCTGGTTAGTCCCTTTGGAGGCTTCCCTGGTAGCTCAGACAGTAAAGAATCTGCCTGCAGTGCAGGAGACCTGGGTTTGATCCCTGGGTCAAGAAGATCCTCTGGAGAAGGGAATAGTTACCTACTCCAGTACTCTTGCCTGGAGAATTCCACGGACAAAAGCAGGCTACGGTCCATGGGGTCACAAAGAGTCTGACACAACTGAGCAACTAATACTTTCACTTTTCACTGAACTGGGAAGTGCTGGAGAGTTTGGGGTAGAAGAGTATCATAATATGACCTTTATGCTGCTGCTGCTAAGTTGCTTCAGTCATGTCCGACTTTGTGACCCCATAGACGGCAGCCCACCAAGCTCTGCCATGCCTGGGATTCTCCAGGCAAGAAAATAGGCTTACTCTGGGTGCTATGTTAAGAGTAGACTTGGAGGGACTTCTTTGGTGGCGTAGTGGATAAGAATCCACCTGCCAACGCAGGGGACGTGGGTTCGATCCCTGGTCAAGGAAGATCCCACATGCTGCGGAGCAACTAAGCCCCTGCACCACAACCACTGAGCCTGAGCTCTAGAACCCACAAGCAGCAACTACTGAGCCCACGTGCCTAAAGCCTGTGCTCCGCAACAAGAGAAGCTACTGCAGTAAGAAGCCAGCACACCACACCTGGAGGAAGCCTGTGTGCAGCAGTGAGGACCTAGCACAGCAAAAATAAAATTAAAAAAAGTTTTTTTAAGTAGACTTGAGGATAAAAAAAGAAAAAAAAAGAATAGGCGTGAGGAGAATAAAAATGAAAGCAGGGACACCAAGAAGCTATTTCATTAGTCCAGGTAAGAGGTGACAGTGACATGAACTAGTGTGGTTATAGCGAAGGTGGTGAGACGTGGTTGGATTCCAGGAAAGGCTGATGTAATTTGCTAATGGGTGACTCCAAGGGCTTTGGCCTGAGCAGGTAGCAGTGTGGAGTTGCCATTACCTGAGACAGAGAAAACCTGGGAAAGAGCAGGTTTAGGGAGGGAGATGAAGAGTTCAGTGTGGGTCATGTCAGGCTTAAGATAGCTATCAGATGTCCAAGAGGAGTAGTCCATCAGGCAGCTGAGTATTGAAATATAGAGATCAGAGGAGAGGAAGGAGCTCAAGATGGAAATTTGAAAGGAAGTATTTAAAGCAGAGGTAGTGAGCGTAGGCAGAGGAGATGAATGATTCTGGCCTAAGGCACAAGGTTCAGAGGTCAGGGAAATGCATTCATTTAACCTTCACAACAAAATCCTCTGAGGAAATTACTATGATTGTCACTATTTTGTTGTTGTTTAGTCGCTCAGTTGGGTCCGAAATTTTGTGGCCCCATGGACTGTATGTAGCCCACTAGGCTCCTCTGTCCATGGGATTTCCCAGGCAAGAATACTCGGGAACCACTGTCCTGACCCAATCCTCTTGTTTTACTGAGAGGAAACTGAGGCTGGGAAGGGAAGCAACTTGCTAATAGCCACACAGAACCATTCTGTAGGAATCACCTGAAGACCTGAGCTTCAGGAAGTTGGAACCATATCCAACCATGGGCTTTCTGATCAGGAGAGGGAGAGGGGGAGGGTTGCAGGGTCCGAGGCTGCCTTGGCAGCTAGACCTGGCATCCCATTTTTCCAGGCACAGTAACAAGTCAAAAAATGTTTGTGTGAGAGGAGGAAAGCCCATTCTTTAAGGGCTTTAACTTGAGAGATGTTGGGGCTTGCCTTGTAGCTTGATCAGTGAAATAAGAGGACCTGGGAACTGTTCAGAGTCTGTATTGCCCACAACAGACCTATTGAATAAGACTCTGCTGGGCAAGGCCCAGCCAGGAACTTGATGGTTCTGACACATCTCTGGTTAGGATGCCCTAGGTGAGATGATCTTGAAGGCCTCTTCTCAGCTCTGTGTGCTGATCTTGAATTGAGCTTCTCTGATATCTCTCAGGCCAAGAGCAAGGTGGACCTCTGAGTAGAGGTCAAGAACTTGAGTTCTTATGCTCATCAGGCCCATAATTCAGCTCAAACAGGACTGCCCTCTGGACCTCAGTTTCCCCAACAGCAAGAATAGTTTATTGAGGGCGGGGCATAAGATTGCCCCAGAGTCATTCACCCAGCAAGTATTCATTGAGCACCTACTGGACTCTCTACCAAGCTCTACAATTTGCTGGGTCTGAGTTTAAATCACATAGAAGGGTAATATCACAAGAGGTGCAGGTGGGAGGGTGGCTGCTGCCAGGCAACTGGTCCCAGTTACCTAGACTTCCAGGCATGGATGCCATACATCCTTTTTTAGCTTAAGTGTGATGGTCCCCTCTCCCTAGACCCTCTTCCTGACCCTGGCAGCTCCAGTTGGTCTCCACAGCAACAAGCAAGCCTGCCGGACTCTGGGAGGGAAGAATAGGCAAAACTGGCCAAATGAAAAATCATTAGCTCTTCTAGAGAATCACAGTAGCAGGTTCTAAAATATTAGATTAAATAATCCCATCCCAAATAGCACAACCACAATCTCAGTGATCAGTGTGCGGGCCCCAGCACCATAGCAGCATCACCCCAGAGCTTGCTAGAAATGCAGAGTCCTAGGCTCTGCCCTGGGCCTGCTGACTCAGAGTCTGCTTTTCAAGATTCCCAGGTGATGGCATGCACATCAGAGTTTGAGAAGCACTAAACTAAAAATAAAATCGCCTCAGAAAACCCCCTGACGAGAAATATGTGCGAGACCAGCATGAAGACAAGCACGTGACTTCCCTGACAGACAGCACGTAGCACATTCCTGGATGGGGCGACTCAGCGGTGTGAAGACGTCTGTTTTCACCACTGCAGAATGTGTCAAAGTGATTTGTGAAATTCATCTGAAAGAATAAAGGGCCAAGAATAGCTTTTTTTTTTTTTTTTTAAGAAAATAAAAATAATGAGTTGAGATGTGCCCTGTCAGAGAGAAATGGGTGATAAGTAAGAATTCAGGTTCTGGAGGAAGCAGACCAGGCATTGAATCTGGCTCTACCACTTCCTTGAGTTTCCTTCCTTGAGCAAACTTCAGGAGATAGTGGAGGGCAGAGAAGCCTGGCATGCTGCAGTACGAGGTTGCTAAGGTCAGACACAACTTACTGACAACAACAACAACTTCTACCACTTCCTGGACATGTCCGTGTTGTGGCATGGTGTTCCGCCAAAATTCACATGTCGAAGCCTTAACCCCCAGGGTGACTGCACCCAGAAAGAGATCTGTCTGTCTGTCTCCCTCCATGCCTGAGAATGAAGGAGAGGTCATGAGGGAACACAGCAAGATGCAGGTCATCAGCAAGCCGGGGGGAGAGCCCTCACCAGAAACCAAACCCTGTCAGAACCTGGATCTTAGACTCTCCAGCTTCAAGAACTGTGAGAAAATTAATTTCTGTGGCTTAAGCCACACAAACTGCAGTGCTTTGTTGTAGCAGCCTGAATGGACTAATAGAGTCACCTTTGGAAAGGTTTCTAACATCCTGTAGCCTCAATGTCCTTATCTAGGAGAGTGGGGAGAAGAATGCCATTTAGAGTATTGTTTTTGTTTTTTTAACTTTTTGTTTTATATTGGAGCTTCCCAGGTGTCACAGTGGTAAAGAATTCGCCTGCCAATGCAGGAGACGCAAGAGACATGGCTGTGATCCCTGGATCTGAAAGATCCCCTGGAGGAGGAAATGGCAACCCACTCCAGTATTCTTGCCTGGGAAATCTCATGGACAGAGAAGCCTGGAAAGCTACAGTCCATGGGGTTGCAAAGAGTCTGGCATGACTGAACACACAAATAGCCAATTAACAATGTTGTGATAGTTTCAGGTAGACAGCAAAGGGACTCAGCCATACACAATACAGGTATTATTCTCCACAAACTTATAATATTGAGTATCAGCTGGATGCAAAGCACTTAGGACAATGCTTAGCCCTTAACAGCTGTTCAATGAACAAGTACAATGATAACAACTGTGCCACACTGGAGCAAGAATTCAGAGAAAGACCAATGGAACAGTTCAGTTCAGTTCAGTCTGTCCTATTAGAAAGAAAATTCTTGCTCCTACCCAGTAAGCTGACCTCACAATACCAATGAGTAGCCATCAACAGTTTGAAGAATACTACCTTGTAAGATTAATTTCCAATTTGAAAAAAGGAAAAGAAATTATAGCTAAATTATATAAAGTTTTGAAGTGATAAAGGACTTGAGAATTAAAAAACGATGAGATAGGGACTTCCCTGGTGGTCCAGAGGCTAAGACTCCAACCTCCCAATACATGGGGCCCAGGTTGGATCCTTGGTCAGGGAACTAGATCCCACATGCCACAACTAAGACCCAGTGAAACCAAATATATACACATAAATATTGAAAAAAAAAAAGATATAACAAGGGGTTCCCTGGTGGCTCAGGGGGAAAGAATCCACCTGCCAATGCAGGAGACACACGTTCAACCCCTGGGTCAGAAAGATCCCACATGTCTCGGAGCAACTAAGCCTGTGCACTTCAACTATTGAGGCTGTGCTCTAGAGCCCTTGCTCTGCAACAAAAGAAGTCACCACAAAGAGAAGCTCGTATACTCTGATGAAGAGTAGCCCCTATTCACTGCAACTAAAGAAAAGCCCAGGCAGAAATGAAGACCCAGCATGGCCAAAAATAAATTATTAAAAAAAAGAAAAATGATATAATGAATTTACAGTAGGTCCTTGTTGGTTATCCATTTTAAATATAACAGTGTGTACATGACAATCCCAAACTCCCTAACTATCCCTCCCCTTGCCCTCAGTTCAGTTCAGTTCAGTCGCTCAGTCGTGTCCAACTCTCTGCGACCCCATAAACTGCAGCACGCCAGGCCTCCCTGTCCATCACCAACTCCCGGAGTTCACTCAGACTCACGTCCATTGAGTTGGTGATGCCATCCAGCCATCTCATCCTCGGTCGTCCCCTTCTCCTCCTGCCCCCAATCCCTCCCAGCATCAGAGTCTTTTCCAATGAGTCAACTCTTTGCATGAGGTGGCCAAAGTACTGGAGTTTCAGCTTTAGCATCATTCCTTCCAAAGAAATCCCAGGGCTGATCTCCTTCAGAATGGACTGGTTGGATCTCCTTGCAGTCCAAGGGACTCTCAAGAGTCTTCTCCAACACCACAGTTCAAAAGCATCAATTCTTCGGCGCTCAGCCTTCTCATCTGAGTTAAATTCACCCATTCCAGTCCATTTTAGTTCGCTGATTCCTAGAATGTCAACGTTCACTCTTGCCATCTCCTGTTTGACCACTTCCAATTTGCCTTGATTCATGGAGCTGACATTCCAGGTTCCTATGCAATATTGCTCTTTACAGCATCGGACCTTGTTTCTATCCCCAGTCACATCCACAGCATAAATTTGTTTTCTAAGTATTTGAATATCTTTCTGTTTTGTAAGTTAAGTTCATTTGCATCATTTCTTTTTAGATTTCACACCTAAGGGATGTCATAATATATTTCTCCTTCTCTCACTGTAAACTCTTTTTTTTTTTTTTAGAAAGAAAATGATGGGGAAAATGTCACAGAGGCAAATGTTAACAGGTTTGACTATCTAAGCCTTTTAAAACATCCATCAGAGGGATTTTGTGGGGAAGAGGCAGCTGTGACTGAAATAGGACATGTCTGTGACGGGAGGGAAAGAGGCCACTCAATCTTGACGCTTCCTTCTTCCTCAAACTCACCTGCCTCTGAGCATCACCAAGGTGTTTGCATTCGGCCTCCGTCTGTGGCCTCATCTCCTTCCCCGAAGCCTCATCTTACTCCCGCCACCATTATCTCTCACCTGAGCTGCTGCCTCCACCTCCTAACTGGTCTCCCCACTTCCACTCTGCACCCCACAATCCTTTCTTCTCACAGCAGCAAGAGTGAGACTTCTAGAGTGTAAGTGAACCCTTCTTAATACTCCTTATGTACAATCCAAACTCCTGGATGTGGCCTGGCCGCTGCCCACCTCCCGCCTAATCCTCAGGCGCTCCCCATTCTCCTCCCTGCACACTCCCCTCTCAACCCTGGCCTGTCCTCGGTTCCATCTGAACTCAGTACTCTTCCCTCTACTCCCTTCTCCCCTGGTTTCTCATCCCCCGTTCCTCAGCCTGGGTCACCTGCACCCAAACCCAAGCAGCTCCCTCTCTCACAGTGTGTTTTTCCCCCGAATGTATAAATATTTGCTATTTGTTTTCTCCTTTCTTTACTGCTCAACTCCCCTGAATAGTCTAAGCTCCTTGAGAGCAGGGACCACTCAGTCTTCTTGTCTACAGCAGCTTTGATACGCAGCACAGTGTCCAGCCTGTAGTAAATGGTCAATAAACAGTCACTGAGTGTAATGCATGCTAAGACAAGAGCAAGAGGGGCTCCAACTTTGGGCCTGCACTTTAGAGGCTCCTGCTGCGGCCCTCCCATGCTCTGCCCCTTCCTATAGGAAGCAGAGAATATGTGTCCACCAGGCTTCTCCCCTCAAGTCCATGTACCTGGGGTCCTAGAGTTCCTTTTGCAATGCCCCTCACCCTCTTCCACGGCCTTCAAGGGCCTCTTTCCTGGGCCCATCATCCCAAGGACAGGTTGGCTCACCTATGTGTGCATCCCTAGGCCTGAAGTCTGGGTGTGCAGTGGAACCTAGATGCGCTTGCTGAGGCAGTCACAAGCATGCCCCCGAGACCCTGTGCGGGACGGGGTAGAGGTGCAGGGTTAGAAGAGGGGGAGGCCAGCCCTGCCTCCACCTCCGCATTCTGGAGAGAAGCTCTTAGGAGTCCAGGAACTCTAAATTACAGCCAGGACCTCCTGGTTGTTCTGAAGGTCTATTTCTCAAGGTAGGAGGATAGTCTATATGTATGTACATAGATATTTAAATGTATTTTATTGAAGGATAGTTCATTTACAATGTTGTTTCTGCTATATAGCAAAGTGATCCACACATACACACACAGATATAAATATATATATACTTTCATTTATTAATTATTTATTTATAATAGAAGGATAATTGCTCTACAGTATTGTGTTGGTTTCTGCCAAACATCAGCATGAATCAGCCATAGGTATGCGTATTCTTCTCACATTCTTTTCCATTATGGTTTATCACGGGATATTGAATATAGTTCCCTGTGCTATACACTAGGACCTTGTTGTTTATTCATTCTATATATAATAGTTTGCATCTACTAACCTCAAACTCCCAAACCGTCACTCCCCATGCCCCATCCCTTGGCAGTCACGTTTGTTCTCTTTGTCTGTGAGTCTGTTTCTGTTTCATAGATAAGTTCAATTTTGTCATATTTTAGATTCTACATGTAAGTGATACCATATGTTATTTGTCTTCCTCTTTCTGACTTTCTTCACTTAGTGTGACAATCTCTAGGCACAGTGGATAGACTATATTTTATCTAATAAGTCTCTTAGCTTGACTTATGACTTCTACTTATTTAATTTTCTTTTCAAATGATAATTTTACTTTTTAATTGAAGTATAGTTAAATTACAATGTTTTATTAGTTTCAAGGATACAGAAAAGTGATTCAGTTATATATATAAAACTGAGTATATATATGTATATATATAAAACTGAATGTATATATATATATAAAACTGAATCACTTTTCTGTACACTTGAAACTAATAAAATATTGGAAATTAACTATACTTCAATTAAAAATAAAAATAAAAAATAAAATTATCATAGGAATAATTTGAAATGAAAATTAAATTAATAAATAAAAGTGTGTATATATATATATATATATATATATATATATATATATATATATATAAAACTGAAAAGTGAAAAGTGTTAGTCACTCAGTTGTGTCTGGCTCTTTGCTACCCCATGGACTATAGCCTGCCAGGCTCCTTTGTCCATGAGATTCTCCAGGAAAGTATACTGGAGCGTGTAGCCATTCCCTTCTCCAGGGCATCTTCCCAACCCAAGGGTCAAACCCAGGTCTCCCACATTGCAGGCAGATTCTTTGCTGTCTGAGCCACCAGGGAAGCCCCATATAAAAAACTATATCTATATATATAACCATACATATATAACTATATATATAAGACTATATGTTAAAAAAGAATATGTATTATTCTTTTTCAGATTCTTTTTCGTTATAGGTTAATACACAATATTGAATACAGTTCATTTCCCTGTATTGACTGGTAATTCAGTTCCCTATATTGACTTATAACTTTTAAATGTTAGGTATATGGTCTATGGACGTCCATTTGCGCTCCTGCCCTGGGCCTGGCTGGGTCAGGCACAGGCATGGCTGAATGAATGGACAGTGGCTTCTTGGGGCTGAGCTCTCCTTCTGTGGTTAGGGAGTGGGGACACACAGAGTTGGAGCTCCATTGAAACTTGACTCTCAAATCTCTGATGCCTTGATAGGAGGGGAGGAAATGAAAAACTGTTGTTTCAAAGCTGACGTTAATCCATTTTCACTCTAGGGAAACTGCTTAAGGGGACTTTTAGTTATGCAAATATAGAGCAGAACTACCCCTCTGAAAGGGAGATGCCTCTGGCCCAGTGGCCCAGTGGTCTAATGGCCCAGGAGCACCACTTCTGGTCAGATAATGTTGATGGTCTTTGTTGTAGGCAGAAAGGCATCTCTTCAGATTCTATTTCCAAAAAAAAAAAAAAAATTTTTTTTAATATAAAGTGTAATGTATACAATAATATTAAATGAACAATCATGTGTCAGATATTATGATAAGCACTTTACATGGATTATCTCATTCATTTTTCATGATACCCAATATTATCATCTTCATTCTATAAATAGGGAAGCTGAGGTTCATAGTGTTTGAGTAATTAGTGCAGAGGTCATGTAATTAGCAAGTGCAAAGCTGGGATTTGAACCTTCATCTGACTCCAGAGACAGAACCACCTCTATCAACCTCTGGAATTGTTAATAATCCTCTACTGTGGAATGCCCAGACTAGAAGGGTGTCCTCAAGACTGACTCAGACAAGCAGAGCAAGAGAAGCCATCATTTTCTATGAGGTGAGTGCTAACTGGAGTCATCCTTCTCACTTCTAAACTTGTTTCTTGACCCAAGACGGAGAAGGTGGAACCACTTTACAAGGGCATAAAGATGCAACGGGCAGGAAGGACCCAAGGCCCTTTCCCACTCTGGGGCAGGCCAGGAAGAGCTGAGCCCCACCCAAGTGATCAAGCCAAGTTCAGAAGGGTGATGTTGAGGACAGCTTCAAGGTGATGCTGATAGATCTAGAGCATCTCCCAGAAGCAGAGGGCCCACTGGACCGGGGCAAGTGGCCAGAGTGACTGCTGAGGTGATCCATTTCAGCAAGTCGAAGGAAATCTGAAAGCACCTCCCACAAGCAGCCTGAAGCCACCTCCTGGACAGAGCTGCCCCCTTGATGCAGACTGGGGCTGGGCACTGTATTGGAGACCTGCAGGTCCAAAATAGAGGGATGAATGTCCTTATCCTTTTGGGTATGGAGGCCTGTAGGACTCAAGAGAACTTTTGTTTGTAGATTTGGCATTTTTTCTTTAAGCTTTTCAAACCACAATGTTAGCAGAGCACAAATGCCGCCTGCCTCCTATCTACTCAATTTGCACTTTTGGGGAATCCAGGTCGGAGGTTGAGCAAAGAAGCTGTAATAACTCCATCCTCTCCCACCCCTCCTCCAAGAAAAGAACCCTGCCTCTTTGTTGCAGCTCAATGGTTGCACTTTTATCGATACTGCTTAACATTATGTTGTAAGCTGTTGGTTCATATTTAGCTTGTGGTTGACCTAAACCACCAGATCTTTTTCATACAAACTGCTGTGAGGCCAGTGTTTCCCAGCCTAAGCTTCTAGTGCATGTGCAACTGATCAAAAATAAAGTAAAATGTAAATGCAGGGCATTTCACTTGTTAGTTTTATTTGATTCTGGTCTGCTGAACTACTGTAAATATTTTACTCTGTCACCTTTTATAATAATCCCTTTGCAGCTTTGTATCATCTGCAAAACTGGTGAGCATCAATCACTTTGTAGTTCAGTTCAGAAAATTAATTATAAAATATCATTAATAATTACTAAAAATGATAAATAGGGCAAAAACAGAGCCTTGTGGCATAGCATGACATTGGGGGTTCTCATAGTGTGGTCCACAAATCCTGGAATTCCCTGGGACCCTTTCAGAGGATCTGTGAGATCAAAACTATTCTCATAATAATGCTTAAATGTCTTTATCCCTCTCATTCTATCATGAACAAACCTTGAATTTTCCAGAGGTTACGTGATTTATGATATTGCTCTAGACTATGCAGAAGTAGTTATGAGAATCCAGCTGTCTTTCATGATCCAGATGTTAAAGAGATTTGCAAAACTGTAGAACAAAACCACTCTTTTTTCACTATATTTTTTTCTTTTTGGAAGATGTAACCATTTAAAATTAAAAGTTTATATAATATAAAATATAAAAACAAGGACCTACTGCATAGTACAGGGAGCTATATTCAATATTTTATAATAACCTGTAATGGAAAAGAATCTGAAAAATAATATGTATATATGTATATAAATATGTATAAAAAATGATATGTACTGCGGTTCATGGGGTCACAAAGAGTCCAACATGACTGAGTGACTGAACTGAAATGAACTGATGTGTATATATATGTTTGTGTTTATATGTGTGTGTATATATATATGTATATATATAAAACTGAGTCACTTTGCTGTACATCTGAAACTAACACAACATTGTAAATCAACTATGCTGCTAAGTTGCTTCAGTCATGTCCGACTCTGTGCGACCCCAGAGACGACAGCCCACCAGGCTCCCCCGTTCCTGGGATTCTCCAGGCAAGAACACTGGAGTGGGTTGCCATTTCCTTCTCCAATGCATGAAAGTGAAAAGTGTAAGTGAAGTCACTCAGCAGTGTCCGACTCCTAGCAACCCCATGGACTGCAGCCTGCCAGGCTTCTCTGTCCATGGGATTTTCCAGGCAAGAGTACTGGAGTGGGTTGCCATTACCTTCTCCGTAAATCAACTATATTTCAATAAAGAAAAAATCAAGTCTTGTAGAGCCTGTCCTCTGCAACGAGAGAAGCCACCACAAATGAGAAGCCCACACACCACAACTAGAGAAAGTCTGTGTATAGCAATGAAGACCCAGCACAGCCAAAAAAAGTCTAAAAAAATTGTTTAAAGGTTACGTAACATACAATAGATTTATTATTTTTTTAAAGCAATTAATAAAACATTTAATGTATTTTATTCATTTTAATTTCCAGTACAATAATTTTCTATTGAGAGATATAATCCACATAAAATGAAAGTTCTGAGAGTCCTCAAAAATTTTAAGTGTCAAGGGATCCTAAGACTACAAAGCTCAAGAATCACTATGTTAGAGATATCCTTCCAGGCTGATAGCAAGCCCCTACTCTATGAGTTGTCATAAATAACGTGAAGATTTGCAGAATTTCCCCAGCACTTTTCTTCTAAGGCAGAGGCAGTGTAGTCAGGCAGACACTGAAGGTTAAAGAGACTGGAGCTCTAATTCTGGCTGTGTCACTACCCAGCTGTGTGATTCTGGGTGCTGTGCTTAGTCACTCAGTCATGTCCAACTCTTTGGAACCCCATGGACTGTAGCCCAGCAGGTTTCTCTGCCTATGGGGAGTCTCTAGGCAAGAATACGGGAGTGGGTTGCCCTCCCCCAGGGGATCTTGGATCTTCCCAACCCAAGGATCAAACTCAGGTCTTCTGTATTGCAGGCGGAGTCTTTACCATCTGAGCCACCAGGGAAGCCCATGATCCAGGGTAAATCCCCTCATTTCTCTAGAGAACTGTTTCCACATTTGTAAAATGAGGAGCTTTATGGGATTGACTTTAGGGTCAGTTTTTCGAAAACTAAAGTGCTTCAGGGGGAAGGAGGAAGGGACAGGTATTTATTCTTCATTTTACCAATAAGGAAGTTAAGGTCAAAGATGTTAATGAGAAAGAAATGCTCAAGGACATGTCTTGAGCTGGTATCAGATTCCGGATTGAAGTTGGCATCCTTGTCTTCTGGGCTAAGACTTGATGCATTCAATTGGTGATATTAATAATAATAGTATTTGCATGTATATAGCATTAAAAATAAATTCATATTCTGAAACAACTCCAAATTTCTAAAAGTTGGACAGACAGAAAGAACTTTATAATTTTCGTGACTATGGGAGCCAGCCTCTAAGGTGGCCTGCAATAATCCTTTCTTCTGGTATTTGTGGGCTTGGGAGTCTCCACCCACATTCAATAGTGCTGACCCATGTGACCAACAGAATATTGGCCAGTAAGCTGAAGCAATAGGGTGTGTCATAAAAGATGTTACAGCTTCTATCTTGCTCTTTCTTAGATTGCTGTAGGGGTACCTAAGATTGCTCTAGGGAAAGCCAACCCCAGCATTTTGAGGAGGACACATAAGCATCCCTGTGGAGAGCCACATGTGATGAAGAACTGAGTCATCCTGCCAACAAGCAGCACCAACTTGCATTCATGTGGAACACAAAGGAGATCAGAGGTCTTTGCAGACTAGAAAATGACAAAGGCCGAGCCCTAGGATAGAGCAATGATGGTATACTGCTGGGCCTGCCAGCTAAAAGAAAACTGCGTTGGATGGTCTCTTCTAAAAGGTATGGAGTAAAAAGCACTAGTCAAATCAATAGCAAACTAAGTACCATGGGATACGTTGATTTGCTTTAGTGGAGAAATCATACTTAGAACAGCAGTTGTGATTGAGTCATCAAGTTTGGATAATCCATTGTCATTCTCTAAGTTCCATCAGTCTTCGGAGAGACAAATAGGTGATCTGAATGGTGCATATGGTAGGAATAACTACCTCTGTATCTGTCAAGACCTTGTTGGTGACACTGATCTCTTCAGTCCTTTCAGGAATGCAATACTGTTTTTGGTATGCTGTTTTAGGAAGTGGGCACAGTTCTAGCGACTCCACTAAGCCTTTTCTTTTCTTTCTAAAAAATATGTATTTATTTGGCTGAGCTAGGTCTCAGTTGTGGCACATGGGATCTTTAGGTGCAGCATGTAGAATCTAGTTCCCTGACCAGGGATGGAACCTGGGCCCCTTGAATTGCAAGCAGGGAGTCTTAGCCACTGGACTACCAGGGAAGCCCAATGGACTTTTTCTGTCATGATAGCTTTTACTTCCTGGGTCAGGGGAATGTCTACCAGTTGCTGGTTTTATCTTCTCAGATACCTGCTGAGTATATCTAAGCTGCAGTATATATCCATCTATGTATTCTGGAACTGAGGAAAAATAATGGGATGGTTTCTGGGAACAACTGGGCTTGTTGTGATATGAAGCTAAGCCAAAACTCAAGATCATCTGACTTTCCTAAGCCCGTACATTGACAATGAATCACAGTGGCATTTTGAGTCTCCAGGGATTAGTATCAGTTCAGAGCCAATGTTCAGTAATCCCCTAAAAATCTGGTTATCTCCCCTTCCTAATGCACAGTTGCCATGGTAAATGGCTGCAGGTTCCTTCAGGAGAAAGGGTTGGTAGGAGATTTACAGTGTGACTTTTTGGCAATAGAGCAGGGTCCTTCCTCAAGTGGTCTCAGTCTTCCCTCATTCCAAGAAGTTGGAACTGGCTGCTATCTAAGAACTGGTTGAAGGGCTCTTGCTCTATTGTTAGAAGTCAGATTTCTGATCATAACTAGAGTATTTCACTCACAGTAACCAAGTAAAACTTCTGCCCCAGGGACACTCTGATCAGTTAGCTGCTGCTAAAGCTCTGTAGGCCAAACCACTTTGATTCCTCTTTGGGCTCTCCTGCCCATTAAAGTAACTACACTAACTTGTCTAGGTTACTAAATGCCTCCACTTTGCTTCTGACACCTGGTAGCCTGTCATTCCCATTGAGTTAATTCAGGAAGTACGTTCTGATGACTGTGTTCCCCACCACCATGCCTGCCTTTAGAGAAAAACCACTGTAGCCCTCTTCAAGGATGCTGGTGTTCTAACCAATGTCTGTCTCAAAACCCTGGTGAAGGGAGTATCTTCTGGATCCTACCCAGGAAGACTGCACATTGGTTTTATGTTATCCACCTACTCTAGTGTTCAGAATACTTTCCTCCTCCATACTGGAATTTCTGACATCTCAGCTTCCTTCAAGGAAAGCCCTTTTTGGATTTAATCAAACTATTAGAGCTATTCCCAGCCAGCATGAGCAAATACATTAAATCCAGAATCTCTGTTTAGTGTACTCCTGTAAACACATTCAGCCCAATCCACAATAAATATTCCTTCCATCCTGACCTGACACCTTTAGGGTCCATCCTCACGTATTTTCTCTGGCTTTCTGTCCATATACATTGGCATCAGAGGGGGTCTGGATGAAAGGTAAAGAGTATCGTTTGTACTATTCTTGTAATTTTCAGTAAGGGTGAAATTCTGTCAAAACAAAAAGCGAAACGGTATATGAACTGACAGACTTTCGATATTCTTTTAGTGTGTTTGGTGCTCTCTCATGGGTCATGCTGGGGCCTGCTGGCACTTTAGCGTGTTTGGTGCTCTCTCACGGGCCGTGCTGGGGCCTGCTGGCACTTGAACCAGGTCACAGATCTAGTAGAGGTGGTGGGCTTAGGTTTCTAGGAGGATGAGCTGCCTGCGAGCAATGACTTCTGGGGAGATCATTACAGGTTCTTCAGGTAAAAGAAGAGTAACTTCATTTTTACTGCCCAGGGAGGGTCAGCAGAACTTAGAGGTTAAGGTCTTTTTAGTTTCATCAGAATCTGCCCCTGTGTCCCCATCCTAAGATTCAGGATCTCATTCCTTCCCAGTCAATGTCTTATTTTACATGAGACCCTGCTTGGTTATGAATTCAATTTGTATGGAAATTCAGTTCCCTGCCAAGTGAAAACTGAGGGTTTCGTTATCAGAAATCTTGACCCTGAGGCTACAAGAGATAAAAGTTTCCTCCATGGCAGTTAGAGAAAGTTTTTGGTCCCTTTCCCAGATTTTGGGCTGGGAATTTAAAGGCCTAGGTTCATTATTTTCTTTCTCTGAACTCTCCAGCACACTTAGAAGCAACCAGCAAAGCTCACCGTTTGCACTAAAATGTTCTAGGACTGCAAATATTTGGTTACTCTAAGGTTTGCCTTCCATAGTCATTTATCACAGTGAGCTTTATCTACAAGTGGGAATTAAGTGACTGCTTTGCCACTGAATGCCTTGGAACACTGATGGCCCCTTTCCCACTGGCAATAATCATTAATGTGTTTAAATTTCATTAGATTAGAAAACCAATTCCAGATCCCCATCCTTAAGAATCTATTTCCCTGAGACCACAGTCAGAGCCAGTAATGAATCAGTCAGGAAAGCTTAACCACTGTGAATTATGAAGAAGTTTACTATGGGAGGGACTTCCCTGTTGAGTCAGTGGCTAAGATTCTGTGCTCCCAATACAGGGGGTCCTGGGTTTGATCCCTGGTTGGAAACTAGATCCCACATGTTGCAACCAGCTGAGTGCCACAAGTCAGAACCTGCAAGCTGCAACAAAGGTCATAGATTCCATGTGCTGCAACTAAGACCTGGCATGGCCAAATATTAAATATTAAATAAACAAAAGGCACCTCAGCCAATCACAGCGCAAGACTGTTAATAAAAGTGTACTTTTCTATGGGAATTAGAGCTTACACAGTTTTGGAAAGAGCTGGAGAAGTGAAGGGCCAACAGAGAATCAGGAAGGGAGTCACAAATATGGGAACCCCAGCACATCCGGCAGACACGGGACACTGATGGGGAAGCTCATGAAAACTGCCACCTCTGCAGGGTTACCAGCAAGTGTCTGGAGGTGGGCCCAGGGCCACTGTTGGTCAGGAGGGTCAACAATTGGGAAGCATTTCAGGACTCTAAGAAGTGCAGAAGGGGACAACAGAGGATGAGATGGTTGGATGGCATTACTGACTCAATGGACATGAGTTTGAGTGAACTCCAGGAGACGGTGAATGATGGGTAAGCCTGTCGTGCTGCCATCCATGGGGTTGCAAAGCATCAGACGTGATGTAGCAATTGAACAACAACAAAGGAGAGCAAAGCGAGAAGAGGCTTGAGCTCATTTTTAACACTTGTTTCTAACAGTTACCACATCTAACCACAATGACCTTCAGAGAACCATACTTTGCTGCTTCATTTCTGCCCTCTGAATCTCGTGCCCATCCCTCATTTGACTAATTCTAACCTGAAACCATCCAGGGAACAGGATTCTGGCAAACACAGCTCCAGCTGAACCAAGTTCTCACAGTACAAATCACTGCGGTACTGCGCAACGTGTGAGCCTGGATTAGATCCTGGACTGGGGAAAAACAACCCATAACAGACATTTTGGGGGACTCCCCTGGTGGCCCAGTGGTAAGGATCCTCTTGCCAATGCAGGGGACATGGACTGGATCCCTGGTCCAAATCCAGGAAGATTCCACATGCCTTGGGGGAACTAAGTCTGCTCGCTACAACTACTGAAGCCTGCACAGGCTAGAGCCCATGCCCTGAAACAGAAGCTGCCGCAATGGGAAGCCCAGGCGCTGCAACTAGAGAGAAGACCCTGCTCGCTGCAACTAGGGAAAGTCCGAGTGTAGCAGCAAAGACCCAGAGCAGCCAAAACTAAAATAAAAAAGACATTTTGGGGATATTGGAATGGTTTCTATATAGACTAGCTATTAGATGATTAAAAGGGACTAATGGATGTTTTTCTGGCCCTGATGTGCGACTTGTGGGGATTTTAGTTTCCCGACCAGGAATTGAACCTGGAGTTGTGGCAGTGAAAGTCCAGAATTCTAACCACTAGACCATGAGGGAACTCCCATAAAAGAGATTATGTTAATTTTTATGCTTGATCATGGTACTGTGGTTATGTAAGAGAATGTTATTATTAGGACTAGCTGCTTAAATATTTAGGGGTAAAGTTTTCAATGGTTTAGCATTTATTTATTTTTATTACTTACACCTCAGATAGATGACACCACCCTTATGGCAGAAAGTGAAGAGGAACTAAAAAGCCTCTTGATGAAAGTGAAAGAGGAGAGTGAAAAAGTTGGCTTAAAGGTCAACATTCAGAAAACGAAGATCATGGCATCCGGTCCCATCACTTCATGGGAAACAGGTGGGGAAACAGTGGAAACAGTGTCAAACTATATTTTGGGGGGCTCCAAAATCACTGCAGATGATGACTGCAGCCATGAAATTAAAAGACGCTTACTCCTTGGAAGAAAAGTTATGACCAACCTAGGTAGCACATTCAAAAGCAGAGATATTACTTTGCCAACTAAGGTCTGTCTAGTCAAGGCTATGGTTTCTCAGTAGCCATGTATGGATGTGAGAGCTGGACTGTGAAGAAGGCTGAGCGCTGAAGAACTGATGCTTTTGAACTGTGGTGTTGGAGAAGACTCTTGAGGGTCCCTTGGACTGCAAGGAGATCCACCAGTCCATTCTGAAGGAGATCAGCCCTGGGATTTCTTTGGAAGGAATGATGCTAAAGTTGAAACTCCAGTACTTTGGCCACCTCATGCAAAGAGTTGACTCATTGGAAAAGACTGATGCTAGGAAGGATTAGGGGCAGGAGGAGAAGGGGACGACAGGATGAGATGGCTGGATGGCATCACGGACTCGATGGACACGAGTCTGAGCGAACTCCGGGAGTTGGTGATGGACAGGGAGGCCTGGCGTGCTGTGGTTCATGGGGCTGCAAAGAGTCGGACACCACTGAGTGACTGAACTGAACTGAACTGAAGTGACTATGGTAGATTGTTAATCATTGCTAAATCCAGGTGGTGGATCTGCAGATGTTTCAACTTTTCTGTGTGTTTGAAATTTGTAATAATTAAAATATTAAGGAAAAGAAAAGACTGCTGTGGTCATTACTTCCTCTGGAAACCTTTCCTGCCCATCTCCCCTCTTCTCCTCCAAGGTGGTTATATTGTTTCTTTTACTCTGCAAGTACCCCAGATGTAGCATCCAAGCATTTATCACGTTGTACTTTAATTTCTTGTTTTCTCATCTCTCTCCCCCTCTAAACTTTGAAGTCTTTAAAAGACACAGGTGGGACTTCCCCAGTGGCCCAGTGGCCAAGACTGCATGCTCCCAATGCAGGGGTCCTGGGTTCCATCCCTGGCCTGGGAACTAGATCCTACATGCTGCAGCTAAAGATCCGACATGCCACAACTAAGACCTGGTGCAGCCAAATAAATATTTTTAAAAGGAAAGGACATAGCTGTCTCTGGTCTTTAACTCTTCTAATGTTTCTTCCTGTTTCTGACACAGAGTAGGTACTCCCTTAATCTTTATTCACTCAAGAACAGAAGAAAGTCTAATTGAGGAATTCCTTCAGAGATACCATCAAAGTAAGGTTCAAGTGAATCGAAGGAAAGCAAGGTTTTGAGTTTTAGATATTTTTTTTCAAATTACAGAAGTAATACATGCAAGTAAAAATAATAGAGTAGTAAAGTGAAAATGAAATTATTGTTTCATTCCTGTTTTATACATATACTCCAACCCAGGAGTCAAGAGTTTAAAACGTATCCTTCCAGAACCATTTCTACGCAATTATAAACACCCACCCACCCCCACCCCGCAAAATGTTGCTTGGTAACTTAGTTTTTTCCTTAACTTGATGATACACATCCTCGTATAGATAGATCTACATCATTCTCTACACAGGCTACATTGTATTTCGTTGTATTCATATGCACTTACTTATATAACAACCGCATTTAAATAAGCATGTAGACAGAGGGACAGTTTCTGCATGAAACCAGTACAGTTGACCAGGGGTCCCCAAACTCCAGGATCTAGTGCCTGGTGATCGGAGGTGGGGCTGAGGTAATCAAATGCACAATAAATGCTAGGCCCTTGAATCATCCCGAAGCCATCCCCCCTCTCCCTGGTTCCTGGAAAAATTGTCTTCCATGAATCTGGTCCCTAGTGCCAAAAAGTTTGGGGATGGCTGCCCTACAAAAAGGGATTTGGTAACTCCAGTAATCAAAGGAGTAGGAATAGCTCTACGTTGAACTATGGGTTCAGAGACAGGGTAAACTGGCTAAGAAGGGACTTTACCAGAGTCTCAGCTTACAGAAAGACTTGGCCTTTTCAAGGAATAAAAGAGAGAGCAAGATGATAATGATCAGAGTGTGAAAATGAACTGAGCCAACTGACAAATGTGTGGCTACGTAAGCCCCTAATCTGCATCCCTTGACACCTTCCCAGTAAATTAACGAAGTCCTTCCCGCAGACTCAGCGCAGCCACCAGGGAACAGGTAAAAGCGGCCAGCGTATGGGCCTGGTTCATCTTGGAGGAGAAAGTCCCCCAGGTTTCCCAGTGACAACAGAAAGTTACTCAAACAAGTGTTGACGAAATCCTACCAGAGTTTTGTTTCGTGGGCCTTTCTGATCTCATCTATTGGGCCCCTCCACTGCTTTCGCTTTCCCTACTTGTTCCTCATGCACAAAAACAAGCTTGTTTTGTCCTGTAGTTCGCCCTCCTCTTTAAGCTTCCTCATGCTCCCTAACTATCCAATCTTATCTCCCTGTAAATTTCTAATGCGACCTTTTGTTCCACTTAGACTGTTACAGTGTCAACAAAAAGATGCTGGAATGCACTGAGGGTGTTACAATGTGTCGTACCATCTCAGTGGTGTCGACCTAAACCAAAGCACAGCATGATCCCATTCACATCAATTTACCTTCACTGCCATCTCAAAAGTGTGTGTTTGGGGTTCTTTCTGCTGCTAACCGCAGGTATTCACATTCTCTCCAGCAAGAATGTTGACTTTCATTCAATTAAAAAAAATTGTTTTAATGTTTATTTATTTCGCTGAGCTGGGTCTTAGTTGTGGGCACTCAGGATCTTTGATCTTCATTGTGACATTCGGGATCTTTTCTTTTTTCAGTTGTGGCATGTGGGATCAGTTCCCTGACCAGGGATCAAATCTGGGCCCTTCCATTGGGAGCTCAGAGTGTTAGCCCTTGGACCATCAGGGAAGTCCCAAGAATGCTGACTTTTAAGTACTAAATATTGATAGCATTACCTCTCAATTTTTAAGATGATTTTTTTTTGGCATTTAGTTTGTGTTAACTTTTTAGAGTGTTTCTCATTATCAAATGTCTGTATCTGATAGAGATCATGTTAACATGTTATTGAAGTACATAATCTTATCACAATATGTTGGTTCATAATAATAATAAATGTACATTTATTATTACATTGCTTTTTTGTAGCAAGCCTCTGAAATGTTTAGTATAACTTCAATACAGAGAACTGATTATTACTAAGATCACTCACTGTTATTTAAAACATGTAAATAAAGTGTTATGAAAAATACAGAACAGTTTATAACATCAAGAATTCCTGGGGATTTTTATTTCTTATTCCCAAATCCAGAAGGTTGTAAGTTGATAATTTTTGAAGCCGTTCATATCGTGAAGGGCTTCATAATACCACTATATGTTGTCATATGTGTTTAGATTTTTCTATAATAAAAAGTAAAACAAAATTGGATCGTGCTACATTCCTGCCTAAATTTCAAGGGCTTTCTAGCCCCTTTAGGACAAAAGCCAAAAGCTTTTAAAGCCTGCATAAATTTAACCCTTTCAGCTCTCTGGCCCCAACTCATCTCATTCTCCCACTACTTTCCAGCAATGGTAGCCTTCTTTCAGTTCCTCAAACTTACCAAATATTTTCCTGACTCAAGATCTTTGTCCATTCTGTTCACTCGGTGTAGAACACTCTTCCTGGCCCTATTTCCCTGGTTAACTCCTACTTATCTTTAAATATGAGCTCCTGGGCTTCCCTGGTGGCTCAGTGGTAAAGAATCTGCCTGTCAATGCAGGAGACATGATTCATGGTTCATGCCACAGAGCCATTGAGCCCCTGCACCACAACGGCTGAGCCCGGGCTCTAGAGCTTGGGAGCCTCGGCTACTGAGGCCCAACGCCCTGGAGCCCGTGCTCTGCCACAAGGGAAGCCACCGTAGTGAGAAGCCCAGGTACCACAACCAGAGAGTGGCCCCTGCTTGCCACAACTAGAGAAAAGCCCGCACAGCCACGAAGACACAGCACAACCAAAAGAAAATAATAAATAAGTGAATAAATAAAATCTCTTGGGGGCTTTGCTTGGAGCAACCTCCCCTACCTTGCACCACCAAGTCTAAATGAGGTCACCCGGTGATAATCTTACACAATTTCTTCATAGCACTCAACACACTTTGTGTTGAATATGTCTGTTCATTGCTTATTGTTTAAATGGCGATCTGCCTCAGTACACAGTAAGAAGAGACAGTATGTCTGTTTTTCTCACCCCTGTTTTGCCTGCACCTAGCATAATGCTTGGTACAAAACAGGCCTACAGAAAATATGAGTTTAAACAATCCCGACTGTGCAAGGGAGGTAGACATATAACATTTAGAAAATAAAGTAAAATTGTTCTTAATGAATATACAACAGCTCTCAGTGATCACCAAGTTTTTTGTACTGCTCACAAACATGTTCTAGAATCTCACCCAAGATCAACAATGAGCTTGCTTTTTGTTGTTTCTGGAGTCTGCCTTTCTTCCCAACAGCTTTAATTAAGCCTAAAACAGATCCTTCAAGGTTGACTGAGAAAAGAAAATAAGCATAGGAGGCCTAAGAGACACAGCAACCAACGGTAATGTGTGGACCTTGTTTGCCTACAATTTGAAGTCTGACTCTTGTCCCAAGATTTAGTTTGGGGCGCAAGTAAAAAAGATGATTTTACTATAGATCTTATAGATTTTTAAAGGATAGCAATGAAAATACGAAAAACCTTATTCCAACAAAAATTTGGCAACTTAGATGAGATGGAGACAAATTATAACAACTGACTCAGGAAGAAACTAAGTACTTGACTTGTCCTATATCAATCAAATAATTGAATTTGGAGTGAAAAAAAAAATCTTCCCTTAGGCCCAGATAGCTTCCTTGTTAACAGAATATGAGTAAATGGAATTCAGCAAGTAAAGAGGATAACACAGCATTCCCAAGTTTGGTTTGAAATCAATTAACGTAACTTACCGTGTTAATAGAACAAAGGAGAAAAGCCATATGGCTATCTCAATAGAGGCAGAAAAAAGCATTTGAACAAATTCAAAATTAATTTGTAACAATAGCTACAAAACACTCACCAAGTTTTGTTTTGTTTGTTTGTTTTGTCCAAGATTTACTATGTATGTAGACTAACTTTCATGTGATTTCACTGTGCACTGAGTCTTCCTCTACAGCCAATCCTGAGGGAGTCAACACACAACCTTGAACAAATATTTGTGAGAAAGGAGAGAAAGAGACAGGGTGTGACTTTTAAAAGAATGACATAGCTGTTGAGGATACAATATAAACTGGTTAGAACCAATGAGGCCCAAGATGGCGGAAGACTCGACTTCCAGTTGCCTTGAGCCTCATTATACATTCATTGTAATATATTACCATATGCTAAAATGCACACCCATAGTTGCTGTGACAGTTCCAAGGCTGAACATAAAAAGCCAAAAAGTGGGCAGTGGCCCAGTTCCTGGAAATTCCCAGTCATTCCCCCAAATAGTTAAAATAATCTTTCCACTTTTTAGCCTATGAAATGACCCAGCCCAGAAAAACTAACCACTCTGGCACCTGGAGGCCTCATGCCTCTGAGTCTGCTGACATTCTGTCTGTGGAGTGTGTGTATCCCTTAATAAACTTGCTTTCAGGTTGGTATGGCTTGCTCTTGAATTCTTTCCTGTGTGAAGCTGAGGACCCTTACTTGGCGGCCTGCCCCAGGAACTCACCCAAGACCTGGGACATGACCACCATCCTCTTGTGCCCCATTCTCTTGCAACATTTGAGTGCCTATAACAGGTTAGTTATGTTCTAGGAGCCGAGGATACAGATGTGAACCAACAGAAGAAGTCCCTACCTTAAAGAGTTTGGAAATAGGTTTGATTTTATTAAAGGTTCTAGGAGAATTCTCTTTCCTTTCATCCTACCCAAAAGGCTTCTGAAAAATCAGATCTGTGCCTGTCTGCAAAACTCCTCATTCCATGGGACTGCCCCCGTGGCCCCGTGGTCACACTCCTTGCCTCCAATGCAGGGGGTGCAGTTTCCAACCCTGGTCGGAGAACTAAAATCCCACACGTTGTGTGGCCAAAAAAATGAAACAAAACAGAAAGAACCCCCTGAAAGAGCCCCATGATAACATAAATAAAAACCATATATATAAAAAAAAACTTCTCTTCCCTCCCCAATTCTCCAGAATTTCTCTTAGATTATGGGGTAAATGGGCTTTCCAGGTGGCACTAGTGGTAAAGAGCCCACCTGTCAATGCAAGAGACGTTTAAGAGACTCGGGTTTGATCCCTTGGTTGGGAAGATCCTGGAGAAAGGCATGGCAAACCACTGCAGTGTTCTTGCCTGGAGAATCCCATGGACAGAGGAGCCTGGTGAGTTAGTCCATGGGGTCGCAAGAGTTGGATGCGACTGAAGTGGCTTAGCACACGCACACATACATGGGCTAAATAGTGACTGGTCCTACAATTTCTTTCAGTGCCCTAGAAGTAATTTACTGGGGTTTGGAGTCTTTAAAATGCAAAGAGGTTCACTGATTATCTTTCCCGTATCTTGGACTTCAATTCACATTTAACTCCGTTGTCTTTAGTGGAGCTCTACATAGGAGATGCACGTTTTTCTGTCTGCCACTTGCAAATCTGGAACTTTATGCCTGAGCACTAGTTAGTGATCCTCTTGTTCTAAATACTTTTAAAAAACAGCTTTATTGAAATATAATTCATATACAATTCAAAGGGTTTTTCTATTTAAAGTATATAACTCAGTATTTCTTAGTATATTCACAGTGATCTAATTTTAGAATGTTTTCCTCTCCCCTTAAAGAAATCCCATACCTACTGGTAATCAGTCCTAAGCACTTTTAAAGTGGCTTTATGACTAATCTTAGCTGGTTTTCTCAGGCCTCATCCTAGGGGTGGTCTTCCTCCCTGGCTTCAGTGTCTCTAGGACTACACTCGTAACTGATGCACACATTCTCTCATATGCATATTTGAACTTGCCCTTCTTCTATTTTCTTCCCTTAGGATCATAGTGGATGTTTTCTTCACAATATCCAGCCCACCTCCCCCACTTATGCAGTGGCAAACATATGTTGGAGTTCCCGCTCCGGTGAAAAGAGATTCTGACTAACCTGCACTTAAAATCTTTACTTCCTCTGTACTTTTCAGTTACATGAGTCAATAAATTTCCCTTATTAAGTCAGTTTGAGTGGGCTTTTTAAATAAAACTGATTATGGGATCCTACTTACCTTATTCACATTAATTTTTAACAGCTTTATTGAGATAGAATTTTTTAAGATACAATTTATGTACATATGACCCATCCATTTAATGTGCATACACAGATGGATGGTTTTTAGTATAACCACAGAGGTGTGTGACCGTGACTAGAATAAATATTAGAATACTTCCATCGCTTTTAACAGAAACCCTATACGCAGTACCAGCCACTCTCCATTTCTACCTGTGGTGGGCTTCTGACTTCCACAGCTATAAGATAATAAATGGCAGTGATAGAAAATGAATAGGCAAATTAGAAAGAATGACATTTGTAATTCTTCTCCAGAGAAATGTCTATTCAAGTCTTTGCTCATTTTTCAACTGGATTATTTATCTTTTTATTGTTGAGTTATAAGAGTTCCCGGCTTCCCTGGTGGCTCAGATGATAAAGAGTCTGCCTGCAATGTGGGAGACCTAGGTTCAATCCCTGGGTCAGGAAGATACCCTGGAGAAGGAAATGGCAACCCACTCCAGTAGTCTTACTGGGAAATCCCATGGACAGTGGTGCCTGGTGGGCTACATTCCATGGGGTCGCAAAGAGTCAGACACGACTGAGTGACTAACATTTTATAAGAGTTCTTTATATATTCTGGGTACAAATCCCTTATCAAATAAATAATCTGTAAATATTTTCTCACATTCTGTAAGTTGTCTTTTCACATTCTTGGTCATGTTCTCATCTGCAAAATATTTAATTTTTATAAAATCCAATTTATCTATTTTTCTTTTATTGTCTATGCTTTTCGTGTCATATTTAAGAAGATTTTGTCTAACCGAAAGTCATGAAGATTTACTTCTATGTTTTCTCTTAAGATTGTGTAGTTTAGCTCTTACATTTAGATCTATGATCTAAATCTTTATGTGTGGTGTAAAAAAGGGGTCCAACTGCATTCTTCTGCATGTGGATATCCAGTTATCCCAGCACTGTTCATTGAAAAGACTATTCTTTCCCCCACTGTGTTGTCTTAGCACCTTGTTGAAAGCTGATTGGCCATAATAGGAAGAGTCTATTTCTGGACTCCCAAGTCTGTTCCTTTGGCTCCTATACGGCTCTCCTTATATCAGCATTACCCAGTCTTCTAAAATTTTTTTTTAAACTAATTAACTTGGCTGTGTCAGATCTCAGATGCTGCATGCAGGATCTTCACTGTGTTATGTGGGATCGTTTGTTGGGCTCCAGAGCAGGTAGACTCAATAGTTGTGGCACTTGGGCTTAGTTGCCCCATGGCATGTGAGATCTTAGTTTCTCAACCAGACTGGAGCCAATCAAAAAAGATATTCAACATCCAAAGATATAAAGAAGAAGTCACAACAAGATGGCAGGAGGGGCATACTTGTGATGTAATAAAGCCCATATTCCCACGGTGGGCAACCCATAAACTCGTGGTGGTTTAGTCGCTTCAGTTGTGTCCAACTGTTGCAACCCCATGGACTGTAGCCCACCAGGCTCCTCTGTCCATGGGATTCTCCAGGCAAGAATACTGGAGTGGGTTGCCATTTCCTTCTCCAGGGGATTCTCCTGACCCAGGGATTGAACCCAGGTCTCTAGTATTGCAGGCAGATCTTTTACTGACTGAGCTACAAGGGAAGCCCAACTGGAAATCAATTATATTGCAGAACTTCTCCCATGGAAATTAGAATTGTGAGCCCCATGTGAGGCTTCCTAGTCTAGGGGTCTGGCATTAGGAGGAAGAGTGCCCAGGGCATTTGGCTTTGAAGGCCAGCAGGGCTTGATTGCAGGAGATCCTCAGGCCTAGGGGAAACAGAAATTCCACTCTTGGAGGGGGCACATAGAGTCTTGCCTGCACAGAAACCCAGGGCAAAAGCACTGACCTCATAGGAGCCTAGGCCAGGCTGGTCTCAGAGGGTCTCCTGGGGAGGACCTAATTAAACTTAAAAACTTTTTGCACAGCAAAGGAAATCATAAACAAAATGAAAAACAACCTACAAAAGGGAGAAAATATTTGCAAATGATACTACCGATAAGAGATTAATTTTCAAACATATGGTTTTTACAGTTCAATATAAAAAAACCTCAAACAACGCAATCAGAAAACGGGTAGAAGATCTAAATAGGCAGTTCTCCAAAGCAGATATGCAGATGGTCAACAGGAACCTGAAAAGATGCTCCATTTTGCTAATTATTAAAGAAATGCTAACCAAAACTACAATGAGGTATTACCTCTCTCCTGTCAGAATGTCCATCATCAGAAAGTCTACAAATGGGGGGTTCCCTGGGTGCCTCGTGGCTGGGATTCCAGGCTTTCACTGTCATGGTCTGAGTTCAATCCCTGGTCGGAGGAACTGAGATCCCTCAAGATGCACAGCCCAGTCTGAAAAAAAAAATGCATTCAATCTTTCTCTACGCAAAAAGAAAAGTCTACAAATAATTAATGCTGGGGTAATAAATGTGGAGAGGGTGTGGAGAAAAAGGAACCCTCCTACACTGTTAGTGGGAATGTAAACTGGTGCAGCCACTATGGAGAACAGTATGGAGGTTCCTTAAAAAACTAAAAATAGAGCTACCATATGATCCAGGGATCCCACTCTTGGGCGTATGTCCAGAGAAAACTATAATTCAAAACAGATACATGTATTCCTATTTTCAGAGAAGCACTATGGCAATGGCCCCCCACTCCAGTACTCTTGCCTGGAAAATCCCATGGACGGAGGAGCCTGATGGGCCGCAGTCCATGGGGTCGCGAAGAGTCGGACCCGACTGAGCGACTTCACTTTCACGCATTGGAGAAGGAAATGGCAACCCACTCCAGTGTTCTTGCCTGGAGAATCCCAGGGACGGGGGAGCCTGGTGGGCTGCCGTCTGTGGGGTCACACAGAGTCGGACATGACTGAAGCGACTTAGCAGCAGCATACACTATAGCCAAGACTTGGAAACAAGCTAAATGTCCGTCAACAGAAGAATGCATAAAGAAAATGTGGTGTGTGTATGTGTGTGTGTGTGTGTGTGTATGCCTATATATATATAAAATAAAATATTATGCAGCCATAAAAGAATGAAATACTGTCATTTATAGCAACATGGACCTATAGATTATCATACTAAGTGAAGTAAACCAGATAGGAAAACACAAATATCATATGATATCACTTAATGTGGAATTCAAAAAAAGATACACATGAACTTATTTACAAAACAGAAATAGACCCACAGACATAGAAAACAAACTTATGGTTATCAAAGGGGAAGGGGGAGGGGATTAGTTAGGAGGATAGGATTAACAGATACACACTACTATATATAAAATAGATAGCCAACAAGGACCTACTGCACAACACGGGGAACAACACTTAGTATTTTGTAATAACCTATAAGGAAAAAGAAACTGAAAAAGAATCTCTATCTACCTGTCTGTCTGAATCATTGTGCTGTACACTTGAAACTAATACATTATAAATCAAAATACTTCAATTGAAAAATATTCAAAAGAAATCAAAAATTAAAAAAAGAAATCAAAGCATTTCCCCAATTTACTAGAAACTATGCAAAGCATCTTTTCTAATGATTGCATTAATGTTCTACTGTGGGAATAAACTGAAATGTATTAAACCAGTTTCATTTTTTGGTACCTAAGATGTTTCTATTTTTTTCAGCCTCGTATATAACACTGAATATTTGTAAATAACTCTTTGTATATATTTTGGATAATTTTTTAGGATAATTTAACAGGAAAATACTTGATATGCATCACCAGATTATTTCTCTAAAAGCAGTATCAATTTGCCTTCCCATCAGCAGGACATAAGAATAGCCTTTGCATTGCATGCTTGCCAGCACTGGATAGTCTTTTTTTTTCTTTTCTTTTTTTAACTTTTGCAAGTTTTGATAGATAAAAAATGGTACCTGGTTTCAAAAATTTGCATCTCTTTTGTTATTAGTGAAGTTGTGCATTTTCCCACGTGTCTTTCAGCCATGCATGTTTCCTCTTTTGTGAACTGTTCACGTTCATTTACTTTTCAGGTGGGGTCCTTGACCAATTCTGACCAATTACTTTGGATCCTAGCTTTCCTGTTCCTAACCACCCTCTTAACACACCTGGGTCATTTGCTCAGAATATACAGAAAGTGGCTTTCTAAATAAAGAGGATATTAAATACATAGATATCTAGAAATGGGCTTTTCTTTGTGAAGTGGAGAGATTGAAAAAGTGGGGTCAGAGTACAAATATCCATTTCTGAAAGGGCTATTTCTGACCAGATTCAACAGCCTGAAAAATTGACAAATGTAGCCTTGGGCAAAACACCACGGTCTTGAGAATTTCCATTCTCAAAAATCTCCAAATTTAAGTTCCCATTGTCTTACATACAACCTTAAATTTAAGTGCCTTAAGACTGCGGTAAGGATCTAAATGTGCTTCCCTGGTAGCTCAGACAAAGAATCTGCCTGTAGTGCACGAGACCCAGGTTTGATCCCTGGGTCAGGAAGATCTCTTGGAGAAGGAAATGGCAACCCACTCCACTATTCTTGCCTGGAAAATTCCATGGACAGAAGAACCTGGTTGCAAAGGGCTGAGTGACTAACACACACAGAAAGATCTAAACGGTCTTGTATTTGGAAAACATTTGGTATGAGGTGCCCTGCAAAAGTGATGCAAAGTCATTTTCTATTTATGCCCAAGGCAGGAAAAGAAAAACTAAACACAAACTGTCTTAGGACAGGTATGGTTTAAATATCAATAAGGATGAGCTGGTTGTCAGCTGAGTGAGTTTCCAGCTCAGATCATTGAGAAAATCTGGTTATTTTGTAGGAAGAAATTGAGAATTTCTTGATAACTTTTTGGATATAATAAGCATGTCCTATGGGAGACAGGGATGGGTTACTTAATCTGGATTTCAGCTGGCCTGTGGAAGGCAAAAGAGTATGATCTCAGAGAGCCATGACCTCATCACGTCATCCACCCATATCTAAATTAGACCAGTCTATTAACATGCAGGAATTCTGGGCCTGAGTGGGAATCCCACAGAAGTCACACTACAACGTGAAGGTTAAGGGGGAATACCAGACCGGAACCTGACATTTCATTCTGCTTCCCTGGCAGGACCTTTTCAAAGAAACAAGAACTGAAATGTAGCTTGAGCTGGCATGCAAAGCAGGCCGCTATTTCAGTCTGAATCATGAGTAGGGGCCTCAGTGGGCCTTGTGAAACTGAGGGGCAAAAGAAAGCTGAACACCAAGGCAGGAGCTGCACGTGATTAAAAAAATTGAAACGGTCTGGGTGACCGGACAGTTCCAAGCATTAGCACCCTGGGAACCAGGCCAGGAAGCAGAATTTCATAGCATTTCCTTTCTGACTAGAATCGTGCACCAGTGGTATTCTCTCTCTCTTCTCTTTCCCAAGATTCCTGCAGTTACGCCCCTGATCTGCCGCAGGACTGCAGGACGGCAGGTCTCAGAACTGTTTGGCCATGTACTGCAGCATTGCCACGTCACCTGGTGCTCTGCCCCTCCCCCCCGCCCAGCCCAGGGTCACAGCAGCCTGCGGGGTTGCCAAGGAGCTGGCATCACCCAGCTCCAGAGGGCAGACCAGTGGCCGAGGTGGCTAGCCACGTCATCTGCAACCCAGAGTGTTTATGTTCCCTGCAGTCCAGCAACGCAAGAATCTGTCAACAGCCCTCATATTTATTCTGCTTTCTTGAGCCTTCAAGAAGTGAAGAGCTGTCATGAAAACAAAGCAAAGAAAGCTCTGATGGGGAAAAGGTTCAGGCTGCCTTCTCGAATTGCCTCTCCTGCCTTTTTCTGCTAAGTCGTTTTCTTCCCTTTCTCCTGCGTGTCTCCTCTGATGGAAAGCCTTCCTTAACTGTAGCTAAGACCTGCTCACTCAGGTTCCTGTTCATCTCTCCTCTGACCATCAAAAAGGAGTTTTCATTCAAGGTCAAGTTGCCTCCTAACCAGCTGAAAGAGTGTTTAGAGAAAATAAATGGATTTTACTATTAGCTTAAGTTAACACATATGTCTTCAGTATATAGTAAGCTGGGAAAGACTGAAGGCAAAAGGAGAAGGGTTGAGGGGGAGGTGCAGAGGATGAGATGGGGGGCAGAGGATGAGAGGATGAGATGGTTGGATTCAACGGACATGAATTTGAGCAAACTCCAGGACATAGTGGAGGACAGAGGAGCCTGGTGTGCTGGTGTCCACAGAGTTGCAAAAAGTATGACATGACTTAGCAGCTGAAAAACAACACAGAGTAAGCACCAAATGTATTTAATTTAATTGATAATATCATAAGGCTTTCCAGGTGGTGCTAGTGGTAAAGAACCCACCTGCCAATACAGGAGACACAAGAGAGTCAGGTTCAATCCCTGGGTCAGGAAGATCCCCTGGAGGAGGGCATGGCAATCCACTCCAGTGTTATTGCCTGTAGAATCCATGGGCAGAGGAGCCTACAGTCCATAGGGTCCACAGGCAGGTTACAGTCCACAGGCGAGCTACAGTCCATAGGGTCACAAAGAGTCAGACATGACTGAGGCGACTCAGCATACACATGTACTTGACAGCCAAGGCAATTTTAATTTTTGTATCATCTATGCACATATCATTATTGAAATCCCAGGATCTTTATTTAGACTGACCTAAGTTTAACTCTAGGCTTTACCACTTAGCCCAGTTGTGTCCTGGGCTTCCAGGTAGCTCAGATGGTAAAGAGTCCACCTGCAATGCAGGAGACCTGGGTTTGATCCCTGGGTCAGGAAGATCCCCTGGAGAAGGAGATGGCAACCCACTCCAGTATTCTTGCCTGGAGAATTCCATGGACAGAGCATGTGACCCTGTACAATTCATTTCACTTCTCTGAACCACTTATCACATGAAATGAAGATCCTAATATGCCTCATAAGGCTTTTCAGAAGATTATGTACAAGAGCCTCTTGTTCACACTTGTGAACAGTTAAGCAGCAGCTCCATTACTATGTGTACATGTTATTTCATACCTTCTCTCTGAACACCTCTGCTTCGTGACCATGATCTCTGTGAGGGTGGTGCCAGGCTCTACCACCTGAGTTGGTGGTTGTCCAGCTGATTGATCCTACATGCATCATGCCAAGAAAGCTGAGATGCAGTCTCATGGTACTTGGGGTACCTTCCCAGGTGGTGCTAATGGTAAAAAAAAAAATCTGTCTGCAATGCAGGAGATGCCAGAGACACAGATTTGATCCATGGGTCGGGAAGATCCCCTGGAGGAGGAAATGGCAACCCACTCTGGTATTCTTGCCTGGGAAATCCTATGGACAGAGGAGCCTGATGAGCTATAGTCCGTGGAGTTGCAAAGAGTTGGACACAACTGAGCACATACACAGGAGAAGGGCCTGGACCACTGATTTTGAGACACAGGGTTAACATCTGCGTAGTGAACCAAGCATGCTACGCCAGGCCATGAGACATAGTCGTGAAGTTTTAGGAAACTCAATTGTTTGATTATTTGATTATTCACCCACATATTTACTGAACATCTGTTATGTCGGAAAACATACAAGTTCTCTTTCCACCTAAGCTCAGAGTTTCATTATTTAACCTAAAGAAATAATGGGGCAATTTAACTAATTTTCATCGGCAAGCATTTCAACTATGTAAGGGAACATTGTGGTTTATTAAAATAAACCAGAACCCTTGAAGCTTAGCTCTTGAGAGAAAATATCTAGATAGAATAACTGGCTGACCAGGGTCTTGACTCTGTCCCAGGTTCCCCCTCCTTCAAGTTTCCTTTGTCTTCTTTCTTTTTAATTGAACTATAGTTGATTCACAATGTCGTGTTCGTTTCTGTGCTATCCGTAGGACCTTGTTGTCTATCAATTTTTCTGCGTCTTTGCTGTTTCCTTTCTAACCCTCTGGCCCAAGCATAGATTATAAATCTTTTGAGTACTGATGAAATCAGCCGGAGTACTCACAAAATACTCTATTTAAAAAAAGTATGGGAGGGGCTTCCTGATGGCTCAGTGCTTAAGAATCCACCTACCAATACAGGAAACACAGGTTCAATCCGTAGCCCGGGAAGAACCCACGTGCTGTGGAGCAAATGAGCGCATGCGCCACAGCTATTGCGCCTGTGCTCTAGAGCCAGGGATTTGTAGCTACTGCAGCCTGCTCGCCCTAGAACCCCTGCTCCACAAGAGAAGCTACTGCAATGAGAAGCCACACATTGAAACTAGCTCCTGCTTACTACAACGACAGAAAGCCGGCACACAGCAATGAAGAGCGAGTGCTGCCAAAAATAAATAAATGGATTGAAAAAGATAAAGAACAAAAGGACATTCTTGAAAACAATATGAATCATCGTCATGACTTCGGACAATTGGTGGTATTTACTAAAGCCGATCACAATCATATACATGCAAAGACTCAGCAGGTTCATTCCTAGGAATGTGCCCAAAGTGCATTTTTTGTGTATATTTGTTCATTAAAACCATGTACTAGGACGATAACAGCAGTATTATGTGTAATAGCCAAATATTGGAAACAACCTAAATGTTCATGAAAAGTAGAATAGATAGTTAGGGTATCTTTACACAATGGAATACCACACAGCACAACAAACTACACCTCAAGGTAAAAAATGCGTGGATCTCACCAACACAGTGTTGAAAGTTAAAGCAGGCACAAAAGAGGATCTGCTGTGCGGTTCTGTTTATCTGCATTTCCCAAACAGAGAAATCTGGGGTGTTTGCAATCAAGTCATTGTCACTGGAACTAGTGACAACAAAGGGCACAGGTAACTAGTCCTGGAGGGCTAGTAATGCTCTCTCTTACTGATTTAGGTTCTGGTTACAGGGGTGGAAATTCACTGAGGTGAATTCATTCACTCACTTATTACTTCTGCACTTTTCTATGTATACAGTATATCTCAATAAAATGATGTTTAGAAAATAGTATAGAAGAGTCTGATTTCCTGACCCTTTTCTAGCTAACTCATGAGCCTGGTCTGAATGATCTGTAACCCACTCAGACTGGGCAAATACTCAAGCACTTTGCATATGTTCCTGTTTCCTCTGTCCCCTGAACACTCACTGGGAGCAGGTGTGCTTTTATTTCCCACCACACAAGAGCTAATGTCTAGACAGTTGTGTCACCTTGGTGGCTTAGCTTACTATCCCCCTGGGTCCTCTAGTCAGTTTCTGTTTCCCAAATGAGGGATTTTCCCGACCTCAGAAAATTGGTAGGACTACGATGAGTGATTCAACGAACGTGTGTGTGTGTTCAGTCACGTTAGGACTGCAGTCCACCAGGCTTCTCTTCCATGGGATTTTTCAGGCAAGAATACTGGAGTGGTTGCCATTGCCTTCTCCAGGGGATTGTCCCCACCCAGAACTGAACCTGCATCTCCTGTGTCTCCTGCATTGCAGATGGATTCTTTACCCATTGAGCCATCAGGGAAGCCTGATTCAATGAATAGGCGTATCTTTGGGGTGAGATCCCAGCCCCTGTATCTAAGCATGGCTATGCCCCTAATATGGGCTTCCCTAGTGGCTCAGTTGGTAAAGAATCTGCCTGCAATGCAGGAGAGTCAGGTTCAATCCCTGGGTTGGGAAGATCCCCTGGAGAAGGAAATGGCAACCCACTCCAATACTCTTGTCTGAAGAATTCCATGGACAGAGGAGCGGGGCAGGGATCGAAAAGAGTCAGAAATGACTATGTGACTTTCACTTTTTCATGCCCCTACTATAGACACAATAATAAAGTAATCCTGTAATAAAATAATTATTATATTCATGCCATGGTTTCTCCCCTTCCTTAGGAAAGAAACTTTATGAGGCCAGGAATTTTGTTATATTCACTGCCTTATTTTATTATACTCATGGCTGCTATAGCCCTAGCACACAGAACAGTCCCTGGCACATAATAAGCACTCAATTAAACTGTTTTGGGATTTCCTTGGTGATCCAGTGCCTAAGACTCCCAGTACTGGGGGCCTGGGTTCAGTCCTTCCTCAGAGAACTAGATCCCACATGCTGAAACTAAGAGTTTACTTTCTACAACTGAAAAGATCCTGCATGCTGCAACTAAGACCTGGCGCAGCCAGATAAATAAATAAAAAGAAATATTTTTTAAATGTTTTGAATGAAATAATTACTTTCAAAGAAAAGAAATACACACAGAGGATGAGTGTGTGTTCTAGAATTAGACTGCTTAGGTTCAAATCCTAGTTCCACCACTTGCCAGCTATGAGATATTGGACAAACTATTTCTTCTATTCATGCTTCATTTTTCTCATCTGTCAAATGGAGGAAGTACTAGTATATCGTTTTCTTAGAGTTTCTATGAAGTTTAAAGAACACATGTAAATATCATGTATAGAAACAGCTTGGTGACCACTATGCCAAAAGTGGGCTTGTCCTATCTCTTAAAAATGCAAGAAAATCGAAATATTCTGACCATCTGTGTGGCATACAATAGAATAAGTAATGAATAGAAATTTAAGAAAAACAAAATAAATGAAGAAAACACTTAAAAATGTTAAAATTCGAGATCCAAGCAAGATTTGTTTTGTAGGTACAGACAAGTTTAACCTAAAATTTGTATGGAGTCCTAGAGCTAAAGCTGAAGTTGCTCAGTTGTGTCTGACTCTGCGACTTCATGAACTTTAGCCCACCAGGCTCCTCTGTCCATGGAATTCCCCAGGCAAGAACAGTGGAGTGGACGGCCATTTCCTTCTCCAGGGAATCTTCCTGACCTAGGGATTGACCGCAGGTCTCCCGCGTTGCAGGCAGATGCTTTATCATCTGAGCCACCAAGGAAGCCAGAGGTAAAGCCAAGAGACTGAGAAAATGCAGACCACCAGGGCACTACTTATTCCTCCTGCTCTAATCCGCTCTTGTACCAGGTCTAATGAGTCCTGTGTCTGACTTCTTCCTGAGGAGGCCAGAAGTCCCATTTGAACAGCCTTCCTACAACAGTGTCCCAATCTAGGTGGCCAAGCGGAAGTTGGCTAGACAAGACGTTGACACAGCGGCCAAGTTTACTGGTGGTGTGGCTGCCATAACTGGTGCGGCTGGTTCAGGGGCTGGCTTTGGAACAGTGTTTGGCAGCTTGAGCATTGGCTATGCCAGAAACCTGTTTCTAAAGCAGCAGCTCTTCTGTTATGCCATTCTGGGCTTTGCCCTGACTGAGGTTATGGGGTTTTTCTGTTTGAAAAAACCCTCCTCATTCTCTTTGACACGTGAGGCTCCATGGAGATTACCTACCCACCCCTGCTTCTACAACTCCAAGCCCGGTGCTGGAGACAGCTAAATTTCAACACTAAATACAATATTTCTCTAAAACAAATAAATAAATAAAATAAAATTTATATGAGGAGGCCAAGAAGCTAGAACAGTTAAAACAATTTTGAAAGAGTCAAGTGGGAGGAATCACCATCTTATGTTAAGGCTTATGGACACATAGATAAATGGAACAGACCAAAAGACCCAGGAATAGACCCACACAACTATGCCCAACTGAATTTTCACAAAGGGACAAAACAATTCAATAGAGAAAGAATGTCCTTTTCAATAAGTGGTGCTGGAGAAATTGAATATCTATAGGCAAAAGAAAGAAAAAGAAGAACCTTGACCTAAATCTCATATCTTATACAAAAGTTAATTCAAAATTAATCATGAATTTAAATGTAAATATGATATCTGGAAAAGAAAAAACCCTAGTTAGAAAAGATACATGGGGACTTCCCTGATGGCCCAGCAGCTAAGACTCTGCACTCCCAGTGCAGGGGACGTGGGATGGATCCCTGGCTAGGGAACTAGATCCCATATACCACAACTAAGTTCACATGCTGCAACTAGAGCCAGCAGCAGCTGAAAGAGAAAAAAGATACAAGTACCCCAATGTTCATAGCAGCACAGTTTACAGTAGCCAAGATATGCAAGTAACCTAAGTGTCCATCAACAAACAAGTGGATAAAGAAGATGTGAAATATACATGTGTGTGCTACTCAGCCATAAGAAAGAATGAAATAATGCCATTTGCAGCAACATGGATGGGCCTGGAGATTACGATGCCAAGTCAGACAAAGACAAATATATGATATCACTTACATACGGAATCTAAAAAAATGGATAGAAATGAACTTATTTACAAACAGAAACAGATTCAAAGACGTAGCAAGTGAACTTATATTTACCAAAGGGGAAAGTGGAGGCGAGGAGGGAAAAATTAGGAGTTTGGGGTTAACAGATACATATTAGCATATATGGGCTTCCTAGGTGGCTCAGTGGAAAAGAATCTGCCTGTCAATGCAGGAGATGCAGGTTTGACTCCTGAGTCAGGAAGATCCCCTGGAGAAGCAAATGGCAACCTACTCCAATATTCTTGCCTGGGAAATTCCATGGACAGAGGAGCCTGATGGGCTACAGTCCATGGGGTCACAAAGAGTCAGACCCGATTCACTGACTGAGCAGAGTACTACAATGCATAAAATGGATACCAACAAGGACCTACTGTATGGCACAGGGAATTAGAGGTTATGCTTGTAATAGCTTATAATGGAAAATAATTGGAAAAGGAATCTATCTATAGCCATAGGACCCAGCAATCCCACTGCTGGGCATACACACTGAGGAAACCAGAATTGAAAGAGGCACATGTACCCTAATGTTCATTGCAGCACTGTTTACAACAGTTAAGACATGGAAGCAACCTAGATGTCCATCAGCAGACAAATGGATAAGGAAGTTGTGATACATATACACAATGGAATATTACTCAGCTATAAAAAAAGAACACATTTGAGTCAGTTCTAATGAGGTAGATGAAACTGGAGCCTATTATACAGAGTGAAGTGAGTCAGAAAGAGAAACACTAATACAGTATATTAACACATATATATGGAATTTAGAAAGATGATAACAACGACCCTATACACAAGGCAGCAAAAGAGACACAGATGTAAAGAACAGACTTTTGGACTATGCGGGAGAAGGCGAGGGTGGGATGATTATAGAGAAGAGTATTGAAACATGTATATCACCAAATGTAAAATAGACAACCAGTGCCAAGTTCGATGCATGAAGCAGGGCACTCAAAGCTGGTGTTCTGGGACAACCCAGAGGGATAGGGTAGGGAGGGAGGTGGGAGGGGTGTTCAGGATGGGGGGACACAACGCACACCTGTGGCTGACGCATGTTGATGTATGGCAAAAACCACCCCAATACTGTAATTATCCTCCAATTAAATTAATTTACAAAGTTAAGTTAAAAAAGGAAATCTATCTACCCATCTGAATCATTTTGCTGTACACCCGAAGCTAACACAGCATTGCAAATCAACTATATTTCATTAAAAAATTAAAAAACATAAAATACGAAAAAAAGTCAATCACTATATGATTCCATTGATAATGACATTCTTGAAATGACGAAACTGTAGAGAGCGAGAGATGGTTGATGGCTGTTGGGTCAGGGATGGTGTGTGTGTTGCTCACAAGTATGAAGTAAGAGCGCATCTGTTGTGGTGGTAGAACGGTTCTTTATCTTGACTGCGGTGGTGGTTCCATGAATCTACGTGGTTTAAAAATTGCATAGAACTACAAACATGTGAAAGGATGCATACTAAAACATGGCAAAAGCTGAATAAGATCCAGAGTCTAGTTTAAACTATTGTTCCAGGTCAATTGCCTGGTTTTCATATTGTGCTACAATTCTATGAGATATTACCATAGGGGAAGCTGAATGAAGAGCAAATAGTAATCTATATCCTACTGCTTCAGCTTTCTGTGAGTCTATAATTAGTTCAAAACAAAAAGTATAAAACTTCTCACAGCACATGATACAATAGTAAGCGCTCAGTGAACATTAACCATTATTCTCTTCTTAATTATTGCCATTATTATTATAAAAGGAGAATTACTCATTCAGACTCTTTGGCACAGATTAGGTGATCAGTAAATATTTGTTAATTAAATGAATGAATGATAGGTATGGAGGAATGATGGAAGAATGATATTAACAGATTTTTAAATTGTGGGCTTCCCTGGTAATCCAGTGGTTAAGAACCTGCCTGCCAATCCAGAGGACACAAGTTCGATCCCTACTCTAGGAAGATCCCACATATCTTAGGGCCACTAGATCCATGGGCCACAATGACTAAAACTACATGCCCTGGAGCTTGTGCTCCACAAAAGAAAAGCTACTGCAATGAGAAGCCCACGCACCGCAACGAAGAGTAGCCCCACCTTGCCACAATTAAAGAAAGCTCAAGTGCAGCAACGAAGACCCAATGCAACCAAAAATAAATAAATAAGGATTTATTTTTTTAAAAAAGATTGGAAGCAGCCTTCAGGGAACTGCTATGCTAAAGGAAAAAACAGACATGAAAACAACTAAACATTTATTTTTAGTTGTGGTTTAGTTGCTAAGTCCTGTCTGACTCTTGTGACCCCATGGACTGTAGCCTGTCAGGCTCCTCTGTCCAAGGGATTCTCCAGGCAAGAATACTGAAGTGGGTTGCCATTTCTTTCTCCAGGGAATCTTCCCAACCCAGGAATCAAACCCGGGTCTCCTGCATTGCAAGAGGATTTTTACCGATTGAACTACGAGGGAAGCCCCTTCATGGAGGTGGTGGCTTTGAACTGAGACTTGGAAAATAAGTTGATGGAGAAGAACGATAAAGAATATAATCAGAGATGAGAATATCAAGGAGATTGAGGAGGGTTTGGAATGCATTTAAAGAGTTTAGTCCTATATTCTGCAGGCAAAGGGAGGCCATTAAGCAGTATATGTAAGATAATTCCAGTGTCAATGTGAAGGGACGGATGAGCATGGAAAGAGTGTAGGCCACCTGTAAATATATAGTCCCTTACTAGGAGATCGGGGTTCCCAGGTGGCACAACAGTAAAAAAATCCATCTCCTGACAATGCAGGAGATGCAGTTTCGATCCCTGGGTTAGGAAGATCCCCTGGAGAAAGAAATGGCAACCCACTCCAGCATTCTTGCCCGGAAAATTCCATGGACAGAGGAGCCTGTTGGTCTATACATTCCAGGGGGTTTCAAAGAGTTGGACATGACTGAGCTACTGAGCACAGCACTAGGGGATTACAATTTAACTCTGAGTTGACAAGATATATTTATGCTAACACATCAGCAGTCACATGTCCATGACCAACTTTTCTCTGGTCTGGATAGACTTTTTAGAAGACTTTTCCTGACCTGTTACAAGAAGGAAGTTAAAAATATGAAGAAGAGTGTTCCAGTCATCTCCATTTTGAATAATATCTATTTTTTTAAAATTCCAGGACTGAATGGAAATGAAATCAGTATACAAGCCCCTTTCTTCAGAGGTAGTTCTTAACTTCCCCCAAACAAATAGGTGTCTTGCAGGAAAAAAATTAAGTATGAAATCTAAAGACAAGTGATCTCTGTAAAGCTAACACAAAGAAAATCTGCAACCAATTAAGGATGTTGTGATTTGGGGATTTGCACTTCTCTTTATTTCTCCACCTGGCCTATTTCCTGTTTCTAAGGTACCTTGGTTGCCATGGAAACATAAACAAACATAACTGTTTTCCCCTAGTTGGACTGCTGAATTCCACCCTGAGCTCTGTCCCTCTGCTTTCTCCCTCATGGCCACTTCCCATAACTCTGCAATTAACCATCACCTTTTCCTGCCAACCCACCTATCCCCTTTCTCTTTGCCCCCTTAAATTTCTCTCCTAATCTCCCTCTCCTGGTGTGATAGCACTCTTCAGTGTGTGATAACTATTTGCCTCCCAAGTTATACATTCTGTGTGGAAACTAACCTCTCACCAATGGGATTGCCTCCTGCAAAGACTTACATTTTTTTTTTTTTTTGTGGTGCTAAATAGATTAGAATTATGAATACTTTGGGTATTGACACTTTGCTTTCTATTAAAACTGTGTAAGTAAATAGCAATCCATTTTTATAAGAAGATGAACAGCACAGAGGTTCAAGGAATTAGTGATATGTATACAAATTGGTGGGCTTCCCAGTGGTAAAGACTCTACCTGCCAATGCAGGAGATGCCGGTTTGATCCCTGGGTTGGGAAGATCCACTGGAGTAGGAAATGGCAACCCACTCCATTATTCTTGCCTGGAAACTTCCATAGGTAGAAGAGCCTGGCGGGCTATAGTTAACGGGGTTGCAAAGAGTAGGACACGCCTGAGCTACTGAGCATGGCGAGGCACATACAAATTGGTACAAAATAGTGATCCAAAACAATGAATGACCTAGATAAAATTAAGAATTAGAGGAAATGGGGGTGGGTGAGAGGGATGCATTGGCAGATTGGGATTGACATATATACACTACAATAGAGGAGAGTGAAAAAGCTGGCTTAAAGCTCAACATTCAGAAAACGAAGATCATGGCATCTGGTCCCATCACTTCATGGGAAATAGATGGGGAAACAGTGGAAACAGTGTCAGACTATTTTGGGGGGCTCCAAAATCACTGCAGATGGTGATTGCAGCCATGAAATTAAAAGACGCTTACTCCTAGGAAGGAAAGTTATGACCCACCTAGACAGCATACTGAAAAGCAGAGACATTACTTTGCCAACAAAGGTCTGTCTAGTTAAGGCTATGGTTTTTCCAGTGGTCATGTATGGATGTGAGAGTTGGACTGTGAAGAAAGCTGAGCGCCAAAGAATTGATGCTTTTGACCTGTGGTGTTGGAGAAGACTCTTGAGAGTCCCTTGGACTGCAAGGAGATCCAACCAGTCCATCCTAAAGGAGACCAGTCCTGAGTGTTCATTGGAAGGACTGATGCTAAAGCTGAAACTCCAGTACTTTGGCCACCTCATGCGAAGAGCTGACTCATTGGAAAAGACCCTGATGCTGGGAAAGATTGAGGGCAGGAGAAGAAGGGAATGACAGAGGATGAGATGGCTGGACGGCATCACCAACTCAATGGACATGAGTTTGAGTAAACTCCAGGAGTTGGTAATGGACAAGGAGGCCTGGCATGCTGCAGTTCATGGGGTCGCAAAGAGTCAGACACGACTGAGCGACTGAACTGAACTGATGTATAAAATAGGTAACTAATGAGAACAGACTATACAGCATAGGGAACTCTACTCATTGCTCTGTGTTGACCTGAATGGGAAGGAAATCCAAGGAAGAGGAGATATATGTATCCATGTGGCTGATTCATTTTGCTGTGCAGCAGAAACCAACACAACATTGTAAAGCAATGGTACTCCAATTAAAAAAAAAGAATTAGAGGAAATGGATTGAGGGGAGCGAAGAAAATCTGAAAAGTTCATAAATGAACTATGTATCAACCATTCTTTCTCCTTCTCATTCTCCTTCTTCTTCTTCCTAATAAAGTCATAACTTGGGACAAGCTGTGATCACAGACATTACATGATATATACTGACATTCCTAATGGGTTGACATATAGATCAGCTGGGGAGGAGATCTGACTGAACAGAAGCTCCTAGAATGTCCTGTAGCAACAGGTGAATCTAATGTCAGAGCTGTGTGTTATATGGGAGAAAGGGTGAAACATGTCATCTTCTGTGATAAGCACTGTTGATATGAAAATCCAAGGAAAACCTTGTGCTTTGTGCTGCCAGGGGGCAGGTCCCACCAACTACACTCTGCTAAAAAGGAAACTGCAAAAGAGAACTCAAAAGATTAAACCCAGATCTCCAGAGAGAGATGTATTTACATACTATACGTAGGTAAAGTGGGTATATTTTTAGCTCAAAAGATCTGGCCAAGCAAGCTTAACGTGAAAACATGAGTATTGTCTTATTTCAATAGACCCACCCAATTCAATATTCTGTCTTTGAGAGTGGAAGTGAAAACTTCATTTTTGTGTAGAATTTATTGTGTAAAAGACTGATTTAGTTCTCATTCTGCACTGCCATGTAATAAATCTACACAATCTTCCCCATGAGATTAACTTTTCTCTAGGACAGAGTCTCTGCTAAATCACCAGCTTCTGGAAACTTCAAGAAAAGTCATTGTAGATGGACAAGTTAAACACATAGGCAAGCACTAATTTTTCAACATACATAAAAATTTGCTAAATTGATAACAATAGGGTAAAGATTATAAAGCAATTTGTACACCAAATGTCTCAGAATACTGCACATCTAAAGTTTTCACGTAGGATTTTAATCGTTTTTCTTATCAGTTTCCCTGCTATTGGCTCCCACTTCTCTTTGCTCTTAGGGTAGAGCTTATTTATGACAGACTGTCTTCCCTTCTAATACAGTTTCTAATCTATTATCAGCAGATGATAAATGCTATTTATATTTGCACTACACTTTAGCAGTTGCAAAATGCTTATGGGACCTTTGCAGTTGACATCATTGTCTATCAATAGCGCTAGGGTCGGGCCTGATCAATCAGAATATTCCATCTCCCTCACCAAAGACTGGTTCAAAGATGGACACATGACCCAAACTGGGCCTATCAAATCTGTCCTTGGATTTTTGTCAGATTGGTCAAGAAAACAGTACTTCTGAAGATTATCTTAATGCTATAAAATCGGCTAAACCTGGAGCTGCCCATCTATCTTACTGCCAAGATCCTAACATACAGAAAAATAGCTGGGAGATGGAGGGACATAGACCTACAACAATATCGTCTAAACATCTGAATCCTAGACTTCTGAGCTTGTATGAGCTCACTCCACCATCCATACCCATTTTTCATTTATCTTTGTTGTGTTTAAACTGGTTTGAGTTGGGCTTCTGAGTTTCTGTCATTTGTAACCAAAAGAGTTCTGACAAACACAAACTTCCCATCAACACTTTGAGATAATAGGAATATTATTATTGGTTTTACAGATTGAGAAACTAATGATTTAGCTCACAAATTAATACACGTCATTGTAACTAGAAAGAGAATTTCAACCCGGGTCTCACATTTCTTAATCTAGTGTTCTTTTTTTTTTTTTCTGTTATATTAAATTCCTAGTAACCAAATGTGTTAAAATTGTATATAAAACAAGGGAAAGTATGCTCTGAGAAAGGGCCCTCAAGTAAGATATCATGGGGTCTAAACATTCAATGCTTCTGGACGGATTTGCTGCAGCCTGACTCCATCCTCTGCAACTCACAGCTCAGAGACTTCCACCATTCAGTGAAAGAATCCAGTCAGTAGGAGCCCCAGGACTGCCTGGGGGACAGATTTTCAAAAGCAAAGACTCTCAAGGACTTCCCTCGGGGACTTCCCTGACTGTCCAGTGGTTAAGAATCTGCTCGTCAGTGCAGGGGACACAGGCTCAACCCGTGGTCTGGGAAGATCCCACATGCTGAGGGGCAATTAAGTCTATGGGCCATAACTAGAGAGTGGCCCCCACCCCTCCCAACTAAAGAAAGGCTGAGAGCAGCAACACAGACCCTAATATAATTATATCATAGTTTTGGTTATTTAGACTTATTAAGATTATGAAATCATTGTCATTGCTGTTTAGTCACTAAGTCGTGCGACCCCATGGATTGTAGCCTGCCAGGCTCCTCTGTCCATGGAATTTTCCAGGCAAGAATACTGAAATGTGTTGCCCAATTTCCTTCTCCAGGTGATCTTCCCAACACAGGGATCGAACTCACCTCTCCAGCGTTGCAGGCGGATTCTTTACCACTGAGCCACCTGGGAAGCCTTATTAAGTCATTAAAGCTTTGTAAATACTGCTCATAAATGAGTCATATAATGTCATATTAGTGTTCCTTTCTTGCAAAACTTTTTGCTTCCTGGAAATTAATAATTATCTTTTCGATTTATTTGTTTGAATGCTTAGTTTTCTAGGTACATATTAATTCAGCCCCAAACATCCCCCCAACTATGAAATCCTCGCTCAATACATTAAGTGCTTTGGATGTTCTAGTGCTTTCGTTTTGGCAACACCTCTCCGGGAGTCACTGGACCCACTCCAATCTGGACTGGTTGTTGCGGCCCCAAGTGCGCAGTGTCTGCCCAGGACTTCTTTTCACCCTCATCCTCAGATTCCCTTCACTTTTTTCTGAGCTGTGTCTTTTCAACCCATGTTTTCCTCCTTGGTTTATTTCTTCATTTTGGTGAAGTATATCCCTCAAAAACCTCCTAAATACAGCCACCATTTCCTGTAGTTGGGAAATTAATTTTAGAAGACTTTGCATGCTTGAAAATGTCTTTGCTTTCCTACGTCATGGATAGCTGGGCTATACTGTGGGGTTCTAGGCTGTAAGTAACTTTTCCCCAGAATCTTAAAGATAGCTCTTCACTGCCTTCGAGTTCTGTGTGGCTGCTAATAGGTCTCAAATCATTTGGATTCCTAAGTCTGTCTCTACGTTTAATTAGTTTTGTTTCCTTTCTCGTATCTGTTCTTCTCTTTATCCCAGATTTTCCGGTGTACGTTGAAGAAGTTATGTTTCTCGTTGTGGGTCTGTTTTCACTTACTGTGCTGGCTCTAGGTGGGACACTTCAATGTGGAAAGTAACATCTTTCAATTCTTTAACTGTTCATCTGATAACTTCCTGCTCTCTGATTTCTCTGTTCTCTTTCTAGAGTACCTATTATTCAGATGTTGTATCCCCTGGTCTAACCCAATTATTATGGGGCTTGTTTTGTTTTTGCTTTTTAACCCCTTTATTATCTATCTTTATAATTTTTTCTGTAAGATTTCCTCAAATTTGTCTTGCAAGCTTTCTGTTATGTATTTTTTTAAAAATTTCTGTTATCAGACAAAGACAAACACTGTATGATTTTACTTATACGTGGAATCTAAAAAGCAAAACAAATGAACAAGCATAACAAACTAGAAACAGTCACAGAATAAACAGGTAGTTGCCAGAGTTGAAGAGGGTGGGGGGAGGGAAGAAATAGCTGAGGGAGATTAGAAGGTACAAACTTCCAGTAGTAAAATAAATGAGTCACAGCCATGAAATGTGCAGTGTGGGGAATGTAGTCAATAAGTGTGCAATATCTTACTATCGTGACAGTTTGTAAGTAGACAAAAAAGTTCTGCTATCATATTTTTTTTTTGGTTGGCATAAATTTCCTTTAATAATTTCTAAATTTCCAATAGCATTTAATTTTGAGGTTTAACGTATGAGGCCAGTATTATGCTTTACAATTTTAGTAATTCTGGATTCCAGGTCAATTAAGATGAAAATAGAAATGCAAAGTTTACTTAAGAAATTTAATTTTCGTCTTCTATAACATCTAAATCTTCATCCTCTTCATCATCATCTTCTGTTTGTTGACCCTTTCTTAGTGGAGAGGTCAATACCTGTCCTGTTCCAGATACACACTTAGATGACAATGATCTCCGAAGAGGTAACTTTGAATTTGCTCTGACAATATCTAAATGGGATGAATAATCTCGTGGATATAGAGAATGTCAGAAAACCTCTAACCTTCTTCAACAATCTTTTGTATATTTTGGTAGGCAGCAGTGTAGACCTCTAAAGCTTTTCTGTGAAGTAACATTTCGATAGTGATAAATTCTGAAAATACAGTCTTTATATCCTTTATTTTCTGCTTTTCAAAATTGTCAGTAATTTCCTCCAGATGACGAGTTTTTCCTGACATCCATTGTCAGTTCAGTTCCGTTCAGTCGCTCAGTCGTGTCTGACTCTGCGAACCCATGAATCACAGCACGCCAGGCCTCCCTGTCCATCACCATCTCCTGGAGTTCAATCAAACTCATGTCCATCGAGTCGGTGATGCCATCCAGCCATCTCATTCTCTGTCGTCCCCTTCTCCTCCTGCCCCCAATCCTTCACAGCATCAGAGTCTTTTCCAATGAGTCAACTCTTCGCATGATGTGGCCAGAGTATTGGAGTTTCAGCTTTAGCATCATTCCTTCCAATGAACACCCAGGACTGATCTCCTTTAGAATGGACTGGTTGGACCTCCTTGCAGTCCAAGGGACTCTCAAGAGTCTTCTCCAACACCACAGTTCAAAAACATCAATTCTTCAGCACTCAGCTTTCTTCACAGTCCAACTCTCACATCCATACATTACCACTGGAAAAACCACAGCCTTAACTAGACAGACCTTTGTTGGCAAAGTAATGTCTCTGCTTTTCAATATGCTATCTAGGTTGGTCATAACTTTTCCTTCCAAGGAGTAAACGCCTTTTAATTTCATGGCTGCAGTCACCATCTGCAGTGATTTTAGAGCCCAAAAAATCCACTGTTTCCCCATCTATTTCCCATGAAGTGATGGGACCAGATGCCATGATCTTCGTTTTCTGAATGTTGAGCTTTAAGCCAACTTTTTCACTCTCCTCTTTCTCTCTCACCAAGAGGCTTTTTAGTTCCTCTTTACTTTCTGCCATAAGGGTGGTGTCATCCGCATAATCTGAAGTTATTGATATTTCTCCCGGCAATCTTGATTCCAGCTTGTGTTTCTTCCAGCCCAGCATTCCTCATGATGTACTCTGCATATAAGTTAAATAAGCAGGGTGACAATAACCACTAGACCATTCAGGTATGACCTAAATCAAACCCCTTATGATTATAGAGTGGAAGTGAGAAATAGATTTAAGGGACTAGATCTGATAGATTGCCTGATGAACTATGGACTGATGTTCGTGACATTGTATAGGAGACAGGGATCGAGACCATCCCCATGGAAAAGAAATGCGAAAAAGCAAAATGGCTGTCTGGGGAGGCCTTGCAAATAGCTGTGAAAAGAAGAGAAGTGAAAAGCAAAGAGGAACGATATAAGCATCTGAATGCAGAGTTCCAAAGAATAGCAAGGAGAGATAAGAAAGCCTTCCTCAGCGACCAGTGCAAAGAAATAGAGGAAAACAACAGAATGGGAAAGACTAGAGATCTCTTTAAGAAAATTAGAGATACCAAGGGAACATTTCATGCAAAGATGGGCTCAATAAAGGACAGAAATGGTATGGACCTAACAGAAGCAGAAGATATTAAGAAGAGGTGGCAAGAAAACACAGAAGAACTGTACAAAAAGATCTTCACAGCCAAGATAACCACGATGGTATGGTCACTCACCTAGAGCCAGACATCCTGGAATGTGAAGTCAAGTGGGCCTTAGAAAGCATCACTACGAACAAAGCTAGTGGAGGTGATGGAATTCCAGTTGAGCTGTTTCAAATCCTGAAAGATGATGCTGTGAAAGTGCTGCACTCAATATGTCAGCAAATTTGGAAAACTCAGCAGTGGCCACAGGACTGGAAAAGGTCAATTTTCATTCCAATCCCAAAGAAAGGCAATACTAAAGAATGCTCAAACTACCGGACAATTGCACTCATCTCACATGCTAGTAAAGTAATGCTCAAAATTCTCCAAGCCAGGCTTCAGCAATATGTGAACCATGAACTTCCAGATGTTCAAGCTGGTTTTAGAAAAGGCAGAGGAACCAGAGATCAAATTGCCAACATCTGCTGGATCATCAAAAAAGCAAGAGAATTCCAGAAAAACATCTATTTCTGCTTTATTGACTATGCCAAAGCCTTTGACTGTGTGGATCACAGTAAACTGTGGAAAATTCTTCAAGAGATGGGAATACCAGACCACTTGACCTGCCTCTTGAGAAACCTATATGCAGGTCAGGAAGCAACAGTTAGAACATCCATTGTAGCTCTTCGTAATTCAGTTTCTGCCTGCGAAATAACATGTCGATCAGATGGGTTTCTCTGATGTGTTCTCTCCAACTGAGTCAATTGTTTAACTTCTCGATTCCTTGCTGTTAATGTTGCTTTGAGATCATCTCATTTCATTTTTACAATGGTTCCATAAGCTTTCAAAGGTTCAATTACTTCGGCTTCAAGTCTTTCAACCTCAGCTTGTCAATAATCCTGACGTTTCACAAAGTTGTCAGCAAAGTTTTTCAGGCCCTGCTTTAAATGAGGGGTCTCAGTAGAGGCATATACGTTGATTTCATTCACCAGGAGGTCAACTTTGTCTCGCAGTCTGGCAGTTTTCTGCACATAAGCAGCAAAGATTTGGCACAGCTCTCCAAAATGTTTCTCCACATTTGTAACAGCATCTTGCAGTTGTCTGCTTCGAGTGTCTGGGTTTTCCAACCTGCATCTCAACATGCTGCCTCACTCACAACTAGAAACCCCGGGCTGGACCCAATGACAGAGTCTGGGCGCCCGGAAGTGTGCCAGGGCACCCATATTTTTAATTTGCAAGAGTTCTGTTTTGTTTGAGCATTTCTTTTCATAGTGTCTGTTCTTGTTTCATTAATTTGATAGCTACTTATTTCTCTGAGGATATTAGTGATATATTTTTAATTTAATTTCTCTTGTTATTGTAAGAAAAGTCTAAATTTTCAAAAAAAAAGACAACAACGGGTTGTTTGGTTTTGCTTTTTGGTTGTGTCATGCAGCATGTGGAATCTTAGTTCCCCAACCAGGAATCAATCCCATGACCCCTAAGTGGAAGCTAGGAGTCCTAACAACTAGACCACCAGGGAAGTCCCCTCAAGAATGGTTTAAAGAAAATTTTTCTTAAATCATTTGAGGGTAAATTGCCAACATGGGTAAACTGCCGATGATGGGTGTCATACCCATCATTCCCAGTACTTGAGTATTTCCTCAAACAAGATCTACCTAACAATATCATTAGAATCAACACATTAATACTGATACATGACTGCCATCTAATCCACAGACCCCAGTAAATTTCTCCAGTCATCCCAACGCTGCCTTTTATAACAGAGGATCCATCCAGGACCATACACTGCATTTATTGTCATATCTCTCTAGTTTCTTTCCGTCTAAAACAGGCATTCCGCTGTTTCTTTGGCTTTCGTGATCTCGACAATTTTTTTACAGGTCACTTACTTGGTAGAATGTCCCACTGCAGGAGTTTCCTCATGACTGAATTCAGGTTATGCTTTTTGGGAGCAAGAACATCATGAAGGGATGATGTGTCCTTATTTCCTCCTATCAGGTAACACTGGAGGCCTGCACCTGCGTGCTCAGTCATGTCCAATCTTTGCGACCTCATGGACTGCAGCCTGCCAGGCTCCTCTGTCCTTGGGATTTTTCCAGGCTAGGATACTGGAGTGGGTTGCCATTCCCTTCTCCAGGGGATCTTCCTGACCCAGGGATAGAACCCATGTCTCTTGCATCTCCTGCAGGCAGGTTCTTTACCACTGGTGCCACCAGTACTGGAGGAAGAAATGGCAACCCTGTCCAGTATTCTTGCTGGGAAAAATCCCGTGGACAGAGGAGCCTGGCAGGCTGCAGGCCATGGGGTCACAAAGAGTGGACACAACTAACCACACACACACACACACACACACACACACACACACACACACACACACATCAGTTAATAGCCAGGTAATAACCAGTTTCAATGTGTCCCATTATTGAGATTGTTTTGATCACCTGATTAAAGTGGTATCTGCTAGGTTTCTCCATGTGAAGTTACTCTTCTGCCCCATGTAATTTAGTAAACATTTTGTGCAGAGGTACTTTGAGACTGTGTATATATACTGTTCCTCTTCAAACTTTTACTCATTAGTTTCTTTGGCTTAATGAATCTTTACTATGATGGTTGCCAAATGGTGATTTTTCACTTTATTATTCCTTTTAATTTATTAGTTGTCATTCTAAAAGTAAGGAAAATTTTTCTCTTCTACCCATTCACTTATTTATTCATTTTTATATCAGTATGGACATATAGATTCCTATTTTATTCAATTTGATTGTCATTATTTATTTGATGCTCAGATTTTGTTAATGAGAGTCCACATCAAGCCCCCTTTATGTTCTTTTGCTTTCTCTGCATTATTCTTTAAGAATCTCTTTATTTCTGACACAGAAAGACGGTCCAGGTTTATCTTGTAACTTTCCCTATCTCATCTCTGGAATCAATCATTTCCTCAGGGGTCCCAGGTTTCTTTTAGTTGAGGATGGTATTTAGACACCAGGATTTGGGCAGTAGAGGTGTTAATTGCCGTTGGAGTATTGTTGTTTCCGGGCTTCCCGGGTGGTGTTAGTGGTAAAGAACCTGCCTGCCAATGCTGCGGACATAAGAAACACAGTTTTGATCCCTGAGTCAGGAAGATCCCCTGGAGGAGGGCACGGCAACCCACTCCAGTATTCTTGCCTGGAGAATCTCATGGACAGAGGTCCATAGGGTTGCCAGCCAAAGAGTCGGACACTACTGAAGTGACTTAGCATGCACGTACGCACACATTGTTGTTTCCAAGCTCTCTCTCATCGGATAAAGCTAGAAAATATGTGTATCCAGAACTCCACTTGCAGACACTTGCCTTTCCCGGATCACAGTCATTCTTATTCTACTTAGATACCCATAACCTGTTTGGGGCCACTGTCATATCCAGCCCCCACCCCATTCACATGCTGTCTTCCCTCCCTTTTGGCTCTAACATATCACACTGGCTATGGACATAACTCCTGACTCTGCTCAAACTCTGATCTCCCAAACTGTATGGCTGCCCCTGCCTCTCCTGGACAAATACTCTCCTTGCCCTGCCCAGGCTCTGACACCAAGCTTGGGCCTATTGCCACCTACCCCTCAATGCTTTGGGTTTCCCAAGCGGTGCAGTTGGTAAAGAATCTGCCTGCCAGTACAGGAGATGCAAGAGACTTAGGTTTGATCCCTGGGTTGGAAAGATCCCCTGGAGGAGGAAATGGCAACCCACTCCAGTATTCTTCCCTAGGAAATCCCATGGATGGAGGAAGAACCTGGCAGGCTGCCGTCTATGGGGTCTCAAACAGTTGGACATGACTTAGCAGCAGCAGCAACAGCAGCCTCAATGCTTGATGGCCTGTCTGACTCATCTGACCTCTAAAACCCTGGCAGGCAGCTGCTGCCGCCACTCCCACGCCCTCTGCAAATATTCTCTTTCCCCTACTTGGGCTCAATACCGCTGTGGAGTCCTTGTCACTCTACTCAGACTTCACCAGCCTGTACCTGGCTGCCAGTGTCCTGACCGCGGTCTCCACCCCACAGAAGTCCTGCTCACCCTGCTTTAATACCACCTCTCCCAACCCCTCATAGATATCTATCTGCTCATTCCCACAGTGTTGGGACTAAATTAGTGAAGGGGAATAGAAGAGAGGAAGACAGGAGGCAGGTTTCTACCTAGTCTGTTTTCTGTAAGTAGTTTTTCTCTATTTGTTCTGGTCTCATCTTCATATAAGAGGGCATTCTCAGATATCCAGTGATTCTTGGTTGTCTAAGTGGGGGTGGGTGGGTGGAGGGGAGTGTTTTGCATATCTTCTGGGTGCTTTACTGATCTTGCAGGTCTATTTCTTCGAGGAACAGCTAAAGGCTGTATCTTTAGGGTCGTGTCTCTTTTACCTGCTCCAGAAACTAGATCTCCAGCTTTCTGTTGGAATGAGGGAAGAGAAGAGAGGTTGCCCAGCCATTTGTGGTCAGTGAGCAATTCTGGATGTCTAACAGCATTTTAACCAGACTCTCAATCCATCTCCTGTTCATAGTCCCTCCTCTCCACAACTTCGAGAGGTACCGATGTCATCAGTTCCTGAGCCTTTGCAAGTTGTGGTGTGGAAATCTAAGTTGCTTCTTGGCTTTCTCTGTCAGTGTAGGAAGCCACTTCCCTGGTTCTGCTAATTCGGTCAACGTTCCTCTCCTCTCTTGTTCTCTTTGTTCTTAAGCAATGTTTTTTTTTTTTTTTTTTCAGTCTCTTTTCTGTCATTTTAGTAGAGTTTCGAAAGGAAGTGGAATTAAATGCATGTTTAATCTGGTGTTGCTTACTGGAACTCCAGTTTGAACTTTCAGGCTTTTAATTTGCCTTCATGACTCAGTATCAAGGTCAAAAGCCCAAATACAGTTTTTTTAAAATTGCATCTTCTTTTAACCCCTTGTCTTTTTAGTTCTTTGTGTTTCTTTCCATTTGGCTGTTCTTACCATTGACCTATTTGCCATCTCTTTCACTGTCCTATAGAATCCTCATTGCAATAGCAACAATAACAGTAATAAACAAATCTTGATTTCTCCCTGTTGATGAATAATTATTTGAGCCAAAGTATAACTTGGGAACAGCTTCTCAGAAAGTGCTTAGAACAGCTCAGCCCATTAAAGGTCAAAATACAGTTATATCAGTTTTTGAGACAGAGGGCTCTATTATTTTAAGTGATGTATTATTGGCAGCGTACACAATCCAGATTATGGGTCATTGTGGCTATAATATTTAATTAAGAAGGAAGGATATCTCCTGAGGAGTTGTGACCCTTGATGAGATCAAGAAAGATGTTATCTCTAGTTAATGTAGATACACAATACATACCAAAGGGAAAGGAGGAAGCTCAAATGGGGAAAGAAAAATTTTGTTTAAATTTATCTTGTCATGACATAAAATATAAAATTATAAAATTTATCATCCCTTAGCCACAGATCAAATTTATCCTAAGGCCTGGTGATTCTTCTTCCTAAATATCTCTAGAACCTACCACTTCTCTTCCTCCACACTTGATTCCCACTCAAACCTTCATTTCTCACTTGGACTGCCTTCTGGTCTTCCTGCTTCTTGCCTAGCTTCATTCCATGCGTCTAATTTCTTTTCTTAAAGACAAATGTGGGGACTTCCCTGGTGGTCCAGTGGCTAAGACTCCGCCCTCCCAATGCAGGGGGCCCGGATTCTATCCCTGGTCAGGGAACTAGATTTCACATGTCACAACTAAGAGCCCATATATTGCAATTACAGATCCCACATGCTGCAACTAAAACTTGGCACAGCTAAATAAATAATTAAAAAAGAAAAAAAGTGTGATTGTGGCTCTTGCCCAGGTCACAGTTTTAAAATTCAAAGTTGGGTGCTTTCAGGGGAGTGTGCACTCTGAGAGTCTTTGTGGGCCCCATTGCTTCCTCTAGGACATTGATTTAGGCCACCTGCCTTCCCCTGAAGGCATTTGAGCTTCTGATTCCCTGCTTAAATGATTTCTCCATTGCCCTCAGGTAAACTACAAACTCTATCTGACCTATAGAACCTGCATGATCTGGCCCTGCCCACCTCTCTCCAGCCTCATCTTTCCCCATAGCTCTGTTCTCTTGCCAATGGGAACTATTTTTATTTCAAATGTGCCAAACTGTGTCTTGCCTCCAGGCTTTGTGTGTGCACTTCTCATTCTCCCCTCCCCATTCATCTGGCTAATTCTGACTCATATCTCTGTCTCAGTTTAAACTTAATTTCTTTTGGAAAACCCTGCCAGTTATGTGCCCCCTCCTGCTGACTCTTTCAGGGAACTCTGTCTACTTCCTCTATAATAGCACTTATCACACATAATTATAATTACCTGTTTATTGTTTTATTGTTCTATCCCCAGAAGTGTCTCAGTATTTCTACATAGGCTGTTCTGTGCTTAGTCACTCAATCAGGTCCAACTCTTTGGGACTCCATGGACTGTAGTCTGCCAGGCTCCTCTGTCCTTAGGGATTCTCCATGCAAGAATACTGGAGTGGGTTGCCTTCCTCCAGGGGATCTTCCCAACTCAGGGATCAAACCCAGGTCTCCTGCATTGCAGGTGGATTCTTTACCACCTGAGCCACCAGAGAAGCCCAAGTTATAAACAATATTTCTGAAATAAAGTTGATCAATTTAATTTAGACCTCTAGGTTTCCATCTTAAATGAATGATGATACCATTAACCAAGGTATATAATACAAGAAGGCCAGGGAGGTTGCAGGGGTTAGACACAGGATGAAAGGCTAGTGAGGCAGCCAGGATAGATATATCTAGTCACTAGATGGGACACAGGCCTGGGGGTTATACAATTGGTGGTTAACAACACACTAAATGCCTGGTGACCTCATGATGGGTGAGATCATCTGCGAAGGAAAAAAAGAGAATCAGGAAAAGTGGAGTCCTTGGGAGTCAGGTGAGGAAGATATGGAGAAACAGTGATTATCCAACAAAATGTAACACTGGAGAGTAACATGTTCCCATGTGTGTTTTATAAATTCCCCCAGGATGTTTGCTGGTATTCTACTGGGAGTGTGAGAGAACAAAGAGAGCTATGGGCAACTGAGTTTGGAAAATCCTGATCTAAATAAATTTGAACAAATTTCTTCTGTGTAGGATTTTACATTGAATATATTCACATTGTGATTTCCTCTGAGGGCAACATATTCATTTGTTCATTCAATTCAACAAACATCTTTTACATGCTAGAATATGGGTCTATTCAGTAAAAATCAGATAAGGGTCCCTGCCCTTAAGAACATGCATTTCTCAGAAAAGTCAGATATTAACTAATTAAACAAATTAACTGCAAGTGAGCTCAATGCTACAGAGTTGAAGCACAGGATGCTATAAAGGTGTTTAATAGGAGGAACAGGAACACACTTTTTCATTAGACCCACTCAAGGGAACAGTGTTCTGTGGAACCAAATTGAGGAAGTGTGGCTGTAGAAAGGTCAAGTAGGCTGAGAAGTGGAGCGTATGTCTGTGGATTTAAAAACAAAGAGGTCATTCATGGTACTAGTGAGAGCTGTTTCACAGAGTGGGAGTGGATGAGGTCTAGACAGACAATCCACTCTTTGGTCAAGTAAGCGAAGAAGCAACAGGGCTGCAGCTGCAAGGGGAAGAGAAAGTCGAGGGTAAATCTTTAGCCTTTAGTCTGAGGAGTCTTATACCTATTTGCAAGTTAAAAGAAAAGCTAGACAGTTTGCACTTAAAATAGTGAGGGCACTCATTCATATATTCACTTGTACATGTTTGGTATATTCTTTGCTCCAGGGACTGTACTAAGCACTTGGGATACAGTGGGGAATAAAATATACGTTGTGTTCCAAGCTCACCTATATTCTAATAGGGAAGACAAACAGTAAACAAGTAATCATGGTGGACTTCCCTGGCGGTCCACTGGTTAAGACTTCGTGTTTCCACTGCTGGGGGCAAGGGTTCCATCCACGGTCAGGAAACTAAGATCTTACATGCCATGCAGACAGAGACAAACAAACACCTCCCCAAACCAAGTCATCATGATGAAATATAATAATTAGAACTCTGATAAGAATTATAAAGAAAATAAACAAGATCCTGTGATAGAGGACAGGATGGTATGTGTGTTTGGGAGGATCTTTGAGGAATGACATTTGCTTGAAGAACAACAAGAAGCCAGCTGTGTAAGGAGAGAGGAGAAGTGCTTCTGTTAGAGAAAACAGTAGGTCTTGAGGTGGGAAAGAGTTTGCTGACGTTAAGAACTTCCAAGGGCCACTGTGGCTGGAGTAGAATGAGCAACAAGGAAGAGTTGCAGGAGCTGAAATAGGAAGGATAGGTAGGACTTGGATAATATAGGCCCTTGCAGACCAGGGAAGGGAAATGGGAGTGTATTCTCAGCATGTTGGGAAGCTATTGACAATGCAAGGTGCTGATGCTGTCATTTACATGAAAAATATCACTGAGGATGTGTGGACAATAGATTGGGATAAGACAAGAAGGGGTAAGTAGGGAGCCCAGCTTAGGACACAACAGCAGGAAACAGGCCAGTGGGAAACAGTTCTGTCTGGTTGATATTGGAGGCAATGGGGTAATAAGGAACAGACAGATTCAGGAAATATTTTAGAGATTGAACCCATAGGACTTGGCGATGCATTGGATATAAGACATCAGGAAAAGATCTAGGACGAGGAAGTAGAAATTGAGATACTATGTAATTCCTTTGGAAGGATTCTTTTTGAAAAGGAGACTAAAGGGAACGTACAGTTTAGTTTGCTCAAGAGCCCATTCAGTAAACATTTACTGAGCACCTATCAAATGTCAGGCCTTATGTCAGGTGTTGGACATATAAAGAATGAGGCATAGATAGACCCAATACTTGTGAATCTACAACCAAGTTATCTCTGATATCAAGAGATGTGCACAGTAATAGAAATTTGTACAATGGTGGCACCAAAGTGGGAGTGCTTCACTCTGCCTGGAGCATCAGAAGGAAGGGATGTCAGGGGAGATGTAAGGCTAGATTCTGTGGAAGATGAGTCTAGAGGTAGAGAAGGGAAACTGAGGACTGACCTCTGCAACCTTGAGTTTTTGCACAAAGTAGCACGCAGTCAGGCTGCCCCAGTGGCCCAGCAGTAAAGAATCCACCTGCAATGCAGAAAATCCAAGTTTGAAACCTGGGTTGGGAAGATCTTCTGGAGAAAGGCATGGCAACCCACTCCAGTATTCTTGCCTGGAGAATCCTATGGACAGAGGAGCCTTGTAGGTTACACTCCATAGGGTCGCAAAGGACAAAACTGAAGCGACTGAGCAGGCGCACACACAGGAAGCAGTCATCTGCTGCCAGTCAGTAACAGGTTAGAAGACTTGAAGGAATGTTACATATTTTGAGTTCCCTGTAGGTGAAGTCACTGGTTTTGCACTTTTAGCAACCAGCACCCTGACCTTAGTCACAGGACATGTTATGTTCATCCAGAGATAACATTGAGAGCATATCTCCCAAAATGTCATCATCTCCTCATGTTACTTATTACTCTGTTATTTATTCAACATTTTTTGTTGTCATTGTTCAGTTGCTCAGTCGTGTACAACTCTTTGTGACCCCACGGACTGCAACATGCCAGGCTTCCCTGTCCTTCCTTATCTCCCAGAGCTAACTCAAACTCATATCAATTGAGTCAGTGATGCCATCCAACCATCTCATCCTCTGCCATTCCCTTCTCCTCCTAGTCAGCACCCTGGTAGCTCAGACAGTAAAGCATCTGCCTACAGTGCAGGAGACCCGGGTTTAAGGAAGATCCCCTGGAGAAGGAAATGGCAACCCACTCCAGCACTCTTGCATGGAAAATTCCATGGATAGAGGAGCCTGGTGGTCTACAGTCCACGGGGTCGCAAAGAGTTGGACTCGAGTGAGCGACTTCACTTTCACTTTCTCCTCCTACCTTCAGTCTTTCCCAGCATCCGAGTCTTTTCTAATGAGTCAGCTCTTCACATCAGGTGGCCAAAATACTAGAGCTTCAGCTTCATCATCAGTCCTTCCAATAAAAATTCAGGGTTGATTTCCTTTAGGATTAACTGGTTTGATCTCCTTGCAGTCCAAGGGACTCTCCAGAGTCTTCTCCAGCACCACAGTTTGAAAGCATCAATTCTTCAGTGCTCAACCTTCTTCATGGTCCAACTCTCACATCCAGACACGACTACAGGAAAAACCATAGCTTTGACTATACAGAATTTTGTCAGCAAAATTAAACTGCTTTAATTAAGTTTTAAGCTGTATTAAACTGCTTTTTAATACACTGTCTAGGTTTGTCATAGCTTTTCTTCCAAGGAACAAGTGTCTTTTAATTTCAAGGCTGCAGTTACCATCTGCAGTGATTTTGGAGGCCAAGAAAATAAAGACTCTCACTGTTTCCACTGTTTCCCCATCTATTTGCCATGAAGTGATGGGACCAGATGCCATGATCTTAGTTTTCTGAATGTTGAGTTTTAAGCCAGCTTTTTCACTCTCCTCTTTCACTTTCATCAAGAGGCTCTTTAGTTCCTCTTTGCTTACTACCATAAGGGTGGTGTCATTGCATATCTGAGGTTGTTGATATTTCTCCTGGCAATCTTGATTCCAGTCTGTGCTTGATCCAGCCTGGGATTTCACATGATGTACTCTGCATATAAGTTAAATAAGCAGAGTGACAAAATACAGCCTTGACATACTCCTTTCCTAATTTTGAACCAATTCGTTGTTCAACGTCCAGTTCTGACTGTTGCTCCTTGACCTACATACAGATTTCTCAAGAAGAAGGTAAGCTGATCTGGTATTCCCATCTCTTTAAGAATTTTCCACAGTTTGTTGGGATCCATACAGTCAAAGGCTTTAGCCTAGTCAATGAAGCAGATGTTTCTCTGGAATTCTTTTTCTATGATCCAACAGATGTTAGCAATTTGATCTCTGGTTCTTCTGCCTTTGCTAAATCCAGCTTGAACATCTAGAAGTTCTTGGTTCATGTACAGTTGAAACCTAGCTTGGAGAATTTTGAGCATGACCTTGCTAAGCATGTTAGTTCAGTTCAGTCACTCAGTCGTGTCCGACTCTTTGTGACCCCATGAATTGCAGCACGCCAGGCCTCCCTGTCCATCACCATCTCCCGGAGTTCACTCAGACTCACATGCATCGAGTCCGTGATGCCATCCAGCCATCTCATCCTCTGTCTTCCCCTTCTCCTCCCGCCCCCAATCCCTTCCAGCATCAGAGTCTTTTCCAATGAGTCAACTCTTCGCATGAGGAGGCCAAAGTACTGGAGTTTCAGCTTTAGCATCATTCCTTCCAAAGAAATCCCAGGGCTGATCTCCTCTAGAATGGACTGGTTGGATCTCCTTGCAGTCCAAGGGACTCTCAAGAATCTTCTCCAACACCACAGTTCAAAAGCATCAATTCTTCGGTGCTCAGCCTTCTTCACAGTCCAACTCTCACATCCATACATGACCACAGGAAAAACCATAGCCTTGAGTAGACGGACCTTAGTCGGCAAAGTAATGTCTCTGCTTTTGAACATACTATCTAGGTTGGTCATAACTTTTCTTCCCAGGAGTAAGCATCTTTTAATTTCATGGCTGCAATCACCATCTGCAGTGATTTTGGAGCCCAAAAAAATAAAGTCTGACACTAGATGAATACAATTGTGTGGTAGTTGGAACATTCTTTGGAATTGCCTTTCTTTGGAATTGGAATGAAATCTGACCTTTCTCAGTCTTCTGGCCACTGCTGAGTTTTCCAAATTTGCTGGCGTATAGAGTACAGCACTTTAACAGCATCATCTTTTAGGATTTGAAATAGCTTTTAGGATGTGAACTAGCTTTGTTCATAGTGATGCTTCCCTAAGGCCCACTTGACTTCCCACTCCAGGATATCTGGCTCTAGGTGAGTGATTACACCATCGTGGTTATCTGGGTCATTAAGAACTCTTCTGTATGGTTCTGTGTATTCTTGCCATCTCTTCTTAATATCTTCTTCTTCTGTTAGGTCTGTACCGTTTCTGTCCTTTATTGGATATTTCATCTTTGCATGAAATGTTCCCTTGGTATCTCTAATTTTCTTGAAGAGATCTCTAGTCTTTTCCATTCTGTTATTTTCCTCTATTTTTTTTTTGCATTGTTTGATTAATACGACTTACTTAACTTTCCTTGCTATTCTTTAGAACTCTGTCTGTAGATGGGTGTATCTTTCCTTTTCTCCTTTGTTGTTAGCTTCTCTTCTTTTCTCAGCTATTTGCAAGGCAACAAATAAGTCAACATTTTTAGTTGTAACTGAATTTTTTTCCTTCCAGCTTCATTTATAATTATTTATAATTGACATCCAGCACTGAATAAGTTTAAGGAATACAGAATAATGATTTGACTTACATACATCATGAAATGTTTAGTGACCATCCATCATTGTATACAGATATAAAATAAAAGAAATAGAAATAAAATTTTTTCTTGTGATGAGAACGCTTAGGATTTTCTCTCTTAACCATTTTCTTGTACACTATACAGCTGTGTTGATTATATTCATCATATGGTACACTACATTCCTAGTAATTATTTATGTTATGCATGGAAGTCTATACCTTTTGATTGCCTTCATCCAATTCCTCCTGCCCCAACTTGCCTCTCTGGTAACCACCAATCTGATCTTTTTTCACTATGGGTTTATTTGTTTGTTTTTTATTCGACTATAGTTGCTTTACACCACTGTGTCAATTTCTGGTGGACAGCAAAGTGAATCAGCTAATGTATACATAGATCCCCTCTTTTTCGGAGTTCTTTCCCATTGAGGTCACTACAAAGTACCAAGTAAAGTTGTTTGTGCTACATAAAAGGTTCTCATTAGTTATCTGTTTTATAGACAGTGGTGTACATATGTCAATCCTAATTGTTTGTCTGTTTTTGAAGGATAATTGATCTACAAGACTATGTTCATTCTATTACACAGCATAGTTATTTGGTATTTCTACACATTTCAATATGATCACAATAAGTTTAGTTACCATGTGTCACCTTACAAAGAACATAGTTATCGATTATATTCCCCACACTGAACGTTTCACACTCACAACTCTTTTATTTTGTAACTGGAAGGTTGTACCTCTTAATCTTCCTCACCTATTTCTTTCTTCTGATGCTAAGTCACTTCAGTCGTGTCCGACTCTGTGAGACCCCATAGACAGCAGCCCACCAAGCTCCTCTGTCCCTGGGATTCTCCAGGCAAGAATACTGGAGTGGGTTGCCATTTCCTTCTCCAATGCATGAAAGTGAAAAGTGAAAAGTTAAAAGGAAGTCACTCAGTCGTGCCCGACTCTTAGCGACCCCATGGACTGCAGCCTACCAGGCTTCTCTGTCCGTGGGATTTTCCAGGCAAGAGTACTGGAGTGGGGTGCCATTGCCTTCTCTGATTTCTTTCTTCACATCACCCTATTCAACAATATTTAATAAACATTTATTGTGGATCTGGCATGAAAGAAAGTGAAGTTGCTCAGTCGTGTCCGACTCTTTGCCACCCCATGGACTGTAGCCCACCAGGCTCCTCCATCCATGGAATTTTCTAGGCAAGAATACTGGAGTGGATTGCCATTTCCTTCTCCAGGGGATCTCCCAGACCAGGGGATCAAACCTGGGTCTCCTGCATTGTGGACAGACACTTTACTGTCTGAGCCGCCAGGGAATCCTGGTGTCTGGCATAGAAAAAACGAATGAACAGTGAATAAATGAACAAAAGAATAAATGGTTGGATGAATAAACAGGTAACGAATTACAGCTGTCACTGCCACTAGAAACAAGATTCAACTAAAAATTCGATAGCAATTATATTTTTAGCTACCCCACCTTTAGCATCGAAACCTTTAGCTACCTAGATCACCCGCTATAAAAATAGCTATTGTTTACTGAGGCTTGCAATAAGTTAGGCCCTCTGCTAAGCATTTAGTGTGTTATTTCTCATGTACTCTTCTCACAACCACCCCAGAGGCAGAGGTATTATCCTGATTTTCCAGATGAGAAAACAGGTTTAGGGAGGTTAAATAGCTGAGGAACTCCATCCCAGCTGGTACTCAACACTATGCATAGTTTTCATTCTTCCCCTACTTCCAAAAGACAACCATGCTTTTGCATAACTACTACCTGCTCTTTTGAACCCATACTCGGAAAATGTCACTGAAATCCTTAGGAATAGGATTTCCTACTCCTCCTACGTTTGTTGGCTGGAAGAACACAAGAGGCATCATCTACAAAGAGGGAAGGTGGTCTTCAACCCTGTTGCCTCTGATTGTTGGGACCTAAACTGATACCTTCTACCATGGTCATCATTCCACTCTTTCCTACAAATTACCAGCCAATGAGGGTGGAGAATCTCAGTGATCAACAAGTTTATAAACACGAACTAGTTTTGCTACGTGGAATAGAGAATTATAAGACAATGATGCTTGCCTTCAAAGAGTTTCCAGTCTAGTAGAAGAAATACGACCGCACACACACACACAAAAACTCAATAAAAGCAAACTAGCTAGTGTGTAATTGGATACTAAATTATGTGGCACAGCCTGTCCACAAAGAGCTTGGGAGACATGGGGCAAAGGAAAGCAACATATATTGATCTTTTTTGTTTTAACCTAACACACTTAGAATGTGTTAGCTATTTTGCTAGACTCTTCACATATGTGATATTTTAATGTATCAACCAGTCTTATTTAACAAGCACTTTCTGAACTTTCTATTGCTGCTAAGTTGCTTCAGTCGTGTCCGACTCTGTACGACCCTGCTGTATAGATGGCAGCCTGCTAGGCTCCCCCATTCCTGGGATTCTCCAGGCAAGAACACTGGAGTGGATTGCCTTTTCCTTCTCCAATGCATGAAAGTGAAAAGTGAAAGTGAAGTCGCTCAGTTGTGTCCGACTCTTAACAACCCCATGGATTGCAGCCCACCAGGCTCCTCCATCCATGGGATTTTCCAGGCGAGAATACTGGAGTGGGGTGCCACTTTCTACTATATTTATACAAAATACTTTACTATGTGTTATTGATGAAAGACACAGGAACGTGACTTGCTTCCTGTACTCAGTGAGCTTAGAAATAAGACATATGTACAAATGGCTATGAAGACTTTCCCCGTGGCTCAGCTGTAAAGAATCCACCTGCAATGCAGGAGCTACAGGCTGTACTCCTGGGTCGGGAAGATCCCCTGGAGGGCATGGCAACCTACTCCAATATTCTAGCCTGGAGAATTCCATGGACTGAGGAGCCTGGTGGGATACAGTCCATAGCATCACAAAGAGTCGAACACAACTGACGCGACAGCACACACGCACAAAAGGCTATGGCACAAGGCTATAAGTAACAGTGGTTGTATAATTTATTGTCCAAATTGGAATAGTACCGAGAAAAAACAGAAACACTATTAATAATTACTGTGGAGCAATCCAGGCATTAAACACGGACTACTCTGAACAATCCAGGTTGCATTATCTCAGCAGGGAAAGAGCTTGAAGTGGTGGCCAGCACAAAAGAGCAATTGGGATGAATCAGTGAAACCAGGAATGGGCTGAGTTGGGCTTGCTGCTTGGGAGGGCACAGGCAATAAACAGGCAAACAAAATAATTTTAGGCAGCTTAATGTGGTAAAGAGTGAGGGGGGAGGTTGTTGCTTAGTCACTGAGTCGTGCTTGACTCTTTTGTGGCCCCATGGACTGTAGCCCGCCAAGCTCCTCTGTCCTTGGGATTTCCCAGGCAAGAATCCTGGAATGGGTCGCCATTTCCTTCTCCAGGGCATCTTCTTGGCCCAGGGATTGAACCCGTGTCTTTTGCATTGGCAGGCGGATTCTTTACCATTGAGCCACCAGGAAAGCCAGGGTGGGGAAGCAGACTATTTATAAAGGCACGGTCAGTGGAATTCCCTGTCGTTCCAGTGATTAGGGCTCTGTGCTTGCATTGCCAAGGGCCTGGGTTCCAACCCTGGTCTTGGGAAACTAAAACCCTCCAAGCCTCATGGCACGGACAAAGAAAAAAAAAAAAGTCTTGTTCATCTCAGAGGCAATAACATTTAAGCTGAAATTTGAATGATGAGAAGAATCGAGAAATTAAAAGACAACAACAAAAAAAATCTCAAGTAGAGTCTAACCTCAGCAGTGACCTGCAAGTCAGTAGGACTAGCCTCACATTCATGAGGTTTAGAGTGAGGAGGTTCCAGAGGCTCCCTACTTAGTGTGAAAAGAAAGGAGGGGATTTAAATTTTATTCTGTAGGTAATAGAGAATCACTAAAGAGGCTTGAATAGAACACTGATATAACTGGAAAAATTACCCTGGTGCTAGTGTATAAGGTGGGTTAGCAAGGGAAAGAGGTTAAAGCAAGAAATCCATGTAGCTATTGAAATAATCCAAGCAAGAGAAAAAACTCCTAAATTGGGACAGTGGCAGTAATAATGGAAGAGGAGAGATGGAAGTGATACCCAAGAGCAAGAACAGGTAGGATTTCATAACTGGATGATGTCAGCCCCGAGGTAAATGCTAGCTTCTCCCTCCTCTCACTCAAGTAATGGAAGTGAGGAAGACTATTTTTGTTTGTTGTTTAGAATCAAGAAAAACCTGGACAGGAATTCAGGTTCAAGTTAAGAGGAAGAACCATGGTCCAGTGCTTAAAATTGTGCTCCCAAAGCAGGAGGTCTGGGTTTGATCCCTGATCAGGGAACTAGATCCCACATGCTGCAACTAAGACCCAGTGCAGCCAAATAAATAATTTTTTTTTTTTTTAATGAAGGCAGTTGCCATTGGTATATTTTATTTTAAAAGGGATAGATGTGAAGGGGGGTTTCCTTGGTGGCTTAGTGGTTGAGAATTCACCTAACAATGCAAGAGAGGGAGGTTGAATCTCTGGATTGGGAAGATTCCCTAGAGAAGGACATGGCAACCCACCCCAGTATTCTTGCCTGGGGAATCCCATGCACAGAGGAGCCTGGTGGGCTACAGTCCCTGGGGTCCCAAGAGTAGGATGCAGCTGAGCAACTAAATAGCAAAAACAACAAAGATGTGACAGTTAAGAGAGTCTAGAGATAGGAAATGTGATACTTTATCCTCCAAGACAGAATCAACAGAAGTCTGTTGTGGGAGGTGGAAAGTTAATGAAGCGTCTATAGAACGTCTTTGATTTTAAGGTGGGCTTATGCATAGAAGAAAAAGTTTGGAATGCTGCTATGGGAGAAAATTTGCCCAACAGCGATTCTCATCCTTGACTGTACATTATACTCTTCCTGGGAACTTTCAAGCTAAAAATTATACTGCTCCAAGGGTTCTGATTTAATTCCTCTGAGTGGGACCCAGACACCCATGTTTACAAAAGTCCTTGTGTTGACACTAATGATTAGCCCTGATCGCGAACTACCAGAGAGAGTTTTTAGGGCCTCAGAAAGGGCTCAGCTGATGTGTGGAAGCAAGAATTTGTTGTTGAGCCAATTAGCTTGGTTTCAGGGCTCTCTCTAGCACCAACACTCCCCGAGCAGAAGCTGTGAAACCAGAGCATGGCTCTTGTTTACTGAGGTTGGTAAGGCACCAAACTGAAGGAGAATAGAGGCCGGGGGAAAAGAACTGATGGGCCCACTACAGATTGCCTAATATAACAGAAAAAGCTGAGGTTCAGATGAAAGTCGATAAACCAATAATAGCAACACCACATAATTGGGTTTTGAGTGCTATCTACCAACTACAAAAATAAAGCAACTTTTACAAGTTCTTTGGAAAAGGAAGTGGCAATCCACTCCAGCATGCTTGCCTGGAAAATCCCACAGGCAGAGGAGCCTGATGGACTACAGTCCGTGGGGTCTCAGAGTGGGACACTGCTAAGCACAGCACAGCACATGCAAATCCTCATTTAGTCTCACATAGCTCTAGGTCCCAGGACTTCCCAGTTGGCTCAGTGGTAAAGAATCCACCTGCCAAAGAAGGAGATGCAAGAGACACGGTTTCAGTCCCTGTGTCGGGAAGATCCTCTGGAGTAGAAAATGGCAACCCATTCCATTATTCTTGCCTGGGAAATCCCATGGACTGAGGAGCCTGGTAGGCTACAGTCTATGGGGTCACAAAGAGCCAGACTTGACTGAGCACTCACCGCAGCTCTAAGTCCTATTTTCCCCATTTTATAATTGGGGATACTGAAGCTCTGATGTTAAGAAAGTTTCCCAAGTTTATGGAGTTAACAAGTGGCAGAATTGGAATTTGAACCCAGATCTGACTGACTCTAGAACCCGAGCTCTGACTGGGCAGGAAGTAGAAAGGAGGGAAGATAGGAGCCTGTGGGAATCTACTGGTTTGAATGGGCTTGAGATTGGCTCTGAGGAAAAGAGGTGAGGGGGTTTCTGAGGGAAACAATGGAAGGTGAGGGAATGGGTCCTGAGGAGACCAGAGCAATAGAGGCAATTGGAGAGAGAGTGGGAAATCAGACTGGAGAGGCACACTGACAGGCCTAATCTTTTGAGAGAATGTAGACGCCATGTGGTGAAAAGGTACTGGGAGATAGTAAGGGATTATTCACCAGGCTTCCGCGGCAGCTCAGTGGTAAAGAATCCACCTGCAATACAGGAGTCGCAGGTTTGATCCCTGGGTCAGGAAGACCCCGTGGAAGAGGGCATGGCAACCCACTTCAGTGTTCTTGCCTGGAGAGCTCCGTGGACAGAGGAGCCTGGTGGGCTACAGCCTATAGGGTCGCAAAGAGTCAGACACTACGGAAGCAACTGGGCATGAACACATGCATGCAAGGGGTTATTCAGGAGGCGGTTGACATGATAAAGAATAACTTCAAAATTCATCGAGCAGGTAAAGAGCTAGGAAGTTCACTGAGGAAACCTCTGCACAGAAATACTTCTTATTCCTTTGTTCCCTGTCTTGTCCTGGAAGCCACAGATGTGACTTTACCTACCCATGGTATTCAGGGCTGCAGACTGCCTAGCCCTCAGCCCTAAGCTATCTTCCCAGGACTCATACCTAAGATCATAGTTCTATTTTCAAGGATCAATAGAAGGCTCTGCAAAGTGACTAGAGGCAGGAAATCAGGCCCAGGCACTTTGTCATGATTGTAACTACTGCGGCAGAGAAGGTTATTCAGAAATATAATGTTGTTACAAGGTCCTGGGTACAAAGGAGGCACCATGCACATAGCAACAATTCCATGGGATTGCCAGGGTCCCCATCAACATCACCGGTTAGCAACTGCTCCAAGCTAACTCAGAAAGTACCTGAGAATACCAAGGCATCACAGATGGGGACAGTGTCAGTTCTTTCTTGATCTGAGTAAACCAAATTAAATTTATACCTAAATAATCAGTTTCCAGATTTCAGAATCTTTCCAGCCACACATTATTCTCAAATTAATGAAAGTTAAAGTTGCTGGTGTAAGTAAAGAAAACTGAAGAGGCAAAATTTACAGCTAGAGTTCTCTTAGTGATGACCAGAACATAAATAATCCTGGGACCTGAGGAGGTCAGAAGACACAGGTGAGTTGAGCTAGCTGGTTGTGGTACCCAGGGAAGGGGGAGATGTTATCTGTCAAAAGGGATAAAATTCTGCAGACCAAATGTGGTAGTTTGGGGGAAATGTGTTTAAGGCACTCACTTTCCTCCTTGTTTGCAATACTGCTTTCCTACTTTTCAACTTGAGTTTACTCTGGAAGTGGAACATTTATTCCAACAAAGTGTGTCCGGTGTGCTCTCTCAGTGATTAACGATGTCCGCTTTATAGGCATTAACTTCAGTGTAGTACTTGCACCAGGGCTTACCTGGTGGCTCAGTGGTAAAGAATCCGCCTGCCAAAGCAGGAGACATGGTTCAATCCCTAGATTGGGAAGATCTCCTGGAGGAGGAAATGGCAAGCCACTCCAGTGTTCTTGCCTGGAAAGTCCCATGGACTGAGGAGCCTGGCGGGCTATAGTCCATGGGGTTGCAGAGTCAGACATGAATAAGTACCCATGGCACGCAACTTGCACTTCTCTGAGGCTATCTTTGCTAAGCTCTCGGTAGGCTGATGCTACTTCATTTTCTTCTGGTGTATAAATCAAAGAGGCAAATTTTACCAGTTCTAAAGTCCAAAGAAAATGGTACTTGGCTCTTTGGGTTCATTAGCCTTGGTTAGTAATTATTAGATGTTGCTCAAGCAAAATTGGAAAAGAACTTTTTTGAACTTTCTTTTGGAAAATCAGAACATTTTAATTTAAATCGTGAAGGAAGGAAAATGCTGTACTAGAAAGCTTAGCCAGGTGTGATATAGTCATTTTCTTTAGGCTGTGATGTGGGTGAACCTTTTTTCTTCTAGGTAATGAATACATTTGCTTATAGTTTGAGTTTTTTAAAAAAACCATCATGCTTCCTTAAAAAAATCTTACAGAAAGCAAAAGTATGAAACTCATTTTAGCCTGTTGAAAGCATTGGGGTTTTTAGGATAGTATCATAGATGTATATATTCCAGGTTTAGATTACTTAGAATTCTAGGTTCTAAATATTATAAATTACAGTTGAAATTTTTTGTTATTTTTCAGTAAATAGTCAAGGACAGGATGTGAAGCTGGCAAACAGTATTCGCTGGGAGGGCTCATTACTATGATTGAATTCCAGGTAGTATTTTTCAGTTGCATCTCATTCTTATACACACACACACACACACATCCTGTTGTTTCAAATGGAGATACTGAAAACCTCAGTTCTATTTGTGGATCTTTTTCTTTTTTTAAGATATCATTCCTACAGACAGATTCTCCAGGAGCCAGCCAACAATCCAGGCCTAACACTTCAGCTTACAGCTTCATAGTTGAAAAACAGTAGGGGGAAGTGAGAGTGACTACAAACAAAATAAAAATGACCAACACATTTTGGGAAACATTTTATTAGGTGACCTCACTGGGGATAGCACACCCTTGGTAAACCATATTTACCACAGATCCCCCAATATATTATACTCAATATATACTCAAAGGGTTGGATTTATATAATATTTTTAAATATAAATTTCATAATGTGTGAGGTGCCATATTTTCTATCATTCTTGTTAATCTGTTTGAATTAGAGAGAAAAAAGGTATTGAGCTACTTGAATTGGATCCATCAATCAGTAAACTGAACCGAGAAAAGATCTAAGGTTTCATAATTTAATTCTATACCATCCATACTTCTCACAGAGAACTGAAAAGGGCTGACATAAATAACTCAGATGGAAGGAGATCTTATAAAAACATCATGCAGAATCTTTAAAGGTGTTAGCCCTGGCAGGATTCCTAGGTGAGAACAGGCAGCTATTTCATGTTCTACTCTTGGTTGCCTTCTCTCTTTTGGTTTTCATCATGACCTGAGCCAGGGCCCCTTTGAAGGTAAGAAATTTATGTGGGAATACAAACCCCTTTCCTTTGGCTGGTTTCATTTTTTGAGAGGTCTAGGGAAAGAGACCGGAGTAGGCTGTGGCCTGTTTTAAATCCCTAGGCTCCTCTCCCTCCTACTCACTTCTTGTCCTCCTCCACTTCACATTCCTGCTACATGGCAAGACAGTGGGGCCTCAGACCTCAACATTTTATTAAACAACCACTTAGCCATTCTCTCTCTGGTGTGGACACAAGATGCTGGTTATTTCCTTTAGATGAGTGGGTTTTTTAAAAGCTGGGTGGGCGACCACATGCTACAAATTTAGAATTAAAAAAAAAAAAAAACTGTTAAAGGACCGTTAAAAAAAAATCCCAAGAACAGCCTTTTCACATTTCTTTAACACCTCTTTTTCGGCTGTGTGGAAATAAAAATGACCACCAATGAGAACAAGTTATTTACTCAAAGCTTGCTACAGTGAGAGCCAGCCACCTTCACTTAGCTGGGGACTCACACGCCGACAGTTAAAAATAAAGGGGCGGATGGGGATGGGTGAAGGCTTCAGGGTTTGCTCTGATTGGAGGTTAACTCGGGGAAAGCTGGAGGCGGGCTAACTAGAAGCGGGGAGTCTAACGTGATTGGTTTAGGGGAACATATTTGGCTTTCTCTAATTGGTCCAGAGTTGGAAACACAGGCAAAAAGTAGGGAAGCTGGCAGTCAATGACCGAGTCTGGCTCATTCTGAGCTGATCACTGCAGAGGTTGTGGTTTGGCTTCGCGTGTTGGTTGCAGCAGAGGTTGTGGGTCGGAGTTCTGTTGTCAACCTATGGTCTGGTCATTGCCTGGTATATTGCCTCTCAGTTGAGAGTGAGACCCAGGTTTTTATTATTCCTTTAACCTAGCCAACTTGCTAGCTTCCGATTTTTGTTTTACCTGGAACAAGATTGCATTCCTGTTATTTCTGTTAAGGATAAACGGAGACATTAGAATATGAAAAGTAATTATGGGAACAAATACATAAATATCTTTCTGATGAGGGTCAGGCTGGGGAAAGAATTACGCTTGGTCTTCTAGTTCATTTCCGTACAGAACTCCTATTCCCATCATAACTGACTCTAGCAGCGTTTCCTTCCTTCTGGGGAGGCTCGGCCTCCCTGGTTCCCTCTCTTTGAGGATTGCCCTTTAGTGCTGAGAAAGCGGGGATCGCTGCTCTAGTCTCCCACTTCCCTCTCCGAGGCTCGCTTTCTGGGTTCCTGCCCCGGTCGCACCCCAGCTACCCAGCACCCCACCCTCGCCCAACTTTCCCACAGCCTTCTCCACCCCTGCCCCCGCCCGCCCGCGCACAGCGCCCCCTGGCCCCCGCCCCGCGCTCTCCCCGGGTTCTCCCTGCTGCACCCGTCCCGGCAGGTCCCCTTTCCTGTCCCCACACCCGGGTGCGTGCCGGCGCCTCCGGACCACTGGTTCCGCGCGTTCCTGGATGGAGGCGCGCCCCGCAGGGGCTCGGACGCGGCCCCCTTGGACCTGCAGCAGCCTCCCTGGCCCGCGAGAGATGTCAGGTCAGTTGTCTCGTCCCCGAATCGCTACCGGGTCCTTGGTCAGGAATAAGCAGATCCTCCTCGGGTCCCAAGCCCTCGACTTCCACTTTGGGGGGGGACTCTTCCCACCCACCATTCCCGGATCATTTCTCCTTAGCTGTGGAAAAGGCAGTTCTCCTTTCTCTTTGAAGGGATCCATATTTCCCTTTCAACTTCCCCTCCATTTCAGCCCCCGCAGGCTCCCCGTCGATGGAAAAACACTGCCCTCCATTTTCTCCTGAGGAAGGCTCCTCGGCCCGGATTTCTCCTGACGCGAAGCGACGGAGGCCGAGGAGCCGCGACGGGTGCAGCAGCGGCAGCTGGGCGCTCGCCATCTTGCGCGGAGGAGGAGCCGCGGCGGCCGCCATGCGGAGAACGGGTGGGGGGGCAGTCGGCGACGGAGGGGGCGGGGGAGCCGAGTTAGCTCAGTCCGGGCGGCGGCTTCGGCGGCGCCTTGAGAGCGGGCAGCGGCGGAGGTAGGGCTGGCCGGCCCGGGAAGCGAGCGGGCGGGCGAAGGCAGGCCGGCCTGAGCGGCCCCCCGAGCGGGGGCGGGGCGGGGGCGGGAGGAGGCCGAAGCGAGGGGCCGGGTGGGGGCGGGCGGAGGTTTCCGAGGAGGAAGGAGCCGCCGCCATTTTGGGAGCTTCGAGTCAACAATAAAGGACCGAGGGTGCCGAGCGGGAGTGGCCTCGGTGGTAGGACTCGGGCCTGAGCCGCGGGGAGAGGGGTGAGGTGGAGGGGTGGCGGTCTGCCGTGTCGCAGGGGCTGCAGGAAGCCCCCAGGCTGGCGTGGGGGGCGGTCTGAGGCGGAGGCCTGAGGCCTGGCCGGGCCTTGGGGAGGAAGGCGGGCGGCGGGCGCCAGCTGTGGGGTGGGGACGCCGGGAGAAGTAGCATAGAGCAGTGTTGTGCCCGGCGGGGTCCGGAGGAAGAGCGGGAGAATTCCTCAGAGGAGCTTTGTGGGTGACGAGGGAGGGTGGGACCGTAGGGGGCGGCAAGGACTTAGGGAGATGGTGGAGGTTATAGGGTACGAGGCGGCCCTATAGGGGGCGGCAGGGATATGCTGTATCGGAGGGCTCAGTTTGGAAGAGGACCGACTGCTTGACGGAGTAAGGCCTTGCAGGTCGATAACGGGGTGATTATGGAGCCTCCGAATGTCGGAGGAAAGAAGGGGCTGTCGGACTTAAAGGTTTCTCTTTTGGGGGAGTCCCTATTGTTTCCTAGCTGGGGAGCTGGTTCTCTGCTCTGGTTGCGCAGATGCGATTGCAGGGCCCCAACCCTTTTGTGTTTATGGGCCCAGGGAGCTGACTTGAAGTGTGTAGGGGTTTTGGAGGGGGATATGAAGGGGAGGGAAACAAGAAATTATTTGCTTGCAAATCAAAATCATTAGCTTCTTTCCTTTATCACTCACTCCCCTTTCTCTTTCTCAGTCCCCTTGCCCCTTCAAAATAGAACAGTCACTCCAACTTGCAGACCGAGCTTAGAGAAACTGCGCTGCATTTGCAAACAAAAGGTCTTTTTGGAGATGACGAGACTGTTTTGGGTGTGAAACTGTCAATCGCTAACTATGGTCTGGGAAGTGCTGTAATTAACTCCGCTAGGGTTCCCTCCCAACTAGTCTTTTTCGTTCGAATTTTTGAAAATGTAGAAATACAACTTGGAAATCTAAATTGGGAATGGGTAGGAGGAATATTTATTTTCCTGAGACGTAAAGCTGCAGTGCAGCTTAATTAAGAGGGGAGCAGTTCTCACATAGTCACATTTTGGCTCTAGGGAGATACGAGGTCTTATGTGCATGATGGACAGTAATATTACCATTTAATCTTTAGAAGTTGCCCTCTTCATCCTCTTAGTGCTTTGCAAATAAGTAATCTTCAGGTGTGAAATAGGTGATATCGCTGATCATATAGAAACCTGTCAATACAGGAAACCACCTACTACCTTGAACTGAAATTAGGTGGCTGTTAACTACCCTGCTTAAGAGGTCAGTCAGTTTCTGCATGACTTCAAAATATACAGCTTTGTGTATGTGATAATAAGGATTTGCTTTTGAGCAACTTTATTTTCGATTAAAAAAAAGACATCAAAGAGAATTTAAAATTTGTATTGTTTGAGAAGCTTTGGTGTATGGCAGAAGGAACAGTAATTAATTAGCTACTGTATTTTCGGTAAGAAATATAAAGGTGTTAACACACCAGAGTAGGCCTTTATTCCCTCCCACCCGCGGTTGTGAAATTAAGGTCTTACTTTTTAAAAAACATAATTTTATTTGGGGAATAATTTTTTAAAATAACTTAATCAGTACTCTGGGTGTCCTAGAAAGTTTGATTAAAGTTAGTAATGTCTTTATTCTTTCACAGATTTGTGTGTGTGTTTTTAAAGCACAGGTAATTTCCTCATTGGAAAAGACCCTAATGCTGGGAAAGATTGAGGGCAGGAGGAGGGGGGGCGACAGAGGGTGAGATGGTTGGATAGCCTCACCGATTCAATGGACATGAGTTTGTGCAAACTCTGGGAGATAGTCAAGGACAGGGAAGCCTGGCATGCTGTAGTCCATGGGGTCCGTGGGGTCGCAGACAGTTGAGTGAGACTTTGTGACTGAATAACAATTTCCTTTTTGTGGGGTGTTGGGTTTTTTTTTTTTTTTTTAATTAAACTGCTACTTCAAGTTGAGACATACTTTTGAAAGAGTTATATTTTAAAATGTAACATTTATGTAGTAGTCAGACTTAAGTAAGATAGCTAAAGGTTTTCTTGGCTGTTTTTTGAGCAGAAGATTTTGACATGTAGACGTATTTATGTCCCTTGACTGCTTTAGTTATTGTTTTTAAAGGGCAAAAACTTAGGGGGAAAAAGAAAGTGTAGTTTCTTCAGGTTTAACTTCTTTGGTTGAAATTCATAAGGGCATACATAATGCTTTTCTGAAAGCACAAAGTGAAATCAAAAGCTCAACTCTTCAAGGATTCTCAGTTGTCAGAAACAGAAAAAAAAAATGAATGAATGGTTTTGCCTTGTTCCTTTGTAGATTTACATTAATTAAGCTGTGCCATTCTTCATTGAGTTGTAATGCAATTGAATGTAATGAATCATTGACTTTTAGAGGTGGCAGGGACTTTAGAGAATTCTTCCGGGAGGAAACTGAAGGGAAGAGATTATCATCTGACAGCTAATGCTAATTTAATCACAGTATTGTTCTACCTGATATTTTCTGGGTTGGTTTGAACTGACAGTTTAAATGAGATCTGTCTCAGTGCAGGTTTGGTTTTTGAAGCAATTCATTTTTTTCCCCCCTCTTTCCTATCCTGGATAGTGATTTGATCTACATGCAGCTGTATCCTTAATTCTTTAAAAGAAGAGAGTGCTTATAAAGGAGTTCTTCAAATGGAAACAACAAAGGGGTGTTTTTTTTTCTTCAAAATTTACTGTGTTTGCTAATTTAACTTTTTTTCTTTGTTTCAGATTGAAGTGAGATTCAGATACATAACTCAACCTTGTTAGAGGGCTTTTTAAAAAATAAAGAGTTGATTCCTGCATGAGAGCAAGTTATTGCTGCTTACCGTTCAGAGACTTACAGGTGCTTGCCTGCATTGCAATAAAGGACTCATATATTGAGCAAGACTTATATTTATCTCTTCGTTTTGGAGAGCCTAATAAACTGTTATTACAGTTTCTCTACTGACTTTCAAAAGTTTTGAAGTTTGAAAGAGACATCTTTAAAATTAATACAGCATGAGCACGGCCAGAACAGAGAACCCTGTTATAATGGGTCTGTCCAGTCAGAATGGTCAGCTGAGGGGTCCTGTGAAGCCCAGTGGTGGCCCTGGAGGAGGGGGCACACAGACTCAGCAACAGATGAACCAGCTGAAAAACACCAACGCAATCAATAATGGCACTCAGCAGCAAGCACAGAGTATGACCACCACTATTAAGTAAGTGTTAGAATAAATAATAAACACACTTGGGGGACCAAGGAGATATATTTTGCTACTTTGTTGTTGACTACTTTATGTATACCGTTTTAGTTTAACCATTTTGATTTGAATAGAGGACAGTTGACTGTTTATGGTCAGTAGGTATTTGTGATAGAAGAATGTCTCTCTGTCGTAATTAATTCAGGTTTGTTAAGTAACAAACATAGGCACGGATAATATATATTAATTTTTTTCATAATGAGCTCAGATTCATCTTGTTTTTGCCAGTATGGCTTTTTTTCTAGTGTGATAACTTGACTTTATCCTAGTTTGAATGGCAGTTAAAGCCAATCAAAGACCTGTCCAGCTTTCTGAACTTCAGAGGTACTCAGAAAATTTATCCATAACTTTTTTTTTAGTCTATGACACTTTGCTTTTCTGTCCTATTTTATTTATTTTTAAAATACGCTTTCTCCTTTTACGCATACACAAATAATTAGCAGTTTATATCATAGGGAACTCAGGACTTCAAACAGTTTGGAACACATCTCTGAATAGTCCCAAACCTCTTTGAAGACTTTTAAAAACTAAGAGCCTTATTTTACTACGGAATATTTTTCTTTTAAATTTGAAAGCATTTAGGCTGTCATCTCAACTGATCGACTTCACTTTGACTTTTCACTTTCATGCATTGGAGAAGGAAATGGCAACCCACTCCAGTATTCTTGCCTAGAGAATCCCAGGGATGGGAGAGCCTGGTGGGCTGCCGTCTGTGGGGTCGCACAGAGTTGGACAGACTGAAGCGACTTAGCAGCAGCAGCAGGCTGTTCTCTTTAAGTGTACACTTTAAAGTATGTGAATGGTGACTATGATTCCAAAGAATCAGTTTAATAGAAAATTAAGAATCTTGACCCATTTGGTATTTGTGTTTGTTAAGAATCTAGCTGTGTAAGTTGATTTAACCTCTAGAAATGTGATGAAACTCAAAAAGTGTGTGTTTTATTACAATCAAAGTCTTTTCCATGCTTAAAAGAAGCATTTACTAAAGAAAAATAGCCCAAATTTTCAGCAGAATTCATTTGGTCACTGGGAGAATTGACATTAATGCATATTATTATTTTTGAGGTGAATAATTAGAAATAAAAAATGTTTTCTAAATTGCAGTTTGTCTTGACAAAATATGAATAGACTAGCAACAGTTAGTCTACTTTTAATTTGAAACATAAAGCTGCATTATTCCATTTTGAGAGCATTTTCTGCTTAAACTCTGATTTGAGACTGCAGTGGATTTTGCCTTTTTTTTTTTGCTCTTCTTAGATAAATAGCTTTTTTCCAATTCTGTGACTCTTTAAATTTCAGTTGAAATACCATCTCTTCTGTGAAGACTCCTGGATCCCATGTCTCAGAGATAGTTAATACCTGTCTCTGTTAGTTAATCTCTCATTAAAAAAATTTTTAACTTTCTAAGATGATGAATTTTTTTGTGGGAAGATTTTGCGTTGTATCGTCTGCATCTTTATCCACTGTTTAGTGAATTTGACAATGTGACAAGCTGTCCTACTAGGATGTTCAACTGAAAATGCTCAGAGACTTTGGTGTGGTATTATAGACTGGGGTGAAAGGCTTTAGAACTCTTGGATTTGGTGGCAAATAGTTTCCTGTGATAGAGTATCTTGGATTATGTGGGATGAAGCTTTAAGTAAAATACGTCCTTATCTTCCTGAATGAATACTCGAGATGTTTGGGGGGGGGCTTTAATTATGAGCTGTTATCATTAAATCAGTGAAAATTTAAAAGACAGTTGAAAGCATTGTCTGCTTTATTGACAGTCTTTTTTTCTGTTAGATGCTTTGGATATTATATTACTTGAAGTTTTTACATGACCAAAAAGAAAATTTTTTATGTTTTCTTTGTTATTTTCTTTCATGGTTTCAAGCATCCCCATTAAAGAAGATTGAGAGATGTTTTTTATTAACAGCTAATTTTTCCAGGCACTGTGCTGCATGCTTTATAGAAGCTATTTTATATAATTTTTATCTGTTTATATATGAAAGAATGGAGATTTAGAAAAGTAACTGTTGCAGGGTCACAGAACTGATACATAGAAGAGTCAAGGCTTGAGCTGAAGTCTGAAACTTTATAGATTCTTTGGTTTTAACTAGTCACCGGGAGCTACAAAATCAGATGCCTATAGGGGACTGCCAGAGAAGGCAATGGCAACCCACTCCAGTACTTTTGCCTGGAAAATCCCATGGACAGAGGAGCCTGGTAGGCTGCAGTCCATGGGGGTTGCTAAGAGTCAGACACGGCTGAGCGACTTCACTTTCGCTTTTTACTTTCATGTGTTGGAGAAGGAAATGGCAACCCACTCCATTGTTCTTGCCTGGAGAATCCCAGGGACTGTGGAGCCTGGTGAGCTGCTGTCTGTGGGGTCGCACAGGGTCGGACACGACTGAAGCAACTTAGCAGCACCAGCAGCATAGGGGATTGCCAGATGAGAGGGGACTTGACCTATTTAAAGGCATCAGGTGCTTGATTTTAAACTCCAGTTACTAATGCCTTTCAAACTGTTGCTATGCAGAAATTTGGAACCAGTGTTGCTGCTAAAGCTTCACCACCACCCCCCCACCCCACCACCCCCCCCCCGCCTCACAAGAAAATCCAGAATCAACTTTATACAAAATATCCTAGTTTTGTAATGTTGGCAACTTTAAATGAAGCAGTACTGTTTAGGTCAGACAAAACACATGGGTTACCAGTTTTGAAAACAGTTGAACTGTATACAACATGCTTCTCTTAAAGAGGATGGATATCTTTTTTCCTTCCATTCTTGATTTTTTAAGTTCTCCCTAGATTGTTGTGCTTTGTAAGAAAGAGGATTTTTCCTGGATGTTTATCTCTGTTGTTACCTGTATTCTTAAGTAAATGGCAATACATTAGTGTGCTTTTTAGAAATTATCATCAAGATGAATTACCTTTGTATTTTAGAATAGTAATGCAGTGAACTCTGATACTTCAACTTTATTGTATTCTCTCTAGACCTGGTGATGACTGGAAAAAGACTTTAAAACTCCCTCCAAAGGATCTAAGAATCAAAACTTCGGTAAGTTGGTTGTAACATTCAAGTGGAAAAATGATGTGGAAACTCTTAAAAGTGAAGTAGTTACTTGATGATGACAGTAGGCACTGTATGTTTACTCTTAAGTAAGTTTAAGTGGTTGAAATTGTATAGCTTATATATGATTAATTGCCAAAAATTTCCACTATTTGGAGGAATTGGTAATAATGTGTATCCATATTAAATGTGTTTATACATATGTGTATCTTATCTCACTTGTGGAACACATAGTTTTAATGGCATTTTCTCAAAAGTCTCTTTTATTTCTGGAAGTACAATAAGATTCAGGTTAGGTTTTATCCACATTTTGTTTGTGGATGAAAAACTGAAGTTGAGAGGTTAGTTCTCTTAGCCCAGCAGTGTCAACCAAGGGTGATTTTTGTCCCCTCGGAAGCATTTAGCAATAAATTATCACAGGTGAGGATATGCTACAGGACAGCCCCCTTAGAGCAAACAATATTCTGGCCCAAATGTCAGTGGTGCTGGGCTAGAAAAACTCTGGTTTAGACTAGGATGTTTGTAGGCAGTGCATGGTAGAACTAGGTTTTGACTTTACATCTTGTGGTTTACAGTTCACAGCATGGTACTTACATAGAAATAACAGTATTCCATCACTCCCTGGAAGAAAATGACCACAGGGTGGCTGGTCTTTCCCTAAGACATAGTTTTTAAATGGCTGATTTGTGTTAGAGTGGCTGTTTTTTGGAAATACTTGAACTGTAGATTAGGACAGAGAACTAATCTGCATATATATTTTTAAATAGGATAAAAAGTTAGTCTCTCAGACACTTTCTTAAACATGGTAATTACTAAAGGAACACAGTTGTACTTCATTCTTTTGATGTTTTTGTTTGACCAGGATGTGACCTCCACAAAAGGAAATGAGTTTGAAGATTACTGTTTGAAACGGGAGTTGCTGATGGGAATTTTTGAAATGGGCTGGGAAAAGCCATCTCCTATTCAGGTATATTTCCCCTTTTTACCTCCTATGTAATGTTATGAATTAAGTGTCGCTTACTTTTTGATGGTTTAGTGAACCAGTATTGCTCTCCAGTGTGTGTGCACATGTATGTATGCTTGTACATGAACACACACTTTCTGAACCTTAAAAGGGTAAGTTATAAAATCATGGCACTTCGTCTCTAAATGTTTCACTATATATTTCCTAAGAATAGGGATATTCTCTTGAATAAGCATAGTAGAATTATGTTCAGTCAGTTTAATGCAGTATTTCTAACTCGTCTGTCATTTGTAGTGTGATTTTTAATTAGGTCCCAAATTTTGTCTTAAAGTATTTTTTTTTCTTCTGTACAGGACCCATCCTAGGATCAGATATTGCATGTAATTGTTATATCTCTTTTAGTAGTGAGTTTCCCATGCTCTTTTTTTTGGGGGGGGGTGGGGGGTGTCTTTTATGACATTGACATGTTAAAAATAGAATTCCCTTCCTTTTTTTATTCCAGTAGAACATTTTTCATTTTGAGTTTGTCTCCTGTTTCCATGTGATTTGATTCAAGTTATGCATTCTTAGCCAGAATACTGCAGAAGTCACTTTTGGAGTTACAGTGTTCATTTATTCCAAGCATGATTTTAATTTGGTTACCCTTTCAAATGGTATCTTGATTTTTATATTACATAATTCTGGCCCTGCCCCCTCCCCTTGAAACTTAAAAACATTCTGTGGGGACCATTTAAGGCAATGCCGATATACTGTTCATCAAAATTTCCCCCTAATTCCTCCTTGATGTATCTGTATATTATCAGTGTTACTTATAAATTCCTTTTTTATTAAATGGTATTTTGTGCTTGAATTGTCCCATATTTGGCCAGTGTGAGCTCCTTCAAGCCAGTTCCTTTGTTTTTGTAATGTGCCTCTTTCATTTTTTCCTCTGATAAACTATTTTGTAAAGCAGTTTTAAGTTTATAACAATTGAGCATAAGAGATTTTTCATAAATTCCTGCTGACATTCATGCAAGGTTCCCTGATTATCAGCATTCCCCACAAGAGCAGTTTTTGTTAAAACTAATGAACCTGTGTTGACATTATCACCCAAAGTCCGTAGTTTACAATAGGGTTCGTTGTTGATATTGTGCATTCTGTGGGTTTGAATAAATGTATAAAGACATGTATCCACCATTATAGTATCATACAGAGTAGTGTCACTGAACTCTGTGCTCTATCTTTTTACCTTTCCTTCCCCCTTCATTTTTCTTGAGCACTTCCTTTTTGGTGGTATATCATGATGCCAAGCTTATCAGTACAGCTACGCTTCCCCAGCCTCAGAATCAGCTGTTTCTCCAAAGAACTCGGATTCCAGTTAGTTGGGAATAGTATTAGAGACCAAGATCTAAACACTAGGTGTACTCTTTCAGTGGAAAGAACAAGGAAATATATGTGTATATATACACACATGTATGTAGACCTATATACAAATTTGATGTGTCTTTTGTCTTCACATAAGTTGAAGCTATCAAATCCAAGCTGTACTCAGGACAAACTCTGTGACATCATTGAGCACTTTTTCATTGAACAACTATGTGACAAGTGACTTAGAAAGTGTTAGACCCTGAGGGTGTTACGATGAACAAGATAAATAGGGTTTCTGCACTCAGAGTCTGATGGAAAGGACTGCTAATTACACAGGTAATTTCAGTGTGGTATAATGGGCACATATATGTAGACATTAGGAGAAATGGAACAACCTGGAAGAAATGATCCATGTTCCAAGTGGAGAACTAGAATAGTGATTGCCTAGGAATGAGAGTGCCTTTGTGGACAAGCTGGAAGAATTTTGTTGTGGTTGGAAAAAGTATGAAGATAAAGTTATACCTCATTAGGCAGTCTGAGTGCAGAGACCAAAAATATTTCGGAATTTGCTTTTTTATAATGTACCTCCTGTTAATCTGTTTTATCTATAGGAATGAAAAGTTTCATGGGTTACTTTCCTACTGAATCATTCCACTTTGTAACTCATACTTAGCAGGGTGTGTGGCAGCTAATAGGCCCTCAGTTGTATTGTTTTGATGAAATTATGAGTAACAGATGTCTGTAGGTGAACTTGGTCTAGAGAACTGTTTGAGAGTACTAGCTTTGCATTCAGGTTGCCCAGGTTGAATCCAGCTCTGCTGCTTTCCAAGTTGATTATTTGAGATGTCTCTAAGCCTCAGCTTTCTAGCCTATAAAGTTGATACAGCAGTGTATACCATAGGGTTGTTGTAAAGATGAAGTGAGGCAACTCATGTTAGTATCCTTAGTACAGTGGCTAATAAGTCATAAATGCTCAATAAATGTTACAGGTTTTTATTTTATATAGTAGTTTATCAAAAAATATGGCTCATTTAGCAGACTTAATTCTTGATGGACCCTTAACATCTCATGTTTCACACCTTTGTATTAAAATTTTAAATTCACTTTGTTATTTGCATCCTGTTTGATATAGCATATAGGCAAGTAACTCTCCAGCCATTTAACCAGTCTACCATATGGCTTTTTCTGTAAAGTAGAAATTAACTCCCTCACAGGATTTTTTTTGTGAGGACCAAATGTAATGTACAGACATACCTCGTTTTACTGTGCTTTGCTTTATTGTATTTTGTAGATACTGCATTTGTCTTTTTGTTTTTTAAACAAATTGAAGGTTTGTGACAACCCTGTGTTGTCAGATAATGGTTAGTATTTTTAAAGTATTTTTAAATTAAGGTATGTATGTTGTTTTTTTACACAAGGCTAATGCACACTGAATGGACTAGAGTATAGTGTAAGCGTAATTTTTGTATGCCCTGGGAAACAAAAATATTTGTGTGACTCACTTGATTGCAATGATAGAAATGAATCTGTAGTGCTTCAAAGTGTATTTTGAAATAGCAAGCACGGTATGAATCTAAGGTATTATATATACCTGAGACTGCCATTCACATTGACTTTTCCTGTAGTATTGCTTTGTCTGAGAATCCATGGAAAATAAAAGATAACATGTTTCTTAGACTCGGTGTAACAAACCATAAATATTAGGACTTAAGTAATGAGATTCTTTAGTGAAATCCAGCCTCATGACTGGCATTCTTCTACTGTTTTTATCTACCTTTTCTCCTTACTTATTTTCTTGTCATTGTTTTCTCCCCCCCCCCACCGCCAAAATGTGTCTGTTGTGTCTTATATAGTACTTAGTTTTACCATGTTATCCGGGCATTTTTTTCCCCCTCCAAATATAAAAGCCTCTTGATGGGTGTCACCTCCTTTAGAGATGAAACTTGGTTGCACTTTGGGTATGGTATAAGATTATTGGAAAATTAGGCACTTAAAATCTTCTTTTGAGAGTATATAACTTTACACCGACAAACTGGAACCAGATACACTACAGATTGGTTCCACACATCTTTCTTTGGTACAGCCATCTGTGACTCTAGTTCTAGGTCTGAATGCTATGCACAGTAACATAACCATGCCATTTTAAAGGCATAGCTCTATAGTAACAGGCTTTTTTGGTGTACCTAGGAGTCTACTGTTTTATTCTGTTAAACATTGCAAAACCTTATATTAACTTGGAGATGATTGAAAGATGACAGCTCTTGCTGTTGCCAGACTTTGGGCACAACTTTTGAGGACTTTATAGATAAGAAGGTGATGGAATAGCAGGTAGTTAATTATTGAGAGAAAAACAGAAGTTAACTTCTGTTGGCAACCAAATTTCATATCAAGTTGGGAATCTCATTATTTTGAGGAATTATTCCATTAACCAAGTCTAGTTTAGTCATTTATCAAATTTATAGTTAAGAATTAGAACATTCTTAATTCTTTTGTAATTCATTCCTCCTGCTAACACGGATTTACTATGGCTAAAAGAATTGTTTTCCTAAATTCTCAAAAATGCATGTCTTCATTAGATACTGTGGTAAAACTGGAGTATATTCCTTAGGCTAGAGATAACTATTTTTGAAATTACTGTCTTCCATCTCCTTTTTTTTCTAGGGAGCAGTAGATACCTTAATCATAACTGCCTCCGCAGTATCCATTTTGTTCTCTCTGAAACCAAGATTTAAGTTCAACTGACCCTAGGAATTAAAAAGCAGTTGGTGTCTCCATTTAGCTGCGGAAGTTGGCTAGACTATCCATCAGGGACTGGAGAGAACGCAGTTCCTCAGAAAAAAGTTTAGGGTGCTACTAAGAAAGGGAAAGTGTTGGTCTTTCAGTCATGCGAGACCCCATGGACTAGCCTTCCAGGTTCCTCTGTCCATGGAATTCTCCAAGCAAGAGCACTGGAGTGGGTAACCATTCCCTTTTCCAGGGGATCTTCCCAACCCAGGGATCGAAACCTGGTTTCCAGCACTGCAGGGAGATTCTTTAGCATCTGAGCCGCCAGAGAAGCCCTGAATGCTGAAGCTGCAGCTCCAGTATTTTGGTCATCTGATGCGAACAGCCAGCTCATTGGAAAAGTCCCTGATGTTGGGAAAGCTTGAAGGCAGAAAGAGAAGGGGGTGTCAAGAGGATGAGATGGCCGGAGGCATCACCGACGCAATGGAATGAGCTCTGGCAAGCTTAGGGAGATGGTGAGGGATAGGAGGGCCTGGTGTGCTGCAGTCAGTGGGGTCACAGAGAGTCGAGCAGGACTGGGTGGCTGAACCAACAGCAAAGAAAGGGAAATGGATGCTAGGGTTATTAAAGCACAATAAATACATACTGGCTCAGTCCCTAGACCTTACAGTGGAACTGGAACACGGACTTTGGAGAGCTAAAGTGTCAGAATCAGACATACCTTTAAGTTCGTGGGATTTTTTTTATTTTGGGTTTTTGTGTTCTGGTGGTGTTTTGTTTGCTTGTTTTTTGCCTTAGGGTATTGGTCACAGAAATACAAGTTTACACATTTTAAGTAATGCAGTTCAGTGGGTTTTTTTTTTATTCAGTTGTGCAGCCAATTACTACAGTCAGTTTTAGAACATTTTCATCAAAAAGAAACTTAGTAGTTACCTTTCTTCTCCTTGCTCTGAAAGTGAAAGTGAAGTCACTTAGTCGTGTCCGACTCTTTGCGACCCCGTGGACCGTAGCCCACCAGGCTCCTCCATCCATGGGATTCTCCAGGCAAGAATACTGGAGTGGGTTGCCATTTCCTTCTCCAGGGGATCTTCCTGACCCAGGGATCGAACCCAGGTCCCCCACATTGCGGGCAGATGCTTTAACCTCTGAGCCACCAGAACCCCTCCTCGCTCTAAGCAACCACTAATCAACTTTCTGTCTGTATGGATTGACCTAGTCTAGACAATTTCATATAAATGGGATTATAAAAAACATGCTCTTTGTGACTCAGCTGTGGCTTTTTGACTTAGCATATTTTAGGATTCATCCATATTGTAGCATGTGTCAGTACTTTATTCCTTTCTATTGCTGAATAATATTCCACTGTATGGCTATACCACATTTGGTTTATCCATTCTTCAGTTGGTAGAGTTGTTTCCACTGTTAGCTATTATGAATAATGCCTTTTTGAACACTGATGTATGTAGAATTTTTTGTGGAGGTATTTTCATTTCTCTTGGGTATATATCTAGGAGTAGAATTGCTGGTTCATATGGTAATTTTTTATCTTTTTGAGGAACTGCCAGACTATTTCCCAAAATGGCTATATATTCTACTTAGTAGTGTATGAGGTTCCAGTTTCTCTTATTTGCAGACCTAAGTTCAAATCCTGATTCTAGCATTTCTTGCTTAATCACCTTGTGCAAAACAATATTGAGGATCCATTTTGCCATTTGTAAGACAAAAAGTAACCTAACTTGAAAGGATATAATTAACATTAAGTATCTAAGTGTAGTACCCATCACAGTAAGTTTTTAAAATTTTTAGCTTCCTTCCTCCTTCTCCCTGGCAGTTCCCCATGACTTCTCTTGAGTTTCAAAGCTGTCTGAATCTGGCTTGAATTTTCTCACTTCGAATTGTTTAATTTTCCTAGCAAACAGTGGTAAGAGACAGTGAATATACTGAATTCTCTGACTGCTAATCATAATAGCCACCATATGAGAAAAAGTACAGTGCATCTTAACTTACAGGCTAGCTAGCTTACTTTGTTATAGCCCTATCCTTAAACAGTTTCTGTTTCTGTGGAACATAAGTCCTGTCAAAGAGCAGAGAAACAGAAGTCAGTGGCCTTTAAGCCATAATGTAAACCCCAAAAAGGAATTAGGATACCCCCAATCTAATTCTGTCCTGTCTGACTTCACTGAGATATCTTATCCTTTTAAAGGACCTGACTCAGGAAGTCACTGAGAGACTAAAGTCTTTTTCTGCTGTCAGACTGAGTTGTATACTGGTAACCTGTTCAAAAACCATAACAGAGATTGAACCCATGTGATAATTGGCCTTCGGGACAACTGAAGATTAATAGAGTTGACTCAGAGTTGTGGCTTAAGGGATAAAGAATCTCCCTGCAAAGCAGGAGCTGTAGGAGACATGGATCCCTGGAGGAGGAAATGGCACCCCACTCCAGTGTTTGCGCCTGAAAAATCCTGTGGACAGAGGAGCCTGGCGGGCTACAGTCCACAGTGTCACAGAGAGTCAGACATGGCTGAGTAACACATGTGGTCAAGCAAGGAAGGATTTAAGACCAGAGGGTCAAACCAAGGCTTTCTTCTTTGACCTGCTTCACCCTACATAATAAGCAGACTGTTCAGTGCTGGCTGTCGGAGTAAATTAACAGAGTGTTGTCACTGAACTATTTCCACAGTTGTTCTGGCAACAGTGTTAGTTATTCTGATTATATGGAACCCATCTGACCCCTATGATTGGGGTTCTAAAATAAGTGTCATGGTAGGAAATGAAAGTCATGATGCCTATGACTTGGGTATTTCTCCAGTAACAGTTTTAAATTGCTAGAGATATTTGTTTTGGTCGTTAGCTCAAGCATAGAAAGAGCTAATTACAGTGATTGTGAATATTTTTCCTAATTTATTTTTCTAATTTTATAGTTGTAGAAATTAAAATTTTTTAGTTTTAGAAATAGAAGTGTTCTGCTTCCTCTGTTCATACCTGTTTTACCTTTTTTAATTTCTCTCTGTGTATGTGTATTTAATATTTAGTAATTGTTGAGAATCCTTTGGTATTGTCTAGGAAATTTGCCCTAATAAGAAATATTATCTTCTGCAAAACACTCATGTCTGCAAAACACACGAGTAAGCCAAATTTGAAAACGAGAAGTCAGGGCACATCTCAGGACAGAAGTTGGCTGCGAGACAGACATTGGTCATTATGTAATACAATTTTAAAAAAAGATAGGACCCAAGACTAAACTTTTCCATCTGAGTCCTGTTTATGTAGGAATAAAATTGTCCAACCTACAATTTTTCACTGTGGTCAAGTTGGTTTACAAGTCTCAGAATATCATATAGTCCTTCTTTTGAATATTGTTTGTGCTGTTTTTTCTTCCAGTTTTTAATTGCGAAATGTCCTTCGCTTATTTTCCCCTGTGTGTTTATTGTGTCAGCCCAAGTTCCTCCTCTTTTTCTGTTGTTGATGCTCACACATAGAAACTCAAAGGTTTTTATTACTAAATTTAGTATGTATTTTATGAGTAGTTCTGATAAATGTAAGTTGATACTAATGGTGATGTTGACTGGTACTGCTAATTTATTTGGTCTTTACTTTTGTAAAATACTTCAATACCAAGGAACTTTGTATACTTTCAGTGTGTTTTAGAGAAGAACTCGCCTATGTACTGATTTTATTCACAAGTAATATGCATTGTTCCATCTCTTCTAGGAGGAGAGCATTCCCATTGCTTTATCTGGTAGGGATATTTTAGCTAGAGCAAAAAACGGAACAGGCAAGAGCGGTGCCTACCTCATTCCCTTACTTGAACGGCTAGACCTGAAGAAGGACAATATACAAGGTTGGTTTAAACTATAAATGCTGATTTAAATCTTGGAGCTGTGTAGAAGATATTACCATCTTTTCTCAGTTGGAACTTAAATCATATGAAATTAGTATTTACCCTTTTCACAGCTTATGGCCTAGTTGTCTTGTAAAAATGATTCCTAACTTTTAAAAAGATTTCTAGTTTTTAAGATTATTTTGCATATTATACAGTTACTACAACATTCCAGTGAGATAGGCAAAATAAGAATTATTGTCCTGTAGATAGGGAAAATTAAATTGTCTGAAATAGATACTTAAAACTATGGAACTGGAACTAGAATGTTTCTTGTGACAGCTGTGTCTGCAGAGTTCCTTGTAAAAGCAGGAACTTTTTCTCTCTGAAGCCTTGTGGCTTGGGGATTTTAAAATCTTAAGTAGTATGGAAGAGACACATTTCTGTAACTGTACCCAGTAGATCTATGTTTTCACCTCTAAAGCTTTTTGTAAAATTTTCAGTTTTTTTCTCCCCATGGTTTCTTGATCTATAATTATTTCTGCCATCTTCCTATTATGTTCATATGATATAAGTAGAACTTGGCAGCAGGAGTTTCCTATTTGGGCATTTTGACTAGTGATCTCTTACTAAAATATTAATAAATTTTGAGTTAATAATTGCCAACTCAAAGAACCCTTTAAGGCTTTGTAACCAGGAAGAGTAGAAGAATTGTATAGCATTGTTACTGAGGAAAAGTCTAAATCTGGTACACTATAATAGGTTCTTTTTTGAAATTTATTCATTTGAGTGTCTTGATTACAAAGGGCAATATTTCTGTAGCTTCTTAAACTCTTAATATATGGCTCCCCCCCCCGCCTCCTTTTTTCTGTTTGTTGATATTTTCCAGCAATGGTGATTGTTCCCACTAGAGAACTTGCTCTACAGGTCAGTCAAATTTGCATCCAGGTCAGCAAACACATGGGAGGGGCCAAAGTGATGGCAACCACAGGAGGAACCAATTTACGGGATGACATAATGAGGCTTGATGATACAGGTAAGAAATGATTGGATACAAGCTGGCTTGCTGTCTGTAATTTGACACACAAGTGTTTCAGTAATTTATTAAAATTGTTTTTAAAATAGGGAACAAACATTGCAGTAGAAAAATGAATAAAGGAAATGACCATTTCAGTCAAGAAGAAAAAAATTATTTTAGTTATTGGAAGGATATTTAACCTTACTTGTAATTTTTTAAATTGCATATAAAAACAGTAAATTGATATTGTACCTATCTAATTGACAAGATTAATTAAGATTGGAAAGGCTAATTAGTAATCCAAAATCACTGCAGATGGTGACTGCAGCCATGAAATTAAAAGACGCTTACTCCTTGGAAGAAAAGTTATGACCAACCTAGATAGCATATTCAAAAGCAGAGACATTACTTTGTCGACTAAGGTCCGTCTAGTCAAGGCTATGGTTTTTCCTGTGGTCATGTATGGATGTGAGAGTTGGACTGTGAAGAAGGCTGAGCGCCGAAGAATTGATGCTTTTGTACTGTGGTGTTGGAGAAGACTCTTGAGAGTCCCTTGGATTGCAAGGAGATCCAACCAATCCATTCTGAAGGAGATCAGCCCTGGGATTTCTTTGGAAGGAATGATGCTAAAGCTGAAACTCCAATACTTTGGCCACCTCATGCGAAGAGTTGACTCATTGGAAAAGACTCTGATGCTGGGAGGGATTGGGGGCAGGAGAAGGGGATGACAGAGGATGAGATGGCTGGATGGCATCACTGACTTGATGGACATGAGTTTGAGTGAACTCCAGGAGTTGGTGATGGACAGGGAGGCCTGGCGTGCTGCAGTTCATGGGGTCGTCAAGAGTCGGACACGACTGAGTGAACTGAACTGAATATGCATTTGTGAAGAAATTTGTTGTCTTGCAACATAGGGGTATAGATTGATACAATCTCTGTGGTGGGCAATTTGGCATTATGTTTCAGAATTATACATGTATGTTTTTAATGATCTTTTTTTGAAGAAGTAATTGGACAAATGCAAGGTTGTTCACTACAGTGTGGTTTGTAGTACCGAAAAACGAACAATATCAGGGAAATTTGGCTAAATATATTGGGGTATAGACTGAATGGAATGCCACATAGCCATTAAAGAGTGCAGCTGATCTGTATTCATTTTCATGAAGAGTTCTCCATGATAACATTATTTAGTGAAAAAAAGAAAACAGCAAGAGTTGAAATCCATTTAGTTATACATTGAATTTTAGTCAGGATTTTATATATGATTGTTACTTGATTAGTTTAATTACTATATTCTTTATACTGCCTTGTTAATTAAAAATGATCATCTTACTTGATCCTGTTACAGTCTTCTGCAGACCATTGATCTATTAATAGGTTAGAGGCAAGCTGCTGTATCACGACTGAAGTGACTTAGCAGCAGCAGCTGTATCAAAAGTTCGGCATACTTTTTGTTTTTCCCTGGGGGTTTCCCTCAGACAAAGAACTATGTTCCTTATTTGGAACAGGTGAATTGGAAAGCTGTAGCCCACTGCATGCAGAGGTGAAACTAACTGGTATTCTCTAGCCAACTGAAGATGAGATGGAAATCCATATTCTAAAATACATCTTGGCCTCTTTGTATTATTCCTACAGCAGTGTTTCTGATAAACTATGTATGTGATAAACCTTTACTGTATCCTTTTTGCCCCAACTAAAATTAACGAAAATACATGTTTTCTAATCTTGTGTAGTGCATGTGGTGATAGCTACCCCTGGAAGAATCCTGGATCTTATCAAGAAAGGCGTAGCAAAAGTTGATCATGTCCAGATGATAGTATTGGATGAGGTAACATTTCTTTCATTTGGAAACATACCATTCTGTACTGATTTGGCTTTGTTTATAACTGCCAATGAATGAAGGATAACCTCTTTGTGTTTAAGACCTTCTAGTAAATTCATTACTCTTGTTGGTTTGTTCAAAATAACTTGCTTCTAAAACATGTTTTGCCTTTTAAAAGCAATAGATGATAGGTGTTTATAGGAATGATTCAGCCTTGTGTCTTTTTCTTAGGGAAGTCAGATAGTTTATTTTTATTTTGCACTGAGAAGTCATTGAATAACCTCAAAGCCAAGGCCATTCTACACCTGTCTTCATTCTGTGATTGATCTTAAAAAGCATGTTAAAAAAAAGGCATCTTAAAAACCCCTCATTTAACATACTCAATTTGGTATTGTTTGGTTTTTTGTCTCTGTTATATGTGTTCTCTCACCAGACTATAAGTGCCTTTTGAGAACTTACTCAGCTCTGCATTCTTGGGACCTAGCAAGCAAGTGTTTTATATGTATATGCAATCAGTGTTGATGTTTTGGGTTTTTTAATTTTTAATTGAAAGATAATAGCTTTACAGTGTTATGTTGTTTTTGCTGTACATCAGGCTCCAGGCTTCTCTCCTTGAGCACCCCCACACCCCCCAGTGTTGATGTTTTGAAATGAAGTTATTTTCCTATTTGGTCTGTTTTAAGATAACTGGATCCATTTCCTCTTGGTCTAATTTGAAACAGGTTTTTATCTTTGAGTAATGAGAGAGCACATTTATTAGTGACTGTGTTAGCACTAAGTGCTTTACATGTTTTTTCATTGAATTTTTACAACAATCCTATAAGGTAGTTAGTTATCCTATAAAGTAATTCCTACAATAAGAAGACATCTTGATTTTTAAATTGTGGAAACTGAAATAGAAGTTAAGAAACCTCCCAACATAGATAATAGCGAAGGAAGCAAGTTTTCTGTTTGTGTGTGTGAGGGGGTGAAGTAGAAAAGGATAGCTTTTATTATTTGCCAGGCAAAGGGAAACACACCCTGCTTCTGCCTCAAAAAACTGTATCCCTGACAAGTTTTAAATACAGGTAGTTTAATGCTGTAGCCTGTACTTCTAACTATTATACCATAATGTCTCTTTAATGGAAATCACATTAAAATTTTTTATGAGAATAAGGATTATGTCTGTCTAGGATTTTTTTTCCCTTAGATCAGTATTACAGACTTTCCCTTTTTTTGTATCACTGAATGTGTCTTGGTGCCTTTGGACTATATAGTGTTTACAGCCAGGAACATTCTGTGAACTCTCTTGCTGGAATGATTGATTCCTTATTAACAAAAAACCTTAGACATGATTTCATTGTGTTTAAGATCATCTTCTCTTTGTACTGCAGGCAGATAAGTTGCTGTCACAGGATTTTGTGCAGATAATGGAGGATATTATTCTCACGCTACCTAAAAACAGACAGATTTTATTATATTCTGCTACTTTCCCTCTTAGTGTACAGAAGTTCATGGTGAGTATAAATCTGTACTTAGAAGCAGTACCTTCCTGTTGGCCATGAGTATACCTTTATCCATAATTATATTACTAGTGTATATTTGATGCTGGTTTCAAGTTTTAAGATACAGAAGTATTTTGATTTTTATTTGTTCGTTAAGCTGGTGTCTGACATAGCCATTGATGCTAGATAAATTGATTACAGCATAATCTTATATTTAAACTACAAAATAGTAATAACTTAGCTGTATATCTGGACGTTAGATCTCCCATTTTATGGTAATGACAGATTATATATTTTAAAGAGAGCTGCATCCCTTCAATTAAGAGTTTATTAGAAAGACATGTATGAGGATATATTTTGAGTTAAAGTTTATTTAAAGAAATAAACTCTGCTTTAACTATAAGACTTTTTTTTTTTTCCCCTTCAGAATTCCCATTTGCAGAAACCCTATGAGATTAACCTGATGGAGGAACTAACTTTGAAGGGAGTAACCCAGTACTACGCATATGTAACTGAGCGCCAAAAAGTACACTGCCTCAACACACTTTTCTCCAGGGTGAGCCAGTTAAACTTCAACTGCTGAATGTTATCCATTCCTTAACCTCAATAAAACAGTTGTATCAGTTTTCTCATCATTTTCAGTGCAGGAAAAAAAAAAGTCCATGGTTTTTCCTAAAAGGTAGTTTCAGTTGTTAATCTGAAACTAATACTATATGATTGACAGGTCATAGGCACTTTTAATTTGATTCTAAAATAATTTGACCTTAATTACAGGTAATCCCATTATTCTCAGTAATTATAATTGTTCTGTTGTAAGTAGATCTGTTTTTGCAAGTTTGCCTACTTGCCAGAATTTTCTTGTCACTCTGAAGTCAGTACTCAAATGCTCTTTGAAGATGCATGTGAAAAATTTGAGACTTCATGCTGTTTATCCCTGCCCTCTTGTTTGAGCTCAGAAATGAATACCCTTTTCACAGTCTAATGCCACATTCCCCACTTTTTTTGTGCTTTTTTCTTGATTCCACTGTTTTAAATGGCTCTTAGGCATAGTGCTGACATGTTTGTTGTCCAGTGCTCCTAAGAAGAGATGATGTATTAGATAAACTTCATAAAGACCTGAGTTATCCAGTGATGTTGGCCATGAGTAAATAAGGTGTCTTTAAAAAAACAGTAACACGTGGGGTGAGTTCCCTCGTGGTCGGGTGGCTAAGACTCCACACTCTCAATACAGGGGATCTGGGTAGATCCTTGGTTAGGGAACTAGGATCCTGCAAGCCATGTGGTGCAGCCCGAAAAAACTCAGTAACATGCATAAAACCAGATTATCTGTTGACCCATTGATGAAAAAAGTTAAGAGTTCCTCACAGGAACCTAACCCTCTATTTCCCCTGGAAGGAGTGGTCATATATTAACTGTGCTTAACTGCAACTACTACTAAATGCGTAGCACTTAAAATTTTTATAGTTTTGCATCTCCTGTGTCATGAGATTATAACTCTTAGTGTTTTCAACATTTGTTTGTCAATATTTTATTTTCTTTCTAATGTCTTTTTCTTTCTCTCTCTCTCTCCTGTGCTCAGCTTCAGATAAACCAGTCGATTATTTTCTGTAACTCCTCTCAGAGAGTTGAATTGCTAGCCAAGAAGATTTCTCAACTGGGTTATTCTTGCTTCTATATCCATGCTAAAATGAGGCAGGTGAGTGTAAAACTTGTACTTGCATAGATTTTTTAAAAAGCTTTTTCTGAATATTTCTTGAATTTTGTTTTAATGCTCTTCCAAGTGCCCTGAGTTTAAGAATAAATTATTGTTCAGTAGGCAAAGGACCCTTCATTTTAACTTCTCTGGGGTAAGGTTTCCTAACTATAAACAGGGGTAATAGTATGTACCCTTAATTTCACAAGGTTTTAGGAAGATAGAGATTGTGTATGAATGAATAGTTTGTCAGTTGCCAAGCATAATAGAAATGTGAGATTTTATTCCCTTCCTTCCCCATAATCTTGGATTTGGGCTAGTGTTTAGTACAGTAACCACTAGCAACAGTGAACTGTTTAAAATTTAGTCTTCAGTCATACTACATGTCAGATGCCACTTTAGTGTGACTATCAGCCACAGTTTTGGAAGGTTTGTAGAAAGTTCTAGTTTATCTGTGTACCTTCTCAGGTTCATCTTTTTCTCTTTATTGTTTGCCTTTAGAAAAAGGATGGAATCTGTTTCAGAACTTGATTTAACAGAAAATAAATTCAAAACTATCAACATATTGTGTTTGTGCTAACGTTGTGAAATTTCATGATAGGAAAGCAGTTTCTGTAGTCTGACAGGTTAAGAACTTAATCAGCTCCCATATGGTTTTCAAAGAAGCTTATTGTCATGGATCAGGTGCCATCATATAGGCACCTAATTTTAAAATTATCACAGGAAATGATGTATAAAATTGAAGAGAATATTTCAGAGTGGAAGAACATTGCATTGAAAAGAAAGACCAGTTTGCCAGATGGTAGATTCATTGATTTTGCTTGAGTTTAGTGTGTTTTCATTTTTTTTTAACTGAAAAGTAGTTATTTTTCGCTTTTATATATAATAACTGAAAAGATAAGTAGTAGATGTTTCAGTTAAGCTAAACTTGTGGCATCTTTTATTTGAAACATTTTAGAAGTAAATACAGTGAAAATTGTCACTTAAAACCCACTCCTGCAAAAAAAAATACCTTTAAGAATTGAGATAATATGAATACATTTATATTTGTTGCTTGTTAATTCCCATGGGAGACTTTTTTTTTCCTACCTTTTGTTTTTAATGTATATTGAATGTGCCTCCTTTCTCATTCATAAAAACAAATTTGGATATAAAGAAACTGCTTGGGTAGGAGTAAAAAATGATGGAAATTTGGAGGCTTGTGTGAGTTGTAATCAAATAAACGCATTGCTTTATTCCTAGGAACATCGAAATCGTGTGTTTCATGATTTTCGAAATGGCTTATGCCGCAATCTTGTTTGCACTGGTAGGTATTTTCTATTCCTTTACCCATTGTTTTTCTTCCTAGTTGTGTTCTTTCTCTGTCCTGTCCTGCAGTGAAGCTGCTTACGTAGTCAGCTCCCTCTCCTACCATTTCTAGAATTTCTGAAGTTGAGAATGAGCTGTAGGTAACTTTTTTTTTTTTTTTTTTTGTAGTTAAAACTTTTGAAATCAGGTTCCGTACCTGAAACTGCAGAACACTTATTTTGGCACTCCTACCTAATCTCTGCCTATTAAACCAGTTTTGTAGTTTGTGTATTTTCTGAATAGTTGTAGCATGTAGGAATGAGTTCTATTTAGCATATGCAAAATGAATTATGTTAAGAAACTATGTTTTGGAAGTTTATCATGGTCTTTCTTTTGCCAGAATCAGACTAGTTTGTGCTCTGGTGTATTTCACTACATAAAGAAAAGCAGACTGGGGGTGCATGGGGACAGTTGGATTCAGTAGCCTCCTGTCTGTACACTGGGAATATAGTCTTAGTATTGCTACTAGGTTTATAATCTAAACTAGGTTTCTGGATAGAGGGAAGAACCTAGATTTTTGTTTTTTAATTTTTGAGCTATACACAGAGATAAATACAGAAATGCATGGGTTCTGAGGGCTGACGGTAGTTATATGCAGACTTTCAACTGAGACCCTAACTCCTGATTTGTTCAAGGGTCAGCTGTACAGACAAGTAGAAGGGTGCCATTTGCCATTAACCATTTCCTAATTTGAGAATGAAAAATACTTTTTCTTCCCCTAGAAAGAATTCGTAGTACTTACAGAACTCAAATTGTTACGAATTACTGCTGTGGTTACATGGTTTTATTTTAAGCATTAACTTGCTGAGGCTGCCCTCAGATAAGTTTTTGAAGTGCCAGTGCTTTCTTCTTGCTCATTTTTCAGAACTGTGGGCAAATACATCATTAAATAAGTACTGAACATTTATGTGTAACATGTATAAATACATACAAAGTACCACCCCTCTCAAGTAGTAGTTGTTTAATCGGAGATAAAAAGATGACATTAAGAACCTCGGGCTGGGCCTGCAAACTTTTTCTGTTAAGTCCATGTAGTAGATATCTTAGACTTTGCATACTATGTGGTCTCTGTTACAAGCAACTTGACTCTGCTCTTCTGCCTCAGTGGCAGTATATTTAACAAATGGCCGTGGCTATGTGGCAGTAAAATTTGACAAAAACGGGCATTGGGCTCGATCTCCAAGGGAGTAAAGGAGTTTGCAAGTGTGAGGTATATACATCAAATAGCCCTGAATTTTCATAGGAGAGGGAAATAACTAGCTGAGGTGATCTGAGAAGATATGGAATTGTAATTTATAGTCTATAGATGAGTTTTAGACTTGGATAAGAAGGAATATTTTGTTAGGGGCCTGGCATAAAAAGTAATCTAGAGATCGCTAAGAAGATAGTTTAAAGAAGTATAGTGGGTGAGGTTGGTATAGTCGAAGTTTTGAGATGTGTTACAACCAGAATATAGAGCAGAGGACTTTGAATGTCAATTTTAAATTTTATCTGGAGACAGTTGAAAATAACAAGTTACAAATTCAAACCAGTATATTAGAAATACTTGTTTGACCATCATGGATTATTTTGACGTGTGGAGCTGAGAAGTGCAGGGAAATCTAGTTATTAGCTTATTGAACTTATTGGAGTTGTGTCTGCATGTATTTGTCAAAGCCTAAATTAGCATAATAATTGTGGGACTGGAAAAAAGTAGAAGGGATAGTCTTGCATATTAGCTTACCTCAGACCTGTTATAAATCATTCAGCAGAATGGGATGAAAGAATTCTGAACAAAGTATAAATTACTGCTGGTAGATTGCCTCTTTTTTAAAGTATTCTGCCTTATGCAGTGAACTTTAAAAATAATTTATTAACTTTGGATTAAATACTTAAAAATAGAGTGAAGAAAATTATACTTGGGAGTTCGTTTGTGAGTGTATAAGCTTTTTCAGTCATCCTTGATTTGCACTGTGTTACCTCAGAGCAGTTTTTAAAACTTTGATACAACACTGGGAAAAGGTAACCTGTGAAGAGAAAGCTGCTTATGGTTAATGTGCATGAGAAATAATGCCAATAATTTACAGATGCTTTTGAATTACTGCATGAAGTGAGTGAAGCTTAGGTTCCTTTAGAAATGTTAAAGAGTATTATGACACCAAATTGAAAGATATAATGGAGCTTTGTTTTTGTTTTAAAGATTTGTTTACCCGAGGTATTGATATACAAGCTGTGAATGTGGTAATAAACTTTGACTTCCCAAAGCTGGCAGAGACCTATCTCCATCGTATTGGAAGATCAGGTGAGGAAAAGGAAGATGTTCTTTGTGGAAGTCTTTTGAGACGTTTAATCACTAAATTTTGTTCCTTTTGTGAAGTAGAGTGTGGTAGCAATTAAAATAGTGAATTTAAACTTGGTTTTTGATATATCAATTTCTGATTCTTCCAGAACATTTTTTTTAAGTTAAAATAACCTGATGCCTAATTTAAGATTTACAGATTAGAGCCTTACTTTTGTAACTCTGCTGTTTGTATTTTATACTGTGTATTTTGACAACTTTTGACACTATTACTTTAGGCTGCGAACAATGAGTGGCACTAAATAAAAACATTAATCCTCTGTGGATTTGCCACTTAGAGACTAGTGCTTGCACATTGACTCTCGTATTTAACTCATTAATTAGAATTGTTTTTTCTTAGGTCGCTTTGGTCATCTTGGCTTAGCCATCAACTTGATCACATATGATGATCGCTTCAACCTGAAAAGTATTGAGGAGCAGCTGGGAACAGAAATCAAACCTATCCCGAGCAACATTGACAAGAGCCTGTATGTGGCAGAATACCACAGCGAGCCTGTAGAAGATGAGAAAGCTTAACAAGCAAGTGTGTACCTGACAAAATAGCCAAGTAAGCATAATGTTTAAAGGAAGGAGATTAAGGTCCTCTTTCCCCCAGGGGGAATGTGATGTCCTACCATATACAATTAGCAATAAAAGATGAAATACTTCTTGACATAAATGGCAGTAAACAGGAAGTATCTCAGTTGAAGTGATCTTATTGGCGAATCCATAAATGCAGTTCTTGAATGCCATCTTCCTAAGTAATATATGTGAACAGTACTTAAGACAAATTCAGACTTCTAAAATAATAGAAGCAAAAAAGAATTAGCAATTTTGAATATGAAAATAATTTTGCTCTTTATCACTCAGTCATCTGTTAGAATTCACTCTTAATTTCTAGTGGGTACCTAAATAGGTTCAATTATCTGTAAAACCTTATTGCTAAAGGTATAATCAGGTTATGAGGATAACTGCCTTACTTTAAATGGCCACTGGTCTCCCGTGCATCCACCTTTTCATCTTTTGTTGACTATAGGACTCTGGAAGAAATGCTTAAAACAAGGCTTAATTAACATAGGAAAAAACCCTCCAAAACAGCCAATATTCCTGTAAGGAAAATCTGATTTCAGAGATGATAGTTTCCAAATTAGCAGTGAACATTTTACCCATTATTTTTAGAGTCTCCAGATTAACTCTTCACTTTAACCTTTTTATCCTAATTTACTTGTCAAACACAAAACTCTTGGACAAAAACTAGCTCATGTATGCTAGTACACTAACAGGCTGTTGAGTTCATACAGGATTTAAAAAAACTTTTTAAAATTGTCGCAGATGACTACTGCCTGCTACCAGTACTTTTAGGATTTCATTCTGTCTCTGGGATGTCTAGCGGAAATTCCTTAATCCTGAGCTGATGGTATAGCGTGTAAAGAGGCTCAGTAGAAGCTGTTATGGAGAGCATTTGGGATGGATTTGTGAGCGCCTGCTTCACGTGTGCATCACGTGTGTGTGTCGTGTGTGTGTGTCCTAGTTTATATGGCTTACCAGCGGTAATTTTAGGTTTCTGTTTTCTGTAGGCTTTGACAAACTATGGAAGGCTCGTTTGGATCTGTGACACATCGATTTTGGGGGGAATGCTCTTCTCTTTGTGGGTTTTTCATCTTCTTTTATTTTGGAACTATGAAGACTTGAGAGCTCAGACATTTCTTCTTTTTTTTAACTGGTGAAGAGAAAAGCTGAAAAGGAATTTACCTTTTTTGTTCCACTTGTTTGCACTGTGTGCTGACTGAACATTAGTTGCACTAACTGCTGGTTTTTAAAAAATTTTTCTGGGGAAGGGGGGACAAAGAAGGAAGAGAAAGAAGGGGAGAAACCCTAAAAAGAGAAGAACCTTGATGAACACAAGCTTGTCTACGATCTCAGAATTCTCCAACAGCTGACTCTTGAGTGCATTTCAACTTCTCCCTGGTTACTCATCCGTTTTTAAGCCTGAAGAGCTTATTACTTATTTGTGCGAAGTGCCTTATGCTATGAGACCATTCAGAATATCATCTTTTAGACACAGCCCAAGGAATCAACAATAGTATTTTTTTTTTCTTTTTCCTTTCTTTTAAAAATTTTTGTCTTTTCATTTTGGTTTCAAGTTGAAGTCTCTCTCTTCCCTTTCTACCTGATACTCAAGCCCAGGGCTGGAAGATGAAACGTATTAGTAATGTTAAACATCATTTTCTTTTTCTTTATGTGGAGGAGTTGATATGCAACTGCAGTTCATCCGCACTGTAAATACATGTATTTAACAAAAAAAAAACAATCCCAAGTGAAAATTTCTTCTGGGCTGAGTAGATGCAACATCATCGCTCCCAAAGGAAAGAGCAGTCTATCATCGCAGGAGCCATATGACAAGCCTTTTGTGCTCTATAGCAGAACACTAAAGACTGGTTTACATACGCCTCCATTAGCAGTTATGGCACTTGATGTGTAGACGTGTCAGAGCCTTTGACCCTCTTTCCTCTGTGGCAGAGCGTGTCCCATAGAAAATTGGGTGTGTATACTTGTATAAACTTTGTAAATAGGTTTTTTTTCTGGGTTCATATATATATATATACATATATATATTTTTTTTTTTTGGATGAAGGTTGCTGGGATTAAGGGGATTAGAGTGATTATGGGAGCAGCTAAAGATGAGAGGGGCTCAGTTTTCCGCAACACTAAATCTAAAAAGTATTTTGGCTTCTTACTGTAGAGAGCAGACCTCTACAGGAATCCTACATTGGAAAAGAGACCCAGAAGTTGGGGGTTCACTGCTGCCACACTGTCTCATGTAGTACCTTTGGAGTAGGCCTGACAGAGAGAGCAAGGAAGCTTCAGAAACCTATAATTCAAGATGTTATTTTTTTTGAGACGTTCTCTCTGATACTGTTCCCCGCCAGCCTTTTTTAAAAGTTTGAGAAACTTTTCAAGCTCTGCAAAAGGGGACAAAGAATTTGCCTTGCAGTGTGGGGATATGATTGAGCGGCAGTGTCTTTGAGCAGTATATGTATAAAGCATGGATTTGCATTTCAGAATATTAGCCAGTACCAGCTTTGGTAATTTTAGCAGTTCTGGGGCTTACTTTCTGTGGATCACCTCCTGTGCTTTTATGTGTTGCCCTCTGCCCACCTTGATACATAAACTTGCAGGAACGGGCGACCCCGAGAGCTGTTAACTTTCATGCTACAGAAAGCTGCTTGCCATCCTCTTGCTTTGTGACAAGAATTATCTGTCATTTTGCATTGTAAATTGCTGGCAAATGCTTTACAGTCAATAGTGTTGCTTTAAATTGTGCCCCTCCCAACATGCTTGATGTTTGGCCTGATCTCCAGGCAAAAGGAGTGAGATGAATCAATACCAGTGAACTTTTTTTTTAATGTTTTTAATTCCCTTTTAACCCAGTATACTAGGTCAATCAGGAGGCATCTAGGATTAAAAAAAAAAAAAAAAAAGAAAAAATTAAAAAAAAATTGGTTTCCATTTGTCATTGTCTTTTAAAACCCTAAAATATTCCAGGATATGTCTTACATAAAGTTTCATGCTTAACTCATCTGGATAAAGAAGTCAGTTATTCAAAGTTGCTTTTTTGACTCTGCCTAGTTCTAAGCAAAATTATTTGTAATTCCAAAATTCCTTGAGGATCAAAATCCTGCAGATGCCTCCTGATAAGACATAGCCCTAACTCCTTAAAAATTGTAGCAAGAGCTGCACAGTACAAACCCAAAAAAGAATAACTCATTTATCTGGTATCCAAGCCACACTGTGTCTCCAGCCAATGTAGGTTACTAAATGCAAGGCCTAATTAAGAAAGTAACCTTTTCCCAGGGAGGGGTGGGGGGAGGGAACTTAAAAGGCATCAACTTTTGACCAAAAAATCTTGCCCTTGTACTGATGCAGCTCTCTTTCCCCCCCATCTCTGGCGAGATAAGAGGGATCATTCATTGTAGAAGAAAAACAAGGAAAGTTCATAAACGATTCTGTGTCTCGCTAGAGAGAGTGGGTAACTAAACAGCGCAGTCTTTCGCCATCCTCAGACTGGTGCCACGCGCCTGTGGGTCCCTCTAAAAGCACAGACTTTAAATTGAAAGTTTTACTGAAGTACAGCCTCTGATGAGGAGTGGCACTTAAAACTATCTGGGACACCACTATTGGACACAGTCTTATACAGGCAGCTGTCCAGTTTTGGTGCTTGACTCTTGAATAGGAATTGTTAAATGGAAAGATGCTCTACGAACTAGGTCAAAGCCTAGTCTTTTTTTTTTTTTTTTTCTTCAATTCCCCCTTAAAATAAGGAGCATTGTTACTATTAGTTGATTTTATTAGTATTGGGTGTTCAAGTAATGGTAATATTTTTCCAGTGGTTCATTTGGATAAAAACTACCCCCCTTATTTTTAATATTTAAATTACAATCAGCTCCTGGTTTAACCAGTGGTTTATATAGTCGTGTAATGAGCTATGGACTGTTACACAGCTTGCTGTCTCTCTCTTCCTTACATTCCAATGGAGAAACTTTGCCTTTTCCCTTAGGAATGGAATGGAATAAATTTATTCTAAAATGATCTTCCATGGGAATAAGTAAGGGGGAGAGAAACCTAAATATAATCTCTAAATTATTTTCAAGTTGGTCCCAGCATCATAATACAGGTTGGCCCCAAGGGGCGGGGGGAGGGGGGAGGCAATTGGTTATCAATATTTGTTTTCAGAATGAGATGGGAGCATCTTTCCTTTGCCTTGTGCTTTGTGTTTGATACCATCATGCTTGGATTAGAACCAGACAACTCAGCACAAAGCCTTGAGTGTACATTGTTGGAACCAAAACATCTCATTCTGATCACTTGGTTTAATTTTTTTCTTTTTTCTTTTTTAATAGGGTGGGAGGGAGGTTACTTTGCCCCAAAAGGGAGGGTATCTGCACTAAGGATTTAGAAACACTTTGGAAGCTCATGACCTCATCAGAAACTGCCTTTAGTCACACTCCTGACCTTATAGATGAGTAACAAAAAGATGAAATAAATTCTTGGGAATTAAGCCATGTTGTTTTTATTTGCTACTTTTCCTAGCATTCTGTGTATCTTAAGCTGTTGTGGAATCATTTTTCTGCCAAAATACCTTTGTCAAGCCAAAAGTTTTTGGCCTCATAGGAGCTGATGTAGTCAACTTCTTGGTGAACTTTAGTGGACCTTTTGAGCTTGTACTTGTACTTCATACCTTTAGTTTTTCGGGTTTTGTTTTGTTTTTTAACTTCCAAAGAAAACCCACTTCTTTCTGATCTAAAAACTCATCTTTGGGGTAAAGAGTTAAGTGTCCAAAGGTTCATGAGGTCAGAGGGAGCTAGCCTGGCACCTGGACTGTGCCCCTCCATAGCTGACAGATTCCAACAGAAGTGTATTTAAATTCTCCAGTAGACAGTACTGGGCAGGGCAAGGGAGGGGGTAGGGTTGGGCTATTAAGATACAGTCTACTGTATTTTAACCAGTGGTTGTTGGGGAGGGGTGCTTGGAGAAAACAAAGTCACTATTCCCTTTTTTGAAACAAGATTAAAATGAAGAAAAGTTATTTTTTGTTTAGTAAAAACAGGATAGAATTCCAGTGTCCCTAGCCACAAGGGACCAGTTCCACTGAAAAGTGAACAGTGGGGACTCAATTTTGAAAACATCTGGGGAATGGGAAAATTGGCTTTCTGTTAATTGGCAAATGTTCCAGTAGGGCTGTGTTTTTGTTGGAATGTCTTATGTTGTATGTACACATATATTGACCAGAGTCTCTGCTGAATTTAAAAGAAAAGATGGTGGATAAAATCTTGATTTGTTAATTTATCTCAATAAAAGCCCACTGGAACTCCAAATATGTGTGTGGTGTGTCTTTAGCAGCAGCTGTTCAATCTTGAAGTCATTTTTAGTTGAATGACTCACATTCTGAAAAGCAAGAAGACTCAGCACTACTTCTCTGAGCCCAGTTCAATAAAATCTGAGAGCACCTTTGTCCAGCCCTAAGGCTGTCTCACCATTTGCATTTAACTTTTCATAGCCTAAACAAATGGAACAGGAAAGGAGAAAGGAGAGAGATGTTGGTCCACAGTATGTTGGAGAACTGCCAGTGATTACCCCCTAGAATTGTTCAGAACCTGCCCCCCAAAATTAGTGAATGGAATTTGTATTCTGAGAACTAGAAATTCTGATGAAAGAAAAAAGACCTAAATAATTGGAGAAAAGCAGACAAAGCTGGACCCAACATCCTCACCCGTACACCCAAAAGACTGGTGTAACAAGGTATGTGCAAGACTTGTATGCTGAAAACTGCAAGATACGCTGATGAGAGAAATAAATCAGGCCTGAAGATACAGTCTTCCAATCCATGTACTACAGCTCTCTTGTCCGTTTCCCAATTTCATCTAGGTTCCCTGTTTCTTTCCAGTCAACCCCAGCAAGCTTTATGACAAAAGCTGATTATAAAGTGCATGTGGAAAGGCAAACCGCCATAATAGCTTTAGAAAAGAACAAGTTCAGTTCAGTGGCTTGGTCGTGTCTGACTGCGACCCCATGAATCACAGCACGCCAGGCCTCCCTGTCCATCACCAACTCCCAGAGTTCACTCAGACTTGGGTCCATCGAGTTGGAGATGCCATCCAGCCATCTCATCCTCTGTCGTCCCCTTCTAACTCCTGCCCCCGAATCCCTCCCAGCATCAGAGTCTTTTCCAATGAGTCAACTCTGCATGAAGTGGTCAAAGTACTGGAGTTTCAGCTTTAGCATCATTCCTTCCAAAGAACACCCAGGACTGATCTTTAGAATGGACTGGTTGGATCTCCTTGCAGTTCAAGGGACTCTCAAGAGTCTTCTCCAACACCACAGTTCAAAAGCATCAATTCTTTAGCGTTCAGCTTTCTTCACAGCCCAACTCACATCCATACATGACTACTGGAAAAACCATAGCCTTGACTAGACGGACCTTTGTTGGCAAAGTAACGTCTCTGCTTTTGAATATGCTATCTAGGTTGGTCATAACTTTTCTTCCAAGGAGTAAGCGTCTTTTAATTTCATGGCTGCAATCACCATCTGCAGTGATTTTGGAGCCCCCAAAAATAAAGTCAGCCACTGTTTCTCCATCTATTTCCCGTGAAGTGATGGGACCAGATGCCATGATCTTAGTTTTCTGAATGTTGAGCTTTAAGCAAACTTTCACTCTCCTCTTTCATCAAGAGGCTTTTTAGTTCCTCTTCACTTTCTGCCATAAGGGTGGTGTCATCTGCATATCTGAGGTTATTGATATCTCTCCCGGCAAACTTGATTCCAGCTTGTGCTTCTTCCAGCCCAGCGTTTCTCATTATGTACTCTGCATATAAGTTAAATAAGCAAGAGGACTCTTAATTTCAGTTCAGTTGCTCAGTCGTGTCCAACTTTGCAACCCCATGGACTGCAGCATGCCAGGCTTCCCTTGGCCATCACCAACTCCCAGAGCTTACTCAAACTCATGTCCATCAAGTTGGTGATGCCACCCAACCATCTCATCCTCTGTCGTACCCTTCTCCTCCTGCCCTCAATCTTTCCCAGCATCTTTTATCAGGGTCTTTTCAAATGAGTCAGTTCTTCGCATCAGGTGGCCAAAGTATTGGAGTTTTAGCTTCAGCACCAGTCCTTCCAATGAATATTCAGGACTGATTTTCTTTGTGATTGACTAGTTGGATCTCCTTGCAGGCCAGACCTAATTTCAAGGAAGTTGTAAATTCAGTTTTCACTACAATATACTGTGAAGAAATGACAGACAAGCCACCAGCCTTTTCAGAGAATGGGTATGTACAGTCTAGCCTAAGATGAGCCACATAAATATTTCCCCTGATTGCTGGCTTGCATTTGGGTTTACTCACCAGAGACTCCCATAGGAAATTAGATGAAAGAGGGACTTTGTGCTTAGTTGCTCAGTCGTGTCTGACTCTGTGACCCCATGGACTTATAGCCTGCTAGGCTCCTCTGTCCATAGGGATTCTCCAGGCCAGAATACTGGAGTGGGTTGCCATGCCCTCTCCAGGCCAGAATACTGGAGTGGGTTGCCATGCCCTCCTCCAGGGGATCTTCCCAATGCAGGGACTGAACCCAGGTCTCTCACATTGCAGGCGGATTCTTCCCATCTGAACCACCAGAGAAGCCCAAAGAGGGAGTTTGTATTCCTTTAATTCCCACCCTGTAAGATGCCTCAGGGCTTCCCTGGTGGTAAGGATCCTGCTTGCCAATGTAAGAGACAGAAAAGAGTAATTCAATCCCTGGGTCTGGAAGATCCCCTGGAGGAGGGCATGGCAACCCACTTCATGGACAGAGGAGCCTGGTGGGCACAGTCCATAGGATTGCAAAGAATTCACGCAACTGAAGTGACTTAGCACGCACCCATGCAGAAGATGCCTCTAGCCGCTTTGTTCCTCACCTGGAGATCTCTGCAGCTAAGTGTCACTCTGCCTCCATTTTCTGGTCCCCTCCCCTTGGTAGATTTTCCCTACACCCACGGCTTTGTAAATAAGCATGATGAAAATAATTTCCCAAATTTTCCTACTACAAGTGTGCCATCTGTTTCTTGTTGGGACCCAGACAGAATAATTGATACCAGAAGTGGTCCCAGAAAACAGACTCTTAAAATGAGATTCTGGCATTGGGTTATTTATATTTGATGAGCTCAATGATAACCTCCTTAGCAGGGTTGGTGGATGGGCTATTCATGGATGTGGTGGCATCACAGTTCAGATTTTCGTTGGTAGTACCATGGGATTAAGTGCAGGTAAAGGATGAGACAGGAAAATCAAGGGTCTGTGACTATCAGTAATAATACAACCTGCAGACGGGGAGAAAACACTTGCAAGTGACGTGACAAGGGATTAGTTTCTACAATATACAAATAGCTCATATGACTCAACAACAGAAAAACAAACCCAACTGAAAAATGGGCAGATGATCTAAGACATTTCTCCAAAGAAAACATACTGATGGCCAAAAAAAGCACATGAAAAAAATGCTCAATATTGCGAATTAGAGAAATGCAAATCAAAACTACAATGAGGGTCACCTCTCTCCAGTCAGAATGGCCATCATCGAAAAGTTTACCAACACTAAATGCTGAAGAAGGTATGGAGAAAAAGGAACCTTCCTAACACTGTTGATGGGAATCTAAATTGGTGCAGCCACTATGGAAAACAGTATGGAGGTTCCTTTAACAACTAAAAATAGAGTTACCATAGGATCCTGCAATGCTGATCCAGGGCACATAACCAGAGAAAACTGTAATTAGAAAAGATATATGCACCCCAATGTTCATACAAACACTATTTATAATAGCCAAGACATGGAAGCAACCTAAATATCCATAAACAGAGGAATGGATAAAGAATATATGGTATGAATGTGTATATATGTGTGTATGAAATGGAATATTAGCCATAAAAAATGAAATAATGCTATTTGCAGCAACACGGATGGACCTGCCAATTACCGTACTAAGTGAAGCAAGCCAGAGACATATCATATGATAGCACTTACATGTGGAATCTGAAAAAAGAGATACAAATGAACTTATTTATAAAACAGAAATAGATCCACAAATATAAAAAATTTATGGTTACCAAAGGGGTAAGAGTAGGGAGGGATAAATTAGAAGGATGGGATTAACATATACATGCTGCTATATATAAAATAGATTACCAACCAGAGGTCTTAATTCCCAAGAGAGAAATGCTTCCTCCAGAGAACTCATCAGAAGTTCCATTAAACTGGAAATTGAGCCTGCCACACTGGACTTCTGCCTACTTTGGGCTTCTCCTGCTACCCAACCAACAGGCTGCCTTGTGACCCTAATTTGAAAGGGAGAAATTGGGTTGTGATTACACAGAGAGAGCAAGGAAGACTTGGTCTGGAATGCAGATCTCCTGGGGCTACTTTTAATATACCATCTGATGTGATAAAAGTTAATGGAAAACTATAACATTCTAGTACAGACTGGATCAGTAATAGTCCAGACTCTTCAGAAGGCTTGGGTCCTTCCACCAGGCAGAGAATCAAGATTATCCAAGATACCTGCAGAGGACGAAGGGCATATGGAATGGGTAGTGGAAAAAGGAAGTTACTGATACCATAGGACCACATGACTAGTTGTAGAAATGAAGATTATAATACTTATGAGTATTTCTTCCTTATTTTATTTTATAATAAAATCTATTAGGTATATATCAACTAGTTATTTTTTTCTCCTCTCATTCTCCTACCATCGAAGGTAAGATTTATTAATAGGTGTCAAAAAGGGTTTTGACCCACTAGAAAGGGCTTGAACTAGCCTGAAAATATAAACTGACATATAGGAATTTGTATCCTCTTTGGGGAGAGGGTTAGAATGCTTTTGATTTCTGCTGGACAGTGGAGTATTTAATCAGATGCATAATTTTGCTAATTCTTTAATTTGGAAGCTAAATATGGTTAATCGGAGAAGGCAATGGCACGCCACTCCAGCACTCTTGCCTGGAAAATCCCATGGACGGAGGAGCCTGGTAGGCTGCAGTCCATGCTAAGAGTCAGACACGACTGAGCAACTTCCCTTTCACTTTTCACTTTCATGCATTGCAGAAGGAAATGGCAACCCACTCCAGTGTTCTTGACGGGAGAATCCCAGGGATGGGGGAGCCTGGCGGGCTGCCATCTATGGGGTCGCAGAGAGTTGGACACGACTGAAGTGACTTAGCAGCAAATATGGTTAATAGAAGTGACTGAATGTCATATTAACATGAGATGGAATGTTGTGGGTTTTTTTTTTTTTTTTTGTCCATTTAGCTAATCTGCAACTACCTTTCCTACAATCTCCTGTCTTGTTAAGTTCTGCTTTGGTAGATTTGTGATATGCTAACTTGGTTAAGCGCAAATTAAATTTCCCACAATTCCCTTCCCTATTTGGCTCAGAATCAGAGCTGGCAAAGAAAATTTGCACAATATTTGGAAGGTGAAACTGAAGCAGCAGGAATCATAATCTGAAGGTTATCATGGTCAGAGGTGATGAGAGAGGTGCCAGAAAGTTCCAGCTTCCCTTTGCTCTTTATTTTTGCTGCACATTCATGTTCTTGCTTCATGCCCAGCTCTTTTTCCTTATTGGTAGCTCTGCTGACCAATAACAACACAGACCTATTGCCAGACCACTCGGCTGTGAATGCACTAATTTGTTCACCCAAACTAGTGATTAAGAGAGTCAATTAGTGATTTTCCCCTAGTTTTTTTTTTTTTTTTTTTTAACATCCTCATTTGGACCATTACTTCCCCAGTCTCTCCTCCAATTATGTAAAACAGTGGCTCTCAAACTTCAGACATCTGAATTACCTGGAGGGCTTATTAAAACCAACTTTCTGAGTCTACCCCCAGAGTTTCTGAGTTTATAGGTCTGTGGTGGGGCCTATACATTTGCATTTCTAACAAGCCTCCAAGTAATGCTGAGGCTTGATGCTGTTGATCCAGGGAACATACGCTGGAAACCACTGGAGTAAAGCCTAATCCCTCTAACAAATTCCTCATTCTATAGTATCCTTTGTAGTTCCACTTCCTCAATTTAACCCTGGCTAACATAGGGCTCTAGACCCTTGAGAGTCCCTTGGACTGCAAGGAGATCCAACCAGTCCATTCTGAAGGAGATCAGCCCTGGGTGTTCTTTGGAAGATATGATGCTAAAGCTGAAACTCCAGGACTTTGGTCACCTCATACAAAGAGTTGACTCAGGAAAAGACTCTGATGCTGGGAGGGCTTGGGGGCAGGAGGAAAAGGGGACGACAGAGGATGAGATGGCTGGATAGCATCACCGACTCAATGGACGTGAGTCTGAGTGAACTCTGGGAGTTGGTGATGGACAAGGAGGCCTGGCGTGCTGCGATTCATAGGGTCGCAAAGAGTGGGACGCGACCGAGCGAATGAACTGAACTGAACTGAACTGAGACCATATAAGCTTCCTTTGTAGTACCTCAGTTAGCAAAGAACCTGCCTGCAATGCAGGAGACCCAGATTTGATTCCTGGGTTGGGAGGATCCCCTGGAAAAGGAAATGGCAACCCACTCCAGTATCCTTGCCTGGAGAATCCCATGGACAGAGGAGCCTGGCAGGCTATAGACCATGGGGTCGCAAGAGCTGGATACCACTTAGCAATTAAACAACCAGACCACGTAGGGGAAGAAAAGAAATTAAAGGCTATAAAAATGCAACTGGGGCTTCCCAGGTGGTGCTAGTGGTAAAGAACCTGCTTGCCAATGCAGGAGATGGAAAAGATCGGGTTTGATCCCTGGATCAGAAAGATCCCCTGGAGGAGGGCATGGCAACCCACTCTCGGGAAATCCCATGGACAGAGGAGCCTGGTGGGTGACAGTCCATAACGTCTCACAGAGTTGGACACAACTGAGCGAATTAGCACACATGCATGCAAACACACAATTAGGAACTTGCCAGTGAGGGCAGTAGAAGAGGACTGCCTTCCAAGACTTCCTGCCAAGACAGAGTAATGGTGATCAAATCTACTCCCTTTCCTAAAGCAGCCAACAATGGACAATATGTGAGGCAATAGTTTAAGACATCAGGCAATGAAAGACAGTGAAACCCAAAGATGGAGGCGCCATAACTATTGAATGAACAAACAGGACTTGCAGATAGATGCTACTTCTGCCCATGGCTGCAAAAACCTAGGTTTTTCAAAGGTCTCCTTTGCATTCTTATGCATTTGACCATATGGAGAAAGGCAAGATGAGCCCTGTGATTATGAACACCCAACCTACTGCCTTGAGAATGCTTTCCAGCTGTGATGCAGGGAAGGGAACCCAAGTGGAACCCAGCAAGCTACGTGGGTTGAGAAAACAGAGCTGAGGTTCTGAGAAGAGCAAGCAGATGGAGACTACAGGACAAAGTGCCACAGAGGAGAGGGCTGCAGAGAAAAAGAACTCCAGAGATGTGCAGAGGATCCCCCTTGAGTCTTTGGCTGAGCATTGATTTGCCCAAGCATGCCTGGAAACTACTTGAGACCAGAGAAAGAACCACCCAAAAGGATTAGGGGGGTGCAGTGCCCACAGCTCACCCAGGGCTGGGAATAACCCTAACCTGATTCATGAGGCATTGGGTAGAGTACTGAGAAAGGTCTTGCCGTAGTAATGGGGAATCATTAGAGTGCTGGTAAGTCCCCACCAAATGCATCTTAAGGGCTCGCCTGGCAGCTCAGTGGTAAAGAACCTGCCCACAATGCAGGGGACCGAGTTCCATTCCTGGGTCAGGAATATCCCCTGGAGGAGGGCCTGGCAACCCACTCTAGTACTCTTGCCTAGAGAATCCCATGGACAGAGGAGCCTGGCAATAGGGTGACTCAGAGTCAGACATGACTGAAGCAACCAAGCAGCAGCAGCAGCAATGCAGATTAAACAACAAGAACTGAGACCTCCCTGGTGGCCCATGGCTAAGACTTTGCGCTTCCAGTGCAGGGGACCCAGGTCTGATCCTTGGTCAGGGAACTAGATCCCACATGCCGCAGCTAAAGATTCCGCATGCAGCAACAAAGCTCAAAGATCACACATGCTGCAACTAGAACCCAGCACAGTCAAATGAGTAAATATTAAGGTTTTTTAACTAAAAAATAAGACCCCAAAGGATTTACCTTTTTCCAAAATAACTGCTTCCCAGAAAAAACCTTCAAGAATATTTATGAGAATATAAAAAAATCCAGCACCCAAACTAAAATTAATAATGCCTGACAACTAATTAATACCAAGCAAGCATGCAAATCAAAACCACAATAAGAGTATCACCTCAACCTGCCAGAATGGCTATCATCAAAAAGAGGACGAATAGCAAGAGTTGGCGAGGATGTGGAGAAAAGGGAACTTTGGTGCACCGTTGGTGGGGTTTTAAATTGATACAACCACTGTGGAACCAGTATGGCAATTTCCCCCAAAATTAAAATCAGCACTACAATATGATCTAGCAAATTCCCTTCTAGGTATTTATTTACCCGAAGAAAAAAAAACACTAATTCAAGATGATATATACACACCAATGTTCATTGCAACATTATTTATAATAACTAAGGTAAGGAAGCAATCTGAGTGTCCATCGATAGGTGAATAGATAAACATTTGAAATACACATACACACAATGGATTATTACTCAATCAGAAAAAAGGACGTTTACCATTTGCAATAACATGGATGGATCTAGAGGGTATTAGGGGCTTCCCTGGTGGCTCAGACAGTAAAGAATCTGCCTGCAATACAGGATACCTGGGTTGAATCCCTGGGTGGGAAAGGTCCCCTGGAAAAGGGAATGGCTCCAGTATTCTTGCCTGGAGAATTCCATGGATAAAGATATAGTCCAGGGGTCACAAAGAGTCAGACAGGACTGAGTGATTAACACTTTCAGAGAGTATTATGCAAAATGAAATAAATCAGACAGAGAAAGACAAATACTGTTTCTCTCATTTACACGTGGAATCTAAAAAATAAAACAAAATGGAAACAGACTAAGATACAGAGAACAAACGGGCGGGTGCCAGAAGGGAAGGCAATGGGGGTAGGGGTGAAGGGAATTAAGTGATACAAATCCTTACTTACAAAATAAATAAACCATGGGATGGAATACACAGCATAAGGAGTATGGTCAGTAATACTGTAATAATATTGTATGGGGACAGATGGTTACTAGCCTCACTGTGGTGATCATTTCCTACTGTAAGCGAATGTCAGAATCATGTAGTATACCTAAAGACTAACAATACTGAACATCAACTATATTTTATTAAAAAAATTAAAAAACAGAAAATAAATTCCAGAAAATGCAAGCTCTTAGGGACAAGAAGCAGATTAGTTGTTGCCTGTTGGGGAAGAGGTGGGAAGGAGGGGAGGATTATAAAGATACACAAGGCAACACTGAGAGATAGATGTGTTCAGTATTTTGATTGTGATGATGGCTTCACAGGTATATACTTGTTAAAATATTAAATTACAGACTCTAAATATGTGTAATTTATTGTAGGTCAATTGTGCCTCAGTAAAGCTCTCTAAAAAAAAAAAATAGAGCATGCAGAAAGAAGCAGAAGGCCTTAAGGGAAGATTTGAAGAAGTCATATGTGGTCCTAGGGCACAGAAAACTGAAGACCAAGACCTGGGTTTGACTGCAAGAATCATAGAACCACAGGACCCACTGGAGTGCACAGCCTACCAGGCTGCTCGTGTTACACAGCACTGATGGGGAGGCAGGAGCCCTCTGAGATGTGGGATGGGGCATTTGGACATACATAAACCAGGCTCCAAAATCAGTGCAGATGGTGATTGCAGCCGTGAAATTCAAAGACACTTACTCCTTGAAAGTTATGACCAACCTAGACAGCATATTGAAAAGTAGAGACATTACTTTGTCAATAAAGGTCTGTCTAGTCAAGGCTATGGTTTTTCCAGTAGTCATGTATGGATGTGAGAGTTGGACTATAAAGAAAGCTGAGCACTGAAGAATTGATGCTTTTGAACTGTGGTGTTGGAGAAGACCCCTGAGAGTCCCTTGGACTGCAAGGAGATTCAACCAGTCCATTCTAAAGGAGATCAGTCCTGGGTGTTCATTGGTGGGACTGATGTTGAAGCTAAAACTCCAATACTTTGGCTACCTGATGTGGAAAGCTGACTCATTTGAGAAGACGCTGATCCTGGGAAAGATTGAGGGCAGGAGAAGAAGGGGACAACAGAGGGTGAGATGGTTGGATGGTATCACTGACTCAATGGACATGGGTTTGGGTGAACTCTGGGAGTTGGTGATGGACAGAGGCCTGGTGTGCTACAGTTCATGGGGTCACAAAGAGTTGGACACAACTGAGCAACTGAACTGACCTGAAACCTGGCTAAAAATTTTGAACCTTCTCCATTCTTTAAGAATGGGCTATATATAGTGACTCCCTTCCAAAGAGGACAATGTGGAAAGGAGAGAAGGAAAGAATCACTTAACGGCAGAGAAATCGGACAAACATAACTCAGCCAGGTGATTCCAATCAAGACCAACAGTAAAGAGCCATGTTGACTGTATACCCTTGAAATGATGCAATGTGAACAGCACTTTTCCTCTTCCTCCCCCAAACCTACAATTCCAACATAAACTATGAGAAAAACACCAGACACTGCAACTTGAGGGACATTCTAAAAATGTTCCTGGCCAGTACTGACCAGCACTCCTTGAAACTATCAAGGGCATCAAAAACAAGCAAAGTCTGAGAAAGTGTCATAGCCGAGAGGAGCCTAAGGAGGTGTGGCAACTAAATGAAAGGTAGCATTCTGGAATAAAGAAGTAAGGGAAATAAAGCGTAAGTGAAAGACTGAGGACATCTGAATAAAGCACGGACTTTAGGTACCAATAATATATCAGTGTTGGTTCATCACTTGTGACCAATGTACCAGCAAAGGTACATTATTAGTTATATGGGAGGAAGCGGGGGAGTATGCCTGTGCTTTTTAGATAATACAGGTCCTTGCCTTTTGTCTGTACCCACCAGCCATCCCTGTGCACTCAGATGAACTACCAGCACAAGGCTGCTGCCTTTAAACTAGAGAGAGACTCTGAGGTTAAGAGGATATTGTGAATATAATGGAAGAGAAATACGTCTCTCGTGGCAGCCAGCTGCCACAGAGCCCCACATGCAGGTGGAGAGCCACCTTGCGATTGTCCTCACAACCTTCTGCTCCCCGTCCTTATTTCTAGACATGTCAGGGCTCAAGGGAGTTTCCTTGGCCTCCTGGTTGACCTGTCTCTTGGGCTCCACGTAGCAGGCGTGGAAACCTTGTATAATAACAGCCCAGCCTGGAGACCAAAGAACCCAGAAGCAGTGGCCGAGACATCAGCGGGTTATTAGACTGGGGATCTTACACTTTTGAAGCAAAAGGTCCTGGAGTGACACCCACTTTGTGTACAGCAGGTGGGAGCTAGCTGCTGCTGCTGCTGCTGCTGCTGCTGCTGCTGCTGCTGCTGCTGCTGCTGCTGCTGCTGCTGCTAAGTCGCTTCAGTCGTGTCCGACTCTGTGCGACCCCAGAGACGGCAGCCCACCAGGCTCCCCCGTCCCTGGGATTCTCCAGGCAAGAACACTGGAGTGGGTTGCCATTTCCTTCTCCAATGCATGAAAGTGAAAAGTGAAAATGAAGTCGCTCAGTCGTGTCCCAATCTTGGCGACCCCATGGTCTGCAGCCTACCAGGCTCCTCCGTCCATGGGATTTTCCAGGCAAGAGTACTGGAGTAGGGTGCCATCACCTTCTCCGGGGGAGCTAGCTAGACCTTCACAACTCAGGGGAGATGGAGGCTATCGTTTATAGGGGAAATTGCCGTAAGGTTGGCTCACCGTTTACCATGGAAACCAGCGGCTGGGGCAGGGGGCAAGCATGTTGATAGTTACTGATTAAGCCCTGTAATTAAGAGGATTGGATAGTCATGTGAGTGAAGCAGGGTCTGGCCAAGCAGGAGATGTACAGCAGGAAAACAGCCATCTTGAGTGGCCTGACCATACATGGCCCTAGATAGTTAAGATGCATAAGGAATAATTTCCATGAACCCACACTTTCGCATCTTTCCATACAGAGAAAAGCACTATGATCAATTGTTATCTTTAAATGTTTGACTGTTTGTTTCAGGAAAATCTCCTATATATCCTGCTTCCTCTTACCTCTTCGGAGCAGTTCCTCCAAACTATCTGAGAGGCAATGGTCCTCAAGGTCCCCTAGCAAAACACAATTTACAACTTTTAGATTGTACATTTTTCTTCATTTGACATGATTGTGTTACTTTATAACTATGTTTCTGATAACTTACAGGAAGTTTACACCAACTGCCACTTTGTTTACTGATTGCAGTGAGACTCAGGATTCACTCCTGGTCTCACTCAGCACCCTGGAAGACTCTGCCTTGATAGGATGGTGGAATCACCTGCTGAGAGGCAGCATCCTGTAGGACTGGGGCGCCATTCTGAGAGATACAGTGTATGCCTAAACTGCTGCTAATATATGGGGCCATTTCCCCATAGGCATGATGCACGGGTCCAAGAACCAAGAGCTGGAGATGAGAATGGCTCCTTTTGGGACTTCCCTGGTGGTCCAGTGGGGTTAAGACTCCACGCTTCTAATGCAGGGGGTTCCAGTTCAACCCTGGTTGGAGAACTAAGATCTCACATTCCACGAGGCCAAAAAAAGGAAAAGAACCTTGTCCAGAAACATCCTGTCAGAGGTTAAGGAGAGCAGAGAATGGAAGGTGTAAGAAGGCAGCTAAGATTACCTTGGTCTTGGGGTCAGCTACAGAGATGGGAATGTAGCAGCCACATTTGATGAACTATAACTGTTTCTTTTTCTTACCTTATCTGAAGAACACCAGTGCTTTCAGCTGGAAGCATAACTAACTGGCATCACCCCAAGATGATACAGTAGCTGATGGGACTTTATGAGTCCTTTGTGTTGGGGAAACAAAATTTTCCTGTGGACAAAGGTCTAGAGTGGATGCTGAGGGTCAAAGGGGTAGACTGTGCCATTTATCTTTTGTTTGCCCCTCCAGACCCCCCTGTCACCCTAGCCCACATCCCCTTCGCCCTGCCCTCTGACCCAGGAGGCTGATCTGTATGGTCCACATCCTGTGTCTTCAGCATGCTGGCAGAGCCCAACAGATCAGAGAGAGAGAGAGAAAATAGAGTGTGGTCAGGTTACTTATTCCCTCTCCTTGAGCTGGCCATGTCCCTCAACCAATGACCACGACTTCTCTCACCACAGCCTTGAAGCACAGCTCTCCTCCACCCACTCCCAGCCTCATGATGGCCATGCCTGGCTGCTCCTAAACTTGGGTTACTGCCCTATCCTTGTGGTTCCCCAATACCCACGTCTGTTTTTGTAAATAAACCCTCCTCAAATTATCCTATTTTGAATGTGCCATCTGTTTCCTGTTGGGAGACAGACTGATGCAGTGGGATTTATGTCACGATTACTCTGCTAACAGTTTTGTGTTTGAACGTCAACTTGTGGTGTCCTGGCATTTTCTGGCCTTAAATGGGAGCTGCGTTGAGCTCCTAGAACTGTCTGAGCCCTGGCAGGCAAAAGGGTGCAATAAGACAATGAAATCACCTACCACAGTTCCTGGTGCAGACTCAATAAATGCTAGAAGAATCACCCTCCCCACTGCACCAGCCTCTGCACTGCAAACAAGAATAGTGGGGTTTGACATCTTCTGTACCTGTCATGCATGTCAGTGATTTCAGTAGAGAGGGTTAAACCAGAGAGATTTTGCTCCAAATAACTATTTTATTAAAGTCCTGCTCAATTCTTAAATGTTGATACACCACAAAAGGCAAGGAGGAAACATATCTAATTTAAGATGTTTGGAAATAAACAATCGAACTCTAGGCAGGGCTCACCTAGTTGGGGCCAGCAGGGATGCGTTTCCTGCCAAGTCAATGACACGTAAACCCAGGGCCTCTCTACAGCTCTATGCCTAGTTTTGCACTCATAACTTGATTCCTTTTCTTAAAGGAGAAGTCCAAATTGTTTAGGCTTAAGGGGTCCAGGTTGTTTAAGGTGCTGTGATACCTGGGGACCCACGCTGCTGGGAAGTTATTACATTTGGGCTCCTTTCTGGGACAGGTGGAATGCAGGAGACTGAGAGACCAGCTCACAGCCACTGGAAGTCACTCATTCTGGATGAACACAAATAAACCAAGGGCCGCGGGCAGATGTGATCTGTGCTCAGGGACAGTGGTTCAGCTGCCACCATGACAGGAGAGCTCTTGGTCTCAGCTTCACCTACAATCAAGACACCTGAATGTGTGAGACTGTAGACACAAACTCTTCCCTACCTTCTCGGGGCAGGCTCTGCAACTGCAAGCAGACACTTTTCAGAGCATAGACATTATTCGACTTCCAAGTGAGAACGAGTTCCTCACCGTGGCCATCACCACCTCTAACCCATGCCGCTTCACTTTACCGCATGAGAACTGTCCTCTACTACAAGCGGGCTCATTGCCTCCAAAGCCTAACCTTCTGTGAATCCTTTGACCCTGCAATTCCATGTGGAGGAATTTATTCTGAGGAAATACTACTACTGTTTATAATGAAATCAGTATAAAGGCATTCTCTCTAGCATTGTTTATAATAGGAAAAAAGAATAAACTTCAATGTTTACGTTTATTCAGTGGCTGATGATAAAGCATTGATTAACTCATGGTCCATCCATATAATAGAATGTGGTGAGGCTGTTAACATTACACGGAAGTGTTAATAGAATACATAATAATATGAAATGATAAATACATTGTGGTGGACAGACCCTAGGCGGGACCTCATGAATCCTACCCTGTGACTTCCTGTAGCCAACAGAATGTGACAAAGATGAAGGGGGTTTGCATTTGTAATTACTGTCCTAAATGAGTTGATTTTGAAGTACAGCGTGTGTGCATGCTCAGTGGTGTCTGATTCTACGACCCCATGGACTCTAACTCGCCAGGCTCCTCTGTCCATGGAATTCTCTAGGCAAGAATCCTGGAGTAGGGTGCCATTTCCTACTCCAGGAGATCTTCCCAACCGTGGGATCAAGCTTGCGACTCTGTGTCTCCTGCATTCGCAGGTGGATTCTTTACCACTGAGCCACCTGGAGTACAGTAAGTCCCCTTTATATGAATGAGTTCCTTCCTGAAAGGACGTTTGCAAGTCTAATTTGTTCATAAGGCCAATAAAGTTAGCCTGACACAATTGGCTATATTATACTGTGCTGTAATAGGTTTATAATTCTTTTCACACATATAATACATTAAAAACAAACAAAAAAATGAAGAAAACATTTTTAATCTTGCAGTACAGTACCTCGAAAATTTCAGCAGGACCAGCTACATCACTGCTGATGCTGTGCTGGCTTCCAGACATCCTGGGCTTGAAATACAGATACTGCATCGCTGTACTCTCTGCAGTACTGCTCAGTAAAGCATGCAAATGCACAGCCACTTGCAGATGTTGCGCGCACATGACATGGTACCCCAGACAGGTGAACTAACATGTGCTTGGACATGTGAGTGCATGTTTGCATGTTTGAAAATTCATAACTTGCAGGTTCATAGGGAGGAGACTTACTATAGTCAAAGGGAAGTTACTGTGGCTGGGTGAGCCTGACTTAATCCGTTGGAAGGCTCTGAAAGAGGATCTAGGCTGTCAGAGACTCTCTCTAGTGCTGGTTCTGAAGCTTCCGTACTGTGGCAAGCTGAGTGTCACCCAAACTGATGACCAGCAAAAGACAGACTCTACAAGCATAAGAGATGAATTCAGCCAACAATCTGAATAAACTGAGAAAGGACTGTTTCTCCACTTGAGCCTCTGTTTAGATCATAGCCCCTGCCGACACCTGAGCTCGCGACAGATAACACGGGTAAGCTGTGCCCAAACTTATGACTTACAGAAACTATGAGATAATGTGTATTGTTTTAAGCCACTAACTTTGTGGTGGTTTATTACACAGGAGTAGAAAACTAACACAGATGATGTGTTGTTACATGAAAAAAAAGCACATTATAATATGTATAGCATGATCCCATTTTGATTTAGAAAATGAGATGTTGACATCTGCTTAGGAAAAACCCTGAAAGAACAAATGCCAAAATATTGGCCCAAGATGGTCGTCTTAGAGCATATTTTCATTTTGTTTATTTAAATGCTTCTAAATTTCCCACAATGAACATGTAAGAAGTTATTTTTAAAGAGAAGAATATCAGTAAATGAGATTAATATTTTTCATTACTTTTTTAAAATGGAAGGGCTTCCTTGGTGCCTAAGACTCTGCACTCCTGATACAGAAGGCCCTGATTCAATGCCTGGTCAGGGAACTAGATCCCACTTGCTGTGACAAAATGTTCACATACCGCAACTAAAACTATCCTGCATGCTGCAACCAAACCCAGGGCAGCCAAATAAATAAAAAAATTTTTTAATAAATAAAAATGGAATCCTAGACAATGGAGTTAAAAAGAAAAATCTAGACTTCTGTTTCTGAAAATATAAAAAACCCTCCCAAAACAATTGCCTAAAATTTTGGATAAAATGTAACAAAGATCCTTTTTTCTTTACTGAGAGAGAGCTGACCTATAGCATTATATTAATTTCAGGCATACAGCATAATGAATCTATATATATATAGAGAGAGAGAAACGATCATCAGAGTAAGTCTAGGTAACCCTAGAATCTTCTCGGTAACACGTAGATACAGTTTTTTTTCTTGTGATGAGAGCTTCTAAGATCTACACTGTTAGCAGCTTTCAACTATACAGTATTATAAACTATGATCACTATACCATACAGTACATCTCTATGACTTATTTTACAACAGGGAGTTTGTACTTTTTTACTCCTTTCGTTCATTTTGCCCACTGTCCACCCCCTCACCTCTTAAAACCAACAAGCTATCCTCTGAGTATAAGGAAAAGCTTGGATTTTTTTCTTCCTGGGTATTTGTCTTTTCTGTGTCGCTTTTACCTTCACAGAAAACACTTCAATTCTGACACTTCTGGCCAATAAATATGTGGAGCAAACCTCTATGACACTCAGTTCGGTTCAGTTCAGTCGCTCAGTCATGTCCGACTCGGCAACCCCATGAATCTCAGCACACCAGGCCTCCCTGTCCATCACCAACTCCCGGAGTTCACTCAGACTCACGTCCATCGAGTCGGTGATGCCATCCAGCCATCTCATCCTCTGTCGTCCCCTTCTCCTCCTGCCCCCAAGCCCTCCCAGCCTCAGAGTCTTTTCCAATGAGTCAACTCTTCGCATGAGGTGGCCAAAGTATTGGAGTTTCAGCTTTAGCATCGTATCTTCCAAAGAACACCCAGGGCTGATCTCCTTCAGAATGGACTGGTTGGATCTCCTTGCAGTCCAAGGGGCTCTCAAGAGTCTTCTCCAACACCACAGTTCAAAAGCATCAATTCTTTAGCACTCAGCTTTGGTCCTACAATTTAACTCAGTTCTGACACTAGCCAGAAATAGCATCGGGTCCCACAGCCTAAGGGCTCAGTTCCACAAGACTGCCCCACCATCACATGCACACACACACACTCTCTTCAGATGCCAGTGCTTCTGACTAACTGGCATTGATCTGAAGTTCAACGATCCCCCTTCTTGGGTTTAATTAATTTGCTAAAGAACCTCTCAGTGTGCATATGTTCACCAACTGGAAGCTCTCCAAGCTCTGTATGTACTATTGGGATTTTATGGAGGCGTCGTGACATAGGCATGATCAATTATTAACTTCATTTCCAGCCCCTGCCTCCTCTCTGGAAGATGAGGGTGGGGCTGAAAATTCCAAGCTTCTCATCATTGGTTGGTCTTTCTGATGACCAGCCCCCATCCAGGAGCCTCCAGGAGCCCGTTCTGGAGGCACTTCAGTAGAACAAAACATGCTTCTAGTTCTCGTATCACTTAGAAAATTATCCTGCAAGGTAGTCAATAATACCCAAGGGCTGTGAAGTAGAAAGACGGAGCTGAGTCCTCACCTAGATCCATAATCCTCAGAGAGTTACAGCCTCAATGAAAAGGTGATCTAGGGAAGCAAATCTTCCCTAGCCCAGGAAAATAGCAAAAAAGGATGTCTCAGCTTGGGTTCTGGGTAGAAAATAAAATTCTCCTGTTTAGAATTTCTAAACATAGGTCTGTGTTTCCTGTTTGGGGCTTGAGTTGATGCTGCCTTCATGATTATTTAAATAGGATCCAGCAACAAGAAAAGAGAATAACATTAAAGGAAAAAAAAACCTTTTCATAGTGAGTGATACTGTTGGGGTTCCTAAAAGAAGCAATCACAAAGTAACTCTGGAATATCATGCTCTCAACTCAGATCACATGGAATCCCAAAGGATAAAGCCCCACTGAACATGAGCTTGCAACTCAGACTTATAAAAAAGAAAGAAAGGAGAAAGGAAGAGAGAGGGGGGTGGGGGAGAGGGGAGGGAGGGAGGAAAAGAGAAAGAAAGAAAGGAAAAAAGAAAGGAAGGGGAAATAAGCCATCATAATGAAAGACTCAGCAGACTTAACCTCAGAATTAGAGTCTCAAGCATCTGAGATGTTATATGAAGACTAAAGATATTATACAATAGATATCATTAAAATGTCTAGATGCATGTAAGGCATTGGAAGCATAAGAAAAGAATAAAATACTATGAGTAGATGTAAAAGAACCAAATAGAATTTCCAGAAATGAAAAAATAACTGAAATATACAATTCAATAAATAGGCTAAACACCAGATTCACTACAAATGAAGAGAAAAATAGTGAATTGGGAAACTGGTCTGAGAATATTACCCAGAGGAAGAAGAAATAGAAATTACGAAAAAGAGGTTAAGTGACGCAAAGAATAAGATGAGGTCTACCATTTGTCTAACAGGAATTTCAAAAGAGAAGGGCCAAGGCATTATTGAGAGATAATTGATAATTTTTCAGAGTTAATGAAACATACACCTCTTCAGGTTTGGTAAGAATAGTAATACTTCTAAGCTCTGCTACCTGTGTTTTGTCCATCTTTGTTAATGTACTTAAATCTTTTTTTTTTCTTTTTTGGAACAAGATCAAATAGAAACAGAAATTTTAATTAGTTAATTTTAAAATAAATTAAATGAAAAGATGAATGTAAAGTTTCACAGAGGAAGGACACCTGGATCAGGCTGGGCTGGGAAATGGCGTATGTAAATGGCGCTAGTAAATGGCGTAAAATCCATTTAAAACTGTCTTAAGGGACTTCCCCGGAGAAGGCAATGGCACCCCACTCCAGTACTCCTGCCTGGAAAATCCCATGGACAGAGGAGCCTGGTGGGCTGCAATCCATGCGGTCACTGAGGGTCAGACATGACTGAGCGACTTCACTTTCATGCATTGGAGAAGGAAATGGCAACCCACTCCAGTGTTCTTGCCTGGAGAATCCCAGGGACGGCGGAGCCTGGTCTATGGGGTCGCACAGAGTCGGACACGACTGAAGCAACTTAGCAGCAGCAGCAGGGGAACTAAGATCCCACATGCTGTGGAGCAACTAAGCCCACGTGCCACAACTACCGAGGTAGAGCGCCACAACGGGAGAGGCCAGCCTGCCCGCTGCAATGAAGACCCCATAAGGCAACGAAGATCCTGCATGCCACAACCAAGCACTGGTGCAGCTAAATAATTTTTTTAAAAATTGTCTTAAGAAACCATGGGCGGGTCTTCCCTGGTGGCCCAGTGGTTAAGAATCCACCTTGCCAGGTTGGATCCCTGGCCTGGGAAGATCCCACATGCCGAGGAGCAACTATTAACAAGCCTGTGCACCGCAGTTATTAAGCCTGTGCTCTAGAGCCCACAGGCTGCCGTTACTGAGCCCCTGTGCCCTGGAGCCTGTGCTCTGCAAGAGAAGCCACCACAGTGAGAAGCCTTCACACCACAACCAGAGAGTAGCCCCTACTCTCCGCAACTAGAGAAAGCCTGAGCACAGCAACAAGGACCCGATGTAGTCAAAAGTAAACAAATAACCAAAATAATTTAAAATATTTATTAAAAAAAAGAAAGAAACTAGGGTCAATGATCACTAATGTTACTGAAAATATAAGAGTAGGGTTGCCTTTAGGCATAGCAGGATGCAGGTTTCAACCACACAATCAAGCTTTGCTTTTTCCAAAACCTCAGCTCTGCTCTTCTGCACGCTGGCTTCATTCTCAGGCTCTGGGCCTGGGAACAGAGTCTCCCCCCATGTGAGAATACAGTCTTCCTCTTTCTTGTTCACAGTTTAATTCCCAACACTTAGAATAATAGTATTCAGCACATAATAGATACTCCAAAAATATTTGTAGGAGTAAGAGGAAGAGAAGGCAGAAGCAGGAATATCAGCCTACTTTCTGATAGGAAAAAGAAAAAGGAGACTCTACCAGATATGTTTTAGAGAAACTGCAGACCAATGGAGACAAGCAGATTATTTTAAATCACCTGACAGATTAGCTACACAGGAAAACAATTCATAGCAGCCTTCTCGACAGCAGAACAGAAGACGGAAGTCAGAGGCATGCTACATTCGAAGTGCTGACAAAACCCTCGAACTCACCCTAGAGTTCAAACTCCCCTAAAATCCACTCGAGAGGGCTCCAGTTGGCTCTTGCAGCATAGCAAACCTCTCCATAACATAGTGGCTTAAGGCAACCTCCCCTGGGTATTCGCTCACGGTTCTGTAATTTGACAGAGCGGGGACAGCTCATTTTACATTCTGTGTGGCGTTGGCTAGGGTGGCCCATCTGAGACTGGAAGAAACGAGGCTGCTTCACTCACATGCATGGCCCTCAGCGGAAGGGATGTGGAAGGGATGCCCCCTTGTCTCGTTCATCCTCCAGGCTCCCTCTCTCTTTCAGTGGGGCAACTGCGCTTAGCTTCACGGTGGTCGGACCCCAACTGGGTAAAAGTGGAATCAGTCAGTCTTCTTAGGACCCAAGGCTGGACCTGGCACGGTGTCACTTCCACATTCTACTGATCAAGGCAAGTCACAAGGCCAGCCCACGTTTAAGGGCAGGGGAAATAAACTCCATCTCCTTGGGAGGAGTGACATGGCCATTACAGGGGCGGACAGAACTGTTGGTGGCCACCTTTGCTGACAATCCAGCACAAGGAGTGAAAGTGAAATAAAGACCTTTTCAGATGAAGGCTGAAAAGACTCCACCATAACATCACTGGGTTAGGGCTGCCAACATGTTTATTTTAAGAGAAAGGAAATGGAACTGAGAAGGTGTGAGATGTGAAAAAGCAGTGAAGAGCAGCAATATTGCACAGGGAACCGTACTCAATGTCTTGTGATAGCCTGTAACAGAAAAGAGTCTGAAAAAGAAAAAATCATATGCATGTGTATGTAGCTGAATCCCTTCGGTGTGCGCTTGAAACTAACACATTAAAAATCAACTACACTTAAATTAAAAAAAAAAAAAGCAATGAAGAGAAAATACACTCTTGTAAACATGTGGGTAAATGGATATAAGCACCAGCTATGGAAAACTGCAACTGTGATGGCAGCGAGTTGGAGGCGTGAAAACTAAGGCAGACCCACAATGCTGGATGGTGCTGTGGAAGGTGGAGGAGGTGATCGAAGTATTCCAAGGGCCCTTCCCCCATCAGGGGACAGTCATGTTCCTAATTAACTAGAACCAGTGTACATGTGAAAAGAAGGGGAGAGGAGCCCTAAAGAGTAGGAATGGAACCTACAATTTCCAAGAAAATGAATGAAAAAAGGAAGGAATAAAAGTAGAAAAAAATAACAAAAGAGGCTCTGATTTCCCTGATGGTCCAGTGGTTAAGAATCTGCCTACCAATGCAGGGAGCACAGGTTCTCTCCCTGGTTGGTGAACTAAGGTCCTGCCTACCGAGTGGTGCAGCCAGAAAATAAAACAAATAAAAAAATTTGAAAAGGCTCACTAGATTAGATTGATATAGGAAACAAGAGAAAAATGAAAAAGAAAACCCATGGGAAAATTGAGGAGCACAAAATAAGACGGTAAAAATAAGTCCAAGTAATGACAATACTTAAACTTGTAAATTAAAGGACACAGATTCTCAGATTAGATCTATGCATTAATATGGCTGAAACTGAGAAACATACAAGCACCAAAGAAAAAAGAAAAAAAAAAGCAATGAATTGCTAAATGACACAGTACAATACCCTCCATACATAGTACATAAGATTTTAAAACATGCAAAGCAGTAGGGGGTTTTCCTCAAACAATTACACACAGAATGACCATATGATCCAACAATTCCATTTTTGTGTATGTCCCCGAAAGAACTGAAAGCAAGCACTTGAACAGATACTTACATACCTGTGTTCAGTTGCATTATTCACAGTTGCCAAAAGGTGGAAACAACCCAAATGTCCATCAAGGAATGAATAAACAAAGCTTGGCTGATATATGCAATGGAATTTACTCAGCCTCTAAAAGGAAAGAAATTGACGCATGCTACAACATATGGGAACCTTGAAGATGCTATGCTAGGTGAGATAAATCAGACACAAAAGGAAAAATATTATATGATTCTATCCACACCAAGAACCGTTAATTCATTGTGATAGAAAGTAAGATGATGGTTTCCAGAAGCTGTGGGGGAGGAGGGAATAGGAAACTTATTGACTGATGGACACAGAGTTTCAGTTTTGGAAGATTAAGAATTCCTAGAGCTGGACAGCGGTGATGTTACCCAACAATGGGAACATACTTTGTGCCACTGAACCGTGCAATAAACCGTGGTGAAAATGTTCAATGGGAAATGTTATTTTATGTGTTTTACCACAGTGAAAAGTAACATGCAAAGCTAATACTACATGTAGTTGGTCGATACACACAGCAAAAGTATGAAGGCGTGCGTGAGAATAGGACACTGCAGATTCAGAGGAGCAGCGATGCCTGGGAGGGTCAGGGATGCAAGCAGGGACCTGTTTCAGCTCCAAAGACAAAGAAGAAAATAGGGCAAAGTCAGGTGGTAGGCATTCGCATGTTTCTTGCCGTTACACTCTCAACTTTTCAATACTCTGTGTTTCTCGCAAGCTGAAGTACAGGGTACCAGGTATGCCTGCTAAAGAGGAGTCGTGACTCAGCCCTGCCTGGCTCCACACAGACCCATCGCCTCTTTGGAGACTCAGACCTAGGAATTAACTCCTCCTTCCTCGGGTCCAGAGCAACCTCCACTGATTTGCCACGTGTAGAGCAGAGCCTGGAAATTTTTAATTGATGTGTAATTGATTTGCAACATTGTGCCAATCTCTACTGTACAGCAAATGACTCCTAGACATAGATACATTCTTTTATATTCTTTTCTATAAATCCCAGGAGACTGGCTATAGTTCCCTGTGCCATACAGTAGGACCTTGTTTACTCATTCTAAATGCAGTAGTTTGCATCTACCAACCTTATATTCCCCATCCATCCCTCTCCCTACCCCTCGCCCCCTTGGCAACCACACGTCTGATCTCTATGTCTGGAGTCTTGTTTGTTTTGTAGACAGGTTCATTTGTGGTATATTTTAGAATCCACATATAAGTGATATCATATGGTATTTGGCTTTCTCTTTCTGACTTATTTCACTTACTGTAATAATCTCTAGGTCCATCCATGTTGCTGCAAATGGCATTATTTTGTTCTTTTTTTATAGCTGGGTGGTATTCCATTGTGTGTATATATATATACCCCATCTTCTTTATCCATTCATCAGACATTTAGGTTTCCATATCTTGGCTATTGTGAGTAGTGCTGCTATGAACTTAGGGTGCATGTATCTTTTTGATTATAGTTTTGTCCAGGTATATGCCCAGGAGTGGGATTGCTGAGTCATATGGTAATTCTATTTTTAGTTTTCTGAGGGCTCTCCATACAGTTCTCCATAGTGGCTGCACCAAATTGTATTCCCCCTGAAGCTGTAGGAGAGCTCCCTTTCTCCAACACCCTCCCCAGCATTTGTTACTCGTAGACTTTTTGATGAAGGCCATTCTGACCAGTGTGAGATAGCTTTGATTTGCATTTCTCTAATAATTAGTGATGTTGAGCATTTTTTCCTGTGCCTAATGGCCATCCGCATGTCTTCCTTTGTAGAGCCTAGAACTTTCACTGTCAGAAGATCCTTCCAGGCCCATCCTCTCCAGGCTGACCAAACCACATCCTTCTTGCAGGAATCCCCAGGAGTGGAGGGGCAGAGAGACAGTCTGAGGAATGCAGCTATTAACAAGCCATGAGCCTGGACTGTGAGTGCCGCAGGAGGCCGTCTGCGGGGAATCCCGAAGCCTTCCAGTCCAGGGTCTCTATGGCCCCATGCTGGGCTGCAGGCCACTGTGGGTGGCTGGCTCTGAGCAGCCTCCCTGCCACCCTTCACTCTACCCAGATTTCGAGGCCCCCAGAACAGCCTTCTTTTGTTGCCTGGAGACTGGCCTTTGCTTGTCCAACTGCCAGTTATTCTTGGCACGATGCTCACTCAGCTGGGCACCTGCTGGCCTACTGCCCACTGCAGGTTTGTGTCATACAAGGCTCAGAGCTGAAGGGTCTGGAAGGACAGCCTCATGGGGAGTAGCTGACAAGATCTTCCAGGGGAGGGTGGGGGCTGAGGGAACGCTAACCTTATCTTCCCTGGAGCCCTCGGGAACCCTCATCCGCATGGTGTGAAGCCTGCAGGGGGCCTCGAAGAGAACAGTCCCGCTCCTGCCCCTCCACTGCTGGGATGGACTCAACTAGGGCATCTCCACTCACGAACACAGCAGACGCTGCCCTTGGCTGACTCTCTGTACCTGAAAACACATCACGTCTGATTTTTACAACACGCCTGCAGGAGAGACAATAGCGCCACTTCACAAATGAGGACACTGAGACTCAGAATGGTCACCTGACTTGCCCATACAGGGGAGCCCGTGTGTGACTGAGACCCCTCACTCAGAGGCAGACTTGGCTCCGTGACCCTGGGGGGCCGGAGTGGGGTCGCGGGTCACGGGCCCTACACGTGCCAGCAGCACAGATGGAGGAAGACGTGTGGGTGGCGACAGACAGCGGCAGGAGTCTCAGGGCTGTGCCGGCTGGCGTGTCAGAGGCAAGCTTGCCCTTTCATTTGTTTTTTTAACTACTTCTCACCACAACAGAAACTGCTGATCTGCAGGTGTGCAGCTATTCTGAGAGAATCAACTGGCTGACACTCCAGTCCATGGAAGGCTCAGGTCCTGCCCGCTCACCCTGCCCCTCCCCGGGAGGTGCCCCCTGCTGGCTCTTCAGGCCACTGCTGGACAGTCCAGCCTGCAGCCACCGCCGACCCTCCCCTCCTATCCAAATGGGCCAAATCCAGCTGACTGATGGCCTCTGAAATTTTCAAATGATTTTACTGTGAATTAAGATGCAAAGGGAGAACGTCCATAAAACACAAACGACAGTGAACAGATCACGTAAACCAAGCACCTTGTCGTGGGTCATGAAATAGAACATCGCCAGCACCCCCAGAGCTGCGAGCATCGCTTTCCATCTGTAGTCACACACCACCCTGGCTTCACCGCCCGTGGGGAGGCCAGGAGCTGTTGACACGAAGACACAGGGGGTCTGGGGTTCGGTTCCAAGACTGTGCGGACAGTGTGCTGAGATTGGTCCTATTTGGACTGATCTGCCCCTGAGCGACTTCACTTTCACTTTTCACTTTCATGCATTGGAGAAGGGAATGGCAACCCACTCCAGTATTCTTGCCTGGAGAATCCCAGGGACGGCGGAGCCTAGTGGGCTGCCATCTGTGGGGTTGCACAGAGTCGGACACGACTGAAGCAACTTAGCAGCAGCAGACCCTCCACACAGACCTGGACTGAGGTTAGACCAGGCAGGCAGTGGCACTGCCGCCCTGCCGGGCCAGGAGGGCACTGCGTTAGGAATGAGGGAGAAAGTACTGACCAGAAGGCCTTGGAAGAGGACCTGCCAGAGCTGGAGTCAGCCAGAAGGGACAGAAATCTGAACACCAGCAGCTTAAACAACTAAGCATTTTTGTTTTTCTTCTCGTCTGAGGGGAGCCCAGGGCTGTGAAGGCTTCATGGGTGGCTCAGACGGTACAGAATCTGCCTGCTGTACGGGAGACCCTGGTTTGATTCCTGGGTGGGGAAGGTCCCCTGGAAATGGCAACACACTCCACTGTTCTTGCCTGAAGAATTCCATGGACAGAGAAGCCTGGCAGGCTACAACCCGTGGAGGCTCAAAGAGCTGGACACAGTTGAGTCCATCCCAGCAGTGGAGGGGCGGGAGCGGGACTGTTCTCTTCGAGGCCCCCTGCAGGCTTCACACCATGCCGATGAGGGTCCCCGAGGGCTCCAGGGAAGATAAGGTTAGTGTTCCCTCAGCCCCCACCCTCCCCTGGAAGATCTTGTCAGCTACTCCCCATGAGGCTGTCCTTCCAGACCCTTCAGCTCTGAGCCTTGTATGACACAAACCTGCAGTGGGCAGTAGGCCAGCAGGTGCCCAGCTGAGTGAGCATCGTGCCAAGAACAGAGCATCATGTTTATCGGCCATCCAAAGTCACTCTGTAGATTTTTTCCAAGCATGACGATATTACTTTTCCTTTTTGATTTACAAGAGACCTTTACGTATTAAGGATCTCAGTCCTCATGTATTAAGAGTATCTCACTAGAAAGGGCTTCCCAGGTGGCACAGTGGTAAAGAATCCACCTGCCAACGCGAGAGACACAAGAGATGTGGGTTTGGTATCTGGGTCGGGAAGATCTCCTGGAGTAGGAAATGGTGACCCACTCCAGTACTCTTGCCAGGAAAATTCCACGGACAGAGGAACCTGGTGGGCTATGGTCCAAGGGGTCGAAGTCGGACATGAGTGTGCACACACACACACATTACATTACACAGTAAAGGGCAACACATGACTTGGAGTCAGCATCCAGGCTGACTCATTCAACAGTGGGGCTCTGGACACTGTGGGGAAAAGGGAACCCTTTAGTGGGCTCAGGTCGCCTTCTTCCTACTCCTCACTTACACACAGGCTTGCACTTCTAGAGGTACAGTCAGAATTTGGGACATCGAGACATTTAAAAATTGGAATATTTCGTGTAAAATATGGATCTCCATCTTATGTTGAGAAACTGGAAGATCTAGCAAACCAGGACCCCACATTGCCCTACACTAGCCAGCAGCAGAGACCCCAGTTACACAGGAATGTGTTTCCCTGGGGACTTCCCTGGTGGTCCAGCGGTTAAGAATTCGCCTTGCAATGCAGGGGACACAGGTTCGATTCCTGGTTGGGGAACTAAGATCCCGGCTGCCACAAAGCAACTAAGCCAGCACACTGCAACTGCTGAGCCTGCGTGCCATAACTAGAGATTCTGGGCGCTACAGTGAAAGACCCTGCATGATGCAAAGATTTCGAGTGCCACCACTCGCAGCCAAAGTAATTAATTAATTAATCAAATTTAAAAAAGGAATGTGCTTTCTGGTCACCCCAGCCCCACCAAGCATCTTGCCCCTTGCATAGCTAGAGTTCCTTAGTCTCAACTACATCCCATAATTGTGTCCCGGAATTTGAGTCTGCAACCCCTTGTGGCTAGCAAAGCCTTCAGGTGATATACAGATGACCTGGAATGGCAGTGAGCCACTCAGGAGCCCACAGCCTTGAATGGCTTCAATCAGGGGCTCCTGGGGCCCAGTTCTGCTTGAAATCCTCTCTCATGGAGATTTACAAACATTGCTAATGCCCTTAATTACAGAGCCTGGGCGGGAGAAAGGGTATGTGGCTTGAGTGGATCACCTGGGAGCCTGTGAATTTTGCTAATACTGGGCAGTGGCCCTGGAACGTCAGGCCAGGCAGGGAGACGGCCAGTCCTCTGGGCACCGTGGGATTCCCTGTTCTCACGGGGAGAGGAAGCTGCCACAGTGGTTGAGGTGAGAACAAGAGGTTGGGCACCCTGGGTGGACAAAGGCAGCCACAGACAGCTGCCGCAGGCTGGTGCCAGGCCCAGATGCACCCTCCACACCCTTTCTGCAAAAATCGCTGTCATGTGCAGAAATGAGGAAACGTGCAAAGTCTGAGGGCGCTCAGGAGTGTCCCCACCGTGTGTGTGCAGTCTCAGCCCCAGCCCCAACCATGTACATCTTTCAGGCAGCTGAGGATTTTAAAAAAGACGTGTTTTGATCTACAGGTGGCTGTGGTTTGAGCAGGTGGGGGAGGGGACTTGAGGCTCCCTTGTCTCACTCCAGGCCTTGCTCTGGGAGGAGGGGCAGTGCTGCGTTGCTGAGCTACAAAGAAGCTAGTGCCAGGGTGTTCTGCCCCCCTCCTCTCCTCCTACCAGAGTGCAGCCCCTGCCCCCAGTCTCAGTGGTGTCCTGCCTGCTCCCATGGTCCTCTGGGGCCTCTCCTGCCCCAGGTATGGCCCAGAGCAGGGCCTGGCCCAGGATGCATGAGCATCCAGGTCGATGTGATCCAGCCCCCAGAGCACAGATTAGCACCCCTTTCCTGGGAGCCCAGGCACACAGTAACACGATCTGAGAGGAGGAGCTAAGTCACCGGCGCTCCTGGAGCCAGGAGGGGCCTGGCACTGGGGCTCTAGGCCCTCCAGGCCCAGGCAGGAGGCTGGCTCAGCTGTCCTGGGGCCCACAGCCCCAAATCGCCTAGAACTATCAGGTCATCGTCTAAGAGGTGGGACTCAGTCTCCCACCCTCCTGCCTAGAGAAGTCTTGACACTCAAACCGGAGTGAACACACAACAGATTGAGAGGCTGGCCAGGTGGGTCCTCACCTGGGGCCCATAAGGGACTTCATAGCAATGCTGAACATAGCTCTTCTCTGGAGCTCATGGAGATGCTCCTGTTCTTAACCCCAAAATCCAGCTCTAGGGACTTCCTTGGTGGTCCAGTGGCTAAGATTGACCCATGCAGGATCCCAGTACAGAGGGCCCAGGTTTGACCCCTGGTCAGGGAACTAGATCCCAAATGCCACAATTAAAAGTTTGCATGCCCCAGCGAAAGATTCCACATGTCACATCTAAGACCCAGCACAGCCAAAAAAAAAAAAAAAAGGTCCGCTCCAAGGCCAAGGTGTCAATGTGGTCCCTGGACTGGAGCCGGGATGGGCTCCATCTCAGCCCAGACACCCTGCCCCAGCCCCGCCCTGGGAGGTCTCAGCCCCTCCCCATGGTGCCCATGTGGGTGCAGGAAATCAGTTCTGCAGCATGCCCTTCATCGTCTCGGGCACCTCAGAGAGGAGCAGAGCCTCCATCACCCAAGGAGACCCTGGGGGAGGAGAGCTCAGGCATCACCCATTGCCACCCTCTGTCCTGCATACCCGGGCCACATCAGGGCGCCCACCCCATTCACCGGGTTAACCCCTCATTCACCCCTGCAGTCCCCGGCCATTTGCCACTAGTGGAACTCCACAAAGCGCCCACCGGGCACAATGAAACGGTGTCTTGAGTAGGTCAGCAAGAACTTCTCGGGGTGGCTGAAGACCTCTGGCTTCACCTGGAGTCAGAAGAGAGGACACAGGCACCCTGGGCCCATGTGGAGCAGAGGCTGGAGGCCCTGCAGCCTGGGCTTGGGCTCTGGCTCTGGCGCTGCTCAGCCGTGTGGCCTTGGTCCAGGCCTGGGCCATGGGGAGTCTGGTCTGCTGGCCCCCACGTGGCGGCCTTTAGAATCCCAGCAAAAGCAATGGTGTGCAGGAGCCTGGACCCCCTCAGCCCGGCATCCCAGTGCTCACTACACAGCAGCCAATATTAGCAGCCAGCTGGTGGGAGTTTCCTCTGGCTCCCAGTGCCCCCCGAATCTCTGTAGCCACCGTGAAGCCAGGCCCAGAGGCTCAGGGCCCCCAGTTCTGGCCCATGTATGGATGAAACCCCAACAGCTTTCTCCAGTGAGGCGGGCGTGGATGGGCGTGCTCGGGGAGAGCATGAGAGCGCCAGAACAGGGCTGGCTCTACATCAGGTGTTTTCTGTTCATCCCCTCCCAGCCCTACACACGTGAGGGGGTTCAGTGGGAGAGAGGTCAGCCTGTCAGAGATTTGGAGGGGAGCAGAGGAAGGGGCCGGAGAAGGCAATGGCACCCCACTTCAGTACTCTTGCCTGGAAAATCCCATGGACGGAGGAGCCTGGTAGGCTGCAGTCCATGAGGTCGCTAAGAGTTGGACACGACTGAGCAACTTCATTTTCACTTTTCACTTTCATGCATTGGAGAAGGAAATGGCAACTCACTCCACTGTTCTTGCCTGGAGGATCCCAGGGACGGGGGAGCCTGGTGGGCTGCCGTCCATGGGGTCTCACAGAGTCGGACATGACTGAAGCGACTTAGCAGCAGCAGCAGCAGCAGCAGCAGCAGAGGAAGGGGCTGAGGTTTTCCCCTTTGGGTGGGGGCTGCTGAGGAAGCAGCCCAAGCCGGCACATGCATGACCCTGGAGCCCCGCTCTGAGCAGTGGGTGCCTGGGTCCTGGGGCCGGGCTGGAGGACAGAAGCTGTGCAGCCCTGGGCAAACGGCTGCCCTCTCTGAGCCTCAGACAAAGGGGAGAAAGTGTATAACAGACCGTGCACAGGCCTGGGCCAGAATCAGAGGGAGCAATTATGGCTCCTGAGCAGAGGCCTGGCCAGAGGAGCTCAGGCAAGAGGAAGCCCAGCAGGGAATGAACAGTCACCGTGGGGTGTGAAGGGCAGGACGGGGCAGCTGGGGGTAGAGGATGAGCTCGGTTTGCCTAGGGGAAGCAGGGAGGGCTTCAGGGAGGAGGTGAGGAGTTAGAAGTAGATTGCCCTCCTCCTGCTAAGTCCTTTGGAGAGAGTTTCTGTAGGGTCCGAGGAGGGGCCCTGGTTACTCCTTCTAAACCCAGTGCCACCAGGAGAATGACTCCCAGGCTGTGAAATACTGAAATTTACAGAAACTGAGCTAGGTCACCCTGAGAGCTGTCCTGTGAGACGAGGAGAAAGGTGATTGGTTCAAATATGGCCTTCGGTGTCAAAGATTGGAAAGTTTTACGCATTTACCACACTCCTCTGGGCCGGCTGCTTGTCTGACCTGGATGATGTGGATAAGGCTCTGAAATACCTAGAGGTGAGGAGGCAGCAGGATGGGCTGCTACACCAGGGCAGGACCACCTGCTTGCTCCCAGACTCTGACCTGTGACCTCTGGCAAGTGGCAGCCACACACCCCAACTCCACCCAGTGCCTTAGCCTGCAGGCCCTACTTCGGCCACAAGGAAGCGGCTGTGAGCCGAGAAGAGAAGGCCCAGGAGGGGTCACCTGGCTTTAGGAGAGCCCAGCCTCTTGGCTCCCTGTCCAGCCCCCACCCACAGTCATGATAATGTCTGGAACTTTCTAGGACAGCCGGATCCTCACCTACCAGTATGGAATCCCGACCTCTCTCCAGAAGACAGGCCAGCAATGGGACTTCCCCAAAGCCTGGGCCCCCCCTGCAGGACCTGGTCATCAGAGGTAGGGAGGCAGGGATGGGGCCTACCCCACCTCAACCCCACGAGGGTAGAGGTTCGGCCTCCCTGGCACTGGGGAGGCGAGAACAAAGGACGCAGAGGCCTTTCTCTAGCTTCTCTGCTCTCTCAGCCTCTCAGCAGTTACTCCTGCCCCCACCTGTCAGGGGAACCAACCCTCCGCTCTCCTTAAGCCAACCTAGATTAAGAGCAGCTTGGCTTCTGGTTCCAGGAAGGAGGTCTTAGCACCTGGGCCTCTTTCCCTCATTGAGGAGAATAAGGTTCGGGACTCTGCTTCCCCTGGGATGGGGGCTCTGGTGATTTAAGGTCCTGCCTGGGAAATGAGATCCCATATGCTACCTGCCCCAGCCAAAAAAAAAAAAAGAACATACAGATGGCCAAGTGGCACGAGAAAAGATGGTCAACATCACTGATTAGTGGAGAAATGTGAATCAAAACTACAATAAGATATTACCTCACACCAGCCAGAATGGCCATCATCAAAAACCCTACAAACGCTGGAGAGGGTGTATGGAGGTTCCTTAGGAAATTTAAAAAACAGCTATCATATGACCCTGCAATCCCACTTCTGGGCGTATATCCAGAGAAAAACATGATTCAAAAGGATACATGCTCCCCAATGTTCACTGCAGTGCTGTTTACAATAGCTAAGACATGGAAGCAACCTAAGTGTCCATCCACAGATGCCTGGATAAAGATGTTGTACATGCATACAATGGAATATTACTTAACAGTAAAAAGGGACGAGATTGGGTCATTTGTAATGATGTGGATGAACACTGAGTCTGTCATACAGAGTAAAGTAAGTCAGAAAGAGAAAAACAAGTATCATGCATTAATACATATATATGGAATCTAGAAAAATGGTACTAATGAACCTATTGGCAAGGCAGGTATAGAGACGCAGACACAGAGAATGATCTTGTGGACACAGGGAGGGAAGGAAAAGACGGGACAAATAGAGAGTAGCGTTGACATAAATACACTACCATGTGTAAAACAGAGAGCTGGAGGGGAGCTGCTGTATACACAGGGAGCTCAGCTCTGTGATGACCTAGAGGGGTGGGATCGGGGCTGGGCAGGAGGGAGGGAGGCTCTAGAGAGAAGGGATATATATGAGCTGAAACAGAACACTGTAAAGCAATTATACTCCAATTTTTAATAAATAGATAAAATAGATAACCAACAGGGACCTACTGTATATCATGGGAACTCTGCTAAGTACTCCGTAATAACCTAAATGGGAAAAGAGCTTGAAAAAAGAATAGATAACTGAATCAATTTGCTGTACACCTGAAACTAATACAACATTGTTAATCAACTGTAATCCAATATAAAATAAAAATTAAATAAAAAACAGAAAAAGACTTAAAAAAAAAAAAAAAAGCGTTGTATGGGAAGGTCCTCAGGGTTCTCCCGCCCAGAGCGAGATGGGGGAGTTAATTGTCAGGCTTTGCAAAGCCGGTGCCCAGCACATCCAGGGGCAGTGGCGGCACCTTGTGGTCATCCTTGGGCACTGCAGGGCTCAGCCGCTGGCCAGAGCAGCTTCTCCCTGTAAGGGGCTCCCATTTCTTGCTTCCCTAGAGGCCTGGGGTTGGGGGCTGGGGCAGGGCTTGACCTTAAAGCTCATCCTCTTGTCCTCAGTATGACATCAGCAACGGTGGACAGCCAGGTGGTGGAGGGGAGTATGAAGTTCAGGTGAGTGGGCCACGTCCTCCAGGGAGCTTCAGGACTCTGCTGTCCCCATAACTGGCCATGACCTCCCCTCTCTGGGCCTCAGTTTCTTCTGTGGAGGCTGGATCCCAGGGAGGAGCCCAACTGGTGCTCCCTGGTACCCCTGGGGCTGGTGGGCCTGTGTCTCTAGGTGGGGATCCCACAACCCTTAAGAGGACTTGGGGGCCTGGCCCAGGAGTCTTGCCCCATGGACCTTACCTTTCTCCAGGAGGGGTTTGACTGGACCAATGGTGTGGCCCTGATGTTGCTGGACCGCTATGGGGACCGGCTGAGCTCAGGGGCCCAGACCACTTTCCTGGCGCCCCACTGCCTTGCAGCTGCCCTCCTGCTCAGCCTCCTGCCACAGTGACGGGCCTTCAGGTCTCCATCTGGCTGCAGCTCCTGCCGATTCAACCTCCACACGCATCCCTACCTTCTCCTGTGCCTCGATCCTTTATGCCTGGAGAGCCCTCCCCCTCCCAGCCCCTGCCCCAGCCCAGTCCTTGGTCACAGCGGAGTGGGGGCAGGGCAAGGACCTGGGGGTCATGGTTGGGCCCTGGGTCCCTCCTGGGACATTTAATAGGCTGGAGATGCCGCACCGTGGATCAGACCTAGTCTCTCTCCTTCCCCACGAGCCCCAACCCCCCGGCGCTCACAACCAGACCTCCCAAACACATAGTCCAAATGCTTTATTGTTCTGCTGAGATGCTTGCAAATGCTTAAAATCACCCAGCCTGGGGTCCCTGAAACCAGGGGCCACAAGTCCTAAGAAGTGGAATCAGAACAGTGTCAAACACTGCCCTCCTAAACTAGCCCTTCAAGGGAGTTCAAATTTGAAAGCATTAGTCTAGATCACTTTATGTCTTTAGAGATTTTTTAAAATAGAGCAATCAGCCAGCAGTTGTTTTATCAGCTGAATGAACTCAGGGAAAGAAAGGAAGACCACTGTCATCCCAGGATTACAAAGGGTATAATCAAAGCTGAGCCTCCTAGAAGCAACATACGCTTAACACCATGGGAGGGAAATAGCCTTCACTAAAATAAACTAGGCAGTCACTCCACACACACACATACAGATAACAATAACAAGCCCTGGTTGGAGGGCATGGGGAAAGGGAGACAGTCTCCCGATTTGCTGTTGCTGCTGCTAAGTCACATCAGTTGTGTCCGACTCTCAGTGACCCCATGGACTGTAGCCTACCAGGCTCCTCCCTCCATGGGATTCTCCAGGCAAGAGTACTGGAGTGGGGTGCCATTGCCTTCTCTTATCCTAAATGTCCATTTCCCAACAACAACAACAAAAATTATGAGACATGCAAAGACACAAGCATCACACATGCACGCAAAGCAGAGAAGAGAAATTGCCTGTAAGAGGGAACAAATGTCGATTTAAAAGTGAAAACTTCAAAGTGACCACCATGAATATGTTCAAGGAGGTAAAATACTTAAAGAGGTAAAGTATAGGACTCCCCTGGTGGTCTAGTGGTTAAGAATCTGCTTGCCAGTGCAGGGGACGTGGGTTGGACCCCAGACCTGGGAAGATCCCCTGAGCCGCGGGGCAAATAAGCCCGTGCACCGCAAGCACTGAAGCCTGTGTGCTCTAGAGCCCGCAAGAGGAGCCACTGCCGGGAGAGGCCCCCACCCCGCAAGTGGAGAGCCGTCCCCGCTCTCCGTGGCTGCAGAAAGCCGTGCACAGCAATGAAGACCCAGCGTGGCCAAAAATACAATTAATCAATCAATTTAATTTTAAAAAGATAACATCCATGTTGGTGTTTGACAGAAAACAGTAAAGTTCGGTAAAGCAATTATCCTTCAATTAAAAAATAATTGAAAAAAAGGTTAACATCCAGACTCCTTTATATGTTTTTTAAAAAGAAGTAGATGATAGTGTTGCACCAAATAAAGAATATAGAGAAATTATTTAAAAACAAAAACAAGGGTTTCCAGTTTTTAGTTCAGCACATAAGGAACTTGAACGTCATCACTCTGTTTTAACAACACTGAAAATTAACAGCTCTCAGATCTGTCAGAGATTGCAGTAATAGGGCAAATTGATAGCCTCCAAATCAGAGAGACAAGTGGATACAGAGAATCACAACTTACTAGAGCAAAAACTTGGCAAGTCAACACTTTTATAGGAGTAACTATTAGGTTTCTTTTACCCGGTACACCATGTCCAGGCTTCAACAAAAAATTACAAAGCATACGAAAAGAAACAAGAAAAACCAGTTTGAAGAAACAGAGAAAGCACCAGAATCAGATTCAGATATAACAAGGATGTAGAAAATCCCATGGATGGAGGAGCCTGGTAGGCTGCAGTCCCTGGGGTCGCTAAGAGCGACTTCACTTTCACTTTTCACTTTCACCCATTGGAGAAGGAAATGGCAACCCACTCCAGTGTTCTTGCCTGGAGAATCCCAAGGACGGGGGAGCCTGGTGGGCTGCTGTCTCTGGGGTCGCACAGAGTCAGACACGACTGAAGCGACTTAGCAGCAACCTTTAAATCAGTAGACACTGAGTAAATTACCCTCCATAAGGTAATTACTATCAGTTAGTTGAAGGCCTTAATAGAAAAATGACCGACCTCCTCAGAAAAGGAGAGAATTCCACCGTCAGAGAGTCTGTAGACTTGAACTGCGCCTCCTCCCTGGGTCTCCAGCCTGCTGGCCTATGTTGCAGATCTTGGACTTGCCAGCCTCCCCATCATGTAAGCAAATTCCTTAAAATAAACTCTTTCTCTCCCTCTCTCAAATCTCCCTGTTTTCTTTTCTTCGTTTTGTTTTGTTTGTTTTTCTGGAGAACCTTAATACAGCCCAAGAACAAGGGCTCCAGTGGTGAACTCTACCATACGTTTAAAGAATTAACACCAATCTTTTCTCACGCTCTTCCAAAAACAGAAGAGGAAAAAACACTTCCTAACTCCTTCTATGACGCCTAAGCCAAATAAAGATATCACAAGAAAACTGTGATCCAATATCCTTTATGCACATGATGAAAATACCCTCAACAAAATACTAGCAAACCAAATCCAACAGCATATTTAAAGGATTATTCATCATTGCAAGTGAGATTTACCCCAAGAATGCAAGGGTGCTTCAACATAAGAATCTTAATCAATGTAACACCGATAGAACATTAATAGTATGTGTAACATTAATAGTTGTTTAGTCACTGAGTGGTGTCCGACTCTTTGCAACGCCATGGACTTGCATGTAGCCCGCCAGGCTCCTCTGTCCCTGGAATTTCCCAGGCAAGAATGCTGGAATGGACTGCCATTTCCTCCTCCAGGAGATCTTCCTGACCCAGGGATCCAAACTGTGTCTCCTGCATTGGCAGGCAGATTCTTTACCCCTGAGCCACCAGAGAAAAAACACCTAAAAACTAGAAATAGAAGGAAATTTCCTCAGTATAATATAGGGAATTTATGAAAAACCCACATCTGGCAGCATACTCATGGTGAAAGACTGAAAGCTTTCCCCTAAAATCAGAGAACAAGACAAAGATGTTCACTTTCACCACTGCTATCCTACACTATTCCAGAGTTCTAACCAGAGTAAAGGGGGGGGGGGGTGTGCGGGGGAGGAACAGAAGTCACTCAAATTGAAAAGGAAGAATATTCTATTCACAAGTGATGTGATTCTACATATAGAAAATCCCAAAGGATCCATAGGAAAGCTACTAGATCTAATAAGCAGATTCAGTAAAGCTGCAGGGTACGAGATAACACACAAAAACCAATTGAGTTTCTATTCATTTGCAAAGAATAAACTGAAAAAGAAACTTGAAAAGGAATCCCATTAAAAATAGCATCTAAAAGAATAAAATACTCAGGAATAAGTTTATCCAAGGAGATGAAAGACCTGTATACTGAACACTAAGAAACATTGCTGAATCTAAGTAAGATCTACGTGGATGCAGAAGCATCCAGTGTCTGGGAGTAAGGAGGCTTAATATCGTTAAGATATCCTGTATACCTAATGGGATCTACAGAGACAACACAATTCCTACCAAAATTCCAATAGCCTTTTCTGCAGGAATGGACAAGGCGATCTTCTAATTCATATGGAATTGAAAGACACCCTAAATAACTGAAACCATCTTGAAAAAGAACACGGTCAGAGAACTAACACTTTCTGATTTCAAAGCTTACTACAAATTTTTTAAGGTCAAAAAAATTGACTAAACATTTCTCCAAAGAAGATAAACAAACAGCCTATAAGCACATAAAAAATGCTCAGCATCAGTAATCATTAGGGAAACACAAATCAAAACCACAATGAGACATAACCGCACACCCCTTAGGGTGGCCATTACAAAGAGCAAACAAACAGAAAGTAACAAGCGCTGGGAGCGTGTGGAGGAAGTGGAGCCATCCTGCCTCGGGGGTGGGAAGATATAAAATCCACTTGCTGTGGGAAACAATCTGCTGCTGCTGCTGCTGCTGCTAAGTCGGCTTCAGTCGTGTTCGACTCTGTGCGACCCCAGAGACGGCAGCCCACCAGGCTCCCCCGTCCCTGGGATTCTCCAGGCAAGAACACTGCAGTGGGTTGCCATTTCCTTCTCCAATGCGTGAAAGTGAAAAGTGAAAGTGAAGTCGCTCAGTCGTCTCCAACTCTCAGCGACCCCATGGACTGCAGCCTGACCTCTCCTCAAATATTAAACATAGATTGACATGATCCAGCAACTCCACTGTTAGATAGATGCATACTCAAAAGAACTGAAAGCAGGGACAGGAGCAGATACTTGCATGCTCGTGTTCATAGCAGCATTAGTCACAGAGCCAAACAGTAAAAGTGAACCAAGTGTCCGATGACAGACGAATGGTTAAAGAAAATGTGGTCTACAAAGGAACTTATGTATGAAACAGAAACAGACTCACAGACGTAGAGAACTGACTTTCAGTTGCCAAGGGGGAGGAGAGATGGGGGAGGATGGACTGGGCATTTGGGATTAGCAGCTGCAAACTATTACACACAGAACGGAGGAATAAGCTCCTACTGTATAGCACAGAAAAGTACATTCAATATCCTGTGATAAACCAAATGGAAAAAAATAAGAAGAAAAATGTGTTTATGTGTATAACTGACTCACTTTGCTGTATAGCAGAAATTAATACAACATTGTAAATCAACTTCAATAAAGTAAATGTTTAAAAAATATACTCATCTCTACTTTTTTGTTGCTGTTTGTTTTTTGCTTTGGTGGCCCTGCTAGGCTTGCAGGATCTTAATTCCCCAACGAGGGATCGAACCCAGGCCTGTGGGCAGTGAAAGCTCAAGTCTTAACCACTGGATTGCCAGGGAATTCCCCCAAAACACACTCATCTCTAAAAGAAAATGTGGTCTAAACATACAATGAAATGTTATTCAGCTTATAAAAAAAGGAAGGAAATCCAGATACATGCGACAACATAGACTGACTTTGAAAACGTGCTAATGAAACGGCAAATACTGTATGATGCCATTTACACAGAGTATCAAGAGCAGGCAAATTCCCAGAGACAGAGAGGGGAACAGCGGTTTCCAGGGGTGGTGGGAAGAGAGGATTGAGGAGTGACTGCTTACATGTTATAAAGTGTGCGTTTGGGATGATAAAAACAAAAAGGCTTGGAAATAAATAATGGTGATAGTTGCCAGACATCATGAATGTAATGTAAATCCAATTGTGCGCTTAAAAACGGTTGAAATGGCTTGTATTTATACTGTGTCTATTTAATGACAAGAAAAAACTTTCAAGGAAGGAAAGACGGAAGCAAGGGTGGAAGGGGGCATACCGCATCTGGAGGCTGGGGTGCCAGGAAGGAGGTGGGCGAACCCGCAGAGCAGAGGATCGCTGGGGTGGGAGGGACGGGGCGCTGGCAAGGGCGAGCACAGGCCTGGCCACCCCGTCTGGGGGCGGACACCGAGCAGGCACCACAGCTCTGGGCAGCGAGCCCGAGTCGCAAAGGCAAGGCTGTACGAGCACCAAACTCAGGCGGTGCCGGCTGGCAGCACCACCTTCCCACCCCACCTGACCCCCCATCATTTCAGGCCTGAGGCAGGGGTCCTGGGTCGGGCTGCCGCCTCCTCACCCGCCCCGTCCCACCCCTGCCCCTCAACCCCCTGCCCTGGTGCCGAGGGGGGAGCTTCCTACAGCAAATCAAATCCTGCTACCTCAGCTCACGGGCTTCTCTGCCAGCTCCCTCACTGGAACCCGCTGCCTCCTTGGCTTTGGCAAAGGACCCTGACAGGCTGGTGCCAACACGTCCCTCCAGCCTTGCCTCGCTTCCCTCCCCTGCACCAACCCCAGGTCTCTCTGGCCAGGCTGAGCTTCTTACAGCTGCCCTGCCAACACCAGAACGGTCTCCAGTCCATCCCCTTGGCAAACTCCTATGTTGTCTTCAACACCCGCAGCAAATGTTCCGAGTATGGTAGGTCTTCCTCCCGCCTGTGCCCCCACAGCCTTCCTGGTAGATAATCGCAAGGGTCCTGGGCTTTCACACTGTACCTGGGACAGACTCTTGAGCCCTTCTGTTTGAAATGTTAAAGGAAATGGTAACCCCCTGAGGTGGGAGCCTCGGGGCCATGTAAGGGACTGGCATCTCGGTCACAGATGTGTGGCCGAATTTTGTCCCGTCTCCCCACACTCACCCCGCCTCTGTGGGAAGGGCCTGAGCAGGAGGCCCCAGTTGAGGCTGAGAAACAGAAGGGGAGGAAAAAGACAAAGTCAGGGGGCAGGGGCGGCCCCTGAGAGCAGGAGCAGCGAGCGGTCTGCGTGGTCCAGCTCCGTGTGGCCACGCCTCAGACCTGGACTTTGGTTGCCCCGGGTTGTCGGGCGAGGCGAGCAGGCTGCGCCCTGGCTAGCAGGAGGCACCTGGCGCTCCCGTTTGGCCGCAGCCACAGCGTCATGCAGGGGAGGACCTGGGGGCTGCGTCTGCTGCTCCTGCTGGGGTTGGGGCTGGAGTCCCAGGAGGCCCTGCCCCCACCCTGTGAAAGGTAGAAGCGGAGAAGGCAGCTGGGGTTGCAGCCAGAAGGCCAGGTCTGGAGGGCCGTGGGGAGAGCTCAAGCATCGGGGTCAGCCCTCCAGAGAGGAGGGAAGGGAAGGAGATCAGGTCTCAGGCTCTGTGCTGGGCACTGACCCCCAGCGCTGGGAAAAGATGGGGTGGCCTGTGGGCGGCTGGACACAGGCCAGGAGCCTGCCACCCAGGGAGCGTTCCCTCCCTCCTCCCTCCGCCCTCCCTTCTAGCTGCTCCTTGAACTGTGCAGGCGTGTTCTCAGGGTTGTTCTGGGAAACTTTTTGCTTAATATCCCTGCCTTGGATGTGAGAGTGGGAGTAAGGACCTGCAAGGAGCTCCTGGGTTTGACCTCTGACCTCCATGACCAAACCTCTTTTCAGAGCCACAGTTTCCATCTCCAAATAGCAGGGATGAGTGACCTCATCCTGCTTCTGGAACTCACAGGGCAGCCACTCTCACTTCATCATGGGTTTATTGAGTTCTTGCTATGCCTCCTGGGTTGCAGCAGTGAAGTAGAAAATGAGGTCCATGAAGGTTATTATTAAGGTTATTATTATATAACAAGCAAGAGAAGTAATAATAGAAGTTCACTGGTGATGGTTGTTGTCTCTAAGCTGTGTCTGACTTTTGGGACCCCATGGACTATAGCCCATCAGACTTCTGTCTGTGAGATTCTCCAGGCAAGAATACAGGAGTGGATTGCCATGCCCTTCTCCAGGGGATCTTCCCGACCCAGAGATCGAACCCATGTCTCCTGCGTTGGCAGGCAGGTTCTTTACCCCTGGGCCACTGGGGGAGCCCATATCTTCCACTAGTACTCACCAAATGTTTATACTCATGGTTACAGTTTAATACACAACATGAGGCGTGGCCAGCCAGATGCCTTGGCATCCGTGAATTTTTACTGGGGATCAGTTACAGGGATGTAGTGTATCCTCAGGGTGACCCTAGTTACTCATTCTCCAGGTCTCTAAAGGTCAAAATGATAATGGGTGGCCCTCAGCCCCCACCTTAAATCACATTAATAGGATGAAATATCTGGCATGGTCTAAGGTCCCAGTAAACAAAAATGTATCAGGTAGGGCCCCAGGAGCTTAGAAGGTATCTCTTAGGCATGTATCAGACTGTCTTTGAAATGTACAGGGTATGAACACAATCTGCTATGTCAACTGTTTACTGCACAAACAACATATTGTATAACAAAGAATTTGTCCAGTCTTTGTCCTGAGTTCCTGGAATACAACTCTTAAGATCTTGGAAATTTCCCAAGTGATAGGAGTGTCTTTGGTGTTCAGGTTAAGCTCAAATAGCTTCTATGAGTGAGGTGACTCGTGGTGAGTCCCTAGATGAGTCATGCTAATAAGATGACGAAAGCAGGATAGGTCGTGTTAGAAGATGAAGTGCTTAGAGGGTTGGGGCTTTGGGGTACCTGATTCCAGCCTGACCTCCTGACTTCTGGAGAAGGAAGAGGGCAGAAGATTGGATTTAATCACATAGTTGATGATTTAATCAATTGTACCTATGCAATGGACCTTCCCAGGTGGCACTAGGGGTAAAGAACCCACTTGCCAATGCAGGAGACATAAGAAACACAGGTTTGACCCCTGGGTTGGAGAGATCTCCTGGAGGAGGGCACAGCAACCCACTCCAGGATTCTTGCCTGGAGAATCCCCTGGACAGAGGAGCCTGGAGGGCTACGGTCCATAGGGTCGCAGAGTCAGACGTGACTGAAGCGAACTAGCACACGTCTGGGCATGCACCTATGCAATGAAACCCCAAGAAAAACTCTGGACACCAAAGTTCAGTGCAGCCTCATTTTGGTTGACATTTTAATGTGCCAGGAGGTTGACGTGTCCTGATTCTATGGGGAGAGAACACAGAAGCTCTGTGCTCAGGACTCTCCCAGACCTTGTCCTGTATGTGTCTTCGTTTGGCCAGTCCTGACTTGTACCCTTATGAGAATTATATTGCAATCACAATATAGTGCTTTCCTGAGTTCTGTGAACCGTTCTTGTAAATCACTAAAACTTTAATTCTAGCAAATTCTCATGGGAACCCCTGAACTTGTAGCCAGTGGTCAGAAGTGGTGGAAACTTCAAGACCCCTAAACTCATAACAGGTGCTGGGAGTGCAGGCAATCTTGTTGGGGGCTATCGTTTTGACCTGGGGGTGGCATCCAAGCTAACTCTTGGTGACAGAATTTTATTGCACTATTGTAATTGTTGTCAGAACATGTGTGATTTGCTAGGATGATCTTGTCTCACTAAAACACGTGGTTTGGAAAGTGCAAGATGAAAGGGCAAGGAATGAGCGTCTTTTCATTCCTGGATGGCCACAGGGTCACCCATGTGTTCAGAATAGCGGTTTTGTTGTGATCAGTTACTGGAGGTAAAAGTTACCAATGGAAGTTAGAGCTGATGGATCCAGCTCTTGGGGTATTAGCCGACCAAATTCATAAGAAAGTTCAAAATAAGAAGAAAAAAATAAAAAATAGAATTTCTTGGTTATTGTCATCTAGAATAGCAAAAATGAAAGTGAGAGATAAGCCAAACTAAGATTCTGGTCAGTCCTAAATACAGTCTCTGGTCTCAGGGCCTCTGCTAACAGGATGTATTGGGGAAGGTCCTGCTTCTGACTGCCCTGATGTGCAGCCACTAGCCCCAGAGCCGTTTCCTAAGGAAAAAATTATTCTGAAACAACAAATAATGAAGAAAATGAGATTGATTCCCAAGAGAATGTATAGACAGAGGACAGAGCCAGTGGTCTCGTCCCAGCAGGATAGGCATCCTGAAACAGTTATTAAGAATGGGGTGAGGACTTCCTGGTGGTCCAGTGGTTAAGAATCCGCCTACCAATGCAGAGAACACAGGTTTGATCCCTGGTCCGGGAAGATCCCATATGCTACAGAGCAGCTAAGCCTGTGAGCCTTAGTTACTGAGCCGGAGAGCCCTACAGCGCATGCTCTGAAACGAGCACCAAAGACCCAGCATAGCCAAAAATAAGTAAATGAATAAAAATTTTTAAAGATGGGGTGAATAAGAAATTCCTTGGCAGCACAGTAGTTAGGATCTGCACTTTCAGTGTCAAGGGCATGGGTTCGAGCCCTGGTGGGAGAACTAAGATCCTGCAAGCCCTGCTGCATGACCAAAAAAAAAAAAAAAAAAAAGGAGTAAATAAAGCAAACATTTATGGGAGCAAAACAAAAGAGGAAGAAAAGAGGGAGAGTCAAAGGACTGACTTCTTTTCAAGAAACGGGATGAATAAAGCAACTATGGGCATGCACGCTAAGTGGCTTCATTCGTGTCTGACTCTTTGCGTCCCCATGGACTGTGGATAGGGTCGAAAGAAAGGTTTCCATGCAGCATCCTTCAAGGTTGACTGAACCAATGGGAACCCCTGCAGGTCATCCAAAATGAAAAGGCCTGAGAAAAATCTATTCACCCTACTTGGGAGCAACTTGGGAGCAAGACACAGGCAGCAACACGAAGCCTGACCTCCAATCTGCTGGGGCAATGGTGCCAAAATATAATCAAGATAAAGGTTGATGGTTGGGTCAGGATCCCTTAGCTCTGTCCCACACTGGAGACCCAAAACCGGATACATAGCAGTGGGCAAAATGGCCAGAGGGTAGAGGAGGCTCCTGGACTCTGTGACATAGGAACCCCATGCACTGAGGTACCAAAAGCCACTGGTGAGGACCTAAAAGAGGCTACAGTCAGATTAAGAGGATATAGAAATGCAAGAGTTGATGGGATGAAGGTGAAAGGTAATATTAAAAAAATGGAATGTTTAAACAGGCTTTATGTCAAAGGATTGTTTCTCCTTTGCCTGAATGTTTTATGGAAATGAATGTCATGATTGATGAGGAACGCTTACCCTCCCTGGTACTCAAAACCCAAACCTTGCTGAAGTTCTAAGTGGTGCACAGTGAGGGATGCAAGGGTTGGTGCAACCAAGATGAAAGTTTGAATGAAAGTTGGTGCTTGAACAGTTCTATTGGGAAGTGACTGCATCTATTTTACCTGAATGTATTACGGGAATGGATATTGTGCCTGACTGGGGGATGTTTCCACTGTCTAGTATTACAAAGCAGAAGACATGTAAAGCCATGCCTCAAGCAATATTAACTGACTGTTCCAAATGAGAACCAATAAGATTGCCTGAGTCCACACAGATTGTAGCCTTCTTCTGCGGAGCACAGACTGGGACTTAGAGGAAAAGTCTTTGGGCATCTCCCAGCTGAGACTTTGGACTAAAGAATTTCTGGTAACTGGAGAGGCAGGTACTAGTTTGCTATCAGATATTAATTGAAGCTTTCCCTATGACTGAAGGTCAAAAGATAATCTTGAAACCTGAAATGCCCATATTATCTTGGGTGATATTGGAAAATGGTCTAAGGCGGAGGGAGAGGCCCAGAGGAGTTCCATAAGAAAATGGAAACGGTTTATGCAGGACCATGCTCCTGGGGGAATGGAGAGTTACTCAGCGTATTTAAGAGCAGGCAGACTCTTTTCCCCTAGGGATGATGCTGAAACCACCTAAGGAACTACCAGATTCAGCTGTCACCTGGGCAAGTGCCCTATGAACAGCTCCTGATTGACTGACAATGAATTGCTTGGTTTATGGATGGCAGTTCCAAGGTGAACATACAACATACTGTTTGAAAGACTACCACTCTTATCAAAGAAGACAAAATCAAATCAGCTCGGTGGGCTGAGTTACATACTGTTTGTCGCTGTGTTTGGGTTTTTGCCTACTCTCGGTCAGGGGCCAATGGCCTGGCCATATGGTCAGACAGAAGGGCAATGATGCCCTTTTGTGGCATGGTCCCATGGAAACACTATGGGAATTTGAATAGTGCATTAAAATAGAACACATTGATGTCTATGAATCAATATAAAGCCAAACATAGGGGCTTTCTTCATTCACTTCTTCCATCACTGCAAGGGAAGTGAAAGTGTTAGTCACTCAGCTGTGGCTGACTCTCTATGATCCTATGGACTGTAGTCTGCCAGGTTCCTCTGTCCAAGGGATTTCCCAGGCAAGAATACTGGAGTGGGTTGCCATTTCCTTCTCCAGGGTATCTTCCCGACCCAGGGATCGAACCCAGGTCTCCTGCATTGCAGGTGGACTCTTTACCATCTGAGCCACCAGGGGAAGCCCCACTGCAAGGGAAACAGCTTGCAATTCAGCCCATGGGGCTGGCTTGTTCTTATGTTTTCCAAAGATCTCCATCAGGCAGTTAGGGTGCAGTGGCTTTCCAACCAAGATACTGTCTGTCCACTTTGAACTGCCATCAGTAAATGACCAAGTTTTTGCTTGGTCAATAAAAAGCTATTCATGGAGCACCTCCTAGTGGCTTCTCTGTTGCTTCCCCAGTCAGCCCTGCAGGAAGTGAGGCCACCTGCCCTTGAATACAGAAAGTACCTCCTTGCATTCCCCCAGCAGCGTGCTCCTGCGGAAACCATTTCCATCGTTCAGGAACTCCCGGGGCATTGCCTTCTTTATCAGAGTGTTTCTGACATCACCCAAGGCATTATGGGCATTTCATGGTTTCAAGAATGTTTTGTGTTTTTCAATCACAGAGGATGTTTCCACCAATATCCAATAGCAAGCTAGTAATCCTCTCCCATATGGTGAGTATCGTACACTGCATCTGGAAATTTCCTGGTTTAAACTTTTCGTTGCAGTCACTGAGTACAACCCACAGGGTTTTGCCACAAGCCCTTCTAGTTGGGTCTACACGGAGCCACTGAACACAGAGCTGGTCCACCCCACAATCGCTGATCAAAGCGCCACTGAGCAGCGCTCCGGGCTCCTCGCCAGCCCCCCAGCCCAGTGAGAACAGATCCGAGCCCCTTCTGCTCCTCCCCTCTGAATCCCTGATCGGCTGACCTCTCTCCCACTAAAACCACCTCACACTGCGTAGAGCTGGGAGAGGATGAACAGGAGACTCCTGGTGTGGACACGCTCTGAGCTACAGCGCCCTCCCTCCTCTTGTCCACCTGGCTTTCCATACTGTTTCAAACTAACCAATGAGCTAGGCTCAGGCAGCTGTTTAGGTCCTTTACTGCACAAGGACCCTCTGCGTTCTCTTAGCCCTGACGTCACCACCACCCACAAACCCCTACCACACTTGCACAGGCACACACGTGCACAGGCACACACGTGCACGTGCCCTGGCACACACACAGTTCTCGCCCCTCCCAGTCAACACGCCCCAGACTCCCGTTTCCTTCTCCCCTGTTGGTGGTGACCCATCCTACTCCCCTCCCTGACTCTCCCCGCAGCCAGATTTACTGCCATGGGGAGCTCCTGCGGCAAGTTCAGATGGCCAGACTCTACCAGGATGATAAGCAGTTTGTGGACATGCCACTGTCCTCAGCTCCAGGTGAAAACCCTGGGGGCCCCGCCTTCTCCTGAACCTTCCACCAAAAGGCAGGGGGCAAGACCAGGCAGGCAGGGGTTATCTGATCAGGGAAGGCTCCCTAGGGTCCCGCTGACCCCTCCTGCTGCCTGTCCCCCAGACCAAGTCCTGAGGCACTTCCACGAGCTGGCCCAGGCCTACAACCTCAGCATCCCCCTGCAGGAGCTGCAAGTGTTTGTCCAAGAACACTTCTGGGCTGTGGGGCAGGAACTGCAGCCCTGGACCCCTGAGGACTGGAGAGACAGGTACAACCCTGGACATGGAACAGGAGAGGGGCCTTCGCTCAGGGCTGCCACCCTCAACCCTATGGGCCCCGTGGTCTTTCAGCCCCCAGTTTCTGCAGAAGATCTTGGACCCCAAGCTGCGAGCCTGGGCAGGGCAGCTACACCAACTCTGGAAGAAGCTGGGAAAGAAGGTATCAGTGCCCTGGACCAGGCAGAGGGAGATGGAGGTGGGGAACGGGTGAGCCGCCTAGGGCCCTTCCTGTTCCCTCTACGCCCTCACCTGTGTAGAGCTGGGAAGGGATGAACAGAAAACACCTGATGTGGACCCAGCAAGACACTGGGACCTATTTCCTGAGAACGCAGTCCTTGAACAGGACTCTCCAAAAAGAACTTCTGAGAGGGAGGAGGGCAACATCTACTTCTAACTCCTCACCTCCTCCCTGAAGCCCTCCCAGCCTCCCCCAGGCAAACCGAGCTCATCCTCTACCCCTAGCTGCCCCGTCCTGCCCTTCACACCCCACGGTGACTGTTCACTCCCCTGCTGGGCTCCCTCTTGCCTGATCTCCTCGGGCCAAGCCTCTGCTCAGGAACCATAATTGCTCCCTCTGATTCTGGCCCAGGCCTGTGCTCAGCACGGTCTGTTACGCACTTTCTCCCCTTTGTCTGAGGCTCAGAGAGGGTAGCCGTTTGCCCAAGGCTGCACAGCTCCTGTCCTCCAGCCCGGCCCCAGGACCCAGGCACCCACTGCACAGAGTGGTGCTCCAGGGTCATGCATGTGCCGGCTTGGGCTGCTTCCTCAGCAGCCCCCACCCAAAGGGGAAACCCTCAGCCCCTTCCTCTGCTCCCCTCCAAATCTCTGTCAGGCTGACCTCTCTCCCACTAAACCCCCTCACGTGTGTAGGGCTGGGAGGGGATGAACAGAAAACACCTGATGTAGAGCAGCCAGCCCTGCTCTGGCGCTCCCACGCTCTCCCCGGGCACGCCCATCCACGCCCGCCTCACTGGAGAAAGCTGTTGAGGGCCAGAACTGGGGGCCCTGAGCCTCTGGGCCTGGCTTCATGGTGGCCACAGAGATTCGAGGGGCACTGGGAGCCAGAGGAAACTCCTACCAGCTGGCTGCTAATACTGGCTGCTGTGTGGTGAGCACTGGGATGCTGGGCTGAGGGGGTCCAGGCTCCTGCACACCATTGCTTTTGCTGGGATTCTAGAGGCCGCCACGTGGGGGTCAGCAGACTAGACTCCCCACGGCCCAGGCCTGGACCAAGGCCACACGGCTGAGCAGCGCCAGAGCCAGAGTCCAAGCCCAGGCTGCAGGGCCACCAGCCAGTATGGAAAGCCACATGGGCCCCGGGTGCCCATGTCCTCTCTCCTGACTCCAGGTGAAGCCAGAGGTCTTCAGCCACCCCGAGCAGTTCTCGCTGATCTACTCAAGACACCCCTTCATTGTGCCCAGTGGGCGCTTTGTGGAATTCTACTACTGGTGAGCAGCCAGGGGTTGCAGGAGGGTGAGGGGTGGGGAGGGGAGCCCAGTGCCAGCAAGACATCTTGAGTGGGCTGGGTGCCCTGGCCTGGCCCAGGTGTGCGGGGCAGAGGGTGGTGTGAGCAATGCCTGAGCTGTCTGTCCCCCTGCCAGGGACTCCTACTGGGTGATGGAGGGTCTGCTCCTCTCTGAGATGCCCGAGACAGTGAAGGGCATGCTGCAGAACTTCCTGGACCTGGTGCAGACATGAGGCAGGGTGGGCATCCAGACAGGGTGGGGGGAGCAGATGCCGTGGGCCTGGGGCGGGTTTGCCTCGGCTCTGGCAGCCAGGTGGGCCAGTCAGCAGGCCTCCTCTCGGCAGGTACGGAAACGTCCCCAATGGGGCCCGCGTGTATTACCTGCAACGGAGCCAGCCCCCGCTCCTGACCCTCATGATGGACTGCTACGTGGCCCACACCAACGACACCACCTTCCTACGGTAGGCACCCCTCCCGGTGCTGCCCTGCACCCCCTTCCTGAGACTCCCCCGGGCGGGGCTGGGGCGGGGCTGGTGCGGGGCGCCTGGACGGAGAGAGTGCCCGGCTTCACCCCAGGGACCACATTGAGACCCTGGCCTCGGAGCTGGACTTTTGGACTAAGAACAGGAGCATCTCCGTGAGTTCCGGGGGAAAGAGCTACAGCCTGAATCGCTATGAAGTCCCTTACGGGGGCCCTAGGTGAGGACCCACCTGGCCAGCCTCTCAACCTGTTGTGTGTTCCGTCTGGTTTGAGTGTCAGGACTTCCCTGGGCAGGAGGGTAGGGGACTGAGTCCCACCTCTCAGATGGTGAGCTGATAGCCCTGGGTAGTCTGGGGCCCCAGGACGGCTGAGCCAGCATGGCTGGGCCTCCTGCGCGGGCATGGAGGGCCTAGAGCCGCAGTGCCAGGCCCCCCCACTCTCCCCTCACCAGGCCAGAGTCTTACAGCAAAGACGCAGAGCTGGCCGCCACCTTGCCGGAAGGTGAGCAGCAGGAAGGGAGGGGCTGAGCATGGGCCTGGGCGGCGCGTCAGGCCCTGGCCCCGCTTCTGCCGCTGCCCTGGCCTCACAGGGAACCGGGAAGCTCTGCTGGCCGAGCTCAAGGCCGGGGCCGAGTCTGGCTGGGACTTCTCCTCACGCTGGCTCGTGGGAGGCCGGAACCCCAGTTCACTCAGCAGCATCCGAACCAGCAAGCTGGTGCCGGTTGACCTCAACGCCTTCCTGTGCCAGGTGGAGGGGCTCATGAGCAACTTCTACTCCAGACTGGGTACGCATGCCCACGGGGAAGGGAAGAAGGGCGCTAGCCCAGCTCGGGTCCCTGCCTCGGCCTTGGCAGTGGAGCTGCAAGGAGGACCATGAGGGGAGGACCTCCAGCTCCCCAGCCTCACCCCGCACCCCCAAAGCAGCCGTGTCCCTCCCTTTCTCACTGCAAGGATCTAGGAGGGGACACCCTACCCCACAGATCCAAACCCTTCTGTCCCCTCTCCCTGCCCTTTGACCCCTCAGAGCCAGGGGAATCCACACAGCCGGCTGGCGTCCCTGTGAGGACAAACCTGGGACAGGCCGGTGCAGGGCCTGGGAGCTGCTCGGGACCATGTGCTCAGGGAAGTCCCGGTGCTAGAGGCATGAAATGCGGTAGGCTCTGCTCCACATCAGCATGGCCCCTTGGTGCTCAGGACCTCTGAGCCCGAGGGAGGACAACCGGGGGTCAAACTAGACCCCCTGGGAGGCGGGGGGCCCTGTGGCTTAGCCTAAAGGCAGTGTTGCCCCAGGGAATGACTCTGAAGCAGCAAAGTACAGAAATCTGCGAGCCGAGCGCATGGCTGCCCTGAAGGACGTGCTGTGGGATGAGGACAAAGGGGCCTGGTTTGACTATGACCTTGAGAATGAGAAGAAGAATCTGGAGTTTTACCCATCCAACTTTGCTCCTCTCTGGGCCGGCTGCTTCTCTGACCCAGACGATGTGGATAAAGCTCTGAAATACCTGGAGGTGAGGCATACCTGGAGCACGGTGGGCTGCTACACGAGGGGCAGGACCACCTGCTTGCTCCCTGACTTGTGACCTCTGGTAAGTGGCAGCCACACACCCCAACTCCACCCAGTGCCTTAGCCTGCAGGCCCCACGTCGGCCACAAGGGGGCGGCTGTGAGCCAAGAAGAGAAGGCCCAGGAGAGGTCACCTAGCTTTAGGAGGGCCCAGCCTCTTGGCTCCCTATCCAGCCCCCGCCCACAGTCATGATGTCTGGAACTTTCTAGGACAGCCGGATCCTCACCTACCAGTATGGAATCCCGACCTCTCTCCAGAAGACAGGACAGCAATGGGACTTCCCCAATGCCTGGGCCCCCCTGCAGGACCTGGTCATCAGAGGTAGCAAGGCAAGGATGGGGCCTACCCCACCTCAACCCCACGAGGGTAGAGGCTTGGCCTCCCTGGCACTGGGGAGGCGAGAACAAAGGATGCAGAGGCCTTTCTCTAGCTTCTCTGCTCTCTCAGCCTCCCAGCAAACAGTTACTCCTGCCCCCACCTGTCAGGGGAACCAACCCTCCGCTCTCCTTAGGCCAACCTAGATTAAGAGCAGCTTGGCTTCTGGTTCCAGGAAGGAGGTCTTAGCACCTGGGCTTCTTTCCCTCATTGAGGAGAATAAGGTTCGGGACTCTGCTACCCCTGGGATGGGGGCTCTGGAGATTCAGGGTCTTACCATGGGTGGGGTCTAGGTCTGGCCAAGTCTCCTTCAGCCAAAGCCCAGGAAGTAGCTTTCCAGCTGGCCCAGAATTGGATCCGAACCAACTTTGATGTCTACTCCAAAAAGTCAGCCATGTATGAGAAGGTGAGCTGGCCATAAGCCCAGTCCCTGGGGTTCTCCTGCCCAGGGTGAGATGGGGAATTGTCAGGCTTTGCAAAGCCCGTGCCCAGTATACCTGGGGCAGTGGTGGCACCTGGTGGTCATCCTTGGGCACTGCAGGGCTCAGCCGCTGGCCAGAGCAGCTTCTCCCTGTAAGGGGCTCCCATTTCTTGCTTCCCTAGAGGCCTGGGGTTGGGGGCTGGGGCAGGGCTTGACCTTAAAGCTCATCCTCTTGTCCTAAGTATGACATCAGCAATGGTGGACAGCCAGGTGGTGGAGGGGAGTATGAAGTTCAGGTGAGTGGGCCACGTCCTCCAGGGAGCTTCAGGGCTCTGCTGTCCCCATAACTGGCCATGACCTCCCCTCTCTGGGCCTCAGTTTCTTCTGTGGAGGCTGGATCCCAGGGAGGAGCCCAACTGGTGCTCCCTGGTACCCCTGGGGCTGGTGGGCCTGTGTCTCTAGGTGGGGATCCCACAACCCTTAAGAGGACTTGGGGGCCTGGCCCAGGGGTCTTGCCCCATGGACCTTACCTTTCTCCAGGAGGGGTTTGACTGGACCAATGGTGTGGCCCTGATGTTGCTGGACCGCTATGGGGACCGGCTGAGCTCAGGGGCCCAGACCACTTTCCTGGCGCCCTACTGCCTCGCAGCCGCCCTCCTGCTCAGCCTCCTGCCACAGTGACGGGTCTTCAGGTCTCCATCTGGCTGCAGCTCCTGCCGATTCAACCTCCACACACATCCCTACCTTCTCCTGTGCCTCGATCCTTTATTCCTGGACAGCCCACCCCCTCCCGGCCCCTGCCCCAGCCCAGTCCTTGGTCACAGTGGAGTGGGGGCAGGGCAAGGACCTGGGGGTCATGGTTGGGCCCTGGGTCCCTCCTGGGACATTTAATAGGCTAGAGATGCTGCCCCGTGGATCAGACCTAGTCTCCTTCCCCACGAGCCCCAACCCCACGCTGCTCACCAACCAGGCCTCCCAAACACATAGTCCAAATGCTTTATTGTTCTGCTGAGATGCTTGCAAATACTGAAAAACATCCAGCCCAGGCCTGGCAACCATGGTCCAGGGCTGGGAAGGGGGACAGGGAGGTGGGCTTAGTGTTAAGGCGCAAAGGGCTGAGCCCAGACACCTGGAGGCCTGGGCCTCTGCTCTTCATTTCATCCCCATTCTGAGGGGAGGGCAACCAGACCCTCGGGCTCCCCCTCCTGCTCAAGACTTCCTCCAGGGAGCATCTGAACAGCCCTCTGTCCATCAGAAACTCAGCCATATACCAGAACCCTGAGGACGGCCTTTCTAGCTCCTTCTCCCATCCGATGGCCCCTCCCCTGGCCTCCAGTTCCCGGCTTCGTCCCTTCTGGCTCTAAGCAAGGCACGAGTGGAAGGGGAGGGCTGGACGGGGGAGCCAGCAGGCTGTGTATCAGGGCCTGGAGACACAGGCAGGGGGGCAGGGTGAAGGTAGTCCCTCCCCCCATCCCCAGCAGGAGATGCCCAAGGCCCTGGGCTGGAGAGATGATGGCACGTACCCTCAGATGGGCCCACAGCTGAAGCAGTGGGCTGAGCCACAGAGCCATGGCAATTAGTATGTAACCATGGCGATGAAGCAGTCACTATGGTGACTGTGGTGGTGGGTCTGAAAAAAGGGGCTGGGCTGGGACCTCAAGGATGACACTCAGTCTCTGGTCCTTGAGCAAAAATCATAAAAAATACAAACGCGGCACAAGAATGGGACAGAGCAGGGTTTGGGAATTACACCGCCTGAGCTGTTACCCCACTCTGGATACGGCGCTACTCAGCCCTCAAGGCCCCTGCAATGGGGGCTGAGGCAAGAGGGGATCTTTGGCAGATTCTGGTACCATAACGTGTCCTTTAGAAAAGAGAACACAGGGAGCGCAGGTGCCGGGGGGCCCCTCTGTGACGGCGCCTCAGCCTGGGTGGGCCCTGGGGCAGGACCCTAACAGGCTATCGCAAGTTCTGGGCTCCCAGGAGGCGGCAAAGCCCCCTCCTCAACTTTTATCTCCTGGCTGGTTTTTCGGGGGGGGGTCAGAGCTCAGAAACCCACAGGACGAGCTCCTTCCAGAACATTACAGAGTCTCTTCTTGTACAAAAGCCCCAGTCGTGCTCCGCCCTCCAGGGCCTCTGGGAGCCCAGGGTGCAACTCCCTGTCTGGAGGCAGGCAGGGCAGCAGGCGGCTGGGCATGGCTCCTGGGTCCAGGGGGCCCCATTCAGTCAGTTCATGAACTGAGTGTAGCCTTCTGCCCCCGTGACAATGACGTCCATCCAGATGCGCATCGCCTCTGCAGAGGGGGCCACCATGTAGTACAGCCGGTCGTGCGTCTTCACGCAGAAGGTGAGGGCCGGGTTCGGGCTCTGTGGAGGGAGAGAGCAAGGTCTGAGCCAGGGCCCACCGCTGAAGCTCAGCCCGAAGCATCTCACACCCGCCTGGTCATCCACCCTTCTCTGCCTCCAGGACGCCCTGAGTCTTCCATAGGCCTGGAGCCCAGTCCCCACCATCCCAGGCTGGGATGTCCCCTCCTCACATATGGGGCAGTCCGCAGACCTCAGCAAGGCCATACCCTGCCAGGCAAGGACACCATTCCTTGGCGCTCTCGGGCACAAAGAGGATACCAAAAGAATCAGATGCAAAGGGATGACCAGAGTCCCCTCCCAGTAAGAAAGGAACAGATGGAAAGAGCTGCGAGCGGGGTGCTGGCCCCAGGCCCCCAGTGGAGCAGAGACGAGGACTGGAGCAGGCGTCGCGGGCCTGGCGGGACGGAGGCAAACGGCCCCAGCCTCCCGCAGCCCCTGTCCATAAAGTCCTCCCACCCAGACCTCATCTCGGAGGGCACCCACTCCCCCTTTAGCCTCCCCGCCGCACGGCCCGCCCCCATGGAGGGAGATGGCCTGCTGGCATCTCAGGGCCAGGAGGCCAGTGAGCCCCCTCAAGCTCACAGGGGCTCCCTGCTCTCTGCCCCCGCTGCACTCCACACTCCGGCCGGTGGGGAGGGGAGGGACTTAGGGGAGAGTCAAGGAAGGGTCAGGGGCCTCGGGGCCAGGAGGCGTTAATACGCGGTAGTTCTGGTTAGAGGTGTGTGGGGAGGGGTACCTCAGTCACCATAGTGAAGCTCAGAAACCTCTTCTGGGAGAGGAAGAGAGGAAGAGAAAGTTTACAAGAGAATGAGAAAGGGGTCCAAGCCTCTGAAGTGGGCAGGCTGGAGGCCTCTTTCCCCAGAGCTGGCCCTCACCTTGGCGGCACTGCGCAGGTGGTCATAGTACACCTCCTCGATGGCCTGGAAGTAAATGACCCCCTTCAGCTTCGTCTCGTGCTTGTCTGCAAAGGAAGACGGGCTGGGCTCAGTTGGCCTGTGGTGCTTTAGGTCAAGCTCAGCAGACACAGAACGTCCCACCCGGGAAGTGGGGTGACTCCCAGGACTCCGAAACAGAGCCCAGATTCTGTATCAGTGTTCAGCCTTGCCCAGAATGACAGAGGAGGCAGATCAGAACTCCCCTGAGATACCACTGCTCACCTATCAGAGCAGCAAAAATAAACACAAAACATGGCACGCAGGTGACACTTCTGGGGGGAGACGGGCAGTATAATCAACCTGATGAGGGTCATAAATTGGTGAGCCTCTCGGAATGACTCGGCTTCTTCGACCAGAGTTAGAAAGGTGTTTGCCCTTTGAGCCAATTTCAGCACTGGGAAAATTTATCTTACACCTGTACCTCTCTCTCTGGGAAAGTCACTCAGTCGTGTCCGACTCTTTGTGACCCCACGGACTATACAGTCCATGGGATTCTCCAGGCCGAAATACTGGAGTGGGTAGCCTTTCCCTTCTCCAGGGGATCTAACTCAGAGATCAAACCCAGGTCTCCTGCATTACAGGGGGATTCTTTACCAGCTGAGTCACAAGGGAAGCCCAAGAATACTGGAGTGGGTAGCCTATCCCTTCTCCAGGGGGTCTTCCCAACCCAGGAATTGAACCGGGGTCTCCGGCATTGCAGGCGGATTCTTTACCAACTGAGCTATCGGGGAAGCCCCACACATGTACAAAAGAAAACATTTACAAAATTCACCATCTTGTAATTATAGTCATAAAAGGTTAGAAACAACCCGAGTGTCCATCAAGTGGAGGCGGCTGAGCAGAGTGTGCCATGTGATGAAATACACCTAGCTATTCAACAGAATAACGAGTATCTGATATGCACATTTAGAAATAAATCTGCAAAGACTTCCTTGGCGGTGCAGTGTGAAGAGTCTGTGCTCCCAACGCAGGGAGCCCAGTTTCGATCCCTGTGGGGAACAAGATCCCCCATGCCGCAATGAAGACCCAGTGAAGCCAGATAAATATTTAAAAAACAAACAACACACTTCAAATAATCCATGACCAAAAATAGTTTTAAGATAAATTAGAAAAAATATTTTTAAAAAATCTATAAAATACATCTGGATATCAACTTCTAGACATTGATATATTTGAGATGTAAAGACCTCTAAGATAACATAGCAGGAAAACAAGGAGTGTGTTGGGTGCTACCTTTTGTGTAAGAAAAATGTCAGTCACTCACTCATGTCCAACTCTTTGCAACCCCATTGACTGTAGCCTGCCAGGCTCCACTGTCCATGGGATTCTCCAGGCAAGGGTACTGGAGTGGGTTGCCAGTCCTTTCTCCAGGGGATCTCCCCAACCCAGGGATCAAGCCCAGGTGTCCCGAACTGCAGGCAGATTCTTTACCATCTGAGTCACCAGGGAAGCCCCAAGAATATTGCAGTGGGTTGCCACTCCCTTCTCCAGGGGATCTTCACGACCCAGGAAAAGGGGTAAGAATACACGTTTGCATATGTTTATATTCCCTTAAAGAAACTCTAGAAGGACACACAAGAGATTAACACATGTAGTTACCTGTGGTCAGAGGGGGTGTAATTCTCAATTTAAGCCTTTTACGTGTCTTGAGTTTTGAACGACATGAATGCATTTATCTATTCAACTCAAACAGTAAAAACATGGAAGGCAGCATACAGCATCTGGAGGCTGGGGTGCCAGGAAGGAGGTGGGTAAACCCGCAGAGCAGAGGATCGCTGGGGTGGGAGGGACGGGGCGCTGGCAAGGGCGAGCACAGGCCTGGCCACCCTGTCTGGGGGCGGACACCGAGCAGGCACCACAGCTCTGGGCAGCGAGCCGAGTCACTAAACTCAGGTGGCAGCACCACCCTCCCCCAATCCCATCATTTCAGGCCTGAGGCAGGGGTCCTGGGTTGGGCTGCCGCCTCCTCACTCGCCCCGTCCCACCCCTGCCCCTTAACCCCCTGCCCTGGTGCCGAGGGGGGAGTTTCCTACAGCAAATCAAATCCTGCTGCCTCAGCTCACGGGCTTCTCTGCCAGCTCCCTCACTGGAACCCGCTGCCTCCTTGGCTTTGGCAAAGGTCCCTGACAGGCCAGTGCCAACACGTCCCTCCAGCCTTGCCTCGCTTCCCTCCCCTGCACCAACCCTGGGTCTCTCTGGCCAGGCTGAGCTTCTCGCGGGCCCTTATCAATCCACTCTGCTGACACTGGAATGGCCTCCAACACGTTCCCTTAGCAAACTGCTAAGTCACCTTCAGCACCTGTTGCGAATGTCACCACTGCAGCGCCCAGCTGTGCTCCCCCATGCCCCCGCAGCACGGTGCTCCTCTGTGCAGAACTTACGGTGCTAAATCTGAACCTTCCTTCAGGAGACTTCCCTTCCCTGGTGATCTAGTGCCTAAGGCTCTGAGCTTCCCATGCAGGGGCCCCAGGTTTGGTCCCTGGTCAAGGAAATAAGACCGCACATGCTATAACTAAAAAATTCTGCACGCTGCAACCAAGACCCGGCACAGTCAAATAAGTAAACATTAAAATTCTGAAAGAGATGGGAATACCAGACCACCTGACCTGCCTCTTGAGAAACCTGTCTGCAGGTCAGGAAGCAACAGTTAGAACTAGACATGGAACAACAGACTGGTTCCAAATAGGAAAAGGAGTACGTCAAGGATGTATATTGTTACCTTGCTTGTTTAACTTATGTGCAGAGTGCATCTTGAGAAACACTGGGCTGGAGGAAGCACAAGCTGGAATCAAGACTGCCGGGAGAAATATCAATAACCTCAGATATGCAGATGACACCACCCTTAAGGCAGAAAGTGAAGAGGAACTAAAGAACCTCTTGATGAAAGTGAAAGAGGAGAATGAAAAAGTTGGCTTAAAAAGCTCAACATTCAGAAAACTAAGATCATGGCATCTGGTCCCATCACCTCATGGCAAATAGATGGGGAAATAGTGGAAATAGTGGCTGACTTTATTTTTCTGGGCTCCAAAATCACTGCAGATGGTGATTGCAGCCATGAAATTATAAGACGCTTACTCCTTGGAAGGAAAGTTATGACCAACCTAAAAAGCATATTAAAAAGCAGAGACCTTACTTTGCCAACAAAGGTCTGTCTAGTCAAGGCTACAGTTTTTCCAGCAGTCATGGATGTGAGAGTTGGCCTATAAGGAAAGCTGAGTGCCGAAGAACTGATGCTTTTGAACTGTGGTGTTGGAGCAGACTCTTGAGAGCCCCTTGGACTGCAAGGAGATCCAACCAGTCCATCCTAAAGGAGATCAGTCCTGGGTGTTCATTGGAAGGACTGATGTTGAAGCTGAAACTCCAATACTTTGGCCACCTGATGTGAAGAGCTGACTCATTTGAAGAGACCCTTATGTTGGGAAAGATTGAGGACAGGAGGAGAAGGGGACGACAGAGGATGAGATGGTTGGATGGCATCACCAACTCGATGGACATGGGTTTGGGTGGACTCCGGGAGTTGGTGATGGACAGGGAGGCCTGGCGTGCTGTGGTTCATGGGGTCACAAAGAATCGGAAATGGCTGAGTGACTGAACTGAACTGAATATCTTAATGACCTGGATAACCACAATGGTGTGGTCACTCACCTAGAGCAGACATCCTGGAGTGTGAAGTCAAGTGGGCCTTAGGAAGCATTACTACAAACAAAGCTAGTGGAAGTGATGGAATTCCAGTTGAGCTATTTAAAATTCTCAAAGATGATGCTGTTAAAGTGCTGCACTCAATATGCCAGCAAATTTTGAAAACTCAGCAGTGGCCACAGGATTGGACAAGGTCTTCATTCCAATCCCAAAGAAGGGCAATGCCAAAGAATGTTCAAACTACTGCACAACTGTACTTATTTCACATGCTAGTACAGTAATGCTCAAAATCCTTCAAGCTAGGCTTTAGCAGTATGTGAACCGAGAACTTTCAAATGTAAAAGCTGGGTTTGGAAAAGGCAGAGGAATCAGAGATCAAATTGCCAGTATTCGCTGGATCATAGAGAAAGCTAGGGAATTCCAGAAAAACTTCTTCATTGACTACCCTAAAGCCTTTGACTGTGTGGATCTCAGCAAACTGTGGGAAATTCTTAAGGAAATGGGAATAGCAGACCACCTTGCCTGTCTCCTGAGAAACCTGTATGCAGATGAAGAAGTGCCAGAACCAGACATGGAGCAACGGACTGCCTCAAAATTGGGAAAGGAGTATGACAAGGCTGTATATTGTCACACTGCTTATTTAACTTATATGCAGAGTGCGTAAGGCAAAATGCGAGGCTGGCTGAATCACATGCTGGAATCAAGACTGCTGGGAGACATACCCACAACCTCAAATACGTAGATGATACCACCCTAATGGCAGAAAGTGAAGAGGAACTAAAGAGCCTCTTGCTGAAGGTGCAAGAAGAGAGTGAAAAAGCTGGCTTAAAACAATGTTCAGGGCTTCCCTGGTGGCTCAGTGGTGAAGAATCCGCCTGCCAGCGCTGGAAACACGGGTTCGATCCCTGGTCTGGGAAGATTTCACATGCCGCAGAGCAACTAAACCCTTGGACCACAACTGACTAGAGCCTGCGCTCTGGCGCCTGGGAGCCACAACTACTGAAGCCGGGAGCTCTAGAGCTGATGCTCCACAAGAGAAGTCACCACAGTAAGTCTGTGCAGCTTCTAGCAGCCCCTGCTCGCTGCCATCAACGGAAAGCCTGCACAGCATTGAAGACCCAGCACGAAAATAAATAAATTCATAAAAAATTTTAAAAACCCTCAACATTCAAAAAGCTAAGATTACGGCATCCGGTCCCATCACTTCATGGCAAACAGACAGAGAGAAAGTGGAAGCAGTGACAGATTTTGTTTTCTTGGGCTCCAAAATCACTGCAGATGGTGACTGCAGCCAGGAAATTAAAAGATGCTTGCTCCTTGGAAAAAAAGTTATGGCAAACCTAGACAGCATATTAAAAAGCAGAGACATCACTTTGCCAACAAAGGTCTATATAGTCCAGGAGTCATGTACGGGTGTGAGAGTTGGACCATAAAGAAGGCTGAGTGCTGAAGAACTGATGCTTTTGAATTGTGGTGTTGGACCAAGACTCTTGAGAGTCCCTTGGACAGCAAGGAGATCAAACCAGTCAGTCCTAAAGAAAATCAACCCTGAATGCTCATTGGAAGGACTGATGCTAAAGCTAAAACTCCCAATTCTTTAGCGACCTGATGCAAAGAGCCAACTCACTGAAAAAGACCCTGATGCTGGGAAAGACAGAAGGCAATAGGAGAAGAGGGCGGCAGAGGATGAGAAGGTTAGATAACATCACTGACTCGATGGACATGAATTTGAGCAAACTCCAGGAGATAGAGAAAGACAGGGAAGCCTTGTGTGCCGCAGTCCATGGAGTCACAAAGAGTCAGACACGACTTAGTGACTGAACAACAGTAATAAAGCATTAATGAACCCTCCTTTATCTGTTCAGAGGTCAAGCTCCTCTGATCTGGACTGCTATGCACCGAGCAGGTCCTCAATTGATGCAGAATAAATGAGTTCAAGGAACTGGGATCCAAAGAAGTCAGAGCCCACGATTTAGGGGTGAAGAAAGCACAGACACACATCCACTTAGCTGTGTGACTTGGGTATGATTAGGGCTCCAAGGTATGATTGATCATGGGAGTTAAGCGAGAGGACACACTCCCAGGGTTCAGCACAGTGTCTGTTACAATACACGTGGACCTGTCGTGACATCATTATGCCCAGCGCTGACGTCACATGGCAGAGGGACCCTGTGTGACGCAGGAGTTACCCAGAGGAGGGCAGGAACCACTCCCAGTGAGGTGGGGCTTCACAGAGGTGCTTTCTGATGTGGACCCTGTAGAAGGGAGGGGTTTCACGGAGGAGGAGGGAGCAGGATCCAGGAAGGCCAGGGAGAACGGCAGCATTCTGTTCTTTCCTGGCTCTTCCTTCACTGGAAATAGTAACACATTCCTGCCTCCGCTTCCTCGCCGCCTACCTATCCTCGATGGATTGTGTGCAATCTGGCTCCCGCCCAGCACACAGTGGAAACCGTTCTCTCACCAAGATCCAATCGTTGAATCGAATGGCCTTTGGGTGCACATTACCCTTGGCCTTTCTGCAGTGTCCATCATCACCACAATGTCTCAATTTCTTCCGTAAATTATATTTTTTTATTCCATGACAGCCCCTGCTGGCAGGCACACATCCACTCCTCTGCCTTCTCCATTTCTGCCCTGCCCTCCCCTCCCCGGTTGGTTTCATGGACATGAAGGAAGGTCACACATGCCAAGCGCCAGCTCAGCACCTGGCCTGTGACTTCCCGCCTCCTGCACCCTGCTTTACTGCAGCCTCCTTCTCCTTCTCCCTCACAAGGGTGGCCCTGCCCTGGGGTGCAGCTCTGTCTCTCCCTCTTCTCTGAAGTCTAACTGTCCAAGCTCAGTCTTAGCTCTGCCTCTCAGCTGCTGAGACACCTTAGGCAAGTTACTTAGCCTCTCTGTGCTTAATTTTCCTCATCTGCAAAACAGGTGTAAAACCAGTGCTTCCTTCACAAGATTATGATGATGATTAAATGAGACGATACATGTGGAAGGCTGAGCACAGCATCTGGCCATACACGTGTGCAGTAAGTATGATCTGCTACCATCATCATTATTATTAGTCCAACAGCTTCGACTTTCACTCTGCCTCTAACCCTGACCCTTCTCATAACCTTAGATGCCCCAGGGGCACTTCAACCTCAACGTGCCTAAGATGGAGTTGTCCTCCCAGGCCTGACAAAGTCCATTTCCACCCTAGGTGGAAACATGGGGACACCCGTAAGCCTCCCCTCACCCAGGGCCCAGGTGGGCGGGGAGGGCTTCCTGGAAGAGACGGCATTTGTCTGGGGACCAGTTCAGTGGGGGAAGCCAGGTGCCCCAGGCTGCAGGACTCCAGCACCACACACTTCTGGCCCTTTCCCTCCCAGCGCTGAGCAGGACGGCTCTCCTGGCTTTGTGGTTGGGTGGGGCTGGGTGACTGGCTGAACAGGCCTGCTAGTGACCTGGGGACAGACTCCAGCTGGGGAATTTAACCCAGTGCAAACCCAATCACATTTCTCTTTACCCTCTGCCACTGCAGCCAGCAGTGTTCCAGAAAGGCATGCTCTGAAGCAGAGAAAGAATCGACACGGGGCAGACCCCCACCAACCCATGACGAACATGGATACAGATCAGGAGTAAGAAGAACTTTGGTTCTGAGCTCCTGAGATCTTAGGATGGGGTTGTTTCTGTAGCACAGCCTGTCCTGACGAGGCTATGATATAACATTCTAGCCTCCAAGTGGGAACTGTCCAGAGGGAACTCCAGGGCTGGGAAACCAAGCTGGAGGCTGGGTGCAGAGTGCTGAGAGAGCAGGATAGCTGGGGGGTGCTGCCCCCAGGCATGCTCAGCTGCTTATCTCAGAGTCTCTGTGGGAACTTGCCCAAGAGGGATCCACAGGACTCCATGCACGCACAGCATCTGGGGTGCCCTACAGCACCCCCATCATTCTTTGTTCACTGTTTGTGTCCCAGCAACAGGCTCCAGTGGGGAGGGCTGTGGCCCCCTTGCTTATCATCAGAGCCTAAGATGCTTCCTGGGACTTACTAGATGCTCAGTAATACTGCTGGAAAAAAAATGAATGGTTGAACAAAGCCAACGAGGTGAGCCTTGTACATTTTCAGAGAGAGGAGAACAAGACCCAGCTCAAGGCCCTGGCCCCCACTTGGAAGCTTCTGGGTGACAGAGCCCAGGGGTCCTAGCTCCGGGGCAGTCTAGGGGGAACTCACCCACGTAATAGGAAAGGGTGCGCTTGAGCCGGTCAAAGACAAACCAGCGCTTCTTCCATGACTTGATCTTGCCGCCCATCTTGACCAAGTAGCCACGGCAGACCTGGTGGGAGGCAGGGGTGAGGCAGGACCCAAATGCACAGCCCCCTATACCTTCTTCTCTGAGCAGCAATGTCAGCCCGTCACCTGTGCCTATATTCACAGCGGGGCTCTTCAAGCCAGCACGCCTGTCCCAGGACAGAGACCACTGGTATTAGGGCAGGAGCTGAGGCCATTCTTCCAAGGACCCAGGAGGGTCTTCTGACCGTGGGGTCCCCACCAAGCCCCCCCGAGCTCCACATGCCTGTACCTTGCTGCTGAGCACCACGTGCAGACAGGTATCCACACCGTGGCCCGACGACTCGATGTGGGTCTTCAGGTCAAAGTCTTCCTTCCGGATTGGCAGGTAACGGGTCAGGGGTCGTGCCTGGGGACAGAGAGCAGGATGAGTAGGGGCTGTTCCCTCCTGTCATTCCCTTTCCCAGGCCCCTCGGCTTCAGTCCTGAACCCCTACTCTGTCACTCTGGTTTCATGGGGCTTTGGCCCAAGCAGGGACCTGGTGCGCCTGTGCTGACTCCAGCCAGGCATGGGCAAACTGCTGAAAGGCTCTATGCCTCAGTTTCCCAGACACAGCTGCCCCTATCCTGTCCCTGCCCCTCCTGTCCTAAATGCAACAAAGCAAAAGGATGCAGTCTTGGAAGAAAAGCCCAGTATGAAGCCTGGCCTTCCCAGGGGGGGCTTTGTTTGGGTCCTCATGTGTAAACAAGGGCTTTGAACTAGACCATCTCTGAGGTCTGTTCCACCTCAAAATTTCTGATTCTTATCTAGAATTTTCAGTCAACAGGAATTTTTTTCCTACTCTTCATTTCTAGGAAGAATGTTAGAATGGTATGAAAAGGAAATACCATAGATTATTTAAAGAAGAAACAAAACGTTCAACTTTCCGGAGGTGCCCGGAAATGATGAGCCGACTCCACTGGCTTTCCCAAAGCTGGTGGCCTCTGTAGCCCCACCTGAGCCCCAGGGCAGCGGGTAGAGAAGTTGAGTCCCTGAGAGACCAGAGACAGGAAACGGGAACTAGGCATACGACAACGATTCCAAGCACCAAGGCGAAACTCCCAGAGTTTCTCATCATTTCTGAATTCTCAAATCAGACAATCTAACCCTTCGAATTTATGTCACTGCACCATTAGGAAATCAAGGAGCTGCGATCACTGGTCACTGTGGGGTAGGACCCCCCACCCCTGGGGAGGCCCATGGAGACCCCACAGGAAGGGATGGCCTGTCTGAGTCTCACGGGCTCTCCCGCGGGCCCAGGATCTGGGCCTGGAAATGCAGGTAGATTTTCCTGCCTAACCTAACTTCTCCTTCTGCCTTCAACTCTTCTGCTCAAGGCTCCCAGGTAATGAAACACACCCGGGCTGGATTCTGTGTAAGGATGGGGTTCTGGTCCCAGGGAGAAGCAGCTACAATTCTCTTTTGGAGACGTAAACCACAAGTCAGGGTGAGTTCAGCCGCTGGCAGTGAGGCCGAGAGCCGAAAGGTCTGGTGCAGTGAGGCCAGGACAGACACCAAACACTCGGCGCAGGAGGGCACGGGGATGCAGGAAGGGACATGCGGCAGACCCACGAGGCCCCAGAGAGAGGCCGAGGGGAGACCCTGATCTGGACACGGCTCCCACCTCTGGAAGGCCTGCGCAGACCCTCATCTCTACAGGGTGGCCTGCCACACCCCCACAGACACACACAGTCACAGACACACACAGACACAGACACAGACACAGACACACACAGACACACACAGACACACAGACACACAGACACACAGACACACACACACACACACACACACCCCGGCCTGAACAGACCCTAGTGGGTCCTGTTCTTCAGGGCCAAGCAAGTCGCAGGTAGAATCCTGCTTGGGCAAAACTTCCTGGAGAGAACAGGCTCCACCGCCCAGCATGGGTACCCTGGGCTATCCAGACCCCTCCACAGCCCCACCCCAACCCCACACCCACTCACCTGCGAGAACTGCTTCTCCCGCATCTTGACCTCCTTCTCCACGAGCTGCTGCCTCCGGGCGCTCTCGCTCTGCAGCCTCCGTTCAACCTGCTCCCGCCGCCTCCGCTCCTCCTCCAGGGCCTGCCGCCTCAGCTCCATCTCACGTTCCTGCACCCAAGGCTGGGGCTCAGTGCCCACGGCTGCCCTCTTAACTCCAAGCCCCAACACCCCTCCTTGGGCCGGGCCAGAGCTACAGGAGACACCCACCTCAGAGGGCAGCCTGGTTTGAGGGGCCGTGGTACTCCAAGCCCACCCTCCTCTCCAGGGACCGTGCTGACAAGGGTAAATGCTTTAAAGTGAGACCACCCTGCCTTCAAACCCTGGTTCTACCACCACTGTGAGCGCCGGACCCCGCCAAACTCCCTAAGCCTCTATAAGATGCGGCCAAGAGTGCCTACTCCTTTGGACTGCAGGGAAAATTAAATGCAATCGTGTAGGTAAATGTCCATCACTGATGCTGGCAGGATGGAAGCACTCAATTAAAGAAAAAGGGGAGGGGCTTTTAAAATCTGTATCTGAATTCCTAGGACATGGGTTATTGAAACAACTTTTTCTGACATCGAATGGATTCAGCAATCCTGCCCTAATCACTAAGTGAAGGCCCTTTGAAACTCCAAACATTCACAGTTGACCTTCAGATTTTATGGAAAAAAAAAAGAACTTATGAAAGCCATTATCAAAAGATTTTAAGTCATTAAAACAAATCATTAAATACAGAGCACATAGGTGATGTTGTATGTCTTCAACACCGGTAACAACCTTCACATGACTAACTCCCATCTACCATTTCTTCCCAGCTCAGAATTTAGAGAAATCTCCTTTTTCTCCTTTTGCCAAGAGATGTTTGCAAATGTGCCCTCCTTTCAAGGGAGTTTAAGATAAAGAGGCTTTCTTTCCCGGTTGGTCTCCTGCTCCCAGGGCCCCACTCTCCTCTCCAGACACAGAGAGAGCCCCGGATAGTAGAGACCGAACGTCTTCAGGATTCTTTACTCAGCCTTCTCCCTGGGCACGGTTTCCCCAGCCTGGCTGTGTCCCAGCCCAGGTCCACCGGCAGGGACTGTAACGTGCCTGCAGCCAACACCTCTGCTCTGGCTTGGATATCTGCCTTCTCTCTGTCCTCATCCTTCAAGCCCCAATTCCCAACCATCTCCAAAAGGAGTGACCTGGCACTCAGGTAGACAGGCATCAAAATTTTCTTGGTGGCCAAAGGTCTCCAGAAACGAACAAAGACTGGAAGTTCCCGTGCAGGAAATTCACAGCTGGACAATGGTTACCGTGCTCCTCCCCTTTTCCTAAGGGCTGTGAAACTTGTCATCTTGCCAAGCCTCCTGATCCCCAACTTGAGGAACCTAGGCTTGGAAAACACTCTCTTCCTCAGGGACTGTGGTGAGAACAATGTGGGGAAGAGGCCTCGGGAGGGGAGGAGGCCCTCAGCGGGCAGAGGCCAGCCCCAGGGCCCAGGTCTGCCTCACCCTCGACTCCATCAGTCGGCTCTTCTCCGCGTGAGCTTCTTTCAGCATCTTCTCCATTTCCTCAATCTTCCCCATGTCCAGGCCGCTGGCACTGGGGAGGGAGGCGGGGGAGGAGGCAGCTGGTGGAGGTGGAGGCCCCGGCGTGGGGAGGACAGAGGCCACACCCATCAGCAGCCAGGCGGTACCTGGACATGTTGTCCGGGGAGCAGACAGAGTTGCCCCCCGTGGAGATGCTGGTCTCCATGCTGTCGGAGCTCTCCAGGCTCAGCGTGTCGTAGGCGTGCTCACCCTCCTCGCCTCTCTCCCGGGAGGCCGGCAGGTGGTGCAGGATGGAGTGGTGCATAAGCGGCGGGAAACCCGCAGGCCCGGTGGGAAAGGGCGCCGCCCCGTGCAGGGCGTCCCACTGGCACTGCGCCTCAGCCGCTGCCTTCTGCTTCAGCTCCGCCAGCCGCCGCCGCTGTTCCTCGATCACCTGCTGTCCTGCGTGGGGGGGGGGGAGGGGGGGAATGTCACGGTGGGCACCCCACCCAGCCAGGGAGGACACCAGCAGCACTACAGACGGAGGGAGGCAGCGAGCGGGGAGAGGTAACACGGAGCAGCCCCCTCGCCCCCCACCAGCTTCCCCGAAGCCCCCGCAGCTCTGGGTCCGGCTGCCCTGGCTTCATCGCCCGCACAACTGACCACAGCCGTGCGGTCTGGCTTCAGCATCCTCACCGCATGCTGAGTCCACACGGGGCCCCAAACCTGCCCGGGGGGCGCCCCGGCGGCATGATGGCCCAGTGGCTCCAGCTCACAACCCAGGCCTGAACAGGTGGGCAGGGCGCATGCTCCCAACCCTGCTGCTGAGGGGAGGAAGGGGTGCCGGCAGCCCGAGCACCCTCATCAGTGCACACCCCGCGGCAATGCAGAAGCAGGAGCGCGCAGGAAAGGAGGGAGGGGAGAGAGGCGGAGCTCCGCTGCGGCAGGAGAGCTCACAAGGCCAACCCGACACCCCAGCCCAGCTCAGCCTGGGGGTCTTGCCCGCGGGCAGAGGGGGCCTGGGCAGAATCCATCATGCGGAGGCCCGGGCAGGGGTCGCCCGGCCAAAGCAATGCCCTCAGTGACCAACGCTCTACCTGCTGGGTCGTCGGTTGGGAGGGGCTCGGCAGGAAGCGACTCGACTGGAGTGGGGGGGCCCCCGGGCAGAGGGCAGGGCAGAGACACAGAGGGGATGAGAGGAGAGAGAGGCACAGACATGGGCTTTCGAAACAACCAAAATGCACACGAGCAACCGGTGTTCCCACGAACTAACGTGTTAGGGAAGCGCTCCTGGAGGTCGTCAGGTCCAACCCCCTGCCTCCAGATAGGCAATGTCTAGTTCTACTCAGGTCAACAAGCACTCCCCTTACTTGCTGGGCTCTCTAGAAAAGACGCCACAGCCCGGCTACCCTGAGTCCCCTGCCCCTTAGCCTTTGGATAAACCTCCAGCAGTCTCTCTTCTTTAGGTCTCTAATCCAGATCCCTTTTGCTCCCCATGTAAAGGGAACATATCCTGGGAAGGGTGTGGGCGTGGATAAGCTAGGGTGACAGGGTGTGGCAGATGTCCAGGGGCCCTGGGACAGCAAGTGGGCTGGCGCGGCGGCCACTCACCCTTCTGCTGCAGGGCCAGCTGGCGCTTGGTCTCGATGTCCTGCAATGTGGCTGCCAGGTTGCGAGGAAGGCTGCTGGTGCCGTTCTGGGCGAGCAGAGTGCTCTGCGGGGGGGGGGGGGGGGGGGGCGGGCAGAGGAAACGGGGCACTGGGACCTGAGGCTCAGAAGACACCCACCCACCCACAAGGCTTCGTGGATAGCTGTGGTCCCTCCCTAGTGTGGCCATCTCCAAACCCATCCCCCAACCACCACCACCACCACACGCAGCCCACCCACTGTTCTCAGACCTTGGGTGAGGGGCTGCGGCCCAAGGTAGCCACACTGAGCTGGGAGGAGGAGGAAGACGAGCCAGAGGAGGAGGGGAGCGGCCCACTGCGGGTGCGGGGCAGGGGGCTGGTGGCCTCGCCGTCCATCTTGGAGCGGTAAACCTGGAGGGGTGAGGTGGCATGTGCTAAGGGACCTCTGGCTCCCCCACCGGGCATCACTTCCATGGCACCGAGCGGGCTGGGATCCAAGGTGCCCAGCACCAGGCCCCTGAGGCCTCGGTCTCTCGATGACCACAGCACTGAGCCTCCGGGGCCAGCCCAGTGGGCAGACGTTCCTGGGGGCTGCCAAGCCTCCTTTCCAGGCTGTTCCTTCTTGGGGCCAACCCCGCATGGTAGAAAGGACTGTAAATCAACCCACATGAGGAGTTCACACCGACAGGCTGAGTTCTACAGGAGGCCGACTGGAGGCCAAGGCTCCCTCTGGTCCCAGCTCTGCCAACTAACGGCGTAGGTGACCTTGGGCCACGCACCTCCCCACTCTGGGCCTCGGCCTCCTTATCTGCAGAAGGAGGGGGCAGGGCTAGGCTAAATAACTGCCAGCCTCCCTCTCAGCAGTCTTTGGAGTCAGGAACCCTGACTCTCCGTGTTGCCCCTGCCACTTCCTAGCTGTGCGGCCTTGGAGAGATTACTTATCTGCTGTGGGCCCAAGTGCTTGATCTGTGAAATGAGAGTTCTCGTTATCTACCTCAAAGGCCTGTGGTAGAGATTACGTGAATCAAAACATGTAAAAACCTCAACCCAGCTGGGCACAAAATAGAAGGGCCATGCCAACACCTTCTAAAGGGAACGTGGAATTTCAGCTGAGACCAGTCTTCGAGGTGCCATGTCTTCACTCTAGGAACGAATCTTGAGTGGGCGGGGGCAGGGGGTTGATCAGGCACCGTGGCCGGTCACTGGAGTGGAACCTGGGGCAGAAGACTGCCTGAACACCCTGCCCCACACCACGGTCAGCAGCTTGCTTGGGGCTCCAGTAGACCCCTCATGGCGACTCTGAGTCCGGGGCATGAACTCAAGGCTGTCATCTGAGAGTCTCTGACCCACTCTCTCCTGCCTCCGAGAGTCATCCCTGGGGAGACCAGGAGAACAAAGACCGGCGACTCTCCCAGGACACACAAGTGCCAGGGGCAACAGGCTCAGGAGCATGTGAGGACTGGGCGAGAAGCTCCGGGGTGAGAGCTGCCTAGGACAGAGTGGGTGTGCTGAGTGCCGCACAGGCCCTGCCGCTCGCCGAGCCCCCTTCCGTCGGACCATCCAGCGCATCACCCTCGGATTCGGGAGGCTGGCCCTCCGTGCCCCGAGGGCCAGGACGGCCGCCCTCGAGGGGACCCTCACTTCCCGCTCGGGGTCCAGAAGCCCTTGCTGCACCGGCTGGATTAATCCCCCATCATCTGTGCAGCTGAAGGGTCTGAAGGAGGTACCCAGAGCCGAGAGGAGCAGGGCTGGGCAGTAGGGAGGGGTTACCTGCAGCTGGCGGGAAGCTTTGGCGGGCAGAGGCGGGGGGGAGGAGCGAGGGGAGGCGGCAGCGGGGCCCGTCCCCAGCCCGGCCATCAGCTCCTGGTACCACTGCTCTAAGTCTACTGCGGGGAGCAGCAGCTTCTCCATCTGGAGGGGGCACGGGGGAGGAGGACAGGGGACGGGGTTGGGGGCAAGGACGGAGAGGAAAAGGTCAGGAAATCAAGAAACGAGGGGAGCGGAGAGAGGAGGAGGAGGGAGGAAAGGGCGAAGAAAGGGCCAGGTCGGAGGAAGGGTAAAGGCAGGCCATTATGGGGAGACAGGAAGGCAAGGGAAACGGGGAGGATGGGAGAAAGGAGAGCACAAAGAGAAGAAAACACAGTGAGAAACCGTTGCCACGAACGTGCTGAAGGCAAAGAGAAACGGGGCACAGCTCCCAGACCACAGACACGGACTACGCCAACCATGAGGCCAGCCAGCCGCAGCCCGCCCGGCACACAGCGCGCCCCTGGGGCTGGCCGAGGGCGGAGACACCACTGCGTGGGGGGCAAGCACACACAGAGCCACACCGCGAGTGGGCTGCACGGGCGGCAGGGACACAGACCACCAACCTGGGGCGAAGGCGTGACAGAAGCGAAGGAGGAGGAAGAGGGCAGCGCGGGAGGAAGGCAGGTGGTGGGAACCAGGTCCTGGGAGGCAGGGGCCCAGGGAGGCAGGCCCAGCGCAGGGGCCGTGGGCACTGGCGAGGTGCCCCACATCGCCTTTAGCTGCTCAAGCGTCACGTACTTGGGGGAAGGCCGGATGCGGGAGGGAATACAAGAGGTTAATGGGACTGGAACCCAAGAGGTGGCCCTGCCCAAGGGTAGGATTCAAGCACGGAGCCAAGGAGGCCTGCAGAGCCCAGGAAAGCCAGGGTCTTCTCAGCAGGAGGCCCTCACACTGGAGCGGAAGGCCTTCCCTCCTCAAGCCCTCAGGAGCTGAGAAGGCAAGAGAGGGAACCGCTCCCAACTCCCCTTATGCCAGCGGCCCTTCTCCGTCACTGCTGAAAACAGACCCTGCTGCCCACCCCCTGCCCCACACCCTGGGGAAACACAGGGCACCCGCGAGCAGGCCCGTGGGCACAGGTGGGCTCACTCGGTGGCTGGTACCTCACTGTCGGGCAGGGGCTGAGCGAGTGCGCTGGGGGAAGTGGCAGAAGCATGGGGGTCCAAGCAGGAGCTCAGGTGGAGAACCTCTGCCAGGCTCACATACTCCTAGGGCGCCCAGTGCGAGGGGAGGGACGGGCAGAGAACAGGTTAACAGGACTCCGCCAGGCACCAGACACCACACTTCATGCCAAAGAGCCAACACTCCATTCCACACAAAATCCAAGGCAGGGGTGGGGAGCTCACTGTGGCCACAGAGGGCTGTCAGGGGGGTTGGGGGGAGGGCAGAAAAGGGCAGGCAGAACTATCTGAAGTCTTTTTTTTTTTTTGGCCACACTGCACAGCTTGTGGGATATTAGTTCCCTGACCAAGCACTGAACCCACAGCCTCAGTAGCAAGAGTCCTGACCACTGGGACTTCCAGAGAAGGCTCTTCTTGACCTCCACTTATGAGGCTGCCCTGGCATCCAGGCCCTGCCGCGGCCCTCAATGGGCCCCCTGATCACCCATTCCTGAGTTTGCCCTGGACAAGGGGTAGATGAAGAAGTCACGAGCCCACCGGGGATCAGGACCCAGCTCCCAGAGAACCCTTCTGTCTCCAACACCTTGGGCATCCCCAGTGGGGCACACACATGCACTACTGAGCACCAGCCACACCATCCCCATGGGTCCTCTGGAGGCACCATGAGGGCCTGAGCAAGGTGGACCCTGAGAAAGAGACCTGAGCAGGGAGCAGTTACAAGCCCAGGCAGATAAACAGGCCCACTGTGCAAAGGCTAGGACTTGGAAAGATGTTCACACGGTAGATCGTGGGTTAGAAAGACATACACTGCTGTATTCCCTGAGCATATCCTTAGAATCCTGAGTTTATCCAGGTCTGGGGAACACAGCAGGCACCCAAAATGCATGTGGAATCAAAGCCCAGGATCCTAAGCCTGCCCCACCCAGGGGAGCCCACCCTGGTCTAGCTCCAGAGGCAGACTGTCCTCCAGGGGTCACAGAACAGGAAAATGAGCTGGAAGGTCCAGTGTGTTGTGGCAACTGATGAATGGCATGCTGACCATGTGCAAACTGATGCTCTGATTTTTGCATGAGCTGCCCAGGCACCTATGGAACCACAAACTCTGGCCAAAGGATTACTGCCACGTGCCCTTCAGCATGGCCAGTGGGAGGAGTCGCGGGCAGAAGCTCATCAAGCAGGCAGACAGGCAGTGAGCTGTGATTACCTCTTGTGCTTTGAGGCAGAGCTGAGTGGAAGCAGGTGGGATTAAGGGAACAGAGGAGGCCCCAGCCTGAGAAGACTCTGGGAAGGGGCCCAGAGCTGCCGTCCCCAGCCCCACCTCTGAGGACTCGGAGATGAGCAGGTCAGCCTACAGAGAGGGTACGGGTGAGGGGCCTCGCCCCTCACACTCAGCCCAGCCACCCTACCTGAGGCCTAACTTGCTCGTGCAATGAGGCGGAAAGCCAGGCATGAGGTGGGACCTCACACGCCAGGCGTGCAAAGACTCAGGGAAGAAAGGCTGGAGGAGCCTCAATGCCCACGTCTGAGCCCACAGCCCAGCTCTAGACAGAAGCCCAGGGAGCTCCAAGATCAGGATCCCGAGATCCACACACTTCCCCTCAACTTGGGTCTGCCCGGCCCCATCCTGAGCTGCCATCTTCCCCACCCACAGCTCCTGAATCCCCCAGATATACGCAGTCACCCAAAACGGTAAGATCAGCAGGCTCCTGGGAGCCAGAGAGGTAGCTGAAAAGCAGCAGCTAGCGGCCATGGAGGATCCGATCCCAGACCTCAGAGCCATTCCTGCTGCATCCCTCCAGCTCAGGAAAACGTCCCCACACTAGACCTCAGCCCCTGGGGCGAAGGTGCCACCTGTTTCTCCAGAGCCTCCCAGGAGACCCGTGGGCTCATGAGGCTGGGGCTGACCCAACCACGTTACCTCTTTGAGGGTGGGCGTGGTCTTCGGGAAAGGCCGGCCGCCTGTGAGCGAGTGGTATCTTCTTTCCAGCATAGCCAGTTTCTCCTTCTCCTGCAAGTCCAAAGGGGCAGAATCAGGAGTGGGAATGAAGCAAGGAGCCCCAAATAAAGGGGGATCCCACACGACTGGCCAGTCTCCACCCAGCACCCTGCACTCACCTCCCACTCCCCCAGCCCCGCACCGGCCCTCCTCCCCCCTCACTCCCAGTCTGACAGGGCTACCTTCTGCAGCAGCTGCAGGGCAGCATTCTTATCCCGGGCTAGGCGTTCAGACTCCTGCACAGCCTGGGACCGGATCTGCCCAGCCTGACTGTCCAGGACCACCAGGCGCTCCTGGAGAGGATGGGAACAATGGGTGAGGCAGCCCAAGGTGAGGCCTGGCTGTCTCTCCTGCCCAGAGGCCCTGGATTTGGGTGAAGGGAATCAACCTGCACTTCCACTCAGCCACTCACCCCCAGAAAACGCAGGCTGTGTGGTCAGCTCCTCCTCTTACTGGCCACCAGGCATACCGGCCAGAACTAAAGTTCTCAAACCCCTCATCCCCCGGCCCCCAGAGTCAACAGGTCCTGAATCCTGGAGATGCTGAATGGTCCTGCACCGACCCCAAGCCCCCAACCCACTGCCACCACACCAAGCCAGGCCCCCTGCTTTCCTGGCCTCAACTTTTTTCACCAGCCCATTTCCACTCTCTTACCTTTCTGATCCGCCCCACAAACAGCTTCCTATAATGGCCTTTGAGGTTCATTCGTTTGTTTGTCTGAATTTTCTAGCCTTTTTGGAATGTGTGTTAGTTGTGTGTTAGTTGCTCAGTTGTGTCCAACTCTTTGCGACCCCATGGACCATAGCCCGCCAGGCTCCTCTGTCCATGGAATTCTCCAGGTAAGAATACTGGAGTGGGTTGCCATTCCCTTCTCCAAGTGATCTTCCTGACCCAGGGATCGAACCTGTGTCTCCTGCCTTGTAGGCAGATTCTTTACATCTGAGTCACCAGGAAAGCCCAGAATGTATATTACGCGAATAATTTTCTTTAAATCCATGAATAAGGGTAGATCAGTTTTCTCAAAATCTTTCAGCGACTTCTCACTAATCACAGGATAAAGCAAAAACCCCTCAGCCAGCACTCAAGGGCTCCTGGACCTGGACCTGCTTTCCAGCCTCCCTCCCACCCTGAGCCCTTGGCATGCCCGCAGCTTGGCCCTGTTGTACCATTGGCGGTTCAGGTGTCCACTCCCAGGCCGGCCTTATACAGGGCCTTTTTCCAGGAATGCTGCCCTGTCTTCTCCACCCATTGGGAGCTTACTTCTCCAAGACCAGACCTAACGCTATCTTCTCTCCAACATCTCCCCTGATTATCCCTCAATTTCTTTGCCCCTTGCTCTATGCTCAAATTATTCCATATCACCATTTGCCTTGGATTACTGCTGCTGCTGCTGCTAAGACACTTCAGTCATATCCGACTCTGTGTGACCCCATAGATGGCAGCCCACCACGCTCCCCCGTCCCTGGGATTCTCCAGGCAAGAACACTGGAGTGGGTTGCCATTTCCTTCTCCAATGCATGAAAGTGAAAAGTGAAAGGGGAGTCGCTCAGTCGTGTCTGACTCTTTGGGACCCCATGGACCGCAGCCTATACCGGTGAATATGTATCTCTCATCACCACCATCCCACCCTAGCTGTCTGATCCAAGGACAAAGTCAGTGTTTTTTCTGTCTCCATATCCCCAACAGGGCTTAGTGTAGTGCCTGGCTCAACAATCTTGTGCCAAGGGAATGAAAAGATATTAAGTGAGAGAGAAGGATGGGGGCTAGTAGAAACGAGCTGTGTTTATCCCAGGAGACCTTCCTGAAAGAGGAGGCCTTAAACTAGCACCATGAAGAGCAAGACACAGGAGAGAAAGGAGGGAAGAAGGGAGCTGTACTAAATCTGGGGTCAGTCCAAGCAGACTGAAGCAGACCAAGTGGTAATCGGGCAAGATCTGCCATTTACTGAGAACCTGTCAGGACCGAAAAACACTGGTAAATGCTTTGCATGTGTTACTTCACTTAGCTCTCTTATGAGGCAGGTGCCCTTATGCTCATTTCACTGATAGGCAAATGCATTTGCAAAACAGAGCAGCTCAGGGAGAGAAGCAAGGGATCTGGACTTAGGGGGAAGCTCAGTGACTCCCCCACTTTCCACCAAACTCAGACTAGCCATCAAGCCCCACTTTTTGACACCCTTCCCCCAATCTCACTGCATTCGCCTCCCACCTACTCTCTCCAGCCTGGCAAAGTGCACATGTACACAAACACACCTGGGCCCCCCGAGCCCGTCTCCTCACCCACATCTTCCTAACTCTTGCTTAACACATCCTCATCCATCACCCTGTCCAGGTCTGGCTGAGATCAGGAGTCGATTTTATAGCAACTAAAGCACCAGACTTGACCAAGACAGTTGCCATACCCAAGCCCCTTGTTTCACAGCTCAGCTGAACCAGGGCTGAGCTGTGACTGGAACCCAAGTGATGCCTTTCTAGGACCCCGGGCTGGCTCTAATATCCAGATCTCAGGTCTGTGTCCCAGCACTTCAGCATCCGACAGAGAGCTCCACAAGGGGCAACTCCTCCTCAGCCCCCTCCTCCTCGTCCACCATCTCTATCTCTCATTTCCCGGCCCAGCCAGTGCCCAGCTCCGAATGTGAGTCCCATCCACCTTCCACGGGAGGGGGTGGGGGGGGCGCGTGTCTGAGCTTCTGAACAACGGCTACTGTTGTTTTCTGAGTGCTTACTATGATCACCACATCCTATGCTGTTTCCACATACATCATCTCCTTTAATGCTCACAAGAGCCTGTTATTGTTCCTGCTTTACAGAGGATGAGACCGAGGCTCAGCCAGGCGAGGTCAAGCCGGCAGTGCCCGGGATGGGGCGGGCGCACCTTCCTCTTGGCGATGCTGCGGAGCAGTTCGGCCTTGCTCCGGAGCAGCCCCTGGCCCGCCAGCTCGCGCTCCTCCTCCACGCGGCTCTCCCGTTCCAGCTGCTGGAACTCCAAGTCCTCGAAGAGCTTCGTCTCCGTCTCCAGGGCCTCGGCCTCCTTGAATGACAGTGACAAAGGGGGTCGGGTGGTGCTTACGATCCCACTCTGCGCCTGGAAGGCCAGGCCACAGAGGCGAGAGATCTGGGGGCTGGACCCGGGGAAACGGAGGAGGGGCCCTGCCCCCACCCTGTCTTCTTTCCTCCGCTCGGCCCTGCCGCTTTCCCGGGCAGCGCGGCCTGCAGCAGCAGAAAGGAGAACCTCCATCCCCAAACCCCCATCCTTCCCTGTCCCCTCCAAGCCACAGCACCGACCCTGGCGTCTGGCAGGTACTGCAGGGCCCGGGCGCTCCCGGCCCACCGCTCCTCTCTTCCGGGCGGGCGGCCCTCGGGGGCGGGGAGGGGGGCTGGTGAAACTGACCCTTCTCAGCTGCTCCTGTAACTGTTCCCGCACTGACTCGGGGCAGTTATCGAGCTGCGTCTGGAGCTCGGCGTAGAGCGCCTGGCGGGCCTCCAGGTGCCTCCGTCCCGCGGCCAGCTCCGCCCTCTCCTGGTCGCCGGAGGCGGAGGGGGCGGGCACAGGGGAGAAACAGAACACACACTCCTCAACTCCGGCCCTGGGCCGCGGCGGCGCGGGGCGGGGTGGGGCGGGGCGCGGGGCGGGCGGGCGGGAGCCGAGAAGGCGGGGTGGGGGGAGCAGCAGGATCGGAAGAGGAGACAGCCAAGAGGAGGAGGTGCAGACTGGGGAAGGCAAGGAGCCGGGGTGCGAGACCGGACTCAGGTGCAGGCGACGGCGTCCGAAGCAAGGGTGTGGGTCCGGGCAGAAATGTTGGTCTCTTGGAGTCCCCTGAACTAGAGAGGTTTGGCGAGGGGTGGGTCCTACGAAGAGGCCCTCTGTTTTCTCTCCAAACCGCTCAAAGCCAAAGCTGGTTCCACATCACAAACCTGGAGCCTTCAGCTCCTGCCCCTCCCCTTCTCCCACTTGCCCAGAGACCAAAATTTAGCCCTGGAAAAAAAGGGTAGAATTGGTGAGGGTTAAATCCAGGGGTTGGGTGTGAATTGCGAGCCGAGGATGTTAAAGCTACGGCAGTGCAGTGGAGGGGACCCCAACCCAACCCCCTTAGCCTCCCCCACTCCTGCCCAGGGTGGGGGTGGGGTGCTGGCTCTGCAGCCTGAACTTCAGCAGGATGAGGGTTGCAATTAGTTCGGCCGTCGCCATGGTAATAGGAGCCCCAGGAGTGGGTACAGAGAGGAGGTGGATGGCTCTGTCTGGGGTGAGATGACACCTCTGAGGGCGGGAAGGGGGATGAGGGGAGGGGCTGGTGAGTCACCCCCTCCGAAGGACAGGCAGAGGAGAGACTGTGATCACTGATTCCAAAGCCAGAGTGGGGCCATGGGCTGGGGCTGGGGCTGGGGCTGGGGCTGGGGCTAGGGGCTGGGGCTAGGGGCGGGGGCGGAGGCGGGGGTGTGTGTGTGGGGCAGCTAAGGGAACCTTCTCCATTGCTGCCACCGTGGCTACCACCATCTCCAACACCACCACCACCTCAAATAACTGGGCCCAGAGAGAAGGCAAAGTCCACACCTCCAGGCAATGCCAGGGCAATGAGAAATGAGGCTAGCAGGTTCCTGCTAAAATGCTGAGCATCACCATGGAGTCCTCCTGTTTCCTCTACCCACCCCTCTGATCCATGAGGTTCCCATCCCCATCCAGAAGAGGGGGACATGATCAGGCCAGTTTCTGAGATCCAAGCACCTCCCCCGGCTTGGACTCAGCCTACGATGCCCTATAGGGAAGAGACCTACCCCTTCTTCCCACCCTCTGGTTAGAGTATCTGCAATTGGGAAGCCCCAGACGAAAACTCAGAAGGGTAGCCACTGGGTGGCAGAGAGCCTCCCTGGCCATGCCACCACCACTGACCTCCTTACCCCTCTGCTCAGGAGGGAAGACAGACGATGGCTGGAACTCAGCCTGCCTTCCTCTGTGCAGGAAACTGCCAACAGGCCATGGAGGCCACACCCTGGCTTTTCCAACTGAGAGGAGGTCTTCAGGCTGAGAGGCTCCTCAGCCAAGCCAGCCTCCCCCAGTCTTGGACCCCTCCTGCCAATGCCCCCTTGAGAAGATTCAGCAGCACCCGCTGTCCATTCCTTTCTGATCAAAACCCTGGGGTCCCACACCAAGAAAGGAAGGAGGCAACATTAGATGGGAGAGGCCAAGGGCACACAGGTGCCCATGGAGTTAGTGCAAAAGCAGGCACGGCTCAGCCCTGCCTGGGTGGGTGGCACTGGCAGTTAGGGGCATGCGGAGAGCCCAGGACAGTGATTAGAGAGGGCGTTAGTGCAGGCCTGGTTGGTAAGCATGGAGTTAATTTGGCACAGAATTTGGGAGTGTGGTTTTGGGGGCCAGAGCCAAAGCTCAAAAAATAAAATAATTAAAAAAGGATGGGAGGGTCAACGAATTTTTAAGAGCTTCAAAATTGAGGGGCAGGAGGAAGACACTCTCCAAAAAATCCAGAAGGAAAATTAATTCTTGGAAAAATACTGTCAAGTCCAGAAAGTGGTGGCCCCTCTCCACTTCGGAGCTTTTGGCACGTTGTTGGACATCTTGGGAGTGGCTGGCACGGCCCCTGTGGGATGGAGCGGCCCCTGCAGGCTGGCAGGAAATCTGAAAGGGGCAGGGTCAGGAGCTGGGACCCCCTGGGATGGGAGGCTGCAGATCCTGAAGGCTCAGGGGAAGCAGAGACTCGAGGGCCATCTCCCAAAGTTCATGTCCTGAGTCCCAGAGCCCTGCTTGGAGGGGATGTCCTCCAATGTGGGGACTGGACCTGAATCACTCCCCAGCACCGGTCCCCTGAGCAGTGCTCACCACCCAAGAAGGGGCTTCGACACTTCCAAGAAGGGGCACGGAGGGCCCAGAACGGCAGGTACCCAGGCACCCAGAGGGAGAACAGAAACCCAGGCAGAGGAGACCCCACACACCAGCCCAGACCCTGGCAGCACCCTCCACGCTGGTACTTTCCACTGAGGACAAGGCCCCCTGCCCCTGTGGGATGGACAATGAGGTAAGGGGTAAAGAGCCCCTCTCCTCCTCTCCCAGGCCGCTGGCGCCCAGCACGGAGCCAGGCCAAGTTGTGGGTTACCTTGTCCCTCTCCTTCTGGATGCTCGTCTCCAAGGTCACCAGCTTCTCCTGCAGCTGGTCCACCGCCTTCTGCTCTTTCTGCAGCAGCGCCCGCTCAGCCTCCCTCTCCCCCTGCAGCAGCGCCCGCTCCATTTCAGCCTGCAGGCCACAGCAGGGTCCATGTCAAGGCCACTCAGGGCAGCTCAGGCCATGCTTGGGGTGATCACCGAGCCTGGGAGGAGTCCCGCCCAGGGCCCTTGCTCTCACCTCTCGGGCCGACTCCTGCAGCTGCTGCTCCAGCTCCTTCACCCGGACTTTGAGCTGCTCTACTCGCCCCAGCACCTGAGCCCGCTCCTCTTCCAGGGCCAGCACCTCTCCCTGGAGCTTGGCGCCGGGGGCATCCTCGTGCTGAAGGGGAGGGGGGCCGTCAGCTTGGGGGAGCCTAGAGCCTCCCAGGACGAGACTAAGAAAATGGATCGCTGTGTCTCAGGACACTGAGAAGGAGCAGCTGGACTGAGAGGAGGAAATTCCCCTCCCTATAAGGAGAGCAACACGGCTCGGCTACAGCGAATAACGACTCAACACTGAGAGCCAGGCCTGGGTGGGGCCCGAGGAAAGGTAGGTCATAAAGCATATTTATGGCTTGGGAGATTCATCAGCACCTGCCACTCTTCCTTGCCTCCTCATTTCTACACCTTGCAGCCCTGGGTGTCCCCGACTTCCGCTACTGCCCCCTCGCAAGGCCTTGGTACCCACCGCATGCCTGCCTCCTCGGCCCCCAGCCCCCAGCTACAGACCGGCGCTCCAGCCCCCTGCTGGGTCCCACCTCCTGCTGGGTGCTCTCAGTGCTGCTGCACTCCTCCTTGAGATTCTCCTCATCCGAGCGCTCCACACTCTCCCACAGGCGCTGGGCGGCGCCTCCAGGCTCCTCGCTGCCGCGCCCCAGGGCCCCAGTGCCCGCCGCGAGGCCTCGTGAGGGCCTCCGGCCGGCCAGGGCCAAGGCTGCGGCCGCCTCCCCTATGCTGGGCAGCTCCCCGGCCTCAGGTCCCCCGTCAGCCCGGCTGTACTCGGCGCACAGGTTCAGGATGGTCTCCAAGCGCTGGCGTTCCTGGGAGGGCAGACAGAGCAGGGCATGAGCGGACGGTCCTGGGGCCAGGAGGCTGCCCAGAACCAAGCTCGGCATCTTGTCAGGAGCTTGGATGCGGTCGCTAGGAGCTCAGACTCAGAATCAAATCAGGAGAGACCCGGCCCCAACGTCTGGGGAGGCTGATGGAGGGAGGGCGGGTGCCCCCGAGGCAGGCGAGGGGAACCAGGCTGTGTGCCCCCTGCCCAGGTGACCAGCAGCTCCTGCCTTCCTGTCTCCCTTCTCGTTCTGCCCCAAGGTGGGTTTACAGGGACACACTCAGGAGCGCACACTGGTGAGCACGTTCTCACTAAAGACCATGGTGAGAAAACAGACAAACACTTCCGGTGTTCGGGCTGACACGGATACACGTTGATCCAAAGACGCCGGGACCCACAGAGACACCCCAACACAGCAGCGCTGACACACAAGGACACAGCACGAGCCCCGGCCTGCAGCAACAGGCAGGCGCACACAAAGCCACCAGCCCTGACACGCACGGACGCACACTGGCACACACTCACACGGATAAGCACAGTCTAGCACACAGACAGGTGGGCGCCCACACAGACGCGGCTGGGACGCAGACGTGGGGGCCCACAGGGCCTGGCACGGTGCACACAGCGAGGCGCTCAGTGCACGCACACCCTGCCGCGGCCCTACTCCCGTCTCAGCTCCCCGCCACCTCCTGGCAGCTCTCGGCTCCCTGCCAGCACGGGGAGCTGCTGCCCGGGTCCCTGGCCCAGCCACTCCATCTGCCCCGTCCCTGTACAAAGCCCACCCAGACACCTCCCAGGGCCCTTAGAGGTGAAGACGGGACAGTACAGGCATGCCCCATCTCCCACTCATTACACCCCAGACTTGGCGCCTCCCCGAGGCTCCCTTGACTCCCTGGCATCCCACCACCTCTGGTGTCTCTCACCACGGTTTGGTCAGGACCCCCTCAGACACTTACCCAGCTTCCCTCCTGCTGCTTGCCCAGTTCCATGGCACGAAAACCAGGAACCGAGTCTCAGCACCCAGGAGGCTGGGCCAGCGCCCCCGCCCCTGCCCCAGGACACAGATAAGCAGCCCGGTTGGGGTGGGAGGAGCAGGGCAGGCAGCCTCCAGATTTAAAGTGGCAGGTGGGGCAGGTCAGGGCTGGTGAGGCACCTGGGGGTGGGGTGGCGCGGTGGGGGAAGGCTGAGTGGAGTTAAAGGAGGCTGGGCCCACCACTCTGCCTGCTCCAGGCTCATTGTCCCCCTTCCAGGATGAGACCCCAGGGCGGGTCTAGCATTCTCATCTAGGCCAAGGCCAAAACATAGAAGCTACGGCCGTGGAAGAGAGTGGGGGGCCCTGCCTCGTCCTTCCCGACGCCACCCCCCCAGCACACACACCGTCCCACACCCTCACCTCACCCAAAGCTGTCCCAGCCTCTTTCTTCCAAAAGGGCTCCAGACAAACCTCCTCTGTTCTGACTCTCCTCCTTAAACCAATCCTTGGGTCCCAGGGCCCCAGGGACCCTGCCCTCCTGCTCACAAGGGAGAGAGGGTAGGAGCTATTTCCCTGTGCATCTGCTCCAGGGTACAGACGACAGCCAGAGCCCCCATGCTCCCTGTGCTATCTGGGGAATCCCAGCCCCCAGCCAGCTCAGATGCCATCTCCAGGACAGCTGCCCAGAGCCACACCCAGCCCCCAAATACACCCATGCATGCATGTGTGTGCGCGCACACACACACACACACAATTACTATCACACAGACTGGCCACGGATCAGCCAGGGCTGCCTATCATGTTTTCTGCTTCTCCCCCCATCTCCAGATCCTGCATAGGCCAAGGTGAGCAGCTCCCACCCACTGAGAGAGGCCAAAGAGAAACAAATGGCAGCCCACTCCAGTATTTTTGCCTGGAAAATTCCATGGACAGGTAGTCTGGCAGGCTACAGTCCATGGGGTCATAAAGAGTCGGACACAACTGAGCGACTAAACGACCACAACAACAAAGGGAAGCAAGAAAACAGGACCAGAGGCTTTTTTAAAGAAAAGCCTGGAGAAGACAGGAGAGAAAGACAGGAGGTATGGGTTCCAAGTCCAGTTCTGCCAGGACGTGCTGTGTGACCTTGAACAAATCCACTCCCCTCTCTGGACTCAAACTTCTAATCATTAAGCCCTGCGTTCTCAAACTGAGAGGTACCAAGCTTCATCCTACACATGGTGTGCTTTCCTAGAGCTTCCCTGTATTCCAATAAATCATGTGAAACGTTAACTTATACATGAAAACAAACACTGTGTTACAGAATAAATGAAAAGTTAGCATGCATTTGAAGTAACCTTAGAGACTTCAAAGGAAGTTCAGGGGACCAAAGCTTTGGCATCCAGGTCACTGCACTGTATCCTGGAAGTGGAGAAGCCTGGGAAGCCCAGGCTCTGTCCACGTGCCCCTCCCTCCTTGCCAGCCGGCCCGCCCACACTCTGGCAGAGCCCCTGTCGTGATGCCCACAGCCTCCCTGGCACGCGCTCACCAGCCTCTCCATCTCCTGCTCCCGAAGCCGCTCTTGGCGCTGCCGCCGATGGTACTCCAGGAGGTCATCCTCATTGTCACTGATCTCCGTGATGCTGTTTTTCCGCTCCCGGGTGACAGGCACGCGCAGGTCCCCGCTGGAGAGCTTCCTCTGGGCGCGGGGGCTCTGGCGGGGTGAAGCCCCAGTCAAGGAGCCCAGACTGTAAGCCGGGCTCAGCCTGCCGCTGAAGCTGCCCTTGCGGGGTGCTAGGGACTCCCCGAGTGTGGGCGAGGGGCTCCGTGTCCTACGGCCCCGGGCCCCCAGCGTCAGGGAGAAGTCCTCTGGTGAAGCCCCGTGGGCTGCCCAGCGCCTGGGGCGGGGGCTCTCTGCCACTTCCCTGGTTAGTTTGGGATCTGGGGTGGTCCGGGCGGGCACGGGGGAGAGAGCCCTGCGGGACAGAGATGGGCTCAAGGGAGGCAGTTCTCTCATGCTGTCCAGGCCCCGCCGGCCTAGGCGGGGGCTCTCTGGAGGCTGCAGGGTGCGTGTGGCTGAGCCATCCGAAAATGTTCGGCCCACCAGCTGGCGTGAGGGGCTGGTGGTCAGCACCCGCTCAGCGCCTGGCGGCTCCCGGAAAGGGCTGGGAGGGCGGTCCTGGAGCGTGCCAATCTTGTTTCGGGGAGCAGGGACTGGCGGCTGGAACTTGGGGCTGCCAGGAATGCTGGTGGTTGGGCCCCGGGCACCGGAAGCCGGGTATTCACTCAGGCTGATCGCCACCACGGGCAGCTGCCCACCCGGCCGTGGGCTCTCTGTGGCTCTGCGGGCTTCGGCCAGAACGGTGGCTGCAGGGCTGTCTGTCAGCAGACCTCGGAGACCAGGGCTGGGAGGCCTCTCGTGACCCCCCTTCCTGCCCAGCCGAGGGCTCTCAGAGGGGCGAGCGCCGCTCGGTCGGGACTGCGGGGGCTGCAGGGCCAGATGGTAGCTGGAGGACCGGGCGGGCACCAGCGGGGGCAGGGAAGGTGCTGGTTCCTGCCCACTGGGTGAGTGGCTGGCACAGCTCCCACTACTGGCTGGCGAGGAGAGTGGAGAGAAGGCCGGAGAAGTGTTCTCATAGCTGGAGCCCACAGACATGGCACCCGGGCTGGTTGGGGGGGACAGCAGGTAGCGCCCGCCATTGGCCATTGGTGAGAGTGGGGACGTTGCGGCAGGCTTCTTGCCAGCAGCTCCAGGCTCCTCTAGCACCAGTGAGTCCATGATTTCCTGCAGGTCCTTCTCAATAGAGCTCACCAGGGAACTGTGGCTGCCACAGGCAGAGGGTCCCCGGGTTGCATGCTGTGGGGTGTGGTTCCCATTCACCAGGCTTTCTGATTCTGTGAAGGGAATGCAAACAGCCTCAGGCCCCATCTTCACCTCCTGGGCCCTAGGGAGCTTTATATACAAAAGAGCCAGCGCCCCCCACCTCCTGCGAGCAGGGCGGGACTGCCAAGGCCCTGGAAGAGCAGCCTGAAGGCCCTGGAAGAGCAGCCCGGAGGTCCTGGGGCCAGCCCTGCCACTGACTGCTGCTGCACCACCTTCCCCAAATCGCCTGCCCTTGGTTCTGCCTTCTCTAAAGGAAGAGGGCTCTTCCGGCTCTAACATTTTATGACTTAGGACAGAGCTGGCAACAGTGCCAGGCACTTTTAGGTTCCTCCCCGTCTTGGTTTCCCCAACCTCCTTGACCTCTCCATCAGAAAGGCAGGCACGCATTCTACAAAGAGCAGCGGGGCATGCTAGGGAGCGGGCCAGAAGTTCCAGGGGGTCCCCGTTTATTAGGACATTAGCGCCTCCCAACACGCAGCAGAGACCCAGGAAAACACACACACACACACATTGCCTCCAGGACTGGGTGACGGTGTGTGCGGCAGCACTTTATCCAATCAGAGGCAAGGGAGGGGCCTGGCCCTGAAGGCCAGTTCCTGGAAGCCAGGCTGGCCAGCAACTAGATGCAGCTTAGGGCCTCCAATTAGACCATTAAGCCACACCAGCAAGAGCCTGCTTTTGCCCTGCCCCAGCCCTCGTCAACCAACCAGGAGTCTCTGGAACCACTGTCCCAAACAGCTGAGGGAGTGGCATGACAATCTAAAGTAAGGTAAAGCCACCCAGGGAGTGGACTGGGAACCCAAGCTTCTGAGCCCCCAAGGGCCTAGTATACAGGAGGCAGAGGAGAAGGGAAAGCCTCTGCAAGCCTGAGTCTGGTCCAAAATTATGGGGGCTGTGTGGGACCAAGGAAGAGGAGTTGCCATGGATACTGGTGATCCCAGTGACCACCCATCTTTCCTCATATCCCCAGGCAATCCATAGAAACCACTGATGCCAGCCCACTAGATGTCCCTAACACACATACCCACCTGTCCCAGCACCACGATGACCCCTGTCACCCCACAGCCATCTGAATGCCTGTGCAAAGTCTGGGGTGGCAGGCGTATGGGCAGCCTTCTGGTCTGCACCCCACCCCCAAGGCAGCTGGGCTGAGTGGGGGGCTGTGCTGGTTCCCTGGGACAATCACCAACTCTCCTCTAGGGATCAATAATTCACACACAAAGTGCAGCTGCTCCACTGAGTCATCAGCTGGCATGGCATGGCATGGCATGGCCTGGGGGTGGGGCAGAGCCCAAAGATACGATCACAAGCAGGTGGGAACCCCCCCCAGAGCTTACAGCATCTCAGTCTGATGCTTCCTTCTGCCCCCTCAGGCCGCCCTCAAGGGTGAGGATCCCTGGTGGTGACATATGAGGGTCAGGGTCCCAGACACTGAGGTGACACCGTCCAGGGCAGTGGGACACAGGCTGGCAGAGCCCCCCCCATCCCTCAGACACATGATTCTCCCCAGTTCCAGCCAAGCAGCACTTCTTGGATCTCTCCCCGTGGCCAGACTGCCTGGCACTCTCCCCCAGCGGCCCATGGCAGGTGGCAGCAAGCCCAGATCATGGCTATTGTCTCGCCCTGACACTACAAGTGTGGCTGGAGTGGGCAAGGGGGAGGACTGTCCACGGGGTGCCACCAAACCAGCCACCTGCCCCAACTGGGTACCTACCTGGGCCAGGACCATAGGGGGGGCCAGGGGCCCGGCCCCCTGCCGGGATCATGCTCTTCATCCACTTGGCTTCAGCTGGGTGATTAAAGCGGAGGAAGGTGGACTGACCCAGGCACAACATGCAGCCTGCAGAGAAAGCACACGCTCAGAGGGGCAGGGCAGGGCTGAGGCAGCCTTTAGCCCGCAGCACCTGCAGGCTCACCCAGGCTCCGAAGAGCCATCCCCACCTGCACTCCCAGCGGCCACATGGTCCACCCCTGACTCAGCCCATGCCTGAGGCCCCAGCCTGGCTCCACAGCACACAGCCGAATGGAAAGAGCACTGGCTTCTAAGTCCCAGTCCTAAATTTTCTTCATTACCACCTGTGAGATCTTTGGGGAAGGTCACTTCACCTCCCTGAGTCTAATTCTCTCAGCAGAAAAATGAGAACAATACCACTGACTTGCAGAGTTAAGAGACAGTGTATGTCAATGCTCTGTCAACGGAGAAGGTTCTCTAGAGAACACAGACCCTCACATGCCCCCACCCAACATGGACTCATGATCCATCTATCTGCCACTTGGGTGGAAGGGCCAGTTCAAGAGGCGGCAACTTCTAGGATCACAAACAAGCTCTGAGATAGGAAATGGGGAAACACACCATGGATCCGTCAGATGCACCGGCCACCCTTTCTGACCATCGAGAGAGACTGCTACCCTCTCTCCCTCTGTCGAAGCATTCTGCGGCCTGACATTGTCCCACTCCGTGGACTCTCCTGCAGTGTAGCCAAGCCTAGGCCAATGGGCCCAGCCTCAGCCAAGCACATTCCCAGGCAGTAGACACAAGCCCAGTCCTGCCCAGGAAGTGCGAGTGCGTGGAAGGGGGAGGGCACAGGGGAGTCAGAAAACATAGCCAGGGGCACTAGGAGTGTGCATGGCAACAGGTGTGCCCACAGCACCTAACCCTGTCTGGCAGAGTTCCTCTTCCCGCCACACCAGGGGCTGGAGCGCTTCTGCCTAAGATGCTCTGTTGGGATAAGCCAGAGACCTGGAGCTCTCTACCACCCACCCTTCCAATCTGTCCACATCCTTGGCCCCTGGCCCCAGGCTCCTGTCTACCCAATCTGCTGCCACTTGGCACCCCAAGCTTCATGCCAGTCTGAGCTAAGACTGGCAGGGAATTCTACATTCCTGGACGCTGAGACAGTTCAACTCAGGCAGGCCACAGGGGCATGGGGCATCCCGGGCCATGTGGGGTACCTTGGCGGGCCCCCACACTGAGAAGCTCAGCAGTCTGTCAGGGGGATCCTAGGTATTGCCATGGATGGGGGGCTAGCAGGCTGAGAAGCCCACAGCAGATAACATAGTAGACAAAACCGCCCACTTCGCTGGTATACCCACAGGCCCTCCCAGGCGGGCGGGCACAAACAATTCTAAAGGCTGATGGGTGGTTAGGAAAGGAGGGAGACTTCCCTGCCAAGCCACCAATCAGAGGAGCTGATCACAGAGTAATTATAACCGGAATAAATATTAGCCAGCCACACCGTCCACCTAATTACAACCACAGCTGTTTCAGACAGAACCCTGCCATTCCCATCCCCCTCCTTCCAGCCATTTAACAAGCTAATTAATGATGAGTTCGCAGGGTCTAGACAGACCCACTCAACCCTGGGTTGACTGGGGGGTGGGTGGGGGCAGAGTGGGGCAGCTCAGGAGCCTGACCACACAGTCCAGACTGGGAAGGACTGGGGAGTCTGGGTGGATTCCAGCCCATCAGTGCCAGGCCCACCCAAGGAGGCTGTAGGCAGGTAGGGACCCTAAGCTCTGGCTCCTCTAGCTGTGAGTCCCCTGTCCCTCCTCTGCCCCTCACCCTCCTCTATACAAGGGGTGTGGCCATGCTGCCTCCTGGGCTATAAATAGGTGATGCCAGGCAGCAGAGCTGGATCTGTATTAATAGAGCAGGCAGCAGGGCAGCAGGACTGATTGTAGCCCAGCTCCTGCCCAAATTAACTTTCTATTTGCACTCAGGGGCCCCAGGCATTACCCCTACTCTTGTCCCGTTTCCCCAGGGGCCTGGTCAGCCTGTTTCTGGGAAGAAACCTTCTCTCTGCTCACTCCTGCCCTGCACTGCCAAAGGTCAGCCCATGCAGGAAACCCCAGAACCCCTCCTCATCCAGGCAAAGTTGCGTTCCTGTCCCCCCTCCGCAAAGGGGCTCAGGGCCCAGCTGCATGCAGGTGGGTAAAGGAGCTGCACATCTGGAGGGGAAGAAACCCGGCCAAGGAGAGGGTGGGTCCTTTCTCTGAGAGATGCACCCTGCACACAAACACACCTACACACTCAGAAACACACAGACACACTCAGAAACACACAGACATACTCAGAGACAGCAGACAGGCTCACACACTCAGAGCAACAGTCAACTGCCCTGCTGGCCACACAAACAGAATGAACTGGCCGAAAGGAGGCTGGGTGTGGGGAAGACCAGAGAAAGGGCCTTGGCCCCTTCCATCAGAGACCCCTCTTCGCTGTAAGACAGGCTCCCCTAGTCCTAACCAGGAGCCCTCTACCCCATGGAGAGGCAGGTCCCACGGAGGCGACCACCGAGCGCGGGGTTGGGAAAGATGAAGCCTGCCCCGCTGAGGAGTGGCCCCGATCCCAGACGCCCCACTTGGATATGTTCAGGGCTCGCTCTCTGTGTGTGTGTCTCTCTCTCTCTCTCTCACACACACACACACACACACACACACACCCGAGTCTCGCAGCCTCAGGCTCCCAAAGTGGGGCTGGGGACCCGATCCCCCTCCTGGCATGCCTCCCCACCCCCTCGACGCCCCTCCCAGCCCGAGCTGCTCCTCGCCAGGCTGCCGGGGCTGCGGCGGCCGGGGGCCTGAGGACTCACCACCGAATTCGGACCTCCGCACGGCTCGCCCCCGCTAGCCCCGGCCCTGCAGGTCCCCGGCCCGCCCCGGGCCTTTGAGGGGGCGGGCCGACCTCCAGCCGCCGGCTCCCGGCTCGGAGCTGCGAGGCAGCGAGGCGGCGAGCAGCCACCAATGCCCGGGGAGGGGCGGGCCGGCCACCGGCGGCGGGGGAAGGGAGCCAGGAGGGAGGGACAAAGGAGAGGAGGAGGGGAAGAGGAAGTGATGGAGCCGCGGAGGGGAGCGGGATGGAGGGAGCGGGATGGAGGGCGCGGGGCGGGGCGCGGCGGGGCACGCGCCCACGGAGCCCGCCGGGGTCCCGCAGCCCGGGGCAGGGGCAGGAGTGCGGCAGGGAGGGAGCGTTCGCGAGAGAGGACAGAGAAGGAAAGGGGAGGGACAGACCCAGAGGCCAGAGCGTGAGGAGCCAGGAGGCAGAAGTGAGGAGATGCGGGGGTCTCACTGAGAGCCCGAGGCGCCGGGAAGGGGCCAGGCCAGCCCCCAGGTCAGCGTGGGCAGGCTGGCCTCGGCTCCACGTATTAGAGAGACGTCTCAAGCCAGTCAATCCCAAAGGAAATCAACCATGAATGAATATTCATTGGCAGGACTGATGCTGAAGCTCCAGTACTCTGGCCACCTGATGTGAAGAGCTGACTCCCTGGAAAAGACCCCGATGCTGGGAAAGGCTGTGGGCAGGAGGAGAAGGAGGCGACAGAGTATGAGATGGTTGGATGGCATCATCGACTGGATGGACATGAGTTTGAGCAGACTCTGGGAGATAGTGAAGGACAGGGAATTTTGGCGTGCTGCAGACCGAGGGGTCACGGTAGGACACGACTGAGCGACTGAACAACAATATATTAGGGAGAAGAGTGAAAGTTCCAGGAATCCAGCCAGGTGACTGGGTCCAGCTCTGGCCCTCAGTCTGCCACTGTGACAAGTGGGAGTTCAGGCCGAGGCTGTGCTCTGGGAACAGTCTTGAGTCTAGCTCCTGTCTCTACCCTATACACCTCTTCCTCTGCCCCACCCCCATCCCCGACCCCCACTCCCCACACTGTCAGCAGTTCACCTCACCTAATGACCCAAACTGGACCCAGGCACTGCCTCTTCCAAGCCAACCCATTTCCTTGGGTTCCAGAAGCCAACTCACCCCTTCCCAGCCACAACCAAGTGTGCAAAGAGCTCCAGCAAAGAGCTCACCCACCCCAAGGAGGTACCTATCCATCTGGAAAGAGTGCCACCCACCCCTGGAGCTCCTGGGACCATGCTGAGGTTCTGGGCCAGGCAAGTAACCACCACCCAGCCTCAGTCCCAGAAAATTCCTCACATTCCAGGACCTGGCCTCTGGACACCAGAACCTTAAGGGACACGCTGTGTTCTCTCAGATGTCCTCTGTACACTCAGAGCTCACACACCCCCACACATTTTCTCTCAAATACACACCAACACCTGCTCCGCCAGACACCACTCAACTGTGCACGCTCTGTCTGAATCACACAGAACACCCTGGTTAATGTGTCTCATACACGTTTATTCTCCAGCACACAACCCCTCAGGCACCAGTCCTTCTTGTGGTTCCACACTCACTCAGGCATCGCCTTCCACTCAGTCTTGGAGAGACTCTGAAATCAAAAGTCCACCTCCTGGGACTTGCCTGGGTTCAATCCCTGGTCAGGGAACTGTATTCCACATGCAGCAACTAAAACCTGGAGTAGCCACATAGACAAATATTTTAAAAATACTTTTATTTGTTTGACTGCACCAGGTGTTAGTTGCAGCACACCAGATCTAGGTCCCTGACCAGGGATCACACCCCAGACCCCTACATTGGGAGCAGAGAGTTTTAGCTACCAGTCTACGTACGAGGGAAGTCCCAATAAAGAAATATTTTTAAAAAGCCATTTCCTTCCATAACTTAAAAAAAAAAGTCAACCTCCTTAGAGAAACAATCAAACAATTTTTCCACCCTCGCTGAACACCTACCCACACTGCCATACTACATGCACACTCACACACGCATGCACGCACATGCACGCGCACACTCACATGTGCACAGGCAGTTCATTCCCCTTCTGAAGGAAAAAGGAAAACCATATAGGGTCAAATGCAAAATAGGGGGAGGCTTAAAAAAAACCTCCTCAGGAAATGTGATTCATCGGTCTGGAAACTGTGACGGCCAGCTGGACAGACCCAGACAGACACAGAGGACACTGCCAGGGGGAAACAGGGCAGGAGGCAGGCACACAGAAGTGGGGAGTTAGGAGCTTTTGCTTTTTCTCTCCCTCCTTTGAGCTTTATTAGTTGAGATCTTTATCAGTCTCATCACAGAGGACAGTCTGTGGGAGGCTTCCCTCCTATTTCACGGAAGGACTAACTGACAGCTGGGTGGAAGAGGAAGCGGTTCATCGTTCTGGATCCCAGAGGGAGGCAGCTGTATTACTCAGGAATCCTGGCTCCCAGAAGCCCCTACCCACCAGCAAGGGGCCTGGGGAGCGAAGGAGACTCAGAGGAGGCTCAGAGGCAGGGGCTGGCAGTGAATGGCTCCGAGAGGGTAGGGGACCTTCTGTCTAGACAGCCTGGGCCCCACGCTGCGTGGCTTTCTGGGTCCTTCCCTACTGGGTCCCCTCCCGGATCTTTCATGTGGTCTGGCACTGTGGTCTCAGGGTGGGGCAGCCTTGACCCAGATTGAGATTCCTCCTCATTTCCTTGGTCGTCTTCCCAGCTCTGTAGAGAGAGGGCCTCCTGGGATGTCCCAAGGTACCTGGGGACAAGACTGGAAGCAGGATCTTCCTGGTTCCCTCCCATCAGGGCCCCATGGCCAGAGCTTTCACTCAAGTTGGCGTTGGCATCTGTTTTCTGCCTGCTTCCCCCCAACCCCGCCCCTGGCCCAGACATATTCCTGCTCAAAGAGCCTGTCACTGCCACTCTGCTCGTTATGACGTGTGCCTCTCCAAGTTGCCTATGGCTGGGCACAGTGCCCAGAATGATGCAGCCAGGGACCAGCCCAGGCAGAGAGGGCTCCTTGTTATTTCTAGGGTAGTCCTCTGGTTTTTTCAGAGGGCCGCCCCCCGCCCCCGACCAAGGCTGGCTCAGGGAACAAGACAGGGAAAATGGTTCTCTTGCACATATGCCCACAGATAGGCCAGTGGTCAGTGAGTTCTCCTATCTTCACGGAGCACACCCGTGGACAGTTTGGTACCACCAGCCCTGAGTTTACCCTGCCTCCCACTTGAACACTCTGATCCATAAACACAGGGAAAGACACAAACACAGAGATACACAAATCCAGAGTCACAAACACATCCGGAGATACATAAACACACTCCAGTTACACAGTTACAGAGATAGCACTTGCACCCCCGAGCCACCCAGTTTCCAGGGAAACGCACTCCCAAGAATGTCCGGAGTGGGGCCAGGCAGGGCTGGGCTTGGTGCCTTGCTCCAGAGATGAGACAAGGAAACCCTCAGCTCCTGGAGCCCAGGGGAGGGGTAGTGCTGGGGAGAAGAACACCCGTTCCTTTGTGCCTCTGCCTACCCCTCCCCAGGCTGCCAGGCTTCAGAGACAGGCTAGCCTAGACAAGGCGGCTATGGGGTGGGAGGCAGGGAAAGGGAAGGGGGTTTAGGGTCAGGAGAGAGTGGGAGGGTACATACTTGGCAGGGTGGGCTTCTGGCTGGGGAAGAGTTGAGGGTCACTTGGGCCACAGGAAATGCCTGAGAATTCCATCTCAGCCCAGGCCGTCCCACGAAGCTAAGTGCTGCCCTGGAAAGACTGGGTGGAAGAGCATGGGTTCCTCCACCCTGCTCACAACACACAAGGGCAGAGCGTTCTTGCCCAGGAACATGAGGGATTTGGGGGTGGGCTCTTTCTCCAGCCTTCTCTGAACTCTGCCCCTGCCTCTCCTTGCTGCTCTGCTGTCTCACTCTCATGTACCCAAATCTTGGGTAAGATGCTGTCTTTGAAATGGAAGAGGACAGTCTGCAGCCAGATGGCAGTACAGCCAAAGCGCCAGTTTGGGGGTGGGGGGTGGAGTCAGATAAGAGCGAGAGATAACAGGCCCTCTGGAAGAGACGAGGGTCTGTTTGCTGCTGCTGATGGAGTCAGCTGTCCCCTCATATCACACACCCCAGGGCAGGTCTTCTGGGTCAGCCTTGAAGGAAGAGACCCCAAGGGGTGTGAAGAGCAGGAGAGAGGGAAACAGTGGAGTGAGTGGGATTTCCACTGCCAAGGAGCTTCTTGCCAGTAAGAGGTGTGAGTGTGCTTGGTGGCTCAGACGTGTATGACTCTTTGCGACCCTGTGGACTGTAGCCCAGCAAGCTTCTCCGTGCATGGGATTTCTCAGGCAAGAATACTAGAATGGGCTGCCATTTCCTCCTCCAGGGGGTCTTCCTGACCCAGGGATGGAACCCACGTCTCCGGTGTCTCTTGCATTGGCAGGCAGATATTCTTTACCATTGAGCCATCTGGGAAGCCCAGTAAGAGGTAAGAGTCCCCAGAAAACACTGCCAGGACATTGGTCCTCCTACTTACAGCCAGGCTTAGCCCAAAGCTCCTGTCCTTTATGGCTACCCAAGCCCACTTTTCACATCCCCCTAATATGATGCTTCACTGTATACACTGATGCCCAGGGCAAATACACCTGGTCTATCAGAGTGCCACCTGGGCCAAGCCCTTCCTTACCTGCCTTGTCACCACAGTAACTGGAGGCCCAGTTTTTAGAGCTCTCGTTTACCACACAGAGACCTGTTCCTTTGGGAAACAGGGTGGTAAAGACATTCCTGACCCAGATGCTGTTGTCAACAGTGTTTTAATAGGAGTGAGCATGTCCTCGGATTTTTTTGCCCTTGTCCCATCCCCATTGTCCTGCTCTTCCAACCTCAACGGCTTTTTAGAACACCTCCCATTGTTCCCCTTGTTGCTCCTCCAGCTCTTCTCACCTAACAACCATTAGCAACCGCTGCACAGCTCCCCGTGTCCTCCAGAGCAGGCAGTGGAACCTCTTCTCTCTCTTCCCACTACGGTGTGAGAGGTAGGGTGGGACGACCAGAGAAAAGCCGGTCTAGATGCTGGCGGGGGTTTTGAAACGCACCTGATCCAGATGCACCTGAGCACCCCACCCCCAACTTGGAGACTCAGGCAGTTACCATGGCAACCAAAACAGCAGGCTTCCCCTGCACCTGTCACGCACAAGCTTTTAAACAGAGGCTCCCTGGCTTCAGAGCTGTCAGACCTTACCCTGAGTGAGCCGAGTGGGCTGCTGGACCAGGAGCCCATCAATAGTGCAGGCATTGCCGCAGGGGTAGAGGGTGAGGGTGCCCCGCAGGTTCTCGATGTAGCAGTGCTCTGGAGCCAGGCCTGGGCCCTGCAGTGAGATGTCCCTGGCTGCAGAGCCAATCACGGTCCTCCCTGAAGACAGGAGGCAACTGTCAAAGTCCGGTCCAGGCTGCAGAGGCAGGGAGGGGCTGGGAGGGCCACGGTGGGACTCGACTGCCACCTCCTACTCTGGGGAGAATCACCGCCTGCCCCATGGGGCGCCCCTGAGTCTGATGGAGACAGTGAGGGGTATAAGCCCTTCTCGGCCCCAGAAACAGGAAGGCCCAGAGGACACCGAGGATCCGCAAACTTAGTAGGAGCTTCTTCTGCAGAAGTCCCTCAGTCCCTCCAGGCTCTCCTCCCCAGGACCTTTCTCTCCTTCCCTATCCTCCCCCATCTTTTCTTCCAGCTCTCCCTCCCCACTCCTCTCCCTCCCTTCTACCACCTGCAACCCTTGCCCTCCTCACACCCCCTCTCTCCTGGCCCCTGGAGGGAGAGAGCTCCTGGACTGGTATTTGGAGAATGTCGGGAATGTAGTATCACCCGGGCAACAAGTGCAGCCAGGAGAGGAGACAGGAAGGGCAGAAGCTGCAAGGTGGAGGGGGCTGTGCCAGGGCCTAACTCGGAGGTGTGCCCCATGCCCATCTTGCCCATCTCTCCAGCTCCACCAGCACCTTCTCCCTGGCTAGATATGGCCCTGGAGCAGAGCCACACTGGTTGCCAAAAGCCATGAGCTCTCCTATTTCAGGGCTCTCTCCTGATTTCTAAGCTGATCTTTAATCCTGGTCATGGAGCCAGAATTAGTCTGGGGAGGCACAGACAAGGCAAGCAAGCTCGGGGGCAGGGGTGGGGTGGGCATTGTGACATGGCCTCCTATTTGGGGGAGGTGAACACTGCCAGCAGGTAGCAAGAGGGGCCCCCGCATGCCTGGATTTCCAAGCAGGAATGTCTGTAAGGATGGAGGGGTAGCAAGTGGGATGCACCCCAGACTCACCTTCCTCCAGTGGCAGAAGGGTAATGGCTGTGCTGAGCCGCCCGCTGCCCAGGCTCACCAGATGGGGTTTGTCCGTCTGCACTTTCAGCCCTTTGCCTGTTTCGATCAGGTCCAAGGGTCCTTTCTGCAGGTGGTGGAGGTAGGGGATGAGCATCATGAGAGAGTCCAGGCTGGCACCTTACCACCCTAGTCCCAGTCACATCAGCACTCTCTCCAGCACCTGCCCTCTCTAAAGGGCTCTGTAGGTATTGAAAGGTTTAGCACAAAATCTTGTGCAGAGCAGTATTCCGTTAAATTGTAATTAGACCTGAATCTAGGCCACTAACTCGTCCCACTGGATTTATCTCAAGTCTTGGTTTAACTACCCCTTTTGTCTATTAGGACAGAAACAAGGAGAAAGTAAGGAGATCTGGGAGGTGCTTGCTAAGAGTTGGGGGGGATTTGCTATAGAGGGGACCAATCAAGACTTATCCCTGTAGACTTGTCCATGGCAATCCACTTGGCCACGGCTTGCCCCTGTTAAACTGAATTACAAGAGAGGGCAGGGCGGAAGCAGATAAACAGCTCCAAGTTAATCTGTAAACCACTTCCTGACTTTCAAAGGGTATTTTCTGGGTGAACCAATTAACCTAATTCAGCTAAAGACTTAGCTGTGGGGACCTGGGAACGAGCATGGAGGTAGTGTGGCTCTCATTCTTGAGCCGGGACCACAGGGAGGGAGAGGAGCTGACCTGTCCCCACCAGACCTCCCTCTTGCCCCATGGCCCCGACCTTTCTCACCTGCACCAGGCCCGGGGTCTTACATCCAGGGCCCACCTGGTTCCTATTGAGAGTGTCCATGTTCCTGGGGCCCCAGAGCTCCTGTGGACACAGCAGAAAACAGGTGAGGCAGGGATGCCAGAGCAGAAAGGGGCAAGGAGTGGGTTCTGTAGCAGCGTTCTCAGGGCGGGGGCAATGGCACCATGGCTCTGGCTCGCAGCAAGCTCCTGCTGAGGAGACCTGGAGGCAGTTCAGGAGCTTGGAGGTCGATGGGGGCCGTGGAGGGGGGAAGAGGGGCAGTGCCACGTCTTCAGCCACAACACTGGTCAGTGTGGATGCTACCCCACCACACCAGCCCTGACCCCTCCCCTGAGAAGTCCTATAGGGCCCAGACCGTATGCTGATCTCTCTTGCCTCTGACAGCCAGGACCCAGGCCTTGGCAGTTGAGGACCCTCGGGCATCTGAAGCCACAAGAAGGTGGGGAAAATCTACCTTAGAGAGGAAAGCTAGCTCAACACGGCCCCTCCAGGGACACTGGTAGACAGGGGACCCCAGGCAGGTGGCAGGGCTGAGTGGGCACTCTCTTCCACAGCCTCTCCCCTTTTCTTTCCCCAGGGGTCTCAGAGGATGTTTTCTTAAAGGAGACATGAGGGGGAAATGCCACGATTCCTGCCATCTCTGTCTCAATTCCTGCATCCTCTCCTCCCCAGAAAGCATCTTAACCCCCGCCCCCTCCACAATCAGGAAAAATAAAAAATAAAAACCCCCAGTGGTGAGAATATAGGACTCTTGGGTTCTCAACCTAAGTTGGTACTGTAGGGAGCTGAGGTCCTTAGAACCAGAGGTAAAATAGACTCCAGAGCTCCAGAGCCTTCCCCTCCGTGGATCACAGTTTTGGTACCTGAGAACTGTGAGGAAGGAGCTTTGTGTACTAATATGTGCCTACGTGCCCATCCCTTGGCCAGCTCACTGAGGTGAGAAACTTCCTATTGACTGCTGAAATGTTACTGGGGAAGCTGAAGAGAGTGTGACCAAAGGGAGGGAGGGAGACCCAGGAAGGCGGGATTCCCTTCCACTTTCTCTTCCAGCCATCTTCTAAGAGACTGGGAGAGGAAGTGGGAGCAGGAGCCAGCACTCTAAGGAGTGTCTGACCCTGGCAGTGGGGCCCAAAGGCCTTAGCAATAGTGTTACTAATTTTACCCTCCCAGCTTCCACCCTTCCGGACCTGGACTGCATCGTCTCCGTCACCATTTCCACCCAAGCTGGAGGAAGAGAAGCTGGAACAGGGCCTGAGGCCCACCCCAAGTCTGCCTGGGAAGAGGGAAGGCAAAGGCCGTTAACCTACACCAAGGCTCAAGCTGGCCTGGCACCTCCCCAGGAGATCTGGCCAGGGGGAGGAATTTCCAGGGACAAAGATGGCTGTACTGCTTCTTTCAATTCAGGGAAGTCCTTCAGCTTTCTGAGGGAGGAGAGGCAAGAGAGTGGGTTAGGGATATAAGTGTATATAAAAGAGGGTAAGAAAAAACAATGAACAATGGTGAAGGAAAGGCATCACTGGGTAACAGAAAGAGCTTTAGACTGGGATGCAAGAGCCTTAAATTCTAATTTTGACTTTCTTATTTATTAGCTGAGAGACCTTGGACATGTTATTTAACTTCTCTGAGTGTCAATTCGTTCCCTATAAAACTGGAATAATGATTTATATTTAAAAAGAAGATTGTCTGGATTACTGCTTGCCTGGGGCCAGGTGTGGAATGGGTGAACCCATTAGACCTGTCAGAGGGACCATCTAATGGGCTATAAATGGGCAGATTTGGGGGGCATGATAGAAACGTTCTAAAACTTGTGATGATGGTTTGCCCAGATCTGTAAATACATTAAAAATCATTGAATGTATACTTAAGTGAATTTATGGTATGAACATCATACCTCAATAAAACTACTAGTTAGTTGTGTTTTTTTTTAAGATGAATGTCTTAGAGATTCAGAAAGTGAAAGCTGCTCAGTCCTGTTGGACTCTGCAACCCAATGGACTATACAGTCCATGGAATTCTCCAGGCAAGAATACTGGAGTGGGTGAAGTGAAGTGAAATGAGGTCACTCAGTCGTGTCCCACGACTCTTTGCGACCCCATAGACTGTAGCCTACCAGGCTTCTCCATCCACTGGATTTTCCAAGCAAGAGTACTGGAGTGGGTTGCCATTTCCTTCTCCAGGGGATCTTCCCGACCCAGTGATGGAACCCAGGTCTCCAGCATCGCATGCGGATTCCTTACCAGCTGAGCCACAAGGAAAGCCCTAGAGATTCAGGTATTATATCAAATGACACTCTGTGAAGTGCAAAGCACTGTAAATATGCCAATTACTAGTATGAGCTTCCTGAACTTAAGTCACTTCACTTTTCTGGGCTTCAGTTTCTTCATCTGTCAAGTTTGTCATCATCACTCTGTGAGGGAGCAATGAGTGTGTTCATTTATTTACACCAAGGATTTCAAGTGGCGATAAAGCCTGTAAAGGAATGAGGTTGATGGGGGGAAAAGAGTGACTGGAGGAGAGGAGAGAAGAGAATAAGGTGAAAGAACAGGAAGAGATAAGGAGAGAGGTGTAGGGAGAGACGGAGAAGATAAGAAAAGATGTAGAGACAGGGAGGCGCGAGGCCGTGGCTCCAGGTCCAAAACTCAATCCAGGTGGAGTGGAGATACACCAGACCAAGGCGTTCCAGCCCGCGGGCGGTGCTCTGACCCAAGGGCTGCACCGCGGCCCGGAGAGCCGCCACCGGGGGGCGCCCTCTCTTTCCGCCGCTCCCCGGCGGGGAGAGCCAAGCAGGCTGCGCCGGGGCGCCCCCCAGCGGCCCCAGCGGCCGACCTGCTTCCGTCCCACCGGGCTGCCCACTGCCCCGGGGCTGTAATTATACCCAGCCGACTCACCCCTCCGGCCTCCGCCGCTGTCCTGGGAAACCCCGCCCGCCCGCTGCCAAAAAAAGGCCCCTGCGGTGCGTGTCGGGCTCTCTGGGAGGAGGGCCTGGGGAAGCGCCGCCGTCAGCCCCGGCTCTCGGTAGAGGTCTCCCACTGCGAGCTGAGACGTCCAAGCGCCTCCTCGGGCGCAAGGTGGCAGAGGCCTGGGTGTCTAGAGAGTCCCGGGTGTCTAGAGAGTCCCTTGTAGACGAGGCAGGGGCTCCGGCAGGTGACCCCGCGCCGGGCCCTGCGGCCTCCCGGCCCAGCGCGAACGCCCGGGCATCCAGGCCACCGGGGATCCCCTGCCCTACCTGGACCCCAGCTCTCTGACCGCGTGGGGCTCCCAGAGTCACCGCTTCAGAGGACTCGGTCGGTCCCTTAACGAGGGGCGCGGGAGGCCCTGGCGAGCGACTGGAAAGGTCCAGAACCAACAGGGATTGGAGGAAGTCCAGCCTCCAAATCGGGCCCCAGAAGAAAGGCCGGAGGCCGGCCCAGGAGCGAGAACGGTCCCCTGCAGCCCGGGCGTTGCACGGCCCAAGAGCGAAACCGAGTTGGGATCGTTTCGGCGCGCGTCTGCCTTAGAGCAAGGGCCGCTGGCAGAGGAAGGGGCTGGGAAGGGAAGGAAACTGAGGCCGGGAGCCCAGCGGGCGCGGAGCTGGAGCCGGGCAGGGGCCGGACGTAGGGGAAAGGACGCAGAGAACTTGACAGTCGCTCAGTCGTGTCCGATTCTGCGATCCCATAGACTGTAGCCCGTCAGGCTCCTCTGTCTACAGGACTTTCTAGGCAAGAATACTGGAGTGGGTTTCCATTTCTTCCTCCAGGGGATCTTCCCGACCCCGGATCGAACCCGCGTCTCTTACATCTCTTGCATTGGCAGGCAGGTTCTTTACCACTAGCGCCACCTGGGAAGCCCTCAGAGAACTTTAGGAGATGGAAAATCGGGGGTCTGCGGAGGGGTGGGACGGGAGGGAAGATTAAGGGTTTGGAGAGGAAAAATAAAAGAGGGAGACTGAAGAGTGAGGGAAAAGGAGGGCTGCGGAGAGAAGACTGAGGGCAGAGGGTGGGGAGGAGGGGAAGAAGGTGGGAAGCAGGATGGAGTCCAGGGGACGCAGGGGAGGCGGAGCGGGGGAGGAGAGACAGGGACTGGGAAGGAGAACGATTGGGGGACGAAGGAGATGGGGGAGACTGGGGACAGACGAGTGCTCAAGGTAAGGGGGTGACGGTCCGGGGGAGCAGTCGAAGGTACTCAGGGCCTTGGAGGAGGAGACCGGCGTGGGGACGGGAGGTGAGGCTCTGGAATGAAAGGGGTCCGGAGGGCTGGCCTGGGGACCTAGCTCTGGACAGAGACGGTAGGCGGGCAGCCGGGGCTGGAGCAAGCGGTGGGACAAGGCGCGAGTGTAGTTTGGGGCTGTGATTTTATCTGTGTGCGGAGTGGAGGTGGGGTGCCTCCTCACGGAGGGCTCCCTGCTGCCCCTCGCCGCTCTCCCCAGGGCCGCCAGGTGGGACAAGGCCTCAGTGTTGGGCCGCCCCGCCCGCCGCTGACGCCGGACAAGCGGCCTTTCTTTGGCCGGGCCGGGAGAAGGGGCCGCTTGTTTGCGCGGTCCGGGAAAGGCGCGGCCCCCAGACACCGCCGGCTCCCCGCGGGCGGCTGCGGGAGGGGGTCGCGCGCGTAGCATTCGTGTGTGCGGACTGAGCGTGTGATGGGCGTGAGCGGCAGGTGGGTGTGTGAATCGCGGGCTGCGTGGGCGCAGGGGCCGCAGGTGTGGATGTGGGCTTCCTGCGAGGGCGGCGGGTGCTTGGCGTGCGTGCGGAGTGGGTAGAGGTCTAGGTGTGTGTTGGGCCCCACACGTGTCACGGCGGAGAGACGGGCGTGTCCGCGTGGCGTGCGCGGTGGGAAGGGTGCGTGGGTAATGCCGGGTGGGGCGCCGAGTGTGTCTGCGCGTGGGATGCCTGACGTGGTGGGGGAGGTTGTGTTTGTGTGTAACCGGCCCTATGAGTCAGTCCCCGGAGCCTCCGGGACGGCTGAGCTAACGGGCCCAGAATGCAGCTCCGCCCCGGCGCCCTGGGTCCCCCGCCGGCCCAGTCTCCGCTCGCGCGCGCCTCGGCGGAAGCGTCCGTGGAAGCCTCGGCAACCCCGCGGCCCCTCCCAGTCCCTCACCGCCCCCGCCCGCGCGCTTCCCCTTCCCCGAGGAGCCCGGATGACCTGGCTCAGCCGGGGTACGGGGGAACTCCGCAAGGGATTCGAATCTGGACTATGCGGGCGTGGCAAGGGCCAGAGACTCACGGCTCCCACGGTCCCCCCTCCAGCCTCCGGGACCCCTAAAGACGCGGGGCCCTGGCAGGGCCCAAGAGGCCCCAGATGTGCCACCCATCCCCTGAACACACCCAGCGGTCCCTTCCGGACAGCACTGCCTCCGAGCCCGACTCCGCATCCCTTTCCTGTCCCATCAAGGCGGCTCAGCCCGGGACGGGAGATGAGATGCCCCCAGGGGACCTCGCTGTCCTGGCGCAGGGCTCTCAGTCCTTCTGTCGGCGGGAGAAGGGAGGTGTGGGGAGCAGGCGGACGAGACCCCACGAGTGTGGCCCAGTCGCCCGCAGGAAAGTCCTGGGACAAGGATCCGCGTTCCCCCCGGGGCGGCGGGCGGCGGTGGGGGGGTGGGGGGCGGAGCGCAAGCGCTCCCTCTGGCGGCGGCGCCGGCAGCGGCTCGGGAGGGCAGGAGCAAGCCGCTCCCGGGAGAGCAGCGGAGCCCGCTCAGCACAAAGACCCCGTGTCCCTACACACTCACCTGCGGCGCCCCTCTTCCCCGACCGGCTTCTTCCTGGATCTTCCAGCCCAGAGCTGGTCTGAGGGCTCTCGCCAGGTCCCCGGGACTTCCTCTTATCCCGTCCCAGCCGCGCAGCGAGCGGGACCCGCAGGCGTAGCGGGAGGGAGCGCCTTCACCTCGAGGGGAGAGGGGCACACCGGGTCTTTCGCCCAGCTCGGCAGCCGCGGCCCCAGGCTTCGAAGGACACTCTTGCTTTTCCCTGGAAGCCCGCTGAGTAGGAGGAGAGCAAGTGGGTCCCGCCTTCCTACCCACCCCCCGCCCCGCTAGTCCCCGCCCCCGTCCCCCCGTCCCGTCCGCCTGGCCAGCCAGAGGAGACGCCCTTGTGGGACTGGAGCCCAAGGTCCCCCCACCCAGCCTTTCCCATAGCAGCACCTCCCCCCACGCCTGCACAGCGCGCGCTTTGTTCATCTCTGCAGCTGGGCTCTCCACCACCACCACCGAGTGCGCACCCCTGGCCCCACTCGCTCTCCCCTCCGGACTCTCCTGGACCACCCTCCACCCCTAGGCCTTAAGGCTCTTCTGAGGGTGTTTTCCCTTTTTTCTCTAGTCCGCCCCCTACTCTTTTTTTTTCACTTTAGACGCCTGAATCCTCCATCAGCTCCTAGTGAACTTCATGGTCGCAGCCGTACAACATATTCTTAACATCTCCGAATATCTGCTGAAGGTATCCAGGTCTATCTACCCTCTGTCGCCCCTTCTCCTCATCCTACTCCAAGCCCCTCCGCCAGGATGAGCTGTAAATGGAGTTAATAACCGTCCAGATAGGGGCGTTTCTAAAGATACGTATAAAAAAGTCATGGTAAAATGCCACGCAAACTGTAGAGCATAGGAAAACCGAATGGAATTATCATCTTGCCCCCGTGTCACTCCACCTCCACCACAACGCCCGGGATTACAGTTGGGAGGCAAACTGGTGCTCAAACTGGTTGAGCACAGCATCCTGTAGCAGTTTGGGTCTCCGTAGGAGTAAGGGTTTAATAAGGAAGAAGTGGGTGGGGAGGACCTGAAAATCTTAGAGAAGCCTGGCAACTGACCCTGGGAGAAAGTCATTCTCCTTTTCAACCACCACCCGAAATCCAAGCTGACAGCCGATCCTTACCTTGTAAAGCCAGCTCTTGCCCCAGGAGGCTGATGGAGGAGGACCTAGGGATATGAACTCAGCTAGACTGGACCTTTTAAACCTGCACTGGAGGGACCCCTGAGACTCTTCCTTCCTGAAGGATACGAAGCAGAAAGCCCCCAAGGCTGTGACATTCCAGTGAGCAGAGGACAGCAGAAAATAATTTGTCCTCTTTGGGTGGACAAATCTTGTTCTGACTCAGTGCTTTTACTGTGCACCCTCCCTGTTTAACCCAGGAACAGCAGGAGGCTGAACTGCAGGAACCTTTGGTCACTCATTGACAGGGCCAGCACTAGCAGGGGACCCTCCCCACGGCCAGCTGGAGGCTGGAACCAACGGGACTAGAAGCAGGAAGGGGTGGTTGGCTCTTTGCAGCTACCTGCTATAGCTAACAGAGGTCAAACTATCAGGCTTCAGCATGTGCCATGGGTATCAGGAAGCCCCAGGATCTTTCCGGGGGTGGGGGAGCAGTGTTGGAGAGTGGAAGGCTCTTATTCTTTCTTCATACCGTTTGAGGATCATAAAAGCATTTTAACTCTGACCATCTTTCATGAAGCAGATCACAACAGTAATTTTCAGGCTATTCTGTTAAATAAAAAGAAAAGGAAACCAACCCCAAACTTGTTGTATCTTATGTGCCAAGACCCAGCATTTGAGGCTCAGATTGGGGTGCCTCACAGACTTTTCACTTAACTGTGCTTCATAAATCCAACTCTTCCTTACTGTCTTGGTCAGGAGGAATTTGGGGGAATAATCAAGCCTGCCACGGAGGCAGCTGATGCTAAAGCAGGGGGTGAAATATCACCCAACTGCTGTCCCCCCAGCCCAGCAGTCCGCTGAGCCCATGACAAACACTCTGTGCAGTGTGTCCTTGCTCCCTCTGTGTTGGGGCCCTGGGTTCCCACAGTTAGAGCACTCAGGGGACTTCAGACCTACCATCACCCCCGCCACCCCCACCCCGCTGCACATCTGGAGCCCATCAAAAAGACTCAGTGCTCTCGCAGAGTTACGCAAGAGGTCGAGCAGCTGGAAGCTCAGAAAGGGGGAGGAAGAGAGAAGAAAGCAGAAAACAGCTTTCCAACCATGCTTCAGACTTTCCGAGGTGGAAGCAGGGGGAGAGGGCAAAGGCTGGGTGTGGAAGGAAGAGTGGATTTTTGAAGGCCCTCTGCACTTGGTTATGAATGTCAGGAGTGGATTTCCACACCCAGCCTGTCCTAGCCACAGCACATTTCCCAGCTGTCCCTCCTCTCAAATTGTACTCCCTCCAGCCTCAGAAAGAGGTGATTAGTGCTCATTACAGCAAGCAGTCCCTGTGGATACACACCCTAACCCAGGAAGCTATCCCTTTTGGCGTCTCTGGATCCTGAACTCAGGCATCATTAGTGTAGGTGTGGCACCAATGATGCCAAGTAACTAACTCCTCACTGCATCCAACCTGGGGAGAAACTTCAAATCTTTCTTCAGTCGCTGAAAAGAGCAGAAGCTCTCTTCTCAGCCTGTTTTTGAAATTATGCAATCCACATTTCTATTCACAGTTAAGATACTTCCAAGCTGAGTGGAAATTTTGCGTAGGATGGAAGACTAGTCTACCTTCTGTGGCTCTGGACCTTCCTATGAGCAGAAATGAACAAGGATTCATTCCCGCAAAAAATGGGAAACAAGACCTATTTCCATTTCTCTCAGGGCTTTGAATTTGTAACACTTCTTTCCCAAACAGCACATCAACCTGATCACAGAATTACACCTATGGGAACTTCCCATAACCCCTGCCCTATGAACAGCAAGGCAAAAAACTTTCCTTTCTGGCCTGTGGGGGTAGGGGATAGGGGAGTGGCCTAAGTAAGCTTCTAAAAACTGCCTGGTTGCTTTACCTCTTGTGTTTAGAGGGGACAACAACTCAGTTTGGAAAAGTAGTCTAAACTTCCTAAAGACTTGTCTCCTCATCAATCACTAACTCCCTAGGGTGAGAGGTGAAACTGACTCTTGTAGAGATGTTGTCTGCTCTTGGGTTAGGAGCAGTACACAGCAGCCAACCTACTTGCGGATTTTCCAGGAGTTTCAGAGCAGCTCTACAGCTTCAGGTATATTTACCAAACAGGGCAAAAAGGTGGAATGCCGAGAAAGGATGGTTGCAATGAGTTGTGCATAATACAGGGGAGTCAATTCTGCATTTTTGCTTCCTTAATTCCTTTAAAACCTACCAGACCAAAGCCCTCACCCTTAAGAGACCCACACTGAGTATCCCTGGTTGCAGTTGATGTGTGTCTGCTTTAGCAAGAAAGCTACACTTTTAAGGAGGTACAGCTTTTGCTTCCAGCTCAGTTTCAACCTTCTTGAGGATGGGGACTTTCTATTTTCCTCTCTTCCTCCAATGAGCCCTGCAGATATAAACTTTTTTTTTTTGATCTTAGCTCACCAACCAGGGATTGAACCTGCAGCCCCTGCAGCGGAAGGGCAGTCTTAACTACCCGGATGCCAAAAAAGTCCCATGTAACTTTTTAAAAAGCTATTCTGTATCGACTCTGGAAATCTCTGAGAGGCTACCTAGCGTGTATGATGTTAACTGAGGGCAATGTTTCCCGCAGCAGTGCATGGGCTGATTGATCTGGGGTTTGATACTGAGTAGACCAATGACAGACCATTTCTTAAAAGGAACTCACTTCCCTCCCTACCTCCTCTATGTGGAATTAATTAACCCAGAGCAGGAACCACAAACCTCCTACATCAAACAGAATGCTCAGTCAGATCTAATTATTTTGTTAGTCTCCCTCACAAGCAGCCAACAAAAAGTCCACTTGACACCATGGAGGTATCAGCTGCCAGAGGGTGTGGTATGGGTTTGGTGTGCTTCATTTCACTGGACTAACGTTACAGCCTCAGGGAGCCAAGCTACACTTTAGCAACATTAGACAAGATACTTGCTAGTTCTAAGGAAAAAATATTCAAAATCTTTCCTCTCACCATTAAAATAAAAACTTATTCATTCCAGAAACTTATTATTCATCAGAGATTTGCCTTCCAATTTGGTGACATTCAATAGTTTTTAAATTTAAATAGAGTAAGGAAGCAGCCTGTTCTGAGGCATTTTCCAAGGCATTCATCACTCATCACTTACTTCTTACCACTGTTTGTCTAATGGAGAAGAGGATGCACCAAAATATCACCACCTATGGTTACTCCTTCAAGATGAAGCTTCATTTCTCTGATTCTACAACTGCCCCTGACAAAATGAGGATCAAAAGCCCATAGTGCCATCAAATTCAAAAGCTACACTGTCAGGAGTACATGTGTATGTGTTCTCAAATGTAGAAAAGTACACAAGGAGGCACAATACTTGTTACAGGGAGAAAAGGTAATGAATACTCTTAGAGATTATTTCCTCTTAAAAGAAACATATCATTAATTTTTAATCTTAGATCCCATTACATCATTCTGAATCAGCAAGAATACACCAAAGTATGAGGGTCAACAGTCTAAAAAACATTCATTTTATAATACTTTATTTGATTAAAGAATCTGCCTTCTTTGTGTACACTGGAATGTTATATTCCCTATGTATTTTACAGGGTTACAAAATGTCTCTCATTTTAAATATTACCCCAAAAGTAATTTCAGAAAAAAAAGTTTTTGTGAAACTAAATCTCACTTTTAAAAAATCATATGGACAAGCAACTCTCCAACAAACCTGAATTAATAAGATTCCTTGTCTACGTAACTACATGACAGATTTCTTGTCCCAGTCCCCTTCCTCAAAAAACCTTATGTGGAAACCAAACTAGAGATAAGGATTCTTCCCTGATGCGATTAAGGGGAAGGGAAAGGCCAGCAATTTCTTTGGCAAACAATTCCATCCATGGCCATCTGTGTGTGCCTGCTTTGCTTGCAGTACAGTACACTCTTTGCAGGGAAGGCCAAATGTTGTTCAGAGTGGGAGTGGTACTCTCCAACCAGCTGAAAGTGCAGGAGGTCGTCTACTGTCATCTGTCTCTTCCTCCGCCTGTGGCTGCAGCCTGGCAACAACTCTACCAATCCCCAGGGCAACAATGGGTTAAAAGCTAGGCTGGCTGATGCAGTCTTCTCCACTGAAGAAATAATGGATGAGGGGGGCGCTGAGAAACAACCACTACACGATGATCCTCATCAGAAAAGACGTACGGGAGAAAAAGGAAGGGTTTCAGAGATGGGAAGGACAGGCTGCTGAAAAAAATGTTGAGGAGGCTAGAAAGGAGTATTATCAGCAATTCCTATATAGCAATATAATCAGCTGCATCTTGAAAAGCTAAAGACCCGGTGGTGAGACTGGAGTCTCCCTGACAGTTTAGGGCCCACGGGATTGGCACAAAGACTCCCTGAGGGTTCAGCCTCCAAAATCATAACCTTATTTCAGACGGAAAGGAAAAAGCTGATGACATTTAGAGAACATTCAGGAAGAGGAAGGTGGTGAATCTCAGGAATGTGAATGGATTACAAAGACCATGAGCGATCATGTATTAGCTGAAGCACCCAAAATGTGGAGGATCGAAGGCTGGGTGGCACCAGCAGCAAACATGATCACCTGCGGTGTGAAATCCACAACTGGACAGGACCATTCTCCTCCCGGACACCTTGAAGTTGGGGGGCTATGCCATCTGAAAGCTGTTTCTCAGCTGTCTTTATTATCGACACAATAGGATTCATAGTAGTGTTCTAAAGCAGAGTGACAAGCCTGAAAGGAAAACAGCTTGGCAAAGGAATGGAGGGATGAATAGATATAGGAAAACAACATAAGACAACCTTATCTTTTAATGTGTAGACCTCATACCTCTCAAGCAGTTCACTTGTATAGTCCAAAAACCGAGGTACGGGAGTGCCAAATACAATGCCTATATGCAGATGATCCCAGGGCTTGATTGGATATACAAAAGAAAAAAACTGAAGGTAAAGAAGTGTGAAAGATTAAAATCTTCCGCAGAGAATACTTTTTAAAAACAAAGTATGAAATATAATATATTTAAGGATTCAAATAAAAGAACAACTTAGGCAAAGGGAGAGAATGTTTAACTGGGGGCATTCTCTGGAGAGCTTGCTTTCCTGCTGGCCAGTAAATCTGCCAAAGAAATCAGCAGCCTTTCCCTTTATGGTGTGTCATTGCTTTGCCAAAGAACGTCTCTGTGACACTGAAACACTGAGGGTGAGTTGAGGGTCCTTGCGCTCAGAGAATCGTGCACTGTGTTTGAAAAAAAAAAAGGGTCTCCAATGGCTTGTGGGTTTGGAAAAAACTCTTCAGCCACTGTTGGCTTCTTCTTTATTTGAAAATTTTCCTTTTCGGTTCCTTCTTCTTGGTATTACAGAATTTCATACTTATCCACTAGGAAAGTGGTCTCTGTGGAAAACCTTACAGGGCTGTTTCCATCTACCTGGGTCACTTTGGTAACCTAGGAAAACAAACAAGGAGTAAGGTAAAGCAGAAGAACAGCGGGTCTTCAGGGTGCTGGCTAAATTCTCAGTACAGAACAGATTAAATTCACTAAAGCAACATTAAAAGTTTAACTCAGAAATACTAAAAAAGTTCAATTCACAACTGTAGCTCACAGCATCACTCTTCCCCATCAACATAATTAATCTGTTCTTTGACAGAAAAGATAACTCTCGGGATAACAAGTAGAATGGTATTAAGTAAAAGGTCCAGAGCAAGCGGCCACTGTCCAGGCCCTGCCCTATAAAACCCATTAGGTCACAGACATTCTATAAGGATGACCAATTAACATTCTGACCCAAAAGGCAATATTCAACAGTACTTGTTAAAAGTGCTCTCAAAGTCTCTCTAAGCTACTCTATCATACTTATTTTCTAGATATGGCTGGGTTGTTCCAATGAGATTTCTTTTTATTAATAATAATAAACATCCAGTTTAATGAATTACCTGTAACAATGGTGCCTGTAATGGCACCAACACAAAACTTGAAGCACTGACTCACATTTTCTAATGAAGTTCTGATGGAGCAATTTACACTGTCCTGTTCTTCAAATGGTCCCTAACAGGAAAATGTCTCAGGTTCAGCAATGTGCTCCAATACTGATGGGGTTGAGCCAATAACTGAGTGGGGGCAGGGGAGAGAGAAAACTGACAGAGGAAATTATAACTTCCTAAGCACTTAGAGGAGAGACAGAGACCATCTGGAAAGGTAAGAGTGCAAATCAACAAGTCAGAGGGGAAGATGACAATATAAACTCAGTGCTTGTAATGCAATTTCAAAAACTAGAAAAACAAGGAGTTAAAAATAATGACCTAAACAGTTTACAGGGAATTCCCTGGCAGTCCTGTGGTTAGGATTTGGCACTTTCACTGCCATGGGCCTGGGTTCAATCCCTGGTTGAGAAACTAAGATCATGTAAGCCATGTGGTACAGCCTAAACAAATAAATAAGGAACAGTTCACAGATTTCCACTGTTTTGTTCACCTAAAGGACAGAGTTTACAGCAGAAATGGCTTATAATGATCCATATTAATGATGGGAAGCAGTCTTTGGGTTCAAATCAAGTGACAATACTACAAAAGGGATTATAAGTCATGTGCTGAATGCTTTGGTAAATGGATTCTAAGATACATGAGATTATTGAAAACACAGGCAACTAAGAGATATGACTCCTGCACAACCCATAATACTTTTATACACAGTCACATTCAATTTCTTTATCTGATCTAGAGAAAAAAACCTGAAATAAAGCAGGTGAAGAATTTGACCAAGACTGTGGCTCAGCATTAAAGAATCTGCCTGTAATGCAGGAGACTAGGGTTTGATCCCTGGGTCGGGAAGATCCCGTGGAGGAGGGCAAGGCAACCCACTCCAGTATTCTTGCCTGGAGAATCCCATGGACAGAGGAGCCTGGCTGGCTACAGTCCAAAGGGCTGCAAAGAGTCGAACATGACTGGAGCAACTGAGCACGCACGCAATACAATGAGACAGCAATGGAATCCATGGGGGACATCATTTTTTCTGATTTTCTGCTCTGTCTATGAAGTCATATTGCCTATTAAACATCTGTTCTACCACCTTCCCCGTGTAAGATTTCTATTAAAAGGGAATACCTGTATGTTACAGTAATTTTTTTTGGAGATGAAGGAGACTTGAACAGGGAAGAAGTCATTGGGCTGCCCAGCAATGCTGAACTCAAGGCTGCCACTCTTATTTTTGGCATCAATCACCGGCAGGCACCACTCCAAGGTATTTCGTCGACTGTCATGTCGATACTCGCCATCAATCTCACCAATCACTGGAGCGCCAACACCAGATCTGCCACAAGAAATACCCATGTCAAGTTAGTTGTCCAGAGTTAGAAAAACTCTGCCAAGGAAAACCAGCCCCAAATATGATTATGCTTCTCAAATTCTTCCTGCTTTTATACAGTCCTAGAAAAAATTAGACTCCCTAATAACCTCAAGGACCCTTACACTGGCTAAGGGTTTCACTCATCCCTTCTGTAGGTCCAGATATATACAACCATAAGTAATTAGCACACAGTCATGAGGTGTTCCAACTTATGGACTAGATCTGGAGCTGGCAGGGGACTGAGACTGACAAATGTGTGAAGTGGGATATATTTCAAAAAATCCTGCACTGATGCTTTGCTGCACTGTCAAGAAGCAATTTTAATATAGTGTTGTTCTCTTTATAGATGCCAATGGGGGGAAAAACACGTTGATAATAACAGTGGGGGAGAACTTAAAATGCCTATGGTTATTCAGAATGGAAATGAATTTGGACCTCTGAGAATGTTTTCAAAAGATTTCAGAATGTTTCAAAACTTACTGTAGTTGATGCCAGTGGGTTTATTTGATTTACAATCCAGGAAATCAACTTTTATTTGGCAAGTGAAAGAACAGTTGCCCCTGGGCAAACGTGAGCATGATGGGAAAGAGAGATACACAGTTGTCCTAAATCTGCAGGAGAACCAGGGCTAGTTAGGATGTATTTCACACCCGCACACATGGCTGACAGGCAGTGTCACCTACTCCTACACATTCTAAATTTATCACCTTTTAATTCACCAGTGACATCCAATGTTTGCATTAGGGCTTGGTAAATAAGGGAGACCAGAAAAACTTTGATAAAGGGTGAGATAACACAATTAACTCTTTTATGGTCCCCGTTGTATATATGTTTCTTCCCTTTCCCCTTGTTCCCATTCTGGTTCTGAGCTCTAATTTGATCAGTTCTAGACAAAAGGGTAAAGTGCTGTCCAAGGGTCTCTTCTGGAGACTGTTGCAAAATTGAACTAAGACACAGGAAACCACCATAACCACAATTATAGGGTAGATGGAGAGGCCTAAAACTTGTGGCATCCTAAAAATAGTCTAGCAAAATAAATCTTGACAAAATAAAACCCACACCTGTCACCAACGCCCAAGTCTCAGGATGGTTCAAGGCAGACATCTATTGCTCTGAAGTAACAACCAAGCTGTGAAGAATTAAGATGATTAGCCCATTAAAGGGGACACTGGTAATAAATCATGTTTTAAAAAATGGAAATAAGAATGACGAAAACCAGACCTGGCCATGTCAGGACCTGAATCAAACTATAAATTAATTTTAATTCAAATTAATTTAAAATTAATTTGAATAAACCTGCATATTAAATTAGAACTATTTTCTCTGTAATAATAACTGAGCAATTTAATAGTAAAAACACACTAAGAATATACTTACTAGGTATTCATTATTAAGCCCTGTATTTAATCATGGGGATGCTGAGAGGCAAAGGAGAGGAGCAGGGATTCAATGGTGAAATAATAATAGTTCAGTCACTAGAAATGCTAGTGAGGAGATAAAGTTTTCTAGGTGATCCTAGAAAGTATGCCATTTAAGCATACATCAAAACTTACTGGAACTAAACTTCTGGGGGTGATGGATTTTTGTTATTTTAATTGTGATCATGGTTTCACAGGTGCATATAGGTCAAAACTTATCCAACTGAACAATTTAAACATATGTAGTTTATTGCATGTCAACCATACCTCAATGAAGTTGTCAGAAAATTTCCTGAAACTAATGCAAATATCTTGTTTCACCAAGAATAGTACCCTGAAATCACTCTCATCTTTAGCTGGTAACTTAGCAAAGAAGGTGAAAAAAGAATTCAGTCTGACAGACTCAATTTCTTATTTAAGAGTTGCAAAACGAAACAGAGAACTGGCTCCTCCTTCTGGAAACCTTCATTACTACAGGAACAAACTGAAGACCAACATCTGAAAACACAGCTTTAGAACTACAACCAGCTTTGTATGTTTGGCTTTAAAGTCAGTAATATGCACTCCTTCAAAAGTATACAGTTGGATACATTTTGACATTACATTGTAATGCAAGCACATTACAATCAAGTCACAGAATATCTCCATCATCTCCAAAGCTTCCTTGTGCTCCTCTGCAGTCAAATGCCTGATTTCTGTCCCAAGAGTATTACCTTTTCAGAATGCCTTATACATGGAATCATACAGTTAGTATGCAGTCTTTTGTACCAGGCTTCTTTCACAACTGGCCTTTGTATCTTATATATCTTAGCATGGACAGTCAGCTAAGTGTTGCCTCCAAAACTGAGTTCTAAAAGACTAGTTCCATAAGCTCACTATAGAAAAAGTGATTATATGGGGAACTTACGGGAGTGGAATGGTGATAATCACATCATTCAGTTCTAAATTATCTTCTTGTAGCTCATATTCTATGTTGACATCACAACCATTTCCACTTTCTGAGGGCCAGCAATTAACTGAAGACAAAAGCAAAGCAAGTATACTAGAACATTAGGAAAAGAATGAAGCAAAGTTAAGGCTGCAAATCAAAACCGATACCAGCAAGCCTTAAAACATTCTAATGTAAACTATTAGAAACAATGGTTTCAAAATTAAAGATATTAAAAATTAAATCTAATCACTAAAATACAGTCCATTTTAAAAGGTCATTTTGTCAAAAAGAATTATGGCAATAAGGATAAAAGTGCACAAGTAGAGCTATTTCTAATTTTCAGTGCAGACTAGCTTAGTAGGACTGGCCAGAGGCACTTACTTGTCAGTGGAATAAAAGATTCCTCTGTGGTCTGTAGTCTCCACTTTAGCACCCCTACATCACTGTTGACTGGAAATGACTTCTCTGGATTCTTCAAACCAATTAGAGATTCTGCAGTGAAAAGTTTTTTATCCACATTGGGATGGGTCTGAAATGAGAAAGGAAAGAAAATTTCTGAGGTTCAGACATGACAAGACAGGAAATAAATTCCTTTTGGTCTTACATGGCCCATAATCTAAACATCTAAAATAGGGTGCGTAAAAAAATTCCAATTATTTTTTATTTTGAAGAAAGATTTCCCTTCTTCAAAGACTGTGTTTTAAAAAATGTTGACTGCACTGGGTCTTCATTGTGGTGAGCAGGCTTAGCAACCCCACAGCATATGGGATCTTAGTACCCCCACCAGGGATTGAACCCACATCCCCTGCATTGGAAGGTGGAATCTTAACTACTGAACCACCAGGGAGGTCCCTGAAAGACTTTTAAAGGTTTAAGACATTTTAAAAATAGCAATAAAGTAATTTTTACTCTAAACCATTTTGTTTGTAAGTAACAAGTTAGTAATTTTGTAACTGAAAAAGTTAAAAGACCATCAGCCAAGTCCTTTACAAAAATACTTTAGGGGGAGCAGTCTCATGGTGAGGCCAAGCTTGCCAAATAGAAGAGAAGGGTCAAAGTTTGATCCGCCATCTTTGTCACACAGTAGTCCTCATCTTACACTAACGAAGGAGAGGGAAAAGCTCTGTGCAAAGTTTACTTGCAATTTTGTGTAGAGAGCTAAAGTTGTTCAAACTCAGGCCAAATAAGATGGACCAATCTTTTTTAAAGAAGTCATATTAGGGGAAAAAAGGAAAAAGAAGAAACTTTTGCATTGATGACTACATACAGTTTATGAGCCAGCAATGCTACTGTCAAATAATATAAGCACTACTTCCAAAAGACAACTGTGTGTTGGTTATGCTTTTCAACTGTGGTGTTGGAAAAGACTCTTGAGAGTCCCTTGAACTGCAAGGAGATCCAACCAGTCATTCCTAAAGGAAATCAGTCCTGAATATTCATTGGAAGGACTGATGCTGAAACTCTAATACTTTGGCCACCTGATGCGAAGAAGTGACTCATTTGAAAAGACCCTGATGCTGGGAAAGACTGAAGGCAGGAGGAGAAGGGGATGACAGAGGGTGAGTTGGCTGGATGGCATCACTGACTTGATGGACATGAGTTTGGGCAAGTTCAGGGAGTTGGTGATGAACAGGGAAGCCTGGCATGCTGCAGTCCATGGAGTCCCAAAGAATCAAACATGACTGAGCTGAACTGAATTCAACTATGAGGCAGGGAAAAAAGTAGACAAAATCATCTTCTCTGAAAAGGCCTGGTTCTTGTGACAAGAGATGTAAGATCAACTATCTAAATAAAATATAACAATCTTCCTTGGTGGTCCAGTGGTTAAGACTCCCCACTTCTAATGAAGAGGAGGTGGGTTTGATACCTGGTCAGGGAACTAAGATCCCATACTCCACACAGCACAACCAAAAATTTTTAAAAATAAAATAAGACAGGACTTCCTGTGGCTCAATGGTAAAGAATCCACCTGCCAATGCAGGTGACCAATCCCTGATTCAGGAAGATCCCACATGCCATGAAGCAACTAAGCCTGTGAGCTACAACTATTGAGCCTGTGCACCAAAACTATTGAGCCTATTTCCTAGAGCCTGGAAGCTTCAACCACTGAAGCCCGTGGACCTAGAGCCTGTACTCTGAAACAAAAGAAGCCACTGCAATGAGAAGCCTGGACACCATAGCTAGAGAGTAGCCCATGCAGCAACAGAGACTCACCCAAACCATCAATAAATGAAATTTTCGAAAATAAGTAAATAAAATGTACCAAGAACAACCGTTATAAAGGTTTCTTAGAAAGAAGCCACATAGGTGGAACATACTTATTTTTAAGAATTCTATGTACGTTTCGAATATACCATTAGATACTGCCCTTCAGCTAACAAAACAAGCACTGGCAGTTTATAGAGTAGCAGTTAATAAAATACCTGCCCATTAAATTTTAAAACTTGTTGTTTCTTTAACTATACTTCAAGCAAAATCTTAAATGAATTTACTTTTGCATAATAGTAACAGATAAGCATCTCTTTGTACCTCTGCATGAAGTCATTTATTAGATTTCAAAATGACCTTTCACTCAATTTCAATATTAAAAGGTCATACTAATACAGCTGCTGTCAATCACTCACAACGGGCTTGGGAAGGCATTTATCGACTCAAGGCATCCACTGTAGATAACAGATTAACTTTTTTCCTATGCATTTAGAATGGTACTGCTGCTGCTGCTGCTAAGTGGCTTCAGTTGTGTCCGACTCTGTGTGACCCCATAGACGGCAGCCCACCAGGCTCCTCTGTCCCTGGGATTAGTTACATAAAATAAATAATCATCTGTGTTCTATGGTTCATACAGGAACTCCAGCTGCACAAGACTGTGCTAAGTAGACAACAGCCTTGATAATCCCTTATTAAAAGCCTCTATGCACCTGTAGCTGTACTCCTTTCTTGTCTTCATTTTCCACATGAAGACGAATTCGGCCAAATTTGTCATCTGAGATCCTAAGCATGATCATGCCGTGCAGCTCCATGTTCTGTAACCCTCCATCTCGGCCACAGGTTAATGTGATCTTCTCCTCAATCTTCATGTGCACACTGTAGAGAAAGAAAAATAAATCTGTTCAGAAAGGTAAAAACCAGAATTCCCTTTCTCTGGGGATGTTGATTAGCCATCAGCAACTTATTTTAAGGTGTTGCAGCCATATGTATCAAAATTTATAGCATTAAACAAACTATTACATTTTGTTAAAAATTTATTTTTTATTGCTTTGGGTCTTCCTTGCTGTATGCCAAACTATTACATTTAGAATGGACAAAAAGCAAGGTCCTGCTGTATAGCACAGGGAACTATATCCAATCTCCCAGGATAAACCATAATGGAAAAGATTTCCTGTATCTATATATGCATAACTGAGTCACTCTGCTGTACAACAGAAAAGAATACAACACTGTAAATCAACTACATTTCAACTTTTCAAACAAGGGAAAGAATACTTTATCACTATAGAAAATAAAATAAAGCATTATATCCTTTGGTTTAGCAATTCTTCATCGTACAGGTAAGTCTGCACCTGTGTAAAACAATGTATGTTATTCACTGAAAAACTGTTTGCAATAGCAAAAGTTTAGAAATAAATGTCCATCACCAGGAGGACGACTTAAATACATAAAAGTATGTCGACAAAATGAATACTGGGCAATTACAAGAAAAAGAGGAACAACTGACCAAGTTTTTTATTTGAAAATAATGTCAAAAATTTAAAAATCAGGGACTTTTCTGGTGGTCCAGGGGTTAAGACGCTGCACTTTCACTATAGAGTGGGTGGGTTCAATCCCTGGTCAGGGAACTAAGTTTTCACACGTTGCATGGTGTGGCCAAAAAAGAAAAAAAAAGATTAAAATGGTAACAGGAATATATGCATACCCCTTTTTATCTGTTGCTAATATTTTATCCCATTTGTTTGATCATTCACATACTCTATGTAACTATATTTTACTTTTTCTCCTGAACCATTTACACGCAGATCATATACATCATGGCCCCTTATCCCTAAACATTTTTCAGAATATACTTTGTGAGAATATGATATTCTCTCACATAACCAAAGCTCTGTTATTAACTTCATAAATTTATCAGTTCAGTTCAGTTGCTCAGTCATGTCCAACTCTTTGCAACTCCATGGACTGCAGCATGCCAGGCTTCCCTGTCCAACACCAACTCCTGGAGCTTGCTCAAACTCATTTCCATTGAGTTGGTGATGCCATCCAACCATCTCATCCTCTGTTGTCCACTTCTCCTCCTGCCTTCAATCTTTCCCAGCATCAGGGTCTTTTCAAATGAGTTACTTTTTCGCATCAGGTGGCCTAAGTATTGGAGTTTCAGCTTAAGCATCAGTCCTTTCAATGAATATTCAGGACTAATTTCCTTTAGGATTGACTGGTTGGATCTCCTTGCAGTCCAAGGGACTCTCAAGAGTCTTCTCCGACACCACAGTTCAAAAGCATCAGTTCTTCAGTGCTCAGCTTTCTTTACAGTTCAACTCTCACATCCACACATGACTACTGGAAAAACCATAGCTTTGACTAGACATTCCTTTGTCGGCAAAGTAATGTCTCTGCTTTTTAATATGCTATCTAGATTGGTCATAGCTTTTCTTCCAAGGAGCAAGTGTCTTTCATTTCATGGCTGCAGTCACCATCTGCAGTGATCTCGAAGCCCAAAAAATTAAAGTCTGTCACTGTTCCCATCATTTACCCATCTATTTGCCATGAAGTGATGGGACCGGATGCCATGATCTTGGTTTTTTGAATGTTGTATTTTAAGCCACCCTCCTCTTTCACTTTCATCAAGAGGCTCTTTAGTGCTTCTTCGCTTTCTGCCATAAGGGTGGTATCATCTGCATATCTGTTATTGATGTTTCTACCAGCAATCAATTGATTTTTCACTTAATTGAAGACAAAAATTTCCTTATAACACCCAAAAAAGATTCATCATAGGGGATTGGAATGCAAAAGTAGGAAGTTCAGAGAAACCTGGAGTAACAGGCAAATTTGTCCTTGAAGTACAAAATGAAGCAGGGAAAAGGCTAACAGAGTTTTGCGAAGAGAACACACTGGTCATAGCAAACACTCTCTCTTCCAATAACACAAGAGAAGATCTACACATGGACATCACCAGATGGTCAATACTGAAATCAGATTGATTATATTCTTTGCAGCCAAAGATGGAGAAGCTTTATACAGTCAATAAAAATAAGACTGGCAGCTGAATGTGGCTCCAATCATGAACTCCTTATTGCCAAATTCATACTTAAATTGAAGAAAGTAGGGGAAACCACTAGACCATTCAGGCATGACCTAAATAAAATCCCTTATGATTACACAGTGGAAGTGACAAATAGATTCAAGGGATTAGATCCGATAGACAGAGTGCCTGAAGAACTGTGGACAGAGGTTCATGACACTGTACAGCAGGTAAGGATCAAGATCATCCCTAAAGAAAAAGAAATTCAAAAAGGCAAAATGGTTGTCTGAGGAGGCCTTACAAATAGCTGTGAAAAGAACAAAAGCTAAAGGCAAAAAAGAAAAGGAAAGCTATACTCATTTGAATGAAGAGCTCCAAAGAACAGCAAGGAGAGTTAGGAAAGCCTTCCTCCGTGATCAGTGCAAAGGAATAGAGGAAAACAACAGAATGGGAAAGACTAGAGATCTCTTCAAGAAAATCAGAGGTACCAAGGGAACATTTCATGCAAAGATGGGTAAAATAAAGGACAGAAATGGTATGGACCTAACAGAAGCAGAAGATATTAAGAAGAGATAGCAAGAATACACAGAAGAACTATACAAAAAAGATCTTCAGGACCCAGATAACCACGATGGTATGATCACTCACCTAGAACCAGACATCCTGGAATATGAAGTCAAGTGGGCCTTAGGAAGCATCATTACAAGCAAAGCTAGTGGAGGTGATGGAATTCCAGTTGAGCTATTTCAAACCCTAAAAGGTGATGCTGTCAAAGAGCTGCACTCAATATGCCAGCAAATTTGGAAAACTCAGCAGGGGCCGTGGGACTGGAAAAGGTCAGTTTTCATTTCAGTTCCAAAGAAAGGCAATGCCAAAGAATGTTCAAACTACCACACAACTGCACTCATCTCACACACTAGCAAAGTAATGCTCAAAATTCTCCAAGCCAGGCTTCAACAATATGTGAACCAGGAACTTCTGGATGTTCAAGCTGGATTTAGAAAAGGCAAATTGCCAACATCCGTTGGATCATAGAAAAGGCAAGAGAATACCAGAAAAAATCTACTTCTGCTTTATTGATTATGCCAAGGCCTTTGACTGTGTACATCATAACAAACTGTAAAATTCTTCAAAAGATGGGAATACCGGACCTCTTTACCTGCCCCATAAGAAATCTGTATGTAGGTCAAGAAGCAACAGTTAGAACCAGATATCAAACAACAAACTGGTTACAAATAGGGAAAGGAGTACATCAAGGCTGGCTATTGTCACCCTGCTTATTTAACTTCTATGCAGAGTACATCATGAGAGACACTGGGTTGGAAGAAGCACAAGGTGAAATCAAGATTGCCAGGAGAAATATCAATAACCTCAGATACGCAGATAACACTACCCTTATGGCAGAAAGTGAAGAAGAACTAAAGAGCCTCTAGATTAAAGTGAAAGAGGACAGTGAAAAAGCTGGCTTAAAATTCAACATTCAGAAAACTAAGATCATGGCATCTGGCCCCATCACTTCATGGCACATAGATGGGTAAACGAAGGAAACAGTGGGCTCCAAGATCACTGCAGATGGTGACTGCAGCCATGAAATTAAGAGATGCTTACTCCTTGGAAGGAAAGTTATGACCAACTTAGACAGCGTATTAAAAAGAGACATAACTTTGCTGAAAAGGTCCATCTAGTCAAAGCTATGGTTTTTCCAGTAGTCATGTATGGATGTGAGAGTTGAACTGTAAAGAAAGCTGAGTGCCAAAGAATTGATGCTTTTGAACTCTGGTGTTGGAGAAGAGTCTTGAGAGTCCCCTGGACTGCAAGGAGATCCAACCAGTCAATCCTAAAGGAAATCAGTCCTGAATATTCACTGGAAGGACTGATGCTGAAGCTGAAACTCCAATATTTAGGCCACCTGATGTGAAGAAGTGACTCATTTGAAAAGACCCTGATGCTGGGAAAGATTGAAGGCAGGAGAAGTGGATGACAGAGGATGAAATGGTTGGATGGCATTACTGACTCAATGGATATAAGTCTGAGTAAATTCCGGGAGTTGGTGATAGACAGGGAGCCCTGGCATGCTACAGTCCATGGGGTCACAAAGAATAGGACACGACTGAGTGACTGAACTGCAGTGAAAAAAGCAAGCGGAAAATGTGTTAAGTACACCACCACTTATGTATAACAAGAGAAAAGCAGAAATTATACAATATTTTGATTCATCTATACATACATTATCTCTCTTGGAAGATATACACAAAAACTATTTGATGCTAGTTGTATCTGAAGAGAGAACCTTGAATGGCTGGGTGGGAAGAAGTTTTAGTGCAACATCCTTTGAACCTTTTGAATTTTGAACAACTACATGAATGTATAATCTAGTTTTTAAAATAAATAAAATAAAAGGTACTGCTGCTATGGGCCATTATTAAGTACAATCTATCCATCTTCCTCACTAAAACAGCTTTTAGCTGGGTGAACTTCAGTGGTTTAAAAAACTATGCTGGCGTCCTACTTTATTCTGTTCCAACCTCTAAGTCTTCCCAGAAACAAAATCATGAGACTCAAGACCACAGAGACATGTATCTGAAGACAATGCATGGTATCATTTACCTTCATAAGCATTTTCTCCATGCTCAAGTATTCCAACATTCAGAAAAGTTTCAAGCTCTCTCTAGTACATGATAGTCTCCAACATCTTATTAAAATAGTGTCAAACCTGTCTCCTTCAGAGCAACCACTAGGAATAACACAGGAGCTTTATTGATTTGAAAGATTTATCCCAATAAAACCCTGTTCATTTCATATAAAATAAGACACACAATATACTCCTCTTTGAAGCACACTTGATAGAGGTATCCTCCCAGACTCATCTTTCACTTGACCTCAAAATCATCAGTAACAGTAGAAAGTCTGGGCTTCAAGACAAGAAATCTGAGTCATGAAAATGTGAACTTGATAACTACCACTTAAAAATGTTACCAACCAGTACCATAGTCCTGAGATAAGAGACAAATCAAAATATTCTATACTGGCTTTAAATACTTAAAAAGCAAAAATAACACATTAATTTGCTACTAAAGATATTTATAATTTTTGTCCTAATTAGAGAAAGACATGCCAAAATACAATACAGAGCTAATCACTGTTCTAGTACTCTAATTCAAGTTCATTTTAAGAGACAAAGTATAAACTAAGCATGAAGAAAAGTTATTTTTTGTTTAATTTAACCACCACAGAGTTGGTAGAAAGGTTAAGTTCTAAACAGAAAATAGATGGCTAAGAGTCCCCAGCCATGGTTCGAAGAGGGTAGAGGGGGAATATCTCATGTTAATACCTAAAATTTTACTGAAGTGTAGCTGATTTACAATGTTGTGTTTAATGTCTACTGTACAGCAAAGTGACTCAGTTATACATATTTACTTTTTCATATTCCTTTCCATTATGGTTTATCACAGGATATTGAATGTAGTTCCCTGTGTGATAATATACAGTAGAACCCTACTGTTTAGAACTCTTAAGTCTTTGAAATCTGGAAAAATTAAAAAACACAAAAAGAATTTATAAAGTATTGAGATAAAAAAATTTTTAACACCATGTGGTGTGCTCCTACTGAAAAAGTTACCACTTACCTCTCCATATTAATGGGTGGAGCATGCACTTTGGTTGCTTCAGAGGTACGCTTGCCCATATTGGAGGATATGATATTTTCACCTTCAGATTTCAATTTGTCAACGAAGTTATCTACTTCCTTTCCTTTGGCTCCCAGTTTCAGAGCTTTGCTAGGGCCTGAAGGTCTAAGTGGAAGAATGCAAAAATAAGAAAAAATTCACACATGATTTAAAGTTAAAAACTAATTAATAATTCCCTATCACTAAAGCTTTCCCTAAAGCTGATCTTTAAGAGAAATGTGACTACCTCAAGGGAAAAACTACAGTTTCCTAGTGTTTAGTGGACCACTAAACTATTTCTTGTTTGAACTGGCAGCTGGATCACTACTAACATGTAAGTTTCAGAGATTCTCTGTTGGTCCAGTTGTTAGGATTCTGTGCTTCTACTGCAGGGCACAGGCTCACTCCCTGGTTGGGGAACTAAGATCTTGCATGCTATAGGGGCATGACCAGAAAACAAACAAACAGAAGAGCCACATAAGCTTCAAGCACCCAAAGGCCAAAGGTATACTTTGATAAGCATGTATGAGCTGAGGAAAACTTTGTACCTTCTGTCCAGATAAATATACTTATGTACAAACAAACTTTTTCATATAATTTTAGGTAGTTTAGATTCTCCCTGAAATCCATTTATGAACACTAGATTAAAAGTATGTGTCCCTTAAACAGTTAAATAACTCTTCTTCCAATATAAGGCAACTCTCATAGGAAATTGAGCTTCACGGTAAAATTTGTAGAACAACTCTCTTTCACACGAAAGGAAAAACACCGCAATCAGATTTCTCCCTTATCCCCATATTATCAATATGCAGCCAAATTTAATATTACAACTTACTTTATCAAGGCACTCATTATTTTGCCTAGAAATCAGATATTGCTCTGAGATACACACATATAGCCTTCATCTGCCATTCTAGAACTGTATTCTAGGTGATTACACTAGATTATACCTGGCTGGTGCAGGTGCCACTTTTGGTTTATCAGTATCAATGATGGTCTCTGTGATCATAGAAGTTGTGCTGCCTCCAGACACTGTGGAGCTTCCAAAGCCCCCAAATCCTGGTGCTTTTTTGCCCTGTCTCTCTGCATCTCTTCGGGCCTGCTGTAATTCTTTTGCTTTACGCCGCATCTCAGCCTTGGCTTCACGCTCTTGAGTCTACGAAAAGAGACATACTTGGATGCAGCTTTGAGTTCAGACCAAACTAGTAAATAAAAACAGGAAAGTCAGACAGAGAAGCCTAAAAGAAAGACACAAACCAGCAGTCTCAAAGAAGACCCTGTTTACCTCTCTGACTGCTCTGAACACCTTCTCCTCATGGGAATCCATTTCTGTGAAGGTTCTGATCTGTGCCAGGTTAACATTCTCCCGGTATCCCAAGGCAACAATTTCATCAAATGCAAAAATCAAATCAAAACAGTGCTCAGATATTTCATTCTCTTCTAAGGCTCGGCAATATTCAGGAATCTAATCATGAGGAACAACGGAAAAGAAATATTTAGAATGTATCAGCAGTTATGCTTTCCCATTCTTATCCTGTAAAATACATAAATTTCAATATGCCTGAATCGCTTTACTAGCTCCTTCCACTACTCTTTAAGCAAGTCTCTGGCATCAGCCTTTGTATGTGTGTGGCTACATCAGCAAGTCTCACCGAAAGAATATTCTCTAAAAATATGGCCAAACAAGTGTCAGAACCACAAGGGCAGGTTATAGTTACTGCTAGAGAACTGGGAAACAAAAGAGCAATTTTCATACTCTCCTTTGTAATATTTACAGTCTTAGGATATCCAGTAAAAGGAGATGTGATGTAAGATGCTGGGACGGGGACTAGGTGCATAGAACACGCAAAATGATAAGCATCAGCTGCTTTGGGGAAAAAATAGTTTCATACAAAAAACCTAAAATTCAAAAACCTTAACCCAATATTACAGGACTCTTACCACTCTTGAGAAGAGCCTTAGGGTCTCCAGATCTTCTAATATGTTGCTGTTTTTGGTAGTGATCAGTACCATGTACAATTTCTCCATAGGCTGGTAAACATATCTGACACTCTCTGTTTCCACAAATGTATGTTGTTTTCCAGTGTTCATGAGCTTTGGAAAAGCTGCTAACAAGCCCTCAATCCGAGTTCGAGTCATCTCTACAAACTGTCGAGAAACAATAGCTTTTCCTGCTTTCGTACAGACCGCTGCTGCCAACAGCACCTGCAAGGAACATGTAAATAAGTACTAATCATTTTTTTAACATGTGTTTTCTCAACATCCTCAGATCTGTAGAATGCCACACTCAGTTATTTAGTGATATAACTACTACTAGAATGCTGACTTTCAGACTCTACTTCATTGCCTTTTAATTATACTATGTCATTCCTAAGATAAAAGGTGAAGTAGAGGAAAATGAAGCTATTACTCCTGTTTTTCAATAACACACCTAGAGAAAAACTTAGTAAAGAAATAATTTTTTCTAAGTCTACACACATTATTAATGGGTCCCCTGTGACTCAAAACTGGGCTGCTCTCTGCTTTGGCAGACCCATAAACAGCTTAAACTTATTCAAGGAAAAACAGAAATTTCTACAGAGGTCTGATCAGGCAGGCTGAATAGTTATACAAGGCCCCCAAACTTTCCTTTCATTTTTACCTAAAATATGGAACCAATCTAGTGAGTCTAAATTTATCTTCTGCTCTTAGATTAACCCACACTAACTTACCTCCAGACACACAAACAATCTGTAAAATGAAAAACTAAGTGGCTCAATGTTTCACACAGGTTTTGACAGTGGGCAATGATCAAGACCAATAGCCTTTTTTTTCCAGAGTCTGGCATTTCGTTAAACAAAGCAAAGCACCAAAGAAGATATGACCAAATGTCATTAGCAGAGTAGTAAGAAAATTAAGTTTAGTGTTAATAGTCTCTTCATTGCAGGAACCCAGAAGTTTATAAGGACAAGTAACAGAAAGACTATTTACACATATTGGAAGCCTCAATACTAGGATACAACTTCTGAAATATTAACATTCTATTGGTCAGGTTCCTCAGTTTTACAGAAATCTTTCCTCTACAGGTGAGCAGCTGGAAAAAAAAAAACAAGTTAGTCAATTTGAGTAGATATTCTTTTAGTTTCAAAACATCAATATAGTTTTATAGTGATTACAGGAGAACATAATGTCCTTATCCATCAAGAATAGGTCATCAGGGTATTTGAGAGACAATTGCCATCACACTTATGTCCAAGCAGCTAGGTAAAAACAATTTATAGTGAAAAAGTGTTTGATCTATATCTTGCACAAATAACTTTCTTCTACCAAACAGATCTTTATTTTTACTGACTGATATACTTCCCATGAACACTGCAAATTTTCTCACATGAAATTCAAGAATAAATCCTATCAACAACTGCAAGTTTAGAAACACATTTAAGAGAGTAATACAATTTTATGCTCCTGAGTCTACCAATTCTATGTTGAAACTTACCTTAATTATGCTGGCATAAAGTTATATAGAATTCAAAAGTTGGGGTTTTTTTTAAAGTAGTTCTACTTCATAAATAAATACATTCAGTAAGAATCTTGCTTTGTAAATTATATTCTTTTAAAAATATGTGTGCTCAGTTGCTCAGTTGTGCCCGACTCTCTGCAACCCCAGGAACTCTAGTCCACCAGGCTCCTCTGTCCATGGGAATTCTCTAGGCAAGAATACTGGAGTGTCTCCCACATTGCAGGCAGATTCTTTACTCTCTGAGCCACCAGGGAAGCCCAAGAATACTGGAGCGGGTAGCTTATCCCTTCTCCAGGGGATCTTCCCCACCCAGGAATCAAACCAGGGTTTTCTGCATTACAGGTGGATTCTTTACCAGTTGAGATAACAGGGAAGCCCCTAAAATAGCCTCTGTATGTCAAAAATATATTTTTGTATTTTATAAATATATTTTTATATCTTATATTTAAAAATACAAGATGATATTTTAGATATATGGAAAAGTATAGAGTATAAGAATTACAGTTGATTACTTTAAAAGTGGTAAATAAGCTTCCTTAAAAGTCCCAGAACAGTCATCTTTCCCCAAAATACTTATAATTTTTTAAAATAAGTAAATAGTTTTGTACTTAAGAAATGTATCATTTACCATCACAACTACCCAGGCAAGAGGCAAGAAAATATACTGAGGGGAGTAAAAGATCCCCAAAAAAGAATAAAAATGCAACAAGGTTATGATCTATTCTTTTCAAAAGAAATCTTCCACTCCATGTCTTTATTATTTTGTTGCTGTTGTTGCTATAGAATTTTTTTAAATTCAGCTTTATTGAGGCAGAATTAACATATAAAGTTCTAAGGTATTTTAAGTGTATATGGTGATTTCACATCTTTAATTTTATTTTTTCTTCCAGTTTGAAATATAATTGACATACAGCACTGAAAGTTTAAGGTGTATAGCATAATGATTTGACTTAATATAAATCACAAGTTTGGTGAACATCCATCATCTCATATAGGTATAACATTAAAGAAATATAAAAAAGGGAATTCCCTCATGGTCCAGTGGTTAGAACTCTACACTTTCACTACGAAGTACCCAAGTTCAATCCCTACTCGGGGAACTATGATCCTGTAACCTGGCTGGCATGGCTAAAAAGAAATAGAAAAAAACTTTTTTCCCTCGTGATATTATTCTTTTAACAACTTTCATATATACATGATACAGCACTGTTAGTTATATTGAGCACATTGTACACCACATGTCCAGTACGTACTTAGCTTATAACTGGAAGTTTGCACTTTTTTGACTACCTTCATCCAATCTCCCTTCCTCCTCAAGTCCCTGTCACTGGTGACCACAAATCTGATCTCTTTTCTATGAGTTTATTTTTTTAACAATAAGATTAAATTTATTTATTTTTAATTAGAGGATAATTGCTTTACAATATTGCATCGGCTATTTTTAAAGTATAACTGACCTACAACATTATGTTGGTTTTTGGTATACAACATAGTTATTCTGTATTTCTATACATTTTAAAACATTCACCATGATAACCTAGTCACCATCTGTTACCATACAAAAATATTACATAATTATAGACTATATTCCCCACATTGTCCCCATTCATGTTTTTAATAGTGTGAAATAAAGAAAAATTTCTTCAAAAAAGGGCAAGGACTCCTATAATTCTTGGTACATACGCGTGCTTAGTCGTTCAGTTATGTCCGACTCTTTGCAACCCCATGGACTGTAGCCCCCAGGCTCCTCTGTCCACAGGGATTCTCCAGGCAAGAATATTGGAGTGGGTTGCCATTTCCTCCTCAGGGGATCTTCCTGACCCAGGGATAGAACCCAGCTCTCCCGCATTGCAGGCAGATTCTTTACCATCTGAGCCACCAGGGAAGCCCAAGAATACTGAAGTGGGTAGCCTACCCCTTCTTCAGGGGATACTCCTGACCCAGGAATTGAACTGGGGTCTCCTGCATTGTAGGCGGATTCTTCACCAGCTGAGCTACCAGGGAAGCCTTGGTACACACATAGTAATACCTTAATCTTCAAGGAGAAGAAACTGACCTAAAATTATCACCAAGCAAGAGACTTAAACTTGTTTAGAAGATAAAACCAAATATACTCAAAAATTTGCTTTCACATTAATTTTTATCATATGAGGTTCATGTTTCAACCATCTGCATATTTCTGGCAGAAAAAGAAAAAAGAAAAGGTAGTTGCTGCTTTAGTTTATGAGTGATAAGCAGGTATGTCTTTGTATGTGTCATATTTGACACATATATCCAAATAAAGTAAGATTTCTGCCCTAATAGGAGCCCTCATAAAAGAGCTACATCACATAAAAATTTGTACAGCATTATTCAAAATACCTAATACATAATAAAAAGTGAAAACTGGGAATTCCCTAGCAGTCCAGTGGTTAGGATTTGGCACTTTCACTGCCATGACCCATGTTCAATCCCTGGTAAGGGAACTAAGATCCTGAAGTCACAAGGCAGGGCCAAAAAAACTAAAAATCTGTGTATTTAAATAAGTAAACAAACAGTGAAAACCCAAATATCCACCAACCTATGACTGGATAAACAGAATGTGGTACATCCATACCATGGCATATTATTTAGCTTTAAGAAGGAATGAAGAATATGCTACAGTATGGATGAACTTTGAAAATATTACACTAAATGAAAGAAACCAGATACAAAAGGCAACATCTCACATGATTCCATTTACATGAAACATCCAGAATAAACAAATTCAGAGAGACAAAGTAGATGAGTGGTTACCAGGGGCTGGGTACGACTCTTTGCGACCTCACAGACTGTACCCTACCCGGCTCCTCTGTCAATGGGATTTTCCAGGCAGTAGTAATGGAGTGGATTGCCATTTCCTTCTCCAGGGAATCTTCCCAACCCAGGGCTCGAACCCAGGTCTCCAACATTGTAGACAGACGCTTTACCGTCTGAGCCACCAGGGAAGTCCATGAATAAAAAAGGAATGGAGGGCAAACCCATAGATTAAGAGAGACTTAAGAGAATGTCAACCAATCTCAATGTATAATCTTATTTGAATCCTGATTCAAACACTTGTTTAAAAAAATTATAAGACAAATGGGAAAATATGAACAGTGAATGAACAGTTAATGACATTAAGAAATTATTGATAAATTTAAGGTATGATATATCCATTAAAAGTATTTTAATATAAATTTATTTATTTTAATTGGAGGCTAATTACTCGTTAAAAGTATTTTTTAGACATGGAATATTTATTTAAAAAAAAGAGTTGTATAGATTCAAATTCTTCTACAGTCTTTCATATTAAAGATTTTCTCTCAATCACATTACGTTGAACATCTAAATGAATTGTGTAGGGTAGATTTTATCCTCAGTCTCAAACTGTGCTAGTTTTACATGTACTAATAAAACGCCATCTGATTTATAAATTATCCGGAGGATCAGAACTCACAATTTCATGTGTTGGATGTCAGTAATGATTTTTTTTTCTTTTTCTGTACTATGTGGTTTGCGGGATCTTAAAATAGTTTGCCAACCAGGGACTGAACCTGGGCTCTTGGCAGTGAAAGCCCAGAGTCCCAGCCACTGGACTGCTAGGGAATTCCCAATAAATATTTCTTTTAAAATCAATCGCTCTACTGTAATACAAATGGGTTTTTATGAATCATAATACAGTTTCCAAAAGTATCAATATGATATATGGATTCAAAAAGTGCTAAATATTAAAAATTGTATGTAAAAGTTCTAGGAAACCGTAATTCAAAAAGCACACCTAGTGACAATGATGCCTGTGAGGAATTTGGATAAATTGTTTCATGAACATAAGAACAGAAAAAAAATGAATTATTTTTCAATTTAAAAATCAACAGTATATTTAAGTAAATTATTAAATACTTTAAGAACATATGAAAATTTTTAAATACTTTAAATATTTGTGCTACAGTCCTAAAAGTTTATATACTCCAGAAAGGTTTCCTTAATATTCTCATCAGGAAAATGAAGAATTTCCTCATATTTGAGATGATCTCACATTGGTTTTTTCTTTTCCCAAAGACTATGTGAATTAGAAATAGTGTTCCAAATTTGCAAAGAATCAAGTTAACATACCAGGAAAGTTAAATGACTGGAATTGAGAAGATCTGGATCCTAGTTTTTGTTTTATTTACTATCTGTCTGATTTAAGTTATGTTTGAACTTCTCAGCCTCAGTTTCCTCCCTTAGAAAATGGAGCATCATCTGACAATCTCACAAGTTATTATGAGGACCAAATGAATATAATAAAACTGTAAGCCACAACACTTATATACAACTTATACCACATATACTCACAATGTAAAGCAGCATCATTATTAATAATAAACTTACCAAGAAATGCACCTTATTAAAACCTTTGTCATTTCAAAGCAATGGATTTTTACCTTTATGGATTTGGCAATATTTTACCAGATTAAAAATGGACACACACTCCCTAAAAAAATTTTATGTTTAATGTCAGAAAATTCATAGATCCTCTAGAGTAGTAATCCTCAAATGATCCATAGAGAAATTACTTTATGCAGTGAGAAATATTACTAATAAATGGGAGCACATTATAAATTTAATACTTACAAAGGCCCTCCTCACCAAAAAAAGGCTGAGAATCACAGTCTTAGAAGTATGATTCCCCCACCTGAGAATTTTACAATGTTTTGATGAATAAAATAAGCCACAGTAGAAATACTAAGCACAGCACAATTTAAACACTTGAAGTCAAAAATCTACCCAGAGAAAGGATTGCTAAGACCAAACCTTCAGACCTATATATATATGCTGTTTAACTACAAAGCCCATATTTAATATATCTAATAACAGTAACTCTATTAGAAACAATGTTTATAGGCTTCAGGGTACTTCTCAGGCAGCTTGAATTCAAAACACCTCCATACCATATGGATAAGAATTTAGGTAAAAATTAACATCAAGGCAACATTAAAGGGAAAAAGAAATTAAAGACAACCTGTGACCAGAAAGGTGTATGCTATGGAGGCGGGCAATCCATTCACTTTGCTTTATCAATTGGGCATGGTCAAAGGCTAACTATAGGTACTGGCAATCTCCATTCTGGCTGTATTACTATAAGAATTAACTAAATAATTATAAGGCGGCAGCAGCCTAGCAGGGATAAGACCCAAACTAGGCAGAATGTGTAAAGTAATGCACTATGGGAATTCAGAGGAAGAAGAGATTACTTCTAGCTCACAAGATCATGAAGATTTGATGGAAGAAACACTACTTAAATTATGCTTTGATCAATCAGGAAATTTGAGTATGTAAAGATGAAGAAACTGTAGGGTAAAATAGTAGGTCCTCTCTTATGAGTCATTCCATTATTCAGACACAAGCAAATAAGGCTCCCAAAGTAGGACCGAAGTGCCCAAGACTCAGTACGACTGTCAACTTCAAAACACCCAAGACATCACAATCACAGTTCCCACAAAGTTGACATAGATTTCTATTCATTATTATCATGTTAACGCAGCAGTTAATAATTTGGTTGGGAGGTATGGTCAACAAGATAAATTTAACCTATTCTAAATCAACATTCGTCTTCTTAAATGCCTTGAAATAATTTTCTCTTCATATCAATGTTTACCAATTATTAAAATACAGTATACACTAAAAGGTAGGTTAATTTTTCCTACTGTAATTTGACCTGATTTTCTTTGGGAAACAGTGAATAAGTGTAATTCTCTATACAGTTATTTTACTTGTTTTTTACATTTTTGGAAAAGAGCATTTAGACCTAAAACAAACTTTCAAGAGTCCTTGTGTTTGTTTTTTTTTTAATTATTTATTTGCCTGTGCCAGGTCTTAGCTGACAAGGGATTTTTTAACATTTTCCTTACAGCATGCTAGATCTTAGTTTCAACATGTGGGTTCTAGCTCCCAGACTAGGGATCGAACCCAGGCCCCCTGCATCCGGAGCACAGAGTTTTAGCTCTGGGTCCAGAGTTATGGATCTCCTCAGGATTGTTTTAAAAAATAAAGTTCCCCAATAGGTTAAACTTTGTTAGACAACTTTTCTCTTAATATACTTAAAATACTTTGAATATATTAGCATTTGTTTTTAGATTAAACAACAACACTCTCCTATCCAAGTTCCTTGAGTAAAGAAAGCTGGAGAATTAGATTTCTGTTCTGCCTCTACCACTAATTATATTACATTAGATGTCACTTAATCGCTTCTTGAAATACACCTAAAATAGAGGTTGAAGTGAAGTGTCCAACTTTTTGCGACCCCATGGACTGTAGCCTGCAAGGCTTCTCTGTCCATGGAATTTTCCAGGTCAGAATACTGGAGTGGGTAGCCATTCCTTTCTCCAGGAATTGAAAACCCAAACTGTTCCCAAACCCAGGGATTGAATCCAGGTCTCCCGCATTGCAGGTGGATTCTTTGCCTTCTGAGCCACCAGGGAAGACCAAAATAGAGGTTAGTTTATGCAAAAGTGCTTTTGCATCTCTATGATACTGTAACTCTAAGCATTTGAAAACTATAGCAACAGAAAATTTGCAATGCTTCCATTTCACACCCACTGCTCCAGTGATAACTACTTTGGAACCATGTTTTGCATTAATATTAAGCTGCTGAAAGGCAAACTGCCTAACCAAAACAAATCATATGTATGTTTATAGTACATGTGTGTCAGACAGCTGCCATATCATCCCTTCATCTCCACTAGCTATAGAGGTCCAAAAATAACAGGAAAAATACGAACAATTCCCTAAAGAAAAAAGTCAAAGACTTCCTCGAACCTCTAAATGCTTCAGTATTCCTCACTTCTACCATTAGTCAGTAACTCTGTTCTTTGTAATTCACTGTAATGATGATCTCTATATAATTCATGATCATATTATGGCTAGTTTCTACAACTGTCATAGAGGATCATTTTGTCTTTCTTGCTTGCATGAAGTGATTACAGATAATATCAAATCGGGGGAGATTACAATAAAACATAGAACACCAAACAAAGCCAAAACTAGAAGTTACTCAGTGAGAGTTTTAAGCTCATCACCAAGTTCCTGTTTTAAAACAAAAAACTTGTAGTAGAGTATAAAAATAAAAGGACACTGTTCTCAGTTTCTGCAGTGTACTTTCTATTTGGAGAATAAACAAGATGGCAAATCAACAGAAACTCAAGAAATTATTTTCATTCTTTGCTCTCCTCTGAAACAACAATCAAAAAGATACATAAAGAATACAACAGGTGTGCAGCTGTTGTATTGCATATGAAAAAGAAAAAAATACACCCTAATTGGGAATTAGTTATTACTGTGTAGGATTTCAGTGCCCCCTGTCCCAGCCTCCAATCTCAGCCATAGAAACCCAAATCTAGCTTTCTAGTAACTAATGATTCTTGGGAACTGAACATACTGTGATCACTGATATTTAATGAGATCACTATAATAAACTTACTCACTCCCCATACTTAGTAAATAAGAAAAGAACAGCACTCTGTAGATAAGCAAAGACTTCACAGATTAGGGCTACAATGAGACTTAATATCAAGTTCATTCAAATATAAATTTATTAAGGAAAAAAACTGACTATAATGATACCTGACAAATGTTAAGAAAATAAGACATGTTCTCATTAATTTGATGAAAACTAGAAAAAAGATTTTAAAAAAGATTTTTTTGTACTTGATTTTATAACAAAGTCATCATAAATCATTATTTTTTTCCATTTGTTCATTTTATTTCTCTACGAGGACTTTGCAGTATAGGACATTTTGCACCAAGTTCAGTCACTAAAGCTAAAGGAAATTCACTATTCAAAAACCAACATTTACATACTGATATCTACAATTTATTTTAAGGTGCATTTATATATATATATTTATTTGGCTATATGAGCTCTTAATTGCAGCATGTGGGATCTAGCTCCCTCACCAAGGATCAAACCCAGGCCCCCTGCATTGGGAGCATGGAGTCTTAGCCACTGGACCACCAGTGAAGCTCCTAAAATGCATTAAAAAAAAGATGACCACAGGATGGGTGAATAATTAGATGTGTGATAAAGCAAAAATAGTGAAAAGTTAATTACAGACTAGCTGGTGATTACATGGGTGTTCACTGTAAAGCTCTCAACTTTCTTACATGTTTGAAAATTTTATTATAGATCAACTTTTAGAACTCTGGATACAGCTTTTAGATTCAAGAAATCTTTGCAAAATGTTACCCTATTTGGACATTTCTTTGTCCAGGGATCTCTTTGTAAAGGAACGGAACCCATAAATATTACACAGAAAAATACTTAACAATGCCTTAAGACTCAACAGAGCGGAATGTACTGAGATAAGTTGTTCTCCAGAGTACACAAATCTGTAGGTATCTGCATCACGCCAAGTTCCAAATAATTCAGAACTATAGGCATATTTAAACGTGACACAACCGTATGTATATGCAGTGTCCAAATAACATGCAAAATTTATGTTTTTATGTTTACCATGTAACACCTAGGGCCCTATGGGCCCTCTGGTTATTGATGAATTAAAAATACTACTAGGGAAAAAAGCAGCACGACGTTCCCAAACTTTTCAACAAACAAGGTTTTTGTTAAGATTATCTACATTTGGTTTATATAATAAAGCCTTTAATTTTGCTTTTAATGTTATTGAAATGCACTACATGTACATCCAAGATGTAAAAAGAAAGTAGTTTTAAAATCACTACCCGAATACTAAGCCTCCTAGTGGAAATGAAGAAAGGAGTTTTTGGAAATTTTATGTCCAACATAAAAGTTTTATGAGACAAACCTGCTTGATGCAATTTATATGCCTGAAGCTGAAAAAAACTGTTAAGTGATTTAAAGTCCAAGCCTGAATCTCCTCACCAAGTTTTCATCTAAAAAGGTTGTGAACAGAACTTAGTATAATTGGCATCAAATTATATTGTCATCTATGAAGTGCGTAGGAAGATGTTTTAAATCAAATTATTAATCTAGTGACAAAAAGAGAAATAAGAAAAGTACTTCCTTCAAAGATTAAAGGACATGAAGTGCACTTTAAAAATTACTAGCTTGTTTGGAACCAAAAAACTTCTCCTACTTCATAAATATTCACAAATCGTAGTGATGAAGCCAGATGTAGTGGAGTGAGCACTATGTTTTGTTTCATCTCTTACAAACATTAATTTTAACCTTCTCTACTACAGATGAGATGGGAGAAGAAAATGGCAACCCGTTCCAGCATTCTTGCCTGGACAGAGGAACCTGGTAGTCCATGTGATCCCCGAAGAGTCAACTTAGCCACTAAACCACCACCACCACAGATGAGAACACGAAGATAATTTTTTCAACTGAAGGCAAGTAACAGGTCCCAAAGAATAAATCCCTCTCACTCCTGTGAGACATCTGATTACGGTATGCCACATCCACACTTCACCTGAACTATAAGCTCCTTGAAGACAGAAAACCTGTGTTCTCCATGACTGGCTCCCATCTTCCCAATGCTCTATACACAGAGTATACCCAATCACAGCAACAAATGGACACACCTAAGATCTACAGAAGCGGGTAGCAGGTTTCTGGGTTAGCTGGGTCCTACAATTACTGCCATATCACTGTCAGAAGTTACTCCTTCCCGTTCTGTGCCTCCCTATCCACTTGCCTCTATTTCTCCCTTTCGAACAAATTAAAGAAAAAGTCCTCAACACTAATGATTTATATTTCAAACATCCACTTCCTACGGAACACCGGGGACGAGAGGTGAGTTGATTACAGAACGAAGTAAATCCCTGACAGAAGCCCAGCTTGGGGCGCCGAGGCACCCACTGAACCTGCTGGACACCAGAGGCCAGGTCCGCAGCGTGGGGTCCAAGACCCATCACTAAGAGGTAGGTTCTTGCAGAGCAAAAACCCCGAGCCCGCTTTAGGGCCCGGATCCCGGCAGAGGTGGGTGCCTAGCTGATGGCGGGGGAGGGGTGTGGGCGCGACCCTAGAGGGACTGCAGTCAGGTCCCTCGGATCTCCTGGGGATTCGATCACAGGGTGGAGAAGCCCCCAGAGCCCCGAGGAAGTGTTCGGCTCCCGGCCCTTGGGGCGGGGCTCCTCCAGCCCCAGCACAGGCCGGTAGCAGGAAGAACGGTCGAGCAAGGCCGGACGCGGGAGTTGAGCCCGGCTCGAGTCTTACCATGGTGACGGCGGTGGTGGGGCGCACCCGCGCGCTCCGGCTCCACTGCGGCTAGGACTGGGGTCGGGGGAAGGGGAGGACCGGCCGCTCCGGACCTGCTGCCCCCCTGACAGGAGCGCCGCCGACTCGCCTCTTACCAAGATGGCGTCCTCGAGCCACGTCTCCAACCGGAAACGGCGCGGGTCAAAGGGCGGGGGGCGGGGCGCCGTGAGGTGGAGAGACTGTGGGCGACGGCTTGCAACGCACATTGTGCTAGGGATGCCTGGGGGCTCGACCTCCAACGTGGAACCGTGGCTTCTCTCCCTTCCGTGTTCGTCAGCGCTTTTGGTTAACTTGCGACATCTCTTGCAGTTCATAAAGCTCTCAAAGAGACCGTATCATTTGATATACACGATAACTGGTGTTCATAAGGGACTAGTAGCCAGAATATACAAAGAACTTTTAAAATTCAACAATGGGAAGACAACTAATCCGATTTTTACATGGCTAAAATAGCCATTTCTCTAAAAGAGGTATATAAATGACCGGTAGGCACGTAAAAAGATGCTCAACATCTTTAATCTTTAGAGAACCCCACTTCACATCTGTTAGGATGGTTGTAATAATAAGTGTTGATGAGAATATGGGAAAATTAAACCCTTATACACTGCTGGTGGAAGCATGAACTAGTGCTGCTGCTTTGGGAAACAGTTTGGCAGTTCCTCAAAAAATTAAACATAGTGTTACTGTGGGATCCACCAATACCACTCCTAGGTATATATCCAAGAGAATTAAAAGCACATATCCAAAGAATTCACCTGTCAATGCAAGGGACATGGGTTTGATCCCATAGGGCAACTACACCCTGTGCTCTGGAAAAAGAGAAGCACTGCAATGAGAAGCCTGGGCACCTCAACAAAGAGTAGCCCCTCCTTTCCAAAACTAGAGAAAGCCCACTCACAGCAGCAATGAACACCCAGCACAACCAAAAAAAGGTATATTCCACACACAAATTTGTATTCTAATGTTCATACAAGCATTATTCATAATAGTAAAAAATGGAGACAGTCCAACTGTCCCATCAATTGATGAGTGAATAACAAAATGTAGTCTATCTACTCAATGGAATGTTACTCACAAAAAGGAATAAAGTAATGACATGGCACAACATGGATGAACCTAGAAAATATTATGTTAAGTGAAAAATGCCAGTTATAAAAAACATCTTACATGACCCAGTTTATATAAATTGTTCAGAACATACAAATACATAAAGACAGAAAGTAGGGCTGCAAGGGACTGGAGGAGGAGGGAAACAGAGAATGAGATTTGGTTTTTGTTCTTTTTTTTGGCTGCGCCTAGAGGCATTGGCAACCCACTCCAGTGTTCTTGCCTGGAGAATCCCAGGGACGGGGGAGCCTGGTAGGCTGCCATCCATGGGGTCGCACAGAGTCGGACATGACTGAAGCGACTTAGCAGCAGCAGCAGCAGCAGCAGAGGCATGGGGGATCTTAGCTCCCACACCAGGGATAGAACCTGTGTCCCCTGCTTTGGAAGCATGGAGTCTTAACCACTGGACTGCCAGAGAAGTCCCAAGGTTTGCTTTTTAGAGTGATGATAATTTTCTACAATTAGATAGAAGTGGACACAATTTTGTGAATACACTAAACACCACTGAATTGTACATCTTCAAAGGTGATTGTTATGGTAAATTATATCTTTAAAAAAAATGTGTAGAAAGCAGGGCAGTTACTGTGTTTATGTCTATTTTGTAAGTGAAGAAAATGACAAGTTTAAGAAACTACCTAAAGTTCCAGTTCTATAAAAGAAACAAGGTTCAAATCTGGCCTTCTGATTGTATTGGTGTTCTTCCCTGACAAATGTCACACTTTACAGAGTATAGGTGATTGAGGGGTACTTCCCTATATTATTTTACCCCATGTTAGTAGCTTAACTCTTTATTCATTATTGCTACAATAATTTTATTGGGTGTTTATTTTGTTATCAGATACTTTACACACATTATCTCTAAGCCTTGTAAACAACAATCCCGATAAGGACGCTAAGGATCAGAGAAGTTAAGCATCTGTCCCAATTCATACAGCAAGCAAGTGGTAGAGCCAGGATTCAAACTCAGTTTTTCTCATTATGTCACACTGCCTCTCTATATCGCCTGTGTATTCCTTAATGTTTACTGAACACTTAAAATGTACCAGGCTTACTTCAAAATCTTCACACAGATTATCTCACTTAATCCTCACAAGAATTCTCTGAGATATGTACCATTTAATACCTCCCTTTTGAAAGTGGAGAAACCAAGGTACTGACAGGGATGTTTTACCACAGATCTCAGGACTAGAAAGTAGCCAAGTCAGGATTCCAACAAAGGGTACTCATCTGCACAGCCTGCACCCTTGAATACTGCATCTTAGAATTCTCACTCTTACTCATTTCAATTCCATTTCCAATGGCTTTCTAGCAGAATCTTCACAAAACAAACACTTTTCAACTTTAAATGTCTGGAAGGATATATCAGTTCAGTTCAGTTCAGTCACTCAGTCGTGGCCGACTCTTTGAGACCCCATGAACCGCAGTACGCCAGGCTACCCTGTCCATAACCAGCTCCTGGAGTTTACCCAAACCCATGTCCATTGAGTTGGTAATGCCATCCAACTATCTCATCCTCTGTCGTCCCCTTCTCTTCCTGCCCTCAATCCTTCCCAGCATCAAGGTCTTTTCAAATGAGTCAGCTCTTCGCATCAGGTGGCCAAAGTATTGGAGCTTCAGCTTCAACATCAGTCCTTCCAATGAACACCCAGAACTGATCTCCTTTAGGAATGACTGGTTGGATCTCCTTGCAGTCCAAGGGACTCTCAAGAGTCTTCTCCAACACTACAGTTCAAAAGCATCAATTCTTCGGCGCTCAGCTTTCTTCACAGTCCAACTCTCACATCCATACATGACCACTGGAAAAACTATAGCTTTGACTAGACAGACCTTTGTTGACAAAGTAATGTCTCTGCTTTTTAATATGCTTTCTAGGTTGGTCATAACTTCCCTTCCACGGAGTAAGCGTCTTTTAATTTCATGGCTGTAGTCACCATCTGCAGTGATTTTGGAGCCCCTAAAAATAAAGTCAGCCACTGTTTCCCCATCTATTTGCCATGAAGCGATGGGACCTGATGCCATGATCTTAGTTTTCTGGATATTGAGCTTTAAGCCAACTTTTTCACTCTGCTCTTTCACGTTCATCAAGAGGCTCTTTAGTTCTTCTTCAATTTCTGCCATAAGGGTGGTGTCATCTGCATATCTGAGGTTATTGATATTTCTCCAGGCAATCCTGATTCCAGCTTGTGCTTCATCTAACTGGGCATTTTGCATGATGTACTGTGCATATACGTTAAATAAGCAGGGTGATAATATACAGCCTTGACGTACTCCTTTTCCTATTTGGAACCAGTCTGTTGTTCCATGTTCAGTTCTAACTCTTGCTTCCTGACCTGCATGCAGGTTTCTCAAGAGGCAGGTCAGGTGGTCTGGTATTCCCATCTCTTTCAGAATTTTCCACAGTTTATTGTGATCCACACAGCCAAAGGCTTTGGCATAGTCAATAAAGCAGAAATAGATTTTTTTTCTGGAACTCTCTTGCTTCTTCAATGATCCAGCAGATGTTGGCAATTTGATCTCTGGTTCTTCTGCCTTTTCTAAAACCAGCTTGAACATCTGGAAGTTCACGGTTCACGTATTGCTGAAGCCTGGCTTGGAGAATTCTGAGCATTTCTTTACCAGTGTGTGAGATGAGTGCAATTGTGCAGTAGTTTGAACATTCTTTGGCATTGCCTTTCTCGGGGATTGGAATGAAAATTATATCAAATAGTAATCTTTAGTTAAAAGCACAAAATTTTTTTTTAAAGATGAGCACATTCTTTAAAAAAATTTATTTTATTGAAATATAGTTGACAGACGATGTTTTAATTTCTGATATACAACAAAATGACACAGATATGCATATATACTCTTTTTCATATTCTTTTCCATTATGGTTTATTACAGGACATTGAATATAGGTCCCTGTGTTACAGAGTATACTTTGCTGTTTCTCCATTCTATATAAAACAGTTTGCATCTGCTAATCCCAGACTCCCAATTCACCCCTTCTCCACCCTCCTTCCCCTTGGCAACCACAAGTCTTTTCTCTATGTCTGTGAGTCTAAAAAGGTGAACAAATTCTTAATTTAAAAAAGTAAAAATTCTGCCTAGAATTTTTGCTTTAAATGGCAACTTTCAGGGGCCTTTAATATAGACCACTGATGTTCACAAAAATCAATAGATGCTGGTTCTTTGAAAATATGAAATTAGCTGTAACTGCAGAATAGAAGCACCTGTGTAAGCATGCTTCCTGAAGAGCACCTCAGAGGCAGTATGTCACAATGATTAAAAGCAGAGACTTGGGAATTAGACTGACCCATTTTCACCCTTACTGCTTGGGTGACTTCAGGCAAGTTTTTTTAATTCTCCTAAACTTCAGTTACCTAATCTATATATTGGCAGTAACACTTACCTCATAAAGTTACGAAGTTAGAGAACTTCTTAATAAATAAGATTATCTACTCTAAGTGTTCCTATGTATTAAGTGCTCAACAAGACATACCCATTATTGTTAGCCATAACATGACAAAATATTTTTTTGTTTTTCAGTTCCCTTCTTAACCAGAAGTGTCTCAGAAGAGGTGTCTCTGGTTTTCCTTTTCAAAGGAAAATCACTTTTTTCTTTCCTCTGGCAGGTTTTCATGAACAAGTTTCCAAAATTCTTTTACTTTGTTTCTCTCCCTCTAACTCCCCAAATTAACTATGTCTGTAATTTTAAAATACTTGTTCCTTACATTTTCATTCGCTCATTCCTTCATTCATCCACTCAATCAGCATTTTGAAAGAACCTAATCAAAAAAGCAAGAGAGTTCCAGAAAAACATCTATTTCTGCTTTATTGACTATGCCAAAGCCTTTGACTGTGTGGATCACAATAAACTGTGGAAAATTCTGAAAGAGATGGGAATACCAGACCACCTGACCTGCCTCTTGAGAAACCTATATGCAGGTTAGGAAGCAACAGTTAGAACTGGACATGGAACAACAGACTGGTTCCAAATAGGAAAAGGAGTACGTCAAGGCTGTATATTATCACCCTGCTTATTTAACGTATATGCACAGTACATCATGAGAAACGCTGGGCTGGATGAAGCACCAGCTGGAATCAAGATTGCCTGGAGAAATATCAATAATCCCAGATATGCAGATGACACCACCCTTATGGCAGAAAGTGAAGAGGACCTAAAAAGCCTCTTGATGAAGGTGAAAGAGGACAGTGAAAAGGTTGGTTTAAAGCTCAACATTCAGAAAACTAAGATCATGGCATCTGGTCCCATCACTTCATGGGAAATAGATGGGGAAACAATGGAAACAGTAGCTGTCTTTATTTTTGGGGGCTCCAAAATCACTGCAGATGGTGACTGCAGCCATGAAATTAAAAGACACTTACTCCTTGGAAGGAAAGTTATGACCAACCTAGAAAGCATATTCAAAATCAGAGACATTTCTTTGCCAACAAAGGTCCGTCTAGTCAAGGCTATGGTTTTTCCAGTGGTCATGTATGGATGTGAGAGTTAGACTGTGAAGAAAGCTGAGTGCCAAAGAATTGATGCTTTTGAACTGTGGTGTTGGAGAAGACTCTTGAGAGTCCCTTGGACTGCAAGGAGATCCAACCAGTCCATTCTAAAGGAGATCAGTCCTGGGTGTTCACTGGAAGGACTGATGCTGAAGCTGAAACTCCAATACTTTGGCCACCTCATGCGAAGAGTTGACTCATTGGAAAAGACTCTGATGCTGGGAAGGATTGAGGGCAGGAGGAGAAGGGGACGACAGAGGATGAGATGGCTGGATGGCATCACCTACTCGATGAACATGGGTTTGGGTGAACTCCGGGAGTTGGTGATGGACAGAGAGGCTTGGCATGCTGCAATTCATGGGGTCGCAAAGAGTTGGACACTACTGAGCGACTGAACTGACTGAACTGACTCCTTGGAAGAAAAGTTATGACCAAGCTAGGGAGCATATTAAATAGCTGAGACATTACTTTGTCAACAAAGGTCTGTCTAGTCAAGGCTATGGTTTTTCCAGTAGTCATGTATGGATGGGAGAAGGCAATGGCAACTCACTCCAGTATTCTTGCCTGGAAATCTCATGGATGGATGAGCCTGGTGGGCTGCAGTCCACGGGGTTGCGAAGAGTCGGACACAACTGAGCAACTTCACTTTCACTTTTCACTTTCATGCATTGGAGAAGGAAATGGCAACCCATCCCAGTGTTCTTACCTGGAGAATCCCAGGGACGGTGGAGCCTGGTGGGCTGCCGCCTATGGGGTCGCACGGCGTCGGACATGACTGAAGCGACTTAGCAGCAGCAGCAGCAGCAGCAGCACGTATGAATGTGAGAGTTGGAGTATAAAGAAAGCTGAGTGCCGAAGAATTGATGCTTTTGAACTGTGGCGTTGGAGAAGACTCTTGAGAGTCCCTTGGACTGCAAGGAGATCCAACCAGTCCATCCTGAAGGAGATCAGTCCTGGGTGTTCATTGGCAGGACTGATGTTGAAGCTGAAACTCCAATACTTTGGCCACCTGATGCAAAGAGCTGACTCATTGAAAAAGACCCTGATGCTGGGCAAGATTGAAGCCAGGAGGGAAAGGGGACGACAGAGGATGAGATGGTTGGATGGCATTACGGACTCCATGGACATGAGTTTGGGTCAACTCCAGGAGGTGGTGATGGGCAGGGAGGCCTGGCTTGCTGCGGTTCATGGGGTGGCAAAGAGTCGGACACGGCTGAGCGACTGAACTGACTAAACTGAATCCAGGCAATGCAGTGATGCTATGAAAAGCTTAAAAAGTAATTGGACACAGACCCTGCCCTAATGAAGTCCAGCCTTCTTGAGATAAAAATGCAAGAGAATTAGTTAAATCTCAGATAAATTAGTTGAATCTCAGATAAATAATAATTTGTTAGTACTGAAAGTATGTCCAATGCAATGGGAAACAATGGAGCGAAAGAAAGGACTATAATGTAATATAAAGGCTATAAAAGGTCATACAAAGTGTCGTGGGAATTTAAGGAAACTTCCGAGTTTGCCTAAAGTCTGTCTGGACTGATTTAGTAGGAATTGCAGCCCAGTGATCCTTGATCTGGGAGGAAAATACACACCTTATTTCCGGATGGGAAGGCTAACTCTAGACGAACCGAAATTCATCCGTCAGCTTTGCCGCTCCCCGACGCTAGATGCCGCCACAGACGTATTTTTTGAAACTAGCCAAACAGGATCCGAGCCCCTCTGGATCTTCCTTTGAGTCTTTGCTGGAAGAGACATAACGCGCTGCAGTGGAGAGGATCTCACGAGAGTGGAGGAAAGTCTCGCGATTTTTCCTTTTTTTTTTCTTAGCAACTGATAACAGGCCAGTTGCTCCGAGTAGAAGCCGTGGCTCTCTTCCAAGTAGAAGTGGCCAGGCCTCAGGTTGGAGTGAAACCCCAGTCCTCGGCTGGGGTTCTTTCCATATAGACGAGACGGATTCAGAGGGGCTACAGGTAATTCGTGCTCTTTCTCCTTCCCGAGAGGAATAGGAAGGACTCCCGGTCCCTCTTCCCAACCTCCTGCACCTTTTCCCGTCTTCTTGGCAAATATTCTCTCTCCTCTTCCTTCACGCCCTCGCCAATCTTTGTTTCCTTTACCCCCCGACAAACTTAAGTGGGATCCGACCTACAAGACGAGGGTGGGGTTAAGGGTGATGGCTTTCAGGATTATTGGATGGGACCAAGATAAGAGCCGAGATTACCCTCGCTTTGCGGAACGCCTCCCCCCGCCCCCCGCCCGCCCCAGGTAACCCGAGAGACAGAACTTTTTCTAGAACCTCCACAGCCTCCCCTGAGAAACGCCGGCAGCACTGGGACACTGACCGAACCCGAGGAGAGAGCCATTATCTACAGAGGGATTCTGTATTGCCCTCGCGCGCCTATCTTAGCAGCTTTGGGTACCTGCTGCAGACACTGGCTGTCGTTTCTCTCCTCGTTTCCCTGGTTCCCCAGGCAGCCTGCCAGCAGTCCCTAAATAAGAGGTGCGGCTAAGTGACTTAACTGTGTGACCTGGGGCCAAGAAGCCTCAAGGAAAGTTTGAATGGGGCGTAAAGTGGAAGTGGAAGTGTTAGTCGCTCAGTCGTCTCCGACTCTTTGCGACCCCATGGACTGTAGTCCGCCTGACTTCTCTGTCCATGGGATTCTCCAGGCAAGAATACTGGAGTGGGTTGCCATGCCTTCCTCCAGGGGAGCTTCCTGACCCAGGGATCGAACCTGTGTCTCCTGCATTGGCAGGCAGATTCTTTATCGTCTAAGCCACCTGGGGAGTAAAGGTTTCAGGTAAAACTGATGTCTTGGTTAAGGAAGAGGACCCATTGCTGGTTTGGAATCCACCTCTCCAGAGAATGCTTAATGTCCTGTGATAGAAACTATGTAGTCATACTTCCTTTTGCTTAGACCAAGATTGTTGAAAACCAGACGTATGATGAGCGTCTAGAGATTAACGACTCTGAAGAGGTTGCAAGTATTTATACTCCAACCACGAAACACAAAGGTAAGAGAGGCATAAAGGGGAAAGAAGAGAAATTTTTTTTTTGTAATTGTAAATCACTGGTTATTAAAAATAACCCAAAACTTGTAAAGTAAAAAACGGATTCAGATTCATATTGGTGACTATTATTTACCAGGAACTAGGTCCCATCCTTCCACATAAAGTTTTTTCGAGTGATCCTTGCAACAGTCCTGAGTGACAAATATTACCCCATTGAGAGGTGGGACTACTGACACCCAGAGAGGTTGAATCATTTTGTCTACGTGATAGAGTTGTCCTTTTAAACCAAGACTTCTGACTATAAATCCAGCACTCCTTTTGCTTCACTAGTTACTGACTTTATTTCAACCGTAAACTAAGGGTAGATTTTTTGCTATTTGTGTAGTGGCAGATAATCAGTTAGTATTAATTCAATGTCTAACCCAGTGCCTTAAGCATAATACTACTTAGTAAGTGTATCTTGAATTGACAGAGCCATGCTAGAATTCAGTTTCCTATCTTTCAGTTAGCTATTCTTATCAGTCCTGTTCCATAAAATGGTTAGCATAAAATATTATAAGTGAAAATATCTGTCTTTAAAAATCATTTTAACAATAACCTAATGGGAAAACTTTTCTTCTAAGGAGTTCCTTGTTCCTCGCATCTTTCTAATAAGACTATGGCTGATAACAGCAGTGATGAGTATGAAGATGAAAATAACAAGGTGCAGTATAATCCACAACTTCTTGTGAAATTGCTGCTTTGTGTTATTTGTAGCTGATTTAAAGTGACACCAGTTCAGTAGCAAACATTTCTTGAATACTCACCACTACTGGTTAGGTGTCTTTAAGCTCATGGAGAACAGTCAACGGCCAAGAGCCTTAAGTCTGTGATTCTCCTTCAAGAATAGAGGTTATTGTTATAGCTGACTTTTTGGCAAGAAATTTCATATAACACGGTCCAGGGTTTCTGAAACTTTTCTGGTCACGTTAATCAACTGGGGTACTTACTAAAAAAAAAAAAATTACGAGTTCCCACCCACCACTACCTAATTGGATTCTTGAAGATAAAAACCTGAAAATGTAAATATATTTGAGCAAGCACTGCAAATAATTCTTATGATAAAGCAAGTTTGAAATGACTGGTCCTGGCCTTTGTTCGTTGTCAGTACTTGTGATACTGCCAGTATTTTGTGAAAGAGATTTTAATTTTGAAGTCTTAAGGCCCAGATGTCACTTATTGTTATTTTATGAATCGAGAATCACCATTTCTGAAAGAGAGATGAGAAAATGCCTACAGCTCTAGATGGACGGGGCCTTAAATTTGCACAGGTGCACTGCCTAATAGCTCTTGTGGTTAGCCTTAGCGCATTGTCCAATGCCTATGCTTTAATTATCCTCCAAGAATAGGAGTTTTGAGGACTCAAGTGAAGGAGAATATTCAAAGTAATGCAGAAAGCTTCAGTGAGAGAGATGGATTTCATAGGAAGTCTAAAATGTAATGTTTTGAGATAGCTCTGCTTTGTGACTATGTGCTGTTTGACATCTCACCTACAAAGTAATTTTTTGGCCTTTTGTCTGGTATATAAAGTCTTCTGCCTTAGGTCAGAGATTTTGCAAAGCACTAATTTGAAGAAGCAGACAAAGGTGAACAATTTTCCTAAATTGACCTCCTAATTTTGTGTATTCATCCTGAGTTTTTCATCTTCACATGATATAGTCAATATTAAAGGCTCATTTATCTTTCCAATTTAATATGCACCCAGAATCAGCAAAAGGGATCCACTTTTGAATAATCTTTAAGCTGACAATATTCTTAAAAAGCTTCCTTTGCTAGACTGCTTCCCATGTGACTCAAGAATAATTAGGGCAGATTTTGAATTAGTAAAGAACACTATGGGATATCCTTACCAACTGTATACCAGTAAGACAATTTCTGCAACTGTCATGTATACCATATGTTACATATTAGTTAAAATACATTTTTGTTGATGTATAATAAATCTGTGTTATGCTTAGAGGAAAATGTAACCAAAAGTTTTTTTTTTTTTAAGATGTCCTATAATATATCACAGTTTCATGTGTCAGAAGCCACTTTAAAAGAATCATTAAATAATTTTTAAAATTAGAACCAAATATCTCTTAACCTGAGTATAAGCCATATGGAAACTGAGCTTGAAAACCCATTTTTAAAGGGGGCCAGTTGGCCGCCTTTCAGATCCTAAGTGAAGGCATACCACAGGCTCTATGCCCTAGAGGCAAAGACAGGGACCCCCATCCCAACTGCCCTGGCAAGCCCAAGCACCACCAGACCCCTTCTCATGGGCTTGAGGGGGTGGGATGGTACATTGAGAACCAGAAGCTCAGAAAGGTAGGTCAAAATGCCAAGAACAGAAGAGTCTCTTATCTTGAGATATCAGTTCAGTTCAGTTCAGTCGTGTCTGACTCTTGTGACCCCATGGACTGGAGCCCACCAGGCTCCTCTGTCAATGGGATTTTCCAGGCAAGAATACTGGAGCGGGTTGCAATTTCCTTCTCCCCAGTTTCTCCTAACCGGGAGCTTTCTATGCCTACCCTGCTTTGTCTCAGGAGAAGAAGAAGACCTCACAGCTGACGCCTCAGCGGGGCTTTAGTGAGAACGATGATGATGATGACGATGACGACTCATCTGAAACTGATTCTGATGATGACGATGATGAGCATGGGGCCCCTTTGGAAGGGTAAGGAGAGCACCCTCGCCAAGGAGGAAACTCTTCCTTCAAAACGCTGGACAGGAGGATGTCAGTGAGAAGTGAACTTGTAGCAGCTCTTTTGATCTTCTCTACTTAGGGTTATCAGATGCTCAGAAACCCAATATAATGCGTTTTCCTTCTTTTCTGGCTCCACTGCCTGAGTCCTGTGATATCACCATGATGTCACTTGCACTGTTTGAAAAATCTGTGGGCTCAGGCATTTCATGAGGATTTGCTGAGTCAATTTATCTGATGGTCTCTGACTCCAGGGAGTTTACATTTTAGGGAAGAGAAGATACATTTATAAATACAAATTTATATTATAAATAGCATATTAAATATATACGTGAAGATAAAATCATACATCAAAGCCATTTTATTTAGTGAGGAAAACATCCACGTGCAGGAGCATTTCTGTTTTAGGTTCAGATCCTTTTAAAAGGACAGGTAGAGAATAGGGGTGCTATTCTCCCATGTTGAAGCAAAATGTTCCTGGATGATGCTTCAGTAAAAATTCTTCTCACCCTGTTCCAGCCCTGGTGCTAGATTAATCGCGACCCACCCTGGTAGGTTTTAATCAAAGTAAGTTCTAAGGCCTGTTCATTTAAAATACAATTACCAGCTAAATAAATGATGGTGTAGCCAAATCAGTAGAATTCTTCCTAGCCATTAAGAAGTATGAGCCAACACTCTTATGTGGTGGTAAAGAACAATCTTCAAGGGACATTGTTACATTTTAAAAAGGTATAGAAGTCTTTGTGTTGTGTTGGCATGTGTATCAAACAGATACTACATAAGCTATCTCTAGGCTACACTAGGAACTCATACACTCATAGGATTACTCTTGGGAGGGGAGCATAACTTTCCACTGTATACATTTTGTACCTTTTATTTCCTATCATGTGCATGCATCACTTATTCAATGAAGTAGTTTAATAAAAATAAAAATAGTTACATTTTCATTATCCCCATGCAGGTAGACACTAAGTAAATTAGGCAAGTGTTTAATAGCAGCCTGACTTTTCATGCTTCACAGTTGACCTTATGATCCTGCTTCCATAAATTATAATCTGGGGAAAGGTAAACTTTAATCTGCTGCTGCTGCTGCTGCTAAATTGCGTCAGTCGTGTCCGACTCTGTGCAACCCCATAGATGGCAGCCCATCAGGCTCCTCCGTCCCTGGGATTCTCCAGGCAAGAACACTGGAGTGGGTTGCCATTTCCTTCTCCAATGCATGAAAGTGAAAAGGCAAAGTGAAGTCGTTTAGTCGTGTCTGACTCTTCGCAACCCCATGGACTGCAGCCTACCAGGCTCCTCCGTCCATGGGATTTTCCAGGCAAGAGCACTGGAGTGGGGTGCCATTTCCTTCTTTAAGTAATCTAGTTTTTTTTCTTAAGCAACTCTCCCCAGAAGAACCTTAAATCACTTTCCAAGTCACTTATATACTTTGTCAACTCATTGTTGTTTAGTCACTCATTCATGTCCAACTCTTTTGTGACCCCACGGACTCCAGGCTCCTCTGTCCATAGAATTTTCCAGGAAAGAACACTGGGGTGGGTTGCCGTTTCCTTCCCCAGGGGATCTTCTTGACCCAGGGATCGAACCTGCATCTCCTGCATTGGCAGGTGGATTCTTTCCCATTGAGCCATCTGGGAAGCCTGATCAATTCATTACATTTTACTTAATTATAGTCATTAGTATGCACTCTACTATTTTTTTAACTGTATACATTTCACGTATTAATGCAAATACCTTTCAATAACTGCAGTGTTCAGCTTGACCTATCTCTCAAGTGTTAGACATTTTATTTGTTTCCAATTTTTTACTTTTGTAAATAACACTGAAAAACATCTTTGTAAAAACTCCCTTTTGGGACAAACCATTTTCATGTCAGAAATTAAGATCTCATTCTGTCTTTTCTCTTTATCCCCTTCATTTAAAAAGAAAAAAGGAAAACAATTTCTGCTACACTCTAAAATTTTTCAAAATTATGTTTTGGATTTCTTGTAACTGTTTTTCTTCATTGTCAGAGATAACTGAGAGCTAATTATAATCAGTTTTAAAGTTGCCTTGCAAGCTGCTCAGAAAAGGCACATGTGGGTGGAGCAGAAACTAGGTTTAGAGTCACATGCTCTGTGGCTGAACCAAGACTCAGCAACCCCCACCCTTCTCTGGCCACCTTGAGCCGTGGTTTCCTTCCCCCAGGGCGTATGATCCCGCAGACTATGAGCATTTGCCAGTTTCTGCTGAGGTTAAGGAGCTCTTCCAGTACATCAGCAGGTGAGTACCAGGACCTCCCACCATAACCCCTAGCCCTGCCTTGCCCTTGCCTTCCTCTTATCTGAAACATGACCATTCCCCTTAGGTTTTTTTCATTCTGAATAATAAGTAAGTTTCACTGACGGTCTCCACCTTCTCATGGCAATATCTCCTAGGTATACACCACAGTTGATTGACCTGGACCACAAACTGAAGCCTTTCATTCCTGATTTCATCCCAGCTGTTGGGGATATTGATGCATTCTTAAAGGTCAGAACGTCCTAAAAATGACTCCTTAGGTGTTTCTTCTAACCCTCTATTACTCTAACAAACAGTTAAACTAATTGCCTTGACTAGCAATAACTACTTTAGTATATATTCTTCATTTCACTGGAATTCTTAACTTGCTTTCAACTTGAAATTATATTCATTGCTAATAGGTAAATAATTGATTATCTCATTATGTGTTAAAAATTTGTCATATATTTGTCTCCTAATTATCCATAACTTCAGCTTTATATTTAAGGTCATGTATTTTTTTCTAGATAGTATTTTAGTACAGGATGATATATAGGCATACTTTTTTTTTTTTATAGGCATACTTTTTAATACTAGTAATAGTAATGAACCAGAAAAGTTCTTCCTTAGCTTATTGAAAACAAGTGTGCCTTTTCATGTTCTTACCTTTCTCCTTACCAGGTTCCACGTCCTGATGGAAAGCCTGACAACCTTGGCCTATTGGTATTGGATGAGCCTTCAACAAAGCAGTCAGACCCTACAGTGCTCTCACTGTGGTTAACAGAGAATTCCAAACAGCACAACATCACAGTAAGCTACTGGCCTAGCACAGGCCCCAGCTCAAGGGGGCTGAGAGTAGAAGCCTTGCTAATATTTGAACATTTGAATATTTGAATATTTGGACTTACTCGCTGTTAAAAGGGATGGCTATGATTTCAGCCAGCCCTATTTTTTAGATAACAGTTGTATTAAAATATAATGTAATTACTGTGAAATTCACCTTTTAAAATTGTACAGTTCAGTGATTTTTAGTATATTCACGGAGCTAATATAACCATCACCATTATTTAAGAACATTTTCATATTCCAAAAAGAAACCCCTTGGTAATTCCCTAGTGGGGAATTACCCCACTAGGTGGTTAGGGCTCAGCAGTGCTGTGGGCCCGGTTCAATCCCTGATCAGAGAACTAAGATACTATAAGCTACTCAGTGCAGCCAAAACACAGAAACAAACAAAAAGAAACCCTATACCCGTTAGTGGTCACTCTTCTTCATTCCCCCCACTCCTAAACCCTGGTCACTACTTCATTCGCTTTTTTATGGCTGAATAATGTTCCATTGTATGGATATATTACAATTTGTCTATGCATTTACCTGTTAATCCCACTTCTATTATGCTTCTATGAACATGTACATGTTTTTGCACGGACATATATTGTTTTTTGTCTTGGGTATAGGTAGAAGTAGGGTTACTGGGCCATATGGAAACTATTTAATATTTTGAAGAACTGCCAAACTCTTTTCCAAAGTGGTTGAATCAATTTATAGTCCCATCAGCAATGAATAAGAGTTCCAATTTCTCCACATCCTCACCAACACTTGGTATTGTCTGTCTTTCTTATTCTAGCCATCCTACTAGGTTGAAATGGTCTCTCATTGTGATCATTCCTGTCCTGTTGACTTGCCCCTTTCCCCTGGCTCCAGAAGACTTTATCAGGGTTTTCTATAATCTTCATTTGGCTGCTGGCAAGCTTCCCTTTTCATCAGTTACCTCGAATATGAAATAGCTGCATATGATGAACTTCTCTGTGAAGACAAGGGAGCTACTTATTGCCATCAGCCTGGCTTTCCTGTTGTTTTTCTAGCAACATATGAAAGTAAAGAGCCTGGAAGATGCAGAAAAGAATCCCAAAGCCATTGACACATGGATTGAGAGCATCTCTGAGTTACACCGTTCCAAGCCCCCTGCAACTGTGCACTATACCAGGTAAGAAATAGCACATTCTTCACCATAGTAACCCATGGTAATCTTCACCACCTAGGAAGTCATTGCTTCTGAGGAGGAGGTGCCAAGATTGGGACATATTTGAAATATATCAACCTTAGGACCTACGGATCCTGGCCGCTACTGGCTAAGATTGCAGACGTAAAGATTATGGTTTACCTGGTATTTTTACTTAGCCAGCTTCTCCAAACCCTAGGTCTTGGGTAAGTTTGGCCCACCCAGTCTGTGTTCTCTTGAAATCCTAATGTGCCCAGGTTGAGAACCTCCCTTCAGCCTAGAATATCATGATGCAAAGATTGCTGATACCAGCACATGTTTTCTGTTCACATTTGCCACTATAATTCTAGGCCTATGCCCGATATTGACACACTGATGCAGGAGTGGTCTCCAGAGTTTGAAGAACTTTTGGGAAAGGTGAGTGGAAGGTGTAGCAGGAACTTAGAGAGTGTGGCATTCATTCTAGGAACCACAGTTTCTCTCTTCTTGTATTACTATTATCGTTAACTTTTAAATTTATGTATAATGTAAAATCAGAAACAAACACGTTAAGTGTTGATTAATTTTCACCAACCAAATACCTTTGTGTAACCAACATATTAGATAAAAAAAAACAGAACATTGCTGGCACCCTGGAAGCCCCCTCAGGCTTCTATCTCCCAACTTAACTACCATCCTGACTTCTAACAGCACAGATTAGGTTTGCCTGTTTTGTATTTTATCTAAATCTAATCATGTTCCTTTGTGTCTTGTTTATTTGCTCATTTGTATTGTTCATCCATGTAGAGATTTATCCATATTGTTTCCTAGATTGTGGTTATACATTTGTTCTAATTATGGTATTCCATTGTTTGAATATAGGAAAATTTATTTATCCATTCTATGATAGCCATTTGAGTAGTTTCCAGATTTGTTATAAATTACTCTGTAATATTATTATACTGTTGCTTTGAACACATAACTTTTGGTGAATGTATGTACCTAAAGTATTACCACTGCAGACTTACCCTTTCCACAGAGGTATATGTCCTGTTTTGTGTAGCTGATGTCCCATTCCTAATGATCCTAAATTTTTAAAAAGTGCCCAGGAATATATTTCATAAGAAACTGTCAAGACCTTTTTGAAAGCAAATTATATAACTTGAGTGGAAGGCAGGCACAAGCTCGCAGTGAATGAGGAGTCAAGCCTCGTTCCTGGAAGGCGCCGTCACTCCTCCCCGGTGTACCATGGCAGTGGAATGCTGTTGCAGTTCGGATTTTAACTGCATTATTTTTTAGAAATTGAAATTTTTGTAACAAAGGTTATCTGAGAGAGTCAACTTTCAAGTCTCATTAAAATTTCAGGGAAAAAATGATGGAGGATTTGCCCTGACAGACATTAGAAAATTATAGAGCTATAGTAAATAATAGTGTTCTGGTTAGGAAAAGAGCTAGATCAGCAGCACATAGACAACCCAGAAAAAAACCACGTAAATGTGGAAATTTGCTGTATAAGAAAGATGGTCATTTTACTTTTTTTTTTTGGCCATGCCTCACAGCATGCAAGATCTTAGTTCCCCCACCAGGGATCAAACCCACGCCCCCTGCAGTGGAAACAGAATTTTAAGCACTGGACCATCAAGGATGCCCAAGAAAGATGGTTAAATGATTACAGGTAGAATGGGTTGTGATGAGATTACTGACCAGTCACTTGAGAACAATAGATCTATGCCTCAACCGTTTGCATGCTGCTGCTGCTGCTTAGTTGCTTTAGTCGTGTCGGACTCTGTGAGACCGCATGGACTGTAGCCCACCAGGCTCCTCTGTCCGTGGGGATTCTCCAGGCAAGAGTACTAGAGTGGCTTGCCATGCTCTCCTCCAGGGGATCTTCCCAACCCAAGGATTGAACCTGAGTCTCCTGCATTGCAGGCAGATTCTTTACCATTGAGCCACCAGGAAAGCCCCAACCATATGCATACATGAATTCCAAATGAGTTAAACATATAAAGTAAAAATAAAGCTATTACAAGTACCATTTTTTTTATATAGGAGAAATATTCAGTTGTCCAAAAGGTTCGTTCTGGTTTTCCTGTCTGATGTTATGGGAAAACCCAAATAAATCTTTTGGCTAACCCAATACTTACTACTGTTGGGATGGTGAGGTATTTCTTTGCATAAAAAGAATCTTAAAAGTCATGTGGAAAATGTGAGTTTAGACTCACACAAGTAAAAAATTCTAACAGTTACCATAAACAAAGTTTAAAATATGATGGACTGGGAATTCCCTGGCGGTCCAGTGGTTCGGGCTTCGCACTTTCACTGCCAAAGGCCAGGTTCAGTCCCTGTTCCAGGAACTAAGCTCCTGAGTGGCATGGCTGAAATAAACAAGTGATGGACCAAGAAGTTACTTACATATGTATGTGACAACATTACTATCCAAGCAAAGAGCTTTTGCATGTGTGCTAAGAGATCGAACCTGCATCTCCTGAGGCTTCTGTGTTGCAGGCAGATTCTTTACCACTGAGCCACCAGGGAAGCCCAAAGAGCTCTTACATATCAAGAAAATTGAGCAAAGATGATAACAGTTCCTTCCTGGTCATGGTATTTAAAACTGCTACCCACGTTCCCCAAGCTCTTTACCTGCTTTTTCTCCATAATACTTACCTTCTGACATATTATATACCTTATTTTGTCTTTTGTTTCTCCCTACTAAAATGTAAGCTAATGAAGACAGTTTTTTGGGGGTATATGTTTATTGAGAAATTACTGTAAAAAAGCAAAGAATTTGAAAACAGTCTCTTTTATCACAGCATTTTAAAGCGGTAGCTGAGGAAAAAAATGTCTGACCAGGGAACTGAATAGACAGATTGTGGTACAGCCAGTCAGTGATGAATTACTCACTTGATGAATTATTTGGCCTTATTTTGTTCTGATACAGAGAAGTATCAATTATATGCTGAAAAAAGAAATTGCAAAAGCTGATTTTTATAAAATTACACCCTGATTTTTATAAAAAGAGAACAAAAAAGTTTTTAAAGATGCTAATGGTTTTTAAACTTACAGTATGAACTGGTTTTGATCTGGAGCCTGTCATCTGAGATATCATGTCACTTTTTCTGTTCCTGTGGTGTCCAAGAACCATTAGGCCTTATAACTCCAAGTCACTATAAATACTTGGCCATAACCTGGGTCCAGTTTCTTCTTCACAAATACAGGAAGACTGCATGGCAGTGTATTTTACTTATAAAATATTTTAGCCCTATTATATCTTCTGCTATTTCAATGGTTAATGAGTATGACCAATTCCATTTTACTGATCAGGAAAAAAAAAAATTTGTATTATTGCTCAGGCTGCTGTAACACAGTACCACAGACTGGATGGCTTAAGCAAAAGAAAGTTATTTTTTCGCACTAGTGGAAGTTGGACATCAAACTGTCCACAGAGCTGATTTCTTGCAGAGCCTTTCTCCTTGACTGTCTCTTCCCTGTGTCTTCATGTGGTCTTTCCTCTCTGAGTGTCTGTGTCCTAATTTCCTCCTATAAGGATTCCAATTACCCTGGAGTAGGGTTCATCCTAATGACCTCATGTTAACTTATCTCTTTTATGACAATATCTCCAAATACACCATCTGACACACTTGGGGTCAAGACTTTAGCATATAAATTTGAGGAGGACACAATTCAGCCCATCACACTCCTTATGCTCGGAGCTCTTTTCCTTTAGAGAAAGAGAATGATGCTAGGACCACTGAAATTTCAGCCTTTTGATTTGGGTCTGTCCCGTGCCTCTCCTAGGTGAGCCTGCCCACAGCAGAGATTGATTGCAGCCTGGCAGAGTACATTGATATGATCTGTGGTAAGCCCTCCTGTCCCTTTCTTGGCCCTGTCTTTGGATAAATTCACTGTGGGCTGTTGAAAAGGCTTTTTTACTCTGAGTTACAGCCTTTTCTTTAAGCCAGTTATGCTGTTTGGCAGCACTTGAGGGTGGTGTTTGGGTTTTTGTGACTACCTGCTGGGTATTTAACCCCTAGAGTTACAGTAACACATTCCATCTGGGAAGGGACTGGCCACATAAATAGAAATGCCCCATATTCTCAGATTTTTGTTTGTTTCTGCTCATGGGAGTTCTCGATTTCAGCCATCCTAGACATCCCTGTCTACAAGAGTCGAATTCAGTCCCTCCATCTGCTCTTTTCCCTCTACTCGGAATTCAAGAACTCGCAGGTAAGACCAGCACTAGAGATTGACTTCAGCTGTAGTGCCTGCTGCCTCCACTGTCCTCAATCTGCTGTGACTCTGCCTGTGACACTGGAGGAGGTCTCTGCCTGGAGTTATCATTACCCTGTCCATAATGGAGGGGACTGTGAAGCAGGCAGGGGTGGGGCTGGTAAAGGAAGGGGAAATAGAACCCATGTGGGCCTTAGGGTAGGTGAGGATCTACAGTGGACACTCAGTCTTACAGAACCAAGTGGCCTAATGAATGGAAGCAGGAAGCATGGAAAAAAGGGGGTTCATGTTTGAAGGAGGTAGGGCACATTTCTAGCTATTTTTCAAAGACAACACCAAGGAATTGTTTTAGAAGTAGAATTGGGAGGAAAAATGGAGCTTAAAGAGTTGTAAAGAGGTTGTATGTGTGCTAAGTTGCTTTAGTTGTGTCTAGCTCTTTGCGACCCCATGGACTGTAGCCCACCAGGCTCCTTTGTCCATGGGGTTCTCCAGGCAAGAATACTAGATGAGTTGCTATGCCCTCTTCCAAGGGATCTTCCCGACCCAGGGATCAAACCCGTGTCTTTTACATCTCCTGCATTGGCAAGCAGGTTCTTTACCACTAGAGTCCCCTGGGAAGCCCTATGAAGAGGTTAGTTCTTGATAAAGTGTCATAACTAGCATATCCCCAAATCCTCCATATTCCCTCTCCTCTCTCCTCACAGCATTTTAAAGCTCTAGCTGAAGGCAAGACAGCATTCACCCCTCCATCCAACTCCAACTCCCACGCTGGAGATGCTGAGACGTTAACCTTCAGCTGAGACACCTCCCATGTGGCTGTCTCACAGCTCCGCCAGCTCCTCTGCCCCAGCTGAGGAGGGGTCACCGTCAGCCTCCTGGCAGCCTTGCCTGCCTCACACCTTGACTCGGGCACGGCGCTCATCCTACTACTGTTTCTGCCAGAGAGCACTGCTCGTGGTCATTAAATGGCTAATGACTATTTCAGAGCTCCTTCATACAGGAAGTATGCATTGACACCACTGTGGGGATTTGAGCTAGAAGCACTGGAATTCCTGGGATCCCAGGATGCTCAGGATGGGAGGAAGGTTGAAAAGATGTTCTTTTTGAGATAGCAATAGGATTATTTTCTTTCATGCATAAAGTCAATTGGCAAAGGTTTTACAAATAAAATGCTCTTATCTTTCAGGTTATCCTGCTGTCCTTTAATACAGAAGAGAGAAGGCAGACTGATCGTAGGCAGAGATGAGAAGCTCGGCCTAGAGGCATTCAGTGACTTGCAGTTTAAGCAAATCAACCTTCAGAAATAAAATCAAACCCCAGTCCTTCAAGGTTGGCAATAGAGGGGAAACATTTTTCTCCCGGAACCTATTTTTTCTGGGAGTCTCCCACCAGGTAGTGCTGCCTGCCTGTCTGGCCCCAGACTGTCCAGCTGTGGTCTCAGGGAGCCTAGCTACTGCAGCCACCGAGGGGAAAGAGGATGGGGTCTTGGATTAGGGTGACAGTGGTAGAGGTGGACAGATTGGGGAAATTTTCTGAACGTTTTATCAGCTAAATTCTACTCAGGAAGACAAATTCTAACAAAGGATGTTAACTATGGGCAGCTGGTTACAAAAGTGTCTGAAGAAACAAAAGGGAGAATGGAGGGTGCTGAAGGCACAAGGGTTTAGCATGCACTGCGGGGACTGGAAACAGAAGAGTTGCCAGTGGGGGGGTCAGGACTGCCAAGCAGGCCCACAGCTCCTCTTAGCAGGAGACAGCCACCCTCCTCTCTCCCACCCTCTCCTGCTTTGCCAAGTGCCTCCCACTGGCAGAAATTAACAGCTGGCAAGGGAATCTGGAAAACTGGGCAGCATGGAGTACAGAAGGGAGGGTGTGGGGTAAGAAAACAGAGAGAGAACCAGCAGAGGTGGAACCAATAGAACTTGGTGATAGAGTAGATGTGGGGGATGGAAGAGAGGAAATCAAGGACGACTTGCAAGTTTTGGGGCTTGAGCAGCTGGGTGGATAATGGACATGAGGATAGGAATAAGGGGCCACATTTCAAATAAGAGGATAAAATAGAGGAATGAGTGGTGAGGCTCTCAGCCCTCTTCCAGGCTTATCCCTCCAAAGCAGAATATTGGAAGAGTCCCGAGCAGCCTAAGAGAAAAGATATTGATGGGGTAATCTAAGCAAATGTCTCGGTCCCTCTACCTACCCATCAACTTGTATTCAGCTTTGGGTACCTCGTTCTTGTGTGTATGTATGTGTCTGTGTGTATACACATAGGCATACTTGCAGCTCTCATTCTTAAATATGAATGTACAGTCACTAAGCATTTGAAGAAAGCCAGAAAAAGAGAGACTAAAATACAGCAAAGAAAATCAGAGAAACTAAACTTTTTTTTTAACTATTATATTCATAGAGAAGTAATTCTCAAATTTGGTTGCATGTTAGAATCAACTGGAGATCTTCTAGAGATAAGTTTCCTCTCCCAGACAATACACCAGACTGATAAAAATCACAACCTCTGGAGGTAGGATATAAGAATCTATTTTTTAAGCTCCTCAGATTATTTCAATATGCAGACAAAAATTTGAGAACCACTATCAAAGAGAGATGAGAAAATACCACATCCATGAAATAAAAGCAGGAGACTTATAAAAGGAACATAAATACAGCAAGAAGATACAACAGTTATAAACATTTACACACCTAATAACAGACTCCAAGAATATATGAGGCGAAGCTGACAGCTGAAGGGAGAAAGTTTTACAATAATAGCAAGACACTCTCAATAAGGGATAGAAGACCCAGACTGAAAATAAGTAAGGAAATAGCCTGAACTGCACAATAAACCAACTAGTTCTAATAGACATAAACAGAACTCTAGCCAACAGCAGAGAATACACTTAAGTGCACATGGGACACGTTCCAGGATAGAACATATGTCAGGGCACAAATTAAGTCTCAACAGATTTTAAAAGGTAGCATCCAAAGTACTTTCTCAGACCACCATGAAGAGCAGTTAGAAATCAATAACATAAGGAAAAACTGAAAAATTCTGCAGAAGTTAAACAATAACCAATCGGGCAAAGAAATCACAAGGGAAATTGGAAAATACTTAGAGATAAATGAGAATAAAAACACAACATTCCAAAACTTATGGGCTACAGCAAAAGCAGTGCTCAGAGGCAATTTATAGTTATAAATGCTTACATTAAAAAAGTACTCAAGGGACTTCCCTTGTGGTCCAGTGGCTAACACTCCCAAGTTCCCAGTGCAGGGGGCCCAAGTTCTGGGGAATTAGATCTCACATGCCACAAGTAAGACCAGGCACAGCCAAATAAAGCAGTAAATTTAAGTACTCAGTCTGGCTTTACAACCCGAGGAATTAGACAAAGAAGAAACTAAACTCAAAGCTAGTGGAAGGAAGGAAATAAGATTAGAGCAGAGATAAATGGAGAATTAAAAAGAAAATTTTTTTTTGAAGGAATGAAACAGACATGTAATATTCACTCATTCAAGTTTATTGAACCTACTGTGTGCTCAGCACTGTCCTTGGCAGTACCAAGAAAAATTATAAAGGTATCAACAAGGGAAAAATATACTTTGCTCGCTATTAATTTGCAATCTTTTTCATGTTGCTTTTCAACAGTGTACTTAGGTTGTTCTGGGATATATGATCTCCCCTCCTTTCCCATGTCTCCCTAAGGTTTCCAGCACTGTCAAATTATGTGCCACTGTGACCATCCCCTAAAGAACGGAGGATGGGACAAGAACAGTTTCCTGCTGATGGGGAGGTCATGGCTAGGCTCCCATGGAAGGGGGAGATACTTTGAGCAGAAACCCGTCAACCCCAAGGGCTCAGGGCACTCACAGTGAATCATAAAAAGGCCAAACTTGGGAAAGCCACAGGCAGGGCCCAGGGGCCCAGTCACTCCCTTCCCAGGAGATGTGCTTAAAGTGCTATCGCTGTAAGAAAACGAGGCATAGCTACATGCAGTCCTGGAGGCACCAGACTTCTCACCTCCCTCTCATCTCCTGACTTGTGCTAATACCAGGCTCTGACACCACTAGGGCCCAGGCCAGTGGGGAAGTCTAATGCCCAGTGAAGAAGGTCCAGCGTATAACCTACGATGCCCAAGAGGGGGTGGGCGGAGAGGGGCAGAGAGATGCAGCAAAAAGAACTGGTCTGTGCTTCGCCAGCACCCCTAGATCAGGGGTGGGTTTGTGTGGAAAGGGCAGGTTGGTTCTGTAGAGCTAGCAGGGTCCTAAGTTTTCCCTGAGGGAACAAAGCTGCATAGCATGTGAAGGAAATCCAGGACGTGCAGGGACCCCCGCTCCCCAACCAGGCATGCCCTATGCCTGCTGTACACGGTGCTGAGGAGCACTGGTGCGGGGCAGAGCCGGCCCAAGCTGGCAGGGCCATGCCACGCTTAGATGCTGGCTGACCTCCAGGCACACCTGGACAGACAGCTCCATCCACCTGGGCACAGGCAGTCATGCAGGCCCTCAACTGGAGTCGGTCCAGGTCCAGCCAGGAGTAGGTCCAGCTGGCAGCCTGGCCAAGAATACCCGTGCCCCCAAGCAAGCAAAAGTGGCAGAGGCAAGGCCTCTTCCCATTGGCAACATGGCCAGGCAGAGGATGCCTTGGACGAGGCCCAGGAGGATGCCCAGGGGCCAAGAAGTTACCCTCTGTCTTGGCCTCATCTCAGAGCCAGATCTCGTCACTGCTCACACTGGACACCCGGTAAATGTAGCCCAGCATTGGGAGGCGGATGAAACCTGGGGGGTCAGAGATCAGTCACCCTCATTTCTTGGAAGCTGGGAGACCACTCTCTGCCCTTGGGGACTTAGAGGCCTTTGGGACACGTAGGAGGGCAAGGGAGCAGGGCAGCAGGCCGCTTTTCCTACCTCGGCTGGTGAGGAGGCCACCAGGCTCCGGGTCCAGCAGGTCTGGCCGGCTGTTGTCCTGAGTCGTCTGCCGTTCCGCTGGTTTCCCTGTGGGGTGACAGAGAAGGTGGTGCCGGGATGAGGCGTGTGCCCGATGGGGCCTAGCCCCTCCTAAGGTCCAGTGTCTCTGTTTTTTCCAGAAGCACCTCTGAAGATAAAGCTGGGGCAAACAGCTTGCTAGGTGTACCTTTGCAGTCTGGAGTGAGATCATTGAGCTGAAGATTGGATGGGAGGGACATGTTCTCGCGTGGCAGGCGCACGTTGTTGAGTTTCAGGTTGTTGGAGTCACTACAGGAGGACAAAGGCTCGGATGGACCCTGGCACCAGTGGGCACAGATTCCTGCTTGGAGGCCATTCCAGAACCACCAGAAAGCCCAGAATCCCGCCTGTCCCATGCCGCCTCTCCATTGGGCCCCTCCATGAAGCCCCAGGAGAATTACCTAGAGATCAGGGATGGGCGCCGGGAGGGGCCTGAGGAGAGAGAAACCACAGCACTGTCTCAGTGCCCACCCCCTCTGGGCTCTGCCCCCTGCCCTCTCAGGCCCAGGTCCCTCAAGCAAGGGGCCTCTCAGATGGCCAGACTGGGTTCTCAGTGCTCAGCACGCTCCCTGGGACGTATGTGTCTAAACCATGGCCACACCCAGGAAGACCTGCCACTTGTCAGAGACCTGCCCAGCTCCAGTCCTGCCCGTGCCCTCACCCTCACCCCGGACCTCATCTCCACACTCCCAGCATCCTCTGTACCCGCCTTGCTTTGGCCTTACCTTTGGTCTTCTTCTCTTTCCTGCAGACCAGGCAGGCCACCAAAGTGCTGAACCCCACCAGGGTGCCTAGGGCAAGCCCTCCAGCCACAATGATGCCCAGCAGTGGCACTTCCACCCGGGTGGCCAGGAGCCCTGCAGGTGGTCCTCTCGTTAGTTCCAAGCAGGCATGACCCCTGACTCGGAGACACCACAGGTCCCTACTCTGTCCTCTTTGCCCAAGGTGGCTGGGGACAGCTTTCATGAGAACTTACCCAAAAGACAAGTCTTCCCATTTCTGCACCATGGCCCTACACCCACCTGAGGCTCTGCTGGGCCTGGGGCTGGCAGTGCTCACCTGGGGCTGGAAGCGAGGAACTGGTGACACCCACGTCGTTCGTGGCCACCACGGAGAGGTTGTGTGGCAGGCTGTGGAGCTGCAGCTGCACGGTGTGGTTGGTGAGCCAGGGGTAGTTTTGGGCATCCAGCACCAGGAAGTCTGAAGTGTTGACAGTCACTGGCCCATCCTGGTCGATCCAGGTCACGTTGGCAGGTGGGTTGGCACGCACGAGGGCAAAGAGGATGACCAGAAGGCCCGGGCCCTGAGCTTCCTGGTACTTGGCCCCAACCTGAGCAATCTCCGGCTTAACTGGTGCAAAGCAGAGACCACTATGTTCCCACCACAGCCCCTTGCTTGCCTTGCCCTTTCTTCCCAAACCCAGAAGGGAGCCAGGGGCCTGGACCTCTCCTTAGGAGGCACCAGGAAAAAGGATGGCTGGGTCTGCCAGAGGTAGCATTTCATAAGGGCATAAACACTAGAACCAAATGTCCAGAATCCTGACTCTGCTACTTACCAGCAATATGACCCAGGGAGATTGCTTAACCTCTCTGTGCCTCAGTTTTCTGATTTATAAAATGGGGACAATAGTAATTAACTCATAGGATTGTTGTGAGAATAAAGTGAGTTAATATTTGCAAAGTGCTTAAGTGTTAAAACATCCTAGCAAACTGCCTGCCTGGTGGCTGTTGGGGGTCCCTGGGCAGAGAACCCCTCTCTGTCCACCCGAGGGGCACTCACATTGCACATTGAGGATGACGGATGCATTGGCTGACTGGCCACTGCTTGCGTCCTGCAGGGAGCAGATGAGTTCATGCTGGGCCCGCTGGGCAGTGACAGTGAAAGTGCTGGTGCCTCCAGAGAAGGCCTCCCGGCCCACACTCTGCAGTCTCGAGGTGCTGGCCTCCTGCAGCTGTCCATCCAGGTACCAGGCCAATCGAGGGGTGCCAAGTCCCCCTGCCACCCGGCAGGTGAAGGCATGGCGTTCATTCTCTCGAAGTGCCCGCTCTGCCCAGGTCTGACCATCAATTTGTGGCGCCAGCTCCCCCCAACCTAGAACATAGTGGAGTCTGGGGAGAGCTGGTGGAGGGTTAGTACTGTTGTGACCCGGGTGAGGTCCAGTTCCAGAGGGACCTGGGTTCTCTCACCAGGGACTGGCTGGACCTTGGTAGGTGGATGAGAAGAGACCAGTTTTGGTGCCTAAAGTGGGACCCAAACTGAAGATGCAGGCAAGGAGGGGAGAGACAGGGACTTGACCCCATAAACACATGCTAAGGGATGAACAGGGGTGTACCTGAGCTCAGAAGGGCCGGCAGGAGCAGAAGTGTGTGCGGGAGGGTAGCTGGCCATGGAGGCAGTGCCATGGTGGCCCAGGCCTGGGCCCCAGGCTGCCGAGAGAAGAGGGCGGGCCTCAATGTTAGTATCCAGGTGAGAGCAGGCAAGCTTTAGTAACTCCTCCAGCAATTTATTCTCAGAAACAAAAATGAACCATGCACGGAAACGCAAATGTAGAATGACCCAAAGTGGTGAAGACAAAGACGCAATGATCATCAAGCCCCAAGGTCCAAACCCCGGCTGGCACGTACATGTACACCTGCGGGCGCAGAATTGAGCCCTGACTCCAAGGAACAAACAGACACATGCTCGCAGGTACACAGAAACAACCGGCAACCGTGCAGCCCGCACCAGGCCAAAATACACAACACACACGCGCACACACGCAGACACTCGGGTATACGCGCCCCTCCCCCAAAGGGATCGTCCTCCCAACCCCGGTTCTCTCTTGCCCGCTTCCTTTTCCCATACCCCTTTTCCCATCCTCCGGATTTGGGCCGAAGAGAAGGTGATCCAGGACGCAGGGACAGAGAAGCATCCCCGCTCCCACCTCCGCCCAGCCTTTCTGGGCGGCTCACCTGGCTCACTCCCCGAGCGCAGCCGGAGCGACTGCTCAGGCCTGCGGAGCACCGTAGTCCGCCGCAGGGGTCGGCGCTGCGCCAGACAGGGCCAATCGATGCCCGATCTCGGCCCGACAGGCCCTTCCTCCAGGGCGGCTGATCCGGGACTGCCTCGCGCGGAGGGGACCCTTGAGCGCCCATCCCTGCGAGGGATGGCGAGCGGACGCAGACACAGGCTGGGGCTGGGCGAACCGACAGCTTTATTGGTTGCTGGCGCATCCCCCAACTCCTCGCCCTCCCGCCTAACAGCGCTCAGCGCCCGTCGCGGGGCCGGCGCAGCTGCCCCATCACGTCGGCCAGCATGCGGTTGCACAGCGCCGCGTACGGGTTGAGCAGCACCAGCTGGCGGCGCGCAAACGGGCTGCCCAGACTAGCCGCCCGCTCGAAGTCTCTGCGGGCGTCGTCGTCCCGGCCCTGCAGCCGCGCCACGAGCCCGCGCTGCACAAAGCCCTGGCGGGCGGTGCGACCCCGGCCGCCGCTCAGCGCCAGCGCGCGCTCCAGGTCCTCCAGGGCGCCTGCGGGACGGACGGACGGATGGGCAGAGGTCAGGGCCGCGGCCAGCAAGATCCGGCCCCGAGTGCAGGCTCTGGGGCTCGGCCATTTACATTGCGCCCGCAGACGACCCTCGAGATCGGGATTGTTATTTCCGTTACGCAGAGATAAGACTGGAAGAGTGGGCAAAACTCGGCCTAGACTGCAGTTAGTGGCAGAGTTGGGACTGAAGTCCAGGTCTCGCCTTGTCCGTGTTATTTTTCACCATCTGATACATCAAAACAGGGGTGGTCACTATATTATGAATCTGCTCCTGTTCCCCGGCACAAAGCAGGTGGTTTCTTACACATACATTGAAATTCTACCCTGTGCCAGGTGACTGACTGAATCCCAGGGTCCAAAAGCATTAGTATTAACTGACAACCATTTCTTACACAATAAAGTCCATTTTTTGTTTGGTTTTTCCTTTTTGGCTGCACCAGGCGGTCGAGATCTTAATTCCCTGACCAGGGATTGAACCCATGCGCCTTCAGTGGAAGTGCAGTGTCTGGACCACTGGACCACCAGGGAAGTCCCCCGCTAACGTTTTTTTCCCCTTTAATATGTATTCTTTTGTATTTTATTTGGCTGTGCCAGGTCTTAGTTGTAGCATGTGGGATCTAATTCTCTCACCAGGGTTTGAACCTGGGTCCTGTGCATTGGGAGCACGTAGTCTTAGCAACTGGTTCACCAGAGACGTTTTCTTCTCTAACTTTTCAAGACATTTCTCTCCTCTTTTCCACTGTATGCCTTAAAATAGCTCCTCTCACCTGTGTTCTCTACTGACTGCCTCTCCTTACTCTTTATTTCCATGGTCTTCCTTATCTTGTATCAAAGTTTTCTTTGAAGGAGGTCTTGGAGCCAGAGCTGGCCTGCAGCACTTTGGTCACCCTCATAAATACTTGGCTTCTTAGGCATCAGAGCTCTGAACTCAGCCTCAGCCAGCCAGTTGGCACCCACTGTAGGTCCCCCGAGCTGCATTTGTTCTGGGCTCTGCTTCCATTCACTCCTGTCCTCTAGTCTATAGAGCCTGTTAGGGCAGGGCGCTTGGGGAGTGCCAGCAGCATCCTGCACCAAGGCTGATCTCCCCGTCCTCTGAGTTTTGGTCCCCAGAATGCAGCAGGGGGTCTGCTCCCTACCCTAACTGGTCGGTTGAGAAGCTCTCTAATCACAGCATTTGTTGATTTCCCTCAGAGGAGTTGGTCTGGAGGAATTGAAGGCCTTCAGGCAGAAACCCCTTGGATGCTCTCTGGGGTTCTGGTCTATAGGCTTTCCTCAGCGGCCTTTATGGCCCTGCTCTGCCAAACTGGTGGCAGAGAAGCCTGGGAAAGGGGCCCTCAGAGTTCCTGGATATTCTCAGAATGGAGTCCCACCTCCCCAGCCTGGCATTCCTGGCCCCAAGAACGCCTCCACTACCACGAGTTCCCTAGTAGTTCTCTACTACGCTTCTGTGGTTTACTCTTCAGTAATTCCTGGTGTTTTCAAGACAGAGTTCCATCTGGGCCTCATTTTACCAGTTCCTCACCCTCTTGGTCTCTCTTTACCTCTCCAGGCTCTGAAAAGACTCCATCCTTCCAGCCCTCCCTTTCCAGCCAGAGTAGAGATCTGAAGCTCCCTGTTCCTGTCCGTGACTTCTGGACTTCTACAGGCCATGCCTTCTCCCACTTGCTGCCCTCCTACTTGTCTTTAAAACTCACACCTCAGGAGCAGACCCCAAGCTGAACCCTCTCAGCTTGTTATGTGGCTATGAGGTTTGTGTGTCTGTCCTGTCCTCTAGGCTGAGCTTCATGAAAAGCAGTATCACGTGGGGATTAAGCCCTGCCACCTGAACCAAATCCCAGCTTTGCCACTTCTCAGCTATATGACTAGCAAGCTATTTTACTTAACTTCCAAGCTTTGGTGTATCATTTGTCAAATGGAGACAAGAGCATGCACCTTTTTAGGGTTGTCGTGAGGGCTAAACAAATGACAACTAAAATGTAAAGTGTTCAGTCAGGGGGCTTCCCTGGTGGTCCAGTGGTTAAGACTGCACTTCCACTGCAGGGGGAATGAGTTTGATCTCTGTTCAGGGAACTAAGATCCCATAAGCCGCAGGGTATGGCCAAAAAGGAAATAAAAATAAATTTAAAAAACCTTTATTATTTTTTAAAACAGGACTTCCCAAGTGGTTCAGTCCCCTTCCAATACAGGGGCTGGGGGTTTGATCCCTGGTCAGGGAACGAAGATTCCACATGCCATGGGACAACTAAGCCCATGCGCCAAACTATTAATAGAAAAGCCCCTTCCATGTACCACAGCAAAGACCCAGTGCAAACCAAAAAAAAAAAAATCTCTGAATCCATAATTAAAGAGAAAGGACAAGATGCATCTTGTACAGCATGATGTTGGTTAACAGATTTAGAAAGTAGGAGAATAAAGTTACCATTAAGAAAATACATACAGGTGCTTAATGCCTGGCACATAGTAATTGCTATAAGAGTCCTCAGCACCTAGACCACTGCTACAATACAGGCTCTCATTAAATCTTGTACATAAACAGACTGTAGTCTCTCTGACTCTCACAATATCCCCAAGAGATTAGCAGGGCCCATAACGTATCTCTTATGAGTACGAACGTAGGTTCCAGAGGAGCTTGGTGACTTTCCACACTCCAAGTCCAAGCCCCACGGCCATACCATCTCTGGTCTGTGTCCTCCCAGACCCCCTGCACAGGCTCCAGGGAACTTCCCCTCACCTGCCACATCTCCTTGGAGACGCCGGGCCTGGGCTCGGTTATTGTAGGCTGAGGCCCTCTCAGGCAATAGGTTGATAGCTTGGCCAAACCTCTCCAGGGCTGTGCTGAGGTCACCAGCCTCGGCTGCGATCACCGCCTGCAGCTCCAGGGCCTTGGACTGTTCCAGCTGCGCTCTCGGGAAAACTTCATCTGTGCCGGGGAGGGAGCCAGGAGGAGACAGCTATGTGGTTGGCAGCAGGAAGCAACAGTTCCCGTGGGCTTTGGAAACCTGGGACATGAGCCAGGGCTGACCAGGCAGGGTGTAGGTCACTACAATCTGATGCAGTGTTTGGGGTAGGGGGAGCAGAGGTCACTGAGGCAGAGCCCTGGCACTGCTTAGTTCCAGAGAGAGCTGGAGAGCGGCCTTGGTTGGCTCCCCAGTGCCAAGAGAATGAAACCAAACTCTAGCCTGTAGCTAAATGACTGGTTGAAGGTCACACCCCCAGGAGGTTGCACAGATTGGACTGGAACCCAGGTCTTTCTGACTCCTTAGTCTGTCCCCAGTTTGTTCTACTGCATTGCTTCCAGCAGGAAGGCCTCCATGATACAGTCATGAAAACCATTTCCAATGCTTCCCTCAGCTTTTCAGCCTAAAGTTTCATTAAGACGTGGGCTTTGCTCCGTTAGAAACAAAGAGCATCAAAACTTCTGGACGGTGACAGTCCCTCTTAGGGGCCAGTGGAAAAGCCAGTGAGCACATTCAATCTGGAAGCATTAGCTCAGGGCTTGGCATTTAAAGGTGACACTGAATGCTTGCTTAGTTGAAACTGGTTAGCTGAGCTACCCCCTGCCCCGTTTCTGTCTTCCATGCTGTGGAGGGTGATACCCTCTGTTCTGACAAAGCTGTGTTAATTTCATATGGCCCCGCTCCCCGCCACCACAGTTAAACTTGGGGCAGGGTTGGAGGACAAACCCTGGCTTTCTCCTCTGGGCACAGTGACTCTTGCCAAGCTTCCATCAGTGCACTGAGGATCAGCAGTCATCATCCAAGTGTCGGGGGACGAGGAGCCTTGTAAGACAGCCTACTTCTGCCACCCCAGCGAGGTAGTAGACCAGCCAATGTGGAGAGCTGGATTCCAAGGTCAAATACTCACCTTCATCTACTTCCTTCTCTGCTTCCTCTCCCAGGTCCAACCCAACAATATCTCCAAACGGGGAGTCGGGGTTGAAGATGGCCTGCAAGACGGCCTGATCATTTGGAGTCCCCATGGTATTCAACTCCCAGATCAAAAAGGTGACTCACAGTGAGGGAAAGGAAAAAGGGCTGAGGGCTGAGCCTCTTGCCAGTTTTAAGCCTCTACCTGATCCAGAGGGAGGAGGTCTGTTTGAGGACCAGCCCCCAAGAGGAGTGTTGTCCAGTCTTCGGCTGGAGTGTAACCTCAACCCCCTTCAGCCTGGGGACAGTGACCCTGGCTTGGCCGAATATTTACAAATATTTCTCAACTGCTTCTCTACCCCCCCCCCACCCCCAGTCTGAGGGAGAAAGAGAAAAAGTAAATCCCATTTCAGCTTTAAGGTGGAGTGGAGCCAAGAGAGAGGGTACTGTCCATCTCCCTGAAATGCCTTCTTTATACTCACAGATTTAGGAAGAAATTGTTAGAAGCCAATGCCTGACTGCCTGCGGATGAAGACAGGGTATTTGTAGGAAGTAAAGGAACTATTTTTTTGTTCTCTTGACCCCTTCCTCACATCCAGAGTTAAGTAGGTCCCATATATACATCACTGATAAACAAGAGGAGAAAATATGATTAAGAGAGGCAGTGTAGAGTGAGGCCTGACAGAAGGGAATGATTTTAAGATTCCACCTTAAAAGAAAGGACTGTGGAAGGGATTTTGTAATCAGGTCATGGGCCACGGCCCTCCCACCTCAGCCAAAGCCAAAAGAAAGTTCAACCATGTGCAGCAATAAACTTGACATGTTTATTAATTAAACTATCACTTAAATAAAAAAAAGTGCATAGAAAATAAACATGTTTAAAAACTCCTTTTTTTTTTACAACTATATACACTTTTTACTTTTACATTCAGTCTTTCGTAGACAGCTTTCAGCATTATTATTTTTTGAACTATTAAAGTATTTTCCTTCTTCCCTGTCACAGGGAGTTAACACTGATGGACTTTAGACACATTTTTTTCCTTTTTTTTTTTCTTTTTCTCTAACCAGAAGCTTGGAAGAACACAAGGGAAAAAAAAAAACAAACCGAAAGATCTGGTATACATGATAAAGTTGTCAAGAAATGTCTTATTCCTAGAAAAGAAGCTTGTCATCTGTTGAGCTTTTGAAACAATTATTCAACTACCTGTATTTACTAAAGAGACTGTTAAAAGTTCAATAAAAGAAACACCACAAGTCTATTTTCTTGGTTGAAAGACAGAACTAGAGTACCTCGGAACAAGATACCAGGAAAGCACAGAACACAATTTTCCCCTAAATGCAGGTGGTAACCCCAACATTCATAACCAAAAATAGAGAAACAAGGAGTACAGGTACTGACTGGCAACATTCACAGGCAGAAAAAACCCAGGTGACACCATTTCTGCATTTATCTCTGATCCCGGGGATGGACTGTTTTGCCATCCCCTTAGAGCTGGAGTCTCCTCCCATGTGGGGGGATCAGAGGAGCGCCAGACTGACCATTTCCTGCCACTACTAGCAACTGTAACACAATCCTTATCTATAGTGTTAAGAGAATTAAAAGCCATGGACTGAACTAGGCTTTGTTACATGGTGCATTACTATATTAGTTCCTATATATATCATATTTATATTTATTTCAAAACCAAAACGAAAAAGTTGCAAGGTTTCAGAGTGTGAGACTTGACTGGTATTCATGATTCGGCACAAAACCATCTGCTCAATAACCTTGTATTGCTTTAAAACGAAGGAAACGAAACATAAAATTACACCCAGCCCTTTGCAATGACCCGCTTTTCCTTTAAAAAAAAAAAAAAAAAAAACCAAAAAACCCATAACTTGATTTCTATTAAAAAAAAAAAAATCCCAAATCAAACTTAACATCTGACAAGGTTTTGACCTTTAGTATTTTCAGATATTTGATTGAATGTCAGTCCTTTAGAAAGATACATTCATTAGAAGGTTTTTTTTTTGTTTTTTTTTGTTGTTGTTGTATTTTTTTTTTTTTTTTTTTTTTAAATCAAGGGAGCTGCATGGTGCTCACAGCATTGGCCGGGGGGGCTGACAGAGGCAAGCAGGGTGGCGGAGTGGATCCCGGCAAAGGAGTCTGGTTGAAAACTATATATATATATATATATATATAGCTGCCAGGGCGTCCCCCTTGATTCTGGTTATTGGTCTAAAAACAGGAGGGGCTGGGCTGGAGGTGGCGGACGGTAACGGAGGGAGCCAAAGGGACCAAGTTCCGGCCAAAGGGTCAGCGCCATGCAGCTCCTCTGGTTACACAGTCGTCACTGGCCACCAGGAAATGCAGCCACAACAGGTTCTAGCAGCAAAGCTGTAAGTGAGCTGGCTCTCTCACTGAGAACTGACCAGGTTTGCAGCTGTGACTCCTTAGGGACTTGGGGTGCCCCTTAGGGGATTCTTGGGAACAACCCACCACAGTTCCTCAGTCTGCACTTTTGTGCGGAGATTCCCTTGGTCACTTTCACAACAGACTCAGAGGTGTCTTGGAGATAGCTATGCCGGGTTGGTTTTGTTTTTTCCCGCCTTCTTTCCCTCTTGCAGGGAAAACCTTAGCTTAATCCCCAAGTTGCTGGCAGGTACGCTGAATTTTGGCAATGGACTCAAGGCTGAGATCTAGGAGGACTCCTCATTTCTGTGGTTGACAGTTAGGGAGTGGAAAGGCAAGGCAAACCATCTGCAGCTGGCAGGAGAAGGAAGCTGGGGGCTCCTCCCCTGGCCTCGGGGTTTGGGGTTGGTAGAAAGAGATGAGGAGGGGGCTCACAGTACAGCGCGGCCTAGCAGGGCGGTCACTAGGTCTACTGAGCTGAGTTTCCCCCACTCCCGACTGGCCTTTGGGTCTTCCTCAAGGTGAATTCATGACCCGTCAGTGCATTAATCATTTCAGTAACAAATGCAGCTTAAGGTTTTTTTTTTTTCTTTAAAAAAAAAAAGAAAAAGGAATAAAAGGATATACAAAAAAACCTCACACAGTGCAATAATAAAGGAAACCAGACACCAGTGGAACCCCTTGGGCCACTGTATCTTGTTCATGGGCAAAAGGAGGAAGGGAGGTGAGGTCTGGGCAGACTGCTTTGCCCCAGGCCCCTGCTGGCACTTCTCTGAGATGACAGGGAGTCTCTGCCATCCTGGCCACAGTGCTGGGTTCCCTGCACAACAGAGAAAACAGTGACAGTGTTCCAGCAGAGCCACCAAAGTTCTTAATTAAGGTCACGGAAGAACAGGGAGCCCAGGGAGGAAGGCACAGCAGAGCCGTGAGTCCCGGGGCAGAGAGCGCTGGGCTGAGTCGTATTGCTTTGCTAGACTTCCTTCTGGAGGAATGGGCTTCTCGTGGTGAGAAGAGGCGCCCCGCCCTCCACTGGACTATGCTGCTCTGAAACCTCATGGCTGACAGAAGCCGAGGAGCATCTGCAATATCGTGAGTGGTCAGACTGTGCTTCAGTTTCAACGGGCTGGCCCAAAAGAGGGCATGGGGGGACCCAGGGGGTCTTTGCAGGCGTGAGGACTTGTTGGGCAGAGAGAGGGGGGACGAGGTGACCTACGAGGCAGATGGTGATGGAAAACGTCAGGTTGCCATTCAGCTTGGTTGCTAACTCTGAAGGAGGAAAGACAGGGAAGTGCTGGCGCTCACCTCTCAGCACTGGGCTGTGCCAGGAAGGAGGGAGAGAGGCAGGCAAGAGGAGAAGGAACTGCTATGTTGAGATCCTACCGCAGCCATTCAGGAGCTTTGACTGGAGAAGGAGGGGAGTGGCCCGATGGAGCTGGGGGCACCTTCCTTTTCCACTTATTGTCAAAGAGCAAACCCAGGAAACGTTTATGTCAACAGGGCACAAACAAGCTACACATTAAACAACGAAAAGGACACCTTCCAGGGGGAAGTTGGGCAGGAAAAACCAGACTTTGTGTGTACAGCTGAATATTTTCTCTAACTTCATCCTATGAAAATAAAAAATTATTAAAAACCGATCTTCTTTTAAATTAGGATAATACCGCGGTTTAAAAAATAGCCTTGTCATAAGTGCTTCTCCCTATGAAGTGCTTCTCATAGAAAAATATACAAAATATATTTACATTTATAAAACCTTAAATAGTAAACTGTAAACAGAACCGAGTAAAATCCAATGACTTAATTTAACAGGTTCAGGAACTGTCTTGGGGAAGAGAAGAGAAGAAACATTTGATGCTGTTTTGACCACATCCTAAGGAGTAATCAGGGCAGTAGTGTCATTTCATTTCATTTGCTTTAGCCACAGATTTTGCACAGGTGGCAGAGGTCCCTCGATACAAGGTGGTCTAGTCCCCAAGTTTTGGGCCTTGAAATCCGATTAGTGTTCTGCCTTCAACTGGACACTGACCATTTAAAAATTAAGTCTTCCTATGTCTTAACAAGGGGAAAATAAAGTTACCATGTCCTAGGAATGGGACCCAGGGGTCATCCTGGTTGTGAAACTCTGACTGTTGCATGATTCAGATCCTATTTAAATAATCTTCTTCTTCTACATATATTTCTGTAAAACTCTCAGTGGAGCTTTATGAAAACATCTCCAAATTCTGTCTGGTTACGGCCAATGGCTCCTGTCCACTTTCCCACTGGGAGTGCTTACAGGCTCAGGGAACGTCTTGTAGGCACATCCTATGCCCAACAGGGAGTGTTCTTACACAGGGAGTCACTCTCCCCTACCACCCAGAGAGAACGGGAAAGCAGTGGGATGCAGAATGGGGGAACGAGAAAGTGGAGTGAAGAGAAGGAATGAGAGGGAAGCCGCTCCTATTGTCTAGGAAGGTGACTGACTGAGATAAGGCTCATGGGGATAACACTCCCACTTAAAGCCCACAGGCTCAATGTTTGGTAATGAATTGGCACAACCCCAAGACAGCTTTTGACACCAAAGGTGCTAAGAATCCTGTCTCCCAACCAGAAGGGAACTCTCAACTGGGAGGATAGTAGGGAAAACCACCAGACCGTCTTTGTTCAACACATGGCAACAGGCTGGGCAGGGCTGGCAAATTGTCAGGTCTCTAACCAACCCTGCACCAGGGCTGTGCCTGACCCCTCGCTTACAGTGCTTGGGAAACACCAAGGCTAGGGTGGCAACTTCTGAGGAGGTGCTCAGGCCAATCTCCCCACACAACTAACCCTCTACAGGCTCCTTCCAGGCAAGTCTGCTAGGGACCCCTTCTCCCACTTTTTAACGGCACACAGAGGGGCCCCAGTAGAAAGCCGATTGTGGATCTTTTCTTCTAGACCTCATCTCTCTCCAGGACTATGATCACTAGAATGTGAATATGGGACCCAAGGGAGCCCAGTTGTCAAACAGGCCCCTCAACTGTGCCCACTCAATCCTGGAATACCTGGCTGCTGGCAAAGGCCTTCGGCATCACTGTGGAGGCCCTGGGTCCTAGTACTCCGATACTGGGGAGAAGAGCAGCTTTAGTTTAGGAACTTCCGGCATTTCTTGGCACCACAGTTGCAGGGGAGCTTGTTGCTGGCGTCCTCAATGGGGAATTTATAGTCGTAAGTGAGTTCCTCCCCTCGGTAGATCTTGCGCATAGCGAAGATGACAATGTGCTTCTGCCCATCGATGTTGATGACCCGAGAGTAGCAGTTGGGCTCACACGAGTGGTTGATGAAGCGGGCGGCATTCCCGTGCATGGTGGCGTCCACCACCTCGGAGTCATCGATCCGGAACATGTAGCAGCCGATGCCCTGCAGGAAGGAGGACAGAGGAGGACAGAGGAGAGCCTGGCGTTGATTACGGCTCAGGCTGGACAACACCCAACCTTTTTCTGATGTGATCTTAGCCACTGACGAACAAAGTTCCTTCTGGTAAAATTTCTGGATCTCTCCCATCTTTCAGGATGCTTCCACGAGAAATTCCTAGATTACGGGCACTGGACCATAGGTTTATTAACGTCTCCACAAGAGAAACCTGTGGCAAGAGAAACCTACAGCTTGCGTCACAATGTGCTTTCGATCCTGGGATCCATTCAGACAAATCTTCAAAGAGTATCTTTGTGTGCTAATCCCTAGAGTGGACTGGGCCCACCACAAATTCAGAGATGTTAAAATGTAATAAAAAAAAAGTGTCTCATTAATAAAATACACTAATTCCTCTAAGATCTAGGGACCATCTCTGTAGGTGATGGCCTCCTTCTATAACAAAAGAACTGGAGAGTACAAGTGTGGGACTCACCTTGCTGTCATAGTACTTCTCTCGCTTGTCAGTCTGGATGGAACGGATGACGTTGCCAGCATACTCAATCACCATCTCACCTGCATCAATGTTTCTCTTACAAAAAAGACCCCGGCCGTGGATGGGAGACCTAGGACATAAAGATGGAAAAGACATCAGCTGCCGATTTTGCAAATAAGGTTAAATGTGGGAATACATGAATAAAATCTCCATGTCTATGAAGAGATTTATTGGTCTCTATTTCTACTGGTTCAATTCAGTAGAATCTATTGGTCTCCATTTCTCCAGGAGAGACAGACACTTGGGGTAGAAAAACTGGACCCACCTGATTTGAGTGAATATACTAATCGTTCTAACAAATGGCCAAGGACTAAAGATTTCTCCATTCCATAACCCACTAGAAGTATCAGTACATTAATGCTCACTGTGTTAAATTCCTTGTTCAACATAAGGAGCTCCAGGATCCCAGGACATCAGGTTCAATTAGTAATACTGATAAAAACCTCATTTGCTGAATGAAGGACGTGACTTCAGCATTTGGTCCACTTTGATTTTGGAAAATTTCATTAGTTTTCTAGAATTCTTTCTATAATTTTCTCCATACCTGTAGACACCAACTGCCTCCTTAGAAGTCTTTTTTAAGTGCCGGAAACGCATGGGCATTGGTAGATCCATACTAGTTGCCCTCCTAAAGAAAGAAGGCTCGTTATTAATAAATTCTCTTTAGGAAATCATCAGTTTTGAGGCTTGGATCAAATAGTCCTAGAGCATATGACTACACTGTGTGTTCAATGAGAAGCAGAACGAGTGCCTTATAAAAATGTATCGTTGCTTAGTTGCTAAGTCATGTCCCACTCTTTTGTGATCTCATGGACTGTGGCCTGCCAGGCTCCTCTGTCCATGGGATTTCCCAGGCAAGAATACTGGAGTGGGGTGCCACTTTCCTATTCCAGGGGATCCTTCTGACCCAGGGATCAAACCTGAGGCTCCTGCGTTGGCAGGTAGATTTTTTACTACTGAGCCATGAGGAAAGCCCACCTTATAAAATTATGCCTAGAATACATTATATATGAAGTCTATGGTGGTTCACCCAAAGCTGACAGAGTATACCACAGCTGAATAAAATATACATCTTTTAGTTATTTGACTTTCTCCTCTGTTAACATATTCTTCTCTCTTTGCCAGCCAGTTACTGCTACTTCAACACAAACTATATTCCTCTTCTTAAATATTATTTGGGATATTCTGATGCAAGCAAAACTGGAAGAGAGGGAAGGAAAGAGTATTTCTTCATTTTTTAATACAGTTGATTTACAATGCTGTATCAATTTCTGGTGTACAGCAAAGTGGTTTTACTTTACATTCTTTTACATATTCTTTTCCTTTACGGTTTACTACAGGATTGAACATGGTTCCCTGTGCTGTATGGTAGGACCTTACTGTTCACCTATTTTATATACAGTGGTAGTTTGTATCTGCTAATCCCAGACTCCTAATTTATCCCTACTCCCTTTCCCTTTTGGTAACTGTAAGTTTGTTTTCCATGTCTGTAAGTCTGTTTCTGTTTAGTAAAATAAGTTCATTTGTATTGCATTTTAGATTCCACGTAATACAAATGCTATCGTATGGTATCTGCCTCTTTCTCACTTCACTTAGTATAATCTCTAGGTCCATCCACATTGCTGCAAATGGTATTGTTTCATTCGCAAAGACTATTTCTGGTGGCCCCACTCCACTCCAGACTTACCGAGCTGACTTCAGCTGCACCTCCTCCTCTTCCTCGTCATTGGGATTGTACTCAGGAGGCTGCCGGTGTTTAGAAGCCAGGAAGTTAAACATGTCAAAGGCTGACTTCCTGGAGCCAAAAGATTAAGATATGTTTAGAGAGACAGTTTAGTAGAACCAGTGAAGGACAGTGTTAACAGGAAGTCTCAGAGGTTAAGTGGGAAAATAATTATACCAGTAAACAATAAAATCAGGACCCCAAACTGCTTAAGGAAAAGAACAGAACTTGCCTCAGGTGGACTTCGGCCCTGGCTGAGCCGTGAGGGTTCAGTGGGGGCTCATTGGCCTCCTCTGGTTTGTGGAAACGGAATTTGTAATTCCTACAGTGCTTGGCACCAGACAGTTGCTCTATCAGGAATACAACAGCGTCATGGAGAATCCCCAGCATCCGCAAACCGTTCACACCTGTAGGATCAAAGGCACCAGGGTAGTGAGGAGCCCAGCCAACAAAAGCCACATACAACCAAAGAAATGCCTAAGCTAAGGAACAACTCTGTCAGAGGCTGCTCAAGGGTGAATTATATAAAGATGAGCTAGAAATAAGCATTAGGTAGCCAAAAAAATAATGTGGATACAGATCCATATGGAAAATACTGTGACAGTGAAAAAAGCATGCCATCAAATTCTGGACTATTTTCCTTTCTATGTTCCTATGCACATGGGAAATGCTGTGTTATTTCATTACACGGTCATAGTGACCATGAATTATGAGATGAGGCAGGAATTACTGGCCTCATCTCAAGGAAAGTAAATCTAGATTCACACCTAAGGTAATCTAGCTAGTGGGACAGGATTTGAACCTTGGACTGTGTAACTCCAACTATGATTCCATTTTTGTTTATACCTAGTGGAGCACCTGGATTCCATGAGCTCATACACATACACATAGGCACCTCACTAAAATTTATAAGGAATGTTGGTAAACCCTAACAGAAAACGCTCTTCCATGTTATTATGGCGAATGTATGGAGAAATACACAATAGCCACTTTGTTTCACTCTAAGTCTTTTAATGAGCACCTATTTCTTTTTAATTTATAGAAAACAACATTTATGTAAGTCTGCTGGCATAGACGGTCAAACACTTTCTGAAATGATTGTCTTCCTCCATTAACAAATGGGACAGGGTAATAACTGCCATCCCTCTTTTTGACACTAGCAAATAGCTAATGAAGTAAACAGTATTATTTCATTTACAATGATTGTTTTTGGTATTATTAATAGATAACAAAATAATAATGGTGTCTGTTGTAGACAAGATATACATTTCACAGGCCTAACTGTGCTAGAATACATGCAATTCCAATGGAATACATGTAATTCCAATGGACACATTGCTTAAATATAAAGCATATTTATAGAGATGGAACTCCAGTATAACTCTGGGGCCTTATGTTATGTCTCAAAGGATATCTGTGTTTAAATGTTAACAATCACTTCTAGGAGGTAGAACCTCATCCTACCTTTGAATTTGTTATTGTGGTAGTTTTTTCAACTTGTAAAATTTTACATCTTGGATAATTTTTCTAAAAAGGGAAAAGTTATTATTAGATGCCTAATTTCCATTTGAGAATTTCTAAGGGATATAATTTGGTTTTAGAAGCAAGCAGAAAGTTAAGTCTCCAGATAAGCAACATTCTTATGATAAAATTACTGTTCTGATTATAACTCAACCTATACAAGCATAAAACACAAGTTGACAATATAAGAGCTCAAGCCATAAAAGGCTATGACAAACATTTTAAATATATGTATGTATTTATTTATTGGGCTGCACCGGGTTGTAGTTACAGCACGTGGAATCTTCAGTCTTCACTGTGGCACGCGGGATTTTTAGTTGCAGCAGGCAAACTCTTGGCTGCAGTATGTGGCATCCAGTTTCTGACCAGGGGTCAAAGCTGGGCCCCCTGCACTGGGAGCACAGAGTCTTAGCCACTGAACTGCCAGGCGAGCCCCACTTTTTTACCTCTAAAGAACACTGATTTTCCCCAAGAATTTCTTCCTAGGAGTTTTAGTTTCCTGTGCATTCTGACAGAAAAAGCCATTAAAAAGATACTTATAGGTATTTTCGCAAAATTCATTTTAAGGTTTAGTCTGAGTGTTTAACTCTGCATTTACTAGAGGGCTTACAATGAGATTAGACATTGTGTCAATAACAGGAAAAGAAAGATGAGTTATGCATGGTGCCTGGTCTCAAGGAGCCCTTGGCAGAGGGAGATATATTATGTACACAAACCTCGCAAAGTGAAAGCAACCAGATAAATGTGTAAGATATAGGATAAATGCGTAGTAGGATACTGTGGGAACAACCTAGTCTCTTGTGGGCGATTCGCTTCCTCATCCAACAGATATTTACTGGTCACCTGCTGTATCACCTGCATTCCTTCTGTCTATCCACTGTGGCAGAAAGAATCTTGGGAAAACAAAGGTGAACATAACTGGAAGGTACCTGAGACAGGAAGGTCTCAGCTTTAATGTCACCTCAGGAGATGCCTTTTCTGACCACTCTATCTAGAAGAGACTCCCTGCCAGCAAGTACCTACCCTTGTGTCAGACTCTTTCATCACTCCATTTTATCTTCTTCAGAGCACTGGCAGCTACCTCTAGAATATAAGCGTGTGGGGACAAGGACAAGGCAGTAGCCTGGGAGACGGAGAATGATGGGCAGGTTCTGGACTATGGAACACAGAGATCAGTGTGGTTCACTCCCAGCATCTGCTACTTTGCTTTCTATGTCTGTGTGTGCTAAGTCGCTTCAGTCATGTCTGGCCCTTTGTGATCTTATGGACTGTAGCCTGCCAGGCTCCTCTGTCCATGGGATTCTCTAGGCGAGAATATTGGAGTGGGCTGACATGCCCTACTCCAGGGGGTCTTTCCAATCCAGCATCTCCTGCAATAGCAGGTGGGTTCTTTATCACTAGCGCCACTGGGGAAGCTCTGTGTCTGTGGGTCTATTTCTATTTTGAAGATAAGTCCATTTGTATCTTTTTTTTTTTTTTAGATTCCACATGGTGGCACTACTAGTAAAGAACTGGCCTGAGATGCAGGAGACCTAAGAGATGTGCGTTTCATCCGAGTCAGGAAGGTCCCCTGAAGAAAGGAATGGCAACCCACTCCCGTATTCTTGCCTGGAGAATCCCATGGACAGATGAGCCTGGTGGGCTACAGTCCATGGGGTTGCAAAGTGTTGGACACGGCTAAGAAACTTCTTCACATGTTCACAGCACATTCATAAGTGATATCATATATTTGTCTTTCTCTGTCCTCTCTTCCCTCTTTAAACAAAAATATTATAAAGAAAATTCCTCTAGGTACTCATTCATTTTCCTTTCCAGGACCAATCTGAAAGGAGACTGTTAGAGAGGTGGCTAGATACAGAAGAGCCAGAGTGAATGGAAGGTTTTCTTCCACCCTAGATTAATTAAAATCTGTAATTGTATTTGAAACTGTGTGATATATTTTTATACTTCCTAAATTTAATTTGAAATCTAATACCAATGAGTCTACTTCAACTTTAAAAAGAAAGTATAACAAAAACACAATGAGACACCATTTCATACTCACTAAGATGTCTATGATCAAAAAGACAGACACTAACAAGTGTTGACAAGGATATGGATATTGGAATCATTGTACATTGCTGGTAAATGTAAAATGGTGATGCCACACTGGAAAAACAATTTGGCAGTTCCTCATAAAGCTAAGTACAGAGTCACCACAGACCCAGCTGTTTCACTCCCAGGAGCAGAATCTTACATGTATCATCAATATTCAGTTCAGAGTGACCCCGGGAGAGGCCATATAACAAATTTTAATTATAGTTCACCCAATGACCACCACAGCTGGACAGAGCAGAATCTATGAACCATATTTTGTTGCCCCCAAAATATCTCCCTCACCGATCTAAAAAACAAAAAAGACACTATCCCCAAAGTAAAAAAGAAGGCAGCCCACAGAATGAAAGAAAATATTTGCAAATTACATATCTGATAAGGAATTATTATCCTTAATATACAGAACTTATGAAACTCAACAACAAACAAAAAAACATCTTATGAAGAAACAGACAAAGGACTTGAATAAGCATTTCTCTAAAGAAGATATATAGATGGCTGATAAGCACAAGATAAGATGCTCAACATCTCAAGCGATTAGGGAAATGTGCAGAAAACAACAAGTATTGGTGAGGATGTGAAAAAATTGGAACTTCTGTGCATCACTGGTGGGAATGTAAAATGATATAGACATTGTAGAAAAGAGTTTGGCAGTTCTTCATAAAATTAAAAATAGAATCACTGTAAGATCCAGCAGTGGGTACTGGATATATACTGGTATATACTTCTGGGTATATATCCAAGAGAACTGAAAGCAAAGTCTTGAAGAGATAACTGTACACACGTTAATAGCAGAATTATTCAAATTATCAAAAACTGGGAAGCAATCTAAGTGCCCACTGATGGATCAATTGATAAAGTCAATGTAATATACACTAAATGGAATAATATTCAGCCTGAAAAAGGAAGTTCTGCAACATGGAACGATGCACCTGGAGGACATTATGCTGAGCGTACTAACCCAGGCACAAGAGGGCAAACACTCACATGAGGTGCTTCAAACAGTTAAAATCACAAAGATGGAAAGAAAGAATAATGGTGGCTACCAGAAGCTGTAGGAAGGGGAGAATAGGGAGTCACTGTTTAATGGATATGGAGTTTCAGTTTTACAAGATGAAAAGTTACATGGACTTCCCTAGTGGTTCAGTGGTTTAAAGAATCTGCTGGCCAATGCAGGGAACATGGGTTCAATCTCTGGTTTGAAAAAACGCCACATGCTGCAGGGCAACTAAGCCCATGCGCCACCACCACTGAAGCCTGTGCGCCCCAAAGCTTGTGCTCCACAGGAGAAGCCGCCACAACGAGAAGCCCGTGTGCCACAACCAGAGAGTGGCCTCCACTTGCCACTGGAGAAAGCCCACACACAGCCTCGAAGAGCCGGGGCAGCCAGAAACGTGAACAAACAAATAAGATGAGGAAAAGTTAGAGAGACGGATGGTGGCAAGCGCTGCACAACAAGGTGGCTGTATTTAATCCACTGAAGTGTATACTTACAAATAATTTTAAACTACTTCTAATTAAAAAATTTTTAATTATTTCTAATTAAAATTTTTTTAATTATTTCTAATTAAAAAATTTTAAATTATTTCTAATTAAAAATTTTTGTTATGTGTATTTTACTACAATAGAAATTGTAAAAAAAGGAAAAAAGAACTGAGGCGATGTTCCAGTAGAAAAATTATATTAAACGAAAGCAGCCAGGCACAAGAGGCTATGTCATATATGATTCATTTCTGTAGGAAATGTATGAGTAGGTGCATCCAGAGACAGAGCAGAGGAGTGGCTGCCAGGAGCTGGGGCTGAGGCATGACCACTGATGGGTATGGGGTTTCTTTCAGGGATGATGAAAATGTTCTGGAATTATACAGTAGTGATGGCTTGCACAGCTCTGTGAATACACTAAAAACCACTGATCTGTATGCTTTAAATGGGTAAACTGTGTAGTATAAGGTTTATATCTTAATAAAGTGTGAAAAAAGATTTTTTTTTAAAAAGGAGGAGGATTTTTTTTGGGGGTAGAACCAACCCTGTAGCTTAGAGTTACAAGCTACCAGAGGATACTGAAACAGGCAGAAGATGACCTCTGTAGCATTACCTGCAAATGAGAGCTGCTTCAGGCGGGCGTTTGACCGAGCTTCCTGGACTTTGTCTGTCAGGGACTTCCAGGCATCTGTAAGGGAAGTAAGACATTCAGTTAAGTGTTGCTCTGCAATACACCTGAAACTATCACAACACCATTAATTGATTATACTGCAATATAAAATAAGAAGTTTTTGTGTTTTTTTTTTTAAGATATTCAGTCAAACATCTCAATACCAATGTAGTGGAAATATCCCCTGCTAAATCAGCTTTATGTCGTTTTCTTAGTTTAAATCTAAAAAAAAAAAAATTTAAACTAAATTTCTTAGTTTAAATCAGTTCAGTGAATAAGAAAGCTGGGAAGGCGTCCCACCCAGCAGGGCTCCTTTCTATTATAAAGGATGCAAAAGCAGTGAGGAGATGCCTATCTTCTGAAAATGACCCCTGATTCCCCAAGCACTCATTTCCCTAGAAATGAGGTCCCAAACCTGAATATGTGGTATGAACTCTGCTCCCTGTACCCCTAACCAACACAGTAACAGCAATAATGGTTAACCAGGACTGTGGGAAGATCACAACCTCTCGGCTCCTTATAATTAAGGGGTGTAACCAGAAAACCTTCACAATCCCTTCCACCTCTGACTTGAGCCTGTGATCTCTCTTCCCACACTCTGCATGTAATGCATCTTATATAGAACTTGCATTATTTTTTTGTTTGCTTTATATATCACATTTTTTAGTCACCCAGGCCTGAATCTTCAGTCATCTTTGACATCTGTCTCTGCCCTCTACATCCAAGCAGTCACAAATGTGTCCGTTCTTCCCTCCCTTCCCTTCCTCTCCTTCCAGAAGTGGACTTTCTTACCTGACATCTCTACTGCAGCAATACTCTAACTAGTGGCCTCTTGCTTTCCAATGTCTCCAATCCAATCTGTCATATACGGAGCTGCCCGCATAAATGGTGCTCCTACAGACAAAGTGCAGCCCTGACTGAACAGAGCCTGTGCTGTCAGGCCAACCTAATTTAACCCACTCACCTTCAATACTTTCTGCACATATCTGAAAGCCATCATCACTTGAAATTTCAAAAACAAGTCCTTTCTTGGGCTTTTTCTCAGCAATGCTTTCCTTCCGCTTCTGTTCTTGCTGGAGCCAAAGCATCAGTGGAGAGCTGAAATTACTTTCTTCTTCTTCCGCCATTTTAGGTTCTGTGAGGGAGAAAATGGGGGCCAGAGTGGATGCCACAGCACACACATACTGAGTCCTTTACACATGTCATCTCTAAGCCTAACAACATTTCACAGCTGGCTTTATCATTTCCATTTACAGAAAACACACCTGAGGCTCAAAGAAGTGGAGCAGCTTGCCTGAGGTTAGAGCTAGAAAATGACAAAAACAAGAATATATACACATATTTTTACATGAAGTTATACTGTCTCTCTAGTGAGTTTCTATAATCATAATCTAACCATTTTACACTAAATAATTGCCCTCAATAGAGTCAAAGCTAAAAAATAACAATGGTTAACATGTATGAGGCATGCTTCCAGGAATTTTCTGTATTAACTTAGATAAACCTCAGAACAATCCAGTGAGGCAGGTGTCATTATTATCTTAATTTTAAAGGTGAGAAAACTGAAATGGAGAGAGGTCACGGAATCCAAGTTCGTGGATTCCGTGGTAAAGCTGGGATTTCAACCTATATGGCTCCAGAGTCTGCACTCGGCCGCTACCCCTCATACTGCCCACTGACACAGAGACGTATCAATCCCCTCCAGGAATCACCAAATAAGCAGAATGTGACTACTGCCCAAACCTTTTGCCTAAGCATTTTCTCTACCTGGTTTTCTTCCAGGAATCCCCTCAATGGAAAAGGGCAAAGACTTATATCCAGAGCTCTCTAGTCTTGAAGTGACTACTTGTTTATCAATGAAATGCATTAGGACAGATGGAAGTGCTATGGAGATGTATCTGGTGTCATAACCTAAGTCTGGCTATATTATATAATAAGAATGGTTCTCGGTTTTCACTAGTGACAACTAAAGGATGAAGGCAGCTCCTTGTGACTATTTAAGCCACACTGCTGTTATCACAGAGCAGTCGAGTATTTATAGTACAGGTCTTAGTCTGCTGTGCTTTGGTCAATCACTAAGTTTTTTAAAGTTTTGACTTCTTTTTCCTTTAATCTAGAAAATCAGTAGGTGGAGAAGGCGATTTTTTTTAACATTTAGTTATTTATTTGGCTGTGCAGGGTCTTGGTTGTGACGTGCGGGATCTTTAGTTGTGGCCTGTGAGGTCTTAGCTGCGTCATGTGGTATCTAGTTCCCTGACTAGATACCGATTGAACCAGGGCCCCCTGCATTGAGAGCACGGAGTCTTAACTACCGGTGAAGTCCCAAGGTGATTCTTATAGTGCTTTTGGCTTTGAAATTTTGATTCTAACATGTTACCCGCCCACATACCTGAATTTTCTTGTTCATGTGCTGGATTCTGTGTTGTCTGAATCTCAGGAAGAGCAGCCACTTGCCTACATGAAAAGAAAACCAAACAGGAGATGCAACAGCAGCGAGTTCTTCAATTCAAAGATAAAAACTGTCCACATCCACAACCTGCCATTCGGCTGTCAGTTACACCAGACATGAACCACAGGATGCTCTGTGTACAACCTGCCGAATGGCCACACCACCACACTACTGCATGATACACAATGCCAACTATCTTTAGAGAGATCCTTCCCCAAACACTGACATTAAGTTTCTGCTTTTGGAATTGTAGATTGTGTTCTTGAAATTCTTCTCATACCCTTAAGTGTCAGAAAAAAAGAAAAAAGACACTTGTTAGAAGCAGTTCTGGAGTTGCTTAAGTGAGCTAGCTGGTTTAATTAAAAACAAAAGCAGGCTGCATGAGCCAGTAATCCACACCAATTTTCACTTTTTAAAATTAAATAAATTGTGCCAACAATCCAGATGGAGATCAACAGGAGACTAGCTAAATTACTGTAGCGTCTACACAGTGGACCTGGAGGCAGTCATTAAATGAAGTGGCACAGAAATATACACACAATACAATAGGCAAAGCAAACAAGTAGCGAATGGTGCGTACAGCATTATTCATTTTATGTAAAAAAAGGTATATACATATTCATACATACACCCTATAAATCAATATGCACAGAAATGTTGGCATGAATGAAAACAAACTACAAGCAATGATTACCTCTAGGCAATAAACTGGGAAGAGGGTAAGCAGGATGAATGTGGAATCTTTACCTACTATTTAAGTAATTGTTTTTTTTTTTACAAGCCATGTATTAATTCCACTTAAAAAAAATCAATACAAATCAGGAAGGACTGTACTCTAAAATGAGGTGGCCAGAGCTGAGGGTTTCATCTTAAGGAACTAAGTTTTGTACTCACGCTGCAGGCTGCCCACACTCCTTCTGTGGTGACTGTTCCACACTAGCTGTATCCTGCTGCTCAGCCTCTGCTCCTGGAGTCCTGGAACAGAATCGTTTGGATCTTTTCAGGAAAAACAAGAGTAAATATGTACCTAACATGGAGGTCAGTCTAAAGAAATGACTCTAACAGGATCACATAAAATGTATGGGCTGGGAAAACTGACCTGTGGTGATACAGGTCAGCATGTCTAACCAGCCAGTGAGGAGGCACTGATTGAAGGGAGGGCACCAGGGCTTTCTGGAACACTAGGACTATTTTATATTATGAGCGAAATGGCAGCCTTGTGGGTGCATACCTGGGTAAAAATTCACTTGTGTACTTTACATATATTGTAATGATAATGTTTCAGAAAAGGACACCAGGAGGATCTCCAGCAGGTGGTTTTGCCCTCCAGACAGGAATAATCATCGCTTAGTCTCCTAACTGAGCCTCAGCAAAAAGAAACATGAGCCAACAGCAGCACTGTTCTAAATCAGAGCAGAGAGTGATTAAAGATGTGGTTCTGTTCACGGGACAAACTGCCACGAATGGAACTAAATATCACTCTATAAACTACCACTGTGAGAAAGAGAAAAAAAAATCAAAGCCCAGAAAACCTGAGTAATGCAACTTGGGCAGAGGCGTGTCCCTCCCAGAAGACCACTTCAACAGCCTCTAAGCCAAAGCATGAAACCCCTCGACCCCACGGAGCCGAGGTCTGCATCTCTCACCCTGTGACTGAGGTCTGGGGTGTCGTGTTGGCTTCTTGGTCTGGAATGTGTGCTTCAGAAGAACTGGTCCGCAAGTGGGAAACTTTGTGCTTCTTGCCACTCCCTTTCTCCAAAGGCAGCTGAATCCGCTTGATTTTTGGTTTGGGTTTCGTGGGCCCCGGCACTGAGGGACTCGCTGACCGCTGTCCGGAGGATGGGGAACCCCCTGGAGAGGCTGAGCTGGCTTGCATAGCTGAGGGTAAAGCCTTGTTCTGCTCCAGGCCCACGGGATTAGGAGCATCTATGGTCTGGGTAAAGCTGGATCCCTGGGACCCTGGAGCAGAATCAAGATCCCGTTGGGAAGAGAGAACCCCGGTTTTGCTGGCGAGGAGCTGGTTCACATGGTGAAGCTGATAGTGTTCTTCCGCTTCCCCAGAAGGCGAAGCAGCTGTGACACCCGCAGTCTGGGTAGAGGGGAGCACACAGATGCTGGGTGCAGCTGTCATCGCGCCCGTGGAGGGAGTCTGTGACGTCCCCAGTGGTGGAAACATTCCTGAACTTGGCGGTAAAGCCACAGGCTGGTCTTGAATCCCCAGGCTCTGCTGGCTGGCTTTGATTAGAAGATTGCTTATGGAGCTGATATCCGGGGTACCCAGCAACCTGGGGTTGGTTAATGCAACATGTCCTGGAACAGATGCGCTACTTGTGGGGGCGGTGGTAGTTTGCATGGATACAACGTTCAGGACGGAGGAACCGGAGGCCAGGCCAGACACGGGCCCTGTCGTGAGGTGGCTGGTATCCTGGCTTATGGTGGCAGTGCCTGCCGCCGGGGTAGCGGTCCCCCCCACACTCTGCGGTAACAGGGGTGCCTGTTCAAAATACATAATGCCAGATTTAGACCTTTTTATGATGTTGGGGACAGTTCGGTGAGATGAAGTATTCAGTGACCCCAAGTCTAAGAGATTGGGATGATTTGGAAGTTGGGAGGGAGTGAAGTTAATCAGTGTCATGTTGGAAACCACGTCCGAAGGGGCAATGTTGGAAGGAGTACTAGAGGGGGCAAGTTTCTTATTCTTTCGGGTCTGCAGGCGAGATATGGGTCTTTTCTTGAGTCCAGAGGATGGAGTGGCTACCGTGGTACTGAGGTCTGTCCTCTGGCTTGCTTCTGAAACCAAAAGCTGGGGGTCTGGAGAAGGCTGGACCCCGATGAGTAGGCCTGAAGGACTGCTGATGTTGGGGGGGAAGCTACTCTGAGTAGCGGCAGGGAAGGAATGTAAGTGCTGGTGATGAGGCATGGGGAGCAAGCCTTTGGCAGCAGGAGGGAACAAAGACTGAGAGGCTGGCAGGTTTGGGTTGAGTCCTGTGGTGAGGGTGAGACCACTCCCCATGGGGCCCAACACGGATGTGTTTGTCTCCATCACACTGGGTGCTGAACTTACAGATGAGGTCAGCTGGATTTTCTGGGTCACTCCATTCGGAAGGGTTTGGAGGACGTAGAGTGGCTGCATGTTCTGGTTAACAACAATGAGTTTCTCGGTGGCTGGCTTCAGGTGGGGCGGAGTGGTCTGGACAGCAGCATTGGAAATCTGAGACGGGCCAGGGCTGTCAGTGGAGTTGGGCGCGTATTTCTGATTCTGGATGGGAACAGTAGGGGAAACGGGTACCTGAAGGCCAGGGGTGCTGCTGTTTCTAGTTAAGTCCTGATTGTTGCCATGACCTTGCTCCACGGAACCACAGGGAGGGCTGGAGATGTGGTCTGCATCCATGTGACCTTGGATAAAGTGGTCGGGAGTCATGTGGCCCTCGGGACTGGGGTCTACTCCTGGACTCAGCAGGGAGGAGTCGCCTTCAGAGGAGGCTTTTTCTGTGATGGTTACTCTCTTCTCTCCTGAGTCTGAGATCACGGCTAGCCTACTGGAGTTCTGGCTAGGGACCGTGGGACTCCGGGTGGTCAGGACGGAGAGATCTGATGGCAGCTCTAAGGGCAACTCAAACTGTTCCTCCGCTGAGATGGAGGAAGAGACACTACTGTCCACAGGCTCCGTCGTCGGCAACTGCTGGGAAAACACTTCAAAAAGACCCATGTCTTTTTCACGATTGCTGTCAAGACCCAAGCCTTCACCAAGGTTGAGGAGTTCTGACGAAGAGGACTCTGGGCTCTCACCCAAAGCCTGCATGGACGGAGTATTCTTCAGGACAAAGTCCATAATGTCCGAGGGCAGGATGTTCCCACAGTCGTCACTGTTGTTGTTATCAGAATCTGACTTCAGGAGCTCAGTGTTATAGGTGTCCAGTAAGTTTTTATCTGAAGGGGTGCTTGTGTGGACCCTGCGGCTTGATTCCAACGAGCTGAGCTGAGCCTCCAAGGAATCCTGTCCCTGTGCTTTCACTCTGCTCACGGAGTGGCAGTTATCTATCTTTGGCTCATTCTTGTGGCCAACTGAGCTCTTAATGACATGTTCCTTTTCCCCAGCATCTTCAGGCCGATCCATCTTCAAGTTCTCTGTTCCGTTTTCTTTACTGTTTCTTTTTGGAATCTGGCTGCTCTTCCGAGTTGTGGCTGTGACGCTGGTATCGCTCTCTGTCCCATCGTCAATGCCATCCAACTGTGAGATTTTTGGAAGATCACACTGTTCTTCCTCCCGAAATAAATTATGCGGTGTCAGCCGTTCCTCTCCACCTGAAGAAATCACTGTCCTAGAGAAGTTGTAATAGTATAAGTCGTCTTCGTCTGAAGTACTCAGGTCGTCCGCCCCGTCTACCTGTCCTTCAGCAGACCTCTTGCCTCGCTTCTTTCCAGTTGAGCTGCTGTAAAATGGAATGTCTTCTTCGCCATAGGACCTTACTCCATAGAGGGGGGTGAGCCCAAAGAACATGTTAGAGCGTGCCCGGGCACTGCGACGGGGGTATCTCCTCTTGAAAGAGCCATCTTCCTGAGGTTTGGGGCCATCTGGAAGCATCAGGTTTCTGTCCTGTACTGGAAGATTCTGATAGTTGTTACTTTGAGAATCCTGGGATGAGGTATTACTGGGGCTTGGTTGGGCCGCAGGACCATCTCCTGGGCTTTCTGAGGCGGAAACCGGTTCTGTTGGAGACACAGACTCTATCTGCAAAGGGGAAACGGGACTACTTTCTTTCAGGGTGTTCTTGGACTGACCCTCACTCTCCATTTTTAGAGGTGTCAGTGTTACTTTAACTGTGCGTTTCCGGGGCGTCTGTAATTCCTTTGCAGACCCTTCCACTTGCATGGATGGAGCTTTGGGGACTCCTGGAATAGGATGGACTTTGTCCCCAATCTTCTCAGAAGAAACATTATTACATGATCGTTGCCCCATGAAATCAGGAGTCAACACTTCATCAACAAACTCTGGCTTTAGATGTCCTTCCTCACCGGTTGCCACCTGACCAGGTTCCAAGAAAGGTTTACTGGAATGCTTTTCTTTGAAAGTTTCTTTACAAGATTTTTTCCCTTTCTGTCTCCTATCTCTGGAGCTGGCTCCCACGTGTTCATTGATAATGGATGATCTGCTGCTCACTCCAGACAGCTTCAAGGTTTTGACTTCAGCATCTTCATCGGGATTGGGGTTTGCTGACTGGTTGCCATTTGTCTGTTGGTCTCGCTCGTTTCTCTGCCCTCTCAAATGGAGTGGTGGGAAGGGGAGGCCCTCTTTAGAAGAAAATGGCACTGAAGAAAAGTCAGCAAAAGTGCCCATTTTATTAACATTTAATTCTCCAGCTGATGCATTATGAACCTGTGGGGCCAGTTTTGGAATGGCAGGGTAACCAACATTATGGGCCGATCCCTCTGAGTTCTTGGAACTCGGCATTTTGGTCTTCTCTCCCTTCAAAGAGGAGCTCTTGGATGTCAAGTCTGAAGCATTGGAATGCTTCATTTCGAAAGATGAAGAGCCATCCAAGTGACTGGTTTTAGCGCCCACAGTAACCGCTGTCCTTTGCAAATTTGAAGAGGTGGGAGTGTTCTGCCCTAAATTAGCATTAGAATTCAGTGGCCCTAAGACATGATCGACCGCTTTGGCACTTGACTCCAGATCCGCAGTGGCCCCTGTGGTGGAGACAGAGGAGACACTGTTCCTGGAGTAAGTGCTCCCAGTTCTCATCGGAGACATTATCCGGAGCTTAGACCGCTGGGGTGACAAGGAAGAAGTACTGTGACGCCTGGAGCCAATGCTTCGAAGTCCAGAGGAGAGTAAAGGGTCACCCACTGTGACTATTTCATGAGTGGTTGGGGTAGGGCTTCCTAAATGAAAGAGAAAAAGTAACAAAATCTATTACAGATAGGATAAATGTGTTGTAGTCTCTGGTTTCAATGACTTGGCTATGTATGTTAACAGGTAACAGAAAATCAACATTTTCAATTGGCAAACGTCATTAAGATAAAGTTGCCTGAAAGAATTACAAACTAATCTTGAGCTGACCTTGTTGGGTTGAGTAGGTCAGTGAAGTCCTTTACCTGCAGAAGGCAGTGGTCGACAGCCAGGAGATCTCTGCGTTGGAGAATAGCTGGGTGTTCGAATCCTAGGGACCTTTGAGATGACGTGATAGAAACAGGAACCAGAGGTTTGGGAATGAGGAGGTCGATCTGGTGATGGAGGACTTACAATTTCTGCTGTGTTTTGACTTTCCTTGGGTGAAATTTCTGTGGCAAGAAATAAAAACTCTTACTAAAAAAGTTTAATTAAAAAATATAGGTGACAGGCTGCTCAACAGGTTCGCTGTCGGCGGCCTGACGATGAAGCAGGCATGACGGCAGCGGCGGCTGCCGAGCAGGTCTCCTGGCATCCGCCCTCGCCCGTGCCGCTGGTGCTGAGGGGCGCAGGGTCGCGCTAATTTAAAAAAAAAAAAAAATCAAACAAATGAGCCAAGAAAAATCCAGCTATCAGATAAATACCAAAACAGAAACAAATGCCACCTTACAAAGCAATGCCTTTTCCCTACCCTTCAATCACAGTATTCCTCCAGATCAAATTCAACTCCCAACTTTTTTGCAAACAAAATGAAAAGACAATCCTCAGAATGGGAGAAAATATTTCCAAATGAAGCAAGGCATTAATCTCCAAAATACACAAACAGTTCATGCTGCTCAGTATCAAAACAAACAAACAGTGAAAAAATGGGCAGAAGACCTCAACAGGCATTTCTCCAAAGACGACATACAGATGGCAAACACACACATGAAAAGATGCTCAACATCACTAACCATCAGAGAAATTCAAATCAAAACTACAATGAGATATCACCTCACACTGGTCATAAGAGCCATCATCAAAAAATCTACAAACAATAAATGCTGGAGAGGATATGGAGAAAAGGGAACATTCCTACACTGTTGGTAGGAATATAAATTGGTATAGCTGTGATGGAGAACAGTACGGAGGTTCCTCAAAGAAACAAAAAACAGAACTATCATATGACCCAGCAATCCCACTCCTGGGCATATACCTGATAAAAACCATAATTCAAAAAGATACATGCACCAGTGTTCATTAAAGCACTATTTACAACAGTCAGGATATGGAAGACACCTAAGTATCCACCAACAGAAGAACGGATAAAGAAGATATAGTACTTATATACAATGGGACATTACTCAGCCATTAAAATGGGATGAAACATTACCACTTACAGAGACGTGGATAGACCTAGAGACCCTCATACAAAGTGAAGTAAGTCAGAAAGAAAAACAAATACTGTATCACTTATATGTGGAATCTAGAAAAATGGTACAAATAAATTTATCTGCAAAGCAGAAATAGAGACACAGAGGTAGAGAACAAACCAAAGGGGGAAGGGCATGGGATGAACTGGGAAATTGGGATTGACATATATATACTACTATATATAAAAGAGATAACTAATAAAAACCTACTGTATAACACAGGAACTCTACTTAATGCTCTGTGGTGATCTAAATAGGAAGGAAATCTAAAAAAAGATGGGGGATATATATATACCTATAACTGATTTCACTTTCATGTATGGCAGAAACTAATACAATATTATAAAGCAATTACATTCCAATAAAACATTTTTTAAAGAGTAACCTGCAAAAGATGGTGGACTGTGAGCGATGGTCCTGTTTTCGTCATGTTCAACAGTGCTGTTGATATCTGGCTCTACCACTGGAGGACGGCATTCAACGATCTTGCACGTGTACACACAGCGCTTGCGGGCATCCGTGGTGCTCCAGTACACCCGAGAACACCTGCACGCAGATGGTGCCGATCACCGTCAGTGAGAGGACAGAAGCAGATACTGAGTCTGTCAAAACCTCTTCTCAGCCAAGGTTCCCTGGCCTCCTTGAGTTACAGAATTTAGCTTTCTTTCATGGATTCTTATTAGAGAGTCCCCTAGTTAGGGTTTTCTGAGTTTTTTTAAGTTCTTGATTTTTTTCCTGGCCCCTTGAAAACAGCATCAAATCTTTTATTGTGTTGTAAGCAGGGGAAAAATTAGTAAAATATCCTAAAATGCAAAGAAAAAAACCCACTAACTATTACAAGACATAGTTATGGGCCTTTAGGAAGGGATAACTGGCCCACAATGTATACAAAGTGAGGAAAGATCACACCTGATATGTTTCCTTTGCAAAAAAAGTCCCATAACACAAGAGAAATGTAACTGCTTTAAATCAGCTAGATGCTGGTGGATCCTAGTGCTTTACACAAAGGGCTGTCAGCTAGATGTGGAGGAGACAGTGTTGCCAGAACTGAAATGCAGAATAAACTGGCATATATATAGAAAAAATGAGACTCCAAAGCAGAAGAGAGAGAAAGGAATTTTAAATTTATAATGCCAGTTTGCTAGAAGTTTAAACAATTTGCTGCCTATGGGATTATAAATTCTTACTCGAAAATCTGATCCTTATTGTGGGGGTTTATAGTTTCAGAAGGACCGATAAAATGTAAAATGTAAAAGGAGGACAGAGGCATAAGATGTTTGATGCCTGACAACAAACTGGACTTATGAACTGAAGTGAATGGAATTTAGTGGATTCTTAAAAAAGACTGACCTGGTGTTTTTTAGGTTTTATTTGGAAATGATTCTGAAATTATGCCAACAATTCTTTCCTTCTACAATTGGATCTAGCTGACATAAAACGATACCTGAGCCTCAATCTACGAGATGTTGCAAAACAAAAAAAAAAGCAATTACTTAAAAGCTGCTAACAAGTATGGCTCTACATCAAATGACCCACTCACTGCCTCAGGGTGTTCATGTGGTTGGGCTGCTGTCTTCTCTCCAGAGTTACTTACTGATATCCAATAGGAAAGAGCTTATCCTCACAGTCAGAGAGATCATTCAGAATCCCTAAGCAGTCAATTGTCATGGAGCCTGAGTAAGGAAAGAAGAACTGATCAGAGGTGACTATGAGAAGGCCCACTTTGTAACTGAAGACTTAGGTACCTCAGTGATACAGCCAGCCTCCCCAGCAACCAAGGCCCATGTCCTACCAATCATCATGTGGATATTTTCCGGTTCTAATCCATTGAGAAACTTCCGTCTCAAGCTGATTCCTTCAAAGTCCACAAAAACTCTTCTAAAAACTTCAAATCCATTCTCAGGAACCACCTTAAATGAAAGGCCAGGGTAGCTGTTAGGCTCTCCCTTACTACTCTCGGGATATTGACTCAGCAGGAAAGACAAGGCGTATCTCTAGATCACTCTTCTGTTTCCCTAGCAGGGCCTTTGATAATTGTCCCAAGAGGAGGTGATTCTAGGAGCACCTAGTAGGAAGGTGTAATACAGCTCACCACCTTGCTATTAATATCTTCAGCCTCTTTTCCCAGATAATTCAGAAAGCAACTAAAGCTCACCTCGCCTTTGATCAAATCCCGATGTCGCTGACAATACACTTTTTTATCATCCAGAAACACACAGTTCTTGGCTCGGGAACACATGAAGTGATAGTTGCTGGTGCAGGATGTGAGGCAGCAACCCACAGTGGCTCCTGGCTTTTGGCAGAATTCACATCTCTAACAACCCAAAAAGAACAGAGTCTGAGTCAGACTTTCAGATGTTTTAGCCATTCTCCATCTTCTCTACAGAGTCACCCCATTTTGGGTTTCCCACAGTTCATTGTTATTGTAATCTGCTGAATTACAGAGAAGTGGTATGAGCCATAAAGACTCCTCCACAAATCCTTTCTTTCCCACAGCCCATGGGGCCTAGAATGATTAAATTTAAATATGATGATTTACTTTAGAACTTGGATCAAAACAGGTTTTCCTAAGATGCACAACTGATTCTGAGAAAACGAAACTTTGAACATCATTGTTAAAAAAATCATCTTGGAAGAAAGCTATTATATCCAAAAGAACTTAGTTCTAGAACGATTATACTAGTCAGAAACATAGTGGTTGTTAATTAGTAGGCTTAATTGATGAATTTATATGATGCAAAGATTTTCTTCAGCCAGGCTGTACGTTGCCACTTCATTCTGTCACAATCACAAACTGGGCTCCTCTCCACGGAAGACTTTTGCTCTGTGCTCTCCACATATTTCACTTACGTTTCTTATGCATGTGCTATTTTTGTTGCTTTCTGATAATCCTTCATTTTCTCCCCTCCTTCAAAACACAGCTTTAAAAATTCTACTCCTTCATGGCCTTTTCTGATTACTCTCAGCTGCTACTAATCATTTTCTACAGCCCTTCTTTGTATATGTACTCTATGGGTTTATCCTAAGGAGCCTCAGAGTGCTGATTCAACTGGAACCTTTGAGGTCATTTTGTCTAAACCACTTAAATGGATACCTTTCCTGAGCATCTGAATTATCTCTCTAACCAGATAAGACTATTTCCTATTTCTTTTGCACCCATCCTCCAAGGGTCAGAATAGCAATCTGCCTACAATGCACACCAATATTTGCTGCTGGCTAAACCATTCTGAAGGAACCAAGAGAAACATCAGCAAGGCAGCACTGAGCCTCAGAAAGAACATCTGGAAACTGAAAGGGAGTCTTTTCCATGACATTCACCCACAAGTTCTTACCAGCTGCTTGCCCCTGATCACAGCCATATGCACATTCTTTAGTGATCCATCATCATCTTCAAACACTTCTGCTGACCACAAAGCACAATTTACATGTGTCCATTCATTTTGGCCAATGTAAAGCAAACGGCCAGCATCCTGTGAAACAAAGAGATTTCCTTTTTTTTTAAAAGAATGTAACATCAAATAGGGTTTTCCTTGGTATTGGCTTTACCTGAGTCAGGATAACTTCAGTAAATCAATTCAAATTTTTTAACTCAGGGGTGCAAACAAAAATCACAATTAGAAGTTTCTTTCTTTTCACTTTTCAACTCTTTACCTTTTCCATAGACTGGAAATATTTTATAAACATAAACAATTAAAAAATAAGCAATGTGTTAAGTTTATAGAAGTGCCCACTGACTTCTTTAAAAACCATTTTTCAAAGCCAGTTCTCTCAGCTTGCATTAAAAATGTTTTTTAAAAAAATTATAAGCTTACTATGTGCCAGGCAGGCCCTACAAAAGGCTTTACATACATTATTTCATAACCATTTAATCTTCATAACCATTCTGAGGTAAGAATTACTATCCTTATTTAAAAAATGAAACTGAGGGTCAGAGGTTAAGCTCCTTGCCAAGGTCAACAAGTAGGCGGCTAAGCACAGAAGTGAATCCAGGCAATCTGTCAGAACTAGGAATCTTAGCCACACTGCTAACTACATTAGACATAGCTATTTAATGTGCAACTTCTATTTTATTGACTCTCATAAAAGTCTTTTTTGAGAAACTGCCTATAGACATTTATGAGAAATCAGCATATTAATATAAGGTAAGTCATCTTTTAAATCAACTAAATCAGCTATAGAAAAAAATCCCAAGTACCACAGACTAAGTGACAAATATTCATTTTATTCATTAAATAAAAAGTCTAAACTGGTCACCAAGTTTAGACAGAAATAGTTCATCATGGGTTAGTCTGTTAAGCACAACTCCGTGCACCCAGGTACTTACATTAGCACTGTCGTCACCATACGTCAAACACAATGCACACTGTCTATTATCTTCTATGCCTGGGGGTGGGTTCAGTTCCGGACTATCTTCTCGACTCCTATCAGTACCTTGGAACCCAAAAGACATCCAGTTAAAACTGTTAACACCATGTCTGATTACCAGTAAAAAAGAAAACAACATAGCTTACATAGTCTATAGCCTATAAAACACTTTCAAAGTAATGCTATCTTACTATCTGCTTTCTGTTACATTGCAACAGAAATGAATACAATGAATACATTGTAACAGAAATTGATACTTGTATCAATTGTTTGGTAACCTTCCAAGTGAAACAAAAATGATTTCATTACATTTAAGGATCACCTGAAAGTTTTCCAGTATGGAATTACATTAAATTTAGATTCACAAAGTCAATCATTTGCACTTAGAAATGGATAACATGTCTTCATTTGGTGTCTTACTCAAAATTGGTGGTGTAGGAGGATGCAGAGGAGTTGGTGAGTCTGGTTCTCCAGGCCCTTTAGGTTTGGGAGCTGGAATGATTTTCTTCATTAAAGGAGGCTGCTCAGTGTGGCTGTTTTCCTCTCGCTCCTGCCACTGAGCATAATTATGGTCAAGTGAAGGTGGAAGCACTGCGTTTGGTAACATCCCACTGCTGGAAACAATCGATTCAACAAGTATTTATTGAACTCCTACAGATACCCAAAACTGAACAAAACAGTCAAATTCTTGATATCATCAGGTCTTGAGCCTGTGCAGTACATAAGAACAAATCATAGAATTTGAAAACTGCCTACACAGGACTTTATTATTTTTAAAAATAAAATCCTGATGTATTGTGACTCTTGGTTAAACTTCTAGAAACAAATGATAACCCTGAAAATCAAAAGGATTTACTGGAATAAATAAAAGTTTAAGGTTAAATGTGGAGAATCAGAAACTGTTGAGAGCATCATTCAAAGTAAATAAAATAGAACGTCGTTACAATTAGCCCAATCACTAGGATATATATAAATATATAGAACATGTACTGTACATATGCCACAAGTTCCCTAAAATATAACAAATACATAAAGAATAAAAGGGCAACAGATTACAATAAACAGTAAATGTTGTCTCTAAACCAGCAATAAAAAGGCATTGCTTTTTAATCTTCAATAATAAAACCGAGTCTAAAATAAAACCTCAATATAAAAATTTAAGAAAACTCAGATTTCTGATGAGGAGGAAAAAAAGTAATAACTGAATTTACTCACTTGCTTGATACTTTATTTGGCTCCCAAAATCTGGACTTTTTGACACTGAACCATGGAAAAACACGTTCCATTTGCTAACAGAGAAATAAAACAAAATGTAAGCATGTGACCATTCATTTGGAAAGCACATAAAAACTAACAACTTCACACCAGCTTCTCTGTTGATATAAGGATGATTTCAGGCCACACCAAGATAAAGTCCATCCTCTCTGGGACCTCACCAATCTCCTCCCAAAAAATGACAGGAACTAATTCAACCAAAATAATTTATACACATGGCAAAGCAAAACACAGACAAGAACAAGTCTGTTCTGTTCCTGGGATAACAATTCACAGATTAAGTATCAAAGACATGAACTATTAACATTATTCACCCGAATAAAGAAAGACTTGACCATGCTGTTGGCTTTCTTAATCTCTGGCTGCCCTCCATCTGAATTAATGGCTGCTTGAATGATCTTCACGATATCGTCACTGAACTCCAACTGTATACAAAAACAAAGTATTAATTATTCACAGAATAGTGTGCTCTCAGAATCACTTCCTTTTCCCTCCTAACTCATCCAGCAAAGAGATCCAACAGAAAACGGACACCCTAATTTAATATGGTATCATTTCTCTTTAGTGCAGGCCTCTGGGATTTAGTTCATAGTTAACTTGCAGCAATCAGGAGATGCCAGACTAATAAGGCAAGAATGCAAATAAGTTAGCTGTATAATGGTAAGTTATCCACACTGGGCCATGATTTTTCACTTAGACTGAAATGAATAAATAAATGAATGATGGATATGAGACAACAGACGATCATTTCCTACACATTCTTTAAACCATAAAATTAAAAGACTTCTATCTTCAAATAAACATCCAGTGTAAAAAGACACATTATTCAGGTGTATCTCACAAGAGGCAAACCCGTTACCTCCACATTAGCATTTCTGCATAAACAGTTTTTTTATAAAAATAACTTTAAAAGAACTCAGATGAAAGTCAAATAAAAAGACAATACCCTCTCTATCATAACCCATCTTCCAAAACACAGAACTAAAAAACACGGTATTTTTATTTTTTAATGCTAATAAATTGTCTTTTAGTGCTAACATCCAGCCTCACCTCTAGAAAGACTCAAGGAGGCTAAACTGGCACTGGAAATTTGGGTAGTTTGCTGTATAGACATACCACAGATGTGTAGTTCCCTTGGTCCATTTTCCTCTTGACTCCTTCCAGATCTAAAGGCTGTTGATCTTCCTGTTTGCTGACCTCAGTGAGCACTGGTGGATCAGGTCCTTCTGGGGAGCTACGGGAAGGTATACTCTCCTCTGTCTCAGGATTTAAGTCCGGAGGTTTGGCAGCCTGTTGTCAGGAAATATGTTTATTTTATCTAACACTGAAAATGAGGTATGCCCATGGAAATTCTATTTTAAAAATGAATAGAGACTGGGAAAGCAAAGACATACTTTGCTGACAAAGGTCCGTATAGTCAAAGCTATGGTTTTTCCAGTATTCATGTACAGATCTGAGAGGTGAACCACAAAGAAGGGTGAGCACCGAAGAACTGATGCTTTTGACTTGTGGTGCTGGGTAAGACTCTTCAAAGTCCCTCAGACAGCAAGGAGATCAAACCAGTCAATCCTAAAGGAATCAACCCTGAATATTCATTGGCGGACTGATGCTGAAGCTCGAATACTTTGGCCACCTGATGTGAAAAGTTGACTCATCGGAAAAGACCCTGACTCTGGGAGATTGAAGGCCAAAGGAGAAGGAGGTGGCAGAGGGCAAGATGGTTAGATAGCATCCACTGACTCAATGGACATGAATTTGAGCAAACTCCAGGAGACAGTGAAGGACAGAGAAGCCAGGTATGCTGCAGTCCATGGGGTGGCAAAGAGTCAGACATGATTTAGCAGTTGAACACCAACTGGATGATGCATATTATAAAAACCCAAAGAACTTGAAAGTAATCAGAGATTTCTCAAATAGAAAAGGAAAGTTAAAATGAGCCAGCTATCTAATAGCTTGGCTGGGCTAACTTAGGGGCTTTGCTTGGTAACTCCCAACCTAGTATGAAGAAACAGAAACCGTCTAATTCCTTTTGAGTAAGACAGCAACTAACTTCCTATTTAAAAAATAGACTTTATTAAAAGATAAAGCAGGATTTCCCTGGTGGCTTGGTGGTAAAGAATCCACCTGCCAATGCAGGAGACACGGGTTCAACCCATGGACTGGGAAGATCCTACACGCCATGCAGCAACTAAGCCTATGCGCAACTACTGAGCCTACGTTCTAGAATGGAAAGCCACGACTACTGAGCCCACGTGCTGCAGCTACCGAAACCTGCCCGCTTAGAGGCAGAGCCCGTGCGCCACCATAAGAGAAGCCAATTCAATGAGAGGCCTGTGCATCGCAACTAGTGAGCAGCCCCTGTTTGCTACAATCACAGAAAAGCCCATGAAGCAGTAAAGACCTAGCAGAGCCAACAATAAATAAATACATAAAATTATTTTTAAGAAAGAGAGAGCAGCGGCTTAGCTCTGAGTTAAAGTTAGCTATGTGGTTCTTCCAACGTTATACCTGTGTTCCCAATGACAAATTTATGTATAATTCATGACTTGAATGGACAAAACGTACTGATTTTCAAATTGTGTCCTGAGGAGACCTGGAACTGTCCAGGGCCTCTGGCCCCACTACCACCCTCGTAGATCAGGCCACCACCCTGCTCCCTCTAACCTAAAGCACTATATCTTGCCTTCCAACCATGGCTCCCACCTCTAGGCTCAGTCCTCACCAATCTTCCGTCTCACTCAAGTCATTGTTACAGGTTTTTTTTTCCTCCCCTAAAAAGCAACCTAGACAGCATATTAAAAAGCAGAGACATTACTTTGCCAACAAAGGTCCATCTAGTCAAAGCTATGGTTTTTCTAGTAGTTATGTATGGATGTGAGAGTCGGACTATAAAGAAAGCTGAGCGCTGAAGAAATGATGCTTTTGAACTGTGGTGTTGGAGAAGACTCTTGAGAGTCCCTTGGACTGCAAGGAGATCCAACCAGTCCATCCCAAAGGAAATCAGTCCTGAATATGCATTGGAAGGACTGATGCTGAAGCTGGAAACTCCAATACTTCGGCCACCTCATGCAAAGAACTGACTCATCTGAAAAGACTCTGATGCTGGGCAAGATTGAAGGCAGGAGAAAGGGGTGACAGAGGATGAGATAGTTGGATGGCCATCACCGACTCAACGGACATGAGTTTGAGTGAATTCCAGGAGTTGGTGATGGACGAGGAGGCCTGGCGTGCTGCAGTATATGGTGTCACAGAGAGTCAGTCATGACTGAGCAACTTAATTGAACTGAACTGAACTGAAAAAGTAATTCTCATCAGGTTACTCTTTTGAGTGAAGTCCTTCATTGACTCCCCATAGCCTTCAGAATACAAAGTTCAGATTTCGTATTACAACAGCAAGACTTCTGAAAGAGACGTGGCCCCTTTCTTTCTTTTACCCCAGAGAAGCATTTCACTCTTGGTGCTGAAGTTTTTCTTACTGGCCTAAGGCCAAAACAAAGAACTCTACAAATCTAAATGAAGAATGAAGCAAACGAAAACAAATTAAGAAGCACACAGGCACAAAAACCAACACATTCCACGATGAGGTAAGAAAGACCAAAGAACAAGTTCTCAGGATACAGAATGACACCTGGGCCTACCTGTCGGTAGCGCAGCAGGTGGCTGGTGGTCCGAGAGTTCAACAAGGCTGTCAGTACTTGCTTCAGCGAGATCTGGAGCTCTTTCTCAAGGGCCAGTCGCCACTCCGCAGGGTGCCGCTCTGTGCAGTTCACACACGTGTAGGCCACACTCTCTGGCAGATTAGACAGAATCTCATACATCTCATCTGGGGAGACAAAAACCTACAGTGACAAGGTGCTCTCAGAGTGGAAGAGAGGGAAAAGAGGAAGTTATTCCACTGAACTTAACATCGGGCTATATGTTAGAAACGTTATTAAGTCTCTCACACCCCCTAAGAACTCATACATACTGATCTCCAAAGGGACAGTATTACCACTAACTCAGGATTCAGCTACTGGAGAGCCAACAGGTTATGGTATCCACAAAGGACAACGTTTAAGTATTTTAAAGAACGTGTTCAAGGTAAACGAGCACAATGTAATATAATGATCTTGTTTTAGAGACCAAAAAATAAACTTAAAAGACTTCAAGTTAACACCATTACTGTAATGTTATGTCTATGGTACTTTGGGGCTACTAGCGCAGTGTACCAAGAAAGAAGGAAATGGTAATAAAAAGACTCCAACCTTCTGTACCTGAAAGATTCTCACATTTGGAATGGACCCATCGATCACATTTCCCACATTGCATCATCTTACTCTCATAGTCATCATCATCATAACACTTATCACAGAGAGGGCAGAAGTTTCCTGAAAGCAAAGCACAGTTTTCAGCAGGGCTTTGGTTCACACACCAATGCCTCTAACGCCCTTGACTAACATATGGCCAATCTGGTCTAAAATGTAAGCCACCACAGTCTGCTTCTGAAACTACTTACAAATGCCAGCCTGCATCTACCATGAAATGTTCACACGTGTGTAAAGCGTCAGGATTATTCTGAGCTCACAGAATATTCCACTAGTTCTCTTCTTTAGACCCATTTTTAAAGGTCACAAGGTAGCTTTTATAGATAACAGAACAGAAAAAGAATGGAAGACAGAACTTTCTCTCTTAAACATTCCAAAGAAATGTTTAAATTTTTTAAAAAAGAGGAGAAGGTAATGGGAGTAAAAGACACAATTTATACTTCTCCCTTATTCCTCGTGCTTTTACATTAGAGTTTAGAGCAGTGCTTCCTAAAATTTGGAAAAGTATACAATCTTCATCAGTTTATCTGTGTATCACCTATTATTTTTTACTTAACATACAATGTTGATTTGCTTAATTTAAGCAACTTCAATAGTGAACTTTATATCATTATTATCCTAAGTCAGTTTAATGTATTGGCTATAATCTTTTTCTAACACAACTGTTAAAATCCTGGACTCAGTATCACCTACAATCACTTCTGAAACAATCAAATGTACATTTACCTCACTTTGGGAAGTAATGCTTTAGAGCATTTCTTTGTGGTGAGTTACTATAAACAGTCCCCTTTGCAGCCAATTAAGCAGACTGTGCTCTTCTCCCCATGGGGGCCCAGTGTGCAATGGTTGCACACAGCAGCCTCCTTGGTAGTGTAGGCAGTCTGTTACCCATACAGGTTGACCTAAAGGATCTTAGAGACAGCCCTTTCCAGTGGACCTTCATGACTGGCATGTTCCCAATCCATGGTCCGGACAACTGTATCAGGAGCCTCTGGAGAGCCCCAAGGCACAGTGCCCAGGGTCCACATTGGCCAATTATAATGTCCATCTGCACCAAGCTGCAGAACAAGGAGCCTGTGATTGAGGCCCTCTGCAGGGCCAAGTTCAAGTTCCCTGGCTGCCAGAAGAGCCACATCTCTAAGAAGCAGGGACTTATTAAGTGTTACAGGGATGAATTTGAAATCATGGTTTCAAATGTTTTTCTGTTTCTCTACTGAACGGCTCTTCTTCCTCAAAAGCAGCTTATCCCAGATGGCTGTGGGGTGGGGTGGGGGAAGGAAATCAAATATATCCCTAATTGTGGCCCCTTGGATAAATGGCGAGTCTCACATGCATGACAGCCTTACTCATGCCCACCAATAAATCCAACTTTCCTGTCAAAAAAAAAATCTCCTTAATTCACGCCCTGAAAGATAAGAAAACCTTTCTAGTTGCTACAATTCCGTGTGTAAAGAAAAGAGCAAGACCAGGAACTCAGGAAATGTGTCTAAATGGCATCCTTGACAAGAATGGTCCTTCCACTGCAGTGCCCACCTCACCCCCCGAACACTGAGAACAACCTCTAAAAGTTGACAAAGCTAGCTTTTCTGAGTTACCTTTAGCAAAAAGTTTGGCACAATCATGGCACAGTGAGAAATCGTGAGACCACTGTGCATCCCACCCTTTGCCGGGAGTCGTGGATCCACAGCTCTTGCAGCGAACACACTTGGTACAGATCTGGAAGAGATGGAAAGTCAATTCGAACTTCTTATTTTTAATACCTCTTCTTATTTAAGAAGATCTTAAAGAAATCCGTTGCCAGAGCTGGCTTCCCGACTGGAACGGCTCCTCTTCCCTCAAGCAGGATATTCCTTTTACAACTGGTGCAAGCCCCACAGCCCAGCCCCAAGACGATCCTTAAGAGTCCACACTGTGCGTACTCACCCAGACCTTCTTTTTCTTTGTGGGTTTGGTGGGGTAATTTGGTCCCAGGCACTCAGGGTGATAGCTGTTTCGGCACTTGTTACACTCCAGCAGCTGCTGTAGGAAAATAAGAGAGCAAAACAGTGAATGTCATCTCACCTCCAGTGACCACCTGCCATTAGTACCCCATTTCATCCTTTTCAGGTAAATCTAGCATATCACTCTAACAGTTTAAACTTCCTCATAAATTACTCTCAAGGCATAGGGATTCATTTCCTGCCAAAGGTACTCAGTGATAAACATTTTGATGAAGCAGGTTTGAGGATTTTATCCAATCCCACATTTTCTGCTGTATTGATGGCAACTGATTACACTGGGTTAAATAGTCAAACCAGACTAAGCCAACAGAGAAAAAATATAGATACAAAATTCTAAATTCAAAGGCAGAAATGAAGATAGAGAGTAATACGCTACGTGACGCCCTCACCGAGCTTTGTACCTTTGTAGCCTGATGCTGCCTCCCACAAACATGACAGAACTTGCAGCGGCGACAACACCAGTTTTCCAGCTGGTCCTCCAGAGGGCGCTCGTTCTCCTCCAAACAGAACTTGTGGAAGGGCTCACAACAGACTTGGCAATACACAAACTAGGGTAAGACAGGAGCACAGAGGTCATCAAATACCATGCAGAAATATCAACCAAATCCTACCTGCTTATTTTGACCTTTAGAAGTCCAGTAGTATATACTTTTTATTCAATATGTTCACTAAGCAGTGATTATATTAAAACAAAAGCAGAATACTGGGAACTGCAGGAGTTTCAGAGGACTAAAGCAGTAATAATAAAATTATAAAATAACTAAGTGGGGACTTCCCCGGCGGTCCAGTGGCTAAGACTCTGCACTTGCAAGTCAGGGGGCCCAGGTTCCATCCTTGGTCAGGGAAGTAGATCCCACATGCCGCAACTAAGAGTTCGTTCACATGCCACAACTAAAAAATCCTGCATGCTGTAACTAACACCCGGTGCAGCTAAATAAATAAATATTCTTAAATAAAATAGAATAATTAAATAGATATATAATCTGAAAATTTAATAGAATGTGCTAAGTATCATAAAAGAAGTTATCAATAAAACACTAAGGCAATGTAAAAGCCTGTGGTACGGGGAAATAGGGAGGGTTTTAAAGGTTTTCTACAACCTTCTAAACAACTGTGTAAGTTCTGGTTTGTCCTTCCCATCTCTTATTTTAGAAACATGTTATTCTCATTCTGAAACAGGGATTTTCAAAAATTCAAATGAGGGTGACTCATAATTTTCTTTTGCCATAAAAGAATTAGTGGGTCAAAACTATAAAGTCTACTTAGATAACTGTAATATGCCAATGTTAATTTCTTGATTTTGATAATTATTGTGATTATATAAGAGGATGTCCTTGGAAATACACCGTGTAATATTTAGAGGTTTTTAAAAGGGCATATGTCTGCAACTTGCTCTCAAATTTAAGAAAAAATGTCTACATGTAAAACATACATATTTTATTTCTTATTCTGTAAAATACATATACAAAGAGAAAAGGATAAGGTAAACTAAAAATATTAATGTTTGGAGAATCCAGGTAGAGGGTATATGGAAATTATTTGTACCACTCTTGCAGCTTTTCTGTAAATCCGAAATCATGTCAATAGAAAAGGTTTCCATGGTGGGAGAGTTCACCAATCACTGGTTGTGCTTTAGGAGTGCAGTGTGGGCAGTGGGCTGTTCATTTGCTAATTCAGTTTTTAGGAATCCTGTGGGACTGCTATGCACAGCTATACAATTTAAATTGGAGCAATTATACTCTGGGAAAAAAAGCAACCTGTTTTAACACAGAAGCTGAAGTACTGGTGTTACAAAAGTAAGTTATTCCTGTGGGGAGCATGTGTGCGTATGTAAAGCCTTAGATTAAGCAGGAAAAGAGCTACAGTAGATGCCTGGCACTTTCAGACTGAACAGTCTTAGTTTCAGTGCTATCTAAAGCAACCTCAGCACTTAGAACAATATATTGTTGTAACAGGCACTAAGAAAATATTTCCTTAAAGAATGAATTGATGTTATTCAGTCGCTGAGTTGTGTCTGACTCTTTTGTGACCCCACGGACTGTAGCCTGCCAGGATCCTCTGTCCATAGGGTTTTCCAAATAAGAATACTGGAGGCAGGTTGCCACTTCCTTCTCCAGGGGATCTTCCCGGAACAGGGATTAAACCTGCATCTCTTGCATTGGCAGTCAGATTCTTTGCCACTGAGCCACAGGGAAGCAAAGAATGAATGTGCTGTGCTGTGCTTATTCACTCAGTCATGTCGGACTCTTTGCAGTCTCATGCACTAGAGCCTGCCAGGCTCCTCTGTCCATGCGGATTCTCCAGGCAAGAATACTAGAGTGAGTTGCCATGCCCTTCTCCAGGAGATATTCCCAACCCAGGGATCGAACCCAGGTCTCCTGTACTGCAGGCAGATTCCTAACCATTTGAGCCACCAGGGAAGCCCAAAGAATGAATAGCAGGCAATAATTTGTAATATTGCTAATGCGTAGTTTAAAATAGCAAGTGGGCAGGACTGAATCTCTTAGCCAGTGATTGTTTAACATCTGGATTACAACTTGGCTTTGGGTTTTATGACCTCAGAATACATTTGAGATAATAAGCTAAGGAGGTATTCAGGAATTGAGAATTACATGAATAAAAATATTACTCTTTCCTATTTAGAACTGTGCTATCTTTTTCTCCTTTACTGTACAGGTGGCAAATACTCACTGCGAAAACACTCAAAAAAATAAAGAAAAGAACAAAAGTCACCAATAGTCTGACTACATGCTTAAGATTTTGGTGTAAATCGTTCAGAATTTTTCCTATGTATATATTTCAAAAACATTTTTCCAAACCAAAACGGGGTTGTGCTTTACACACTATTCTGTGACCTGCTCTTTTAACTCAGTGATGTGTCATGGATATTTTTCCATGTCAATATGAACCTATATTATCTTAAGGACTTCATATTTGCCATTATATACATGTCTTATAATTATTTTAACCAAGGTAGCAGCCCCTTACTGATAACTTCTGGAGCTGTCTCCAGTTTTTCATTATCATAAATACTGAAATAAACCCTTCTGTTTATCATATGTACAGACAAATATGTATACATATAGAAACACATATATACATACCTATACATATTTGCCGGGTTACCTAATTATATCCTCGAGATAAATAAATGCCTGGAGTGCAAGTGCTGGGTTAGAGGGTATACCCATTTTAAAGATAAATACATATTTCCAAACAATCTTCTCAGAAAGATTCTAACTAGATTTTCAGAAACAGGAAGTCTCCACTTACACTTGATCCTTTTTATTGTGTTTTAATTTACAGTGTATGGTAATAGGAAAGTTTGACATTCCCCGCACACCATGTTTTCACTTCTCATTTTGTGAATTATATATTCCTGTCTTTAGACTATTTTTAAAAACTGGGTGTTATTCCTTTTTCTTATTAATTGCTGAGAGCTCTTTACAGACAAGGTAGTTTTGCTATTCAAAAGTATAAAACGATTACCAACAGCAATTCTTTTTCTAGAAAAGCATTTATCATTTGTTTGGATACCTAGAAGAAAAATCAGAACTCTATTATAAGAAATGTAACTGTTGAAACTTTTCACACTCAATAACCGCTTCTCTAACAAAAAGCAGACTCCTTCCTGAAATTTCTAAAAAACAAAAACATTTCAATTGCTGGTTTAAACAGGGTATAGTGCCTGCTATAAACCAACGGAACAGAATATAATGATTTCTTTCATCACAGCAAAATAATCTCTCATACTGTCTGGGGTACCAAGAAGCAGGAGGTCTTACCTCTACATGCCCACTACTGGCACAGAGAAAGCAAACTACCCTGGGTGTTATAGGGACAGAGGTCAAGATTCCTAAGCCTCCCATCTCCCACACATTTTCTGCTTCACAATCCTCCTGTGGAGAGAGAAAAAGATCATTTACAAGAGCCATATGACACAACACTACCTGGAAAATAAGAATGACAAGCAGAAAAACAGAGTGACACCAGAATGTCAAGAATACTTCATTCCAATGAGTTCAAAACTGCTGCTTTGAAAACTTTAAATCTCAAACACAATCTCTTAAAAGGCTCACCTGTTAACCACAGTGCAAAAATTTACTGGGACTGGATTTCCCTTAGAGTTTGGCTGATTCAAGTGATCATCATGGTTTGATAATTTCTACGTGAAACAATCACTTCCTCAGACACGATTCTCATCGAAATGCACTTTAGAGCTCAAGATGGGCAGGGCTGTCTCCATGCCTCTGTCCTCTAGTCAGTTCACAGACTGACCTGGTAGCAAGTGACCAGAGCTCTTACACACTTGAACCCATCTATTAATGGCAGCTCTTCACCCACCCCCACTGCCCCTGGCAAGGATTTCTTCTTTTCCAATGCCTTTGGTAACATCATTTTCTTTTTTTAACTCGTTTGTCTAACACTACACTCTCACCTCCTAAACTGTTCTGCTGTTGTTGTTTAGTACCTGAGTGGAGCCCAACTCTTTGCGACCCCATGTACTGTAGCCCACCAGGCTCCTCTGTCCATGGGATTTCCCCGGCAAGAATACTGGAGTGGGTTGCCATTTCCTTCTCCAGGTAACATCATTTTCTTGATTTAAAGTCCACAACACTTGGACTTCCCCTGGTGGCAGGGTAGTTAAGCTTGTGCCTACCAATGAAGGGGACATGGGTTCGATCTTTGGTCCGGGGAAATTCCACATGCCACAGAGGAATGAAGCCCATGCCCCACAGATACTGAAGCCTAGATACTCTAGGGCCCGTAAGTCACAACCAATGAGCCCCTGTGCCACAACCTCTGAAGCCTGGCGCCTAGAGCCTGTGGCTCCACAAGAGAAGCCACCACAGTGAGAGGCCCGTGTACCACAACCAGAGAGTAGCCCCACTCTCCGCCAACTAGAGAAAGCCTGCGTGCAGCAATAAAGACAGCCAAAAGTAAAAAAAAAACTTTAAATAAACGCATAAAGTCCATAATACTCAATACACTCTGTGGTCACTGAGCACTTTTACCTTAAAGTCCACTCTGATCCTGTGGACGCCATCTGCTGGAACTTTCTGCTTGGAGCTATTTCCATTGGAGAGAGTGCTGAGGATGTTCAAAGTGCCTGCATTTTCCTGCTTATTGACTGGAGGTGGTTTCTCCTGCGGGGACAGAAGATGGATAAAAAACAAATCCACATCTGGCTTGCCTTCACTCTCACAAGAGATAATAACATAAACAACAAACCGTACTACTAGTTCTGGAAAACATGCTTCCCATTTAAGTATCCTATACAGACAGAGAAGCAATCTTCAGTGCCCCCTCAACCCCTCACTGAGGCATTTTATTGGCAAGTATGTATTATATTCCTGGAAAAAACAAGCCAGGATTTTTGCTCTCATGCATCTTCGTCTTGCTTCCTTCTGGTCCATGATGCCTGCTGAGGCTGTCAGTACAATGAAGCCACGCTGATGAGAAGGGAGCAGGTTATTCTGCCACTGTTCTAGATCTTGGGAGTTGCACACATCAAATCTGGAGCTGATCGCTCCACATCTGTGTAACCTGCCTATCAGATTCAAGACAATTTTCCCAGCTCTGTGATCATCAGTGATTTCAAATTTACAGCAGGACCATGCTTCATCATCACAGTTAGAAACAGACAATGACTCTGGAGCACAACTTAATAAGAACTTGGCATTTGCCTCTCTTTTCAGCACTGCTGATGTGCTCCAAAGCATTGGCCTAGACGTGCATGCACACCATTATGGGGGCACAGAAAGAATCAGAAGATTCTTAAAGACCTGTCTCCACATAATAAAAATAGTGGACACAGAGAACGGTGATTGTTATAGACAAATACTGCTAAAGGATGTTGAGGGGGAAAAAAATTATACTAAGCAGCCTGTAATGTACACATAAGCATGTGGGGTTACGAAGAAGGGGAAAACAACCAGGGGGAAAAAAGGGAGCTAAAGCTTAAACCTGAAGTAAGTACGCTGATTTTAAGAAACTCCACTGCCATCTACATAAAAGCAAAAATGCAATATCACTCAATCCTGTAATGGTTCAGGACTGGGCCACCTTCCTACAGCACAGAACCCATGCTTGAGAAATAGCAGAGAAGACAAATCTCTCCTCACCTTTTCTTTTGGCTTTTGTTTTACAGGAATATTTGGGCGAGGAGCCACTTTTTTCTGCTTGCTTTGCTCTGGACCTAAAGGATTCAAAATAAACTGCAGTCAGATGGCACTCAACGTTCAGTTAATGCTAAACAGCAATGATGACTCTAGGACTGATGGCCCTGTGAGGAAGGGGGCATTAGAGAAAACAAAAAACTATTTAAACTCTAGGCTTTAAATAGGAAATTAACACAGTATCTCCAACTTGACTGGTTTTCGCTATCTTTTATTATTATTTAACAGTTAGAAGAGAGCTAATTTTCCTGTACCAAAGACTTAAAAACAGACATTTCAGGTTTCCAGATGCTGTTTAAGACTCCAGTGTCCTGTGCTGGTTGCTCCATCTGCTGTCCACACTCACCTGACTCCGGAGGTGGAGGTGGCTTTTTCTTGGGCTCACTGGGAGTAGTCTTGGGAACTTCTTTTCTCGGTGGTGCTGCGCTGGGGGGTTGTGGGGGGATGGCTGGTGCCGGCTGGGAGACCTGCTTGCTGGACTTCCTGGAAGCGGGCGTGGCCACGTGCTTGGCCTCAGGTCCTGGGGTCGCGGTGTTCCCTTCCTCACTCTTGTCCTCCACGGATTTGCGGGGAGGAGGGTCACTGCTGCTTTTCTTAGGGGCAGGATCCTCTCTTGCCGATGGGGTAGATTTCTGACTGGAGTCCACCGAGTTCTTCACAACACTGCTCTCTTTGCTCTCCTTCTTTTCACTGGTCTTAGATTTCTTCTCTTTCTTTTTCACAGCTGGAGTGGGGTGCAGAAAGCAAGATTTTTCACATGAGGAAAGTCTATTGAAAATATAATTAAAAGGACTTCCCTGGCAGTCCAGTGGATAAGACTCCACTACCAATGCAGGGGGCTTGGTTTGATCCTAAGATTCCACATGCCACAACTAAGCCCGCACGCTGCAACCGGAGAAGTCCTCGTGATGTGGGCTCTAGAATTCTCTAGCTCAAGCACCACAATGAAGCCCCAGCATTATTTAAATAAATAATGAAAGATAAAAATAAATAAATAAAATATAAGTATAGGAACGTAACAATCTTAGTCTGAGTTTCCTACAGCTAACATTGACCCTGAAAGGCTCAAGAAAGTTAATGCCAAGTAGGTAAGTCAAATCGGTATACTTTTATTATTTTGAGGAAATGAAACATAATGTAATTTTACATGATTTTTAAAAAAATTTTTATTTAGGAAATTTTCAAACATATTCCAAGCAACAGTAAAATGAACATCCATGTACCTATCACCAACAACCATCCTGGGTTGTTCTTGAAAGAGCAGTTCTTGAAAAGAATCTCGTGTTCTCTTTACACTAGGTGTACACAACTACATGACATTAAAGCAGGAAGCATTTTAGAAACGATCTTTTTATAACACTACCTTTTGCTTGCTTCTGAAGGTAGGCTTTGGAAGGCATCCATTGTAGATTCTGACATTTTCGCATCCTAGAATAACAAGGAATACCATAAGCAAACTTCATTTAGGAAAAGCAACTGAAACAAGTGTTAATTTGAGGGCAAGAATCAGTTAAACTTTATTCAGGGTCATTTTGGGAGTTGAAAAAAGGACTGCTCATTATTTAGATTAAATCCAAGTCTCTGAATCCTTTGATCAGCAATTCCACCTACCTCGAGGATTTAAAGAAGAAATTATCAATTTATTTTTGAAATGGGACTCAAATGTCTTGCTTCCCAGTACTGACTAGCACCACATAAAATGATCAGTCATTATTTCTTATAGTCAAATTAGTTCTGCTTTCTTATGAGATTAATATTCATAGTAATCTGAATACAAAATGGACTGAAACTACCCAACAAGTCCTTTGTCTACCACTATAATGCTACAGGGTCTGTCTTAGGGCTTGGATATATATATTTCAGTCCTCAACTTAATGAAACTCAATTCGAAGTCTAAAATTGAACTGAATCCACTGCAACGCCTATTTTAATGCAAGTTTATCTTGCTATCATGTACCTTTTTTGTTGATCTGTGAAATGTCTCACTTCCTTCCACTAATGGGACCAAGACAAGAATTCTTGCTTAGGGCCAGACTAAACCAAAGCCCAGAACTACCTAGTTTGTCCTAGAAACTCTCACCTTAAGTAAATAATGCAGCATTTTTCCCAAGTATATTTTACATAAATCATTTATGCTATTCATTCATTCAGCAAATATTTATGGATAATATCTATTCCTGGTGCCAGGCACCTGATGAGATATTCAGACACCAAAATTTCTGTTTATGCAACCCTCTGGATCCATTTTAAACAAATTACCCCAGAGAGTAGAAAGTGCATTTACAACTGACTAAAAAAAGCGGGAAAAGAGAATAATCAAAACTTCCAGAAAATTCCCTGGCAGTCCAGTGGTTAGGACTTCCACTCTCACTGCCATGGCCCGGGTTCAGTTCCTGGTCAGGGAACTAAGATTCTGCAAGCTATGTGCATGGTGGGAGAGGCTTCCACAGGCATGAAAACATTCTGAGAGTTTGAGAGCAGAGAGACTTATGTCACCAATATTTCCTGAATGCCATAAAGGTAATTTCAGCTGACCTAACAAATACTATGCCTAAATTTGTCAGCATTTAAGTAGTAACCCATCAGAACTGCACGGATAGCTCTAGGTACACGTGGCTAAGTTTAAAATTAAATGAAAATTTTAAGTGCCGTTCCTCAGTCACACCAAACACGTTTCAGGTGCCAACCAGCCATGTGGCTAAGGGCTACCTGATTGACCTGAGCAAATATAGAGGGTTCCCAGCACTGCCCCCAAGGTATTCTTATTTAAGCGCAACCCAAACATAGCACAGCACAAAGTCCAACTGTGCAACTCATTGTGCAACTCGAAGAGACTCAGCACAAGCACACTGGGTCTTGGGAGGCGTTTTCTCTGCGGCAGGCCAGGCCAGCGGCCAAGGCCAGCCCCCCGGGGGGACCTGAACTCACTTGCAGCACTGCTTCTTTATGTTGCGGCCACCAAACTTGGGCTTATCCAAGCAGTTAGTGCAAACACCACAGTCCTCAGGCACCTGGCAGCCGGGACACTGCCCGCACCGCCTGGACCGCCGTCCCTTCTTCACTGGAGGTTCCTGAGGCGCCTTGTTTCTGGTGACAGGCTTAATTGGTTTGATGGGTGGAGCAAGAGGTTCAGCATCTTCTGAGCCAGCGATCGATGACTTGTCTGTTAAAGGAATGCGTCATCAGCTCTGAGGGAGTATCTGGTTCCTTCCCGTGAGCAGAGGGGAGATTCTCACAACCTACTGATGTCAGTATACACATTCAAACCTTCTAACTGGAACACCAGAAACGAAATTCACTATAATAGTCATATGCAGCACTCAGAGCCTGTTTTAAGTAATTACTTAAAAGTTTCTAAATGCCTACAACTTGCAGCTTGACAGTAGCAGAAATCCGAACACTAAAAACAAAATACAGTGTGACCAAAAGTCCAGAATATGAACTGAAGGCTTCTGAAGACTCTAACCTCTAAATTTCACTTGAGCAGTCACCCAGAGTTTAGGTACGATATGGTAACCATAAGAATATGTCTCAGAACCTCCGACCACGGAGAGCATAACTGGCCACGGGCCCCAGCTACGGCACTCTGAAATCCAGGGGTACAGAGGCCACACTCACCACAGGGGCTGCCCTCGGTCTGTGACGAGTATGGCAGCGACACTAAGGTAGGCCCTGCTCCGAGGAGACATGAGACTCCTGACAGTCCGTGTTTGCCCAAGGGCTCCCTGACAGCCTTGCCGAGCAGTCTCATACTGCACGGCCTCCAGGAAGATTCTGCCTGGCCTTCCTTTCCGCTCTCCTTTACTACGGTCAGACCTACAGAGCAGGCTGACAGCTCCCCCAGGCTTTCCTAACTCCCTCCCCAAATTTCAGGTATTTCCTCTAATAAGATCTTTACCTGGTCAATCCTCCCATTGACATCTGGTTCCTGGGGGGCCCAGCCTAACATACAATGCTGTGCAGAGCCTACTGCGTACCCACAGGATGATCAGCATACAAACCCAAGGTCATCCCCAACCTACCATCATTTCCCATGGAAGACAAAATCTTTTCTCGTTCTTCCCATGGTAAGGCACTCAGGGTGGGCATGTCATCAGGAAACACAGCTCGTTTTCGGCCAAGGGCAACAGCAGCTCTTCTGCAGACATGTTTAATCCGGGGTCCTCGCACAGAGGTCTCCGAGGAGTCACTTTCTTGACCCTGAGTAGGAGGCAAGCCCAGAACAAACAATAACAACCATCTGTGTTGAAAACAAAACTGAATGAAGCCAAGGTATAGTTGATTAACTTCCTATAGTCTAGAGTCAACACATACAACTCTAGTTATCCCCAGCTGATATGCCATATCAATATATAGAAATCACCTACTTCTAAAATTGGCAGAAAAGGATTCAAATAAAAAAACAGAAATCAACTAAGCTTCTATTCCCAATTATACTACTTCTTTAAAATTCCCCTCAAAAAAATTCAAGCTGCCAGTCTGTATTATCAAGGAGTTCAGTCTCGTTTAAATAGGGCTTCTCTAACAACAGACTGTTTCTCTGATCAGTAGAGAAGGAGGGGGAAATAACTTACAAACGGAGGCATAAAAGGCCACAGCTCCAAACAGAAATGTCTCACATTTTAGGGAGCTGCAGCTCCTATCACTAGGAGGTTAACCAAAAACATCCAAAATGGTGTCAGAAGTCTCATCATATTCCTGCGAGACCTCCCAAATGGCAGAATTACTAAATGCAAATGTGCCACTAGGCTGAATTACATTAAAGCCTAACTTTGTGGTCATTTTAACCTTGATATGTCAATATAAACATGCAACTACTAGATGGCAATTTTAAACAACAATCTAAAGATTGGCAGGTTTTCTCATAAAAGGCCAGTGTCTAGCTCACTTTGTAGAAAAACTTAAAAAGTGCTGCACTTTACAAACTCTGTTTGTTATCATCTTAACTAACTGAATTGCACAGCTTTTCTGTGCCACAGCTTGAGGCCAAGTGCTTCTCATATGAACTCTGCAAACACCTGTCATCTACTGTTCTAGTCACTCACTACTCAGGGGAAAAGATCCGCCCCCTCCCTGTTTTCTATAGCAAACAACAGTGAAACAATTAGACTGCAGACATGGACCTTCAAAATTAAGTGAGATTCCATCACACCAAACCCATTAAGTACAAACAACTTGGCATTCAATGTAATATGGCCCCACGCACCTTCAGGTCTTAGTTCATCACTTGCCTTCATGAAGCCGTCCAGCTATTCCCTGCTCTTCCCATATATTTTATACTTTTCTGTCTCTATCTACACTGTTCCTCCTCTTTAAATGTTCCTCTATCATTTTCTACCTATCAAAATCCTATCGGTTCTTAAAGGACCACTGCAAATGCCACCACCTTTTCCTGATTCCCATAACTAGATATTAACTGAAACAGCCCCAAACCTGCTCCTAGAAGGGGCTTGAGAAACTGTTGATTTTAACGGGCAAGATGGAAAAGAGTACCTGTGCTTTGGGCTGGTCAGTTTGTTTAAGACTCTTACTCTTCTCAATCTTGCAGAGCTGGGCTTTGGCCTTTTTTAGGAGGCTGGCAACCCTCTTGTCAGTCATTGGAAGCTTGTCTGCCTGAGCCAACATGGAGCCTATGGAGGAAGTGGAATGTTTAACAGTGCTAGATGAAGGAGTGGAAAGGCAGAGGGTTTTCTCCTTCTCCAGGGATGGGGTAGTTGGGCCGAGGTCCAAGTTGCTTTTTTCCAGATTTCCTCTCCCTTTCTTTATAAGTATTTTGGTTTTGACAGCTGTCGTATCCCCAAGAGTCACAGAAGCAATATCAGTCCCAGAATCGAGTGATGAAGACTTCTTCCGCCCGGTTGCTTTTTTGGCAGAAGATGAAGCGGCCACATCTTCACCAACAGCCTTCTCTTTGGAAACTTTACCCATAGCATACAAAGTCGAGCTGCTCTGAATTTCTGATCCCTTTTTCCTTTTCTCTTTCTTGGACTCCCGCTTATTCTCCTTTTCTCTCTCCCGGTCTCTCTCTCTACTTTTGTCCTTCTCCACGCTCTTGTCAGCATCTCGCTCTTTGGACAGCTCCTCGGGGGCCTTGTCTTTATTCCTCCCTCGTTCAGTCTGGGAGCCTGGGGTGAACCAAGGGAAGAGAGGAGTGGGACTACTGGATGAAAATGGCTCTGCTGGAGCACTAGTCTGCTTCCTTGGTCTCTGGTTTTTCTCTGCAGATTCCCCAGACTGAGTCAGGGAATGAGAAGGAAAAGTAAAAGTTGGGTTTAAGGCACTAGTGGCAAGAGGACCAACAGAAATGCTTAACGAGGAGGAGACAGAAGACGGTGGGGTGAGAGGTGACAGCTCAGAAGTGCTAAGCCTTCCACTTCTTGTCCTCATAGAGTGAGAAGGAGATCTTGGTTCAGATCGAATAGGGCTAAACACCTTTCTTTTCCTTTTCCTGTTAGATACTCCTGAAGAAGATGTGCCAGCAGAAGTTCGATTACTAGGCAAGGTTACAGACTCAAATATCCTAGAGTGAGCCTCACTCGGAGTAAACCTCGGAGCTCTCAGAAGCGGGCTCCTTTTGTGCATATCGAACCTTGTTCCAGAATGGAGAGGTGAAAACAATCGGGCTGAAGCAGCAGGACCAGACGTAGAAAACCCTGACGCGAAGCCGACATCCTCAGGAGTTAGTGGAGGGGGGCGGAAATTATCAAAGATTGGTTTGCGAATAAGACCTTCTTTGGCATACTTTGCTGAGGAAAAGTACTGTGGCTCTGACCTAGAGTGCTTTAGAGAAGTCCACCTAAATGTCGGTTCCCGCAAAATAGATTTTCGCTTCCCTTGCATGGGAGCGGCAGAAGTAGGCAAAAATGGTGATGCTAAGGGGATGGTTGGAGGCATGAGCCAAGGTGTGTGGTCAGAGATACTGGAGGCTGGCTGCAGAGGGGGCGGTGGTGTCAGCAGGGGTGGAGGGGGCGAGGAAGAGGTCTGCTGCTGGGGGGCACTTTGCAGACTGGATAATTTTTTCGTGGTTCTGGATCCGAAACTTCTCTCCGACACCGAATACCTTCTGCTTCTCCGGTCACTACTGTCATTTTCTGGGGACTGGGAAATAGGCAGTGGCGTATGGACTTCGGGGGTATCACTCCGCTCTTCAGGAAGGACCTGAATCTCCTCAGAGGCCTGAGAATCTGTGGAGGTATCGACACTGGGGCTACTGGATCGGGAGGAGTCTGAAGACATCTGAGAGGAGTGCTGAGATGCTGCACTTGATTTTTCAGAAGATCCACAGGATGTGGCACTAAATCTACTGTTCGGTGTAGACTCCAGTCGGGCAATTTTAATTGGAGGGTCATAATCTTCATCCTCTATGAACCGCCGAGGGGTTTTGATGATCCGCGAGGAGATGGCACTGACAACAGGCATGATGAACTGTCGGATGTTTTTGACCTGTGTCTTCACCTTTCTCCCTTGCAGCTGAGCTGCTTCTTTCTCGATTTTCTTTTGAGCCCCCTTTTTTGCCCTCTGCAAGAGCTGCTTAGCGATTGTTGCATCTGTCCTTTTAGAAGAAGGAATAATCCTAACCGGCTTAATCCTTCGAGGGCTTTGTCTGACTACTGTCTTATCTTCTTTTGTGAGTGGAGGTGTTCCTTCCTTGTCTTTCCGGACCTTCTGGGGCTTTTCCAGTTCAGAGTTAATGAGGAGACCTGAAGGGGTCTTTATCCTTTCTGTTGATGGAGGCCGTCCTCGCCGGCGTACAATTTGTACCCCCTTCCTTCCTATTTGAAGCTTCCCTGTCTTAAACTTTGACTTGAGAGGAGAGAGTTTACCTGCTCTTAATTTTTTAATCTTTGTGGCTTGCTGAAATGTAGCGGAAGGCGTGCGTTTCATTTTCTTCAGGCTATCTTCTTTGTTTCCCTTTGGTAACTCGGAAATGTCCTTTCCGTGTGTTATTTTGAGTTTTACTCCAGGGAAGGTGGGAGGTCTTCCTCTCTTCTTTTCTATACTTTTAGAATCTCTCTTCTTGATCTTATCTCCAGATTTGGTCTCTGATTTATTTAGAGGGGAGAACACAGATGGGTCTGAGAGGAGAGCTGCATTTCGGTCAGAGCCACTTCTAGGTCTCCCGCGAGGCTTTCGAGGACTAGTTTTAACTGTGTATAGAAATTAAACAATGAAGAGCATATATTTAGCTTTGCAGTTTAGGTTTTCACTAAACTGAAGATAATTTAGCAAAAGTCATTCTGTACTGAACTCTATCTGGGTTTAATCAGTCAATAAAACATCTTTATTGTGCTTAAGTTTCTTTTCACCAAAAACCAGCCTCAAATAAATCAAGTAAATAACATTCTACTTAAAAGAACCCTTAACTCCTTTTTTGATAGAAAAACTAAGATAATCAAAGAGGTTTTCAACTGAGCAGTTAATATACGAAACTAATTTTCTTACATCTTTAGGTGAATAAGGCTTTTTTTCTGAATTTAAAAAAAAAATCTGTTTAAAAAAAATCTGTATGACCTTTTCCATATTCTAGTCATCAAGGGTAACATTTGAGAACACATTTATAGTAAGTCATTCCCTTTTTTTCAACTCAGAATTTTGGCTTTAATAAATATGAACAAGGTGCTCTCCAATCAATAATATACCAACTTCCATAGGTTACAATAATACACCAACTTCTACAGGCTGCTCAGCTTCCTATATTTTCAATCTGCTTTGCCAAAGTAAGTTAAGGAAGTTTCACTGAAAAAAAAAAAAAATCATTCATGAGACATCAGAAAAAGATCATTGAACTCAGTGGCAGGTGAACTAATCAGTGAAATGGCATGAGATATCCGTTAATCTACTCCCCTACCTATAGGCTCTTGAACCAGTCTTAAATTACAAAAAAGATTTAACCATAATTAACGTCAACAGCAAACTGACTATTTAAATCAGATTTCTTCTATTCTAAATAAAAGGAATCTGCCAACATTTAATCAACTCAATTTGCTATGTATTAAGAGGCTTCAGAAAACCACAGTTTTCTAAAATTCTTTTCTTTTGGGTGGGAGGGGGTATTGCTGCGGGATCTCAGTTTCCTGGCCAGGAATTGAACCCTGGTCACAGCAATGAAAGCCCAGAATCCTAACCACTAGGCCACCAGGGAACTCCCTAAAATTCTTTGCATTGTCTGTACTTTCTAAATGTATAAATAAGAGTCGCCTCGTCTGTCACATCTTTTCTTCTCTCATGACTTTTCAATGTTTTATATGACTCAACATTCTTCTGAGATTAAAACTTCCCCTAACAGGCACCAGAAGAGATTTATGCCATTATGATGAACATTTTAGACTATGGAACTGGCTTCCTAACAGAACAGAAATCAACAAAGGTCTGATTGTTGAGCTTTCTAAATATAAATGCTTTCCTCACCAATTAACTTGAGACTTCTCTTAACAGATTAAGGATTCACATATCTGTTCTCAGTATTTACTAAAAACAACAAATTACAACAAAATGGACTAGAGGACAGCAGAAAAACTATGCTTCAATTCTTTAAAATAATAAAGTATATAGATGGGTTTTTTTTAATAAAAAAAAAAAAGACAATATTCAAGATACACTGACAGCCAAGGGAAAAAAAAACAAGAGGAAACCATCAAGGGTTGTGAATCAAAAAATTAAACCCTACCCAGATGTACATCACAAGATTCCTTGTAATCTTGGTAAATCTGAATGTGGCCACTCACAGGCCTTTACTAATTCTGAAAACCTCTTTGATTCATCTTTTACAAGAAACTTTTGGTGAACACGTAGAAAAAGGCACAACAGAGAAAAGTCCAGCTCTGCTGCTAACTTCCATAATCCACAATATACTCAAAGAACTCACAAATCAGTTAGAAGTAACTGCTCAGCGTGTCTTTTCCTGGCCTCATTTTGTTATCTATAAGTGAAGGGTTAGACTAGACAATCTCTAAAATCACCTTCTGATATGAAGTTTTAAGATTTTATCACATCTTAAAAGAGAAAATTGCTACTCTCTAAATGGCACAGGTACAGGAATACTACTGGTTAAGTCCTTCCAGCTAGAATAGCAATACTATCACCACTTGGGAAAGGAAAAATTGTTAACATACTGTGTTTGAGTTAGATTACTATATAGTACATGATGACTCTTGAATGAAATGCAAATGATAACAATCACAAACGTCAACGACAAGAACCAAAAGCATGGCTAACATCATATTTAACTAGCCTATCTATCTACATAAAATCAAAGACAACCATACAAGAAGTCAGAATGGCAGCACAAGTGGGGAATTTATTTTCATCATAAGATCTATCTCCCTCTCTTATACAGAACAGAATTCTGCACGCCATTAGATGTTATTTCCACTGAGGATCATCTCACAGGAAACTGCTGTTAGGTCTAGAATTTCAACTCATTCTAGATATTTTCTTGGTGAGAACAATGGCAAATATTGTTAACAAATGGAAACACCCATGTCATTTTTATCTTCTTTAACATAGTTTTTCAAGGATCAGGTAAAACAGTTTTATAGAGTGCCAATATTTTGTTTTTAGTTCTTTGACAAAAGTAGACCAGATTTCATCTGTTTAAAACAACGGTCAAAAAAATAATAATAATACAAAATAAAACAATGGTCAAATTATTTGTACAATTCAAAATGCATAAATCTGAGGATGCTATCATTAGTAAGTAAACTTCATTTTGCCTACCAAGTTTTATAAGCATTCAAGAGAAATCTAGGCCCATGCCACAGGTGGTTCCCATAGAGAAGCATAATTAAAGATAAACCAAAAGTGATCTAACAGAGAGGAGCCCCATAAAGAGCGCTAGTTCATAAGCCATTTCCTACTTAGTGTAAGGGAAAGGGAACAATTTCTCCAAAAGAAATCTAAGACCACCTTTTACACGCAAAGAAGGCAAGGGGAAGTCAGTCTCTTAACAAACAAAACTTCAAGGCATCATGTGTTTAACGGGTCATGTTTAATGGGTCATACCTGAAGGAGACCTTGTGGGACTTCGTACTCTGACTTCTTCATCTGAGCCAAAACCTAAGAACTGCTCATCCTACAACAAAGGAAAATTATTTTAAAATCAGGAAAAAAAAAAAAAAAAAAACCAACCCATAAATCTGAACATATCCCAAAGAAATGCCCAGAGGAGACACAAATGAATTTGGAAAATTTAGCCTCTATATATCAATCATCATCATTCCTATGGATATTATTATAAAATAACTTAATACTGAAATAAATAAACCCAGCCATATGGCTTCAATACAGACATACAGGAGCTGTGTAGTAACTGAACATTGATAAGTCACCTTTGGTGCACAGTACACAGGGGACAGTCCTAAATTTCAACCTATAGATACAGCCCGAAACAATTAAAGAATGACTTTAACTCAAGTAAGCAAATCAGTACAATAGCAGAAATACACAGCCCCAATAAAAAAATATTTTCAACAAGTTTACAGACACATAAGGAATAACCTATAGTATCATAATTTCTTGTCTACTAAATATTAAGAGACTGAAATTGCCAAAATAGTCAGTTCCTTAACTCAGGAATTGACATTTAGATGTGATTTCTATACATTTGAGATCCAAAGATTCTCAACATGCATTTTATGGCATCATTTTTAAATGCCCTGTGATAAGAGACTTAATGGTGGGCAGCAGCATTTGTAAAAGGATGGTGAATTGACCACATAAAGGGTGAAATGCATCCAAGGATAACTGAAGAAAGCACTTTAATTTCAGTTGTACTTAGAGAAGGCAAAAACTTTTCTTTCCCTCTAACTTTTAACCTACTTAAAAAAAAAAATACTAAGGATTTAACTAATTTTGAGCAAACTCTCTGAGAAACACGGTCCATTTAAACAACTTGATTAATAGACATTCACCAATTCAGAGACTAAGAGTTCTTTCTAGAAAGAGACAAGAATTTCAGATGCCAGAAACAAAATCCATATAAAAGAACAAATTAAGGAATTAAGGACAGATTTTCTTGAACCTCCGAATGATACTGACAACCCCCAAATTAAACGCAGACAGGTAAAGCCCCCCAGTCTGAGGGGCCAGTCCGGCTCGTTTGTGGATGCGTGGCACCACTGAAGAGAGGGAAGGGTTAGTCTGAGGTCTCAGTGTCTTTATTTACTGCAGTGTTACAAGGAATAGATGAAATAATTTACAGAAGTCATGTAATTTACATAAAAACACTCAGAAAACTATAATGTGGCATCCACATTGTAGTTATTATTATTGATGTGATTTTAGAAACTGAAGCTCCAAAAGGCCAGATGACTTACCCAAGACCATACAGTTAGTTACAAAGAACTTTGTACCATAATGGCTAAAATCTAAAACTAGAAATATTTAGAGGAATCCAATAAATTATCTATACTACAATACTCGATAAATTTTTTCAGCTACTATTAAAGTAACATGAAGCCCATTTTCAAATCCTTAAAGTTTCTGATTTAACTCATTCTTTTCCGGCATTATCCTTATGGAACAACCTGGTAGTCTATGCATTTCACAAAGACGTCTGGGGATTTCCTAACACTTACCAGGGGACTACATTGCTAAATGCATGAATTCTATGCTCTGAGAGTGTTGCAACAAGAGAGTTCTACCAACTATACACACACTAACCAACAGGTAAAGTAACCAAAGCAGAAATAATGAAAGATGATTAATCTTTAAAAGAAACATGAGATCCACATTGCTATGTTCTATATTTTAAACTTTCACAATACGTAACTGTACAACCCTAATTCAATCTACTCCAAAACAGAGTACTACAGAGCTATCAAGCAGTCATTAAACTAACTGCCAATGTTTAAAGTTTCCAAGTACTTTCCAAAATGACAGAAAGCATTAACTCTTTGTGGCCTTGTAGTTGGAATAAGAAAAGACTGACTTTACTTCCATCCAAGAACTTTCTTTTCATTTGAAATATATTGACAGGTTGACTTCTTTAAGCACACTTAAAAAAATAAGCACCCATTGTTTAAACAATCCAGACAGTTTAGTCAAAAACAAAAGCCATCATTGTTATGTTAAAGAGCTCTGGTCCACTAACTGTGAACTTCCAATTCTATATAAAAGTCCCCCAAGCTGAGAAAGAACTGGGAGAAAAAATTCTGCAAAAAGGTGCTACAAGTGAAGTTCTTTCTGCCTCTCCAGTCTCTCCCATAACCCCCTTTAAATTCATCAGTTCCTGGAAGGTGCAGTAAACAAGGTAACAGTGCTGGCTTTCCAGGGAATCAGACTTGCCTAGAAATCAAAAGACTAAGTCCAAATGTCTACAAAAAGATAGCAAAGAGGAGCTGCAACTAAACCCATGGTGGCTCAGATGATAAAGAATCTGCCTGCAATGCAGCAGAGACCAGGGTTCAATCCCTGGGTCGGGAAGATCCCCTAGAGAAGGGAAAGGCAACTGGCTTCAGTAGTTTTGCCTGGAGAATTCCATGGTCAGAGAAGCCTGTAGGGTGATAGCCCATGGTGGGTCGCAAAGAGTCGTACACAACTGAGTGACTAACACTTTCACTTTCTTTCACTTGGCACTACAGCAGCCCTGAAAAGAGGAAACGGGAGATACCATGCTACATGGGACCAAGTATTTCTGGAAACTGGGCCCAAACAGCCAGCTACACTTTTCACTCTGGCTTTCTCTGATAAGCACAGCATTCCAAGACAAAGTATAGGCAAGAGGCAACAAACCTATTCCTTCTGGATAATGATGTCCTTGGAGAATAGATCATCAAAATTGTATCCTTTCCTTACCACCAAAGATAGAAAAATATCCTTGCCAAGCTAAGACCTTAAATCATATTTAGCTTCCAGAGATTAGGAATGCAATGAAGCCAATGTCATTTCCTAAGTGAAAGTTAATTCTAAAATAATAAACGTGTAGAATTTATTACCTTCACCCTAATCTCTAGGGTTATTTGAGAACTTCCAAACATATCTTTAACAGCAAATTCTACACTACCCATAAATATCCTAACATTTGAGGATTTTTATTTTATGTTAATAGCAGGATTTTAATCCTTTAATGGCTCTTTTATTTGTGACGAAGTGATAAAGAATATTTTCCACAGGAGAACCTAAGTGAATCCAAAATAAGTATTACAGACAATAATGTTTACATATAAAATGTAATGATGAAGACATTTTGGAAAAACACATGAAGTTCTATATTTCAAGGAATTATGTACTACTAGGACAATTTTGCAAACAAAGCACTTTCTTTTACTTGTCCATTCATTCAAAAACCATTTACAAACTATCTGTTCCTGATGCAAAGAGGAGTAAGACACGATGGCTCTGCTCCCAAGAAGTATCTAAGGCAGACAGGCAGGTGCCCAACCTCAGTCTTCCTTTCAAAACCCTTTCAAATGTCAGTGAAGGATAAATTGCTATGTAATTCATATTCTGGAATTAAAAAACTGGCTTAAATCTTAGAATAGTCCATTCTTCCTCTTGTATTAGTATTAGGCTCATGGAGAAATATTCAACACATTTCAAAATTCCTCCCAAGGATGGCAATGTCTATCTCCATGCCTCAGTGTTGTTCTAGGCACCACTCCAGCATTGGAAATCGGAGAGAGTTTAAGTAATCAAGACCTAAATCATCTGCAGTGATTAGATGTGACACAGTTCCTAGGAATACCAGTGACATCTGATCTAACTTGCAACTGACAGAGGCCGATGTGTTTTCCTCCCTACTCCCAACTAAAATGCATAGATTTCATCTCCTCCCCTACATTACTCCTGATTTACCTTAGAGCAGAAATCACTCACCTGGAGTTTTCCCATCTCCCAATTTTATGTGGAGATTCCAAAGTTATTTTGAAAAAGACTCTAATAAACAAGCTTGGGCACATCTGGCCTTCAGTGAATAAGGTTTTGGGTGCCTGCTCATAGCTCCTTTTCTTGTGAGATTCCTCAGCACTTCAGACCACTGAACTAGGTGGCAGGTAACTCAGCACCCTTCTGTCTCCAAAATGTTTACTCTTTTTGGTTTAAAAATACCAAATTTCTTCAACTACAAAGGTTTTACTGATAGATCAACTCACAAATAACATCCATAACCACAGACTGTTTTAAATTCTTTGTTTTGAATGCTTATAATTTTTGATATCATCATACATGGTTCCATCATATGAGGATGGCCACAGAACTGAGAAAATTACTAAGAACTAAAGAAGATGAAGAAACATCAAGGAGGCATATAGTGCATCTCAGTAGCTCCAGTTAAAGAGTAACACTTCTCCTTTGGGAATTTATTCCCGTTAGTTATGACTTCTGCTGGCACATTTCTCTGTGTGTCACCGGCTACAATTCCCTGGTGGTCCAGTGGTTAGGACTTGGCACTTTCACTGCTGAGAGCCCACATTTGATCCCTGGTCCAGGAAGATCCCACATCTGAGGGGCAACTAACCCTGCACACCACAGCTACCGAGTCCCTGAGCCCCAGAGCCCATGCTCTGTAACAGAGAAACCACCGAAATGAGAAGCCTGTGCGCAGCAAGAAAGAGGAGTCCCAGCTTGCCACAACTGGAGAAAACCTGTTCGTGGCAACAAGACCCAATGCAGCCAAAAATAAAATAAACAAACAAGTAAACCTTGGGGGAAAAAAAAAAAAAGAATACACAGGGAGATGGACCTCAGGCCGGTGGTGGTAGTTTAGTTGCTAAGTCATGTCCAACTCTTGCGACCCCATGGACTGTAGCCTGCCAGGCTCCTCTATCCATGGGATTCTAGGCTGGTAGGAGAAATTAAATCAATTCATTCACCCATTCATTCATTAAAATATATATAAGCCCGTTTCTGGGTTAAGGGATGAATATAGAGATAAAAGACAGTTTCTGCCTTCAAGGATCTGCTAGTCTGTGACAAACAGATCTTTCAATCAGTGGAATAAGTATCCAATCTTGTATAATAACCAGGAATGGAGTAGTATAACCCTTAAAAATTACGAATCATTATATTGTATACCTATAACTTAGTATTATACAGCAACTATACTCTAATTTTTTAATGTTAAAAATAAATGAGAGATTTTTAAAAATTAATGGAATGCAGTGTGTCTCCTGCCATGCCAGAGGAATACACACGCCAGAGGAATGAATACGAACGCACAGCAGAAAGGTGACTCACTTAGTCAAGGAGAAGAGCCAGGAAAACCACTGCAGAAAGGATGAAAAGCTTACTCCAACTTCTGAAGGATAATAAATTAGGGTTGAAGGGAGATACTGCAGGCAGAGAGAATAACACATACAAAGGACAGAGGTACAAAAGAGCATGGCATGGAGTGAAATTACACACAGTTCAGCAGAGCTGAGGCCCTGGCCAATGTGGGAAAGAGGCATAAGATGTTGAAGGGGAAAAAGGCTGAGGCAAATCATGAAAGGTCTTAAATGCCTTTATGAGTTTGAAGTCTCTCTTCAAGGAAGTGCAGGCCTCATCCTGAGGGCTCCAGCTCATCAGTAACATTTTCGGGCAGGAGAGAAGCATGATTAGATTTGTATTTTCAAAAGATCACTATGACCGCAGTGGGGAAGCAGAGATTACCTTTAAAGCCAGAGGCAGTAAGAACAGTTATAAAATGACTGCAGTGGCACTGGGGATTGAGAAGCGCAGATTACATAGATGGCTAGGAGGCAAACCGAACATGGCTTTAATATGAAGGGTTATCTGTAAAGACGTGCAAGTTTATGGTGATATTTCTAAGACTGGGACTAAAGAAGTTTCCATGAGGAGGAAGGGAAATCACTTTAGACAACTGAATTTGAAATGTCTGTCCAAGTTGTTAGATAGAACCATCTGGAGGAAATGCATCTGGTTCAGTGAATTTATGAATGTTGAAACTGTACGTATAAATGCAGTCACCTAGGGAGAGAATAGAGAGAGAAAAGGGGGACCCATGGAGAGTTCCCAGGGAATACCCACCTTTCATCTACAGGGGAAAGGGAATCTTAGGGAAGAGAAAGAGATGGAACGGCCAAGGAGAACAAACTTGTAGATATCTAAGTACGTAACAGTCAAGGGAAGAACACACATCAAGGGATGGCAGAGCTGGGGACAGACTGAAACTTGTACAGAGGTTATCAAAATTGGGAGGTCACCTATGACCTTTCTGAGGTCCACTTCAAGGCAGTGTTAGAGGCAGGAGGAGCCCAAGTGCAGTGGGTGGCGGTGTGACTGGAAAGTGACTACAGCAGGTGTATAGACCGCTCTTTTGAAAAAAACTCAATTACACGGGAAAGGAGAGAATGGACACAACGCAGGGACGTGCCTGCGAGGATGACTTTTTGACCTGTTGTGTTCATTTGCTGAAGGAGGACACAGCAGTCAGGGAGAGGCTGAAATTTCTCAACAGCAAATCAGCAATAGATGGAAAAGGGATGCAAAGGTGGGGTGGACTCTGAGAGGAAATGAAGACAAAGTGCAGTGGAGGGGAGTTCTCTCACATCAGTAAAGAGGCTAAGCATGCAATGAGCAGTGGACAAGTTGACAAGCAAGAGAAAGCTTAGAGATTTCTCTGAAATCACAGGCAAAACTTGTTTACATGGGCATCTGACAGAGAGACACAAATTTCTTCAGATTCTCAAAGAGGCTCACAATCCACAAAAGGTTTTTAGCACGCCGCTCTGAAGGAAATAAATCATGCTAAGTCACTTCAGTCATTTCCGACTCTGTGCAACCCCATAGACGGCAGCCCACCAGGCTCCCCCGTCCCTGGGACTCTCCAGGCAAGAACACTGGAGCGGGTTGCCATTGCCTTCTCCAATGCATGAAAGTGAAAAGTGAAAGTGAAGTCACTCAGTCATGTCCGACTCTTAGCGACCCCATGGACTGCAGCCTACCAGGCTCCTCCGTCCATGTGATTTTCCAGGCAAGAGTACATGGAACAAGGCTAATTTACAATAAATGGGATGGGGTAGTGGAGAGAAGTAGGAAATAAGATGCAGAGACTGATAAAAACTGATTTGGTTGGAAAGGGGCGTAGCCACAGCAGGGCCAAGATCAAAGACTAATGAATTATCAGAATCTTGTTAATTCTAGAATGGTATGGTTAAACCTGAAAAATTGAAAAATAGCATATTGAAAAGCAGAGACATTACTTTGCCAACAAAGTCTGTCTAGTCAAGGCTGTGGTTTTTCCTGTGGTCATGTATGGATGCAAGAGTTGGACTGTGAAGAGAGCTGAGCGCCGAAGAATTGATGCTTTCGAACTATGGTGTTGGAAAAGACTCCTGAGAGTCCCTTGGACTGCAAGGAGATCCAACCAGCCCATTCTAAAGGAGATCAGCCCTGGGTGTTCTTTGGAAGGAATGATGCTAAAGCTGAAACTCCAGTACTTTGGCCACCTCATGTGAAGAGTTGACTCATTGGAAAAGACCCTGATGCTGGGAGGGATTGGGGGCAGGAGGAAAAGGGGACGACAGAGGATGAGATGGCTGGATGGCATAACTGACTCGATGGACGTGACTTTGAGTGAACTCCAGGAGATGGTGATGGACAGGGAGGCCTGTGCTGTGATTCGTGGGGTCGCAAAGAGTCAGACACGACTAAGCGACTGAACTGAACTGATGGTCAAAATTCAGCCACTAAACAGCAGGAGCTACTTTTGAGTCTCAAATGTAGAAAAAGTGTAACTCTGAAATTTGTTTCTTCTGGATAGGATATTTTAAAATATACATATGAAATTAGAGTAGGAAAGAGACTGAATAAAGGGAGACCAGATAGCAGTCTACAGTTAAAATTCAAATGTCATTGGTATTCAGTCATTCCAGCAAGTATTATATTGTCAATAAACACTGTTTTAGACGCTAAAGACACACAGGTGAAGAACTGACCAAATTTCTGACCCATGAGAAAATAAATACTTAACAAGGAAATGAGGGCACTAAAGATTGATGAGGGGTTACCTGTGGGAGTTATTTTCACTTAGACGGTCAGGAAATGCTTTTCTAAAGTGATAGTTTACCAAAAACTGGCAAACTGTTGGTCACAGGCCAAATCTAGCTGCTATCTGGTTTGTTCAGTCCATGAACTAAGAATGGTTTTTTAACATTTTTTATATGGTTTAAAAAAAGGAAAGCCTTCCTCAGTGATCAATGCAAAGAAATAGAGGAAAACGATAGAATGGGAAAAGACTAAAGATCTATTCAACAAAATTAGAGATACCAAGGGAACATTTTATGCAAAGATGGGCACAATAAAGGACAGAAATGGTATGGACCTAATAGAACTAGAAGATATTAAGAAGAGGTGGCAAGAATACACAGAAGAACTATACAAAAAAGATCATGACCCAGATAATCACGATGGTGTGATCACTCACCTAGAGCCAGATATCCTGGAATGGGAAGTCAAGTGGGCCTTAGGAAGCATCGCGATGAACAAAGCTAGTAGAGGTGATGGAATTCCAGTTGAGCCATTTCAAGTCCTAAAAGACGATGCTGTGAAAGTGTTGCACTCAATATGCCAGCAAATTTGGAAAACTCAGCAGTGGCCACAGAACTGGACTGAAAGTTCAGTTTTCATTCTAATCCCAAAGAAAGGCAATGCCAAAGAATGCTCAAACTACCGCACAATTGCACTCATCTCACATGTTAGCAAAGTAATACTCAAAATCCTCCAAGCAAAATCCTCCAAGTATATGAACTGTGAACTTCCAGATGTTCAAGCTGGATTGAGAAAAGGCAGGAACCAGAGATCAAACTGCCAACATCCACTGGATCACCGAAAAAGCAGAAGTCCCAGAAAAACATCTAATTCTGCTTTATTGATTATGCCAAAGCCTTTGACTGTGTGGATCACAACAAACTGTGGAAAATTCTTCAAGAGATGGGAATACTAGACCACCTGACCTGCATTCTGAGAAATCTGTATGCAGGTCAAGAAGCAACAGTTAGAACTGGACATGGAACAACAGACTGATTCCAAATTGGGAAAGGAGTACGTCAAGGCTGTATACTGTCACCCTGGTTATTTAACTTATATGCAGAGTACATCATGAGAAACACTGGGCTGGAGGAAGCACAAGCTGGATTCAAGATGGCCGGGAGAAATATCAATAACCTCAGATATGTAGATGACATCACCCTTATGGCAGAAAGCGAAGAACTAAGAGCCTCTTGATGAAAGTTAAAGAGGAGAGTGAAAAAGTTGGCTTAAAACTCAACATTCAGAAAATGAAGACCATGGCATCTGGTCCCATCACTTCATGGCAAATAGATGGGAAACAGTGTCAGACTTTATTTTCTTGGGCTCCAGAATCACTGCAGATAGTGACTGTAGCCATGAAATTAAGAGACGCTTGCTCCTTGGAAGAAAAGTTATGACCAACCTAGACAGCTTATTAAAAAGCAGAGACATTACTTTGCCAGCAAAGGCCCGTCTAGTCAAAGCTATGGTTTTTCCAGTAGTCATGTATGAATGTGAAAGTTGGACTATAAAGAAAGCTGAGCGCTTAAGAATTGAAGCTTTTGAACTGTGGTGTTGGAGAAGACTCTTGAGAGTCCCCTGGACTGCAAGGAGATCCAACCAGTCCACCCTAAAGGAAATCAGTCCTGAATATTCATTGTAAAGACTGATGCTGAAGCTGAAACTCTAATATTTTGGCCACCTGATGCAAAGAACTGACTCATTTGAAAATACCCTGATGCTGGGAAAGATTGAAGGCAGGAGGAGAAGGGGACGAAGAGGATGAGATGGCTGGATGGCATCACCGACTCAATGGACATGAGTTTGAGTAAACTCTGGGAATTGGTGATGGACAGGGAGGCCTGGCGTGCTGCATGTAGTCCATGGATCACAAAGAGTTGGACACGACTGAGCAACTTAACTGAAGTGACTGATATGGTTAAAAAATCAGAAGAATCATGCACATGAAAATTATATGATATCCAAGTTTCATGGTGCACAAGTAAAAGTTTTATTGGCACACAGCCCCTTGTGTCAGTTTCTGTATCATCTACGGCTGTTCTTTAGACTACAACAGCAGAGGGGAGTCTGGCAACAGAGACCATTCAGCCCTTTGCAGAAAAACCTGGCTGAACCCTGGTTTAGACCTAAATGAGAAAAAGACGGAGATATAAAGATCCAGATGACACAGTTTTCTCGCTAGATAGCAGGTGCAAAGGCCTACAGACAACAACGAGCATGACATGGGTGACAGACCACAAGGCCAGTGGAGCAGTGGAGAGAGACAAGAGGAGGTGGTGCAGGAGAAGCAGACCGACCAGAGGCCAAATCACGTACAGCTTTGCAGAGCAGGAGAAGGAACCCGGATTTACACAAGCAGTTGGGAGAGGGAAGATGGGGAAGAGTCGGCCATAGGTTTGAAGGAGGGAACAGTAAGAATTGATGGATTTACATTTGGAATCCACAGTCACCAGAGTGAAGAACAAACTTTAGTGAGGTAAGAACAGGAGCAAGGAGATAAGGGAATAGTCCAGCCAGAAGATTGTAATGGCTAAGACTTCGTGTGCTGGAAGAATGCATGAGAGGAAGGTGCATTTAAGGTATTCTGAAGGTAATACAGATTTTCCTGATGGGTTATTTGGAATATGAATATAGGGAGACATCAAGGGTAACTCCTGTATGTTAGACTTGAGCAATTGGGTAAACAGCAGAATCATTTTGAAACAAGGAGAAAGGAGAAAAAGACTTTCTGGACATGGGAAGTGTAAGATACCCACGAGATATACAAGCACTTCAATGGATACCCATTTCCTTGTTGGGGAATAGTAGTGGCTACCGCAGTGGGTGGGCATGCTTAGCTGAGATAATGCCTGTGAAGCACTCCGAATACTGCCCGGCCTACCACAAACGCTCAGTAAATGCTAATCACGCTTATTCTTATTACGCAGATGGAGTGTCCAACAGGCAGCTGGAAATATAGGTCTGGGACTCCAAGAAGTAGTCAATGGTTAGAGACAAAGATTTAGGAGTCCTCTGCATACAGATAAGGCCTGGATGAGGTCATCTAGGAAAGTGCACAAAGAAGGTGGCCAAAGGCAGACTCCTAGATGACTCCAACATTCAGGTGAGTTAAGCAATGGAAGGAAGCCATAGAGAATACTGAAAATTAATAACTGATGTAAAAAAAAATAGATGTGTGGTGTGACAGAACGAAAGAAAGGCGTGTCTCAAGACAGGAGTGGTCAGCTGGTTCAAAAGGTGTCCAAAGTTGAACAGGAGGAGGACTGAGAAATTAGCTATTCGATCTGGCAAGAGATGCCCTTGAGGATTTTGATAAGAGCAATTTCACAGAGTCATGAGGATAAATAAAAGCCCAACAGCACAGGACGAGAAGTGGCTGACAGGTGAGAAAGTGGCACATGCAAATACACATCGCACTTTCAAGGAATTTTATTGTGAAAGGGAGCGGAAAATTGGATAGTGGCTGGGAAAGGATGTGGGGTCCATGGTTTTTTAAAAAAACTATTTAAATCAGTTAAACAGTTTTATATGTTGATGAGGCAGAAACTGCCATGGACGAGAGAGGAGGGGATAACTGCAGGAATGACCCTGAGTAGATGAGAGGGGATGAAATCCAGGGTAAAGTGGAGAGCGGCACTTCCTCAGCTGTAGAAGGCAATGAAAGATGTGCTAGTGATTGGGTGTGCGCACACTCACTCAGTCGTGTCTGACTCTTTGCAACCCCATGGACTGTTGCCCACCAGGCTCCTCTGTCCATAGAATTTTCCAGGCAGGAATATTGGAGTGGGTCGCATTTCCTACTTCAAGGGATCTTCCCAACCCAGGGACTGAACTCACATCCCTTGAGTCTCCTGAATTGGCAGGCAGATTCTTTACCACTTTACCACCTGGAAAGCCCATGTGCTTAAGTTCCCTTTTAAGAGGAAGGGGAAAGAAAGCTATTAAACACACTTGGTATAACTGACACTCAAGAATCAGTAAACAAAGACTACTACTTGAATTGCTCCCAGGAACAATTCTGTTAATATTAGCTTCGAGAGCTTCAACCTTCAAATGACCAATATCCAAAGTATCTTGCAAGGTATTATAATTTTAGTACTTACATTCATGCTATATTTGAAGCCAAGCTTGGTAAAGAGGAATTAAAAGTAAGTTTCATGAAGGAAGGGACTTATTCAGGGCTAATGCCCCAACACTTGGTCATCTGCCTGGTACATAAGACATTCTTAGAAAAATAGCTAAGATAGCTAAGTCTCTACCTCTTACTTTGTAGAGTGCTATGTTTATGAATGCCACTGGAGGAAGATAAGCCTCTTTACAAGCTGTTCATCATTTATAAAAGAAAACTATATAGTGACACTTGTGAATCATTTCCAAATGTGAGTTTAACAATAATTTGACTGAATTTATAAGAAAAAAGTATAAAATATTCAAGCATAGTCAAATACACAGATATCAGGAGATAAACTTATGCCAAGATGGTTTCTGAAATCCAACCAGTTGAGAGATGTATACAGTTATTGAACAGACATCATCATCTCTTGTCAACAAATTGGCAGTGGCAGGGCCAAGGCCAAATTCTCTCTGGCTCTTGGCGCATCAAAGAGAACTATGGCTGTTTGAATGCGTAACAGAAAGGAAGAGATTTCAACTGTTTTAAATATGTTCTCTGATACTGAACCCCCCAAAGTTATCTAGGATTAAAGAGTGCAGAGACAGTAATATACTGTCCCTCAGTAACAACAGTTGGTTAAGTTTTCACCTACGCAGGAATGAAACTGTTTTCAAATATTTAATTCAATTCTACCTAGCAATGTTACCTACAAAACACAAATGCTACCCACTTTGTAATTAGAGAAAGAACTGTCTCCTTATCCTCACTCCTTATCAACAGGAGCAAGAAGCAGAGATGCTCAAAACAGCACAAGAGACAGGTGAGCTCCACCCATCCTGCTCTGGAAAAAGAGGCAAACATAAAGCAGCTCAGCATCTTTGAAAAAAAGAAAAAAGGCAAAATGAACCCACTACATCAGATAGTAAGCTATACAGATTCTTGGCAATGCTCCAAATTACTTTGCAGAATCTTTAAAAACAAAACAAACAAAAAAGAAAAACCAAAACAGAACAAACAAAAATTAAAGACTTTCAGACTTCTAGGTTCCAAGTCTGAACTGGTTTGTCTACTTGCTGAAGTAGAAGAAATAAAGCCCACTTAACTGATAAACTGTAGACATTAAATTAATCAACACAATGACAAGGCTTCTTCTTTGTTTAACAGGGAAGTACCACAAAATGACTAGATCCACTTGAATAGCCTAGAAAAATTAAACAAACACACACCAACACTGTTTTCAGAGATGGTTCTTTTTATTACAAGAAGTTTTGGTCCTCCATAGGCCAACTTCCAATAGTTAACTTCATTTTGAGGTATATGTTCATTTAATTATAAATTTCTACTAGAGTATTTCATTTGTTTTTCTTCCAGCTTGTTGTTCTGATCTTGGTGCAAAAGTCAGATTGCATCTTTCCTTCTGGGCTGTCGAACGACCAACAGCAACTAAAGTAACACTGAGGAGTTCACAACTTTCTTTCCTCTAAAGGTAAATAGAGTTATCTCTACAAAGAGTCAGTTTTCTAAAGGAACAAAGTGAATTCGGACACCAAAGTCAACATTGTCTTTGGCAAAACAACAAAGCTACCAAGTCAGTCAACAGAATATGACCTAACATTTTTGAAGATTAATGTTCAGTGTATGAATCTGGAAATTTTGTGTTCTTACTATCTTAAAAAACCAACTGACTGACTTCTACATCATATTTGGAAGTTTATCGTCATATTCTGAGAAGCTCACTAAAGTTTATGTGGCATTAACTCACTAAAACAAAACAGTCCCTGGTATTTTATTACTCTAACACTGGAATCTCTCAAGGAGAATAGACAATCATGAGAAGTATTCTTTGCTTTTGTAATCTCTTGCTTTCTTAATTTATACCTGTATGATAAGCAACTAAAAGTTACAGAGAAAACTGTTGTTTAGTCACTATATATATCATCTCCGACTCTTTTGCAAACCCGTGGACTACAGTCCGCCAGGCTCTTCTGTCCATGGGATTTCCCAAGCAAGAATACTGGAGCAGGTTGCCATTTCCTTCTCCAGGAGATCTTCCCAACCCAGGGACTGAACCTAAGTCTCCGCATTAGCAGGCGGATTCCTACCGCTGAGCCACCAGGGAAACCCCACAGGAAAAGCAGGACTCTCTTATCTTTCCCAGTTTCTCAGATGGCACCAATTTTACAGCTCGGTAATCAAGCCACCATTCACTCTGCCACCACTTACAGAATCCCTGCAACAATCCAGCTTCACCTCTGAACTCCAGTCATTTTGAGATGGTCTGGTTAACAGTGGACAGCATTCTACATGAAACTTAGAAGCTACTCATTACATTGATATCACTTAAGGCCAGATAACCTTAAATAAACCTAGTATCAATTTACCTACAAGAAGGAGTTTATACACAATTCCGGTACTAAATTCCAAAGTCCTAAAGCTTCAGTAACCCACTCAAGGTTGTGGGACTAAAAGCTAGCAGGAAAAAGAGCTGGTGTTAATATCAGTTCTGCCCAGACTCTTGTTAATCTATATGAATAATCCCAATTCACAGTTTTCATTCTGACTGTGCCGGAAATGCTTTTTGCAACCCAACATATCTAAAAAGGTTTCATTCTGAGTAATGCAAGCCCTCCTCCCGGCCTCAAAAGCCAAGGGTCAGAGGCCTTTGTAATCCTCATTCACATGAAGCCAACCTTATTAGACTGGAAACGATACACAAAGCACTTGTTATAATGCATCCACAAGCGGTGATACCCTTAACAAGGAATATTCTGCAGCACATCTCTTTAGACTACAACTGAAAATGGATATAAAAGCTATAAATATTTGCTTCCTATATTGAGACCAGAACTACTATCTCCCCTAGTTTCTCGATTTTAAGATTTCCCTCTTAGCTCCATTTACCAAGTTTTTATTCTCCTATAAAACCACTATAAAATCATTTCATAAAGACCTTTCTCTAGAGCTTGCTACTGAAAGTTAATTATTGCCATAAACTGACAATTCAAATAAAATGCTTCTCAGGGAGCCAGTGAGACCCTAGGGGCCCTTGGGGAATATTAAAAAGTATAGAACATGATCCACACCCTCCAGGATCTGAATTTAAAAAAAAAAAACTGTTGATTCAGAGAGTGAGAAGGTAGCCTGAGAAGTCATTTTACACATATGTAAGACTGTACTTTAAAATTCACCTCCAGAAAAGATCATAAAATTAGTTCAGTAATCTTTTCACCATCATTATGAAAATAATCATTAGCATCAAGTTCTTTACACAACTATTCTTTGCTTCAATTTAAACCTATTTTTCTCTTATTTGAGCATCAGTGGAGCTGGAAAACAGCTGGTTACCATTCCTAATAATGGATCCATTCATGTTTTTTGAAGAGTTATTAAGTTGCCTCTTAACCTTTCATTCTCTCAACCTTTCCTCACAGGACTGACTTCCAATCATATAATCATCTTTTGAGTCTCCTCGGAACGGTCTCCAAGGTCTCCTCATCCCTTTTAAGTTGAGGAACCTAGAAATGGAAACAACACTCCAGTAAGGGGGTGACCAGTGCCAGCATTATCTATATAAAAGATGATACCACCCCATCCAGATTCCTCGACATCACCTCTAAAGCCCCGACCACTACTTTTACAAAAGTGTCCTTTGACGGCTCTTAGACTTTCTTCTGCTGTACTTAAGTTAGCTTCATAATTATCCTGCTAATAGTCTTGAACAACATAATACCTTAGGTAATATATCCTTACAAAGTATTTCTAGAAGTTATATGTATAACAAATTTTCAACTCAGCATTCACTGGTCACCTTCTAAATGAAAAGTCACCATTGTAAACAACATAAAACACAAATGATGACTCAGAAATGGTCCATGTCTTAAGGAAACCATAATCTAATGGGGGAAAGACAGACACAATCAAAAGTATATACAACAGAAAGTATCCCGGAGTGAATTCTTTAAGAGTAGGATAAAGAACACTAAGAAAACAGAAAAGGAAAAGCTGAATTTCAGATAGGAGCGGTATCTTGAAAGCTTCAGGAAGAGTGGGGTCTGAACTGAGCCATGAGAGATGAATAAGTCAGAGGCAGGTCAAGATGGGAAAATGCTTTAAGGCAAAGGAGAGGCATTAGCAAAGGTATAAAAGCAGGTACAAACACACTGTGGAGAACATCTAACAGACTGGTAGTTCAATATGGCTGAAGCACATTTAAGTGAAAATGTGTGTTCAGGAGATAATGTTCAAAATGTAGAAATGTAGGCCAGCTAGATTATGAAGGGCTGGGAATTTCAAATCTTATTTTACATTCAGTGAGAAGTCGCAGAGTTTTAGGAATAAAGTGACAGAATCAGATCTGTATTTAAGAAAACCACTGGCAACACTGTACATACAGTGAAAAAGCAGAGAGACCAGTTAGGAGATTATGATTATAATCCATGCAAAGGTAATGGAAATTTAAAGTAGGATGATAAAAACAGAAAAACAGGGACAGATTAAAGAAACACTACAACAGTATCACAGACAAGCCCCAGAAATTGACTGGATGCGGTGGGAAGAGAAAGGGACAGAAGGTAGCACAGTACAAAGAGCATGAATGAGCCTCCAGATGGTTACAGGTCTGGATTTGAATTCTAGCTCCATCACTTACAGGCTTCCCTGGCGGCTCAGCTGGTGAAGAATCCACCTCTAATGTGGGAGACCTGGGTTCCATCCCTGGGTTGGGAAGATCCCCTGGAGAAGGGAAAGACTACCCACTCCAGTATTCTGGCCCGGAGAATTCCATGGACTACATAGTCCATGGGGTCGCAGAGTCGGACACGACTGAACGATTTTCACTATCTGTCACTTACTAGCCACAAAACTTAAGGAAATCTATTTAACATGTCTGTACCTTGGTTTTTTCATCTGTAAAAAAAATAGTATATCAGGTATTTTAGCAAACCTATTTTTTAAGTGAGATAAAACTATATTTTTCCTCCTTAAGCATACTATCCTCTACGAATGACTCTTAAAGCTTAATTTATTTTTTGACTATTCTACTGTGGTTATTTTTATGTCTCAAGTTTAAGTTCCAGCCTACAACTTAGCATTTCCTCTGTAAATAAATTGTAGTTGCATTGATCTCCATAGGCCTAAACTTACTCTCCTTAAGCTGAAACTTGAGAACAAATGTCAAACAGTTACCAAGTATAGACTAATGAATCTGAACCTGGGGGCCAAGCCTCAGAGTTGTTTCAGGAAATCACCATGTACTCATACTTGAAAAGATAAGGAACACCAGTTATAGAGACCAAGAGTAGCAACCCCAATACAGCTGCCTTGGCCTGATAATTATGCAACTCATGAAGGCACTGCCTTCCTTGGTTACCTACCTGCCTATTTACTGTCTTGTTTTCTTTCCTCCCTTTTTGACTTATCTCTAATTATATTCTAGTTAGATACCAGTGGTACCCACTGTTAGCAAGATGTGTGGCTGGCTTCAGTTTGGTTCCACCTAGCTTAGTGATGAACTTGACACCGATACCAAAAGCAAGAACATTCTTAAATCAAGATTATAGCACTTTGAATAGATATATATGTACACACGCACACACATATATATATACCTCAAAGTAATAAGAACCTGTTATCTCGGTGGGAAAAGAAGCACTCCTGTCCTTTAAATCTGAGTCCTAATAATAATTAAAGATTGCTATGTACCAGGCAAAGTGCTAAATACTTTGCATGCATAATAATTTCAACTAAGCCTCACAATAATCTTATGAAGCACAATTACCACTAATTTACAAATGAAAAAACTGAAGCATGGAGAGGTTAAGAAAGTTTTCCAAAGTCATTCAGCTACTAAATGGCTGAGCCAAGATTTGAACCCAGCCGGTCTAAATCCAGAGCTCATGGTCTTAATAGATCCTAATTACTGTGCTATACTATCTCACACTATTACAGATTAGATAATAAGATTCTACCTTTCCTTGTAAAGGTATTTATACATGCATGAATAAAAAATCCTTGCTGGAGAGATTACAAAAGGATTTCCTCATTAACTAAGCTTAAAGAGATGCTATCCACATGGTTTTACTGCTTATAATTAAAGGCAATAATCTAGGGACAATGTTGTATGTTTGTGTTTGATCTAAAAAATCAGTCAATAATCATGGATGGACAGAGGATGAATACAAGCATGTGTAAATATTTATTCCTCGAGGTGTAGATATTTATTACAGATATGTGTGATTAACTACTCCCCAGTTTTTAGAACTGAGAGAGTACAAAGGAGAGCTTCATTTTAAAAAGTTTCTCTAAAAACACTCCTTACAAGTAATATTATTCCCCTAATTCAAGACAGAAAGCCACAATTACTTTGATGCTGTAAAATGAGAATGAAACAATGATGCTTCAGCAAAGTGTGGATCGTAAGGGTTCGATCTCTCTGAAACAGTCCAAACGTTAGAAAAGTTCATAGCTCTTACTGATGAAAGGCATCAAAACGTCTACACTCAAATATTCCAACCAAACACAAAAAAAGAAATGCAAGAAAACAGATAAAATATATGGGGAAAAAACTCCAACTCCAGAAATAAATGCCAGTTGAATAGATCCTACCCACTGGTGCCACACAAGGCACTGCTGTAACGATAATTAAAGGTAAAATAGCTGGGGAAATCCCTTCAGTCTATTTGTCAAATAGAAAAACAACTACTCATTTCAAAGAAAAGGGGAATTTTCATACACAGCACAGAAAACTGCCAACTAACTCTTACATTTATATCTTTAACTGTTTCCTTAAAACTAAAACACATCAGAATAGTTATATTCAACATCTAAAAAGTTAAACCAAGTTTGGCCTCTAAGAAGTTTCATACTAAGCTTACAAGAGGATTTATATCATCCAAAACAACTACAATAAAATCCACACAACAGAATTCTTTCAAATATCTTGGTTTTTAGAAGCAAATGCCTGGCAGTGCCTCCAACCTTCTCCTGGTTGGCGTCCCCTGGAGTGTAACCTGACAAGGTACAAAGCTCATTGAAATATTTAACAGTGGTGGTATGGATTTCTTTGGATAGGTCAAGAAAAGCAGCTCATCCTTTTTAAAAACGTAAAGAACCATTTTATGGGATGTCATTCCCTCAGTCCAAGTCCCTGTATTTCCTCAGGGCTTTCTCAGAGAACTTATTGAGGGGGAAAATGAAAAGGCTAACAAAAGGACCCCTTTTCTCTCCCTATTCCCAACATAATCCATCTCAGCCACAGGGCCAGTTGCATCCACACTGTCATAAATGCCAGCAATTAGAGAATTAGGCCATAAAACCACCCACTCAGGTATAAGAGCACAGGCCTCCAGCTTTATTTCATGCATGCCATAAAGATCCCGGACTTCCTTCTTTCAGGCCTTCTTCACAACCAAGGAAATGACAATAACAACAACAAAAAAGTCGCCCTTTGTCCGTCTTATGCCGATGTGATCAATGAAACCATCTGGATCCAGGTGAAGGAGTCAAGATTTCTTTTTCTTAATAAAGACTGCAGTTCCTCTAACATGCCACATATAAAGGACTGTATTGTGAGCACTTACACAGTGGGAACGAGAGTAAAACTACATTCTCCAGAAAAATTACTTTCCCTTATTCTGAAACTACTCTAGAAGCCTAGACAATTCCTGATCTTCTCAAGAAATACTGGAGACTCACAAGAGCATTCTTAATTAACTCAGCAATTTTGAGACCCTCCGGAAATCTTTTCTAATCAAAAAAGCTAATTCAAATATCAAAGTTAACTCCATGTTTTAAAATCTGATACAGTGGGCTTCCCTGGTAGTCTAGTGGTTAAGACGCGGAGCTCCCAATGCAGGGGGTCTGGCTTCGATCCCTGGTCAGGGAACTAGATCCCACATGCAGTAACCAAGAATCCCATGTGCTGCAACTAAGACTCGGAGCAGCCAAATAAATAAATAAGTATTTTTTTAAAAATCTGATACAATTTAATCGATCATTTCGTTTGATTGATCATCTTCGAAACCACAGAAAGCCCAAGTCCGTGACTTACTCCATAAGATTTTGCTCATCAAGCTTTAAACCAGTGTAGTTAAGACCCAAACAAATATTTTTAATAGTAAACTCTTTAGCTTCCTCCTTCCCCCTAGTGCCTACAGGGTTAAGAATCTGACTTAAATGTAGGTATCACATGTCAGACTCATTAGTAATTTAACCTTTCTTAATTCCTGAAAATAATATATGCAAACAAAAAAAGGTCCCATCCCAGCAATCCAAGAATAAATTCCTCCCAAAGTAGTGACAGTCACAAAGCTTCTCCCAGTCTCATAGGTCTCCGCCGCTGAGCTCTCCACCTTGGCAGAGGAAGAATGGAAAGAGACAAGATGTTCACAAAAGGCCTGACTGAAGGCCTTCAGTTAAGTGCTAGGAGGAAGCTGAAGTTCTGTGCCAACACTAGTGGAATGTGGGCAGGCACAAAGAGATCTTAATTAGGAGACCTACAATTAAAACAGTGAGTCTCCAAAGGAGAGAGAGGCAGTGCAGTCTGTTATGCCTCAGAGCAAGCATAGCAGGGCTACCCACCCCCTTTAGCCACAGGGCAAGGAAGGCAGTGGGTAGTAAGCCTGCACAGCTAGCTGCTCTGTGGAAGGCCGGATACCAGGTGAGTAGACATGGGAGGGGAGTCAAGATGAGTGTTTTCTCAACTTCCAATCAAGATCAATCACTATTTTGTGACCCAACAATTTCCTACAAGAGCAAGTGCCTTAAGATAATTAGTTGGAAAGCAAAGGTGGAGACAAGTGATATGCCTTTCAGTGAGAGGTGAAGAAAAGTTCTAAAGATTGCATTTGGGATGCTCAGTAAAAACCAGAATGTTTCTGAGCCTATTAACAACTACTCCCTGCAATGTGGGCACCATCACTTTGGACTTATAAATACATTAGTGTCTTGGATTTTTTTTTTCCATTTAAAAGCTCATATACCTAAGGGAATATACGACCTAGAGTGAAAATAACTTCTTTTTGGACAGTCAAGAATCAACAATACTGAAAACATAGAAACAAATTTAGCCAAACAAGAGGGTGTCTAAATATCAGATAAGTTATACTCAAAATTGTATCTTCACTTTTCTCATAAATGAAATTGGTCAACTTCAGCTAAGAACTTTTCCCATAGAGTTCTTACATCTTGTCCATACAAAGAAAACTTTCCTACCGAGTTCAAATTTCTCTTCCCAATAATTATGGCAGTTAAATGGGCTAATGTACACTCTGATATTAAAAATTACCAAACAGGTTCACTGACTCTGACTCTTAAAAAAAATTAAGAATAAGTTCTGACCTGAGCAAATAATTAATATAACAGAAAGGAATGAGAATACTGGAGCAGAAAAGATTCCTTAACTGACATGTGGCCCAACCTTCTCATTTTACAGGTCGGAAGTTTCAGGTTAAAAGTGAAATTGTCCAGACTGGTGAGTGAAAGAGATGAGCACGAGGACTCATGTCACATCTACCGACTTCTACTCGGAGGGGTTTCTTCTAGCCTACTTGTTCTCTGCTTCATTTTCCTTCTGCCCAGCTCAGGATTAGCTGTGAGGGCAAGGAAAGAGCAACTCCCACTCTTGGCACATATACCCAGAGACCATTAAAAAAAAAATCACAGATGCTCTCCTACTCCACAACTACATCTTTTCTAATCCCCACTCAAGAGCCCACCTGGGGCTACCTGAACTAAACTGCCATTCATTTCAAGCATAAAGACAAATACATAACAATGTTGTGATTCAGTTTCCATTTATAGCTAATCAAAGTCTGCCACGTTCAATCAGAATGGAAATACTGCTTTTAACCTTTTGTGAGGTGGTATGAACAGTAACTGGAGTATGAAAGTAATAAGCAAAGACTACATGCTGATAAGACCATTCAGGGATTCATATTAAAACAGTCCCAATTCTAATCAACAGAGAGAATGCTGAACTATGTATATTTAGATGGCAGACTAGACTCACATAAACCCCACCTGAGACAATCCTCAAAAAGTAGGACCCTGACACCATGCAGGGCAGAGGGAAGCAAAAAAGCAGACCGCTGTGATTTCTTACAGTGCACAATCAAATAAAACTCAAATTAATTCTACTTCACAATTGTCACAAAGAAAGCCCCAACAGGAGACCAGCAACACTTATGTAGATTTTTAAAAAATATAATCCCATCTGACAGAATTTGGCCATGAAGAACTCTTACATGTAGTTATTACTCAGAGAGAGATGTAATCCCAAGGGAAGTTCAGAATGTGTGGCAGTAAGGGACAAACCTTCTGCAGCTAAAGCAGCTGAAGGCGGGAACTGACCTGGAAGTTCTGTCATCTTTCAACCACTTGAACTTAGCAGTTCAATAAGTACGCTTTTGTTATGGAGAAATTATAGTCATTATTCACTTAAAGCAAACCAGAATATAAAGAGGCCAGAATCATTCTGGATCACAAACCACGCCTTCAAGAACCAGACAAGGCTTGATACAGATCTGTGAGCAACTTCTGAGAAACAACCTTTAGAACTCCGTGTTAGCCCAGGGAAACCCTAAACCTCCTTTTTGGAACTTTTATCATTGATTTGTAAGACTCTCTAACAAAACTCTTGGTTTCTACACTGAAAACAACCAGGTCCAAGGATGTAATCACTATGGTTTAGTACTAAACCATACCATGGGTGAGTACTCATGAACATATACCATTAACCCATCCTAGATTAGCTCAAACTACCACATGAAAGGCTTACCAATGGAACAACAGTTCATTCTAGCTGAATTCAGAAAAAATACTTAAGTTTAACATAAGGAGTCAACCATTCTTCTCCTACTGAAGTAGCAACTACTGTTCACGCAAAAGTCTTAAAGAAAAAAAAAATTAATATGCTCTTAGTTGAAATTACTGTAACTCCTTGACAGGCTTTACACTATATACTAATACTAAACAAAATAATGCCAGTGGATAAGAAAATGTTAGCACCTGATTAAAACTTTAAAGGTGACTTATCAAAGACCAACAGATAAAATATTCTGGTGCCCAGACATTAGGTCCCTGAATCCAGGTGGCTCTCTTTCTAACCAGTCTCTTGGAAAGCTATGATTGGAAGCTGTCAGCATAAAACTTTGCTTTTGAATATGTGATAACATTTGGAATGTGAACAAGTACTTGGTCCTTCAATACAAAATATACAAGCATGCTAAACAAGAAGAAAATGCTTCTCAGGATCCCCTTAAAAATAGACTAACTTCTCCTAATAGAGATGTTCTTATTATACTCAAGTATACATGGGCTAAAATTCTACATATAACCAGGCAAGTCTCAGTTTTGAAAATAAGCAGGTAAATGAAATGTCAGTAAGTCTATTTATTTATTTTTTTTGCTGCTGTATCTTTTAAAAAAACAAAATCAACTCACATTTAAGCACCAACTCCATGCAAGTAACCTGAACGGTTCAGTCTTTTTGTCATGTATGAGGCCTTTGGTTCTCCAACTACATGGGATCTGTGTTGTTAGCTTAAAAAATACAGAATTGGCCTTTCAAAAAAAAATAATAATCTACAGCAACCAATAAATAGTCTCAAACAACCCTGCTGACTGCAGCTGCCTTCTGAAGGCTGGGAAAAGGAGGTGGAGAGAGAGCAGAGAGAGGCAGGGAAGAGGGACGCAGCAGCTAGCTACAGAGCAAGGAACACGCCCCCATCATGTCCTCCTTGCTCTGTCAGAAGGCGGGTTGTTGTCAGTCTCCTCATCATGCTGCCTTAGAAACGATTTAAAAAAGGAGGCAGGAAGACTAACAACTAAAAAATGCCAGCTCCTTGAAAGGAGGGGCCAGGGTCCCTGGGATCTCCTCCCTCCCCTTCTTCCCAGGATCTTTCTGTAGATCTAAAGGGGTGCGGGGCACAATAGGGGACCAGGGGTTTGCCCAGGATATTTTGTGTGCACCGACGGCAGAGCACGCAGGAAACGGCTCGTTGTTATCTTTCCCTTTCTGTTTCAATCAAGAGCACTCCAGAGCAGCAACCCCCTACCCACTCGGCTTCAGCCCCAAGCAGCTGCTCTTCCTCCTTCTAGCACCCCCCTCTATGCCATTCTGCCCCTTCCCCTCCAATTCAAACTCCCCCTTCTGCACCCAATGGAAAACAAATGCGCAACGCCACTGGCTGAACCTGAACTCAACTTCCCTTCCCAGGGCAACTTTCCTTTTGGCTTAAGGGGGCCAAATAATGCCTATCAAAGCCTCCCCGTTCTCCTCCCGGTACTAATGGGGAAGGAGCAAAGCTCGAGACCCTTCATCCTCCCTGGGTCCCCCTTAAAACAAATCAGAGAGAGAGCCCTAACTCCTTCTAAGGAATAACTTTGCTTCATAAGCTCTTCATAACCCTCTTTCTCTCCACCAGAAGCAGCCACCAGTAAAACTGTCCCTTATCTACTCTCCTCACCCCAACCCTGCTTCCCCCACCCCTTCTAAGCCCCAGGATTGGCCTAGGAAAAGGTGGATCAATAATGAAATGACGGAGAAAAGAAGGGCGGGAGGGAGCTAGGGCTAGAGACTGCGTGCTCTCAGGCACAGTGGGTGGGGTAGGAGAGCAGCAGCTGCTTCCCCTGGGAGGATGCTGCCCAAGTCCCCCACAAACACCTCCCCTCACGGGGGCCCCCTTCCCCAGAGCTGGAGGGGAAAGCCTGCCTCCTCTCCAGGAGAAATGGTGGAGAGCTGCTCTTCTCTGAGCCTGAGGGACAGTGGACTATTTTCCCCCCGCAAAGATGCCACTAACCCTTCATTCTAAAGGAGGGAAAGGGTGGAGTGAAGGTAGTGTAAGCCCCTGCTACCCGTAGGCTGGAATCTGCAGCTCTGTAAGATGGGGGAAAACAGACTGCTGTACGAAGAGATCACCGTTATCTTCAGAGGGAAAGGAGGCGAAGGGAGAAAGGTGGAGAAGAAAGTAGCTTTTTCCTGGTGGGGTAGGGCGGGATGACGGGAGGACCTCTCTGCTGAGGGTGGGGGGAAGGGGCGCGGGTGGAGGTGAAGGAAGGGGGAGTGGCTGCTGGTGTAGGAACCTGGCCCGGGGACAGGGCGAGGGTTCACCAGGTCTTCCGAAGCAAGGTGCTGGAAGGGACACCGATCCCCAAGGGTGGGAGAAGAACGTGGCTTTGGATGAGGCCATCACCCGAGAGATGCCCGAGAGGAAAACTGCCCCAGGAGTAAAACATCTGCCCAGAGAGGGAGGCGGGGATGTGGCGGGATCAAGTCTCTAGGAAGGGAGGGAGGGAGGAATCTTGCTCGGATGAGGTAATCTGTGAAAGGGAGGAGGGGTTCAGTCCCGGGATGGGAAACCCGGGAGAGGGGTCTGTGCCAAAGGATTTGGGGAAGGGTCAGGGCAAGGAGGGTCGGGGGCAAAGGCCCTCGGCCAGATGGGTCCGAACCCCGGGGTGGGGGCGCCTTGGGGTCTGCACCCCAGTATGGGGGACCCGAGATGGGAGGGCCGTCTGCCCCGGGTCAGGGACCCAGGGATGGTCCCCGAATTGGGATGCTCCACAATCCCGGATGGGGGAGGGGAGGGGGGCTCCGCAGAGGGTCGAGACCCCGGGCCTGGGGGGTTCCTCGCCCCCTTACCTCTCCGCTGCCGCCTCCCCCGCCGCTCTCCCCAAACACAGCCCGGAACCGGCGCAGGTTGGTGCCGATGGCGGCCGAGACCTGCAGCGCCGCGTCGAAGCCCGGGCCCACCCGGAGCAGGGCCGGCCCGGAGGAGGCTGAGGACGATGACGAAGACGAAGACGAGGCGGACGACGAGGAGGCTGCTGAGGCGGCGGCCGCTCCCCCTGGAACCCCGGCCCCGCCGCTTCCCGCCGCCGCCGCCGCGGCCGCCACAGCCGGGGGGGAGGGGGGCGCCCCGGGGCCGCCGCCGCCGACCGGAGGCCCGGGGGGAAGCAGCAGGGCCGGGACGCGTTGCCGCGGGGCGCCCCCTAGGCCCCGGCGCCCCCCGCCGCCGCCGCCCCCGGTGGTCCCGGGTCGGGCGGGGAAGCGCCACCGACAGCTGTGCGCCATGTTCGCCCCGTGAAGTGAAGCAGCGAGAGGGAGAGGCGACAACACAGGGGGGCGGGGAGGCGGAGGGGGGGGGCCGCGGGCCCCGGAACCTGCCTGGGCCGCCCGGCGCCGCCCGGCCGCCAGCAGGCCGCCGCCGCTATGCCGAGCGCCGGGCCGCGCCAGCCGGCCCAGCGAGCTGTATAGCGGGCTCAGGCCCGCCCTGCCGACGCCGGGCCGCCGCTACGCCATCCCGAGGCCCGGGCCGCAGCCTGCCGCCCGCCCGCCCGCCCCGCAACCTGGATAACTGCGTGCCCCGCCCTCCGGGAGCGGCAGACTCGGGAGAAGGCGGGGGGAAGGAAGCCCAGGAGCCCGACGCCGAGCGCGGGTTCCGGGGAGAGGGGGAGGGGCGAGGGCTACGGGGAGGATGGAGGCGGAGGGAGCCCCACCGCCCGCAGCCTCGAGAGCCGAGAGGCCGATTACACACGTTCCCGGGATGCGCTGGGAATCGAACCGCCCGCGAGAGCCGCTTCCAGTCTAACGCGGCTGCCGGGTCGGGGACGAGTGCGCCTTCTCCGCCTCGAGGCACGGATGCGAGATGGGTTAGCCCGGATTTAACACTTCTAGAATAAAAGAGCCCTTATTGTGCTACAGGCAAGACGGAATTGTTGCCCAGTTTACTCTATGCAAAATAGGAAGGCCCTCAATGAATGCGCTTTAAAAAATAAAAAAAAAAATTTTAAAGAGCCCCTCCCATTTTCATGCTGGAGCTCTCTCCAAAATGCGTACACCAAGTGGTTCGGGCTCTAGCCACCTCCTCTTCCTACTGTGCACTCGGGGATGGGGAACGTCTGGTTTTGGTGCCTTTCTGCAGAGAGTTGGACTGTTTCTCCCGCTCGGGCACTGGGGCCCCGGCGTGCTCCGCTAACGAGGCGGCGTTACAACGAAGCTGAAACTGGGTGGCTAACGGGGCCTGGAGGGAAGAGGCGGGCAAAAGCGCCCCCGCCCCTTCTTCCTCCGTTCTCTGCCTGCCGCTGCATGCAAAGCAGACCCTAATATATGCACGCGGAGGGAGGGGGGCTCGCGAGCACGTTTCTGATTAAGAGAGGGGGAGGAGAAGAGCGTTGGGCATTATGATACACTGGGTGGAAAGGGGCCCGCCGGCGGCGAGCTCTAGGCGCGGGGTTAGTGGGCAGAGGGGGGAGGGGGAAGAAGGAGGGTTAGGGCGGGGGATGCATATCCACCCCGTTTACTTTATTGCGGGAAAGAGGGGAGGGCGCCTCAAGCTAGGCGTTAGAAGCCTGCGAGGCTGGGAAAGCACAGAAGGGAGGGAGGGGTTTGTACTGGGAGAACTTGAGTTGGCTGAGGCTAGGGGATCGATACACAGCCTGCAGGCCCCGGGGCAGCCTCCATCCAACCCCCCCCCCCCACAACCCCCCGGCCGAGGTGGAGTTCGCTGGAAGGTCACGCAGCCTTCGCGGACTCCCGCACCCGTAAGGCGCCCGGCCAGTAATATAACAGCCTGGGGCGGTGAATTTGGGGAGGAGGGGGAGGGTCGTGGTGAGCAGGTTGCAATCAGCTCTGGCCCTCTGGAGGGTGCTCTGCACGCCTCCAGAGAAGGTCCACGGCCTCCTGGTGCTGAAAACCTACGTCCCTCCACCCGCGAAACGTTTGTGCTGAGCGAACGATGGGGTGGGGGCCTAGAAGAGCGGAGAAAGGGAGGAGACACAGGCAAGCTTCAACTCCCCCAACTCGTCCCGGATCGATCGTGGTTCCAACCGCGCAGGATGGAGCCCAGATGGTTTGCAAAGCGCACACACACAGAGCGCACACACAGAACCAGATTCCGTTGTTACATCGCGTGGTTTACTAGGTGCAAAAAGGGTGGGAGTAGGGGAAGAGTCTCTTAAACGGCAGCCCCAGGACTCTGCTAAAGGACATAGACACCCCATTGTGGACTGTTTCTCCATTGCAATATATTTAGCGTTAGGCGCTGGGGGTTTTGCTTCAGTATCGCTGCTCTGATCAGTTACAGATTGGCGACCACGTGGATTCCCGCAAGCATCCTGATTTGTTCCCCCTCTCACTCTCTCTCGCTTATTTTTCTTTTGTATTTGCCGCCCCCCTTCTTTAATATGCATAACGGTCTACAGAGGTAATAGGCAGGGGACTGAGTGACAAGCTTTACAAAACTGTGTCAACAGGATTTCTTCCCGTCCTCCACCCCTGAGAATACATAAACCTGCTGGGTTCTGAGTAACCTCTTCATTTCAAACATACTTCTTGGGGCACAGGTGGGAGGTCTGCAGGTTCAGTGGGGACAGCAGGAAGGAAGAATGTCCCTGAAGATTGTGTTAAGTCCTCAGACTCAAGCCTCCAAGTAGAAAACTCCTTGATAAAATCATCTGATTTGTCTCCTTGCCTCCTGACTAGTCCAAAAGGAGCAAGTCAGAATTTGGTTTATTGTTGGAGCTCTTAAGGCAGAAAGAATAACATCTGTCGAGTGCTTTCTTTGACCCTGAGTGCTTTATGCACGTTCACTTCTCACCAACCCTCCGAGATAATTCTGATTTGATGAACGTGGAAACTGGTGTATTGTCCAAAATCACAGGGCTAGTTAAGTGCAAGACCAAATCTCACTGGGGTCTAACCATACTGCTGATTCCCCGAAAGACATACTATGCCACCTCACACTCATTAGGATGACTATTTTTTTTTTTTAATGGAAAACACATGTTGGTGAAGATGTGGAGAAATTGGAACCTTTGTGCACTGTAAGCAGGAATATAAAATGGTGCCACCATTGTGGAAAACAGTATGGTGGTTCCTTGGAAAAAAAGAATTACTCCAGCAATTCCACTTCTGGGTATATACCCCCCCTAAAACTTGAAACCACAGTCTTGAGATATTTGTATACCCATGTTCATGGCAGCATTATTCACAACAGCCAAAACATGGACACAAACCCAGTATTCATCAACCAATTAATGGATTACCAAAATGTGGTATGCTCATACAATAGAATATTATTTGGCCTGAAAAAAGGAAGGGAATTCTGAAATATGTCACAAGATGGATGAATCTTGAGGACATTATGCTAAGTAAAATCAATCAATCATAAAAAGATAAATATTGTGTGATTCCATTTATATGGGGCTTCCCAGGTGGCTTCCCTGATAGCTCAGTTGGTAAAGAATCTGCCTGCAATGCAGGAGACCCGGGTTTGATTCCTGGGTTGGGAAGATCCACTGGAGAAGGGATAGGCTACCCACTCCAGTATTCTTGAGCTTCCCTGGTGACTCAGCTGGTGAAGAATCTGCCTACGATGTGGGAGACCTAGGTTTGATCCCTGGGTTGGGAAGATCCCCTGGAGAAGGGAAAGACTACCCACTCCAGTATTCTGGCCTGGAGAATTCCATGGACTGTATAGTCCATGGGGTTACAAAGAGCTGGACACAACTGAGCAACTAACACTTCACTCCCAGGTGGCACTAGTGGTAAAGAACCTGCCTGCCAATGCAGGAGACATAAGAGATGTGGGTTTGATCCCTGGGTCAGGAAGATCCCCTGGAAAAGGGCATGGCAACCCATTCCAGTATTCTTGCCTGGAGAATCGCATGGACAGAGGAGCCTGATGGGCTACAGTCCATAGGGTGGCACAGAGTCAGACACGACTGAAGTGACTTAGCAGCAGGGTAGTAAAAAATGTAAAAACAAAGTATAATTGTTGCCAGAGGATGGAGTGAGAGGAGAATGGGGTGTTATTGTTTAATTGGTAGACTTTCAGATTTATAACATGAAACGAGTTACGGTGATGAATGTGGTAATAGCTGCACAACAATGTGACTGTGTATGTGTGTATATATATATATATATATATATTTTTTTTTTGGCTGTACCAGGTCTTAGTTGTGGCACACAGGATCTTAGTTGCAGCATGTGAAATCTAGTTCCCTGCCCAGGGATCAAACCCAGGCCCCCTGCATTGGGAGAACAGAATCTTAGCCACTGGACCACCAGGGAAGTCCCAACAATGTGAATATATTTTTTAAAAGAAGACATTCTATGCCTTACTTATAAGTTACTGTAAACTGTGTGTGCTTTATTATTTTTTATTTTAAATTTTAATTCAGTTTATTTTTCTTGAATACCTAATATATACATATGGTTACAAATTTAAAGAAATAAAATTTTCACTCTACTCTTAAGTTCCGTCCCCTTCCCTCCCATAGTCATACCTTATCCTTTCTTAGTGGCAACTAAGGTTATCAGTCTCTTGTATATTCTTCAAAAGATAGTCTATACCTATGCAAGCAAATACAAACAGATGTTTTCCCACAAATGAAAGACTATCAAACCCATTTCCTGGATCCTGCTTATAAACCTATCTTACAAATCATTCTGATCAGTAGACAGCATTTCCTTATTCTTGAAGGGGGCTAGATGGAATAGATGAAGCATAATTTATTTAACTAGTTCTCTGTTAGTGTACACAAGTTATTTCCAAACTTTCAAACAATCCTGCAGTGTACAACCTTGAACATATCTTATTTTGCAAATGTGTGACTATATCTGTAGTATAATTTCTAGAAGTGGAATTGCTAGGTCAAAAGGTATGTACACTTATAATTTTGATAAACGTTGCCACAGTGTCCCCTGTAAAGACTGAGTTGCCCCTTGTTAAGATTGTACTAATTCATACTCCCAGGGTTCCCAGGTTGCTCTAGTGGTAAAGAACTCACCTGCTAAGGCAGTAGACTTCAGAGACATGGGTTCAATCCCTGGGTTGAAGATCCTCTGGAGGAGGCATGGCAACCCACTCCAGTGTTCTTGCCTGGAGAATCCCATGGACAGAGGATACTGGCAAGTTGCAGTCCATGGTGTCCCGAAAAGTTGGACATGACTCAATCAACTTAAAGTGAAAAGTGAAAGTGAAGTCCGCTCAGTCGTGTCCGACTCTTTGAGACCCCCTGGACTGTAGCCTACCAGGCTCCTCCCTCCATGGGATTCTCCAGGCAAGAGTGCTGGAGTGGGTTGCCATTTCCTTCTCCAGGGGACCCAGGGATCAAACCCTGGTCTCCTGCATTCCAGGCAGACACTTTAACCTCTGAGCCACCAGGGAAATCAACATGCATGCAATTCTTACTCCTACCACTCTAATGGCAGAAAGTGAAGAGTAACTAAGAGCCTCTTGATAAGGATGAAAGCGGAGAGTGAAAAACCTGGCTTAAAACTCAACATTCAAAAAACAAAGAACATGGTATCCAGTCCCATGGCAAATGGATGGGAAAACAGTGGCAGATTTTATTTTCTTGAGCTCCAAAATCACTGCAGACAGTGACTGCAGACATGAAATTAAAAGACGCTTGCTCCTTGGAAGAAAAGCCATGACAAACCTAGACAGCGTATGAAAAAGGAGACACGTTACATTGCTGACAAAGGTCCTTATAGCCAAAGCTATAGTTTTTCCAGTACTCATGTATGGATATGAGAGTTGGACCATAAAGAGGGCTGAGCACCAAAGAACTGATGCTTTCGAGTTGTGGTGCTAGAGAAGATTCTTGAGAGTCCCTTGGACAGTGAGGAGATCAAACAAGTCAGTCTTATAAGGAAATCAACCTGGAATATTCATTGGAAGAACTGGTGCTGAAACTGAAGCTCCAATGCTTTGGCCACATGATTCTAAGAGCCGACTAATTGGAAAAGACCCTGATACTGGGAAAGATTGAATGCAGGAGGAGAAGCGGGGTGATAGAAAGTGAGGTGGTAGGATGGCATCACCGATTCAACGGACATGACTTTAAGCAAACTCTGGGGGACAGTGAAGGACAGGGAAGCCTGGCGTACTGCAGTCCATGAGGTCGGAAACAGACATGACTGAGTGACTGAACAACAACAAGTGTATGCTCAGATTCAGTAGTTGTAGTTATGTGATCTTGAACCAGGCACCTAAGCTCATGATGCCTCAATTTCCTAATCTGCAAAATAAGAATATCAATGAAGACTGAATGACCGAATCCAAGTAAAGTGTATTCTCTCTCACTCAGATAAAAACACTTTCTTAGTCACTGGTGAATATACCTCCTCTCAAATAAGCAATTTCCTTTCTCCAAACAGGTCCCCAATGGAAAACATTGTGTTAGTTGTCCCCAAAGTCCTGGAACTAAGAAAAGAATGGTAGCTGGGTCATTTAAACTTGCCCATAGGAAGACTTAATCATCACCAAATGGCGGACAGTTCAGAATCCTTGGATGTTGCTTTCTTTGGTGAAGGAAGGGCCAAGTCCATTACTCTTCTGTGGGTTGCCATTCCCTTCTCCAGGGAATCTTCTGGACTCAGGGATAGAACTCAGGTCTCCTGCATTGCAGGCAGATTCTTTACAGTCTGAGCCACCAGGGAAGCCTTCTGTGAAGCACCTATTCCATTAAGGAAGCAGTGGTTACATTTTGCTACTGCCCCTTTCATGAATTTCCATTCCAAAAGAATTAGGTATAGCTACGTCTATAACTAAAAGGACTTTAAATAATTGCCCCAGCATGAGCAGTTAGCTTTCTTTAAAGGATTAGGCTGTAGTCTTGGCCAAAGGCAAAGACTGGATAATTCGGGGGCCTTGAGCTCTTTGGCAACAGGCACTGCATATCGCTTTGCTTTGTATCCCCTATGCTGAGTAGTGTCTGCTGCTGCTGCTGCTGCTGCTAAGTCGCTTCAGTCGTGTCTGACCCTGTACGACCCCATAGACGGCAGCCCTATCCCAGGCTCCCCCATCCCTGGGATTCTCCAGGCAAGAACACTGGAGTGGGTTGCCATTTCCTTCTCCAATGCATGAAAGTGAAAAGTGAAAGTGAAGTCGCTCAGTCGTGTCTGACTCTTAACGACCCCATGGACTGCAGCCTATCAGTCTCTTCCGTTCATGGGATTTTCCAGGCAAGAGGACTGGAGTGGGGTGCCATTGCCTTCTCCGTGAGTAGTGTCTATATCGGCTCAATTAATGTTTGTGGAATAAATGACCCTTCCCAGTTTCACTCTTGGACCTTGGGATTTATACCCAAAGGGTTTTATTTTGTCAGAGTTGCATGTGCTGGTTTTTCATAAAAATACATTTTAGTTAAAATCAGCTACATTGTCTCCATTAGAAATTGTACAAAGTGAGTATCAAAGTGTGCATCTCTCAAAGAGAGAAAGATGATAGGAATAATTCCTATTTGATTATTACCGCTTCACCTTGCTGAAGCTTGAAGGAAATGTTGCACTAAAGCGTTTCCTTTCCCTTTCTTCCTGGTCACCTCTAACTTGTACTCTTATATAGTACTCTTCTGGCTACTTTGACCACCTGATGAGAAGAACTGACTCAGTGGAAAAGACCCTGATGCTGGGAAAGATTGAGGGCAAAAGAAGAAGGGAGGTGGCAGAGGATGAGATGGCTAGATAGCATTACTGACTCAGTGAACATGAATTCGAGCAAACTCGGGGAGACAGTGGGGGACAGAGCAACCTGGCGTGCTGCAGTCCCTGGGATTGCGAAGAGTGGGACAAGACCTGGCAACTGAACAACAGCAACGAAGTAGTCTTCTGATTGGTTTCTTACCTTCAACCTCTGTGCGCATCTTTATTCAATGAGCATGTACTGAACATCTACTTTGTACCAGGTATTATGTTAAATCTGGAGGTACAAAGATGTTACAAAACTTCCACAGAAACATGAAAAGGAAAGAGGCCTTTGAGAAACAAGGCTTCAGTATTGCCCAAACATTAGGTACAGGAGGCAAAGTGTCAAAAAATGACTGGCCAGGGAATTACCTGGCGGTCCAGTGGGTAGGACTCCACCCTTTCACTGCTGAGGGCCTAGGTTCAATCCTTGGTTGGGGAAATAAGATCCCACAAGCCATGAAGCATGGCCAAGAAAACAAACAAACAAACAAACAAATGACTGGTAAGATCATATTAAGGAGTTTGGAATTTATTCTAGAAAGATTAGGGGGAAATGGATAGATTTCAAACAGGGACTGACATGATGGACTTCATGCCACATCACTTGGCAACTAGGTGTAAGGAAGCAGGCTGGTCTTGAAACTAGAGGTAGAAAATGAAGTGATGATATTTCTGACCTCTTCCCATGGCTTCAGACTCATCTGTCCACATGTAGTAGTCCAGACGAAGTGTGCATGGACAGTGAACGTAACAGGAATGAGCACAGCTTCTGGAGCTACTTAGCAGACAGAATGACTTTTGCTGTCCATTTTGATCTAGAGGATGAAAAAGGGATTTGTCTCAGGTTGTCAGCTGGGTCAATCCAGCAGGCGGTGATACCACCAACTAAGATAAGGACAATAGGAGGAGGAAGGTATTTTTGCTTGGAGATGATGAGCTTGATTTTATTTATTTATTTATTTTTAAAATAAATAAATTTACTTTCATTTTGGGTTGTGCTGGGTCTTTGTTGCTGTGCGGGCTTTTCTCTCATTGCGCTGAGGAGGGGGCTACTCTTCTTTGTAGCTCACAGGCTTAGTTGCTCCGCAGCAAGTGGGATCCTCCCAGATCAGGGATTGAACCCAAGTCTCCTGCATTGGCGGGTGGATTCTTTACCACTGAGCCACCAGAGAAGCTTGGTTTTAGAACAGTGGAGTTTGATATCCTGTGAGATCTGCAGGTGGAGTTTGTCTAATAGGCAGTTGGAGTCGTAGACTAGAGCTCAGGAGAAAAATCTAAATATACAGATCTGGGACTTGGAAGTATAAAGAGGGTTGCTGAAACTATGGGCAGAAATGAGACCACACAGAAGGGTGTGTGTGGCACACAATGGCAGATGGGTCAACAATAGAATCAGAAGAAACCTATCTTCATATTGGATAAGCTAAAAAAGAGTAGCCAGTGGAACGAGACCGAGAAAGGATGCTCAGGGTGGGACTTCCCTGGATGTGCAGTGGTTGACTCCATGCTTCCACTACAGGGGGAACTAAGATCCCACATGTTGTACAGCCAGAGCCAAATATATATATATATATATATATATAAATTAAAAAATGAATTATATAAAGAATCGAATCACCAGTCTATGTCCGACGCAGGATACAGCATGCTTGGGGCTGGTGCACGGTGATGACCCAGAGAGATGTTATGGGGAGGGAGGAGGGAGGGGGGTTCATGTTTGGGAACGCATGAACACCCGTGGTGGATTCATGTCAATGTATGGGAAAACCAATACAGTATTATAAAGTAAAATAAAGTAAAAAAATAAAATGAATTATATAAAAAAAGAATGATCCGTGAGTAAAAGAGGGCAAGAGGGAAGCCAAGGGAGAAAGAGCTTCAAACGGAGGAGCTATAAACAATGTCAAACATAGCAGAGGGGTCCAAAAGCAAAAGGACTGTAGAGTGTTCCTTGTGGTCCTAGGGAAGTCACAGGTGAGCCCTGTACGTGCAGTTGCAAGGAAGATGAGAGTCTGGAGTCGGACTGTGTTTGGTTGAAGAGAACAGGGAGAGGGCAAGAAGCTGGTGGAGGCAACTTTGGAGAGGCCCAGCCATAAAGGGAAAGAGGATTTTAGCTGGATGCCCTTAACACCTGGTTAAGAGTTTTTTTCTTTTTTAGCTATTATTTTGGTTATTATAAAAATAACATACACATAGTAAAATTTTTCAAACAATAGGAAAGAATATAAAATAAGAAGTATAAATATACTTTCCTTTCCTTTCCTCAGAAAGGAATTACCCTTTTAGTTTGTCTATTACTTCAGAATATAAACAAATATATATTTATTCATTTGTCTGTATGGGTGTACACACGGACACACTCACATTCTTTTTTACTCAATGTGATTGATTATATCATACAAACTACTTACTATGCCTTACCCCTTCATCTTTTTCACTTAACCATACGTCCTGGAAACCTTTCTGTGTCTTTCCAACCTTGTCTCCCACTCTCCCTCTAGTTCACTCTGCTCCTGCTGCTCTGACCTCCTTGCAGTTCCTGGAACACACTGGCACACTCACACCTTGATGCTCCTGCACTGGCTGTTCCCTCTGCCTGGAATGTTCTTCCCCCAGATATCCTCTTGGCTCACTTGCTCACTTCCTCGGATCTCTACTAAAATGTCAGCTTCTCAGAGAGGCTACCACTGTCATTCATGATACCTTACCCTATTTTGTGTTTCTTCACAGCACTTGCATCTCCGGACTTGTTTCACATCAGTCTCCCCCACAAGGACATGCAGTCCGTGAAGGGAGGGACCTGGTCCACTTCACTGCTCTGTATCCACAGCCTAGAACAATGAAATGTCATGCAGTCATGTCCGACTCTTTGTGACCCCATGGACTGTACGTGGCCCGCCAGGCCCCTCTGTCCATGGGATTTCCCAGGCAAGGATACTGGAGTGGGTTGCCATTTCCTTCTCTAGGGGATCTTGCTGACCCATGGATAGAATCTGTGTCTCCATGTAGGCAGATTCTTTATCGTCTGAGCCACCAGGGAAGCCCATGCCTAGAACAGTACCTGACCTTTAATATGTACTCGATAAAGTAGGAAAAGGCATATACACCTGGCATAATATCATATTATGGATAACAACATAGTGATTAAGAGTGCAAGCTCAGAATTTCTCTGGTGGTCCAGTGGCTAAGACTCCACACTCCCAATGTAGGGGGTCAGGGTTCGGTTCCTGGTCAGGGAACTGGATCCCACATGCCCCCAACTAAGACCTGGGGCATCCAAATAAATTTAAAAATAAATAAATATTTTGTTTTTTAAAAAAGAGTACGAGCTCAAACAATTTGGGTTCTAATCTTTATTTCTCAGTAGGAGGGTACCCTTGGGTAGGTGAAAATGTTCCCTCCTTGTAAAACAGGGCCATACTAGTGCCTAACTTCCTGGATTGTTGTGAGGTTTAATGTGTGAAGATATGGAACATGCTTAGAACAGGAATGGCATGTAGCAATTTTTTTTTTTTTTTTTTGGCCACACTGCTTGGCTTGTGGGATCTTAGTTCCCTGACCAGGGAATTGAACCTGGGCCCCAGCAATGAAAGTGCCGAGTCCTAACCATTGAACCACCAGGAAGTTCCCAGCAAATTGTTAGTAAATGTTCACTGCTATAATTGTTAGTAATATTCTAGAAAGATAAAATATTAATAGTAGCTGCAACCTCAGTGAGCGCCTCTTCTTGTCTTCCATTCTTCCAGCCTGTCTTCACATCTTCTTCATGGCTGCTTCCTCTGTCCTTCACCCGTTAGATGCTGATGTCTCCTGAGTGCTTTCCGTTTCTCACATTCTCTTAGAGTGAACTCATGGTTGTAACTACTTCCCCGGCGGGAAAGCGCCCGAACTGCTACCCCAAACCGCACTGTTCCCCGAGGCCTAACTCTGGCATCCAGACTGCTTTGAGTATTTCCATTCTAATTACTCGTTAGGTTGGATGACTCACTGAAGTGTGGGTTCCTCAAGGGCAGGAATAGTTTCTTGGTTATCTTTGTCTCCGCTTCTCTAAGGGAGGTGCTCTTGGTAGGGACAGTTTGTAGGTGCTCAGAGTCTAGTGGAGAGAAACAGATAACAAACAAGTCACCATCGTAAGTCAACTGGTGACAAGTGCTATGTAAGAAGGATGAAGAGGGTGGAGAACTGGGAGAGACTAAGGTGCAATTGTGTATGAAGGCTGGCCAGTGGGGACCTTTGGGTTAAGGGGCTATTTGAACAGTGTGCTGCGGAAGTGAGAGGGTAAACTAAATGATGTCTGTGGGAAGAGTGTTCTGAGTATAAACTGAAAAATGCAGATGACCTGAGGTGGAGTGAGTTTGGGACAACAAAGAGGCCACTGTGGCTGGAGTAAGGTCAATGACAGGAACAGTGGGAGAAACGAGTTGTGCCAAGTAATGGGCAAGGGGGTGCTTCAGATCCCACAGAGAAGTAAAATGAGATGATGTGCTGCTGGAGGATTCTTAACAGTAGACTGACAAAATAGTCAATTTATACTTGAAAGGATCACTTTGGTTGTTGGTATAAGAATAGACAATAGAGAGGCAAGGGTGAAGGTGGCGAGGTCTGCTAGCAGGTGACTGCTGTGGTCCAAGTGAGAGGTGATGGAGTCTTGGCCTTGGGAGGTAATGTGGAAGTGATGAGAAATGAGCAGACTCCAGATATATTTTGAGGACAGAGTAAGGGTTTGTTGGGGGCTTCCCAGGTGACACTAGTGGTAAAGAACCTACCTGCCAATGCAGGAGATATAAGAAATGTGGGTTCCTGGGTCAGGAAGGTCCCCTGGGAAGGCATGGCATCCTACTCCAGTGTTCTTGCCAAGAGAATCCCATGAACAGAGGCGCCTGGCAGACCACAGTCCATAGAGCCGCAAAGAGTAAGACACAACTAAAGCAAATCAGCATGCACACAGGATTTCTTGATGTATTAAATGTAGGGAGTGAGAGAAAGAGGAGAAGCAAGGATGAATAGATAAGTAAATGAATAAACGAATTATCTATGTATATTCATTATAGAGTGATACACTACAAGGGCTGCCTAGGTCAGAAAATAAAGAAAGCGGAAATGCTAGGAGAATTAACAGAAGAAAGAGGATTCAAGATACAGTCACATACTTCCATTCACTTGAGAAGAAGTGTAAAGAAAGATAGGTCAATAAGTTGAGAATGATTAAAGGGAAAGTATTTTTTCTTTTTGTTTTTAAGATCTGTAGCTTGAGGAGTAGTATCAATGAGAAAGGAAAGAAAAACTGCTTAATGAAGATGCTGCCAACTTTCTGAAAAGAGTCACCTACATTCATAGCCTCACTTCCTTCCTATCTTCACATACTCTACAAACACCATCATCTGCCCACTCACCACCTGCATTGAAACCACTGCCATCATACACTCCCATGACCTTCTAGTTGCTAAAACTGATGGAGACTTTGTAGTTCTTGTTGTACCTGGTCTGTTGCAGCATTGCTGAACTTCTGGAAGCTCGCTTCCTCTCACACTCTCCTTCCGCTTTTCCTCCTACCTCTCCAACCTTGCTATCTCAAATCCCTTCGGTGGCTTCTTCTCTCCGTCCCTCCCTAAATGTTGACGTTTCTCAGAGTTATGTTCTCAATCCTCTTTTCATTATTTCATTCATTTATTCAAATACTGAATGCTGACTACATACCTGGCACAAGTTGTAGGTGCTGGGGATATAGTAATAAACAAAAGCTACAGAATCATCTGCCTTCAACTTCTGGACCTTACCCAGTCTTCCTAAGCAATCTCATCTCATTAGCCAGGCCCCAGTCCCCCCGACCCCTGTGCTTGTCACTTCCAAATTTACATCTCCAGCACTAATAACTCTTTTTAATTTCAGACACACAGAACCAACACTTGGTCAGGCATCTTCACTTGTATGTCCTTAAACTAAATTTCTGTTTACCCCAAAGTTTGCCTCTTTCTGTATAGCCTCCACTAATTACACCACTGTGTACTCCCAATTGCTCATTTCTCTTCAGGATAACTGCAATTAGTTCCCAGTCTAATCACCCTCTGATAGAAGACTGATCTTTCTAAAATGCAAATCTGACCATATTACTTCCATCCTTAGAATACTTTAATAATTCCTTATCATCTTCATGATCCTTAGTTATTTGGTCTAACTTTCCCCTTACCCCTTGCTTCCAACACATCTATTCCTTTTGTCCCTGTCTTACGGACTTTAAATTCTCTCCTATGATCACGCTTTGGTGAATGTTATTCCCTCTGTCTAAAAAGTCCTTGTTTCCCCTTTTGGTATCTAACTTCTAGAGCCATCTCAGGTGCCATCCCCTCCACCCCCGCCGTCTTCAACCTCTCCTGTGTACACAACCATAACATAATATGCAGACTTCTATCATTGATCTTTACATGATGTATCATAATTGCGTGATCTGTAATTGTTTATTTTGCTATTGGTTCCCTTTGAGCTCTTTGAAGGTAGGAAATGTGTCTTTTATTTTCGGTATCTCAAGGACTTAATAACAAGAGTGTAATACATGTTTGTTGAACAATAAATGAAACAACAAATGAAAATGGGGAATGGGTAGGTCTCTTCAGCTGAAGCGGGGAAAGGCAGAGAATCAAGAGCAAAGGTAGAAGGATAGTTTTGGAAAGAATGTTTTAAGTGTTTTCCTCCAGGAGGAGAAAGGAGGGAAGAGTATAATTAGAAATAGATCAGTTGAAGAGGGGGAGGAAACTGAAGGAGTCTGTGCCAGATAGTTCCTATTTTTTTCTGAATGTAGTAGGTAAGTCATTCCTCTTTCCTTGAAGACTTGCATGTGAACAAAGGTGCATAATGGTTTCTTTGAATCTCAATTTTCATACCTACCAGACACTTGATTCTTTTTTCTCTCCCATAAACCTTACCTCTTGTGAAATTGTAAGAGCCAAGAGGATCATGTAATATAAGCCTTTGAGGTCTTTAGGTAAGTCAGTGGACCTACTGAGTCTCACTTAAATGACTTTAAATCCATGCAGTTGAATGCTGCTAAATTCCAAAACCCTTCTCATTTTATCATTTCTTTTAATATCTCCTGTGTATTATCAAGGCTGAAGTTCCTAGTATTAAAAACATTTTGCTTGTCTCCAGAACTACTTTGAAAAAATTCACTAGACTTAACATTACCATATAATTTTTGTTTTATTTTTTTAACTACAGGCAGAAAGAGGGTAAAACTGAACAATGTTCTCCTCCCACTGAGATGTCTATCTTTTCTTGAGACATGCTTAAAACCTAACTAAATGGTCTGAAATTGGTTTAGGATTCCTTTCAGTCACCAATGCTAACCCACCTTAACAAACAAGACTAGAATTCAGTTAGTCTAAATAAGAACAAATTTTATCCATAGATGGGATGGAAACTTTAGGTGAGGATTAAGGTCATGGCCAAGGTACAAGAGGAGGAAGTCTGAGTTAATTATAACCTAGGTTCTTCAGTCTTAATTCTAGGAAGCTGTCCCTTAGCTAGATGGACAACTTGTTGATTGAGAGATATTCTCAGAGGAGGTGGAAGCTACCAATTCCTGTATTCTGAGATCAATTTCCACAACTGAAGATGTTACATTGAAAGACTAGAATTTATTGTCACTTGAAGAAGCCCTTTGAGTCACAAACATTTGGTTATTTTCTCTCCAGCTATCATGACTGTCCTGGAAAATGTCCCAAAGGTAATTTTTTTCAAGGCAGGTTGAATAAGGCTGTTTTGATATGTTTTTTACTCTATAGTACAATGTATGCATTACGCTTAATTTATTCTTAGGCTTAAAAAAATACCCACTGTATATCTTTTGGATAATTAAGGTAAAAAACCAAACAAACAAAAGCATGAGAACACAGCCATCACTGCACAAGGCAAAGACTTCATAACCTGTGACACAAAAATGTAAGTCTGCTTTAAAAGCTGCATTTATTAATATCTCTAATGGGTGCAGTTATACACCAAGTTTAAAAACTGGAAATTTATTTTGAAACATGGGTAGAGACCTGGTAGTTAAAGGATCACTGGTTAATTTGACTTTTAAAATAATTAGGATTAGCATTTAGCATTTTCTCTTTAGCCCTATTCTCTTCTCTGAGTTCTGTCTAGTAACATCTAGAAAATCCTATTGCTTAAGACCCAGGAAAAATTATGGGACTCTAAAACAAATGATACATTATGAATCATCACTTCTTCCTGCTGAAGTTTGAAGTGTCTCACATGAGTTAGAGTTCAGATGTAAGTTTGTGAATAAACACATAAAAAGCAAACCATCCCCCTCTCCCATTCCTGCCCTCACGGTGCAATAACCAGTTTAAATATCGGAGCATAGAGAGGATGTAGTTAAGAGTTAGGAAACCAGGAATCAGGTCCTGCATTCCAGTTCTCTAACCCTGATTCACTCATCTCCGGCCAACGTTCCACTTCATTTCATTCTGCGCTGAAAAGGGAGGAGAGTAAAATTTTAAAAATTTCTAAGCTAAGGGGCTTCTGCTAACTTGCATAAGGCCGTTGCCTTAGCTGAGACTGGCAAATAAGGAAAACATGCAGCAACAGATGCCATTTTAAGAGAAAAGAAAAAGAGTGCTGCTGTGTCCTTTATGTAGGCCTTCCCATAGACAGCTTTGAGAGCCTTGCTTCTCTTGCCAGTCTTCAGAGGCAGCTTTCTTCTGGGATGGGTGGATGGGGGGCCAGATGGTGATGGTGGAGTAAACAAACCCCAGGGTCTCAAATCCAGAGCCATTTGGCTTGAGTGTTTACCGTCAGTGCAGTGGGGTGAAATTTGGAGCCTCCAGTGAAGTGGAAATTAGTTTCCCTCATGTAGCAGTAACGTGGCTATCACGCAATAAGGCATCCTTCTACTAGCAATATTCAATATTCAGATGAAGTCATAACGGGATTCAAAGTAAGGCAATGATGATCAAAATATCACTCTTGATAATATTTACTTGGCTAACATTACTTTAGAAACAAAAACAAAAATCCTGGGCTTATATGGCTTTCTTTCTATGCCTCCACCTGAAAGGTCATTAAAAACGGTAACCATTTTTCTACCATCACGTTGGAATTCACTGTTATCTCAGAACTATATTTATTCACTTGTTCTATTAACTTCCTTACCCTCTTGAGATCTAAAGTGAGATGACGTCAAGGTAAAAATGTAAGTGATCCTCAGGGGAAACAATAGCCATTTTAACAAGGAGGCTGTAATTCAAAAACCATACAACAGTGTTATAATTGCTTTTGGATTTGACAACCCTGATTGAATGTATCACAACTTCGAGGCTCTAAAGATAACCTTTTTTACTTTGCGCCGTAAGTTCAACATATAATTCCTATAAAAGTCCTTTCATAGTTTGCATGTGTAAATCCTACCAGGAAGAGTGTGGTGCTACAAACTAAGGTATGATGTGCTTCTTTCAGCTCTATGAAGGATATAAATCCTGAAAGGCAGGCGTGGCAGACAAGGAGGGAGTTAAGATGCCTAAGAAATTTCTAGGATTTTCAGATTTCAGGCTAGGTCTTCTGTAAAGGAGCTTCTGCTGCCACGCTCTCATTCCTCCCTCCGAGGCCTTATGAGAAGGCAGTCCTGGGTTAAATTAACCTTGCTTGGTGGTGAAGGTCTGCTAATCAGAGGTCCAAATCTCTGAGGTTCAGAGTTAGAGGCTGAGATGCAGGAGTGACTCAGCTGGCATCAGCTTTGTAGCAGTCTGAGCCTGCAGGCGTTCAGGAAATGCGTCCCCCAGGCCTGCATCTCCCTCTGTGGCAAACTGCCACTAAACTCTGCTGTTTATCAACCTAGCACCAAACACGGTAAGCTAGAGTTTGCTGATTTACTGTCTGAAAACATATGATATACAAGCCAGATAGGTAATGTGATAGGCTAGGATTACAAAGCTGAATTAGATACTGTACTTTCCTTAAAAAGCTTATAGTTTAGCAATGGGAATAACAAATGTTAAATGTGTCATTAGGGTACAATGCTGTGTGCTATTAAGAGGCCCAACAGGAGGGCAAAGGGAAGCCGTTTAAGAAAATCAGAAAAGACTTCTCAAAGTACAACAGAGATATACAGGTAGAAAGAGGATAAAGGCAGAGGGAATAGCATTTATAAAGGTACATATTCATTAATGGATAAATTAACTTATTAATCACATCTGTATTGAGTGACTATGTACTTAAAACTTGGGATATATCAGTGAACAAAATAGATTTTTAAAAATTTCTGCCCTTTTGGGGTTTGCATTTTTTAGCCAGGTAAATCAATAAACATAACAAACCAGTAAATCATGTGGAATGTTAGAAGTTGAAATTTTTGGAAAAAGGCAGGGCAGGAGAGGGGTATTTGGAGGGAGGTTTCTGGCAATTTTAATTAGGATGTTTGGGGAAGCTCACACTGAAAATACTGAGTGAGGTGAGGAAGCCAGCCCTGGGAATACCTTGAGGGAGAGCATTTCAAGCTAAGTAATCAGTAGTGCTAAGGCAGGAGTTGCCTGGAGTGTTTAAAGAAGCGCAAGGGGGCCAGTGGAGCAGCATGAGAAAGAAGGTGGAGGGAGGTGAAAGCTAGATCTTGTTGGGCCTTGTAGCCTACTGTAAGCCTACTCAGATTTAGCTTTGAATCTGAGCAAGGCAGGAACCACTGAAGTGTTCTGAGCAGAGGAGTGACATAATCTGACTTACCTTTTGATAAGATCACTTTGACTGAAGTAAAGAATGGACCACAGACAGGAATCTTGGAAGTGGGAGGCCATGTATAAGGGCATTTCAGCAATCCCCATGAGAGGTCAGCACTTTGGTGTTAGCAGTGGAGGTTGTAAGAGATAGTCATATTTTGAAGGTAGGACTTCTTGAAGGATTGATGTGGAACATCAAAGACAGGAATCAGGGATGACTCCAAAGGTCTTTAGCCTGGGCAACCAGAAGGACAGAGCTGCCATCAGCTAAGAGGGAGAAAACTGTGGAGCTGGTTTGGGCTGGGAATGGGGAAGAAAATCAGGAGTTCAGTTTGGATATATTGAGTGTCTATTAAATACCCAAATGGAGGCAGAGAGGCATATAAGCCTAGAGTTCAGAGGAGAGGTATAGGCTAGAGCTATAAATTGGGGAGTTGTCAGTTAACATGTGTCAAACCCTAAGCTTAAATGAGATCTCCCTTTAAGGGAAGTTTTTAATGGAATGATTGCCGGGGGCGGGGGCAGAACTGAGCCTTATGTTTGGAATAGTTCAAAGGAAAGGAGACCAGAAAAGGAACCTAAGAAGTGAACAAAAAGCAAGGAAGGAGGAAGGCCAAAGGAAAGCTCTGGAAGTCTATCAGAGAGTGCATCAAGTAGGAGGAAATAGCTGAGGCCAATTTTACTGAAAGATCAAATGAAGTGAGGATTGAGAAGTGACCCATTTAATGTGTCAGAGCTGTTTCAGTGGAGTGGTAGGAATGAGTGCTGGATTGGAATGGGTTGAAGGGAGAAAAGGATTTGGAGACATTGAGTACTGATAACTCTTGAGGTGTTTTGCTGCAAAAGGGGGCTAATTTTGTAAAAAAAAAAAATGGGTTGGATAATATGTATATACACTCTTAGGAACAACAGAATAGGGGGAGAAACTAATGATGTAGGAAAAGGGCAGACATGATAGCAGCACAGACCTTGAATAGAGGGACTAGCTTTAAAAAGGAGCATGATCTAGGCAAGGTGGAGAATATGAGTGCAGATAGCAGTACGTGAGATGATGCTGTGGGAGTCAGTGGAAGTTCTCCAGATGTTTCGGTTTTCTTAGTTAAGAAGCAAGCCAGGTCATCAGCTGACACAAATCGTAGCCCAGAGAAACAGTGTGGTTGTCAGGTAGCGCTTAGCACTAAGCGCCTTCTCAAGGTTTTGATCATGAATATAGTGAGACTAGCCACCTTGGCTGTTTCCGCCAGCTGCACTCAGCTACATGGGTGCAAGTACAGACTAAGACTAAGCGGATTTGGCCAAGGATGTGGTTTTGGCAAATGAATACAACAAAATGAGAGGCAAAGCAGTTCAGGGTTTAAGACAGTGATCCTGATAGACTACGGAATATAAACAAACTGGGTAAGGAAGGAAAAGAGGACATCAGGTGTAAGGGAGGTGTCTGATGGTCATGGTGCCTCCAAATTAATAGTTGGGCTATTAGAGGGAATGGGCTGGAAAGATAAGGAACAGGTCGTCAGAGAAAGGGATGTGTGAAACAGAAACTGTGGAGTGGCTGAATTTCTCGGTAACGACAGGAATGAGTGCCCAAGGAAGGTGAAGACACAACCGCTGGACTTTCTAAGGGAACTGAGGATAGTTAGTTGGAAGCATCAGTTGCGTCAACAGTTCTAACTTCAGCATGCATCAGAAATTAGATCGCCAGTTGAAACAGACTGCCAGATCCCACACCTAGGTTCTAGGTAGGGCCTGAGAATTTTAAATGTTCCCTTTCTCTGAAAACTACTGATCCGTGTATATGTTGAAATTATGCAGAATTGAGACAGAAATAGTTTTGTAGAGTGACATAAAGTCAGGAGGAAAAATTTACCAAGAAATATAGAGCAGCCCGGTGAGTGGTAGAAAACTGACCATCAGGGGCAGTGGGGTACATAATCTGAAAATTAAAGCTTTGAGCCTTATGGGGACTGGTTAGAAACTGTGGCTGAAACCCTGCTTGGTGCCAGAATGAGATTAAAGCAAGGCTAAGGCATACTGTCAAGGCTAAAGGCCTGGCATGTATTTTATCAGTATTTTAATAGCATCAGGGCCTTTCATTTCGCAAACAGGCCTGGTAAGGGAATCTCTGGTGGAATTGCTATTGTATTCATCTGAAAAGTGATCATGGTCATACCAATTTATATTTCAGTAGAAATGAAAACCACACTAATTAGGAAATATTAAGTCTCATAAAACTAGGTATCACTTTACGTAAGATTAGGTAGCCTGATATCTAATGGGACAAGAAAGCTTAAGAGCTTGATAGCAGGGCAAAGGACTGGGAATATACAATACAGAATGGAACTGTGATTCAATGGAAGGAAGTATGTAAGGAGTAAAGGAGGGGCAGACTATGTGGGATCACCCCTGGAGCCCAACTGTGGTCCCACTGATTATGAGATCCTAGTCAAATCACCAACTGTTTCTGATGCTTAGTTCCTAACTTCTTAAGTGGGTCTACCATTTATGCCACATGCCTCAGAGGAAAGCTGAGGGCTAAATGAGATAGTGCTATACAAATATGAACTATTTAAAAAAGGCAAGCTATACTGAGCTATCCTTAGAAATTTGGGAAGCATATATACTTCCTTCAATGCGTTTTCATTTCCTGTCCTTAACACAGCCCAATCCTTAATGTGGCATAAAGACACTTTTTGATCTGGTCCCCACTATCTCTGTTCTCACCTCACTACTCTCCTCTGTAATTGGAGTCAGCTGTACTGTGCTCTCAGAACCCCAAATGCACCAGATCTTCTCACTCACTAGTTTTGCAAGACTGTTTTTCCTGCTCAGTATACTTGTTCCATTCTTGGTTCTTATTCTTCTGTTTTTTTTTTTAAAAATTTTAACTTCACATCTCTTTTTCTTTCTTTCTAGGTTGTTTTATCTTGAAGTCGCACAGTTGTGTCTGACTCTTTGTGACCCCATGGACTGTAGCCTACCAGGCTCCTCCGGCCATGGGATTTTCCAGGCAAGAGTACTGGAGTGGGTTGCCACTTCCTTCTCCTAGTTTACTTTAGATATTAGGTCCTCTGACAGCCTCCCTTTGTTTGGGACTCTGGGTTGAACTCTTCCATTCATACCTTGTACTTTCTTCATTACAAAACACCACGTTACCCCAACTGTATGCTTAGAGTAACCAGACCAAGCTCTGTGAAACAGTTAACAGTCTTGTTCATGAATGTTTCTACCATTTAGCATACCTGGATTTAGGAAGTGCACCATAAATATCTGAGGTACACTGAAGTTGCCAATGGCAAAAACCTGACACAAAAAACTTCAGTCAAAGACAGCCTGAACAGCTCTGTGCTAGGAGGGAAGACATTTGGGGTTTAGGAGGTCAAAATTAACAGGCCTGCAGAAATGGCTGCTTCATGGAGTCCACTGCTATTTTAACACAAGAGAATGCTCTACATACACTGTTAGCCACCATACACCAGAGGTGTGCCAGATGGCAAAGGAGGAGGAAGTAGCAGTGAAGTGAGTAGTCAATATTTATTTTGAGGACTTTCTGGTGTGACCATGTGGTCAAAATAAAATCACATTACATACCATGAATCAACTATGCTCTGTAGGTTCTTACTAGTGCCAGTGGACCACATAATACCTTTAAATTAAAAAAAGTTAATTGCACTACTCACTCACACATGCAAGAGAAACTCACGAAAATCACCGTTATTGTAGTAGGGTTTTCTCAGTCTTCTGCTATGCATATTTTAAGTTACTGAATGCTTTTGAAAAGAGGTAGTTTCAGTTTTGACCACCTGCAGTAAGCTAGGCATTATCTCACAGTTCAGAGTAGCAGTGTCTCCGTGGAGAGTTCTTGCCTATTATGAAGAAAAGCTCTGCCCTTTACTGGCTGAAGCAGCAGTGTTCTGAACCAGCTGGTGAATTTGGGATTGACTGGATAAAGGTTCAATACTGTTAAAGGATTAATACTAAATTGTGAGCCATGCTTTTCCAACATGCAATCGTTTTTTGGTTATCAACAGCTGCTATTCCATGTTGTGCAGTGGCTGCAAGAGAGTCACCACAGATGCAGAAATGTACCAGTGAGCTATTCATAGATGGTAAGAACCCTAGGAAATGCCAATGAATGATTAAACCACTCCCAATCCTCAATAAAATGGCTCCAAGATAACAGACTTATACCAATCACTTACATTTATTTCAGGACATAATATACTATTTAGGCCCAAGGAGAGTACTAAATCATAACCCTGTTAAATATCTATAGGATGTTTTATTTTTGCAAAGATAGGTCCTTAAAAACTGGACAGATTAATAATACAACAAATATCAAAATCAGATGAAAAATACGTTATTGCTTTCATTCACTCTGTCCTAATGTTAAAGATGTTACAAAGATACACAGATTATCATCATGCTGTTCTTTTGGGAGGCTATATTCAAGCTGACAAGGTGTTGTCAAAGGGATCTTTCTCTGATTTTTGCAAAGAAAAACTGCCCAAATTGTATTCTTAATGCTACGTGATTTAACTGTATCATGCTTGGCACATGGTATTATTATTTCTCCTACTGGAGCAAGTTCTCATTTTCTCAAAGCCTTCCCCCCAGCTTTTCTAGAAATAAAGCTTAAATATAATTTATTTCAAGCTTTCAGAATAAAGTTAACCTCATTTATATAGGTACCAGGTTGGTATACTCATGTATATCTTTTCCAATTGCAGGCTAAGCAAAGGCATGCATTTAGAACTGTATTAATACATTAAAGCAAAAGACAACCCGACTTAATTTCAAGACAAATTATGACCTTCCATGTAGTGTTTGATAGAGAAAACACTGATTCTGACACATTGTCTTATTTTATTCAAATAGCAGTCTGTTCACACATGGTCCAAGAACACTTGAATAATAAAGCAAATATAATCACACGTTAAAAATTGGTCTTCAAACATCATAGCCAATGATGCCACGCTTGCCTATGATCTCGCCAACATAAAACCACATCCACACCTCAGTGGCCACCAAACCATTCAGTAGAGCTTCCTGAAAAAAGAAGCACAAATTTTAATGTACTTTTTTTTTCTTATATATTTAAAACTATTCTTTTCCAGGATTAAGTGACAGAGAATATAAGGATGCTATTCAAATTAGAGGGCAGTTTTAGCCAAAGTCAAGAATTACTGATGTTAACTTTAACTGCTGAGAACCCTTGAACTTTCAATTATGTAAGGTAAGTAGTCCAGAGCTTATAAATTCTTTCAAAGCATTCTTTGAAGACCTGAACTGACTTAACCCTTTCATTATTAGTTTATGAGACACTTTATGAGCCCTGAAACAACCCACATCCTGGAAATAGCTGCCACATTTAGAAAGGGCATTCATATGAAAGGATGGCTATAGGAAGGCAAGTCTCTGAACAGACATTTCTGTCTGGCCAAAGAAAATCTGCTGCAAGATGAAGTATTCTATTTTTCCCTTTAGACATCATTTTTATTCATTTATTATTTGGTTTAATTCTTTTCAAGTATTCAGCAGTTACTCAGTTTCACAGATGAGTATTTTAATGCCATAAAAGAAAATGTACTGAGTTACAGAAAACAGTGTTTCATACAAGCACAAATATGGATCTTGAAACTCAAGTTGAAAAACAAAACCTTTCCACAACAAAATTGGGCCTTTTTCTTTTAGCACCTGGAAGTAAATTTTCCCCTTCAAATGAAACCAGAAATACTGGAAATCTCTTGAAAAACAAATATATTTTCTAGAACGCAGGTTCTAAAGCCAGCAATAATTTATTTAGGCTTTTTGTATCCTGTGCTTAGATCAAGCAAACATAAAATCCAAGTTCTAATTCTCTTTTGGCGGGGGGGTGGGGGGTCAGTCGTGGTGGGGGGGGAGTGTGCCGAGAGGCATATGGGATCTTAGTTCCCTGATCAGGAATCGACCCTGTGCATCTGACACTGGGAGTATGGAGTTTTAACCACCAGTCTGCCAGGGAAGTCTGCAGATTCTAATTTTATAGTCTTTAGGTTTTATCTCCACCCTTCATATCATATTATATGCTTCTAGGTTTTGGTGTTTTTATGTCCCATGAGTGTTAGTTACCTGATTGTGATATAGTCCAAGAAATCTTTTGGCCAAATTGGGGAAAGTTTTAGGACTACAGACAAAAAAGTACAGAATCAACAAAGCAAGTCATCCTATTTTAATGCACCAACCCCAAATAGGAAACAAAAAAAAGCTACCCAGTAAAAAAACCACTTCTTCATTATAAAATTATTAAGAATATAAGACATACAACAGTCCAATTATTTCAACCCAGATGACAAAGTTAGAAAGGTGAATATCTTTCTCCGCAGTCAAAAAAGAGATCATCTCTCATTATGCTGGTTCCAGCCTCACTGAAAAATACATATATTAATCAAAACAATCAGAGAAATCCCAAGGGAAGACATTTTCTATATGCACATACGTTTTCATTTAGCCCATAGTTACCTTAACAGTGAGCTGTTTGAAGCTACCAGTTTTAGCACTGTTGATAATTTTTTTCAAGCTCTGAATTGCTGTAGGGATCTCAGCAGGGGTTGGAGGAACCAGCTCAACCTTGGCATAGTACCAAAACGTGGCCAATCGAGGCTTCGAGTAAGTCACAGCAGCTGGAAAACAAAACAAAACAAAAAACCAGGATGAACTCACTAGAGACCGAAAGAAGCAGATGTGTGGGCTGGACACAAATATTTATTCATGCATCACATTCATTCACCGCTTATACCAAATGTGCACCCGGTGTGAAAAGTCAAAGCTGCTCCGTGGTAACCAGAGGCTTTTAAAGATACAGAACACCTGTGTCACAAGCCAGTTCAGTCAGGCAGGAAGCTATAAGCACATCCAATTATGCCAGGACCTCACCAGTGGCCAGTACCAGAGTACTGGTACTTCATTTATTAATGGCAAATCTAGTTAACTACAAAGTTACTAGAAGTTGGATTCAAAAACAAGAAAACAGCAGCAATGTAACTGTATTTTCCTGTAGAGACAAGAAATTGGGGGGGAAGTGGTGAAGGGGAGGAAAGAAACTAAGTAGAATGGCATCCTTAGGAATAAGATTAAAACTTGTCACAATATTGGCCACAAATCCAGATGGAATTATACCAATTAGTACCCATTTTGGGTATCCTCATCAATATGTGCTGGATTAACAAAAGCACAGCTGCTGTTCCTTCAAAATACCACAAATAATAAAAATAAAACCTACATGTATTGTCAGGAGCAGCCAAAACTTGAATCTGTTATTAAGCTGAAATTCTTCAGTAATAGTAAATAGTATTTACTATTGCAGGAAAAAAAAGATTTTTAATGAGGTTAGATGGGAGACTATGGTAGTGATTCAGCAGGAGAAAGGTATTTTACATAAAAAATTACAAGACAGCATAATAAAAATTGCACAAATACATAAGCATCCATCAAGTGTCTGCTGTTCAAAGACTGATAATCCAAAGCTCCTGGCACTTCCCCTGTTATTAACTGCCTGTATTTAGGTATTTCACTACTCTTAAAATTACTATCTCCATCATCCCCTGGCTTAGGGCCATGGGTAAATCTTTAAGCAGATACAAAGCTGTAATAGAGAATTCTAAATAGAACTGCCAATACCAGTAAGATGGTGTTATCAAGGAGAACAAAGTCTTAACAGTCAACAAACTGTCTTTTAAAATTATCTTCAACACACAGATATAATACTCTTAAAAATACAAACAAATCAGTACAATATATAGAAACGCTATACTTAAGTTAGTAAATTTGCTTCTCAGGGAGCACAGGTTAAAAAGTTTGAGACTGCTTTTACATGTATACAAGGGATGAACAAAGAATAAGTGAATGAGTGGTGGATGATGGCAGCTAGGTTTCTTACTAAAATAGAGGGGTTTTAGATGGGGGAAAAACATATCCAGTGGTACTGGATTAGAGTTGGAGACATTCAGTATGAATTCATGTTTAGTTGACATACAGGTGGATCGATATAGAAACTACAGTAGACCCTTCAACAACATGTGTTTGAACTGTGTGGGTCCACTTATATGTGGATGTTTTTCAATAAATATGTACTACGGTACTTCATAATCTGAGGTTAGTTGAATGAATGGATGTGCAACTGTGGATATGGAGGGCCAATTGTAAAGTTATATTAGGATTTTCAATTCCATGGGGGTCAGTGTCCCTAACCCCCACATTGTTCAATGATCAACTGGCGTTGTCTACACACCCATGGGTGAGTATACAGATGGTCCCCAATCTCCAATGGTTCAATTTACAATGAAAGTGATACACAGTCAGTAAAAATGAATCTTGAATTTTGATCTTTTCCCAGGCTAGCCACAGTGGGTACCATACTTTCTTGTAATGCTATTTCAATGGTGGGTACTGGTAGCAAGCTGCAGTTGACAAGCAGTCATGTGTCATGAGGGTAAACAACCAACACACAACCATTCTGTTTTTTCACTTTCAATACAGTACTCAATAAATTACATGAGATAATCAGATTTAAAAAAATAAAAATAAAAACAGGCCTTATGGTAGGGGATTCTGCTTAACTTTAGGCTAATGTAAGTATTCTGAGATCAAGGTAGGCTAGGCTAAGTTATGATGTTTGGTGGAATAGGTGTAACACATGCATTTTCAACTTACAATATTCTGAACTTGTGATAATTTTACTGGCATGTAATTTTCTTATTAGTAGAGGAATACCTATATACAGATACCTCCTTGTCCACTGTCAGGGCCTACAGGCAATGATATTCTAGTACAGCCATACCCCCTTATCTGTGATTTTGCTTTCTAGTTTTACTGTCTGTAAAACTTACATGGAAAATTTCAGAAATAATCTCTAAGTTTCAAATTGTATGCCTTAGTAGTATGATGAAATCTCATGCTGTCCCTGCTCCATTCTAATGTGACATCACAATGCCTACATCATGCTCCCCACCTCATCCCATCACATACACATTATAACATCTCACTCACAAGAAGGATGAGTACAGCACAGAAAGATTATTTTGAGAGAGCAAGCCCATGTCCACACTTTTATGGCAGTGTTGGTCGCTCAGTCATGTTTGACTCTTTTGCGACCCTATGCACTGTAGCCCGCCATGCTCCTCTTTCCATGCGATTTCCCAGCAATACTGGAATGGATTGCCATTTCCTTCTCCAGGGGATAATCCCGATCTAGGGATCGAACCCAGGTCTCCCACATTGCAGGTGGATTCTTTACCTCCTGTGCCACGAGGGAATTCCTGTGGCTTGAAGTCCTGAAACCCTTTATCAGAGTATTTTATTATAATTGTTCTAGTTTATTATTGTTGTTAATCTCTTACTGTGCCTAATTTATAGATTAAAATTTATCATAGGTATTCTGTGAGTAAAGGGTGATTAACACAGTCGAGTAGCAAGGAACATACCCAGTATCTAGATCTTAGCCTCAAAATGCAATTGTCAAATAAAAGGAACTAGGGGTCCTTGGAGAAAGGGCAAATTCTAAGGCTGGGGCAGGAAATACACAAGTCTGGGAAATTTCCTGGCAATCCAGATGTCAGGACCCAGTGCTTGATGGGGCCCAGGTTCAATCCCTGCAGGGGAATTAAGATCCTGCAGGTCATTTGGCATGGCAGGAGAAAAAGTCACAATTATCTCACAATACTGGAAAAGTACAGGGGGATGTCAAAGGGGCAGAGGTGCCAAACTGACAGGGTTCTCAATGGCCAAAGCTGGAACAATCTGAGCAACAAAATAAACAATGTACTACTGGAGGTACAAGGTATGAAATAAATGTACATGAGTCCATACAGTATGGACTGAACAAATATTAACAAATGGGGAACAGACATATCTTTCTCACAGAAGAAATTCTATTTAAATATATGTAAATATTCCCTCCTATAGGAGAAAGAATCCTGACTCTGCCTCCCCCAATTTAGCTACTTTCTTCTAAAGAACAGAGTATGGAAAGGAAAAAATAGTATCTTTAGGAGAAACCTAGTGAAACTGCCTTAAGTGATGAGAGCTAACTGTACTAGTGAGCACGCATGGATATCACTTGTTGATGTATCCTGATATGTGATTAGGAGGCTTCACGTCCGTGGTATTCCTTCTCAAAATCCATAGCTCCATGGAGCTTCCCTGGGGGCTCAGTGATCAAGATGCCATGTTTCCTCTGCAGGGGGCACAGATTCCCCCAGGCCACCAGGTACAGCCAAAAAAAGAAAAAGAGAAAAAAGAAAAAAATGTCCATAGCTCCAGACTCATCATGACAAAAACACCAGACAAATCCAAATCGTGGAACATCCTTATAGGATAGATACCTAGACAGAGACCTACATAAATACCTTGAGACTGTCAAGGTCATGAAAGGTAAGGAAAGACCGGGAAAGTGTCACATACACAGGAGACTAGGGAGACTGACAACTCATTGCACTGCAGTACCCTGGATTGGCTCCTGGAACATAAAGAGATTAACTGGAAAAGCTGGTGAAATCCAAATAAAGTCTCCAGTTTAGTTAAGTAGGAAAAAAAATAAAAACAAAAATCCCCAGACTCTACGATCTTTTTGGGGGAAGTCTGATGAAAAAAATCACTTATTTTTGTAAGCTTCTTTGTCCTCCAGGAGAATTAACAGATAAAATCAGTAATTTTTTTTAGATATTTAACATTGATACCACAGAGTTAAGTGACAAAGCAAAATGCAGCTCCACTTTAACATTCTGGCCCAGCTGAGTTCTCCTGAGAACTTCTGAAAGGATAACAACGTTTATCTTTACATTATTCATAATAATAGAGGAAATGGTTGATATAGTTCACAATTGAAGTTATCTTCACATTACTTTTCTTTTTGTAAATTATTATTAAAATTAGTTTGCAATTCCCCAAGACGCTCCACCAAAAAGATGTGAAAGCCATGGAAAGTGAAAGTGATGTCGCTCACTCCTGTGCGACTCTTTGGGAACCCGTGGACTGTAGCTTACCAGGCTCCTCCGTCCATGGGATTCTCCAGGCAAGAATACTGGAGTGGGTTGCCATTTCCTTCTCCAGTGAAAGCCATGGAAGGAGGGTAAAAAAATCCATCTGAAATCTGTGATTATAAATATTAGCCTCAAATCATCCATAAAGTCAAAATAATGAAGCCACTACTACTTCTTGTATTATGTAAAAAAGTAGAGCTTTATGTCAGTCAAGTTGCAAACGTAAGTTCTTTGGTAAAGTGTGTAAAATGACAGTAATAGTAGTGGACCATGGGTTTCTGTAGGAGAGGATCAAGTATTTATAGCATCTGACACTGTCAGGCCTTCGGTAACTCACTGTTCCACTGCTGATGAAGAAAAGGGAGGAGACAATGAATAAGAAAATACCGACCGCAGTAAAACAGGTTCAAAAATTTACACGTATTAAGAAATTCATTCTATTCACTTTCATAATCAAATCTGAGCGAAAGCCATTCAGAGATGTGCTTCAACCGCTTACTAGAATACAGCACTTACAGCACATCTAGCGAAGAAGCTTCCGTCTGCTTAACTGATCTCATTTGGGGGATAAAATGAATAGCTTGCAGACAAAAGAAACATTTACTGAGAAGACTACTATTCTGGGCTGTGACTATTCAGGGTTGTTCTCCAATACAGCGTTCCACCAGTGAAGGACGCATTCAGCTTTTTCAGAGTATCCCCACGAGCGCTAAGCAGTGATAATAAGTATTACTGTTTACACATATCGCTTTCTGTGTTTACCGGAGCAGGAATACTCGACCGTAATGCTCAGTTCCACCTAAAATTTTCCTTAAAGGGGAAGCATTTCAGTATCTGGTCAAAATAAAAAGCAAAGGCAATGTTTCGAAGGTCATCCATCCTTAGAAATTCTGCAGCCTTCCAAATACTCCAATGAGAAGCAGGCAAGCGGATGGGACCGTATTTCCATGCTTTCACGCGTTTCTGCCCGCCGTCTCCCTCGCTCTCGCAAAAAAGCCATCCCTTCCGTATTCCTCCTCCTGGAGGTCGAAGGGCGTCATGGCGGCTGCAGCCGGGCAACTCCGGCAGTCTGCACATTCCCTCCCCTCACGGTCGCGGTCAGAGTTCAGAACCTCTGGGTAGCAGAGAGAACCCAAGCCGCAGGCCTGGCCAGCGGAAGGGTAGAAAGAACCGCAAATCTGTCTTCTCCCTCACTCCGCCCCCCCACCCCCGCCCCAACCCCTCCACTTCAGGCCCGGCCAGCGGCGGCTCCCTCCGGTCGCTTGAGTCCTCTCCTCGGGCCCTCGCAGGCCTCCCCGCCCGCCCGGCTACCCGCGCCGGCTGGCTGACGTCTCGCTCACCGTTGACCAGCGCCGGGGCCTTCTCCGCGAGGTTACGGACAAACTGGGCCATGGTCCTAGGACGGAGAGCCCGTCACCCCGACTGGCCGGCTGAATGTCACCCGCCTGGAAGGACCTGCCACAGGACCCCGGTCCGCTTCCAAGGTCAGGCCTCTCCTTTCCGCGCCGGTCCGAGATATTTAGGTGTCCCACTGTCTTTCCAGCATCCAGTGGGCCAGTTTCTTTTCTTTAGTCACAGAGGAGAAAGTGGGTACGAAAAGATGAGATCAGAGAGCACGTAAAATACAACGGAGTTCCGCGAAGACGCAGGCATTTCTCTGGGCAGCCGCTCGCAGAGGTCCGGAAGGCCGGCGTGAGCAGGGAATGCGCATGCGCCATGCACCTCCCGGGCAGCCCGAGGCGCAGACCTGGGGTTTTTGGGGTGGGTTTGCAGCTTTTTTGAGAGAACGAGACAAGTTAGGGCCGGAAGGCATCGCTGCAGTTTTTCTAGGCCAACGTACTCGTCTTACAAAGGCAGAGAGGGTCCTAAACCAGACACGTAAAGTTAGGGGCGGAGCAGGCGCCACAACTTGCCACCTCAGCCCATTGCCTTTAGTTGACCTTTTGTAATCCCTGTCTCCCTTGACTCCCGTATCAGGATTGGAATCCAGTTCCCCTCATTCCCTAACCAGCTGCAAGGAACTGTGCAGATACAAGGGACAAAATCACATTTACTGAGGGCCTCCAGTCTGTCAGCCTTTTTGGAATTTAAAGAAAGCCTCTGTGTTAGGTAGTGACCTCACTTAAGACGGGCATTGGTAAATAAATGGCTACAGAGCTAGTGAGTGGCAGCGTTGGGATTTGAAAAGGTGGCAATGGAAACAGAAGAGGCATTAGTACAGGATTATGTGTAGTGCTGATGTGGGAAGGTTTCTTACAGAAGGGGATCCTTGGGTTGATATACAATGGAACAGCTATGTACTACAGAGCTGAACTTTGTGGTTAATATGACCGGAAGAAAAGATATACGTAGGGATGTGGCCTTCGATGAAGAAAACAATAAGTAATATACCCGGGGAAGCGTAAATAGAAGTAAAACTCTGATGGAATAGTTAGAGGTGAAATGAAAAATCACAATGAATCAGGACAGTGCTTCAGCAAAGGAGTGATTCAGTTGCCTGGTACTCCAGAGAGGTAAAATTAAGAATTAGAAAATTAATGTAGCTATATAGAAACATTAACTAAAGCAGGTTCAAACAATTAGGACAGAAGCCAGAGTGAATGAGTGAAGAAATATGGCCATAAAAGGATAATGGTCAGAAAACCAAATATGAGTGATAGGAAAATCAATGGAGATTGAAGATGGAGAAGTGGGATTGACAAGATTCTGAATGAGACCGGAAATAAAGTTGGAGTGATTAGCCTTGGAGTCTTGGGGCCTTTTCCGCAGATGGGATGATGAAGTTTGAAAGTGGAAATTCTGCAGGCTATGAAGTAGAGGCAAGGTCATCTGAGTGTGAAGGGCAAGTGGGAGGGTGGGAGAAAATTTAAGAGGTTGAAATTTGGACTAGCTGTTTAAGTTAAGGACACATAGAAGGGTTGTTAGGGAACATTAGGGACAAGTCTGCAGTTGTACCACTCCAAAGATGGTGTTATTTTTCTCCAATAGTAGTCTGTGGCTGGGATCCTGGAGCAGAGGTGAATGCTTGGGTTAATCTGGGCTGAGGTTTTGCATAGCAGGGGTACAGAAACAAGGGGCAAGAAAGTGGAACTTGATAGTGAATGATTAGAATGAAGGACCTGGGGGACTTCCCTGGTAGTCCAGTGGTTGACTCTGAGCTTCCAATCCAAGGGGCAAGGGTTCAATCCCTGGTTAGGGAGCTGAGATCCCACATGCTGCAGTGTGGCCAAGGCAAAAAAAAAAAAAGAAAAAAAAAAGACCTGGGCTTTAAGCCAGATGAAAAAAAGTGAAGCCAAAAGTGATCTGCTTAGGAAAAAACATGCCCCAAGACTCATCTGAAGATAACTCCAGGGTCCAGAGGCCTGGTAAGGCAGGTTAGGTCAGCCAGCCAGACATTTGCTACCACCTTTTTTAAAAAAGTGATGTTCAGAGCCCTGTAAGTTTTCAGAGGGATTTCTGAAACTGCTCCTAGGTTTTTAATACTATAATAAAGGAAATGATAACAAAGGTTTTAAGTCAGATGTTCATTTATTAAATACAGGCTTTGAACAAACACCCCCAGGCAAGTTTGACAAGAAGTAACCTTCCTGGAATGTTTCAAAATAGTTATGTTGATCAAGTTTTATTTCAATCAATCTTTTTGTCATTTTGTTCATTTTCTTTGTTTCCAGGTTCTTTTTCTTTTCCTGTTTACCAGTTAGAGCATGTGCATTATTTCCTCACATGACATCAACAGTGCAGCATCAGCCTCTGGCTTGTAAAGGCACCCAGTAGACTTATGCTCTGTGCAATGGCTGCTTAGCAACCAGCATCAAATAAAGTAATGAAGCTTTTGTAGAGTGTGATACCAAATAGCAACTGGCACCTTCACCTGCACCATTAAAAAAAAAAAAACCTTTGAAGTTTCTTTCGGTTTTCACATATCCATTAAAAACTATATTAAAAACAAACAAATCCAGATTGCTTGATAAAGCCTACTTAAATAATTTTCCAAGTTTAGTATTACCCTCTTAGTAAGCAATACTAGAGCTGATTAAAGAGTCTTCATTTTTCTATCATACTCTAGCAAAGTCAACACATAAAGCCAGGTATGTCAGAAAGTCTGCTCTAATAGATTTAGAGCTTGCTTCTGAGTTCTAGACACCACCACCCCTCTTTAAGCTTCCAAGTGTCCATATGCACCATGTTGTACCAAGAGAATTTTTTAGTCTCATTTTTGGGATGTTCTTGAATTATGTCAAGGAAAGGAAAAAGGCACAGAGGACACTTGGTTTCCTTACCCATAGTGGCCTTAAGCTATGCACTTGCCTTTGTGATGAGTTTAAAGATATTCAGCAGCATTCATGGTGCTATAGCCACTCATAGAAAGTTTCAGGAAAAGAGCTTTAAAAAAAAACTGCCAGAAAAGACTTACAATCTGAAGACTTAATACAGAAGTGGAATACAGACACAGATACAAGAGGCAGCATAAGGTTGTTAACTGGAAAGCTGCTGGGAACAGCTGCCTTCTGAGGTTTTGTGCCCACTTTTTCCTTCCTTTCTTCTATAAAACTCTGGTCTTTTCCTCACTTCTTTTAAAAGTAAAAATATCCTATTTGATTGGGTTTGGAAGATAAATGCAAGCAGATTGAAGCTTATTTTATACAGTTCATTCTCAGAGAAGTAGAAGATAATAAATAGGAAATGAAGCTCATTTTCAGAAAATAAATCCTGTCAACCTGTGCCTTAGAAGCCCAGGGAACACACTGAATTACTATCATACGTTCTGGTATTTTTGAGAGTCCTGGACTGCCTTTTTCACTTATAAGCACAGTGACAGGCAACATCTACTTTTTATCTAGTGTGGGATGCCCTCTAACTTCAGAGTTTCCTGCTGGAACCATCAAAAACACATCAAGGACTGCTTGTAACAACTTGAATTGGATTACCATAAAACTACCATCTTATTTCAGAGAGGCTATGGTTAACAATACTGTCCTTGAAGTGAAGCAATGACCTCTACTTCTAGATCATATCACTCTTGTTAGTTGTATTTTTGAGTTTAGAGGGATACTGGTATAGACAGTCCACAGGGGAATGAGACTTACTCAGCATGTTAAGCTGCACGATTTAGTAGGGAGCTCAAGCTCAACTTGTAAAGTGAGGGGCCCATCCACCTGCTAAATAACTATATAGGGCTAAGTGGATATTTAAAATGGCTTGTGGACACGGTTGTGCTCAAATTCCTATTCTGTTAATTGATGACCTAAGGCTGAGTTAGAAGCAGCTCTTATCAGGTCATAAGCCCAAACGAACATGAACTATATACATTTTTTGTCTAGAGTAAGTGTTAGTAAACACGGCCACATACTGCATATATCTTACCACGGAAGAGACAATATAAAGTGGTTCTCTGTATTACACTAGGCCAATATAAAAAAGTACATGGTGTGTATGTATATATATATATATATATATATACACACATACACACTGAGATACACTGCTGATATTAGTGTCTTGAAATGACATGTCTCATGGTTACAATATTTGTTGCCTAACTTTTCTACACAAGCCTGGTCCTTGATTTCCAGTAGATAAAAAGGGCCCCAACAGCCTTTTTTCACCTTGAAGTTTTCTGAATAAAGTGTCGAAACTGCAAATTTGTTCTACCAATCCTCCTAAAAATATTATAGGGCTAAGTTTTCTGTGTAATGACAACTCCATGGAGGAGTGTTTGCCCTCCAAGGTATCTCTGAGTTACAAGAGAACACAAAACTGAGAGCTACCCACCGAAGTTGCATAAGATTCCTATTTCCATCTCATCGGTCATCTTATTAAAAAAATCTACTCAAACATCAAGGTATCTGCTTTTATATAAAAAGTTATTCTGTAACAGTGTAGAGCTGTAACAAGGAAAAGGGCTGGGTCATGAAGACTAACTAGTAAAAGTACCTTGATAACACAGGACTTTCTGATATCAGCTGTCACTGAAATATGTGATATCATATACTTAAAAGCAGTGCTCACCAAAGATGCTTGAGCAGTTTTTGGAGAAGAAATAGTAAGGAGGCGGGAGGTTTTAATAGCTGAAGTTAATATAATTTAAGGTAGGAAAAGGGAGAAGGAACAGGAAGAGAGAAAAAAAGGTAAAAATTAGTGATGATTTCTAAATGTGGTGATGCTATAAGAAGTATAATTTCCTGTAAGCTAGGTGCGCTGTAAAGTTCTTAGGAATTTTAATTATCATAATTTGAGCAAGAGCAGTTCTCTAATTCAGTAAAGGGAAAAAAAATAAATAAATAAAAGGCAAGAAAAAGGAAAGGAACAGAACCAGAAAGAGAGAAACCACAATTGTTTATCTACACTCTGGGGTTGGTTTTTGGTTTGCTTAGGTCACAGTATTTATTCAAGTTGCTCCTTCTGTTGTTGTTTCCTCTCTGCGAGCCACCGTTGGATTTTTTCTTTCAGTTCTGTGTTTGGCCGGATCTGGTCCATGGTGAGGGGACTACGGTTAAAGGGATCTGTTTGGTCACTGGGACAAAGAGAAAAAGGGAGATGGGGTTATTTCTGTAAGTTCTCACATCCTCAGCCCAAAACAGAACCTCTGGGCATCTCACCCTGAGACTGAAGCTAGAGGGTATTATTATGATTCTGAATCGAGTGCTAGCTTGAGGTTAGAAAGAATGAGATAAGAGAGAGTGTGATTTAGGAGAGGTTTCTTTGCAGATTATTTACTTACTTTGTCTCTCTGCTTAACAAACATTATCTCAACATTGCTCTTCAGATGGTGTGTGTGTGTGAATGTTAGCTGCTCAGTTGTGTCTGACTCTTTGTGACCCCATGAACTGTAGCCTGTCAGGCTCCTTTGTCCATGGAATTCTCTAGGCAAGAATACTGGAGTGGGTAGCCATTCCCTTCTCCAGGGGATCCTCCTGACCCAGGGATCGAATTTGTGGCTCCTGCATTGTAGGCAAATGCTTTACCATCTGAGCCACCAGGGAAGCCCTGCTCTTCAGATGGTATTTGAGTCCATTTCCCTAAGACAGAGACCCTGGACAATCATGTCAGCATAAAGAGCTGTTTGGAGTTTTAGTGACAGACTCCTGCAACAGTATAGGATGTTAAAGGATAAAGCTTTGTAGACTGACACTTGGTTTAGTTAACTGACTGCTCTTTAACTAATGCAGATTATGGCTTCCTCCCAGGTAAGATGATTTATAACATATTTTAAAGGCTAATATATCTTCTTTCTATATTCTGAAGCCACAATAAAAATATAAATTCTCAGTGACACTTTGGAAAAGACATACTGCCCAGCACAGCATCATGCATATAGTGAGTGCTTAATCACAGACCATCAAGCAAAACATCCTTTTTTCCAATATTTAAAAAATATTATTTCCCTAGATCTGGGTCAGCTTATATAACTTCATTTTAAATAGGCAGAGTCTCCCAGTACCCATTTCTATCTAATGTACTTAGAGGAGACAGGCTGAGGAAAACTTGAAGTCACCATGGCTGAGTCTTAACAGCTGGAGCAGAATGTCGGAAAACCCATATGATGAGTGTAAAACCTGAATTAAAAAAAAAAAAAACAACAAAAAACCCCAACAATCTGTCTTTTATATTTTTACAACTAAAAGTGAAAGTGAAAGTTGCTCAGTCGTGCCTGACTCTTCGCGATCCCATGGGCTATGTAGTCCATGGAATTCTCCAGGCCAGAATACTGGAGTGGGTAGCCTTTCCCTTCTCCAGGGTAGCTTCCCAATCCAGGGATTGAACCCAGGTCTCCCACATTGCAGGAGGATTCTTTACTAGCTGAGCCACAATTTCAGGTCAACTTATACTCCAGGTTGATATATTTTATAATAAATATTGATAGGAATCATTTCCTTGAGGAAGAAGAGGTAAGGTTAGTGCCAGCATTTAACAGAGTGTCTTATATCAGATGCTGACATCCTTAACAATCATGTGATAGGCTTCTACCAAAATGCCTCCTCCACACAGCACATTAATAAACTAACAATCTGGGGTACCTACTGGGTGCACAGTACTGTAGTGGGAGAAAAAGATGACAGCAGACAAAGGTACATGTTTACTCCTGAGGCTGCTTTTGGGGGCTGGCTCACCTGAGCAAATGTCTGGCAATGGTGGATCTGTCCACAGTCACTCTGGAGGACGGCAGCACCACAGGGTCAGACATCAGTGTGCTCATGATGGGGTCCAGGAACTCATCGCAGGCATCAGCATAGGTCTCCTCTTCCTGCTGTTGGAGGTCTGCTAGGGACTGAGCATAAGAACCAGCCAGTTAGGGGGAATTAACAGAAGCAGCTGAGTTCAAAATGCTCCGTGACGATTCCCTAGTCTTAAGGGGTCATTAATAATCCTGTACAGAGACAGGAATCATTTTCAGCTTTATGGGCTAAACAAGCCAAGATGGATATTACAGGAGCGAATTTAACATTTAGCCCCAACTCTGAAACTTCAGTCAGTTTGGCTCAGCTGCTAGTGGTCATGACTGGAAAGGAGTTTAAGTGTTAACAGGGAACAAAACAAAACAAAACACCACAGACAACATCCATACTTCTGACAACAGCTCTGTTGTAAGGGGATGCGAGGTTGCAGGGGTTCTTATTTGCATAATTACAGAGTCATTCATGCAGTCTGTGTATGAAAAGCAGTTTCCAGTTTTAGGTACAAACAGGTATAGGAGTTTAAAAGTGGCTTCAGCATTTGATTCCTTCATGACTCTACGTCCTCAGGGATCCATCTGCCTAAGCTCTAGGCAAAGATGAAGCCCAATTCAATAAAAAAGTAACTCAATGAAGGGAAGACTGTTATCAATTAGGAAGGTTTTCCATTAGACTCTGCCACAATTTTTTCTTTTTCATAATTGTTAATGAAGCTGCTCCCACCAAAGGGATTAGCTGAGTACAATATAGTATTATAATCTTTAAAATGTATGGCCATTCCTATATAACCCAATTACAAGAGAACAGAGAAAAATCAACAAAAATCAATGACTAGAAGCTACTAATCCTGAATTTTATTCGAAAAAGTTGTTAATATCACAGATTTTCAAATCTATTGGTAACCCTGTACAGAATTTTCATAAAAACAACCTATTAAAAATCTGTTAATTCTTTTAGCAGAAGCTTCTTATTTTTCTGTTCTCACCTTCATATTGAAAAGAATATTACTATTAAAGAATGTGGTCGTTTTACTTATTGACTGGCCAGGAGGATTCATTATTTATATTTTCTCAACACAATGCACTTTTCCCCCATGCTGCTAAGTCGCTTCAGTCATGTCCGACTCTGTGCGACCCCAGAGATGGCAGCCCACCAGGCTCCCCTGTCCCTGGGATTCTCCAGGCAAGAACACTGGAGTGGATTGCCATTTCCTTCTCCAATGCATGAAAGTGAAAAGTGAAAGTGAAGTCGCTCAGTCATGTCTGACTCTTAGGGACCCCATGGACTGCAGCCTACCAGGGTCCTCTGTCCATGGGATTTTCCAGGCAAGAGTACTGGAGTGGGTTGCCATTGCCTTCTCCATTTCCCCCATAAAGTTGAGTAAAAAAGCAAAACAGCTGAGTTGACAATATGATTTTTATTGAACATGTTAATAAGCAAATTATCGTCCTCACCTTGATTCTCTCTGCTAAGTTGCTGAAAGCCACAATCATATTCCCAGGCTTATTTATTTTCTTCAGGACTCGGACTGTCTGTGCAAAGAGAGTTGGGGAGTAGGAACGGCCATCTTTGGGCACAGTGGCACAGAAATTCTCCTCGTCCCTGGAAGGTCAGCATCAGAGAGAAACTAAGCATCAGAGGGTAGATCAAAGAGGGCAGTAACAGAGGGCTTGAGGAACAAAGTACCCCATCACTTAGGTATCATGAATGTTCTTTTGTTATGGAATGATCTCTTCTAATTTTTAGGAAGGAAGTCTTATCAAGTATCTGGTGACCATAAAAATATACTGGTTAAAAAAAAAAAAAACTACTGCTTTTCCAAACAATGAAACAATCAGTAAAGTTTACCTTTGAACAGATTAAGGCAGAATGCTGGAAATTCTAAATAACATCCCACAGGTCACACGAAATCTAATGATTTAAAACTGCAGAAGACTACTTTGTCAGCCAACTTGAAACAAATCTTTTCTACTTCCACATAATTATCAGCTAGTTATTTCATTCTATTAGCAAAACCCCCAGTTAAAACATGAGCAACCCCTCTGGCCTGCCCCATTTAAATCTCAGGTACCCAAGATTTAAGTAGATGGTGCAGATATCTGAAACGAGCTGCTGGGGTTTGAAGTCAAATTCACTGAAATCCTTGACTTTTAAGGCCCCCATCTTGGGGCCAACCAGGTGCTGCAGGAAGTAGTTCAGCATGGAGATGATGCGCTCGGCCAGGAAAGGATGCACAAAGAGGGACTTGATCTCTGGAAAAAAGCCAAAGCCTGTGAAAACCCAATCCACTAGAAATCTTCAACTTACTGTGTCCTAGAGTTTTACTTAGAGACCTCTGGGGTCTGCTTTCTTTGAAATACATTTTCACTGCAGTAATATTAGAAAATATTAGATAAGCAAAGCAAACAAAATACAAAAACAACCACTCAGAGTAAACACTAGTTACATTTTGCTAATATGTCCTAGCTTTTCTCTCCTTATTTACACACACATACATTTTTAAAACACAGTGATTATCACATTATATATACTCTATAACTTTTCTCGTTAACAGTATCATAAATATCTTACCATTTATAGGTTCCGGTGCTGCCCAACATGGCAGCCACAGGCCACATGTGGCTATTTAAATGAACTAAAATTAAGTAGAAGACTCCAGTCTCTCGGGTACACTAGCCACACAGCAAGTGGCCACTCAGTGGCCAGTGCGGCCGACAGTGATAGTACTGGACAGTACAGATTCACTATTTCTGTCCCATAAAGTCGGCTTCCCAGGTGGCTCAGTGGAAAAGAATCTGCCTCCTAAGCAGGAGAGGTGAGTTTGATCCCTGGGTTGGGAAGATCCCCTGAAAAAGGAAATGGCAACCCACTCTAGTATTCTTGGCTGGGAAATTCCATGGACAGAGGAGCCTTGTTGGCTACACTGGGGTTAAAGAGTTGGATATGACATAGCAAGTAAACAACAATCATATACAGCACTATAGGACAGTGATGATTTATACCCTTTTTAACAACCACATATGACTGCACCATGAATTATTTATTTACTCTATCTTTGTTGTTGGATATTATGATTGTTTTAAATTTTTTCCTGTTAAAAGTATTATACTAATTGATGAACTTCAATGTGTATACATACACCTTTTAGACTTATTATATCCTATAACAAATTTGTAAGAAACTGACTGCTAGGTCACTAATTCCAAAATACACATATATGCCAAGTGCAACAAGCCAAGTAGAATACAGCTTGTTTAGCATTGCTGGTTCTTAATTTTTCCATTTTAGTCATTATATATTGACTCTACTACTGGTGACAGTTTAGTTCATATTCTTGTCCCTCTTCTCCTAATATGAATTTCCCTAATATATAAGCAGATCTTTGGAGAAATAATTTAGATTTTTTATTAAGAGCATGAAAGTATCACTTACAGCAGAGCCACACAGTATTCTAAAAATTATAAAAAGTAATAATAATAATTATATATATATCTATATACACACACACATACCTTTTTAGGGCTGACATAGCAAGATACTTTATTGGAAAGGGGTGCATGGGCGGAGAGCAGGAGTGTAAGGGAACCCAGGACGACTGCCCTGCCATGTGGCTCACAGTCTCAGGTTTTATGGTGATGAGATTAGTTCCTGGGTTTTCTCTGGCCCATCATTCTAACTCAGGGTCCTTCCTGGTGGCACATGCATTGCTGAGCCAAGATGGATGCTAGGGAGAAGGATTCTTGGAGGGGGTAGAGCAAGTGGCATCTCCTTTTGACCTTTCTCAAATTCTTCCGATTGGTGGTAGTTTAGTTCCGTGCTCCTTACCAGGACCTCCTGTCATAAAATAACTCACGCTAACTCCTACTATGGTGCCTGGACAAGGTAGGCAGATTCAGTCAATGTGTTTCCCCTAAGAACTCCCAACTCAGAGACTTCATGCTCAAGATACTTCTTGGGAATGGGGCAGAGGTCTCTTTGTTCTGTAACTGATTTCAGCTGACTGCTGCTGCTGCTAAGTCGCTGGAGTTGTGTCCGACTCTGTGCGACCCCATAGACGGCAGCCCACCAGGCTCCTCTGTCCACAGGATTCTCTAGGAAAGAATACTGGAGTGGAGTGGGTTGCCATTTCCTTCTCCAGTGAGCTGAGAGTGGGTATACTTTTAATGAAAATTTTAATCATTTTTTTGCTTACTTTCAGAGTACCTATCATTAAATCTTTCTAAATTCTCCACCAGAAATGTAGAACTCTCAAAAACAGTTTTTAGAGATGTTTTTTGGAAGTTTCCATTCATCACTGCAATCTGGACTCCAATTTTGTAGGCCTATAGTGTGGTGGTCACACAAGCTACCTCCACCATCAGCCCGGGAACTACCTTTGCATCTCTCTTATGGGATTCCACTTTCCTCCTTCATTTTGACGGAGTATGTTTATCTCTCTGTAGCTTCTCAAGAAAGCGTAAATTGGAAGTAAATTTGATACCGTCACCTCTGAAAATTCCCTTACATTTACCCTCAAACAGGATTGACAGTTTGGCTGGCTATAGAATTCTAGGCTGAAAAGATAATTTTCCATCAGAACTGTGTTACAGCTTCAAATGTCACTGTTGTGATATTTGAAGACATTTTGATGCTTAAACCATTGCACATTACCTGATTTTTCTCGGGGACCTTTTAAGATCTCTTTACCCTGATTTTCTAAAATACCTCAATGATATACCTTAGTGTGGGGTCTTGAAGATTCCCTGTGCTGGGCACTTGGGGGCTCCTTTTGATTTAGAACCTCTTAGTTTTGGGGAAATTGGAGGGTTTTATTTCTTTGCTCCCTTTCATTGTTCTGAGACTTTCTAGATTGATATTTTCTTCTTCTTTCTCTTCTAATTTCCATCTTTTTTTTTTTTTCTGTTCTGCTTTCGTTTAAGAGTTCCTTGAATTTATTTTCTAACTGTCCTACTGACTTTTCAAAATTTCTGAAGTTGTATTTTCAATATTCAAGAGCTCTTGTTCTTTGGATAATCTCTGGTATTGCCTCTTTGTTCTTGTCTTATGTATGTTGTATCTTTTTTTCATTCCTCTGAGACTTATAAAGATATTTGAAGGTGTTTTCGGCTATTATTTGTGTTAAGAGGATTTTCTCAAATTCCTGGTGATCCTTGGTTATCATTTCATGTGTGTATGTGCGTGCTTAGTCACTCAGTTGTGTCTAACTCTGTTGACCTCATGGACTGTAGCCCGCCAGGCTCCTCTGTCCACAATTTTCCAGGCAAGAATACTGGAGTGGGATTCTCCAGGGGATATTCCCAACCCAGGTCTTCTGCATTGCAGGGAGATTCTTTACCATCAGAGCCACCAGGGATGCCCCCATTTCATATATAACCAATATAAATTATTAATGGAAGTTTTTACTTTTAGATACAAAGTCTTGCAGTGTGTATTTTCTACTTACAGCACATCTCATTTCTGACTAGTTGCAGTTTAAATGCTTGACAGACTCATGTTGTGAGTGGCTACTGAACTGGACAGTGGAGCTACAGAGGGAGTAGAGATAAATGTCTCTGATCTACCGCATTTAACCAGAGTTCAAGGATATTTTTTCAAGTCAACACAAACACCCCCAAATATATTTATATGGATATGTTGTCCTCAAGAAAAATGACAGTAACTTATGCTTTCTGGCAGCTGTGTGAGGGTGACCATTTCCTCATTCCCATGTCAACAATGGGCAACATTCTTTCTGAAGCTTCTCTAGTGATTCACTTCCTCTCAGACTGTGGAGGAGGATACTGTCACCAGAGCCTTAGTGGGGCTGATCCCTCAACTGAAGCAGATCTTAACCACTGCATTTTTGGGGAAAGTAGTGTGTTGTGTCTTTACCTGATGTCAGAAATGCAAGGGTACCGATTGTTTCATTGGACATGATGTTATGGAAACGTGCTAACTGTCCAAACATCTGTAGGCCAGCCTCCTTCTCTCGGCGGGCTTCTGGAGTCAGACTATCCCATTCACCTCGGTCCTTCTCAATTTGCTGAATCTTTATCTTGCTCAAATACTACAGAAAGCAGAGGTGGAATGGATCAGAGGACAAAGTGTATTGAAAGGAAGATGATATTTAAGAGGTCCTATTTAAAATCTAGTCCACTACGCTGGGAAAGCCAAGGACTACATAAGGGACAGGAGGCTTTATTAAGTTTAAAAAGAAATTGTGGAGAGATTTCCCTGGTGGTCCATTGTTTAAGGCTCTGTGCTTCCAATGCAGGGGGCATGGGTTCCTGGTTTGGGAACTAAGATCCTACATGCAGCATGGTACAGCCTTTAAAGAACTTTTTAAAAAAGAAACTGTGGAAACATTGTTTCAGTCTGGGGAGAGTAATAGGCTATTCCCCTGGAAATATTATAGTCTATGAAAGAGAAAGGAGGATAAACAGTATATGAAACATTGATAAAAGCAAATAGGCTACAGGGAAAAAAGGCTGACCCCTTCCTGAGAGAAGGAAAACAAAACCACCCCCCAAAACTGCTTATCTAAAAACAAAGCTCTATCAAATATGCAAGATGTCTGGAAGGAGAACCATAAATATTTAAAGCCCTCTATTTCTCATCACTCTTGCTGTTGCAGCAAGCATGTTATGCTTATAGCCCATGGAGATGCCATCTGTGTCATTCATTCTGTCATACAGCTTTTGCTGAGAAAGGTCTATTTATTACAGGACTTGTTTTCTAAGGCAACAGATCTAAAAATCTTCAAGTATGGGATTATGATCAAAGCAGAAGCATTTTTTTACAAATTAAATACAAGTTACTGGGAGACTGCTAATCAACACGAGGTGTGTGGGGGCTATCTGACAGGCTACCCTCATGACTTACCTGCTCTGTCTCCCTCTGGGTCACTGCCCTGTCTTATATCTGTTGCAGATAAAGGGAATTTTTATAGGAGCAAGAAGCAGCTCCACAAGAGATGGTTAAGCTGAAGGAGCTGAGTGGCCTCTGGTGTATGTAGTAAAACTCATGTTTCAGATAGAGCTAAAGATTCGGGAAGCAGTGCACAAATGAAAAATACTGATGATCTGGAGTCTCTATGTGAAAAAAATTACCCAAACCAGATACTTTTTTCAAATAGTGGCATAAAAGTCAGTCTTTTAGGAAAGAGGGGTAAGGATCATTGCTTTGGTTGGTCACTGTTACCAATGTCTTGCAATGGAAGAAAGCTGAAAGTCACTAACTGAATGACAATTCTCTGATTTCTTTTTGTAGTGCTAGACTGATTAGTTGAGCCAGTCTGGCCTTTCTTTCACACTTCGTTTTCCACTCTGCCAAAATCTCATCCTAGCTCATAAGGCTTCAGTGACCCTTGATCTTGGTCTCTAATGGAAGAATATCTATCAAATTAAAACGGCAAGGTTGGCAGTACATTACTACTTGCAAAATTTTGGTGTCTAAGACAGGTACTTGGGGCATATGGATTGCTCTGTCATGACTAAGAGGTAAAAAGTATGTATGATGGTATAAGAGCAGTTAAATCTGTTTGTTTTACCTGTATGGCTTCATCCAGAAGGAAAATGGCATCATTCATTAGCAGGTTAAGAAAACGGAGGAAAAGCGGGGGATTCATGGCTTCTAAATTCTTAGAGGCATAGTCAGCCAAATCCTGTAAGACCCAACCCAAGAGAAAACCAGTTTAGTCTTGAATCACAACCCACTGGGGCTTATCTGCAGTGAAGATAACTCAGTTTTGGTTTCACCAAAAACATTCTCACCTTAATGCTCTCTCGATAGGTATCTGTTCCCCACATGTACTTGAGGATGGGATACATGGGACGGCGGTAATTAAACTTCTGCTCAAACTGATGGGGGTCTCCTGGAGTAAGGCAGAGCAAAGAATCAGCAAAGCCAGTGGCGTTAGAGAAAGAATATGAGCTTGTGTCCATCTGCAGACAGATGGCTATCAATCCTGTCTAACTCTTTGTGACCCCACAGACTGTAGCCCACCAGGCTCTTCTGTCCATGGGATTTCCCAGGCAAGAAAGATGGAGTGGGTTGACATTTCTCTCTCCAAGGGATCTTCCTGACCCAGGGATTGAACCTGTGTATCCTGCATTGGCAGGTGGATTCTTTATCTCTGAGCCACTGGGGAAGCCCAATGTCTATGTGTAGCCATTTTTAGAAAATTCTGAATGTGTTAAGGATACTGGTAAAGCCAGTCCTGGGAGTTTATAAAGATCTAGAGTTGTAGCCAAGTGTTTACTTATTTCCTTATCGACAGAACAAGAGGGAGACAGATATAAAGGATACAGACCTCAGAAAAGGATGAGGTCTGAGCTGCAAAATAAAAGCCAAGGGAAACAAATGCTTTCACATCCAAACATAGAGTGCTTATCTGACTCTGAATGAGGCCTCTGAGCTAGCCATTGTGGCAGTGACAGCCACGTGCAGCATCGGCCACTAAGTAATCCCCACATTCTTCACGGATAACATCCCAACTGTGGGGCCAACTGGGTCCTGATTACTCTGAAAAATCAGGCCAGGAGCTGAAAACCTGAGGCTTGTACAGCTTTTGACATGCCAAAGGTACCACTAGAGCTCTATAGGTTGGGTCATATAATAAAGGAGGAGTGTGGGATTTGGAGTCAGAAGACTTTGGTTTTCCTTCTGGGTCCATTTAATCCAAGTCTCTTAAATCTTTTTCAACTTCTACTTTCTCAGAAAATAAAAATTATTATAATTCACCCTTGGGACTTCCCTGGTGGCCCACTGCTAAGACTCTGCATTCCCAAGGCAGGGGGCCCAAGTTCATCCCCTGGTCAGGGAACTAGATCCCACATGTCTCAATTAAGAGTTTGCATGTTGCAACTAAAGATTCCACACACCACAACAAAGACTGAAGATCCTGAAAGCCACAACTAAGACCCTGAGCAGCCAAATAAATAATTATTTTATAATTCAAACTGTAGGAGAATTAAGACTGTCTGGACAAGATAAAAGAATATGTCAATCAGCACACTGTCTTACTCTTCACCATTCTATAATTTTGAGGCAAGAAAAATATAAAGACGCAGGTTTTAATTGGACAGCCTAATTTATTTGAATATGAGTCTATCAAAAAATATAGTAAAGTTATTAAGAGTATATGTCTTTCTTTTTTAAAGTGAGATAGATCTGATTCTCCCACTTAGTTGTATGACATAAACAAATAATCTTTTTTGAGCATCCACGTCTTCACAGGGAAACGGGAATAATACAGTAAAACTTTCCTGTACTTTTGACAAGGAAATTTTGACAAGGTGGTGACCAGGAAACAATGTGAAAAACGCACTTAGCATCAAGGTAGCACATGGTAGATATTCAGTAAATGATGGCTTATGGTATTTTCCATTTAAAAACTGATTAAGCGATGCATTAACTTCTTGGTTCTAGATTGCTTTACCTGTAAACTCAATGTCCACAAAGACCTTGATGAGAGCTTCTGCAAGGTGGGATGCATAGGGAAAGTTGCAGAACACACGTTTCCGGTGGAAGACACTGGATACTAAAGGATTTGGGGTCTGATCCATGTGGGGCATCACTGCTTCCAACACCTCAGCCAGTTTGGCCCTTAGGTGGGGATTCTTCATCCTATGAATAGGGCAGAAAGCAAACTGAGCAAGCAGAAAACTTTACTCCCAAATTTGTAACTGTTTTTCTCCACATGAGGAATCAAAACAGCATATCATCAATAATATCTGTACAGAGAGTTATAGGAGAAAACACTACTGAGCAGTTTTGAGTCTGTCAATTTCTTGGGGATATGCAGAGTATATCATTCAGTTCTTAAGATCACAGCTTATCAATAATGAGGGTGAGCATTTAAGTTTCTATTTAATGCTCTGCCATTCTGTTTATTTCTCTTTAATAATGCATTACTTACTGTTTACTATTCTCTGACAGCTTCACCTGGAATAAACTTGCCTTTCCAGGCTTTCTGGGGTAAGGACCAGGATATAATTAATTATTCTACATTACTTACAATGCATCCCAGGTGTGCCTAACACTTGTTGGTTCAGAACTTCTCACTAGGCCCATGCAGTTCAGTGGAGGAGTGGGTTCTGTCTACGTCTCAGTGACATATCTCAGGGGACTGTGGCTCTGCAGAAAATTCTCACTTACGTACACATTGCTTCCTTTGGTCTACTACCACCAGGAGATCAGAGGAGCAACGCTACAGGTCAGTGAGCAACTCCCTCTGGGAAAGAGGACTAGAAGCTGTGAATGGTAAGCCTTGAGATCATAGAGCATTTACCCAAGTTTACTGCTCATCCAATTCAGGACCGTACAGCAAACTTTGTTATCAGACATTAGAAGATCATTAGCACCTGGCAAGTTCTCTGGCATGAAGGTTAAGTATTTTAACCAGGGACTAGCAGGGGAATTCCCATCTGGTACCTTATATGCAGGTTCAAATTCTCTGTGGGCAAAGTCCTTTGTTTATTATGCCTCTCAAGTATGGGATTTTGGGCTACTCATAAGGATAGTCAGGTGATTCATTAATGTTAACACACTTCTGAAGGCAACCCCTTATGATTCAGGCTTGTTTATTTCTTGGCTTAGAAGTCTTCTGAATGTTTCACAGTTCTGTACTGTGACAGAACCATGCTTTCAGCACTTCACCTTTCTATGCTTCCAGTGAAAATGGTGATAAAATGAAGGACATGTTCCAAGGAATCTGCCGATGTCTCCAAGATGTCATCGGCAAAGCGACGAAGAAAAATGAGGAAATCGCCCAAGTTATCTGCAAAAAATTCTGAGAAAGAAAATTTTCACTGGAATTAGCCAAACATCTGACTCTCTGTATTAAGCAATATTTAAATTCTTCTCTTTTTCTCTACTTAGTGAAGGTTTACAAGAACCCCAAATGTCTTGCAGGTACTAGGAAGGATGACAAGTTTAAAAAATGCAGAACCTCCTTTGAATGTAAGGCAATTTTTAGTTTTATCCAAGTAAATGGAAGAACAGTAGAGATATAAAATGCTGTTAACACACCAGTGCAGTTTAAGTACACCGATGGATATAGATCCACACTCAAGGTTAACTGTGAGTTAAAATAACCCTTTAGGTGAAGAATCTTGAATAAAGATGAAAACATTAGATGACTATGGTCATCAGTCTCTGGGGTGCTCCACTGATCCTAGCCCTCTTGTATTTATGCCCTTGTATATCTCCTCCTCCACTACTCCAGAGATGATGGCATGTCATTTCCATAATTAGGTTATAAAAGCCTACAGCTTCCATTTTTGTCCCCTGATCTGAGAGACGCCAGCTGCCATACCATGAATAGTTACTAAAGAGAGTCCTGTGTGGCCTGGAAAAGAAGCCAGCAAGCAACTGTGATCTGCCAGCAACCACATGACTAGGCTTGTAAGCAGATCCTCCAGCCCTGGTCGAGTCTTCAGATTCCTATGGCCCTGGTGGATAGCCTGACTGCAACTTCATGAGAGACCAAAGTCAGGACCATGCAGCTAAGCTGATCCTGGATTGCTGACCTGAGGGAATTGTGTGTAATAATGTTTGTTGTTTGAAGTTGCTATGTTTGGGGTAATCTGTTACTCAGCAATCAATGACTAGTACAGGGATTAAGAGCATGTAACCTGTACCAAGGGGAAAAGAAGTACAGGGGGATAAATTAGGAGTTTGGGATTAACACATACATACTACTATATATAAAATAGGTAATCAACAAGGACCTATTGTATAGCACAGGAAATTTCTCAAATTTCCCAATTATATGGAAAAAAAAATCTGAAAAAGAATGTATGTATGTATATATATAACTGAATCACTTTGCTGTACACCTGGAACCAACATAATATTGTAAATCAACTCTATTCCAAGATAAAATAAAAATTAAAGAAAAAAAATGTAACCTAAATTTGATGGAGAGTATCTGCTGACCCCGCAACCAATATAACAGACATACACACTCTCCGTTCTGGGTTAACCAAGAAGAGATGACTTTTTTCCCCTAAGGACTAGCACAGGGGGAGGGTTAGACAGATAAACTTATAAGTTGAATGACAAACTATATTAATGATAGAAACTAACAGCTCTGAAAACCCTGACTGCACTTCACCCTCTTAAGACTATTTTCTGATCTGCAGAGCAGTGGCAACATAACTGAGGAACCAGCTGTCAGTTCTCCCAGGCTCTGACCAACAGACATTATCTACGAGTTTGAGTTGTTTCTCCAAAAACAGCTGAATGATAGCTAAGGTAGGTTATTTTGCGTATTATACTTCCAGAATGACCCAGTTAAACTCAGATGCCTATAAATAGGAAGTTCCTAAGGGAGAGCCAGCTCACCTGGCACGTAAGCCAAAGAACTATAGCCATCTGGCAAAGGAAAAGTCAGCTCCATCAGCTGTGAGCCCTCGTTGCCTATGGCCAGCTGAACCAGGAGAACAGCCACGGACACCTGCAAGTTTAGGCAGTTTTGTAGCATCTGTGGCTCACTCATGGCCGTCTTGGTAGAAAGATAGATGGTCATCAGTCGTTCAAACTGCTCCCGGAGGTTGTCAGCAGCAGGGCTGGAACTTTGCTGAGCGTCCCGCCAGGCTACCTGCAGCCGATGCAGATTCTGATTGATTTTTACCATCTGATCATGCAACCTGCCCTCAAGAAAGCAGAAGAGACTGGGTCAGAAGGCTCACATACAGATGGTTTGAGTACAGACTGTTTCTGAAAAACAAATCCTCATATATTTAGGATGTAGGGCTGCAGTTGTGATGACACAGATATCACAAAAGTTACTGACAGGATGGGGCTGGGAGCAGAGCACCGGGAAAATGTTATTCAACATATAGTTAGTTGCCTTTGGCCGAAATGCACTATCGAAAGAACAGTGGCTTGGCTGAGCAGGGTGTAGACTGGGCTTTTATTATGTACGCTATATAATGATTAGGCAAAGTACAAGATAGTCTGACACCACCCAAGGGCAATGATTGTACTTGGATGTGGGTATATGGACAGTCTTTTCATGGTTAGTAGAGAACTAAAGCTGGTGAGAATGGAGTCCAGATTAGCAATGGTGGTGATGGTAGTGGTGGTTTAGTCACTAAGTTGTGTCCGACTTCTGCAACCCCATGGAATGAGGCCTGCAGGGCTTCTCTGTCCTTGGGATTTCCCAGGCAAGAATACTGGAGCGGGTTACCATTTCCTTCTCCAGGGGATCTTTCTAACCCAGGGATCAAACCCAGGTCTCCTGCACTGCAGGCAGATTCTTGACAGAATCTGGGCACTTCCCAGATTAGCAATGACCACATATAAACCAGAAGCCACCTGGAATGCAACCTAACAGCAGCTTTCAGTCCTCGGATGGTCAATAAAAATTAAATGATTCTTCAAAAAGGGTCATCCAAATGTTCTCAATGAAAGGAAGACCCAGAGTTCAATGTCATGGAGAGTTGTGTCTGTGTGTACAGTCCAAACTCATTCTCTCTTGCCCTGTGGACGATGTCTAGTGTTAACTAGCCAATAATGAGAAACTAGATGACTTTCATTTTGTGTTTTAATAGGTTAATAAATACATTGTAAGTTGTTATCTACTGTCTCATTTAAAATATCAATGACAGAGAAAGTATCTCTTGTAAAGATGTAATTTCATTTTTTGAAAAATCTGATGAGCTTTGAAAAATGCTGTGTCATTTTAAGTTTCCCAAAAAGGCATTAAAAATTGCTGTCCTCAATATGCCTTCCTATAATATGAGTGAGTAGCTATTTTCCCCCTTATTTATAAAATGCTTCTCACAATCAGCTAAATCAGAGGGGGAGAAAAATCATAGAATGACATGTGGTTAGCCAGAACCAAAACATTTTTGGAAGTTACACACCTTAGCTTTCAAATTTTCACACATCCAGAATCCTCTTTGATACACAGATTTTTATGATCGTTCTGAAATCTCTTAAAACATTTCTTTTTGTCAATTTTGTCTCTCTATACCATAGAATAAAGCTTTCTCTTTTTTCATCAGGCATAATAAGTAATGAAAATTGAAGAGCAGAATGTGAAATATTAAATGAAAATTCCACTTGTGTGGAAGACAAAAGGAAGATAGTGATTTAAAAAATGTGCAGATCAAGAGAAATATATAGTGTATCTTTACACTATATTTATATAATATAGTGTATCTTTAATTTTTAAAAAAGTTTAAGAGGTCAAAAATGCAAAATAAATTCAAGGTACATGGATAAAGCCAGTTGATCTAGACACAGATTAATGCGTGTAATGCCCTTTTCCTATTAGATCCTAATGTAAGCCTTCACAATAAAGTGAGATTGTTATGCTTCTAAGTCGCTTCAGTTGTGTTCGACTCTGTGTGACCCCAGAGATGGCAGTCCACCAGACTCCCCTATCCCTGGGATTCTCCAGGCAAGAACACTGGAGTGGGTTGCCATTTCCTTCTCCAATGAGATTGTTATAATACTCACTTTTAACCTTCTGATATCAACACAAGCAAACAGTTCTTTCCTAATGACATCAGAGGAGCTACCTGTGAAATCCCAAGTACAAGGTGTACTCTGTCAGGACAAGGTTCTCTGTTACAAGGTTGTAGTTCTGGGGAAACTTTGGCTCCTGTACAGCTGGAATCAAACAGGTCTCTTTGTCCAAACCTCAAAGAAATGAAAAGGAAGAGTAAATGTCTTGCCATAGACATCTATCTTGGCTCCAGTGTCCCCTTATTTTAGTTCAACTTCCATCCTGCTTCCAGGTAATTGAGTAATATCTTCTAAAAAACAGATCTTGTAACATTCCTACTCTATTGGTCTAAAAATGTCTTTTAGCTTCTGTCTATAGAAATGCAGTTAAATCTCTTTAGCTTGGTCATGAAATCACCAAAAATGAAAAGGAATGATAGACAGCACTGTAGAATTTTCCAGGAGATAGGTAATCATTTGTTACTATTCTGTGCTTTTCTGTATATAAGATTATTTGCTTTTGAGCATGTGTTACTTTTATAATTAGAAGAGTTAAAAAACTGGGAGAAAGTACATAATAATTAAGAGTGATTCATTTTGAGTGGTAGAACTAAGAGTGGTTTATTTCCTTGTTTTCACTTCTCTGTATTGAGTTTTCTCCAACTTGGCTTCAACATTCTCCCTCCCTAGGCTTATTTTCTGCCAGTTTCCATACCCTTTCCCCCAGCTACCCCATGTTTTAGCCATGTGGAGCGTCCCACTGCTCCTTAGTTGTTTCACAGCTCTGTACCTTCATAGTTATTTCCTCTATAAAAGGGACTCCTTTGCTTGATAAACCCAACACATTTTTCAAGACTCAGCTATGAAGACCTCCACCTTCTGCAGAATTCATCATTTACTCACTTCTCTGGATTCCTATAGCTTAGCCCTAGACCGTATTATGATGATCTGTTAACATATCTGCCTCCTTTTGGAGCCTTTGAGTTCAAAAAGGACAGGGACTGTCCTTTATTCATTTTCCTAAGAATGAATGAATGAGTGAATATCCAAGTCTGCCAAATTCAGAGAGAAGGTCTCAGTAAAGCATAACATCTAAAACTATCAGTTTTTAAAAGTCTGTCTTTTAAAAATTTATAATAGCTTTTCCTTTTGCCTTATCTTCTTTGAGAAAGAGGGACCTCTGTGGAACAGGATATGGAAGTGAAGGCCTTATGTTACACACACACAGTTTTGAGAGACCAGCTTCCCCCTACCTCTCATGTGTACATTTTTTATTTTTCGTTCTTCATCATTCAACTCCTTCAGGGCACAGTAAGTAGGATTAAAGGTGAGGATCCGAGAGGATCTGGGTTTGCAAAATGGCTGGCATAGCTTCAGGAGAGCAGCACCCAGATTCAGAAAGAAGGCATCCGAGGCATACATTTGGAAGAAGATTTCTGGCATCTGATTGGCCCAAATCTTGGTGCGGCCTGCGTTTGCATGCAAACAGTTTCCGAGCCAGGACAAGATACAGTGTTTGGTTTCTGGAGAGAGCTGGAGTAGGTTCTTCAGCATCTGGTAGATCTTTTCATGGAACCGAGCCATGAACTGTTTAACCAGAAAACACAACCACAGAACATTCCAGTTGCACAATCCTAATATTTGTTACTCTCAAACCTTAGCCACGGGTGATTTCCAAAAATACATGAATCCTGATCTTTCCCTTACTCTCCCTGTGCCTTACCCTGCCCCCCTATTTCTGATTTAAAAAAATAATAACAATTCTGGGCACGTGTAAGTCTTCCAGATGAGCTGCCAAACTACAGCTAGCATTTACATAGCTTTAGAGTAGGGGCAGTAGCAGCAGCAGAGTCGGGGCTGGTCAAGTTTCTCTTCTGAAGGCCAGATGGTAATTATTTTTGGCTTTGCATGCCATATGGTTTCTGTTGCACCTATTCAGCTCTACCACTGTGGCATAAAGTCAAGCCATAAACAATACACAGAAGTATGGCTAGGTTCAATACAACTACTTACAAAATAGGGCAGCAGGCTGGATTTGACCACTGCTATAATTTGCCAACCTCTGCTTTAGAAAGGTGTGATGATGGGAGATTTAAACTGCCCCCAATTCAACCACTGATTGCCGTATGTTGGCCAGACTTCTACCATATAATTTATGCTAGGAAGCCCAAACAGAGATGACATAGGGGAAAGGAGGAAAAGGAAAACAATTTGGCTTTTAAGCTGGAGTTCATTCAGAAGATTTTAGGAGCTGAAGTTTTAAGAAATACCTTGGTGAGGAAAATGAGAATTGAGAGCAGGTGACTGTGCTACAACACGGGGCAAAGAATAGTAGCAGCTTATTCTGAACCAAACAAGGGTCTGTCCTCTGCTCTTAGCACATGCTAAAAAGAGGACCATTGTTTTACACAATTACGGTAGAGAGTCACCCAGATCAATATGCTGTCCCAAAAGGCTCAAGCAGCCTTGTCTGCATTTGCTTCCTGAGGAAGCAATACTTAAGAGATTGGGGACAGGAATGCACCAGGAAACAGCTCCACCTGATGAATGTTGGCCTCTTGTACTTTGATCTCCTGGGGACTGGAACGAGATGGGTTCAGGAAGTAGCCATGATTTTCTATGACTCCCGGTGTCTTTAATAAGCAGGAGATATTCAAGATTACTCCTAGCAAGGTCTTCTGGTACATCTGTCCATTACTTGGATCCTTGGGCTGAATGTAGTCTACAAAAACCTGTAGGAAAAGACAAGTCCTAGTCAATTGTCTGTATGATGAGGTAAGTGATCGGGTGAGAGAGCTTCAAAGAGTTAAGACTATACAACAACCGGGACTTCCCTAGTGGTCCAGTGGTTAAGGATCTACCAATGCAGGGGATGTGGGTTCGATCCCTGATTGGGGAACCAAGATCCCACAAGCCACACAGCATAGTCAAAAAAACAAAACAGAACAAAAAAAGACTATGTAATAACCAATGTACCTTTCTTATACAATAGGTAATGTTACACTGCCCTCAGGACAGGGAAGCATAAGCTTCCAACTCAACTGAACACATGTGAACTTTCAGACCTACCTTGGCCATATCCTTCTGCTTAGTGAAATAGAGAAGAATGTCCAGATACGCGTACAGCAGAATCTGGCAGAGTTCTAGATCTTTGATTCGGCCCAATAAAATGTCAAACACTGGAATCATGACTTCTGGAAATGTTCGAACTTCCTCATCTAATATCAAGGCTCCAATGACCTCATCCAGAAACTCAGCTACACCTTCAAAATCTGATGGAAGACAAACGAGACAAGGCCAAAGGAATTTCTATATGCCTTTACACACAGCTCTTTACTTTGCTGAACTTTTGATAATTCTACTGGTATTGAAACCCATTTTATTCATTTATGCTGGAACCATAGTGGCTCTGAGGCCTTTTAATGCAATCAGAGGAATGTTACAGAAATCAAATGCAGATGCTCACAGATCTTGCTTATATACTCACGGCCTCCTAGGGTGGCTTCTACCATCAAATCTACCAGCTGCTCGTGGATGTTTTGGTCAACATAGATCTCTGGGGTGAGAAGGACTGTTCGGGTATTGGACACAGTGAGGTTCCTGCACTGTACTGCAAAGGGTAGTAGGTTCTCTGGAACTTTGGTAATCTGGAAACAGCAACAAAGAGAGGGAAGATGCTAGCTCTGTGACCTGGCACAAGGGCAGATACAGCAAACAGAAGGGGAAAGACACTGTGTCTCAAAACAGTAGGGCTTTGCTATGGATGCTTGGAAAGCCATGAGTTCATTCCTTGGGTTAAGGAATCACCTCTTAGAAATTCTATTGCTGGAAGTGATCAAGCTTAGTCTACTCTGTTATACACACCTCAGTAGAAATGAATTTATCAGATCTTTTTTTTTTATAAAGGTGTGATTTTTTTTTAAGACGTTTGTAGAAAGAATAAGAGGCATCTGTTAACTGGGGAAGGGGAAGACCCCAAGCCACAGAAAAGGAGAGATTAAAACTTCAGAAAACAAACTTAACAGGACCTCTGATACCCAGTTCCAGATACACTATGATGTATACATCATAGTACATCATAGTGTATACATCATATATTAAACTAATATAACAGACACTGATCCAATCCTCTGGGTTACGTCATAGCCAAGAGTACTTAATGGCAATGATTTCTTTACCTCCTCCTTGGCTCTTTGAAAGCAGGAATAAAGGTAACAAAAACTGTGCCTCTCCCCTGCATCTCGATCAGCAGAGAGATTCAATGTTGTAGAAGAAGTCATGTTAATCAAGTGGTTGCCTGGATCTTGAAGTAATAAGCGAGTGAAGACAGCCTATTAGGAAAAACAAAGAACCAAGAATACTAAATCACTGCAAAGTTAATGTAACTTTGCATGACATTTTTATTTATTTTACATAAATAAATACATTTAAAAATTTTAACTTATTTTTACATTTTATTTTTTTTACTGAAGTATAGTTGATTTACAATGTTGTGTTAGTTTCAGGTGTACAGGAAAGTGATTTAGGTACACACACACACACACACACACATCTATTCTTTTTCAGATTCTTTTCTATTATAGGTATTATAAGATATTGAATGTAGTTCCCTGTGCTATGCAGTTGGTCTCTGTTGTTTATCTATTTTGTATACAGTAGTGTGTATCTGTTAATTCCAAACTCCTGATTTATCTACCTCCATCCCTGTCCACTGCAAAGTTAGTTTTAGAGCATCAAGACATAAAAGATAATTTTGACGCAGGTAATTACGAGAATCACAGAATGTAAAAGGGAAAAAAGCGCAGGAATATAGATGCAGACACAGAGAATGAACTTGTGGACACAGAGAAGGGAAGGGGAAAGCGGGGTGAATTGACAGAGTAGCACTCACATATATACTACCATGTGAGAAATAAAACACCAGTGGGAAGTTGCTGTATAACACAGGCAGTTCAGCTCAGTTTCAGAGAGGTGGGATGGGGAGGGTTGGTGAGAAGGCTCAAGAGGAAGGGGATTTATGTATATTAATACTTACAGATGATTCATACTGTTGTATAGCAGAAACCAACGCAACATTGTAAGGCAATTATCCCTCAATTAAAAAAAATTATGTATACAAATTTAATTGTTTATATTGTTATCCTAAAGCAAGCTTAAGTGTCTAGCATAGTCCCAAGCACAGAGTAAGCATTAAAAGAATATTTGTTGAATAGTGTGGAGAATGAGAGATTAAACTTATTTGTGAAATCTACTACTCTTCATGACTGCTGATTTCACTCCGACTTTATATAGACAGTTTAAATGTATGAAGTTAAACTACAAGTTGTCAAGTGTCTTCCCTACCAAACTTTCATCCGTTTAATATTAATTAAGCACTTGTAAGGTAGAATGTAGTTTTGATTTTGAAAAAGATATAAAGAAAGAGAGGGGCCTTGGCCTCAATAAGTTAAATGTCTATGGGAGAGAGAAGAGAGGTACACAGAAAAGCCACTACATGGGATGGAAAGAGACAACTCTTGTAAGAGATGCAAGAGATTACTGTAAGTGCCCAGAGAGAAAATAACAACTTTCACCTGGTGAAACTTTGTAAATGGGATGACTTGTTAACTGTGTCTTGCAGGATGGGTAGATTTGGACATGGGACCATGGGTAGATGAGCAGATCCAAAAGAGGGACAACACAGACGGTTTAAGAGACAGAGCTACGAAAGCCATGGTTGGAGAATGGGGAGCAGAATTCAGCTGCATGGCTGATTTTTACTGAAGGCACATGTAAGGAATGGAAGAATGGTACCTGCTCTACGTTGTTCATATCAAGCCAGTCTTGATCTTCCAGGTCTACTGCCATTTCTTCCAAATACACACACCGGCTGGGGATGCCATTCCCACTTTTCAGGCTCGGGTCACCTGAGAAATGGTTTTAGTCTGATAGGTTAAGAATAATGCTTCTGCCTTACACAGACAACTGATCTTGACAGCACTTCTCTCGAATCCGAAGTTTGACTCAGGTAATATCAGAGTGATCTTGACACACAGAACAGTATCTACAGATTTAAACCCCCCACCCCCACCCCAAAGAGCACGTGCTTTGTTATAAACCTAACATCATAACATTTTAAGCGTAAATCCCAGACATCAGCAGTAGTTTGGGGGTTTAACTACAGACAGGGCACAGAGGGGAAACACTATCTAATTCTTCTTGGGGCTTGCATCAAAATGTTTAGATCACCTCTGAGAAGAAAACAGACTTGGCTACCACTCCCACAGCCCTTTCAAAGTAGAAAAGGCAGCAGAAGCTACACAGTCCAGTCAGAATCAAAACAGAAATGAAAGTTGAATGTGTGTCAAAATACTGCTTTAACAAAAGCTTCCTTGAAAATATAAAATAACCCTGTGTTCCTGGGAGTTTGGTGGGTTTGTTTAACCATCAGATACAGTAAGTTTCTAAGAGTCAATCCTTAGCCCAAGCAGGAAAGACAGAGTAGTGAATCCATTGGCTGCAAATCTGTAACTCACTGTTGTCCAGAGTGATGAGGAAGATCCTTTGGATCATGTGATTGATGTTGAGTTGCTCACATATTTCCTGCTGTGAACGGAATGAGCGGCTGATCTCAGCCACAGAGTAATCAAATTCATCCAGGCTCTCTGACACACTATTATCCGAGTCATCTGGGCTGGCTGGGAGTTCATCTGTCAGAAAATGTAAGTCATTAACAGTTACAATCCTCTCTTTAAGAGAAAACCAAGTATGCATGATAAACGTCACCAAGTGGGGGAGGTTAATTTTGGATGTTAACTTATTAGTGAACATCTCAAGTCAGTGAACATCTTGTTTTTTTTTAAATTAAGGTATCATTGGCATATATTTGTTTCAGGTGTACAACATGACAATATTTGTATATATTGTTAAATGATCACCACAATAAATCAGGTTAACATCTGTCACGGTACGTGTGTGTGCTAAGTCACTTCAGTTGTGTCCAACTCTTTGCGACCCCATGGACTGTGTAGCCCGTCAGGCTCCTCTGTCTATGTGATTCTGCAGACAAGAATACTGGAGTGGGTTGCTATGCCCTCCCTCAGGAGATCTTCCCAACCCAGGGACTGACCCACACGCTCTTCTATCTCCTGAGTTGGCAGGTAGATTTTTTACCACTAGCGCCACCTGGGAAGCCCCTATGTCACCATAAATAGCTACAATTCTTTTTCTTGTGGTAAGAACTTTTAAGGGCTACTTTCTTAGCAACATTCAAATACACATGCAACACAGTGTTGTTAACTACAGTCACCATGCTGTTCACTGCATCCTTATGCCTATTACTGGAAGTTTGTACCTTTTGGAACTCTTCACCCATTTTGTCACCCCCAACCCCTGCCTCTGGCAACTCCAAATCTAGTCTGCTTGTTTTTTTTGTTTTTTTTTTTAAATATTCCAGTGTAGGTGAGATCATATGGTATTTGTCTTTCTCTGACTTATTTGCCTCAGCACAGTGCCCTCAAGGCCCATCTACTGTCCACCTGAATAATGCTGCAATGAACATGGGGGTGCATATATCTTCTCCAATTAGTGTTTCTGTTTTCTTTGGATAAATACCCAGAGGTAGAATTGCTGGATCATATGGTAGCTTTATATTTAATTTTTTTAGGAACCTCCATGCTGATATTTTCCATAGTGGCTGAACCAACTTACAATCCCACCAACAGTGCACAAGAGTGCCCTTTGCTCCACATCCACAACCCTGCCAACACTTATTATTTCTTGTCTTTTTGATAATAACCATTCTAACAAGCATGTAGTGGTTTTGATTTATATTGCTCCAATTAATGATGTTGAGCACTTTTTCATGCAGATGTTGACCATCTATATGTCATCTTTGGAAAAATATTAATTCAGATCCTCTGCCCATTTTTAAATTGATTTGGGGTTTTTTGTTATTGAGTTATATCAGGAAACATCTTAAGTACAGAATTCTGAAATCCCTGGTTATAAAATCTACCATATTTCAAAAACAAAGTTTTATTTTTTCTACTCATAATTAATTGTATTCCATAATGCCAAAAGTAGCAACACTATCTTCCCTACAGAATCCTAGTGAGCAAAGAATTATCTAATAGATCAACAGGCCTTTAATTATATTAAATACATGGCTTTTCCCTGATTTTAAGAGAACACATTTTTGTTACTTTTAAATTTTTATTTATTTATTTTTGGCTTTTATTTATTTATTTTATTTATTTTGTTACTTTTAAATTTTTATTTATTTATTTTTGGCTTTTATTTATTTATTTTATTTATTTTGTTACTTTTAAATTTTTATTTATTTATTTTTGGCTTTTATTTATTTATTTTTGGCTGTGATGCTTGGGCAAAATTCTGTGATTTATTTTTGGCTGTGATGCAGAGTTGCTTCAGTGTGGTGAACTGAGCAAAAGTGAAGCTCAATACAGGAGGTCAAAGGTTTTGTGACAGTACTAACTGCTGGAGGAAAACAGGTTAGACCTGGTGACCTGGCAAACTCAGTGTAAACAAACTAAGACGATGAGGTGCCAAAATAGTAACAGAAGGGCATGCACCTGACTTGTTCCCACTGCAATGCTCCCAGTCCTAGCCAGCCTTATGTCTGTTTATGGCCAGAGGGATGAGTGTTCAGTTGCTCTATTCCTATACCATTAAGGTCTCCTCTGAACTCCAAGAGTGACAGGTGCTGATTAGCAAAATTTCCCTCAACCACATACTCAAAAATTTTTTTCTCATTTCCTTATTTTTCCAATTCTACACTCTTCAATCTCCTACAATCTCCTAATCCAAGGGTTCCCATTCTGAGCCTATATTTTAGAAATCTGGGAAAGTTTTCAGAGACTGAGACTCAGAGCTTCCTCTTTCCATCATGTTAAGAAGGTCAGCATTACATGTGTTTCTTCTGTTTCATCTGTCTCTGTCTACTACTCATCTGTCTTGCTCTCACTTCTTTTTTATTCAATCCTAATCAGAGAGTAAGGCCATATGTACACAGAAGTGTACATATCTGAACGCTTCTGAAATAAACAAAATAAAGGCAAAGTATAACTGTTTCTCCTTTCCTAAAAATAAAAACACATTTTTTTGGAGGGAGGAGAAAGGGAGCAATTTCTGGCTTGAAAGTTTGTGCATATGCTCAGAAAACTAATATATTTGGGAAACAGCATCCTAATTCTTCTAATTCATATATTACCTATAGGGAGGAAGCTAGACTTGATCTTTACTTTGGTCCCAGATGAGGAAAATCACTTTTCTGATTAGTAAGATGTCCTAATTTTTTTCACATGAAGGATAAGGGTCAGATTTTCCTAGAACTCTGTTCTAAAAGCAGTAAGCTATGAAAGAAGCATTTTGCTTGAGATAAGGCTCTGAAGCACTGGGCTTAAGAACAAATCTCATTTCTCTATAGGCTGGAAGGCTCTAAGTCTTCCTTTAACACACCTGCTGTCTACAGCTGCATGTGACTTGTTTCCCGCACCTACCACTATAACCTCAGTTTCCTATGTTTTTAGCATCTTTGTTAAGTATCTTTCGCTAGATGATTTGTAAAACAAGAAAGCTTGACAGCTTTGGGAGCATGATGGGCATCTGTTACTCCAGAACCACCTGTTCTCTGGTCTTTTTAAGCCAGGGATAGGACAAGAAGTCCCCCAAACCAAACAAACAACAAATACGAACAAAATACCAACTTCTGCCCTAAATATAAATGCCAGTTGCAATTAAGGACCCAAAGAATACTTAATTTGGGAAGACCCCATTCTAGGTCATCTCATCCGCTGCTATTGGCTCCTCCACTTACCAGATTGCTGCTTCAGCTGCTCTTTTTGGATTGCTGCAAACTGTTTGGCATCAGCCAAGGAGCCAAAAAGAGCAGCAAAGGGGTTACTTGAGATGTTGTTGTTATTCTCCTGGTCTGTCATTTCACTTTAAAGTATCCTCCATCCAGACCTAGGGGGAGGGGCTATAGAAAGGACAGGTATTAAGACGTGGAAGGGCAGATAACACAACAGTTGTGATAAAATCATAGTTGTTTCTTTTCCCATTCCTTGACTATGGTGTATTTTAAAAGGCTTTGAGTAAGACTTGCCAACTTTTGTTCCAAGATTAAGGCGTTTTTGGCAAAATGGTTACAAACTGACCAACTGGAGAAGCTGGCCTGATTTGGGGGTGGTTAAAACCAAGAAACTTAAAAGATGCTCAGGAATGCATTTATCTGTTGACATGTTCTATTTGCTATACCTTTTTAAAAAATAGGTTAAATAGGATTATTTAAGTCAAAGAGGAAACTGAGCTACTAGTGTAACAACAAAGTGGCACTTAAACATGACAGAAACTATGGATTTCTCACAAATCTCTAGGCTGGTTGACTAGTTCTCATTCAGGATGAGCATAAAGTGGTGCTTGTGCTTGCTCAGGCTTCTGTGACTTGCGGGTTGGAGCCAGGAACTCTTCAGCTACACAGAAACTAAATGGAAGCCTATATGTCAGAGGTGGAATTGCAAACCAGGATAGGAATCAGATTAGGAGCATACCATGGGTTTTAAATCTATATTAAGCCATCCATCTCTACTTCCTGGCTTATGACTACTGATGTTTCTTCCTCCAAGAACGAAATGGTCTTTGCTTAATTCTACATTTAATCTTCCCTGTTTTTCTGGTTTTTACAATACTGAAGAAACACAATTCCTGGTGTGTAATATGAAATAGATATATACCTCAAAGGTATTTAGAGGAGCTGACTGAGCCTGCATTTGCACTCTTCTGATAACATTTCCTCATCCAAGCGCCAAGGGGACTCAGGGGTATAGCGGGATGAGCAGAGCTCCCTGAAAGGCTTTCTCCCCTTTTGAAATTTTAAGGCCACAGCATAGAAATACAACCCTGAAAAGGGTGAGAAGAGACAAAGGGTATGAATATTCTGCTTACGAGGATGCTGAACTGCTACAAGGACAGAGGTTCTTAGAAGCAGTGGGGTCAGGGATACAAGACAGGAGGCAAAAAGAACATTTGGTTTACCTTTAATTGAGGTAAGACTCCTTATGGAATCACACTAACAAAAGCTAATACAAGTCAGAAAAGTTACTCTTTTTTGGAGAGAGACTATAACACTTCTTGACAGTTCTGAGGCATCTCTACCTGTTGCTTCGTGCTCCTCTGTTGAGCTTTCTGCCTAAAAGCTAATGATTACTGAGCTGTAATGACAGTCTAGTCTCGTCTCAGCATGCTGCTGGCCTTGACTACTTCAAAGAACTGAAAGGTTAGATGTTGCTCTATGTATTTTACTTTTTATTATGTATAGTTTAATTTAGCTTAATCATGCAAAAAAGAAAGATAGCATACTTAAAGTTGGAATTAACAATCCTTACGAGGTCTTTCCTTCTCTTTAAACATTGTACTGTTGTTCAGTCGCTAGGTTGTGTCTGATTCTGTGACTCCAGGGACTGCAGCACACCAGGCTTCCCTGTCCATCACTATCTCCTGGTGTTTGCTCAAACTCATGTCCATTGATTCCATGACGCCGTCCATCCAGATCGTCCTCTGTTGCACCCTTATCCTCCTGTTCTTAATCTTTCCTAGCAACAGAGTGTTTTCCAATGAGTTGATTCTTTCCATCAGGTGGCCAAAGTATTGGAGTTTCAGCTTCAGCATCAACCCTTCCAATGAAAATTCAGGGATGAACTCGTTTAAGGTTGCCTGGTTTATCTCCCTGTTATCCAAGAGACCCTCAAGAGTCTTCTCCAGCACCACAGTTTGAAAACATCAATTCTTTGGTGCTCAGCCTTCTTTATAGTCTAACTCTCACATCCATACATTGCTACTGGAATAATCACAGCTTTGAGTATATGGACCTTTGTCAGCAAAGTGATATCTCTGCTTTTTAATATGCTGTCTAGGTTTGTCATAGTTTTTCTTCCAAGGAGCAAGTGTCATTTAATTTCACGGCTGCAGTCACCATCCACAGTGATTTTGGAGCCCAGGAAAATAAAATCTGTCACTGTTTCCAATTTTCCCTCATCTATTTGCCATGAAGTAGTGGGATCAGATGCCATGATCTTCGTTTTTTGAATGCTGAGTTTTAAGCCAGCTTTCTTACCCTCCTTGTTCACCTTAATCAAGACGCTCTTCAATTCCCCTTCACTTTCTGCCATTAGGGTGGTGTCATCTGCATATCTGAGGTTCCTGATATTTCTCCCGGCAATCTTGATTCCAGCTTGTGGTTCATCCAGCCTGGTGTTTCCCATGATGTGCTCTGCATAGCAGTAAAATAAGCAGGGTGACAATATACAGCTTTCATGTACTCCTTTCCCAATCTTGACGTCCTTTGTTCCACGTCTGGTTCTAACTGTTGCTTCTTGACCTGCACACAGGTTTTGCAGGAGACAGGTAAGGTCGTCTGGTATTCCCATCTCTTGAAGACTTTTCCACAGTTTGTTGTGATCCACACAGTCAAAGGCTTTAGCACAGTCAATGAAACAGATGTTTTTCTGGAATTCCCTTGCTTCTTCTATGATCCAAAGCAAGTTGGCAATTTGATCTGTTTCCTCTGCCTTTTCTAAATCCAGCTTGTACTTCTGGAAGTTCTCGGTTCACATTCTGTTGAAGCCTAGCTTGAAGGATTTGAGCATTACCTTGCTAGCATGTGAAATGAGCGCAACTGTATGACAGTTTGAACATTCTTTGGCATTGCCCTTACTTACTTCCCTTAATTCATGTAGAAGCACCAAGAATTGTGTCACTGTTAGCTAACCACCACCCTACCTCTATCCTGAGGTACCCAGAGGAATGCAAAAAGTGTAATGAGCTCTTTTTATTTTTCTGTCTCCAAAATATCAATTTCTTTTTTCAACATGACACCCCCAGTTTTCCTTTGAGGATCCACTCTGCTCCCAGTTCATGTGTTCAGAAGGGATGACCTCACCCACTAGCTCTAGGAATGGGCATATGAATCTGGCTTGGCCAAAAAGAATACAGCAGTCTCTAGCCAAAGGGACTGATTCAGGAGTGGGCAATGATTCTCTAGCAAGGCCTGTTGTTAGATTGGTGCAAACCTAATTGTGGTTTCAGACCATGAATTTTGTATCATTATAACTAGGCTCTAATACATCTTTATTAATTGAAATAGGAACCATTACAATCAACACATTTTTGCCAACAAGAAATAAATGTTTGTTCCTATGGCATAAACGCTTCAGGATTTGATGAACTCTTGGAAAGCATTTTCTGCATCCTGCAGGTTGTGGACATATTTTCCTTGCAAAAAGTTGTTGAGATGCTTGAAGAAGTGCTAGTAGGTTGGTGTGAGGTCAGGTGAATACGGTGGATGAGGCAAAACTTCTTGCAATGTTGATGGGAATGTAAATTGATACAGCTACTACAGAAGACAGTATGGAGATTCCTTAAAAAGCTAGGAATAAAACCACCCTATGACCCAGCAATCCCACTCCTAGGCATATACCCTGAGGAAACCAAAACTGAAAAAGACACATGTACCCCAATGTTCACTGCAGCACTATTTACAATAGCTAGAACATGGAAGCAACCTAGATGTCCACTGACAGATGAATGGGTAAAGAAGTTGTTATACATATACACAATGGACTATTACTCAGCCATAAAAAAGAACACATTGGAGTCAGTTCCAATGAGGTGAATGAACCTAGAGCCTATTATACAGAGTGAAGTAAATCAGAAAAAGAAAGATAAATATTGTATACTAATGCATATATATGGAATCTAGAAGGATGGTCAGAGAAGGCAATGGCACCCCACTCCAGTACTCTTGCCTGGAAAATTCCATGGATGGAGGAGCCTGGTAGGCTGCAGTCCATGAGGTTGCTAAGAGTCAGACATGACTGAGCAACTTCACTTTCCCTTTTATGCATTGGAGAAGGAAATGGCAACCCACTCCAATGTTCTTGCCTGGAGAATCCCAGGGACGGGGGAGCCTGATGGGAGGCTGTCTATGTCGCAGAGTCGGACATGACTGAAGTGACTTAGCAGCAGCAGCAGGATGGTACCGAATAATTTATTTGCAGGGCAGCAATGGAGAAACAGACATAGAGAACAGACTTTTGGACATGGGGAGAAGGGAAGAGAGAGTAACGTGGAAACTTAATTACCATATGTAAAATAAGATGGCCAATGGGAAATTGCTGTATGTCTCAGGGAACTCAAACAGGGGCTCTGCATCAACCTAGAAGGGTGGGATAGGAAGGGAGATGGGAGGGAGGTTCAAGAGGGAGGGGACATATGTATACCTATGGCTGATTCATGTTAAGGTTTGACAGAAAACAACACAATTCTGTAAAGCAATTATCCTTCAATTAAAAAAACAAAACAAAAACTTCATAGCCCAGTTCATTTAACTCTCGAATCGTTGGTTGTGTGATGTGTTGTTGGGAGCTATTGTGGAGAATTGGGCCCTTTCTGTTGACCAATGCCAGCTGCAGGCATTGCAGGTTTTGGTGTATCTCATCAATTTGCTGAGCATACTTCTCAGATGTAATGGTTTCTCCAGAATTCAAAAAGCTGTAGTGGATCAGGCTGGCAGCAGACCACCAGACCACAGTGACCATGACCTTTTTTGGGGTGCAGGTTTGGCTTTGGGAAGTGCTTTGGAGCTTCTTCTCAGTGCAACCCCTGAGCTGGATGTCACTGGTTGTCATATAAAATCCACTTTTTGTTGCATGTCACAATCTGATCGAGAAATGGTTCGTTTTTGTTGCATAGAATAAGAGAAGACGACATTCCAAAAGGACGACTTTTTTGATTTGCGGTCAGTGCATGAGGCACCTACTTATCGAGCCTTTTCAACTTTCCAATTTGTTTCAAATGCCGAATGAAAATAGTCAGCACTGAGCTCTTTGGCAACTTCTTAAAACATGCAGTTGTAAGAGGATCAGCTTTGATGATTCTCTCAATAGGCTGCTGTCAACTTCTGATGGCTGGCCACTACGCTCATCTTCAAGGCTCTCAATTCCTTTGCAAAACTTGAACCACCACTGTATTGTACATTCATTAGTTCCTGGGCCAAATGAGTTTGATGTTTCGAGTTGTCTCCACTGCTTTACGACCTATTTTGAACTTGCATAAGAAAATCGCTCAAATTTGCTTTTGTCTAACATCATTTACATAGTCTAAAATAAATATAAAATAAATAGCAAGTAATAAGTCATTAGCAAAAAAAATTAAGGGAGAAATGCACATTAAAATGATGTATAACGTAACCATATTTAAGAATGTATTCCAATATCAAGTGGTAAACTTCAACAATGCAGAAACCGCAATTACTTTTGCACCAACCTAAAAGAATCAGTGAACACTAGCTTCAGGCCTTTGGCTAAACCAACAAAAAAGGAAACTTTTTTTTCTCCTGCTTTGGTCACTAGGCTGGTAAGACAGGAACCTGGAGTTGCCGTCTTTCCACCATCTAGTGAAGGCCTAGCCTAAAACTAAACCAACATGTAGGAAAAGACATGTGAGATGGAAAGAGAGCCTTCTCAGGTATAAAAAAGCCAATAGATTTCCCTACACTGTGGGAGCCAGTTCAAATGAGTTTTTAAAAATACAACTGAAAAGAGTTCAGATTAGTACAAAGGAGATGCATCACTTGCACCATCTATGCAAAAAGGAAGGAAATCAAAAGCCAAGAATTGGAACATAGAACATATATGGGCTCTAAGACTATCAAGAAACATAAAGAGGATTTATCATCATAAATGGCATTATTTCCTCCTTTCTCAATAATACACTGTCACATTACATAAAGCTAGCTTAAGACTTCCCTGGTAACCCAGTGGTTAGGACTTCACCTCCCAGTGCAGGGGGTGTAGGTTCAATTCCTTGTCCTCCCTGGTCTGGGAGCTAAGACCCCACATGCCTCACAGTAAAACACAAAAAACAAAACATAAAACAGAAGCAATATTGCAACAAATTCCATAAAGACTTGAAATGGTCCACAAAAAGTTAGCTTCCCATGACATTTTATCTATATCAACAGGACTTATAACTTTCTACATTGTATTCCTAATGTAGATCTTCTTTCTTACTAGAAGGTAAGCAGTATGAGTACAGGCTCATACCTAATTATTTTTTTTCTTGTGTCTGGTATATTCCATAAACACAAAATCCAAAACATGCATCAAATGAGTCAATCTTACATGTAATTACTCCTGACCTTCTTGTAATCAATAGCAGCACCCACAGTCCTACTTTAAGGTAAGGGTTTTACTGTTTGTCTTGGGTTGCAGTGGAAGGTCAAGGTATCAGGCCAGACACTTGTGGCCCTTTGGTATCTCAGTATGTGTAGAACAGAGAATGGAAATAAAGCTCTGTTGTCATCCATGATGAAAGACAAAAAGGGCTTTGCCTACCTCATTAAGCTCATCTTTCTCATATGTACTTCAAATCTGTGCAACAACTATTTTCATGGACAAAGAGCTAACTGTGCAACCAGGAAAATTTTACATGAAAAGGGAGGATCATTTGATGAAACCTTTGTAGGGATGTCAGTTTAGATTTGGTCAAGGATCTCACAAATGTAAAAAGAGCACCCAGATGTGACCCACTCCAAAAGAAAAGTCTGATAAAATGGAACCTTGATATTGTTTAATATTCAGTATCACTGGGAATTTATAATCTCCTTTCAACTACCATACCATAAAGCACTATCCTGTCATCAGCCTTTGGCATGACACATCTGCCAATTCTTAGAAGTTTTTGGATTTGATTTTTAAAATGCATCCTCTTTATTTATTTACTTTTGGCCGTGAGGCTTGCAGGATCTTAATTCTCCAACCAGGGATTGAATCTGGGCCCTTGGCAATGAAAGTGCAGAGTCCTAATACGGGACTGCCAGGGAATTCCCCCAGTACATCCCCTTTAAAAACACATTTCTGATAGATGTGCTGCAAGGCTCTATATTTATAAAAGTTGTCTACCTCCAGTCCTATACAATCTTCTTGCCCTCCCGTGAGTTAATCTTTTGTTTATAAAGAATATGGCTAATCCTCTTAAGGGGGCACTTTCAGCCTTTAAAGACATGACCACATAAATGTTTTAACATCAAACTTGGTATTGCTTTTAAACAGAAATACTTGGAATACTTCACAAAAATGAGACTGTCATAATCAAGCTTTATTAAATCATACTCCACAAGGTTTCTTTCCTGGAGAGTAATACGTGTGTGTGCATGCACCCGCACGGTTGCCCAGCTGTGTCTCACTCTGGGACCCCGTGGCCTGTAGCCCACCCAGATCCTCTGTCCATGGAACTTCCCAGGCAAGAATATTGGAGTGGGTTGCCATTTCCTACTCCAGAAGACCTTCCCAAGGCACGGATGGAACCCGAGTCTTCTGAGCCTGCCTGCATTAGCAGGTGGGTTCTTTACCATGGCACCACTTGGGAAGCCCAGAGTAATACATAGATCAAACAGAAAAAGAAATTAAAAAAATTATTTCACTGTTACATTCTCCACCCAATAACCCTTTCAGGCCTCTACATGCCAACAGATCCTTCCATTACATCAAACTAGAAGGATCTCATCAAGTTGCAAAGCAGACAGCATTCCTTCCTGGGTCCCATTTTATATGAGGGCTCCCATGTGAGACCAAAACAGCCTATGGCAGTGAGACTAAACGTACATATCCTTGTTCTTGGAGTGAAAAGCTGATTCCAAAGAGAATACCCATCAAACAAGCTTCTGAGCTCGGTTACTTAATTTTAGAAGTGTCCTCTAAACCCAAATGCTGAGGGAGCAAGAAGCAGAGTAACAGGAGAGTTTTGAGGGGTGAATGATCACTTGCCTTAACAAATGTCAACACCTTGCCATATGGATTCAACTGGTTTGACTACAGGGACCCAAGTTTAATTTTCTCTTCTTTGGCACCAGGGTGTCTGTTGTCTACTCTTTATATTTTATCGCCCCAGGTTCCATAAGGGATTCGCGGCACACAGGGAGACCTACCCACTAGGGGCACGTTCTAGAGAAGGAAAGCCAAAGATAATGCAAGGCCAGGATTCTGGCCTTTTCCAGGAGCGGAATGGCAAAGAGGGGCAGAAATGCCAGAAACAGGAGCACTGTAAGGGGTTCCCAAACCAGACAGGGTCGAAGTTCTTGAAGGAGAGCCAGTGTTCAGGAAAGGACAGGAGAATTTGGAGGAGGTAAGCGTGCAAAGATTTGGACTGGCATCCGACTAGGAGAAAAAAAAAAAAATCACACTGCAGACTCAACGATCCCCTCCCCTCCAGCTATATCCTCTCTTACCAGAGCCTGAAAGGCCAGCAGCGACGACACGACAGAGTCTCAGTGGCCGAAGAGCTCCCACTTCCGAGTCAGCAAGGCAACCGGAACTGACGTCATGACTAGGCGCCAAGCCGTGTGCAATTTCATCCGGGCGCCGGAAGCTGGGTGTGTCGCCCTGTGCTGGGAGCGGGCGCGCAAACATTCCCACAGCGCATGCACTAACTGGCTGCGGACGGGCGGAAGTGGCCGGAAGCGGCCTAGGGGTTGGTTGTGTTGGGGGCGGGTCGCGTTGAGCAGGGAGAGCGGTGTTTCGGAGGTCGGTAGGAGTAAACGGGCCTGGGAAACCCATGTATCGGCAGTAGCTATGAGGGGGTGAACACTGGCGCTGCTTAGGCATCTACGGACTTATGCTTTCTATTTTTCCCACCGATGTGCCTTACTGAAACAGCTTCTATGATTCTTCATAGATCATTTTTGTCTGTGAAGCAACAGTAGCATTAACAATAACTGAAACTTGTGAGCTCTTATTAGGTGCCAGGCAGTGTGTTCAAATATGCTGTCTTTGATTGGGTTGCAGTTTTTTTGTCAGGTGAAGAGGATGCAGATCCTCAAGGGTACTCTGAAGTTACACAGAGGGAAAAAATGGAGCATACTTTTCAAGTGCAAGTGAAAAGACAATACCTAGAGTGATGGAAAGTATTTGTAAATCACATTACTGATTTAAAAAATTATATCGTTATATTAAAAAGTCTATAACTCAATAAAACCTCAAACAACTTGATTAAAGAATGCACAATGGGCTTGAATAAATAGTGTTCTATAGAAGATATGCAAATAGCCAATAAGCGCATGAAGAGGTGCTCAATGTCACTAATCATGAGAGAAGTGCAAGTCAAGACTACAATGAAGTACCACCTCATCCCTCTTAGGAAGGTGATTATGAAAAAGTAAAAAGAAAATAAGTCTTGGTGGGACGTGGTGAGATAGGGGCCCTTGTGAATGTAAACTACTGGAGTACTTCAGAAAAAGTTTAGTGTTCCTTAAAGAGCTAAACGGAATTATCATATGATGCTGCAATTCTACTTCTGGCTAAATACGTCAAAGAAATAGTTATTTGTACAGCACTGTTCGTAGCAACATCATTTGTAGTAGGCAGAAGGTGCTGCTGCTGCTGCTCCTGCTGCTAAGTCGCTTCAGTCGTGTCTGACTGTGTGACTCCCATAGACGGCAGCCCACCAGGCTCCCCCGTCCCTGGGATTCTCCAGGCAAGAACACTGGAGTGGGTGGGAGAAGGTGGAAACAACCCAAATGTCCATTGACAGATGAATGGACATACAGAATGTGGCATATACATACAGAAGGTTATTATTAAACCTTAAAAGGGAAGGAAATTTTGATACATGCTACAACATGAATGAACCTTGAGAACATCATGCCAAGTGAAATAAGCCAGACACAAAAGGACAAATACTATATGCCTCTACTTATATGTGGTACCTAGAGTAGGCAAATTCATAAAGACAGAAAGTTAAATAGAGGTTACCAGGGACTGGGGCGGAGAAGGCAATGGCACCCCACTCCAGTACTCTTGCCTGGAAAATCCCATGGACGGAGGAGCCTGATAGGCTGCAGTCCATGGGGTCGCTGAGGGTTGGACACAACCTAGCGACTTCACTTTCACTTTTCACTTTCATGCATTGGAGAAGGAAATGGCAACCCACTCCAGTGTTCTTGCCTGGAGAATCTCAGGGACGGGGGAGCCTGGTGGGCTGCCGTCTATGAGGTCACACAGAGTCGGACATGACTGAAGTGACTTAGCAGCAGCAGCAGCAGGGACTGGGGAGAGGGAGGAATAGGGAATTATCTTTTAATAGGTAGAGTGTTTCTTCAGAATAATGAAAAAGTTATGCAAATGAGAGTGCTGATGGTTGCGCAACATTGTGGGTGTATTTAATGCCACTGAATAGTACACTTAAAAATGGTTAAAATGGTGTTTTACTTTATTTTAACGCACACACACAGACATGAATATGTACATACCAAATGCTGAGCAATCTTAGAGTGCCTATTATGTTCTAGCATTGTTTTAGCTCCTCAAGCTACAGTAGTGGAAAAAAAAATACAAGTCTTCCTTTTTGGAGTTTACAATCTGGTGAGAGTGGAGCATTTAAAATCAATGTGCATAAGGTGGGTTTTTCAATAAATAGTTCCAGATTAAGTGGGTAGCTGTGTGATTTAAAAGTTAGCCAATATATTAGACCTTTACACCTTGGATTAAATTAGTCTAAGATGGATCAGAGATTTAAATATATAAACCAGGAAAATGCTAGAGGAATTAATGGAAGAAAAGTTTTAAAAGAATAATCTTAGAATGGGAGAAGGCATTTTAAAATATGAAACAACCTAGAAACCGTAAAAGAACAGTGAATTCTACTACATGCAAATGTTTGTAAAATGTGTGTAGAAAACCAACCATAAGTAAAGTCAAAACCCAAAACTGAAAATATTTGCAGTTAATATTGTAAACAAAAGATATAGTTTCCCAAATATGTAAAGGATTGTTGCAAGTCAATAAGACAATCAAAGGATATGAGCCTATATTTCATGAGCAGGAAAAGTAAATGATTCACTCTCATTTTTAATTAGGAAAATGCAAATTAAAATTAAGCCAAGATGCCATTTTAACTTATCTGATTTACAAAGTTGAAAAAGCTTAGTAGTGCACTTTTGGATTGTGTATGAAACAATAGGCACTCGTTAGAATTATGTATTGGTCCAAGCTCTATGAAGTGCAATTTGGCAATATTTCATTAAATGACAGGTGAAAATACATTATGGTCCTGCAATTGCATTTATTTGTATTTTTACAAATAGTCTTAATTTTCAAAATAACATTTATCGTTAGAACTAAAACTATAAAAACATCTTTGTGATCTTGGGTTTGGCAAGGATTTCTTAGTCATGACACCAAGAGCACAATCCATAAAAGAAAAAAAAAGAGTAAAACAGATTTCAGCAAAATTAAAAACCTTTGCATTTCAAAAGACACCATTAAGAAAATGAAAAGACAAATCACAAACTGGTAGATATATTTGCAAATCATATATCTGCTAAAAGACTTGTATTTGAAAATATATAAAAATGTTTACAATTCAATAGTAAGAAGAAAAACAAATAACTGAATTTTAAAAGTTGTGAATACACACATCACTAAAGATATGATGAGAATAGCCAATAAGCACATGAAAAGATGTTCAACATCATTAGTCATTTGAGAATGCAAATTAAAGCCATAATAAGATACTGTTTTACATCCCCTAGAATGGCTATACTAAAAAAGATAGTAACGAACTTTTGTGAGGATGAGGAGAAAGAGGAACCCCAATCACTTATTGCTGCTGGGAATGTAAAATGGAACAGCCAGTTTTGGCAAACACTTTGGCAGTTTCTTAAACTGATATAAATTTACCATACCACCCAGCAATCCTTCCCTCCTAGGTAGCAACCCAGAGAAATGAAAACATATGTCCACATGAAGACTTGGCACGAGAATGTCCAGAACATCCATATGATTCCATTTTTCCAGAAAAGGCAAATCTAAAGGGACAGAAAAGAGATTAGTGATTGCCGACTGAGCTATGAGGGAAGCCCCCCAAAACAGCACAAGAAACTTTAAGAGACTGATGGAAGTAGTCTAAATCTGGATTATGGTGATGGTTGTACAACTGGGAAAATTTGATAAAAATTACTGAGAACAGGTGAAATCCTGTAAGGTGAGTGATTTTATAGCATGTAAATTATACCTCAATACAATTTTTAAGAGCTTCCTTGGTGGCTCAGATGGTAAAGAATCTGCCTGCAAAGAAGGAGACCCTATTTGATCCCTGGGTCTGGAAGATACCCTGGAGAAGGGAATGGCTACCCATTCCAATATTCTTGCCTGGAGAATTCCATGGACAGAGGAGCCTGGAGGGCTGGAGTCTATGGGATCACAAAGAGTTGGACATGACTGAGCAACTACAACTACTACAATTTAAAAAAATAACATTTCTACAGTCATTGTGGCATTGTAAGAGCAAAAGAACCAGCTTAAACATCCATTAGTAAAGGACTAGTTGAGAAAATTATAGGTGATCTGTACAAAGTGTCTATATTTTTTAAAAAGGAGCTCCTTTATATGTTGGTATGAAGTATTCAGATTTTATTGAATAGAATAAAATCTTGAAAAGTGCGAGATGTATAAGACAACATTTGTGTTAAAAATATGGGGAGAATAATGCACACTTGGAATTTGCTTATATATGCCGAGAATATCTCCAACATAGAGTATTTTATATATCTTGTAAGACTGTATTGTTATTGTTCAGATGCTCAGTCACGTCTGACTCTTTGCAACTCCATGGACTGCAGCACGCCAGGCTTCCCTGTCCTTCACCATCTCTCAGAGCTTGTTCAAAATCATGTCTGTTGATTCCATGAAGCCATCCAACCATCTCATCCTCTGTCATCTCATTCTCCTCCTGCCTTCAATCTTTCCCAGCATAGGGTCTTTTCTAATGAGTTGGCTCTTTGCATCAGGTGCCAAACTATTGGAACTTCAGCTTCAGCATCAGTCCTTCCAATGAATATTCAGGATTGATTTCCTTTAAGATTGACTGGTTTGATCTCCATGCAGGCCAAGGGACTCTCAAAGTCTTCTTCAACATCACAATTCAAAAGCATCAATTCTTTGGTGCTCAGCCTTCTTTATGGTCCAACTCTCACATCCATACTTGACTACTGGAAAAACCATAGCTTTGCTGGACCTTTGTTGGTAAAGGTCTTTGCTTTGTCTCTGCTTTTTAACATGCTGTCTAGGTTTGTCATAGCTTTCCTTCTAAGGAGCTAGTGTCTTTTAATTTCATGGCCTTAGTCAACATCTACAGTGATTTTGGAGCCCAAGAAAATACAGTCTATCACTGTTTCCATTGTTTCTCCATCTATTTGCCACGAAGTGATGGGATTGGATGCCATGATCTTAATTTTTTGAATGTTGAGTTCTAAGCCAGTTTTTTTGCTCTCCTCTTTCACTTTCATCAAGAGGCTCTTCAATTCCTCTTGCTTTCTGCCACAAGGGTGGTGTCATCTGCATATCTGAGGTTATTGATATCTCCTTGCAATCATGAATTCTGGCTTGTACTTCATCCAGCCCAGCTTTTCATATGATGTACTCTGCATAGAAGTTAAATAAACAGGGTGACAATATTCAGCCTTGACGTACTCCTTCCTAATTTTGAACCAGTCCTTTGTTCCATGTCTGGTTCTAACTGTTGCTTCTTGACCTGCATACAGGTTTTGCAGGAGGCAGGTAAGGTCGTCTGGTATTCCCATCTCTTGAAGAGTTTTCCACAGTTTGTTGTGATCCACACAGTCAAAGGCTTTAGCAAAGTCAATGAAGCAGAAGTAGATTTTTTTTTTTTCTGGAACTCTCTTGCTTTTTCTATGATCTACTGGAAGCTGGCAATTTGATCTCTGTTTCCTCTGCCTTGTCTAAATCCAGCTTGAACATCTGGAAGTTCTCAGTTCATGTACAGTTGAAGCCTTGCTTGGAGAATTTTGAGCATTACTTCAATAGCATATGAAATGAGTGCAGTTGTGCTGTATTTTGAACATTCTTTGGCATTACCTTTCTTTGGGATTGGAATGAACACTGATCTTTTCCAGTCCTGTGACCACTGCTGAGTTTTCCATATTTTCTGGCATACTGAGTGCAGTACTTTAACAGCGTCATCTTCTAGGATTTGAAATAGCTCAACTGGAATTCCATCACCTCCACTAGCTTTGTTCATAGTGATGCTTCCTTAGGACCACTTGAGTTCACATTCCAAGATGTCTGGCTCTAGGTGAGTGATCACACCATCGTGATTATCTGAATCATGAAGATCTTTTTTGTATAGTTCTTCTGCATATTCTTGCCACCTCTTCTTAATATCTTCTGCTTCTGTTAGGTCCACACTAATTTCTGGAAACTAGTATTATTGTTTGCCTCTGGAGAAGGCAACTGGGTGGCTGGGTAGAGAGTGAGAGGGAGACCTTTCACTGCGTATTTAAACTATGTGAATTATGACTTACACCGAAAGTAAATAAAAATGTAAAAAAGATATTCAAATAAAGGAGGTTGTTTGCCCTTTCCATTTTTCTTTTCTAGAAAAATTACTTCCAATAGGTGGCGCTCCTGAAACACCATACGAGTTTTGTTGTTCAGTCGCTGAGTTGTGTCCGACTCTATGGACTGCAGCAAGGCAGGCTTCCCTGTCCTCCACCATCTCCCCCAGAGTTTGCTCAAGTTCATGTCCATTGAGTTGGAGATGCTATCTAACCATCTTATCCTCTGCTGCCTTCTCCAGGCACCTAGTTACCCAGTTAATACAAGTTTTGCTTTATTTTGAGAGAAACACAAATTTGCTCTGATGGCCTTTCTTCTCCATTTGTCACCTTTGTGAAGTCTAGATTTAGGGCTGAAAATTTCTCTGCTAGGTTTGCTCCAAAATGTATTGCTTTGTTTCTGAGAACTGGATAGAAGGGAAAGCACCTGGATTTTAAAAAATGCAACTGGTTCAGAAAATCAAATATTGCTTGGGCCCTGTTTCCCTGACTGGAGTTTCTGTTTGATTGAATCAGAACTTCGGATCAATTGGAAGATTAATATAGGTCAGTGATTCTTTTTTTTCCCCTAATATATATATATTTCACTGAAGTATAGTTGCCTTGCAATGTTTAAGGTGCACAGCAAGGTGATTCAGTTATACATATACACAAACATTACTTTTGAAATTATTTTCCATTATAGCTTATTACTATTACTTGGGCTTCCCTTGTGGCTCAGACGGTAAAGAATCTGCCTGCAGTGTGGGAGACCTGGGTTCAATCCCTGGGTTGGGAAGATCCTCTGGAGGAGGGCATGGCAACCCACTCCAGTATTTTTGTCTGGAGAATCCATTGGACAGAGAAGCCAGGTGGGCTACAGTCTACGGGGTTGCAAAGAGTTGGACACGACTGAGCAACTAAGCACCTACAGCACAAACATATTATTTATATATATGTATACAAAAGTTTTCTACTATGCTTAATAAAGGCTTGAGAATTATAGATCAGTGATTCTTAACTAAGGGCGACTTTGCTCCCGAGGGGATATTTGCAGTATGTGGAGATATTTTTGTTGTCAGACTTGGGGGTGCTACTGGCATCTGGTGGAGAGAGGCCAGGGATGCTGCTATAAATCCTACAATGCGCAGGAGAGTCATCCCCCTCCCCCCACGGAATGATCAATCAACTCTCCTTACCCTCCCGTCCTTATAGCTGCTTGGGGAAAGGAGATAGGCTTGGCAGTAGTTGGGAGGGCAGGTAGTGCAAAGGCACTTCCTTAGAATTAGTGTAGAAAGACATACCTAGTCTGAGTCTTAGGTTCACTTCTTCCTCAGGTGGCTGTATTGGTCATCTTCCCGTTCCTTAAGGGGCTACAAAGGACATTTTATCATCATCCTCTATGAATTAATTTATAGGTATTTATTTTTTAACTTAAAAAATTTATAAAATTTTTTAGCTTTTACTTCCAATGTCTTTAATTTTTTTCACCTTTCTTCAGGTATATATATTTATGCTTTTGTCACTTCTATATATTTAAGTTTTATTGGAGTATAGTTGATTTGCAATGTTGTGTTAGTTTCAGGCATCAGCAAAGTGAGTCAGTTATGCACATATCCACTTTTCTTTTTTTAAGATTCTTTCCCATTTGGCCATCGCAGAGTACTGAGTAGAGTTCCCTGTGTTATACAGGAAGTTCTTATTAGTTGTCTATTTGAGATACAGCAGTGTGTAAATGTCAATCCCAATATTCCAGTTTATTCCGCCCCACTTTACTCCCTGGTAACCATAAGTTGTTTTCTACTGATGCATACTTATTGAGCGCTTTTTATGTTCAAGGTTTTGGAGTCGTTTCCTCATGGTCCTGGGGGCAGAAGCGGACAAGGATGGAGGAAGGTGCTGCGCCTAGTTTCTCTGTGTGGCCCTCTCAATATGTTCTTCAGCTTGTCTTACTAGATCCTTACCTCAGTCTCTCTCGATCGTTCTCTTTGTTTCATCCATTCCACCCAAAGGGATAACCATGCCATTGTCTGTTATGTCCTAAGCGGTTTTTGTGTACACAGTAACTTCCAAATAACTTGCCCACCCGACCCCCATTTCAAAATTTTACCGCCACTAACTAGCAGTGTCTCTTTCATTTCATAGTCACTTACCTGGTAGAGCTGGTCATTGTTCAACAGCGTCTGCTTGTCTGAAGCTGCACAAAAAAATAAACAGAATGCGCACACAAACAAGACGGAATGAATAATTAACTGGGTTATGTTCTCGCAACGGAGCACCGAATAGCAGTGAGAATTAGTGAAATACATCTACACACAACATTATGGATGGATCTCACAAGCATACTGTTGAGTGAAAGAAGCCACACACAAGAGTACTTGATGTGTGAGTCTATCTACATAAGGATCAAAACCAGGGAGAATGAATCAATGTTGTTAGAAATTAGGAGAATGGTTGCTTTGGGGACTAGGTAGAGGCTGGAAGTGACCCCAAGGATTAATTTACTTTCTTTAACTGGGTGCTGAATGCATGTGTGTGTTTGCTTCGTTAAAAATTTTTTTTGAGCTGTATATATGTGATTCATGCACTTTTGTGAATGCAGGTTTTACTTATATAAAGAGATTTTTTTTTTAAAGTACAGAGGACAGGGACTTCCCTGGTCGTCCAGTGGTTAAGAATCCATCTGTTAAGTGCTGGGGACACAGTTTTGATCCCTGCTCTGGGAAGATCACACATGCCACTGAGCAACTAAGCCTTCAAGCCTCTGTGCCCAGAGCCCAGGCTCTGCAACTAGAGAAACCACCGCAATGAGAAGCCCTGCACTGCAACGAAGAGTAGCCCTGCTTGCCACAACTACCAAAAGCCTGCATGCAGCAATGAAGACCCACAGCCAAAAATAAACAGATAAAATTAAATAAACAGTGAGTAATTTTTTTAAAAAAGAACGGAGGACAAGTCAGAGAGAGTTGTATCTTGAAACAAGCAAATATGCTATGAAAACACCAAGTGTCCTTTTCCTCCTGCCTTCAGAGTCAGAGCCTCACTGGACCATGCTCATCAGGAACACTTACTAACCCAGCCTCTTCTATTGGGTCTCTTTTGGTAGGAAGGAGGCTGGGGGTCCCAGATAGCCTCAGCTCTCATCTAAGAACATTATTTTGTTTTGTTTCTTGATTTATTTGGCTGCGCCGGGTCTTACTTGTGGCATACAGGATCTAGTTGCCTGACTGTGGATCAAACTCTGGCCACCTACACTGGGAGCTAGGAGTCTTAGCTACTGGACCACCAGGGAAGTCCCTAAGAACATTCTTTTACCTCTTGACTGGCGAACTCCTTCCTGTCCAGCAATGAAGTAGACCCCAACAGCAAGGAGGAAAATGCTGACGATTTCAGTGAAGATAAAGCCAGCCACAGTGGCTGGATTCAGTTCAATGCAGTTCTGACACACTGTGGGGAGAGGGAAGGACAAGAATTCCTTCAACCCTGGATTTTTTTTCTCTTGAGATAATATTTCTGTCCAGGGCAGCAGGCCTCTCTGTGGGTGGTATGGCTAGGGAATTGCCTGGAAGATCCTTGGACTAAGAACTCAGTGCTTTTTGATGTTCCTTTATTGTGCAGGAGTCTGGGGGAAATCCATGTGGTTTTACTACCAGCAACTATTGAAATAAACTGCTAAGTCACTTCAGTTGTGTCCGACTCTTAGCGACCCCATGGACTGTAGCCCACCAGGCTCCTCCGTCCATGGGATTTTCCAGGCAAGAGTACTGGAGTGGGGTGCCATTTCCTTCTCTGTTTGAAATAAAAGGAAGACCATATCCCATTCTCCATGCTACAGTCGCTCAACTTGTAATCTCCCCTGTCTCCTTTACCTGTCTTAACTTGGTTTGTATAAACTGCTGACTCCTCCAAGCAGTGGGGCCTACCCAAAGGTGAGCCAGGCTTTATAAGACAAGCTATGCTTTTTCAAAATGTTGGGGAACTGCTTTGTTAAATTTAAAAAAATATAAGCTGAGATTAAGAAAGCTGACTCTTACATTACTGTTTAGCATCTATGTCTACACCCACCCCAGACAAGAAGCTCACCAGAGCAGCCGGTACTGCTTAATTTCACATAAGCAAACCAAAAGGGATACGTACTTCTATAATATATTTGGAGTGATTTTGATTCGTTACTTGACCCTTTACATTCATATATTCCTCGAGGGTCTTTGGTACTACTTCCAAGATCCCAGGTAAGTTTATCTGTGTCTCCAGAACTTATTTCTTCCATATCTTTAAGCCATGTGATCTTTTTTTCATCCGTGACACAAATCAGAATTACAGAACCATCTTCTCGATTGTCATCCACTTTTACTGAAAAAGGAAATGCATGTTAAGATCTTGCCTCTGAAATTCTCCCTGTCTCGGGGCACACATGATTCACAGGGGAATCTGTTTAGAATTCCAGATTCTATTCAATAGTTCTGGGGAAGCACTGACAGTTGGCATTTCTAACACACTCCCAGGTGAAGCCAGTGCTGTTGATTCATAGGTGGTGCTTTGAGTAATGCCTAGCTGCTAGGGCCCAGTTTCTCCTCCAAGCACCAGACAATTAATTGTTTAGCTCCAGGAAACCCAGGGAGGTCTAGACTGGCCACTGATTTGGTTAACAATGGAAGGATTTGCTCTCTATCCTTTATCATCCCATCCCTTCTAAGCTGTGCACTTGCTCCTATAGGACTGCCGTTGTGAGAGGCCATATTTCCATGAATTTCCCCAGTCTGATGACAGAAAGAAGACATTTCCCTTACCTTCTCTCACATAGGCCATAGTACCTGCAGAGACAGAAGACAGAGGATTAGCTGCGCATGGAGTCCTTCAGATCTCCTGATGCATCATTTCCACAGTCATTTGAGGCCAAGATGAAGAGAGAGAGCCTAATCCATGTGAGTGACAATATCTGTACTTATTTCCCTGGATGGTAGCCTAAACCACCAAACTGAATTTAGGGTGTTGTATAACAAAAATTTGTCTAGTCTTTGTTCTGGGCTTCTGGGAGGGAGTTTCTCAACCCTTGGAATTTTGTGAATGATAGGATTGCCTTTGTGTTTCTTGGTGGACCCTTGGATCATACATGAATTTATGTTAAAGAGATGACTCAGGATGGGACAGGTCAAGACTAAACATGTGATTAGAGAATCGGGACTTTGAGCTCTCAGAGGTGGAGGAGGGACTGGATATTGAGTTCAGTCACATGATCAATGATTCAATCAATCATGCCTATGTGATGAAATCCCAAGAAAAACTCAGTGGCACTTCCTGGTTGGTAAACATATCAACAGGCCAGGAGGTTGATGTATTTTAATTCTGGAAGGAAAAAGCATGGAACCTCTGTGATCAGGACCCTCCCAGACTTCACTCTATGTGTCTCTTCATTTGTCTAGATCTGATTTTTTTTTTTTTGTAATAATGAAACTGTACTAGCAGTACAGGGCTTTCCTGAGTTCTGTGAGCTGTTCTAGCAGATTCTGAGGGGGTTCTTGGGAACTCTCCAGATTTGTAGGCAGTTCATCAGAAGTGCGGGTGGTCTGGGGATCCCTGAACCAGTGCCTCCCTTTTTAAGTGAGGGGAGTCTTTTTGGGGACTGTGCCCTTCACCTTTGGGGTCTGATCCCAACTCTGGATGGTTGTGCACTGAGCAATTGTATTGCACTGTATGTAAGGGTATTGCCTGTACATTGTGGAATGCTCTGCTCCTTTAGCAGCTAAAGCCTTGGAAAAGATTGGGTGTGTATTAGCTAAAGTCTTTTAGAGCAGAATTACTTCTATAATGTTCAGCTTTGGTGACCCACTTTTTGTGTGTGTGTGTAAATCCTGAATGTCCCGAAGGAGTTAGCCACTAAATAGCCCTCAAATCTGTCTCAAAACTCAGAGTAGTAAAGTTGCATGCTAGACATACTATAGAGAACCAACACTGGAGTTCAGTTCAATCGGATTTAATCCAAACACTCACCGATCACTATTATGTGCCTGACATGAAGAAGGAGTATGGAAGAAAAGGGTGGTGATACAAATAACTAGTTGTTGCTTCTGAAGAGTTTACAACGAAGTGGAAAATAACCCACAAATGTAATAAATGTAATAGTACTTATAAATTATCATTTAGTACTTGCATAAATGCATATGAAAAGGGGTAGAAACTATTGATTTTGGCCAAGGAGGAGGGACAGGAAAAGCTTGACAGAGAAGATAGCAGTCTTAGAACTTCACACAGAGCTGAACTGAACTGTTTATGAATACCACTTAGCACAGTGCCTGAAACATGGTAGGAGCATTATATGTTTTGAATGAAAGTATGAATGGATAAATGAAAAAAAAAAAAGGCAAGACAAAGAGTTAAACAGATTTCTAACTAGCTCTTCTCCCCAGCAACCTGGTCACTGTGAAAGAAACAAAGAGTCCTCTCATTCTAACCCTGATACCATAGAAAAGACAGTATAATTGATTGCTGACATTTAAATTTTTGATTATCTGAATTCTAGTTCCTTCTAGGACTTGAGAACTCATGTAGCCAAATTTCCTAGGTTGATGGCTGAGAGAACTGAACCCAGAGGGAGGAGGCATCGCCAAGTTCACCTGGCTCATTGGTGACTGAGCTGCACACAGAACTCAGGTTTCTACGGCTCAGTCCAGGGCTTCTTTTTGCTCTACAGAAATAGCTGCCACACAGGCTTTCAGCACTGCCCCTCACCCTGTGTTGTCTTCAGTTGGCTCTTTCTCTGTTCCTCTCAGAAATAATTCTAAACTCCACCGTCTCTTCTAGTCCCCTACTCAGTCATCATCCAGCTCAATTTTAGCAGGTTACATTGCTGCCCACTTCAGTTCAGTTCAGTTGCTCAGTCGTGTCCGACTCTGCGACCCCATGAATTGCAGCACGCCAGGCCTCCCTGTCCATCACCAACTCCCGGAGTTCACTCAGACTCACGTCCATCGAGTCAGTGATGCCATCCAGCCATCTCATCCTCTGTTGTCCCCTTCTCCTCCTGCCCCAGTCCCTCCCAGCATCAGAGTCTTTTCCATTGAGTCAACTCTTCCCACTTAGTTGATTGAAAACATGGATGCTGTAACGGCTCTTTCTTCTTCAGCTTCTTTTCCACCCACAAGCGTCTCTAAGGCTGGAGCCATCTGCGCTTCCTCTCTTCTAGTCTCAGAGGGGGAGATTGCCTTGTTCTCTGTGCCCTTGATCCCACCCGTGACTGCAGCCTTCAGTATCAGTTCCAGGGCCTCCCTCTACTCACCGTCTTCTCCTTTAGCTCAGAAATGTGCTCAAGTTTCTTTCACACACAAACACATTTCTTCTTAGAGTCTGCTACTTCTCCACTTACCACTCAACCTCTCCAGCCTTCTCATCCAAACTTCTTTAAAGAACATTTTACACTTGCTGCTCTTTCGCCCCCTTGCCCTCCACCTTCTACTCATTTCCATTTGTCTTCCACTCACACTACCTCACTTAAACTCCTTTACGTCATCTATGATCTTTGTTTTGCCAAATCCCACAGACTTAAACTTTTAAATATATTCTTCTATCAGTGGATGTATCTTTAGCATTTCATACTCTTGGCGATTCTCTCCTGGAAGTTCTCTACTCCCTCGGTTTCTATGGAATTGCACTCACCTGATTATTTCAGCTCTTTGATCATTCCTTTATCTCTTTCCTGACATTTTTTTCCTCTAACTTTCCTTAACAGCGATATCCTCACAGTTCCATCCTCAGCCTCCTTTTCCTCACATCTCGCATAATGCTTGAATGATGTCAACAACTTTCAATGTCTAGAGTCCATATTCCAGGCATCGACCCAGTTCATCCACTTCCTACTGAATTCCCAAATGAATATTCATACAAGTACCCTATATTGTGCTTTATACTCAGTCTGGAAATGTTGAAACTTATCACTTCAATCAGACTATGAGCCCATGGAGGGCAGAAGGTTATTATTCACCTTTATATTCTCCTAGCCTGATACATACTAGGATCGACCTCACACATATTTGTTGACCAGCTGACCGACCGAGTAAGCGAATGCTCTATAAATCTACTCCTAGCCGGAGCTCTGAGTTAAGGAATACAACCTGTTTCTTTTCAGGCTCCTGGCCTGTGCCCTTTGGGCTACATTCAAACCTAAGATGGCGGCATCCGGGTCCTCTCTCAAGTCCCTCTGTTTTGATTTCTTAAGGGACAAGCACTCCACCTCTCCCATGGAACACTGCTTCTCTCTAGCACAGAAACTTCTTTTTTGCCCTTCCTTCTTTGAACTTCAGGGTGACATCTCAAGGTTAGGGGATCCCAGTACTCTTGTCCCCCCGGTGATGGGCTTCTTCCCTTGAGCCCTTCTCCGGGCTGTCAGACCCCCTAGTGGGCCCTTACCTTGAAGAAGAGTGACAGCCAGGATGAGGCCAGCCAGACGCTTCCTCTGCTGCATATCCATCTCTGTTCTCCGCAGAAGCACTGAGCAACCCGCAGCAGCCAGCCAGCCAGCCTGTGCTAGCAGCTAGCCTGGCCCCGCCCAGCATCCTTAGGGCTGGGGCCCCTGTGAGCCTCCACCCTGGGCTGCTAGTGTGGGCAGTGGGTGGGGGCAGGGCTCAGGAGGGCTGCAGGTGCAGATGGCTCTGACTTTCCGTTGGGGAGAGGAGCGTGGGAGGTGGAGGGGAGGGAGCGGGACAGAGTGCTGGATTTCCATCTCAGAGACTCGGCTTATACAGAAAGCGCCCTTGGGTGCTGGGTGGGAGGTGGCCTGGGCCCCTTTCTTCACGAGGAGGATAAACACTTCCGCCATTATCTGTTACTCGGAGCTCAGCCAGTTGTTGCCTGTTGCTAGCTGTTGTTAGAACTGATGAACTTCACTGGGAACCCTTAGGTGCTTAGGGCTGGAGCTCTGAACAGAGAGCCACCTCAGTCCAGGGATTTTTTTTTCACTGCTCTTTGAAGATGAGATCGTCAAAGTGGTGCCTGCCTGGAAAGGAATAGATAGGATTATTCCTCCAGGACAGGATATGCATTTCCAGGGACAGGGGCCTCAGCTGAACTCCCAGGATCTCAGGCCCCTCAGCGAGTTAGCCAGTGAATCAACGAAAACATACAGAGCTCTCTTCAGGTGTTTGGAAAACAGAAGCCAGCAAGGCATGTACAATCTCTACCCTCGGGTAAAGTATAGTCTAACTGCAGCAGTGTAGACAGTTTTGGATCTCCATATCCCAAAGGGAAAAACTCCATTTGTCTCCTGGGGAAGCTCAGTTGTGCTTGCGAGTTAATCATATTGCTATTATTATTTTTAATATTCATTTACTTATTTGGCTGTGCAGGTCTTAGTTGCAGCACGTGGAATCTTTGGTCTTCTTTGTGGCACGTGAACTCTTAGCTGTGGTGTGTGGGATTTAGTTTCCTGACAAGGGACCAAACCCAGGGCCCCTGCATTGAGAGTCTTAGCCACTGGACCATAAGGGAAGTCCTGATCATATTGTTACTAATAACTCTTACTTACACATGTAAAGTGTCAGTATTAAGTGTTAGTTAATAGTTAGTCAGTCATGTCCAACTCTTTGCAACCCCATGAACTGTTGTCCTCCATGCTTCTCTGTCTATGAGGTTCTCCAAGCAAGAATGCCGGAATGGATTACCATTCCCTTCTCCGGAGGATCTTCCCGACCCAGGGATCAAACCCAGGTCTCCTGCATTGCAGGCAGATTCTTTACCGTTTGAGCTACAGGGAAGACCTATGAAGTGTCAGGCACCATACAAACATTCTGTTTGAATTCTTTTCATGATACTGAGGGAATTAGTCTCTGGAGAATTCTGTGACTGGTGCAGACCCAGCAGGTAGACAGTATTGGAGCCAGGATGCAAATCTCTCATTAGGGGGCCCCCAAAGGCCAACCTCCCACTGATAAGAAGCTACTTAGTCTGGTACCCCAGGAGGCCAAAGAAGGAGCTTGGGCAGGGTCCCAAGCAAGACCAGAAAAGGAAGGAACCTAGCTGGTATGGCTTATAGAATAGGATTCACAGCTTCTATCAAGGGTTTTGAGAAGTGGCAGTTTTCAGATGGTGAGTAAATGTAATGATGTTGCTGACAGGAACTTAGTTTCTTATTTTTCATCAGCAACTCAAGAAAGGACACCCTGAATCTCCTTCTATTTCCTAGAAGTCTCGGCGTCCTTTTCCATAGCCTCTGCTTCCAGCTTCTACCCCACCTCCACACTCCATACTCTGAGAGAGAGCTATTTGCAGCTGCTTCTTTCCTACCCCACCCCCAGCCTACCTCTACCCCAGCTGCTCCTGTCACCAAGAACAGACAGAGAAATAGGCGTTTTCTAGTTCCTCCCCCACCCTTTACTTTTTCCGGGTACCCGTGAATCAGTTGGGGAAAGGCGGCTTTAACCCCGGCTGATAGTCTCTGACCTGTGTCTGTCTCCTGGATGAATTCTGCTGGGAGATGGAGCACAGCAGATGTCTCTCTTGCCTGATACTGGCTGCCCTTCTCTCCCAAGGTAAGGCTTCTCCGACGTCCCCCCACCGGGACGTCGTGGGGAAGGGACCTGAGAGGGACATTACCGCCTGGAAAAAGGTCCATTTGAAAGTGCCTCAGTACACCAGTGTTGTCAAGGAGGGTTGTGTTGGGATGTAGCACAGGGTCTGGGAAGCACAGGCTCTTGGCTCTGACTGACTCTAACTAGGGCGGCATCTTGGCCTTCAATGTCTCTCTGAAGACCTCAGGCCAGAGGAAGTTTTGTAGTAGATGTGCGCCTGAGCCTAGGGCTGGTACTGGGAGCTTTGTTCCGCCTAGGGTAGATAGCCTCCGGGGTCCAGGACTCAAGGTCATGTGGACACCATACATCACCACCTGGGGCCATGGCCCAGCACTCAGGGGAATGCTTTAAGAGAGAAGTTCAATCGCGCCTGAGCAAGAGCAAGGGCAGATTTGGGGTGATAGAATGACGCACTCAGCCCAGCATGGTTTTAAAACTGATAGCCTGATGTTCCAGGAATTCCCTCAGTTCCAGGCAAACTGGGATGAGTGGTTACCCTAGTAGTCAGCTTCTTTAGGAGATCCAGGATTTCCACTGGAAATGGATCCCCAAGGAAGACATGAGTGTATGAGGTGAGCATCTGATGTACGTGTGTCTCCCTGAGAATATATGCATGCTTTCTTCACAAGCACAAGGAATGGCTCTGTGGGGGATTTTCTAAAAGATGCTCTTCTATCCAAACTGGTAACTGACTATGAATCTCAGGGACAATGTAGATTCCACTTTTCCCTGGGATTGGAGAGATACATTCCAGTGCTTCTGTGGGCTGTGGAGTTGTTCTCAGTCATAGCAACTCAGTGGTCCTAAAAAGATGCTGTGCATACATCCAGCCCTTAAACTCCCCACAAGACTTGACTCGTGTGGAGACCCAAGAAAGGATTCAATAAAAAATTTTTTTTTCTGACCCTCTCCCCCAAGCATGGGTAGAACAACTAAAAATCTTTACATGGGATTTGCCTTAGGTCCCCTTTTGGACCACTGGAATGGTAATTCATATTAGCTTCCCTCTTACCCCCAGCCATCACTGGCCCTGGGAAAGGCTTTGGTAGTACCATTCCCTGGGCAGTGGTTGACCATGAGTGAGGAGGAGGGAAAGAGGATGAGAAGTTGATGTTGGAGTGTGGCAGGTGACTGGGAAGTAGAATTAGATGTTTTCTTGGAGAAAAAAATATGTGGACATCTCCAATGGAGAACCATTCTTCTGCCTTTCAATATCTCTTGGGTGTTTTAGCATTCTGGGCTCCCTTCCTACTTCTATTCAATGATCTGAACACATTTCCATGAAGGTTTTAGATTAACCCAACTCCATGATTTCCTTTTTCGCTCTGTGTTCATCAGGGCCTGTCCTCTGTTTGGATTACATCATCATGTCCTTCTCTCTTTTTTTAAATGGAGTATAATTTCTTTACAATGCTGTGTTAGTTTCTGTTGCACGATGAAGTGAATCAGCTATATGCATATATGTCCCCTCCCTCTTGGACCTCCCTACCACCCCCTTCTGTGTCCTTCTTGGCCTCTGCAGTTTGTGGGATGCCTGCTGAAGCCTTTCTCTTGTGACTTCCGTCTCTCTCAGCAGAAACCTCGAACTGTTCTAGACTTGGATAGTGGTCCTTCTTAAGTAATGAGCCTCAGCAGAACAGTGGTCTGGTGCAGACTAAAGAGCTGGCTCCAATCGTGGTGTTTTTTTTTTTTTTTTTTTTCCTTAGTGAATCCCCGTGTTCTAGAAGTGCAGGAACCTGAGGACAAAGTAATTTTGAAATGCAATTCCAGCATCACATTGCTACAAGGAACAGCAGGACAAGAAGTGTCAGACAATAAAACTCTGGATTTAGGAAAACGTATTGAGGACCCAAGAGGAATGTATCAGTGCGGTGAAAACGCCAAATCATTTACTCTGCAAGTATACTATCGAAGTATGTGCTTCCAGGATCCTTTGGGGGTGGAATAGGTGGGGGCTTCTGGACATGAGAACTTCCTAGCTGGAGAGAGCTCCAGTGTACCAGTCTGTGCTCTCAACAAACTGGCTTGCTCTTGTAAAGATATGAACCAGATTTTGAAGCCTTGAGTGGGAAAGAGCTTAATGGTAAATGAGCAATAGTAGTCTTGTGACCCAAGCAGTAGGGGCTTGGTCTGGAGCATGGTTGGCCTACTGCCTTTTTTAAGTTCCTACAAACCTGAGACTACTTCTTGGACTGAAGGTTAAAGTTGGATGTAGCAAGGCTCTTGGCAGGCCTTTTTCCAAGTTTGGGTCTTGACCTGAAAGCTCTTGTGGCTGCCCTAAGAGGCATGGTTCCCTGATCTTGAAGACCCTCCCCTTCTCTTCCGGCCTCCCTTCCCCCACAGTGTGCCAGAACTGTGTGGAGCTGGACTCAGCCACCTTGGCAGGCCTCATCATCACCGACATCATTGCCACTGTGCTCCTTGCTTTGGGTGTCTACTGCTTTGCTGGACATGAGACTGGAAGATTCTCCAGGGGTAGGTAGAAGGGACAGAGCATGTGCATGTTATAGCTGTGTGTGCGTACCTGCTAAGGAATGGGGCTGGCATTGGGTTGTGCCTCATCTGGGTGTCACCATTGCAATCTCCTAAGAACTCCTACAACTGGTTACTGACATAACTTGGGTGCCCACAAAGCTCATGCAAACTTCTGAGGGTGTTTGTAGCTGTGGTCCCCCGGCAGCGTTCATGGGCCTCCCTGTGCCACCTCCTTGGCCCTTGCTGACCCTCTTTCTCCGGTTCTTCTAGCTGCTGACACTCAAGTTCTGATGGGGAATGACCAGCTCTATCAGGTGAGGCCTGAGGGGAGAAAGATGAGACTGGGGGGAGGAGCGAGTAGGGATGGAGAGCCTGACACTAAGTTTAATGTGCGTGCGTGCGTGTGTGTGTGTGTGTGTGTGTGTGTGTGTGAAGGTCCTAGTGGGGAATTCATCACTGGGGAGTCCCATGAACTCTCATCTCTGGGGTCTGCTGGGGTTCCCCATGGGAGAGTTCTGACCCTGCCTCCCTGTTCCCCCTTCTCATCTCTTAGCCCCTTCGAGAGCGCAATGATGCTCAGTACAGTCGTCTTGGTGATAAGTGGGCTCGGAACAAATGAACCCGATGCTGGTGGCTTCTAGGCCCATCAGTTATCAACTGGATCTTCTCTCCTTGCTCAGCCAAGAAAGATGTCCTCCTCTGCTTAGCAGGCGCCTGGATTTTTGAAGGTTCCTGGGCATGCCATGGGGGCGGCCCTGCCTGGCTGGGCCCCTGCCCTTACTGCCCACCTGTGTCCTTCCTTCATGACTTCCGTCCTCTGCCCCCATGGACTGTGTGACTCTCACCATATCCTGGCCCGCTGGTGTTTCTGTCCCACTGGTGGGCTCCCTGGATGCAGGACCGGCCCTGCTGCACTCTCTTGGCTCCAGTCCCGTTACAATCCTTCTACAGCTTTGACTTCCTCACCACAGGCAAGGACGGGCTGCTGTCTTTATGTACACAGGCCACATAGAAGTTTCCATGACATCACAAGCAGAGGTAGCAGACACCAAGGGCCCTGGGGAATCACTTCTAATCAAGGCTCTGAGAATGTGTATGATAAAGTCCCACTTCTGCTAACGGGCTGGCCCTGGCTTTATGACCCCTGTGGACTGGTAGCCACCAACTATGAGGGAGTTTCAGTCAAGGCCTCTTTAGTACCCATTTCCCTGTATAGAAGGTACCATTCTGTTTTCTTTCCCCAGAACCTGTCCCTGCTCCACCCTGCCTTCTGCATAATAAACTGGCATCAGAAACTCTTCATCATTTAAAACATATGATCTTTTTCCACCCACTTGGCAAGCTGGAGTCTGAGACTGGGTGGGGAATCGGGAAATTTTCAATAGATGTCATCTTTAGCCATTGGGTTAGTAGTCATTCTGAAACTTCGGGATTTATTTTAAAAATACAGTGACTTCCCTGGCAGTACAGTGGTTAAGATTTTGCACTTCCAATGCAGGGGGCCTGGGTTCAATCCCTGGTTGGGAACTAAGATCCTGCATACTGCACAGCCAAAAAAAAAAAAAAGTAAGCACAACTTGGGAAAAAAAAAAATACACACTTGGGTCCCATTTGGGAACATGCTTGGGTCCCCAGGTAATTCTGAAGAAGCTCCAATTCAAAGACTCTCTGGTTTAGGGAAGAATTGAAGCCACTTCTTCTTTTGTGTCCTTTATGCCCGTTCCTGTCTACCATGGGTGGGAAACCCTCTTTCTATTCTCTGTGTAAGAGTAATTCAAGGAACTTCAGGGCAGTTTAATGAGAGTGGGAGTTGCTTAGGCCAGGGTTCCCAAAAGAGAAAATTATTAACAACCATATAGCTAGAGATCTGGATAATTCTTCCCTATAGCCTTGAGATACATACAGACTCTGACTTTGTTAGAGACAGAATGAACTTCCCATTTACACTGCTTCATTCATGGTTATGAGTTATTCCCTCCTTTTATGCCCTCTGCTGCAGTCCTAGCCCTAGATCCCTCTGTTACACAGGATCCGTCCTCCCTGGGCAAGGCTTCATGGCTCACCCTGCACCGATGCTCACGTCCTTCCCATGTGCTACACACCTCCCGTGACCCTATGTGCCTCATATACCCTTACATCCCCCTCTATTACTCACCAGTTCTCAACATTTGCTGTACGTTGGATCTCCTGGGGAGCTTTCGAAGTCCTGATGCCTGCGTACCACCCTCAGAGAGTCTGATTATACTGTGCCTCAGGTGATTCAGATGTGAAGTCAGGGTTGAGAAACACTGACCTTCACCTGAGCCCTTCTGGAAACTTGGGTCCCTTCAGCTCCCTCCCTTTTTTGTGTGCTTTTAAAACATAGCTTTATTGAAGTAAAGTGCGATGAATAAACTACATATATTTAAACTGTGAAATTTCGTAAGCTTTGGCATATGTAGACATTTGTGAAACATCATCACGCTTGCTAAGCATGAACCTACCCGACACTCCAGACAGTTTTCTTGTGACCTTTTGCTCAGATTTTCCCTTAGCCGTTTATCCTCCAGGCAACTACTGAATAGCTTTCTATCATTATAAATCAGTTTCCAATTTTCTAGAGTTTTATGTTAAGTGAAATAGTATAATATATACCCCTTTTTGGTCTGGCTCCTTACATTCAGCATAATTATTTTGAGGCTCATCATCTTGTTGCATCTATTAATAGCTCATTCCTTTCTAACATCAGTAGTATTCCATTGAATGGATATACCACAAGCTGTTCATCCATTCACCCCTTGATTGTCTTTTGAGTGGTTCTTTGTTTTGGCTATTACAAATTAATTTTCTATGAACATTCATATATGTCATTATATAGGTCATACATACAAGGACATACACTCTTATTTCTATTGGATAAATACTCAGGAGTGGAATGGTTGGGATAAAATTTTTCAAGAAAATGGTCTAACTCTTCTTTTTCCAGTCCCATATGAATTGGCTTCTCAGTTACTACAAAATGCCTACTGAGAATTTGATCGGGATTGGTTTGAATTTATTGATCAGTTTGGTGCGAACAGATATCCTAGTGATATGGAGTCTTCCAATCCATGAACACATCTGTTTTATAAATTAGAAGGCAGAGCTCCTTTTTAAAAATAATTTTTTTTCGGCTGTCCTGGGTCTTTGTTGCTGCAGGGGTTTTTCTCTAGTTCTCTAGTGATGTTGAGCAGGGGCTACTCTAGTTGCAGCGGCTTCTCTTGGTGCAGAGCACAGGCTGTAGGGCGCGAAGACTTCAGTAGCTGTGGCTCCTGGGCTCTAAAGCACAGGCTCAAGAGTTGTGGTGGACGGGCTTTGTTGCTCCGAGGCACATGGAATCTTCCTGGATCAGGGATCGAAGCCCTGTCTCCTGCATTGGCAGGCTGATTCTTCACCACTGAGCCACAAGGGAAGCCCCCGTGAACACGTTTTTTGGTCAGATTTATCCCTAAGTGTTTTAATCTAAGTTCAATTTATTTACTAGCTAAAGGGCTATTTCGGTTCTCTATTTCCTCCTCAGTGGGTGGAATGCCTTCTCTTTTGTCTTCAGATTCTATCTATCCTTCCCTTCAAGACCCAGCTCAAGTCTCTCCTTCTCTGTGGAGCTTTCGCCGACCTCCTCAATTCTCCTAGTACCTCTTAGGAACACTGATAATACTATCTATAGGACTCCTATGCATACTCACATTTGTTCTGTTGTTTTTTGCATAGTTGGGCCTCTCTTACATAACTGTAAGCTCCCTAAAAACAGAATCTGTTTGTACTTAGCAGAGTGCTGGTCTGTCACATGAATGATTAGAAAAGCACTCATAGGAGGAATACCTAAGCAATTCAATACAGAATTTTTAAGTCAGGAAAATGGAGAGTGTTTCTAATGATCAGAGTCCGCACTGGGTACCTGTTCAGAGCAAAGGAGTTGGACAGCCTGGGTTGCTAATTCCAGCTCTGTCCCTGACTATGCACTTTGGGTGAGTAACTTCACCTCTTTGAGCCCCATATCCCCATCTGTAAAATAAGGACAACATCTATCTTCTCAGTTGTCACAGGATGAAACGAGGTAACTCTTGTAAAGTGCTAAGCACGATTTTTCTTGTTGTTTCATCACAAAGTTGTGCCCAACTCTTTCGTGACCCCATGGACTGTAGCTCGTCAAGCTCCTCTGTCCATGGGATTTTCCAGGCAAGAATACCTGGGTGGGTTGCCATTTCCTTCTCCAGCGGATCTTCCTGACCCAGGGATTGAACCTCGGTCTCCCACATTGGCAGGTGGATTCTTTACCACTGAGACACCAGAGAAGCCCTCAAGCACAATTTCTGCTGCTGCTGCTGCTGCTAAGTCGCGTCAGTCGTGTCCGACTCTGTGCGACCCCATAGACAGCAGCCCACCAGGCTCCACCGTCCCTGGGATTCTCCAGGCAATAACACTGGAGTGGGTTGCCATTTCCTTCTGCAATGCATGAAAGTGAAAAGTGAAAGTGAAGTCGCTCAGTCGTGTTAGATTCTTTGTGACCTCATTGACTGCAGCCTACCAGGCTTCTCTGTCCATGGGATTTTCCAGGCAAGAGTACTGGAGTGGGGTGCCATTGCCTTCTCCTAGAGCAGAGTAAATGCTTCCTAAATGTTCGCTATTATTGCATTCATTATGCTGAGCCACACCTCCCTTTCCTGGGCACCATCATATACACCTGGGACGGAACTGCTACCCTTGGGCCAGCCTGCTGATCAGCAGCTAGTCACGGTCAACGTCATGGAGATTCCTTTTGAGCCTAAGTGCTGCTTACAGGGACAGAAGTAACTTCAATTCAGGCCAGTAAACAGAAACAGCAGCCACAAGACCGAGGCTGAATGTGTACAGTATATGGGGGACTGCAAACCACAGAGGACTTTTCTGAGTCGTGGTCACACTCTTAAATAGTCCTGTGGTCAGCAGGGTTTTCTGAATGCAGAGAGCCGGCTGATTTGAACTCGGTTGAGAGAGCCTCAGGGCTCCTGTGAAGGCTCTCTGCAAGCTGAGCATGTGCCCTGGAAGGCCGAGAAGGAAGCCCTCCCACACCGGCCCTGCTGCTCCGCGCCCATCACCCTCACTCAGAGCGCAGCCCACATCCGGGCGGCTAAACCACAGCCGGCTTCTGGCTGCCTTGCGCTACCTCTCGCAGCGGAGGCGGAGACCCCTGCTCTGCCGCACCTCCACCTCCTCCCCCCCCCTCCCCCCCTCCCCCAGCCCCGGCGGCTCCTCCTCTCCTCGGAGGGGCTTCCTTCTCGAGGCAGCGTGGAAATCTGTATCCCTCCCTCCCCGACATCCCAACCCCTGCCGACACACACCCCTTCACCTCTTCTTTTCTTTCTGCTGCCTTCATCTGCCTTTTAAGACCTCTGTTTCTGTCTCACCCGTTTTCTGAACGGACCATTCATCAGGCACTCTTTGTCATCCTTGCTGTTTTTCTCCAAAAGGGGTTGGTTAAATGATTCTTTTTCTCCCTTTCTTTCTTTCTCTCTTCCCTCCTTCCCTTCCTTTCCTCCCTTCTTTTTCTTTTCCTTCTTCATTCCTTTCCTCTCTCCCTCCTTCCCTTTCTCTATATCCACCCCCCACTCCCTGCCCCTCTTTGATTTATTCCCCGATGCCCTTTTCAAAGAGAGCTTCAGGTAAGGCCTGTTCCAGCTGCGGAAACAGGTAGTACTTGCATTTGAGGTCATAGCTGGGAATACAGTCAAAGGTAGGGAGGACCTGTGTTGTCCAGGAAACAAGACAGCCTCTGAGGGCTTCCCAGAAAAGAGGGACAGCAACTCTTTCAGCCAGATACACTTTATTTCTTTTCTTTATCAGCTGACAAGGAATTTAGCACATTCATGGAGCTACAAATGACCATCTAGGAGTCTGCAGTGGAGACAGGGAGGGAAGGGACACAGAATGAGCTCTGGGTTGGGGTCTGTGAACAGGGTAGGACATATGCCAGCATTTACCCAGTCCATTTCCACCAAGGCTTTCCAAAGAGAGAGCTAGAAACAGAGAAAGGTAGGTGGAATAGTTCGGGATGGGGCAATTTCTCTGCAGGAGAAAGAGGGAACCCAAGGGAATAGTAATATCCACTGGGGAAGGAACGAATGGGGGCAAGGTGTCGTGAAAAACAGAAATAAATATCTTGACAAGAAGGCCACCCAGGTGTGAAGGGGTGAGTGGCTGTGATGTTTCAAAGGATAATAAGGCAGCAATATCCTTGGACTGGGTGCCAGCAGAGAAGGCAGGAAGGAGGCCGTGGGGACAAGGCTGAGGGTGGAAGCTCCCCACAAGGCAGAGGAACTTCTCCTGTGGGTCCAAGATTTGCCCAGGGAACAAACAGGGAGTGGCAGGCCTGGAGAGGAGTCAGACCCGGGTCAGTGGGAGATGGTGTCAGGAGTTGTCAGACGCCTCTCTGATTCAAGCCAGCGTACAGGTCCCGCTGGCCTTTCCGGATGGGCTAGGGGTGGAATAGAGAGCAGGTGGTCAGCAGGGTGGGAGGAAGTCATTCCTGAGAAAGAAGGGCTTCTGCAGAAATAACTTTAGAGCAATGGGAAGATCCTAGGCTAGGAGGCAGGAGGTGGGCTCAACTGGTCATCTCCTGTGAACCTTAGTTTTCCCATCTCAAAAACAGGAAACTAAAGGACCACTTCTCAGGGCTTTTGTCAGAATTAAGTGAAGTCGCTCATGCAAAAGTAAATGCCACATGCTTGACTGGTGCTCAGTAAATATTTGTTGAGTTTGTCCAGGTGTGATATGCAAAATATTTAACCATTGGTGGTGCATACACAACGATCAATCAGAACAGTCCTGATGATTCTCTGCCATGCCAGGCAGTAACTCTTTACTTGCCAAATCAGCTGGTAGGTACATGCTGGTGGGATGGCAGTCATGAGTTTATGGTGTTTGGGTGTATGCTATTCCCCATGGCTGCTCCTGAGCTAATTAATGAATAAACCAGAGAAAGAGGAGTGATACCGCCACCCCCACTGCTTGTGGTTGTGGGAACCCTGCAGCCTTTGAGATGACCGCATTCTACCATGATAGATGCAGAGGTGGGCACTTGGTGGGTTGTCCTGGAGCCCTGAAGGAGGGGTTTTGAAGTGTCTGACAGGCCAGGTGGACAGTCCCACCTGTCCCCTTCTCCCCTAGAAAGACCCCTCCCCCCACTCTGTCCCTCATTACCTCATAGTCTGGGTTGGGTACAGGGGGTGGCCTCTCTCTGTTTTGTCCTGCAAAGGAGGGAAGGGAAAACGATTCATTTCCAAGAGGACACACCAATCTCGTGAAAATGAGATCCAAATCCAGGATGGCAAACTCCCCTCTACTTCTCAGTTTTTTCTGTTCCAGCTGCTATTTTTCTTTGCCTTTTTTTCACCCCATCTCTAATGACCCTACACAGTTCTTATCATTTTGTGACCTCAGCTCAAGGTCCTTCCATGGTTTCTGAGTAATCTGAGATGGGACATTCTGTGTCAAGATCTTGGCCATACCATGACTGTTCTAGAGAAGCTGTCTTGACCTGGTCTGGGCCAGACATCCCCCCCTTGGTGGACATCTCCTCCGTGATCTTACCCCGGGGCCTGCCGCCAGCACCCGCTCCTCTCGTCATAGGCGTGGCCTTGGCCTTTCGGCTCTTGCTCCAGTAATACACCAGCAGCAGCAAGCCCAGAGTGACACAGATGTCAACCACGATGATTGTGGCCACCTCCAACAGATTCACCTCTATGCAGTTCTTACACACTGTGAGGCAGAGGTCGGGGGAGAGGAAGAGAAATCCCCCAGAAAGGAAGACACGGGACACAGGATGAGGAAGGAACAAATGAAGCTCGTTTCCCCTTTAGTACTCACGAACCTGCCATGGCCAGACACCCCTCCCTCTGCCCCCAGGCTGTTTCAGCACCTTTATAACAACAAACGAAGCGTGGTGTTCATGGGTAGAGACTCTGGAGTCAGTCAGACAGTCCTGGGTTCAAATCCCAGCTACGTGACTCACTAGTTGTGAGAGTTCAGAAATGTGTGTTGAGCCCACAAAGCTTCTGTTTCCTCATATATAAAATGGAAGTAAGATAGCACTGAACCCACATAGTTGGTAAGAGGATTGTATGAAACACCCGGGCAAGTGTTTGGTATAGTGCTTGAAACTTAATAAGCATTCATTGATTGTTAGCTGTCATTATTGTTTATGATTATGCCTTAGTTTATGACATTTTCATAGAGTAGCTTTGAGTCCTTTTTGCAAATCCTGAAGAATTCGTGTCTGGATAAAGCATCAGATAAACTAATATTGGGGCTCCATATTTTCTGGACAGGATATAATGCAGACAGGATACCCAGTCTGTCTCTTGGGAAGTTGTTTTGGATCTAGTGCTAAGGTTACCCTAACAGCCCTATATTGATGTTTAATCTATATTTCAGAAAATACTGATGATGTGTGGCCCCAGATAGTCTTGGATTGAGTGTAGGAGAAGCACAAAGTTGCCAGGGAACTGTTAAGTTGAGTAAGGGGAAATCCTGAGAATGCTCTTTTAAACTATCCTCCCTAAAGAGCTTAGTAGTGCTTGCTCTGAAGACCTGTATTACCTCTTGCTTTCAGGTACAGCGTATGTGCCGCCTCTGTGTTGCCTTCGGTTGCGAGGCACTGATAATAACCACTGTTCTCCATTTCTGAAAAATTATCCAGGAACAGGTATTTCTCATTATGACCTTTCATTTTTTCATTATTTCTTTTCCATTGTATTCCATTTTCAAAATCTCTAGGGCACGTCAGCTCAACAGAGTTTCCAGAGATGGAGACTTCATATGCTGGGGAATGGGAGAGAAGAGAAGGGAAATTTAAAAAGAGAAACAAGTAAGATTTAAGGCAAGTTAGTAGCCAAAGAACCAACCAAATGCAGAAAGTCATTGACATCCTAGATCTCAGATTTTCTTGTCAAAAGGTGACTCTGTTGGCTAAAGGGTATGAAAGAGGAGAGACACAGGAGAAGGAGCCCTAGAGAACCTCTTGAAGATGACTTCAGAGTTTAGGCATGGACATGGGGACTTGGAAGGAGAGGGTGAAAATAAAGAAAATCTATAGAAGTCGTTATTTGTAACGTTTCTAAAATGGGGAGTTAGAAGTGTTGGGAGGACCTCAGTTCTTGGGGTTAATCTCCCTCAATCAAATGCTTTTTCCCAACCACAGATCTGCATCGTTGATAGGGCAGGTATAAAAGACTGATAAACTTACGTTTCTGTTCAGTATCATCTGAAAATGAAAAAAGGAAAGAATGGTAAGAAAATAACCATGGTTGAAGTTTAAACTGTAGGTAAAAAATTTCAAGTGGAGCTAGACACTGTCCCTAAGAATCCCCAGAGAATTCTTTGGGAGCCCCATGTCTTGAAGATGAGTTATGTACCTGGCCTAAGAGATATGCTCATAGACACAACTCAGGTATATCAAACTGAGAGTATATCAGCATGTACTTCTAGACTGAGATCCACTAAAGCTCAAAAAGTCTTAGAATCCTAAAGCTGAAAAATTCTAGACGTCTTGCATTAGCAAGAGCCATATTCCAGATAGATATGAAAGGGATATCATATCCTTCTCAGAGATAAACACCTTCATTTCTTTGAATCACTGATTCTTATACTCATCTGTTTTTCATTATTCAGAAGTTCTTTCTTATAACTAACAGAAACCCTCATAGTAGATATCAAATATCTTTCTTCTTATTCCATGCCACTTTCACGTTATTACCCTTAAATTATGTGAAATTCTATATATGTTTTAAAGAAATAATTCTTCTAATAAAAAGTGACATTGTTTTAAATTATATCTCAGTGCAATCAACTCTTATATATGTTGGAACTATTGGTGTGGACAACTGAAATCCACTAATAAAATTTGGGGATCCAGCCAAATTCCCCAGAGTAGGTAATTTTGCCCTAGGAAATAGGGATGGGGAGCACCCTGGTTTCCTGGAAGACCTGTGGCTGGGACCTTAGGCAGCACTGGGCTATGCTTGAGCCTGAATATATAACAGCTGGAAGAGCAGAGCGTGATGCTCAGAGACACCCCTCTGTCTACTGGGAGTGTTTTGCTACAGTGTGCTATGGGGACAGAACACTGGACTGAGTCAGAAACCCTGTGTTTGAATCCCAGATCTGCTTTAGGCTGTGTGACCAAGGGAAAATCATTTAACTTCTCTGAGCTTCAGTTTCTTCATCTGGGAAACAGATAAAACATCCACCTTCCAAGGTATTTGTGAGAACTAAATGGATTATGAAACTGAAAATGGATGGTGCATTGCAGATGCTCAAGAAAAGTGTTTTTTACTTTCTTTCTTTCCTTCTGGGGGTCCTGCTAATGAAGAACAGAGCAGAGTACTGAGCCAGTTGCTTAGTCAGCACTCCAGCTGAGATCATATGGAATGTAAGCAAGTCATTCTGCCGGTTTACCTATCTACTAACAGTGGGGAGCTGAGCATAACGACAGTAGATCATCTGTAATATCTTGGCTTGGAAATAATTTTTCAGCATTGGTATTTCTTAGAAATAGTAAACGAGAAATCATAAATAAAATAATTTAGAAGTAAATAGAAGTTTCACACTGCATGACATGTTTGTTTGGAAAAGCAATGTGAAAGAAATTGCTCACAACTCTTTTTGGCATAAATTCAGTAGTGAAGCGCAGACCGATACATTCTCAGACGAGGGCCTAGATGTCTATGCTTAGAAGCACGTGTTTTATTATTATTATTTGGCTGTGCTCCATGGCATGTGGGATTTCAGTTCCTCAACCAGGGATCGAACCCAGGGTCCCTGCAGGGGAAGCAAAGAGTCTTAACCACTGGACCAACAGGAAATTCCCTTAGATGTCTATACTTAGAAACAGGACATATGCTCACAAAAATTTTGTACATGTTCATTATGATTAAAAAAATGAGTTTCAGGGACTTTCCTGGTGGTCCAGTGGCTAAGACTCTGTGCTCCCTATGCAGGGGGCTGGGTTAGACCCCTGGTCAGGGAACTAGATCCCACAAGCCGCAACTAAGACCTGGTGTAGCCAAATAAATATTTTAAAAAAATGAGTTTCAGCATCAGATAAATATGCATTTATATTTTTATCCCTGATTGGACTATATATTTATTTTCTAAGTCTTGGTTTTCTTATCTGTAGAGTGGGGATGTTAGGAGAATTACGTGACGAAATTCAGATAGAATATTAAGGGCAATACCTAGAACATGTATGCTCAGTAAACTATAATGCTTATTTTTAGTCTGCATATTTCCCATATAATGATAGCTAAACTCTACCAACTGCTTTCCGCCCATCAGATGATATTCTAAGTAAATCAATCAATCCTCATAACAACTCTACAAGCTAGGTATCATTATTATTTATATTTCACATGTAATAATGCTTTGGCACAGAGAAGTTAAGAAAATTATTCAGACACTCAGCAAGTAAGAAGTTGAGCCAGGATACGATGGTCTAGTTTCAGAGTTAGATTCTTAGCCTCACACTCCACAAGCTTCTCCACTGCCTGAGATATTGTTCCTTATAATATAAGGTCATTCTTTAAAACTCAACTCAAGAATCACCTCCCCTGGGGAGCTTTCCCCAACTATATCCTTTGTAGAGTTGGCCGCTCTTCTCTTTATATTTTATTTTACTCTTTACTCATAGCAGGAAACAGACTATATTATCAATAATTTAGCTTTCTTTTTTTTTTTTTTTTCCGAACCATGTGGCTTGTGGGATCTTAGTTCCTTGACCAGGGATTGAACCCAGGCCCTCAGCAGTGAAAGTAAGAAGTTCTAACTGCTGGGCTTCCAGGGAATTCCGAAGACCTTCAGCTTCTTGAGGGGAAGGAACTAGTGATGCAGTCATATGCATGATCATTTATTCATTTAAAAAACAGGTATTGAGCACCTGTTCACACACACACACACACACACACACACACACACACACATTGAGCACCTACCATGTGTATTAGAAGTAAAAGCAAAGTGTTAGTGGCTCAGTCGTGTCCAACTCTGTGATCCCATGGACTGTAGCCCACTGGGCTCCTCTGTCCATGGGATTCTCCAGGCAAGAATACTGGAATGGGTTACCATGCCCTTCTCCAGGGGATCTTCCTGACCCAGGGATCAAAACCAGGTCTCCGGCATTGCGGGTGGATTCTTTACCGTTTGAGCCACCTGGGAAGCCCATGTGTATTTGGCCAAGTAAATAAAGTGTTGTTTTGGCCTTCAATGAATTCATGATATACACAAAAATTCCAACCCACACCCGCGTATATATTCTTTCCTGAATGGATGCTCAGGAATACACATCACTCAGCTATAATCGGATCTAACGGTTAGCAACAAACATAGGCACATCTCATACAGATTCTATTGAAAGATAATTATATTTTCTCTCTAATGGTTCTGGTTCTTAGTATTTATTACTGTGATATGTCATGATCATTTTGATCCACATTTGAAAGGAAGTCGTGCAGAGTGAAAATCCTCTTACCAATTTCTTCTGAATCTGAAAAAGAAACTATTTGAAACACTTCTATCAGCTAATAAGATCAGACCCTTCCACCCTGGGTTAGGACTCTTCCCTCAGTCTTCAGAAAACAATGGCTATTTAAATTTCTCATGGCTGCATATGAAAAACTCTTTCGTATTCTACATTAAAAAAACTGGTGGCTAATTAGTTATAAAAAAAGGGTCCTAAGTAATCATTTTGAATATAATGTCTATTCGATACATAAATATAAAATATACTTATAAAATTAAAAATATAATTGGCACTAGTGGTAAAGAACCCGCCTGCCAATACAGGAGACATAAGAGATACGGGTCTGTTCCTGGGTCGGGAAGATCCCTTTGAGGAGGAAATGGCAACCCACTCCAGTATTCTTGCTTGGAGAATCCCATGGATAGAGGAGCCTGGCAGGCTACAGCGCATAGGGTTGCAAAGAGTTGGACATGACTGAAGCGACTTAGCAGGCAGGCATAAAATTATTACATTGTACACCTTAAACTTATACCATGTTATATGTCAACTATATTCCAATAAAGTTGGCAAAAAAAGGAAGATCTGTATTGAGCATAAATTAAATGATAAAAACCAACCCCAAATGACCAATAGCATGCAGAAGAGATTAGTTTTTCTGGAGTTTATCAGGGCTCTCAACATATCCCATCTGTCAGTAAGGTAACATTAACACATTCTCCATGATATATTTCTTAAAAAGGATTCTAAGGACACTACAATTAAGGCAGATTAAGGGTATGTAATGGAGACTGGCCCAGTGCCTGCCTTTTAATACAAAATTGGTTCACTCAATTTGGAGGAGCTGACTAAAGAGAAAGCCTTTCAATATTGGGATATTCCTGCCTCTCTGCTATGACTGAGGAGGTAAGTCCAGGCCAGGCACACTCAAATGCATGTGCACACATGAAAACACATGCAGGCACACACACACACTTTCAGAGTATTTGGACATGTAATTCTTCTTCTTCTTCTTCTTCTTCTTCTTCTTTTTTACTTTTTGGTCATACCCCACAGCATGTGGACTCTTATTGCCCTGACCAGGAATGGAACCTATGCCCCCACACATTGAAAGTGCAGAGTCTTAACCACTGGACCACCAGGGAAGTCCCTGGACATGTAATACTGAATGTGGGCTCAAATGCTGCCCCAGAGGCCTATTTAGTGCATCCCTAGGCATGCATTCAAACCACAAATCCTCTATAAAAAACTCACATCAAATAGGAGATGAAAACTTGGCATTGGTTTAGTTCGCTCAATTCTTTTCTCCTGAATAGTTAACACTCATTGTTTCCTATGATCTCTGTTGCATTCCTCTTCTTGGCTAGAACTATCCCTAGACTTATGAGGAAAAGGCAAAGGAGAAGATGAGAGAAACCCCTTTTATTGGTCTCTGTAGGAGGTCTAGTGAAAACATTTATAAACATAAAACAGATGGGCTGATTTGATAACAAGGAAAGAAAAAGCATAACTCACCTTGTGCCCAAGCACCAACTAGAAAATAAATAAGAAGAAAAGAATTAGTAAATGTTGTGAGTGACTGAAATTCCAAGCAGAGAAAGTTCTGTAGTCTAGTCTGACCATTTCTGAGCATCTGCGGTCCTTCCCACCCATTTCTGGATCACAGTTAACCCTATACCCAGTGAGTGATATGAACTTCTGGGTACTGACCCGGGGTTTCTGGTCCATTTGGGATGAGACAGAAGAAGGAAGCACCTAGCGTTAAACATGAACACACAGCATTTGACAAACAGACGTTAGAAAATGTTTATGGGTGCTTCTGGGGAGATGGAGAAATAGCGAGAGAGTTTTGCAGCCCAGCCTCCATTTTGAAAAGAAATCTCTTGACTGTGGAAGAAAAACAAGCTCTGGGTTAGGTACAAAGATTGAGATTCTTGTTCCGTCTGACTCCTGCTGGTCTGATGGTTTGGTTTTTCCACTTGTTTTCTACTTGAGACAGAGATGGGAATACTTGAAACCAATTACTCATTAGCTAGAGCCTGGGCATTGAAGAGTCCAATCGTATTTCCACTGGGTCCTCCAGAGTCCCTGCACTCAGATTCTCTGTAATGACCAGTTTCCCTGACATCGCCTTCAAGTTTCATGTGTACCTCTTTTATCAACAGCCTCTATACTAGATGAGACACCCTTCCCAATCACCATAACCAGAGCAGCCTGGGCACATTCTCATGAGGCCAAACCTCTAGGGGTGTTTGGGTCTTTGGTATTCCCTCTCTCTCCCTCTGCAGAGCACAGTTTATACTATGGGGCTGTAACCCAATGCCTTGAGGAATCACACTCTGCCCCTTGATACTCCAAACATGTTCCCTGGACCAGTAGGAGACAAATGAGCCAGAGAGCTCATCATAAAGGCAGAAGAGCAGTCCCACTCCAGACCCACTGAAGCAGAAGTTGAAATTTAACAAGATTCCCCGGTGACTCGTGTGCACGCTCAAGCTAGAGAAACCCAAGATGAAGCAGGAAGTGGAGACGCCATGGCTGTGGCTCTGAGATGCAAGCCCCAGCTGTGATAGTGTTTTCTAGATTTCTAAAATAAAACCCTCATGAACTATTTGGCCTCACATCGTGCCATCATTAAGAGCACAGGCTGTAGGCAGTTCTGAGTTCCCAGATCAGCTTCAGCACTTACTAACTGTGGTTTTAAACAAGCTATTGAACTTCTTTGAGTACTAGTTTTTTACATCTGTAAAATAGGGCAGAGGTCCCCAACCTCTGGGCCACAGATGGGTAACTTCTGTCAGATCAGTGGCAGCATTAGATTAGAAACAAAGTGCACAATAAATAAATGGGATGTGCTTGAAACATCCTGAAATGAACCCCCCACCCCAGTCCATGACAAAATTGTCTTCTATGAGACTGGTCCCTGGTGCCAAAAAGGCTGGGGACTGCTGAAACGGGATACATATAATGTTTACCTTCCAAAGTGGAGGTAAAGATTAAATTAGTTAACACAGGTAAAGACCTTTTTGTAGCACAGTATCTGGCACTCTTACTGAGTGCTGTTTACTACAGCAACCTTAAAAAAAAAATCTTTGTCTGATATGAGCTATGGAAAGCCTCTTAGTTACTTATCAATTTATATTCCACCTTCCTTCCAACAGGACTAAAGTAATTGAAAGCACTTGGTCAACTGAAAAGGACTGGAAATTATGAGGTGCTTCATTGTCTCAGCTACTAAGCTTGCTGTATACTTGGTGCAGAGTTTGGGATCAACCATCTACTCTCCTCGCAATAAACAGCGAAGGTTAACTCCTCTAATCTCCTTTGCGTTAGCTCATAAGGGCTGGGCTGTTCACTGACAGAACAAGGTTTTTCTCGGAGGCACAAAGATCTTGCTTTCAGTAGATATGATCACCTCAACTGCTTTCCTTTAGCTGTTCTCTGAAAGGTCTTCTGGGAACATGCTAGCCTAGCCCTAGTTCCCTGTGCTAACACCGCACAAATACTTCCTTACATTTTCTAGAAAATAAGGCTCCTTGATACCCTGGGCAGTACCAGGTTAGGCAGTGAGCCTTCCATGGTCTGGAGAAACACCCATCTTTTCATTTCATCGTACTCACCTAATAAGAGGCAGAGTCCCAGAACTTGCCAGAGGTTCCCCGACTGCATCCTTCCCTCACTGGACGCTCACTCTACCTAAGATGGCGGAGGCCAGTTGGCTCACAACTTCTGAAAAAGAAACCAGAGGACTTTTTCAAAACCCCTGCTGGAGTTGAGGACCCTGGGGCCATTGCTCCCAATGTTGGGATGAAAAAGGGGGCTTTGTAAGAGAGAGACTCACCATTTTCCGAAGCAGGCACCTACGGCTGGGAGGGGAGGCGGGTTTCTGAACCCCACACAGGAAGTGTGAAGGGGCCTCTGGGCCTGAAGGGTTCTACGTTTGAGACGGAGGCAGCCACCTGGGTTGGCTGGGGAGAGTTGGGCCCTGTGTCCTCCCATTGGATGAGGGAGACCTGAGGTGCTGTGAAAAAATATCTGCAACTTAGCTGCCCAGGCCTTACACAATGCACCCCCCACATTGGGGGATCCCTTCTCAGATACCCGTCCTCACCACACAAGCTGTGATAGGAAGAGAGAGGAACACCAAAGAGTGGCTTTCTTTATGGCATACGTGGCTTGGGGCAAGGTGTTGGTTTGAAAATATATGTTTATTTAAAACCATGAGATGCCATTCTTTTTTGCCTATAAAATTTACAAAAATATTTTTTAAATGTAATATTCAGCATTGGAAAGGGTAAAGAGTGACAGTCTTAGAATCTGCTGATGTGAGTGTAAACGGTTATGGTCTTTCTTAATTTTTGAGCATGCATCAATCAAATGCTTACCCAGTGCCAGGTACTGTGCTAAGGGCTTTAACCAACAGTTCTCTAAGGACTTCCTTGGCAGTCCAGTGCTTAAGACTCTGTACTCCCAATACAGGGGCACAGAGTTGATCCCTGGTCAGGAGCTAAGATTCCACATCCTGAGTGACATGGCCGCCAAGCAAACAGACACAAAGAAACAAAAAACAAACTTCTACAGTAGATATTAGGGTTTCCCTGATGGCTCAGTGGTAAAGAATCTGCTTGCCAGTACAGAAGATGTGGGTTCCATCCCTGGGTCAGAAAGAGCTCTTGAAGAAAGAATTGGCAACCCATTCTAGTATTCTTGCCTGGGAATTCCCATGGACAGAGGAGCCTGGCCAGCTATAGTCCATGGGGTCGCCAAGCGTCGGATGCGACTTATCAACTAAACAATAACCACAAGGTAGACATGAGGGTTAGGGTGTGGCCTCAACACAAGAAAAATGACCCTCTAAGACAGGTATTATTTTCATCCTCATTTTATGCTTGAGTAAACTGAGGCTCAGATAGGTTATCTAAGTTGTCACAGATTACAGAGCTGGAATCCTCAAAAATATTTTGGTGAAATTCATCGACTTAGTAAATATTTGGAGGGAATGAGGCTGAAGCTGAAACTCCAGTACTTTGGCCACCTCATGCAAAGAGTTGACTCATTGGAAAAGACTCTGATGCTGGGAGGAATTGGGGGCAGGAGGAGAAGGGAACGACAGAGGATGAGATGGCTGGATGGCATCACTGACTCGATGGACGTTGAATCTGAGTGATCTCCGGGAGTTGGTGATGGACAGGGAGGCCTGGCGTGCTGCGATTCATGGGGTCGCAGAGTCGGACACGACTGAGCGACTGAACTGAACTGAACTGAGCTGATATCTACTTGGCTGTAGTATGTGCTGGGTGCTAGTAATAGAGCAGTCACAAGATAGATAGTTCCATGGAGGAAGGAAATGTGGACTTAAGCTGATTATTTCAGGAGACTGATGCTGAGAAAGAGGAAATACAGGGGCGGTGGGAGTGATAGAAGGAAGGCCTAATGTAGTCTCGGGGTAGGGAAGGTCTCCCTTCTGAGGGTGTCATCTAAGCTGAAACCTGCTGGAGGCCTGGAGTGAACCAGGAGTTGGGGAGGATAAGGAAAGTATTCCAGACAGAGGGAGCAGCATGTTTGGGGCCTGGGGATGAGGAAGAGAGACCCATTCAAGAAACTGGAAACTCAGAAAGGCAAGTAGCAGAGGTAAGAAATGGAACTGAAAACTCAGCAGGGGCCAGATGGAGAGGGATTTGCAAGCCTTGTTAAAGATTCTTTTTTAAAAAAATTTTAATTGGAGGATGATCGCTTACAATGTTGTGTTAGTTTCTGCTGTACAATGAAGTGAATCAGCTATGTGTATACAAACAGCCCCTCCTTCTGGGACCTCCCTCCCACCTCCCATCCCACTCCTCTGGGTCATCACAGAGTGCCAGGCTGCCCTGCGCTCTACAGCAGCTTCCCACTAGCTATCTATTTTACATATAGAATCCCACGGGTGGAGGAGCCTGGTGGGCTGCAGTCCATGGGGTCACTGAGGGTTGGACACGACTGAGAGACTTCACTTTCACTTTTCACTTTCATGCATTGGAGAAGGAAATGGCAACCCACTCCAGTGTTCTTGCCTGGAGAATCTCAGGGACGGGGGAGCCTGGTGGGCTGCCGTCTCTGGGGTCGCAGAGAGTCGGACACGACTGATGTGACTTAGCAGCAGCAACAGCAGTGTATACATGCCAATGCTACTCTCCCAATTCATCCCAATAGATTCTTAAGGATTATTGTAAGGGTAATGGGAAGTGATTGAAGAGTTTAAAACAGGAGGATGACAGCATCAAATTCTTTAAACATTTTTAAATGAAAAAGTTAATTGTGGAAGTAATATATGCATGTTACGAACAAAGGATGAGCACAGAAGAGTACATACAACCGTCTCCTGACTCACCTTGCCTTGGCCCTATTCCTCTCCCTAGAGAAAACCACTTTCAACTTTGTAAACTGTTTTTCTGGTGGTTACCTTCTTATCTCTAAATGTGAGTTGTCATCATTCGGGTTCTCTGGGAAACAAACTGAGATAGAGATTTGTGTGCAGGTGGCTCACAGAGGGAAGCACAGGAACAGCTCTGGTCAGAGAAGAAAGTGGGATTGGCCAAGGGAGAAGGGAAGCTACAATGAGAGTTCAGCCAAACCAAGGGGAGATACCAGGCTAGGACTGTGTTGTAATAGGGAAGAGCCTCATATTCTATAATGAGGTAATCACTAAAGGGATGTTACCTATAAGTTAAACTATACATAACGGCTCATCGTCGGGAACCCTGCCTCCCAAGTAATGAGAGTTAACATGAAATACCTTTGTTCAGCTCATAGGAAACATCCCGAGCAGGTTCACCTGTGAATGACTGCAGGAAGGAAGAAATTAACACAATCTCTCCCAACTCTGGCTGGAACCAGGACTTTACACCCTCCTCTTTCAGTATAAAAGAAGCCTGAATTCTAACTTTGGGAAGATGGTTCTTTGGGATGCTAACCCACCATCTTCTCAGTCTTATGGCTTTTCCAATGAAATATCTATTCCTTGCCTCCATAACTCCTCTCTTGATTTATTGGTCTGTCATGAGGAGGCTTTCTGGTATCTCTCTGGTGGCTCAGAATCTGCCTGCAATGCACGAGAACCAGGTTCAATCCCTGGGTTGGGAAGTTCCCTTGGAGAAATAAATGGCAACCCACTTCAGTAGTCTTGCCTGGAGAATTTCATGGACAGACGAACCTGGCAGCTACAGTCCATGGAGTCCCAAAGAGTTGGACACAACTAAGCAACTAACACATACACACATGAGGTGGCACTAGTGGTAAAGAACCCGCTTGCCAGTGTAGGAGACTTAAGAGATGTGGGTTCAATCCCTGGGTCAGGAAGATCCCTTGGAGGAGGGCATGGCAACCCACTCTGTATTCTTGCCTGGAGAAGCCCATGGACAGAGAAACCTACAGTCCATAGTGTTGCAGAGAGTTCGAAGTGACTTAGCATGCATGCGTGAGCAGTACAAGCTTGGACTTGTTAACAGGGTGACCCATCAGAGCAGTCCTGAATTAAGGCCATAGGCATATCATCTAGTTTTCAGTATGAACTGTTTCCAGAGAGGTGTGAACTCGGGTGTTGCAGCTGCTTCCGCTGAGAACAAGGGCTGTGAGAGGGCTCCACTGTGAGCTCTCAGAGGACACAATCCCAGCAGATGGGTGAGTAAGTGGTCCTCAAGGGGGAATGTGGGCAGCATCACGTGGCATCCATGCAGGTCCCCCCTTGGCCTTCCTATCCACTTTCTGTATAGTAATTTCATGCCATTTTTTAATCAACCTTTTCAGGATTCTGGTTGATATCTTTTTCTGGAGAAGCTTATGAAAGAAGAGTTGTGGCCCCACTATAGCTGTTCTGGGGGCCCCATCTGATCATCATAATCTCCCTTCTTTGTTACTCATTCTAGACTGCTCCTGGCCTTAGATGTTAATAGCACTTTTGCTGACCTAAGGGAAGACATAGCTTGGGGAGCCTGAACCCTTGGTTGGCATGGCCTTCTCAGGCTGTGAGCCCTTGGTTTCTTCATGTATTCTCTCTGCTCCCTGCAGCCCTGACTCCTCCTGATGGTAAGGAGAGATTCATCCTGCTGGGACAGTGAATTATATTTTTGCCTACTGCCAACTGCTACATCCCTTGGGCCATTGGAAAGTCATATGTAGGACAATTTTTTTGTTTTGCTGACCTGTTCTCCACACGGCAAGATGCCAGCATTTGGTTGGCTAAAGGCCTCTAGCATCCCACACAAACAACCACACACATTTCGAGAATACCTTCTAAAGAACAGTACCATCTTAATTGAGAATTACCATTTAAGAGCTTTCTTCCATCTGTGTTTATAGAACCCCAGTCTCCAGTTCCCTCTCAAACTGAACAGAAGGCAGCAGTTGACCAGGAAATCAGCAATGTGGTCACATGAATGCTCCAGAATCACTGCAGATGGTGACTGCGGCCATGAAATTAAAAGATGCTTACTCCTTGGAAGTAAAGTTATGACCAACTTAGACAGCATATTAAAAAGCAGAGACATTACTTTGCCAGCAAAGGTCTGTCTAGTCAAGGCTATTGTTTTTCCAGTAGTAATGTATGGGTGTGAGAGTTGGACTATAAAGAAAGCTGAGCGCCGAAGAATTGATACTTTAGATCTGTGGTGTTGGAGAAGACTCTTGAGAGTCCCTTGGACTGCAAGGAGATCCAACCAGGATCCTTCCTCATCCTAAAGGAAATCAACCCTGAATATTCATTGGAAGGACTGATGCTGAAGCTGAAACTCCAATACTTTGGCCACCTGATGCCAAGAACTGACTCATTTGAAATGATGCAGGGAAAGATTGAAGGTGGGAGGAGAAGGGGACGACAGAGGATGAGATGGTTGGATGGCATCACCAACTCAATGGTCATGAGCCTGAGTAAACTCTGGGAGTTGGTGATGGACAGGGAGGACTGGAGTGTGCAGTCCATGTAGTTGCAGAGAGTTGGGCACGACTGAGCGACTGAACTGAACTGAATGCTCGGCATGAAACGTCTCGACTTTTCTGAACTTTGCCCTCACTCAGCCTGCGCTACAGCCACTAGACCGGCCTAGGACTCCACTCTGTTTCCTGGGAGTCTCTTAGGTCTGTTCTTCTGTTCTCTGGCTTCCCAAATGGTCTCCACCTCTGTTCTAGCCAATTTGCAGTCCCTAAGCAGTGTTCTCATTTTTTATTTTTGAGGATTAATTTAAAAATTTATGGTAAACACACATAACATAAAATTTACCAGCTTAACTTTTTTTTGGGGGGTTGGGGATGAGGCATGCAGGATCTTAGTTCCCTGACCAGAGACTGAATCCATACCCCTTTCAGTGGAAGCACCGAAATGGAGTTGTAACCTACTGGACTACCAGGGAAGTCCCCATCTTAGCTACTTTTAAGTGAAGAGTTCACTAGTGTTAAGTACATTTGTATTGTACAGCCAGTCCCCAAAGTCTTTCCATCTTGCAAAACAGAAACTCTATATTCATTAAACAACAACACCCCATTTCCTCCTCTCTTCAGCCCATGACAACCACCATTCTGTTGTCTGTCTCTATGAATTTGGCTTTATCATTTAGGTGAAATCACATAGTATTTGCTTCTTTGGAACTAGCTTAATTCATTAGCATAACATCCTCAAGATTTAGACTGAATAATTATTCTATGTATATACTATGTTTTGTGTATCTATTCATCTGCTGATGGTCTCTTGGGTTGCTTTCACCCTTTTGGCTACTACGAATAATGCTGCTATGAACATGGGTATTCAAATCTCTCTTCAAGACACTGCTTTCAATTCTTTTGTGTCTGTACCTAGAAGTGGAATCGATGGATCATATGGTAACTCTATATTTAATTTTTTTGAAGACCTCATATACTATTTTCCCCAGCAATTGCACCATTTTACATTCTCTCCACCAGTGCATAAGGTTCCAATTTCTCTACCTCTTTATCAGCATTTGTTTTCTGTTCTTTTGATAATAGTCATCCTAATGTCTATTGTAGTAGGAATTCCTAATAATGTACTTTCCCAGCCTTGAGAAATTTCATAGAAGTTGAGTCTGGAAAAACAGCATACATTAAGAAACTATGCTAATGATTATCTTTCATGTTTTTCTTAGGATAATATCCTTGTTACAAACCCCAAGGCCAGATCCAGAAGGGAGTATGACTGGGATCATGAAGGTATGGACTTTGGAACACCAGGTCAGTGCCAGGCAGGAATGCTGCCTACGCACTTGCTGATTGCTCCTGAGACTAGCCGGGAAGGGAACAGCCTGGGGTGAAAACCAAGGGGATCTGGACTATGTCAGTGTAATCCATGACATTTAGGAGTACATGATTAAAACAGCGTATGTCTTGAGAAAGATAAGATTAAATGAATTCTTGTAGTCTGCACTTAGGAATAAAAGCTGGACTCAGAGTGGGCTCTGCACCTCTGTCCAAGAGCGGCTGCATGTCTCCTGAACCATTGCACCAGATTTCATGTTTTGTCTTCATTCTCGTCACTTGCTCCCAGACCACTAAGGCAATAGGGTATGAAGTGGTATCTCCTTGTAGTTTTGATTTACCTTTCCTTGATAATTAGTGATGTTGAGTATCTTTTCACGGGCTTGTTGGCCATTTTATATCTTCTTGGGAGCCATGTCCATTCAAGTCCTTTGCTCATTTTTAAAAAGCTATTTTATTATAAATTTTATTTATTTATTTTTGGCTGTGCTGGGTCTTTGTTGCTGTGCAGGCTTTCTCGAGCTGTGGCGAGTGGGGGCTACTCTGTAGTTTCAGTGCTCCGGCTTCTCATTGCTGTGGGTTGTCTTGCTGCAGAGCACCAGCTCTAGGGCATGCAGGCTTCAGTAGTTGTGACACGTGGGCTCAGCAGTTGTAGCTTCCAGGCTCTAGAGCACAAGTTCAATAGTTGTGGTGCGTGGGCTTAGTTACTCTGTGACATATGGGATCTTCCCGGACTAGGGATTGAAACCGTGTTCCCTGCATTGCCAGGCAATTCTTAACCAAGGGACCACCAGGGAAGTCTGTTTGCTCATTTTTTAATTGGGCTTTTGAAAAAAGCTATAGTTGTTTATAGATTCTAGATGTTAAGCCCTTATCAGACATCGGATTTGCAAATATTTTCTCCCATTCCATGGGCTGCGTTTTCCTGCTATTGTGAAACTGGATGCACAGTTTAGATTTTGATATAGTCCAATTTATCTATTTTTTTACTTTTATTGTCTATGTTTTTGAAGTCATTCAGACTTCACTTTCACTTTTCACTTTCATGCATTGGAGAAGGAAATGGCAACCCACTCTAGTGTTCTTGCCTGGAGAGTCCCAGGGACGGCGGAGCCTGGTGGGCTGCCGTCTATGGGGTCGCACAGAGTCGGACGCGACTGACATGACTTAGCAGCAGCAGCAGCAGTGGCCTCCTTTCATTGTCAGTCTAGAGAACCCTTCAGGCTGGGGAACAGGAGGAGGAGGATTGGATTAATCTTTTGAGTCTTACTCAGTTATTGCAATGGTGGTCTTTCTGCCTCCATGCTTGATCCCACCAATCCATTCTCTGTAAGACGGTGAGAGTGAAGTTAAAACATACTAAAAAGCGTGATTTTGTCACACTGCTTCTTGAAGTTTGAAACACCTATCATTCTCAGGAAAATTATAAAGCCCAGGGATGGTGGTGGAAGTGGGGAAGGAATTTTGTCCCTGATTCTCTTTCCAGCTTTATCTAGCCCTCTATTTCTTTCTCCTCCTTTTTCATGCTTTTGCTGTACTAAATTATTAATAGACGCCTAACCACTTCATGCCTTTTATTTTTCTTACTTCCAAACCACTATGTACTCTTGGGTTTTTTGCCTAGAAAATTCACCCTTATCTAGGTCAGCTCATACTCAGACTTCAGATTTCAACAAGATGCATCAGCCTCTGGGAAGTGTGCCCTGAACCCCAAACAAAAAATTAGGTTAGACAATACTCCTCAACACAGCACTCATTATAACTGCCATTTACTTGTCTTCTCTCCTCTAGACCACTGTAAAATACTGTGTCCTGTAAAATAGTGTTTCCCTGTCCAACACTTTGCTGAAGGAATAAGTAGGCAGCTGGTGTAACAAAGGTTACTGAATCAAACTTGTGTCTGCTTGCCCATGCTGAGTGGAGCCAGCTTATTGACACTGAGTTGTGGTGAAGTAAAGTACAGTGTTTGTTGCACAGGGTCAAGCAAGAAGTCAGGCAGCTAATGCTTAAAAGACCTGAACTCCCTGATGGCTTTCATGGACAGGTTGTAAAAGACGAGGTGAAGGAGTGAGATTGTGGGGTATGTGATCAGGTTGTGGACATTCTCCTGTTTCGCTGGTGGTGAGGTTACTAAGAGTCAACATCATCAACCTTCTGGTTTCAACCAGTCTGGGTCTATGTGCTGTGGGTAACATACGGTTAACTCTTTCCACCTGGTGGGGGTTTCAGTATCTGCAAAACAGCTCAAAGGATATGGTACAGAATATTATCTATAGCCCTTGAAGAGGAACTAAAGGTCCTTGACTTTGTTTAGTGGCTAAACTATCATCGTTTTGCTTGACTATTTTCCTTTATTTCTGAATATTCTGACTTCTCTGATTGAACCCCAGTCCTCTGCATTAGAATTACCAAGTCTTAGCACTGGACCACCAGCGAAGTCCCAAGCTCCATATTTTAAAAAAATGTATTGATTGATTGATTTTGGCTGCGCTGGGTTGTCATTGCTGCATGCAGGCTTTCTCTAGTTGTGGTGAGTGGGGGTTACTCTCTAGTTGTGATGCTCAGGCTTCTCAATGTGGTGGCTTCTCTTATTGCAGAGCACAGGTTCTAGGGCCCACAGGCTCAGTAGTTGTGGTACATGGGCTTAGTTGCCCTGCGTCAGTGTGAGATCTTCCCAGACCAGGGACTGAACTGGTGCCCCTTGCTTTGAAAGGCAGATTCTTAACCACTGGACCACCAGGGAAGCCCAAGCTCCACGTTTTTAATAGTCTGCCCTTTCCCCACCTTTTTGACATGTTACCTGTATTATATACCAAAGTTTCATATGTGTGAAGGTCTAACTAATGGGCTATGATTGTTTCACCAGTTAATTTTTCCATCCCTACATCAACACCACATCATCGTTATTGTTTTCTCTCTTTTTTCAAAATTGAGGTAGAGTTGACTAACAATAGTACATAAATTTTAGCTGGGCAACACAGTGATTCACAATTTTTAAAGGTTATATTCCATTCACAGTTATTATAAAATATCGGCTATATGCCCTCCGTTCTGTGGTATACCCTTGTGGCTTATTTACTTTACACGTAGTAGTTTGCACTGCTTTATCCCCTATCCGTATCATGCCTCTCTACCCTTCCCCTTCCTAGTAGCCACTAGTTTGTTTTCTATACCTGTGAACCTGCTTCTTGTTTGTTATATTCACTAGTTTGTTTTAGTTTTTAGATTCCACGTGTAAGTGATAACATATTATTTGTCTTTCTCTGACTTTTTTTCACTGAGCATAATACCCTCCATGTCCATCCATGTTGTTGCAAACGGCAAAATTTCATCCTTTTTTAGGTCTGAGCAGTATTCCATTGCATACGTATGTTACGTCTCTTTTATCCATTCATCCATTGATGGACACTTAGGTTGCTTCCCTATCTTGGCTATTGTAAATAATGCTGCTATGAACACTGGGGTGCATGTATCTTTTCAAATTAATGTTTTCATTTTCTTCAATATATACCCAGGAGTGGAATTTCTGGATTATATTGTAGTTTTATTTTTAGTTTTTTGAGGAACCTCCATACTTTTCCCCACAGTGGCTGCACCAATATGTATTCCCATCAACAGTGTAAAAGAGTTCTTTTTTCTCCACATCCTCTCCAACATTTGTCACCTGTGGTCTTTCTGATGATAGCCATCCTGACGGATGTGAGGTGATATCTCATTGTGGTTTTGACATTTCTCCAACCACATTATCTTACTTTTTATAACTTTATTATAAATCCTGGCAACTGATAGAGTAAGTTCTAAGCCCTGTTCTTTTCAAGTGTCCTGTTTTGGGCCTTTTAGTTTTTTGTATAAATTTGGAGTCATTAATAGTTTCATGAAAAACCCTTCCAGAATTTTGTTAGAAAATGAAATAGATTTGTAGATCAGTTTGGGGAGAATTGGTATTTTTATAATATTAAGGCTTTGAATACATGAACATGGTATAGCTTTCCATTTATTTATTTTGAAATGTCTCTTGGTGGTGGTGGTTTAGTCGCTAAGGCATGTCCAACTCTTACAACCCCATAGACTGTAGCCCACCAGTCTCACTTGTCCATGGGATTTCCCAGGCAAGAATACTGAAGTGAATGAGTGAGTACATTTCCTTCTCTAGGGATTCTTCCCAACCTAGGGATCAAACCCATGTCTCCTGTGTTGCAGGCGTATTCTTTACTGCTGAGCCACCAGGAAAGCCCCAAATTGCCTCTTAAGAATGTTTTAAAATTTCCTCTATCTAGGTTATATTTTTGGGGGAGTTATATATGTTATATTTTGGGGGGAGTTATATTTTTGTTGAATATACTCTGAGACTATGGTAAGTGGTATCTTTTTAAAAATTTTTTAAATTGAAATATAGTTGATTTAAAATACTAGTTTCAGGTGTATGATATAGTATTCAATATTTTTAGAGATTATACTCTAAAGTCTTTTTAAAGCTGTTTTTAGTTAATTGTTGGGGGTATATGTGTTTCCTAATAGTATATATATTAATCTTACATCTGTTTCATTGCTAAATTCTGTTATTCCTAATCATTTGTTTATATTTTGTTTTGGCATTGTGGAAAATTGTGTCATCTTCAAACAATCACAGCTTTAGTTCTTTTTTTTGCTCTGTAAGCTTCTAATTTGTTTTCCTTGTTGTACTCTGCTGGGTAGGGTCTCTGATACAACATGGAATAAGAATAGGGACACTGGGCAGTCTTCTCAGTTCTTAATTTGGAAATGAATCTGCTGTTAGGATAATATTTGTTGAAGGATTTTAGTAGTTACTGTTTACCAGGTTAAGGAATTCCTATCTTGTTCCAATTTATGAAGTTTTTATCCTGCATAGGCATGGGATTTTATTCATGCTTTTTCTGCTTCTATTGAGCTGCTCATGTGGTTTTTCTCTTAACCTGTTTTTATGGTGAATTACATTTGCAGATTTTCTAATATTAAGCCATTGTTATATAACTGATGTTGGGCTGCACCCCACAGGCCGGTAAACCTTGTAGTTGCCTGGCCTTGAGACCAAAGAAATAGCCTGGAGACAGTGACAGAGACATCAGGGGTTTATTGGACAGGGGATCTTATGAAAACAGACTTGGAGCCACACCCACCATGTGCAGCAAATGGTGAGAAGAACACAGCCGTTTTTACTGCTTGCAGGGGTGAGGAGGGTAGTGGGAGAAGGAGGCTACCATTTATAGAGAAACTGACACTAGGTGGGCTCAGTTACCAGGGACTAATTAAGCCCTATAAGTAAGAGGATTGGATAGTCATGACGGTGAAGCAGGGACTGGTCGAACAGATGGACAGAGAGCAAGAGAACAGCCATCTTGAATGGTCTGCCATATGACTAGATAAATCCTATTTTGCAGCAGTTCCCTCCTTCCTCCTTTCCTCCCTCTTTCTCTCTCTTCTTTTTTTAACTCGGTTGGATTCAATTTGCTAATATTTTGTTTAGGATTTTTCCTCTATTTTCATTAGTGAATTAGGCTTGAAGTTTCTTTGTTGTAGTGTCTTTGATTTTTGTATGGGGGTTATGCTGGCCTCAGTGAATGACTTAAGTAGTATTTTATTTCTTCAATATTTTGGGAGAAATTTAATTTTGAGGGGGCATGATAAGTGATTTGCCACCCATTTACTGGTTTTTCGGCTTCTAAACTTTTTTTCTGCTTCCTATCTGGTGTTATCTTCATATTCTCCTTGTCTTTTATGGGTATATGCCATTTTAGCAGGGTTTCAGAAGTTAAAGGGGATAAGTACCACATATGTGTTAAGTTTGTAATGTTTAACCCCATTTATTTGTAAAATTGAACTAATTGAGAGTTGATGGTATAAAAAGTAGACTCAGATATGAGCTTGCATATGTAACCTTAAATTATTCATTTTAATGGAAGGACTGAGAAGCCTGTATAACATAAAACAGAACATAATTCAAAACAATTTAGCAATCCAGTAGCAATAAGTACCATTAATGCCTAGGTTCAGTTCAGTTGAGTTTAGCCGCTCAGTCGTGTCTGACCACCTGCAAGCCCATGAATTGCAGCACGCCAGGCCTCCCTGTCTATCACCAACTCCCGAAGTTTACCCAAACTCATGTCCATTGAGTTGGTGATGCCATCTAGCCATCTCATCCTCTGTCGTCCCCTTCTCCTCCTGCCCTCAGTCGCTCCCAGCATCAAGGTCTTTTCCAATGAGTCAAATCTTCGCATGAGGTGGCCAGAGTACTGGAGTTTCAGCTTCAGCATCAATCCTTCCAATGAACACCCAGGACTGATCTCCTTTAGGATGGACTGGTTGGATCTCCTTGCAGTCCAAGGGACTCTCAAGAGTCTTCTCCAACACCACAGTTCAAAACCATCAATTCTTCAGCGCTCAGCCTTCTTCACAGTCCAACTCTTGCATCCATACATGACCACTGGAAAAACCATAGCCTTGACCTTTGTTGGCAAAGTAATTTCTCTGCTTTTGAATATGCTGTCTAGGTTGGTCATAACTTTCCTTCCAAGGAGTAAGCGTCTTTTAATTTCATGGCTGCAGTCACCATCTGCAGTGATTTTGGAGCAAAAATAAATAAATAAAGTCTGACACTGTTTCCACTGTTTCCCCATCTATTTCCCATGAAGTGATGGGACCAGTTGCCATGATGTTCGTTTTCTGAATGTTGAGCTTTAAGCCAACTTTTTCACTCTCCTCTTTCACTTTCATCAAAAGGCTCTTTAGTTCCTCTTCACTTTCTGCCATAAGGGTGGTGTCATCTGCATATCTGAGGTTGTTGATATTTCTCCCGGCAATCTTGATTCCAGCTTGAGCTTCTTCCAGCCCAGCATTTCTCATGATGTAATCTGCATATGTTAAATAAGCAGGATGACAATATACAGCCTTGACATACTCCTTTTCCTATTTGGAACCAGTCTGTTGTTCCATGTCCAGTTCTTCCTGACCTGCATATAGGTTTCTCAAGAGGCAGGTCAGGTGGTCTGGTATTCCCATCTCTTTCAGAATTTTCCACAGTTCATTGTGATCCACACAGTCAAAGGCTTTGGCATAGTCAATAAAGCAGAAATAGATGTTTTTCTGGAACTCTCTTGCTTTTTCGATGGTCCAGTGGATGTTGGCAATTTGATCTCTGGTTCCTCTTCCTTTTCTAAAACAAGCTTGAACATCTGGAAGTTCACGGTTCACGTATTGCTGAAGCCTGGCTTGGAGAATTTTGAGCATTATTTTATTAGCGTGAATCCCAGGGACAGGGGAGACTGGTGGGCTGCTGTCTGTGGGGTTGAACAGAGTTGGACACGACTGAAGCAACTTAGCAGCTGTAGCAGACCTAAAAAATGATTTCCCACTAGAAGTAATCAAGGATACATGAAGATTTGTGGATGATTTCAGATTTGGGCAAGAAATAGACAAGATGAGGCTGGAACATCTTGTCATATGTGTCAGAAAGAGTGCCATGTAAGAAATTACTCTAATGTTATCCTGGCCTCCTGATACGTGCGTGCTCTGTCTCTCAGTCGTGTCCGACTCTGCAATTCCTTGGACTGTAGCTGGCCAGGCTCCTCTGTCCATGGGATTCTCCAGGCAAGAATACTGGAGTGGGTTGCCATTTCCTCCTCCAGGAGATCTTCTGGACCCAGGGATTAAACCTGCATCTCCTGTGTCTCCTGCATTGGCAGGCAGATTCTTTACCATGAGCGCCACCTAGGAAGTCCTAATATAGGATATACAAACAATCCCAGAGATCACAGAGCACAATGGCTTACAGATAAAATGAATACCCTTGATTCATTTGGTGTATTAAATCAATTTAAAACATTTCATGGAAAAGAATCTAAAAAAGAGTAGATATACATACATGTATAACTGATTCACTTTGCTGTACAGTAGAAACTAGTACTTTTTTTTTTTTTTTTTTTTTAGAGAACAATTTCTTGTTACAATGAACCAGAAACAAAAGATACTATTGAAACTGAAGAGTTGACAGACTATGGTTGAACTTAAACCTTCAAGGGGAATAAGAAGAGGGTCAACAAAGTCGATGAAAGGAGAAGCCCAAGACTAGTCTGGGGTAAATAAAAGGAAAACAGCACTCCAGCAAGGTTATCTTCTGACCGCTCCCACCAGGATCTGTCATCAATTTTCAGCCCTTTTCCTTCTGAGGCATCTGCCAAACCAAATGGCTTTCTCTTCTTTTGTAGGGTTGAACACGCCAACCCAAAAACATCCCTTAGAGCATGATGCAAAACCAAGAAGAAAAGTTTATAAATCTCATTCCAGGGTAGAAAGTGCACATATCCAATCCAGCACAATGGTTATGTGGTGCAAATGTACACGGTAATAACTTGAATCAAATCAGAGCTGCTACACATGTTAGGTGGCCCAGTAGATATGTCAATGCTCCCAGTTTACTAAAGCATCAGTGTGGCAGAATGCATTTATGAGCTCCAGATTTTCTGAACACTTTAAAAAGGCTATTAAAAATGACGTAAAACAGAATTCTATCTCAGAAACCTAGACATTAAGGTGGAACACTGGCGGGCTATTTCTGGGTGCCTGCCCACTGCCTGGAGGAAGGGAACATTCTTATCTCCAAAGATTCAGAAAGTTTCCCCCAGTGTAGTATACAATGACCTTATACTCCTCAAAATATTATTCCCCCACAATGGTCCACTCTTTCCTTTAGTATTAAAACTTTTACTTATTTAGCTGCCTCGAGTCTTAGTTGTGGCATGAGAGATCTTTCATTGAGGCATGTGAACTCTCTAATTATGAGGTGCAGGCTTAGTTGCTCTGTAGCATATGGGAGCTTAGATTTCCAATCAGAGATTGAACCCATGCCCCTTGCACTACAAAGTGGTTTCTCAACCACTGAACCAATAGCGAAGTCCCCACAATGGACCACTCTTCATCAAACTCAGCAAAAAATACTCAGGTCTATTTCTTTGAGTCTTCATTTCATTATGAAATCTCCCATGTAGTGCAAAAGTTGCATTAAATCAATATGTAGGTTTTCCTCCTATGAGTCTTTGTTAGTTTAATTTTCAGACCTAGCCAGGGAACCTGAGTATCAAGGATGCCTTTTTGTTGTTCAGTCGCTCAGTCCTGTCTGACTCTGCGACCCCATGGACTGCAGCATGCCAATCTTCCCTGTCTTTTATCATCTCCTAGAGTTTGCTCAAATTCATGTCTATTGAGTCGATGATGCCACCCAACCAACTTGTCCTCTGTTGTCCCCTTCTCCTCCTGCCTTCAATCTTTCCCAGCATCAGGGTCTTTTCCAATGAGTCAGTTCTTCGCATCAAGTGGCCAAAGTATTGGACTTTCAGCTTCAGCATCAGTCCTTCAGCAATATTCCCATGAATATTCAGGGTTGATTTCTTTCAGGATTGACTGGTTTGATCTCCTAGCTGTCCAAGTGACTCTAAAGAGTCTTTTCCAGCACCACAGTTTGAAGGTGTCAATTCTTTGGCACTAAGCCTTTTTTATTGTCCAGATCTCACATTCCCATATGAGTACTAGAAAAACCATAGCTTTGACTATACAGACCTTTGTTGGCAAAGTAATGTCTCTTCTTTTTAATACACTGTCAAAATTTGTTTGTTTCCAAGGCAAACCATTCAATATCACAGTAATCCAAGTCTATGCCTCGACCAATAATGCTGAAGAAGCTGAAGTTGAACAGTTCTATGAAGACCTACAAGACCTTCTAGAACTAGCACCCAAAAAAGATGTCCTTTTCATTACAGGGGACTGGAATGCAAAAGTAGGAAGTCAAGAAATACCTGGAGTAACAGGCAAATTTGGCCTTGGAGTACAGAATGAAGCAGGGCAAAAGCTAACAGAGTTTTGCCAAGAGAACGCATTGGTCATAGCAAACACCCTCTTAAATATAAGAGAAGACTCTACACATGGACATCACTAGGTGGTCAATACCAAAATCAGATTGATTATATTCTTTGCAGCCAAAGATGGACTGTTTATACAGTCAGCAAAAACAAGACCAGGAACTGACTGTGGCTCAGATCATGAACTCTTTATTGCCAAATTCAGACTTAAATTGAAGAAAGTAGGGAAAAACCACTAGACCATTCAGGTATGCTCTAAATCAAATCCCTTAGGACTATACAGTGAAAGTGACAAATAGATTCAAGGGATTAGATCTGATAGAGTGCCTGAAGAACTATGGATGGAGGTTCGTGACATTGTACAGGAGGCAGGGATCAAGACCATCCCCAAGAAAAAGAAATGTAAAAAGGCAAAATGGTTGTCTGAGGAGGCCTTACAAACACCTATGAAAAGAGAAGCGAAAGGCAAAGGAAAAAGGAAAGATATATCCATTTGAATGCAGAGTTCCAAAGAACAAGGAGAGATAAGAAAGCCTTCCTTAGTGATCAATGGAAAGAAATACAAGAAAACAATAGAACGGGAAAGGCTAGAGATCTCTTCAAGAAAATTAGAGATACCAAGGGAACATTTCAGGCAAAGATGGCACAATAACGGACAGAAATGGTAGGGACCTAACAGAAGCAGAAGATGTTAAGAAGAGGTGGCAAGAATACACGGAAGAACTATACAAAAAAGAGCTTCACAACCCAGATAATCACAATGGTCTGATCACTCACCTAGAGCCAGACATCCTGGAATGGAAGTCAAGTGGGCCTTAGGGAGCATCACTACAAACAAAGCTAATGGAGGTGATGGAATTCCAGTTGAGCTATTTCAAATCCTAAAAGATGATGCTGTGAACGTGCCGCACTCAATATGCCAGCAAATCTGGAGAACTCAGCAGTGGCCATAGGACTGGAAAAGGTCAGTTTTCATTCCAATTCCTAAGAAAGGCAATGCCAAAGAATGCTCAAAGTACCGCACAACCGCAACTCATCTCACATGCTAGCAAAGCAATGCTCAAAAATCTCTAAGCCAGGCTTCAACAGTATGTGAACCGTGAATTTTCAGATGTTCAAACTGGATTTATAAAAGGCAGAGGAACCAGAGGTCAAATTGCCAACATCCGTTGGATCATGGAAAAAGCAAGAGAGTTCCAGAAAAACATCTATTTCTGCTTTATTGACTATGCCAAAGCCTTTGACTATGTGGATCACAACAAACTGTGGAAAATTCTTCCAGAGATGGGAATACCAGACTACCTGACCTGCTCCTGAGAAATCTGTTTGCAGGTCAAGAAGCAACAGTTAGAACTGGACATGGAAAAATGGACTGGTTCCAAATAGGAAAAGGAGTATGTCAAGGCTGTATATTGTCACCCTGCTTATTTAACTTATATGCAGCATACATTATGAGAAATGCTGAGGTGGAGGAAGCACAAGGTGGAATCAAGATTGCTGGGAGAAATATCAATAACCTCAGATATGCAAATGACACCACCCTTATGGCAGAAAGTGAAGAAGAACTAAAGAGCCTCTGATGAAAGTGAAAGAGGAAAGTGAAAAAGTTGGCTTAAAGCTCAACATTCAGAAAACTAAGATCATGGCAACTGGTCCCATCACTTCATGGGAAATAGATGGGGAAACAGTGGAAACAGTGACAGACTATTTTCTTGGGCTCCAAAATCACTGCAGATGGTGATTACAGACATGAAATTACAGGACACTTGCTCCTTGGAAGAAAAGTAATGACCAACCTAGACAGCTTATTAAAAAGCAGAGACATTACTTTGCCAACCAAGGTCTGTCTAGTCAAGGGTATGGTTTTTCCCGTGGTCATGTATGGATGTGAGAGTTGGACTGTGAAGAAAGCTGAGCGCCGAAGAATTGATGCTTTTGAACTGTGGTGCTGGAGAAGGCTGTTGAGAGTCCCTTGGACTGCAAGGAGATCCAACCAGTCCATCCTAACGGAGATCAGTCCTGGGTGTTCATTGGAAGGACTGATGCTGAAGCTGAAACTCCAATACTTTGGCCACCTGATGTGAAGAACTGACTCATTTGAAAAGACCCTGATGCTGGGAAAGGTTGAAGGCAGGAGGAAAAGGGGACGACAGAAGATGAGATGGTTGGATAGCATCACCAACTCAATGGACATGAGTTTGAGTAAACTCTGGGAGTTGGTGATGGACAGGGAGGCCTGGTGTGCTGCAGTCCATGAGGTCGCAAAGAGTCGGACATGACTTAGTGACTGGACTGAACTGAGGTTTGTCATAGTTTTTCTTCCAAAGAGTAAGCATCTTTTAATTTCATGACTGCAGTCACCATCCAGAGTGATTTTGGAGCCCAAGAAAATAAAGTCCATCACTGTTTTCATTGTTTCCCCATCTATTTGCCATGAAGTGATGAGACCACATGCCGTGATCATAGTTTTATGAATGTTGAGTTGTAAGCCAGCTTTTTCACTCTCTTCTTTCAATTTCATCAAGAGGCTCTTTAATTTCTATTCACTTTCTGTCATTAGAGTGGTATCATCTACATATCTGAGGTTATTGATATATCCCCCTGCAATCCTGATTCCAGTTTGGTGCTTCAAGGAAGACTTTTCCTTCTCCTATATTCCTTTGGAGGATTCCCAGGTGGCATAGTGGTAAAGAACCTGGCTGTCAATGCAAGAGACATAAGAGATGGGTCGATCCCTGGGTGGGGAAGATCCCCTGGAGAAGGGCATGGCAACCCAGTCCAGGATTCTTGCCTGGAATCCCATGGACAGAGGAGTCTGGCGAGTTACAGTCCATAATGTCGCAAAGAGTTGGACATGACTGAAGCGACTTCACACACAGACACACACACACAGAGACGCACACGCACATGCACACACACACGCACATGCACACGCAGACACATACTCTGCTGCAGAAACATGAGGGCAAGAATTCCAGGCTGCAGCTGTAGTGTGCCAATTACCATAATAGGCAGCCATGGGTTCTACCTGCATATCTTTTCACTCTCCTCTTTCACCCTCATCTAGAGGTTCTTTAGTTTCTCTCCACTGGAGTGGTATCATCTGCATATCTGAGGTTGTTGATGTTTGTACCTGCATGCAAAGTCGCTTGGGTCATTTCTGACTCTTTGTGACCCTATGGACTGTAGCCCGCCAGTCTCCTCTGTCCGTGGGATTCTCCGGGCAAGAATACCAGAGTGGGTTTCTGTGCCTGCCTCCAGGGGATCTTCCTGACCCAGGGATCAAACCCCTGTCTCTTATGTCTCCTGCACTGGCTAGCGGGCAACCTGGGAATGATTATTTGCAATGCATTGAATACGTTTAACGCCATGAGTTTATAATGACCTACAAGCAAACAAACGCATACACAGAAAATCCCTAAGTGGTAACCATTGGACGACACTAGTGAACTAGCTGGGTAACCATTTTGTAGATGAGGGAAATTCTCTTCCTAGAAGTAGCCAGGCTAGTAACTGAAGCAGGAATGATAGAATTAGAACTCATTGTTTTGTAACACCTAATGAAGGAGTAGTTCTAGACACTGAGTATCAAAGACTGCTGCTGCTGCTGCTAAGTCCCTTCAGTCGTGTCTGACTCTGTGCGACCCCATAGACGGCAGCCCACCAGGCTCCCCTGTCCCTGGGATTCTCCAGGCAAGAACACTGGAGTGGGTTGCCATTTCCTTCTCCATCAAAGACTGCTAACATCACCCAAAAAAGACAGGAAGAACACCACATCACCCATGAGGAAGAATCAACTATGAATCTGACTGAGGCTTGGCCAAGTCTACAGCCTGACTCGTAGGTGTGGTCAGTATCACCTGACAACCTGTTAGAAATGTAAAATTTCAGGACTCGCCTCAGACCAGAAACAGAAGTGCTCAAGGTGAGGTCCAGCAATCTGTTTTGACAAACCATTCAGAAGAGACTCTGATGCCCACTAAAGACTGAGAATCATTGCTCTAAATCCGATAGCAATTTATAGGAAATACAGAGGAATATATTATGTAACATCCTACCAATGCAAGCCAAAAATTCAGACTGTGGAAAAATCCAGAGACAAGTGACCCAGTTTCTTTACATGTAGTTTGCAAGGAAATAAAAAAAGGGATGAAGAGGAACATATAGATTAAAAAAGACTTAGGAAATATATAGATCAATTGCAAATTTTGCACATTATTTTGATCATAATTCAAATATATAAACTGAAGGGACTCCCCTGGTAGTCTAGTGGTTAAAACTCTGCACTTCCACTTGAGGGGCAGTTTCGATCCCTGGATGGGGAATTAAGATCCCACAAGCCATGTGGCACAGCCAAGGAAAAAAAAAAAGATAAGCTGTAAAAACATTTAAAACATTTATGATATAATTGTGAATTTTAACACTAGATACTTAATATTTAGGAAATGTTCATTCTTTTTATGTGTGACAATGGCATTGAAATTACATTTATGGGTGAAATGGTATGATTTCTTCAATTTGTTCAAAATAAGATTGGATGGGTAGGTCAAGGTATAAATGTGAAAAAGTTGACTGTGGGTTGCTTATAGTTGGAGCTGGGTGATAGGTACCTAGGGGTCATTATACCATTTTGTATACTGTTGTATGTGTTTGAAATTCTCTATAGTAAAAAGCTAGAAAAGAAATTGCCTTTGACTCTGTGGGGCTTTGTGAAAAACCCATGGGAAAAGTTTTGGATTTAAATACAGAATTCCCAGGCTGGGCCCCGATTCTTCCATATACTTTATAGGGAGACTGAGCTGGATAGCAAGGGAAATCACTTCATATCACCATTCTCATTTTCTTCATCTGTTAAAAAGAATATTGATAGGAGAGGACAAAAAAAAATTTTTAAAAATAAAAAGAATATTGAGAATTAAAGGATGCAATGTCTTCAAATGCTTTGCACAGTGCTTTGAAGATGGAAGGTTCTAATATCAATGATCTGAATTTCTTAAAGCTGGCTAAGGCATCTTCTAACGTTTCTTCAGCACAGTGTGGGACATATATCAGGTGATTCTTAAGTGTAGACTTAATTTCTTTAATCAAATCATTATTATTTATTAAATAAATGAGTGACAGAGTACATTCCGAATTCTATTACAGAACTCTAGGTTGAATCATTCATTCCATAATTAAGACCTAGAATGACTGAATAAATGTAGGAGACATATCCTGACAATTATAAGTTAATATATTATATTATCCATTTTCAAATAGAATCTGCTATATATTATAGACTATAGTTGCTCCCCGCCTTTCATGATCGCTCCTAGGCTGAAAAGAGTGTAAGGTGGAAACCTGTTGATCAGTGTGCAACGTTCAGTCATGAATGATCTTTGCATGGGTGTGTGCTCAGCTGTGTTCCACTCTTTGGACTCTATGGTCTGGAGCCCATCAGGCTCCTCTGTCCATGAGATTTCCCAGGCAAGAATACCGGAGCGGGTTGCCATTTCCTTCTCCAGGGGATCTTCCCGACCCAGGGATCTTTGTGTGCTAAGTCGCTTCAGTGGTGTCCGACTCTTTGAGACCCTATGGACTGTAGCCCACCAGGTTCCTCTGTCCATGGGATCCTGCAGGCAAGAATACTGGAGTGGGTTGCTATTTACTTCTCCAGGGGATCTTCCCGACCCAGGGATCGAACCTGCATCTCTCGCATCTCCTGCACTGGCAGTCGGGTTCTTTGTGACTAGCGCCACCTGGGATCTTTGCTGAGATACAAAAATAAGCAAAGTTAAAACTGGAACTCAGTTTTAGGTCTTTACCCTGGAGCTTCTTTGGGTTCCACCAGAGGGCGCTCCATATTGCATGCCTTTGCTGAGATGTGGAGCCCACTGGAACCTGTCCTGTAAGCATGCAGTCACCCCTTTAGCAAATGTACATTGAGAGTCTACCATGTGCCTAGAAGTTGTAGGTGCTGAGGATACAGAGGTGAAAAGACCTGGACCTGTCCTCAAGGGACTCAGACTAGAGTGGAAACAGACATGTAAACAAGAAATGATGGCACAGTGCAGCAAGGGCTATAATAAAGGTATTACAGGGTGTAAGGAACTATTAATTCTGGCTCCAGAAGTTAGGGAAGCCTTCATACAATGTGAGATTAAATTTGAAAGGCAAGTAAGAATTCATCAGGCGGACAAAGTAGACAGAATAGCAAGTACAGATACATGTGTGTGTTTATGTGTTTGTTGCTCAGCGTGTCCAAATTTGCAACCCCATAGACTATATCCCAGGCAAGATTACTGGAGTGGGGTGCCATTTCCTTCTCCAGGGGATCTTCTCTACCCAGAGATCGAACTTGTGTCTCTTGCATTGCAGATTCTTTACTGCCTGAGCCACCAGGGAAGCCCACAGATATATATACATGAAGGTAAGAACACACATATAGTTAGTTTGCCATGGCCAAGAATAAGTTTCAAGGAACCTGAAAAGTGGGGAGGTGGGGCTGGATAGTTGGTGGGGCCAGATCATAAAAGGCCTTATTCTGTGAAAAGGAACGCATCCCTTAGCATTATTTTATTTTATTTTTATTTTTAGGCCTTGTGCATGCAGCATGTGGGATCCTAATCGCCTAATCAGGGATCAAACCTGCAGCCCCTCTATTTGAACGGTGGAGTTCTAACCACTGGACCGCCAGGGAAGTCCTCCCCTTTATGGTCTGTGTTCAGCTCAGTAACTATAGGGGCAATGTTAAACTCTAGGAGAGATTATCTCCTCATCATAGTTGTGCACAAAATGGTTCCAGAGTTTTTTGTCTTTGAAAGGATCCTTAGGGAGCACATACCCTTCACAAGATATTCATTCTCCCAATTTTATAATTAGAGGCATTTGGTTGCTCATTTTCTCATGATTTTTAGATTTGATTAATGTGTTAGAGAATCAAACTAGCTCTCAAAAGTGTGATGATTTGCCATTATTAAGGATCTAAAGAAATTGTGGTTCAAGATGCTAAGAATCATTCTAGAAATGTTTGGAGTAATGTTAGCATCCTTAGAGTAAGAGCTTGCACTTGACAGTTTTAAACAGTCATTTTTTGCTGTTTTTCTTTGAAAATCTCGTTTCCTTTAGTTCCTGCTACAATAACTCAGCAGACGCTGACGCTAGTTTAGTCGCTGAGTCGTGTCCGACTCTGTGCGACCCCATGGACTGTACCCTACCAGGCTCCTCTGTCCATGGGGTTTCCTAGGCAAGAGTGGGAACTGACACTGAGAGACTGTAAACACAGGGACATTTGGGAAGAAAAAAACAGCAACGTTGCTGAGACTTTTCTCCAGTCTTCTGGGGGAAGCTGGGGTTGGGGCTGGGGGGCTGGGGGGCTGGGGGGCTGGGAGGCTGGGGGGCTGGGGGACTGGGGGGCAAGGGGCCGGTGGTGGTGCGTGGGGCGGGGAATCCCCCAAGGGACTGGGCAGGTGTGCTTTCTCTCTTAGTCTCTTACTTAGCAGGAAAGACTCATACCCTGTTTGCCTGGACAAGCAGCAGGTCTGCCCTTTTTACCCAGAAACACTTCTGAGCAAACGAGTCCAACCTGCTCGTTCCCTTGCAGGCATCAGACCGCCATGGGAAGTGGAGGGGAGGGCAGAGAGGCTGAACTGCCTTCGCTAAGTCAGCACCTTGGCCGCTTCTCAGCATTCAGCGAATCTGTGATGGGAAAGAGTAGTTCTGAGACCTTGTGGCATCTGAGGTTTTCTGAGCAAGACTGAACTTCATGGATGAAGCACTTTAAATCAGAACAGTAGACTCTTCGAAGGTTAAGACTGGAAGGGTCAGGACTTCCCTGGTGGTCTAGTGGCCAAGACTCTAGACTTCCAATGCAGGGGGCTGGGGTTTAACCCCTGGTCAAGAAACGAGATCCTGAATGCTGCAACTAAGACCTGAAGCAGCTAAAAAAAAGGAAGAGGAGACTGGAAGAGTCCTTAAAAATCACTTGTTCCAAACCCCTCATTTTATTAACGTGGAAACTGAGGACATGAGAGTTTAAAACAGGGTGATACTATGTTTTAGTGTCCCTGGAAAAGTTCTGGTTTATGCCTGTCTTTCCAGTGAAAATATCAATCATGCCAGTTTCACTCTCAAAACTGTTCCAGTTTGGACAATAAATTATATGATCACTCACATCCACCCTAAAAGAGAAGAAAGGGTGTGAATAGGTGAGAAGCAGTGAAGAAGGAATGTTAGAGGAAAGAAACAGTTTGGAAAAGGTATAGAGATGAACATAAGAATGAGTCTAGTACAGCAGAGTTCTTTTTCAGTTTTTCTTCTAAATTACATTTTCTTTCATAGAGGTTTTGCTTCCCCAGATAAAACTGAGAGGAATAAATATTAAAGTCTTGGTCATTTGCAGTTTCTTGTTACTAGTACTATGGTTAAATTCTGTTTGGCTGTTATAAACAAATTACATAAATTGGTCATATAAAAATACCAAAGAAATAAACGAGGTCAGGGGAAAATCTCAAAGTGCTAGTGTTTTTTTTTTTTTTTTTTTTTTGGTGAAAGAACACCTTGATTTTGGTTTTGTGAAGAAGAAAGAATTTTTAGTCAAAATTTATGCTTCTTCTCTGAGAAGGCAATGGCACCCCACTCCAGTACTCTTGCCTGGAAAATCCCATGGATGGAGGAGCCTGGTGGGCTGCAGTCCATGGGGTTGCTAAGAGTCAGACATGACTGAGAGACTTCACTTTCACTTTTCACTTTCATGCATTGGAGAAGGAAATGGCAACCCACTCCAGTGTTCTTGCCTGGAGAATCCCAGGGACGAGGGAGCCTGGTGGGCTGCCATCTATGGGGTCGCACAGAGTCGGACACGACTGAAGTGACTTAGCAGCAGCAGCAGCATGCTTCCTCTGTTATCCTAAAAGTACTTGTTTCTGCTAATCTGAGATCAGTTTACTCAAATCACCAGTGTTTACTGAACACCTACAGTGTCCTAAGAACTGTGTTTGATCAGTAAGACAGAGCATGTTCTTCCCCAAGGAGCCGGTAAACTTTTTTTTTTAATTGAAGTATATTTGATTTACAATATTGTTTTAGTTTCAGGTATACAGCATAGTGATTTCGTTTTTTGTATTTTTTTGCAGATTATATTTTATTTGGAAAACTCAGCAGTGGCCACAGGACTGGAAAAGGTAAGTTTTCATTCTAATTCCTAAGAAAGGCAATGCCAAAAAATGCTCAAACTACTGCACAATTGCACTCATCTCACATGCTAGTGAAGTAATGCTCAAAATTCTCCAAGCCAGGCTTCAGCAATACGTGAACCGTGAACTCCCTGATGTCAAGGTGGTTTTTGAAAAGGCAGAGGAACCAGAGATCAAATTGCCAACATCCGCTGGATCATGGAAAAGGCAAGAAAGTTCCAGAAAAACATCTATTTCTGCTTTATTGACTATGCCAAAGCCTTTGACTGTGTGGATCACAATAAACTGTGGAAAATTCTGAAAGAGATGGGAATACCAGACCACCTGATCTGCCCCTTGAGAAATCTGTATGCAGGCCAGGAAGGAACAGTTAGAACTGGACATGGAACAACAGACTGGTTCCAAATAGGAAAAGGAGTACGTCAAGGCTGTATATTGTCACCCTGCTTATTTAACTTCTATGCAGAGTACATCATGAGAAACGCTGGATTGGAAGAAGCACAAGCTGGAATCAAGATTGCCGGGAGAAATATCAATAACCTCAGATATGCAGATGACACCACCCTTATGGCAGAAAGTGAAGAAGAACTAAAAAGCCTCTTGATGAAAGTGAAAGAGGAGAGTGAAAAAGTTGGCTTAAAGCTCAACATTCAGAAAACGAACATCATGGCAACTGGTCCCATCACTCCATGGGAAATAGATGGGGAAACAGTGGAAACAGTGTCAGATTTAATTTTTTGGGGCTCCAAAATCACTGCAGATGGTGATGGCAGCAATGAAATTATAAGACGCTTACTCCTTGGAAGAAAAGTTGTGACCAACCTAGATAGTATATTCAAAAGCAGAGACATTACTTTGCCGACTAAGGTCCGTCTAGTCAAGGGTATAGTTTTTCCAGTGGTCATGTATGGATGTGAGAGTTGGACTGTGAAGAAGGCTGAGCGCCGAAGAATTGATGCTTTTGAACTGTGGTGTTGGAGAAGACTCTTGAGAGTCCCTTGGACTGCAAGGAGATCCAACCAGTCCATTCTGAAGGAGATCAACCCTGGGATTTCTTTGGAAGGAATGATGCTAAAGCTGAAACTCCAGTACTTTGGCCACCTCATGCGAAGAGTCGACTCATTGGAAAAGACTTTGATGTTGGGAGGGATTGGGGGCAGGAGAAGAAGGGGACGACAGAGGATGAGATGGCTGGATGGCATCACTGACTCGATGGACATGAGTCTGAGTGAACTCTGGGAGTTGGTGATGGACAGGGAGGCCTGGCATGCTGCGATTCATGGGGTTGCAAAGAGTCGGACACAACTGAGCAACTGAACTGAACTGAACTGATAGGTTATTTTAACTTATTAAAATAATTTCCTGTTCTATACAGTAAATCTGTTGCTTATCTCTTTTAAGTATTATAGTTTGTATCTGCTAATCTCATACTCCTAGTTTATTTATTCCTACCTCCCTCTTCCATTCAGTAAACATAAATTTGTTTTCTATGTCGATGAGTCTGTTTCTGTTTTGTATACAGATTAATTTGTATAATTTTTTAGATTCTACATATAAGTAATATCATATGATATTTGTCTTTCTCTGTCTTGAGTTTCTTCATGTAGTATGATAATCTCTAAGTCAATCCATGTAGCTGCAAATGGCAAAATTTAATTCTTTTTTGTGGCTAATATTCCATTGTGTATATATATATATCTAAATATATATATAAAACATCTAAATATATATAAAACATATATATATAAAACATCATATTATATATATATGTGTGTATGTGTATATATATATATATGAAACATTCATCTATCAATGGACATTTAGGTTGCTTCCAAGCAGTGACTATTGTAAATAGTGCTGCTATGAACACTGGGGTGTATGTGTCTTCTCAAATTAGATTTTTTGTTTTTCCCATGTCCAGGAGTGGGATTGCTGAATCACGGGGTTTTTCGTTTTTTAAGGAACCTCCATACCATTTTCCATAGTGGCTGCACCAGTTGACATTGCTACCAACAGTATAGGAGGATTCCCCTTTCTCCATGCCCTCTCTAGCATCTGTTATTTGTAGACTTTTTAATGATGGCCATTCTGACTCACTGTTCTTTTGCTTTGCATTCCTCTAAAAATTAATGATGTTGAGTATCTGTGTGTTTTTGGAGAAATATCAATTTAGGTCTTCTGCCTATCTCTTGGTTGGGTTATTTGTTTATTTATTTATTTAGATATTGAATTGTATGAGCTGTTAGTATATTTTGGAGATTAACCTCTTGTTGGTTGCATCATTTGCAAATATTTCCTCCCAGTCCATAGGTTGTCTTTGTTTTGTTGGTGGCTTCCTTTGCTGTGCAAAAGCTTATACATTTAACTAGGTCCCATTTATTTCTTTTTGCTTTCATTTCTTTTGTCTTGGAAGACTTATTTGTGAAAAGATTGCTATAGGAATTCCCTGGCAGTCCAGTGATTAAGGCTCCGTGCTTCCACTGCAGGAAGCATGGGTTTGATCCCTGGCTGGGGAACTAAGATCCTATATGCTGTATTAAAGAAAAAAATGTTTTAATGTAAATTCATTGTCAATATTTATAGAACGAATATTTTCACCAAAAACCCAGATTTTCTGTTTCTTTTCAAAAAATGATGTGACAGGATCCTTGTGGTGATGGAAATGCTCTGCATTTTGACTGAATCTGTATCAGTATCCTGTTGTGATATTGCACTGAAAGAAAGTGAAAGTGTTAGTTGCTCAGTCTTGGCCCACTCTTTTCAACCCCAAAGACTGTAGCCCACCTGGCTCCTCTGTCCATGGGGTTCTCCAGGCAAGAATGGGTTGTCATGCCCTTCTCCAGGGGATCTTTCTGACCCAGGAAACAAACCTGGGCCTCCTGCATTGTAGGTGGATTCTTTACTGTCTGAGGATATTGCACCAGAACCTGGCAATATGTTATCATTGGGGGAAACTGAGTAAAAGGTACAGCTATCTGTATTACTTTTGAGACAGACTGGGACCTGGGACCCTTTGCTGCAGTGCTTTGCACCTGGACAAACATCTCAACAACAGAATACAAAGAAACTATAAGGGATTCAAAATAACTGCATGTGCAGTTGGGGCAAATTATGAATAAGATACAAAAAGACCCAAAACCCACATAACACCACCAAGGCAGACCACCTGAGCCACCCCCTCAGGCCCCACCCCTGGACCCAACCTTACCCTTATCCCATATAAGGAACCAGCTCGCCCCTCCTTAGGGAGTGAACAAGGAAACCAGTTCTTTGTTTTGGCTCCCTCCTTGTAAAGTCCCTGTAAAGCCTTGTCTGAATTTCTTATCTGGCCTCCTATCAATTTCTAATGATTAAGGAGGCCAAGAACCCTGGTGGGTAACACTTTTTACAGCTACATGTGCATATCTGTAAGTATCTCAAAACAAAAAGTCAAAGATGAAAATAATATACTAAAGATGTGATAGTGCTAGGCCTGCATTTCTCATGGCGGCAACTGGCTAGAGCTGAGGAGCAGAGGTGCCTGTGGACAAGGTCACCTTCTCTCTGGTTGGCCGCAGTCCCTGCTCGCCTCCTCCTACCTGTCCCTTGGCCAGCTTCACTCATTCGTTACCTGCCTGCTCCTGAGTCTGGGTCAATGCCAGACAAAGGAAGGAGCTACACCCTGTTCTCCCACTGTTTCCAGGTATGAACTATTTCAAGACTGAATTTCCTCAGTCCTGCTTATCATGGAGGTTCTTAGCAGATTTCAGCATTAGCTTTGTCTAGCTGACTGAATTTTCATTTTCTTTGTAGGGATCCTGGGAAGGGCTGCATGGAGACCTGCTAGATAAATGCCACTTAAAAATCAGAACCACTGTCATGAAATCATTTTCAAGTGGCATTTTTCTTCTATTTTTAATTTTTCCTTCCATCTGGCTCCCCTGGTGGGCAATCCTTAGAGTCAGCCCTTTGCTACTGACCTTCATGACCTTGAACAAGTCACTTTATGTCTCTGGGTGTCAACACCCAGTGTGTACAACAGAGATTGGGCTCATCAGTGTTTCTTAAACCAGTGATCGGCAAACTCTGCTGTGCAATCTGTTTGTGATTCGGCTGCACGTGACTAGGACAAGGCTAACACCCTATGCCACCTGCCCTGCAACCTGCAACACCCACACTGTTCTGTACCTTATACAACAAGCCCTCTGATCATGGCCTTGGATATTGTGGCAATCAGATTACTTATAATAGCTTTGAACGCTTTGTCTCCGGTTGTTTGTTTGCTTGTTGTTTATCTCCTGGAGGATCTGTGAGAGTTTTGGGGATTCTGCAGATCGCACTTTGAGAAGCACTGTCCCCAAGTTTTTCAGTGAACAGAGTTCTAGAAGGATTAACAGATGATGTGTAAGAAAACTGGCTTCATGCTAGCATTTTAAAAGCCCTGAGAAATATTGTAGCGAAAACCAAAAATAAACCAGTATCTGTTTAGTTTAATTGAGCATTTCCCCATGAGTACAGAATCTTCTTTTCATTCAGTACCTACTCACATCTTGGGGAGTGGTCTTTGTCTGAATGCCAATTAAGGGGCGTGTGGCTCAGTGGTAAAGAATCGACCTGCCAATGAGGGAGACGTGGGTTCCATCCCTGGGTTGGGAAGATCTTGTACGGAAGGAAATGGCAACCCACTCCAGCACTTTTGCCTGGAAAACTCCATGAACAGAGGAGCCTGGAGGGCTACAGTCCATGGGGTTGCAAAGAGTCAGACACGACAGAGTGACTACATGCATGCGTGCATAGTGTAACAGGTCTCCAGACTTCTTGCAGTGCTTAGAATTTGACCTTTGATCCTGTGCTCTCTTCTCGGCTACCCTAGGATCAGACCACTGCTTCCCATTGCCTCAGTTACAGATTCCATACTGTTCCTGCTTATGACATCACCACAAACCTAGTGTGACTGAACTCCTCTTTTTCTCTGAGATGGTTGCTGCAAAAAGAGTAAAGAGCAAGAGGTGGTGTTACAATATATCAAGGACTCTGGACAGAAAATTGCTAGCGCTAAACAATAAAGTCCTACTATATAGCACAGAGAACTATAATCAAAATCTTATGATAAACCATAATGGCAAAGATATAAAGAAGTATATATATATATATATAACTGAATCACTTTGCTGTGCAGCAGAAACTAACACAATACTATTTTAAAAACAATCAAGTTTTTTTTTCAGTTGCTAAGTTGTATCTGACTCTTTGAGACTCCATGGACTGTAATCCACCAGGCTCCTCTGTCCATGGGATTTCCCAGGCAATAATACTCCAGTGGGTTGCCATTTCCTTCTCTAGGGGATCTTTCTGACCGAGGGATCCAACTTGTGTCTCCTGCATTGGCAGGTGGATTCTTTACCACTGAGCCACCAGGGAAGCCTGTATATCAACTATATTTCAATTAAAAACAAAAATCCTATAGAGGAAAAAATAAGTTGTTGATAATGAGACCAGAGAACAGAATTGATGATTTGGATTATAAGTCACTTAAAATCAAAAGTTGCAAGTTTCTTTAGTCAGCTTCTACTTGCTGTTATTCTGTAAGCAGGCTAATTGCAAGGTCAGCTTCCTCCAGGAAGCTCAAGTCTCTTTCTAAAGGTAAGTGCACAGTCTCAGTGATACTTATGGAGCAAAATATATGAAGGTGTTAGAAAAGGTGAAGCTTTTTCCCACCCTACCTGGCACAGTGTTGCACATTTGGAGACTCCATCTTTTAGTGAACTAACAGATTATTCTCTTACTGTTATAATTCACTGAGTGCTTGATGCAACTACTTTTAAAAAAATTAATTAATTTTTAAATTGAAGGATAAATGTTTTACAGAATTGTGTTGGTTTCTGCCAAGCATTAACATAAGTCAGCCATAGGTATGTATATGTCCCCTCCTTCTTGAACCTCCCTCCCACCTCCCACCCCTCTAGGTTGCTACAGAGCCCCAGTTTGAGTTCCCTGAGTCATACAGCAAATTTCCATTGGCTATCTATTTTACATAGGGTAATGTAATCAGCCCTGGGATTTCTTTGGAAGGAATGATGCTAAAGCTGAAACTTCAGTACTTTGGCCACCTCATGGGAAGAGTTGACTCATTGGAAAAGATTCTGATGCTGGGAGGGATTGGGGGCAGGAGAAGAAGGGGACGACCGAGGATGAGATGGCTGGATGGCATCACTGACTCGATGGACATGAGTCTGAGTGAACTCCGGGAGTTGGTGATGGACAGGGAGGCCTGGCGTGCTGCAATTCATGGGGTCGCAGAGTCGGACACGACTAAGCTACTGAACTGAACTGAACTGAGTGTAAGTTTCCATGTTACTCTCTCCATACATCCCAACCTCTCCTTCCTTCTCCCCACCCCTGTGTCCATAAGTCTGTTCTCTATGTCTGTGTCTCCCTGCAAATAATTTCATCAGTACCATCTTTCGGGTTCCATATATACGTGTTAGTATATGATATTTATCTTTCTCTTTCTGACTTACTTCACTCTGTATAATAGGCTCTAGGTTCATCTGCCTCAATAGAACTGACTCAAATGTGTTCCTTTTTATGGCTGAGTCATATCCCATTGTGTGTATGTACCACAACTTCTTTATCCATTTATTTGTCAATGGACATCTAGGCTGCTTCCATGTTCTAGCTACTGTAAATAGTGCTGCAGTGAACACTGGGGGTACATGTGTCCTTTTCAACTTTGGTTTCCGCAGGGTATATGCCTAGTAGTGGGATTCTTGGGTCATATGGTGGTTTTATTCCTATTTTATAAAGGAATCTCCACACTGTCTTCCATAGTGGCTCTGTCAATTTACATTCCCAACAACGGTGCAAGAGGGTTCCCTTTTCTCTACATTCTTTCCATCTTTTGTGGAGACTCCATCTTTCAATTAACTAACATATTATTGTCCATCCCACTTACTGTTATACTTCATGGAATGCTTGATGCAACGACTTTAGAAAATTATTTATTTATGGCTGTGCTGGGTCTTCGTTGCTGAGCAAGGGCTTTCTCTAGTTGCAGTGGGCAGGTGCTACTCTTCATTGTGGTGTATGGGCTTCTCACTGCGGTGGCTTCTTTTATTGTAGAGCAGAGGCTCTAGAGTGAGCAGGCTTCAGTAGTTGTGGCACACGGGCTTAGTTGCCGCACTGTATGTGGAATCATCCTGGGCCAAGGATAGAACCTGTGTTCCCTTCATTGACTTCTCCTGCATCAGCAGGCAGATTCTTGTCCACTGGACCACCAGTGGTATTTTGATTATCTATGCTTAAATCCTTAAATGTGTGTAAAACCCTTTAATATCTTTCCCTTTAGAAAAAACTAAAACCTCTTTAGCATACTGTCAAGTTGCCATTGCCTTACTCTTTTAAAAGTTTCATTACTCATTAGAATTTCCCTTACTTTATTAGAGTTTAACTGAAAACCCTTGTAATGCAATGCAGATGAAAGAATCTCACCTTCAAATAGCTCCTTTCCTGCTGTTTTCCCTCTTGTTTTTCTGAACTTGTTTTATAGAGGAACAAACCTAGAGTCCAGAGTTCAAGGCCAGCTGATACCGTTTCCTAGCTACATGACTTTGGGCAAGTTACTAATCTCCCAGCCTCATTTTACTCATCTGTATAATGAGATTAATGAAGTACTTTCAAGGGTTGTTGTGGATGTGAAGATACTAAAACTAAGTTATGTAACAGATGGTGATTATTAGTACTATGAGCAAGCCCTAGCATCCTCCTTGGAGTTCCTACACAAGCCATGCTGGTCCACCCCTAACTCAAGGCCTTAGCCCAGAGTGCCCTCCTCTTTTGTCAACTGGTCTTCCTTTTTCAGGATGCCTTATATATTTAACCCTTTCAGAGAAGGTTCCCTAGTGCTCCCAAGCAGAGTTTATCCTTATTCTTGTGTGATCACTGGTATCTGGTATGTACTTCTGCACTGCTTCTCAGCCTGTATTGTGACTATTTTTTTTGTTGTTATTAGCCTGATCATGCCTTGAGGGCTACGATCTTATCTCTTTTTTTTGTTCCTGAGTTCCTGAGGACAGTGTCTGATGCCTGGTAGCTGCTCAAAACTATTAAAAAAAAAAAAAGAAGAAGAATAAAACCACCAACAATAAACAAATGAGTAACAAGACACAGAAGGAACAACATGGTGATATTTGGGCACAATCCAAACTGCATTTTTGACAAAATTTCCAAGTAATTTCCCACCAAATCTTTTCTTTTAGGAGACATGCCAAGAAGAGGATGCCTAATGTTTATTTCATTTACTTGTGCTTGGAAAGTCTTCCAGAATGGTGGTGATGGTTGTGATGGGGAGAGGAGAAAGGCACCCCTGCACAGAGAGTGGCCTGAACATACAATAGAGGGCTGACAGCAGACATGATAGATACATTCTAATGAGGAGGGGAGACTGGTATTATAGAAAGAGTGCAAATTATCTCTGGAGTTGACTTCAGAGCTGGGCAGGCCTGGTTTTGAATTCTGACCATGTCACCAGGTAGGTGACCTTGGAGATGCCACTTGACTTTGGCCAGTTTCTCCTCTCATTCCTGTCATAAACTGTACGAATCCATCTCTCTTTCTGGCTTCTGCTCCTCCATCTCTAACAGCAGGGAAAGGGGCAGGGCACAATTTTGAAAGAATGACATAGTCCATTACTTCATGGCAAATAGACAGGGAAACAATGGAAACAGTGAGAGACTTTATTTTCTTCAGCTCCAAAATCACTGCAGATGGTGATTGCAGCCATGAAATTAAAAGGTGCTCCTTGAAAGAAAAGCTACAACCAACCCAGACAGCATATTAAAAAGCAGAGACATTACTTTGCCGGCAAGGGTCCGTCTAGTCAAAGCTATGGTTTTTCCAGTAGTCACGTAGAGTTGGACCATAAAGAAAGCTGAGTGCCGAAGAATTGATGCTTTTGAACTGTGGTGTTGGAACAGACTCTTGAGAATCCCTTGGACTGCAAGGAGGTCAAACCAGTCAGCGTCAAAGGAAATCAGTCCTGAATATTCATTGGAAGGACTGATGCCAAAGCTGAAGCTCCAATACTTTGACCACCTGATGCAAAGAACTGACTCATTAGGAAAGACCCTGATTGGGGGAAAGACTGAGGGCAGGAGAAGGGGATGACAGAGAATGAGATGGTTGGATGGCATCACTGACTCAATGGACATGAGTTTAAGCAAGCTCTGGAAGTTGGTGATGGACAGGGAAGCCTGGGGTGCTGCAGTCCATTGGGTCACAAAGAGCTGGACACAACTGAGTGAATGAACTGAACTGAAGGACACAACATAGGCCAGTTAGAACCAAATGGGACCAAGATGGGCAGACAAGACCAGACCTTGATCCTCAATCAGCAAGTGAAATGACAGACCCAGAGGTGCCATGACAGTTCCATGCACTGTCAAAAGACCAAGGAGTGGGTGGTGGCCCAAATCCTGGAAATCTCCACTTTCCCCCAAAATAGTTGGAATAATCCTCCCACTCTTTAGCATAGGAAATTACCCAGCCTATAGAAACTAACCAGGCCACATTTCATGGCTGCACTTGCTCTCTGCGATGGCCCACACTCTGTCTGTGGAGTGTGCTTCTCTCTAAGTCTGAATAATTAAATTTCTTACCTATCACTTTGTCTCTCACTGAATTCTTTCTGTGATGAGACATCAAGAACCTGAGCTTTATTAGGCCCTAAAACCAGGTACCATTGGTTTTGGCTGGGTTTGAGTCCCAGCCATGTGGGTTCAAGTCCCAAACTGGGTTTTGACTGGGTTCAAGTCCCAGGCAGGGTTTTGGCTGAGTTTGAGTCCCAGCTACTGGGTTTGAGTCCCAAAGTGGGTTTTGGCTGGGCTTGAGTCCCTATCTGAGATAAATGGTTTCACATCTCCCTAAGACTGGGACATTTCTTCCCTAGTACACACAGGAAGTAGAAACCACTAGATGAGAACTCTCTCAGGAGGGGGAAAAAAAAAACAAACCAAAAAACTAAATACACACAGATGAAAACTTCAATTTTGGGGCCCAATTCTTTCATTTTCAACATTAGCCAAATCTGGACCCATCCTGGGCTTCCCCCTTGTCTAGGCTGACCATAAAAATTATCTCCCACATTGTCACAGTGTGAAGTGTGAAAGAGGTACTGTTAACCATTACAGTGGGACAGCAAGTATAAACCAGGGCTGTCCTGAGCATTCCAAACATTCTTAACCTCTTGTTAATAATGAGGGAGGTACAATTTTTCCTGTTTACTGGCTCATTTTAACATGCTAATACTTTACCTTCTTAAAACCAACAAATGAAGTGAAGTGACAGTCACGTCCCACTCTTTGCCAGAATACTGGAGTGGGTGGCCTTTCCCTTCTCCAGGGGATCTTCCTGACCCAGGGATCAAACTCAGGTCTACCTGCATTGCAAGGCAGATGCTTTACCAGTTGAGCCACAAGGGAAGCCCAAGAATACTGTAGTGGGTAGCCTATCCCTTCTCCAGTGAATCTTCCTGACCCAGGAATCCAACCAGGGCCTCCTGCATTGCATGCTAACACTTTATCTTCTTAAAACCAACAAATGAACCCCAAACTAAAAAACTTCTTTCTCCCTTCCAACTATGAGCTTCCCAGGGAAAAGGGAACACGGGTTCAATCACTGGTCAGGGAAGATCCCACATGCCTCAGGACAACTAAGCCCGTGTACCACAGCTACTGAGCCCACATACTGCAACTAGAGAGTAGCCTGCCCGCAGCAATGAGGGCCCAGCACAGCCAAAAATAAATGAATATGAAAAAAAAGTATTCAATAAATGACAAGACCAAACTTAGAAATACAATGTTTGAGTCATTATTTTATATCACTTGAGTTTAGACATCATTTCTTAGAATATTGGTTATATTTTAACAAAAGTTACCATTAGTTTAAAAGTTCCCATTTATTAGGTGCCTACTATGCACCCAGCAATGCAGCAGGCATGTCACAGATAATTATTTCTGATTATCATAATTGCAAGAGAAGCAGATGTCTCCATCTTACAGATGAGAAAATTGAGGCACAAAGAAACTCATTCATTCTAATACCTATTGAACCTATTCATTCTAATACCTAGTGGAGAGAAAAAGGGAAAAAGGAGAGTGAATGACCAGGGATGGGACTGAAACTCTAATCAGGGTCCAGACCCTAAAGATCCTTGATAAGGGCTAAAGAGTGTGGACTTTATCTAGAGGGCAATGGGGCAACATTGAAAACTTTTCAGGGGAAAGGGACCTGATCAGATTTGTGTAATTAAAAGAGCATGGGGATTTCCCCGGTGCTCCAGTGGCTAAGATGCCGTGCTCTCAATGCAGGGGGCCCAGGTTCAATCCCTAGTTAGGGAATGAGATCCCACAGGCCACAAAGAAGATCCAGCCCAACCAGATAAAGAAAATGAATAAGTATTTTTAAAAAATAATAATAAATAAAAGAGCACACAAATACAATTTGGAGAAAGACAATGCAGTGAAACAAGGCCGGAAGCAAGAAGCTGCTTCTGGGAACAGTAATCCAGATGGATGATTTGACCGGAACTGAAACAATGGCGGAGGGAATGGAGAGAAGTTAGGATCTGAGAGCTATGCAGGAGGTAGAATGCAAGAAGACTGGTTTACCACTGAGCCACCAGAGAAGCCCCTATTCAATACTTAATGCTAAGGAAACTTGGTAAATGAGGAAGCGGATTTTTGCCAACATTTTATTATGAAAATTTTCAAACATGCAGAAAAGTTGGAAGAACTTTATAGTGAACACCTATATTCCCTACCTAGGTTCTTCAGTTAACATTTTACTATGTACATGCTTTATTGCATATCTATTCAATCTTTTTCATCCTTCAATCCACCTATCCATTAATATGTTATTTATTTATTTTTTTGATGCATTTTAAAATTGCAGACAAGGGAGGTGGGAGGGGGGTTCAGGTTGTGGGGACACCTGTACACCAGTGGCTGATACATGTTGATGTATGGCAAAAAACCACCACAATATTGTAAAGTAATTAGCTTCCAATTAAAATTAATTAATTAATTTAAAAAATGAAATTGCAGACAGTGGGACACATCTCCCTATATATTTCACCATTAGTGAAAGTTCAATATTTATTTACAATTCTTTTTAAGAATATACTGAAATAAAATTTGAATACAATGTAACACACAAGACTTAAGCATATACATTCAAATAACTTTGGCAAATTCAAAGCCTGTGTAACACAAATCCATATCAAGATGCAGAACATAAATATCACTCTAGAAATTCCCCTCATGCCTGTCCAGTCACTCGCCCAAGGGAAACACCATTAGGATATTTTTCCACCAAACATTAGTTTTGCCTGTTCTAGAACTTCATATAAATAGAATCAAAGAGTAATACTGCTTTATGTCTGGCTAATTTTGTTCAGCATAATGTATTTGAGATTCATCAATGTTGCTGTATGTATAAGAAGTTTACTCCTTTTTATTGTTGGAGAAGACTCTTGAGAGTCCCTTGGACTGCAAGGAGATCAAACCAGTCCATCCTAAAGGAAATCAGTCTTGAATATTCATTGGATGTACTGATGCTGAAAATGAAGCTCCAATAATTTGGCCACCTGATGCGAAGAACTGACTCATTGGAAAAGACCCTGATGCTGGGAAAGATTGAAGGCAAGAGAAGAAGGGGACGACAGAGGATGAGATAGTTGGATGGCATCACCGACTCAGTGGACATAGGTTTGGGTGGACTTGGGGAATTGGTGATGGACAGGGAAGCCTGACGTGCTGCAGTCCATGGGGTCACAAAGAGTTGGATGCTACTGAGCAACTGAACTGAACTGAACTGATTGTTGAGTAGTATCCCAAGGCATGAGTACTCTACAGAGTATTTATCTGTTGATGGACCTTGGGCTATTTCCAGTTTGGGCTTAATATGAATGAAGCTTCTTCAAATATTCTTATACAAACCTTTTTGTGGGTATATTACTTCATCTCTCATGGATAAATACTAAGGGTTAGGGAGTGGAATTGCTAAGGTGATCAGCTTTGTGGAGGAGCTGGAAGGTTTTAAGCAAATACTGAAAATGTATTTGCTCCACTCATGAGGAAGGTTGAAAGCTGAAACAAACATAACAAAGGGTTATGAGCGTTCACCGAGTGCCTGAGGCTGGGAACAGATAACAAAGGGTTATATGCCCGGTCTTGAGGCGTTCAAAGGCTTCTTCTGACCACCTGTTTCTGGGAGCAAGGACTGTTGTTTCTAGAGAAGACTCCCTTTAGAGTTTCACCAAAGCTATGTTATGGCTTGGGCGGTGGGAACTGTATTTTATGCTTAAATGCTTTGATGTTTATCTAAAATGGATATGTGCAAGTCTGTCTTATGCTCTATTCCCTAAAAATCATAAAACTACACAATTAGATAATAAACTTTGTCAGTCCACTAGAAAGTGAAAGTAAAGTCGCTCAGTCGTGTCCGACTCTTTGCGACCCCGTGGACTGTAGCCCACCAGGCTCCTCCGTCCATGGGATTCTCCAGGCAAGAGTACTGGAGTGGGTTGCCATTTCCTTCTCCAGGGGATCTTCTCCACCCATGGATCAAACCCAGGTCTCCTGCATTGCAGGCGGATGCTTTAACCTCTGAGCCATCTGAAGGTCCACTAGAGGTGATCCCTAAATGTCCTTTTCAGAGCGCGGTTCTCCGAGCCTTACAAATGGCGCCCAACGTGGGGCTCAAAGCAACTGACTGATTTTAAAAAAGGGCCGCACTCCTGCAGAAGCGAGGTAAGCAGGATGGGACATCAGACAAGTAAAATTCCTTTTGTTCATCTCATGCATCATTTCTTGAAACAATACGGGGTTAATCTGCCTAAAGAGCAGTTAACTAGCTGTTACCAGACAGTGGTTGAATATAATCCATGGTTCCCGGAGGAAGGATCCTTAGATTTACAAACTTAGACTAGAGTAAAAAATAATGTTTTAAAAGCTTATAGACAGGGGGTAAAAATTCCCCCACAATGGTGGGTAACTTGGTCTCTTTTACGGGCTGTTATGGAACAATTAGATGGCTCAGGAAGAGATTTAGAGGTTAAAACTGTTCCATCCCTGCATAAATGTGAATTAAAAGAAAAAGATCTATCAGAGGTTTTAAATAAAAAAAATGTCATGCTAGAATAGATTACAGACAAACAAGGGTCACAGATGCTGAAAGCAGTTAAACAATCAATTTTGCCAGAGGCCCCTGAACCGCCTTTACCTTGCTTTTCGTGAACTCATATTCAGTTCAGTTCAGTTGCTCAGTCGTGTCCGACTCTTTGCGACCCCATGAATCGCAGCACGCCAGGCCTCCCTGTCCATCACCATCTCCCGGAGTTCACTCAGACTCATGTCCATCGAGTCCGTGATGCCATCCAGCCATCTCATCCTCTGTCGTCCCCTTCTCCTCCTGCCCCCAATCCCTCCCAGCATCAGAGTCTTTTCCAATGAGTCAACTCTTCGCATGAGGTGGCCAAAGTACTGGAGCTTCAGCTTTAGCATCATTCCTTCCAAAGAAATCCCAGGGTTGATCTCCTTCAGAATGGACTGGTTGGATCTCCTTGCAGTCCAAGGGACTCTCAAGAGTCTTCTCCAACACCACAGTTCAAAAGCATCAATTCTCTCTCCGGCGCTCAGCCTTCTTCACAGTCCAACTCTCACATCCATACATGACCACAGGAAAAACCATAGCCTTGACTAGACGGACCTTAGTCGGCAAAGTAATGTCTCTGCTTTTGAATATACTATCTAGGTTGGTCATAACTTTTCTTCCAAAGAGTAAGCTCATATTAACAAGCCTCTAACACTGGCCTTTCCACCCGCTGCAACGCTGTCCGCTGCTGCTACTGCTCCCCTATTTCCTAGCATTCCTCCTCGGGACATGCCTCTTGGTGCGTGGGTTTTTCCAGTCCAATTTAATAATCCTCAACCTGGACATAATCAATGGCAATCACCTGATTTTGGTTTGCTCATGCAATTCAAAAAGGCATGTACGCTATATGGACCTACCTCACCCTACTGTATGGAATTTCTTAGGGGCCAGGCGGATCAGTGGCTTCATGCAGATTTTTTTACAGGTGCTAAAATGGTTATGACTCTACAACAGCTATTACAATGGCAAATATGGGTCACAGATAAAGCCAAATTAATCTTGCAAGAACAACAAAGCAGGGAAAACCCTGCTAAACTAAATTTAAAAATTCTCACCGGCGCCAAAACTATAGCTAAAACTGCTGTGCAATTACAATTTGTGCAGCCGCCCATGTTATACTAGATTAAAAAAGTAGCTATCAGAACATGGGCTACAGTTCCACCTCTGATAGATCTTTTGTAAAAATATTGCAGAGACCAACTAAAAAATATGTTCAATTTATTGATAAATTAAAGGAGGCCATTGGTCACAGTCTTTAAGATACATCTTTGCAAAAAATCATTTTAAAACAATTAGCCTTTGATAATGCTAATAAAGATTGTCAGGCCATTATCAGACCTATTAAGGAGCAAGAATGAGTTATAAAATACTTAAAAGCCTGCAAAAATATGGGGACGATTCAACATAAAGCTAAAATAGCCTCTTTAAAAACCTTAAATGTTTCCCAAAAGTCTAACGTTAAATGTTTTAACTGCGGCAAGCCGGGACACATGCAAAAGCAGTGTCACTTGCCTCGGCAAACAGGTCTTTCTCCTGACAAAGGAGGGGCTATTAAAACTAAGCCCCCCGGGGTCTGCCCAAGATATAAAAAAATCATTGGCTGAGTAAATACCGCTCTAGATTTGATAAACAAGATAATGCTTTACCCATTCAGACACCTCCTTCGAAAAACTAAAACAGGGGCTCTCCTCTAGCCCCATTAAACAAAGAAGACGACCAAATTTTACTAAATTAACAGCGGCTACCAGACATAGCGCATGTATAGACATTCCTGCTCCACGAGATATAAAATTATTAATGGTAAATAATCCTATGAAAATCTTAACTTGATATTTTGGTCCTATACCAAAAAATACTATAGGCCTCCTGTTAAAACGAAGCAACAGCACCATGCACAAGATAATTGTTCATACTGAGATCATTGATAAAGATTACACAGGTAAAATTGCAATAGTGTTACATGTGACTCGAAACTTGTATTTACAAAAGGGTAACAGATTTGCTCAGCTATTGCTATTACCTTATGTGCCCCCACTTAATAAAAAAACAGATACCAGAACAGGTGGCTTTGAGAGTACTACTGCAGCCCTTTCTACTGTTATTAAAAAAAAATCAATAGGCCCATGTTAAAATTGAAAAAAAAAAAACTTAAAAAAAAAATGTTAGACACTGGGACAAATATCTCCATCATTAAAAAAAAAAAAAAAAAAAGGCCTTCAGATTGGCCTACGGTTTTAGCCTCCCACCAGCTGGTGGAAATAAAAACTACAGATACAGCTCAAACTTCGGTTAGTTCATCTTACTTACAAGCCCTGGGCCCTGATCAATTAATTAGTCGTTTAGATTAAACCATATTTTGCCCCATTACCATTAAATCTGTGAGAAAAAGACTTTCTACAACAAACTCAGGCGACTATACAATTAAATGAACATTTTTTTTAGGGGTCACGAGATAAAGCCACTAAAGTTAAAATAAAAGTCTGATAAACCTATCTAGACAACTAAGTGGCCCCTATCAAAAAAAAAACTGTCCACTTTGCATACTTTGGTGGCTAAACTACTACAACAAACTAAAATAAAAACTACTCAATCACCATGAAACTTACCCGTTTTTGTCGTTAAAAAAAAATCAGATAAATAAAAAATGCTAACAAATTTAAAAAATGTTAACACTATAATGATTCCTATAAAAACATTACAATCAAGACTCCCAAGCCCTGCTATGGTCCCTAAAGACTGGGCCATTATGATCATTGATTTAAAAGATTGCTTTTTCACTATACCTTTACATCCAGATGACAGGCAATGCTTTACCTTCTCAATACCTTCTATTGATAATCAATCCCCTGTTCAGCGATATCAACAGAAGGTCCTGCCCCAAGGTATGATAAACTCCCCTACGGTCTATCAATTCGTTGTTGATAAAATTTTGCAGCCCATCAGACAACAATTCCCTTAGGCATATCTCATTCATTACATAGAAGACATTTTATTGGCTTCTCCCTCAAAATCTCAATTAAGTTTATTAAATAATGAGGTCATAACTAATTTAACTAATCATGGGTTGCTAATAACAAAAGATAAATTGCAACACCATTCCCCTTTTAAATATCTTAGATATCTTATGGACCGCTCCACTGTAAAGCCACAAAAACTTTCTATTAAAAAAAATAATTTACAAACACTTAATGATTTCCAAAAACTTCTTGGAAATATTAACTGGCTATGACCTACCTTAAAAATTCCCACATATGCTTTACAAAACTTATTCAAATTATTAAAAGTTTCCTCTGATTTAAATAGTCCCTGACAACTTACCCCTAAAGCTAAAAAAAAAATTATAATTGATAAAACAAAAAATTCAACAAACATTTGTTTACCATATTAATTACAATTCCCCTTTTCAGATATATGTCTTTGGTACTAAGATATCTCCTACTGCCATTATAGTACAAGATAATCACCCTATTAAATGGGTATATCTCCATTCCAAACAGACTAAACACATTGTTTCCCATAGAGACTTAACAAAAAAATCATTTTTCTTACATGCTCTCGCTTGTGCGCTATAGCTAGATATGACCCTACTCAAACTTACCTACCTTTGACAAAAACAAAAATTGATAATGCTCTCCAGGTGTCCACTACCATTCAGATAGCCCTTGCTGATTATTCAAGAGAGTTATTGGCCAACCCACCTAAAAAAAAAATCATAAAATTTCTTACAAAATACTTCTTTTATCATCAACAATATTGTTTCTAAACACCCTCTCATAAATACACCTAATTATTTTATAGATAAAAATAAGGCAAGATGGACAGCCATAATAGGTCCCAACCTACAAAAAAAACATTAAAAGTCCTTATCAATCCGTTCAAAAAACAAAATTATTCACATTATATTGTTTACTTATTCTAATAAAAACCCCACTAAAAGTTTTAACTGATTCTCGCTACATGACACATCTTTTTCCATCCTTTATAATGGCTCATTTTATACCCAATAAAAGTGATCTTATACATTTGTTCTTATTGATTCAGCAAAAAATAAAAGCTAGACTCCATCCCTTCTTTATTACTCACATTCGTGCCCATTCCCATTTACCAAGATCCCTCAGTTTAGACAATGATTTGGCTGATCGCCTCATCGCCCCTATATTTTCTTCCCCCAAACAAAAACATCAGCTCTTCCATACTAACACTAATAGACTACACGTTCAATATAAAATACTGTTGCTGCTGCTGCTGCTGCTAAGTTGCTTCAGTCGTGTCCGACTCTGTGCGACCCCATAGATGGTAGCCGTTATAAACGGCTAAAAAAATTGTTCCAGACTGTGCTACGTGTTCCCCCTTTCATTTGACCACTAATCTCCAAAGGACTAATCCTAGAGGCTTACAAGCAAATATTTTATGGCAAGCTGATTTTACACATTACAAACTGCCCCCTTTTAAATTGTTGTTTATAGTCATAAATACCTTTTCCGGCTTCATTTGTGCAGTTCCTTCCACTGCCGAGACTACTAAAGCTGCCATCACAGCTCTTCTACAATGTTTTTCAGTGATGGAGATCCCTGCCTCCATCAAAACAGACAATGGTCCTGCTTTTACAGCCAATGCTTTTCATGATTTCATACATCAATGCGGTATTTCCCATCTTACTGGCATCCCGTAGAACCCTCAAGGTCAAGCCATCATTAAACGGGCCCACCATACACTCAAGCTCGTTCTTAATAAACAAAACAGAGAAAATAAGCTAAGAGACCCCTATAGACCTAAAGCCATTTTGCCTATAGTCCTTCTAACAATCAATTATTTTAATTTGCCTCTACACAGTCAAGAGACACAGGGTTAAATGTCTTAATCAATGGCGGCCAAAAACACTTAAGTTCCTAGACAAGAGATATTATCTTGTCAGTTTAGATGATAAAACCAAACAGTGGGTCCCACTCAAAAGAGTCAAAAGACAGATCTTGCTTCACACCCCCCGACCGGTCACAACACTAAACAAAAATTACAACAGATGCCTTCTGAGCCTCCTTGTGACAGCATATCTTAAAAAAAAAAAATCATCTGAGCCAGAGATGGACTGGTCCACCTATAAAAAAAGATTTAAAAAAGTCTCTGTTCACGCCAACATGACTTTTGTCGATTGGGGGCCTCATAGACTCTTTGTAAATTGCTCAAAATCACAAAAAAATAATAACACCTGCCAATAATATAATGTTTCAACATCACATTTTAACAAAACACAAACAAGACTTTGACATCAACGCGATAAACTTTTAAACTGGTACAACAAAGGTCTTTCACCTCCCAGACCCCAGATAATCAGTCCAGTCCTGGGGTCCAAACACTGACATCTTTAAAAAATCCCTACTTGTTTGTCTCGATTTAGCGTCTCATATACTTATACACGTTTCCACCCTACAAAATTATACTATTAAATATAATTATACCGGTTATGTCTGTGCTTGTATAAATGCGCCCTATCTTTTTGCTATTAGACAATTTAAAAATAATGGCTCAATTCTGTCCTACACTAAGTGTCATTTATATACTTGTTTAAATCATACTGTGCCAATTAATGTTACTAAAGACTGTTTTTTTTTTTAGTCCGACAAAAGACTAATTTGCGGGTTCCAGTTAAAATTTCTAAACCCTGGTCAAATTCCATGTTATTGTCTTTTGTTCTAAAAAAATCCCTAAAAAAACCCAAACGCTTTATTGGCTAGATTATAGCTGCCATAGTGAATATTATTTCAGTTGTAACTGTTGGTACAGTTTCTAAAATGGCATTATAAAATTCTATTCAAAATCATAATTTCATTACTTCTTTAAAAAAAAGATTCTCATGATCTCTGGGCCCGACAAGCTCAAACAGATCAACAAATACAAATCACGTCTACCTTCAACAACATTCCCCCTGTGTGATATAACACTGACTTCTATGATACACTATCCGCTAATACTTCCTTTCTAAATCCAAAAAATTGGGTATCCCATACGATGGCTTCTTATGCGCTGCTCTGTTTATTGTTTGTTATTGTTCTTATAAAATTCCAAACGTTATGTGCTCAAGCCACCGCTGCTCAAAAAACAAAAATAGCCATGGCTGCAGCAGTCCTTGCTCTTAAAAAAAAAAAAGAAAAAATGTGGAGGAGCTGAAAGGTTTTAAGCAAATACTGAAAATGTATTTGCTCCACGCATGACAAAGGTTGAAAGCTGAAACAAACATAACAAAGGGTTAACAAGGGGTTATACGCCCAGCCTTGAGGCATTCAAAGGCTTCCTTCTGACCACCTGTTTCTGGGAGCAAGGACTGTTGTTTCTTGAGAAGACTCCCTTTAGAGTTTCGCCAAAGCTATGTTATGGCTTGGGCGGTGGGAACTGTATTTTATGCTTAAATGCTTTGATGTTTATCTAAAATGGCTACGTGCAAGTCTGTCTTATGCTCTATTCCCTAAAAATTATAAAACTACACAATTAGATAATAAACTTTCAGTCCTCTAGAGACTGTCCCTAAATGTTCTTTTCAGAGCGCGGTTCTCCAAGCCTTACAAGCTTTATATGAAGCTTAGCTTTATGAGAAACTGCTAGATCTTTTGGACTTCACCTTTGTGGTCCAGTGGTTAAGAATCCACCTGCCAACATAGGGGGCATGGGTTCAATCCCTGGCCTGGGCAGATCCCACATGCCTTGGGAAAACTAAGCCCCAGCACCACAACTACTGAAGCCCATGCGCCTAGAGCCAGTGCTCTGCAACAAGAGAAGCCACTGTAATGAGAAGCCCGCACGTCACGGCTAGGAAGTAGCCCCCACTTGCCACGGCTAGAGAAAGCATGCCTGCAGCAAGACCCAGCACAGCTAAAAAACAAACAAAAGACTGCTAGACCTCTTTTCAACACGGTCCTGGGAACAGCTTTCAAAAGCCAACTAAGTATAACCACAAACAACTAAATCTACTGAGTGTAAATTTCTATGGGAACTGAGCATAGAGCTTTACTTAAATATAGCATTTCATCTGATTCTTACAGCAAGCGTATGGGGAAGAAATTATTATTCTCATTTCTCATGTAAGATAATTGAGGCACAGAGAATTAAATATCTGCCCAAGGTCACACAGCTAGTAAGTGGCCAAGGTTGGATCAGGACTCCAGCTCCTCTGTCTCATGATTCTAGCAAAACAGAAGAAAAGAAGAAGGAAGTGGCTATTTCTTTTCTTAAGGGTGAAAATTGGTCCTGGTAAACAAGAGATACTGAATTCATCAATAAACACTATACAAATGTAAATTGTCCTCAGTTAGTTAAATGTGGTATATGATTAACAGGGAGATAGGCAGATACATCCATTGAGGATTCTTTATCTTCCTGGGAGACTCTTCAAGGTTATCTTAAAAACACCCCATCTATCCAGCTCTGCGCAAATCCATCTAATGTCTCTTTAGAATATGAAGGGTTAAACTTCAGAGTCTCTTCCTTGGGCTGATTAACTAGATTATGATGCCTCCTCTATAATTAAGAAAAGAGTCTGAGGTTTTACTGGGGAAGTGTTCACATCAGCTGCCAAAAGACGGAGAGACAGGAGCACATTCCTGCCCACGGTTTTACTAAGTAGAGCTCAGTTTCAGATACCAACTTGCCCTGGACCATCTGTAGGAAATTTGAGGCAAGGAGGAGGACCCAAGCGAACACATGTCTCCCTTGGGCTGAGAGCCCACCTCTCATCTAGGACTTTGACATCCTCTCTCATCTTTGAGAGACCATCCCCATGGAAAAGAAATGCAAAAAAGCAAAATGGCTGTCTGGGGAGGCCTTACAAATAGCTGTGAAAAGAAGAGAAGAGAAAAGCAAAGGAGAAAAGGAAAGATATAACTATCTGAATGCAGAGTTCCAAAGAATAGCAAGAAGAGGTAAGAAAGCCTTCCTCAGCAATCAATGCAAAGAAATAGAGGAAAACAACAGAATGGGAGACTAGAGATCTCTTCAAGAAAATTAGAGATACCAAGGGAACATTTCATGCAAAGATGAGCACAATAAAGGACAGAAATGGTATGGACATAACAGAAGCAAAAGATATTAAGAAGAGGTGGCAAGAATACACAGAAGAACTGTACAAAAAAGATCTTCACGACCAAGATAATCACGATGGTGTGATCACTCACCTAGAGCCAGACATCCTGGAATGTGAAGTCAAGTGGGCCTTAGAAAGCATTACTATGAACAAAGCAGGTGGAGGTGATGGAATCCCAGTTGAGCTATTTCAAATCCTAAAAGATGATGCTGTGAAAGTGCTGCACTCGATATGTCAGCAAATTGGAAAACTCAGCAGTGGCCATAAGACTGGAAAAAAGGTCAGTTTATATTCCAATCCCAAAGAAAGGCAATGCCAAAAATGCTCAAACTACCGCACAATTGCACTCATCTTACACGCTAGTAAAGTAATGCTCAAAATTCTCCAAGCCAGGCTTCAGCAATACATGAACCGTGAACTTCCTGATGTACAAGCTGGTTTTCGAAAAGGAAGAGGAACCAGAGATCAAATTGCCAACATCCGCTGGATCATGGAAAAAGCAAGAGAGTTCCAGGAAAACATCTATTTCTGCTTTATTGACTATTCCAAAGCCTTTGACTGTGTGGATCACGATAAACTGTGGAAAATTCTTCAAGAGATGGGAATACCAGACAACCTGACCTGCCTCTTGAGAAACCTATAGGCAGGTCAGGAAGCAACAGTTCGAACTGGACATGGAACAACAGACTGGTTCCAAATAGGAAAAGGAGTACTTCAAGGCTGTATGTTGTCACCCTGCTTATTTAACTTCTATGCAGAGTACATCATGAGAAACGCTGGGCTGGAAGAAGCACGAGCTGGAATCAAGATTGCTGGGAGAAATATCAATAACCTCAGATATGCAGATGACACCATGCTTATGGCAGAAAGTGAAGAGGAACTAAAAAGCCTCTTGATGAAAGTGAAAGAGGAGAGTGAAAAAGTTGGCTTAAAGCTCAACATTCAGAAAACGAAGATCATGGCATCTGGTCCCATCACTTCATGGGAAATAGATGGGGAAACAGTGGAAACAGCATCAGACTTCATTTTTGGGGGGCTCCAAAATCACTGCAGATGGTGATGGCAGCCGTGAAATTAAAAGACGCTTACTCCTTGGAAGAAAAGTTATGACCAACCTAGATAGCATATTCAAAAGCAGAGACATTATTTTGCCAACAAAGGTCTGTCTAGTCAAGGCTATGGTTTTTCCAGTGGTCATGTATGGATGTGAGAGTTGGACTGTAAAGAAAGCTGAGCACCAAAGAATTGATGCTTTTGAACTGTGATGTTGGAGAAGACTCTTGAGAGTCCCTTGGACTGCAAGGAGATTCAACCAGTCCAGTTTGAAGATCAGCCCTGGGATTTCTTTGGAGGGAATGATGCTAAAGCTGAAACTGCAGTACTTTGGCCACCTCATGGAAAGAGTTGATTCATTGGAAAAGACTCTGATGCTGGGAGGGATTGGAGGCAGGAGGAGAAGGTGACGACAGAGGATGAGATGGCTCGAACTCTGGGGTTGGTGATGGACAGGGAGGCCTGGCGTGCTGCGATTCATGGGGTCGCGAAGAGTAGGACACGACTGAGTGACTGAACTGAACTAAGTAAGAAAAAAGTAAGAAGGCAAAGCTTTGAGTCATCAACCAGCACATACTCTACCAACTGTCTCATAGGCCCCCGGCCTAGGAGCCACAATGAAAGGTAAACTTTTTACTTGTTTTCTGAAGACTCAGACTTCTAGCCTTCCCTAATCAGCAAATCCAATCTACAGCTCCTTTTCCTTTTTAACTTTTTCTGGTTTAGAAGGTCTTCTGCGTGCAATGTAGGAGTCTGGGGTTCAGTCTCTAGGTCAGTAAGATCCCCTGGAGAAGGAATGGCAACCCACTCCAGAATTCTGGCCTGGGAAATCCCAGGGACAGAGGAACCTGGTGGGCTACAGTCCATGGGGTTGCAAAGACACGACTTAGCGTCTAAAGTGAAAGTGAAGTCGCTCAGTCATGTCTGACTCTTTGGGACCCCATGGACTGTAGCCTACCAGGCTCCTACCTCCATGGGATTCTCCAGAGTACTGGAGTTGGTTGCCATTTCCTTCTCCTGGGATCTTCTTGACCCGGGGATCGAACCTGGGTCTCCTGAATTCCAGGCAGACGCTTTAACTTCTGAGCCACCAGGGAAGAAACAACAACCCTGTGGATACCACATTCCACCCATCTGCTTCTTCTCTCTATTCATCCTTTTAGGGCTGGGTCAAAAGTCACAAAAATGGTGATTACTTGTTTACATCCACCCTCCACCTTTCAATCCTCTTTGGACTGATTCCTCCCTGCCCCAGACCCAGGCAGAAATGTCTAATTCTACTTTGCGTTTCTAGCCTAGCAACACAGTAATAAAAATTTCATAAAGCTTTTCTAGTAAGAAAGACATATGGACCAAAACTTTTGAGTAAATACTTTATTTGAATCACCCTAAGAGCTAAATTATCTGTTTCCCTTGTTTCACAGAATGTTATCTTCATCTTGTAGTGAAAAAAAATTTTTTTTCCTAGGATGCTAAGATAACAAATTTTACATATACTGATACAGGTCAATTAACCTTTTTGTCTTCTGAGCCCCCAGTGAGTTTCCTCCTGACCAGAGCCTAGGTATCCATTAGAAATATTTTTAGGAGGGACTTCCCTAGCAGTCCAGTGGCTAAGAGTCTGGGCTCCTAATGCAGGGGGCCTGGGTTTGACACCAGTTGGGGAACTAGATTCCACATGCCACACAACTAAGACCCAGGTATCAGTTCAGTTCAGTTCAGTGGCTCAGTCATGTCTGACTCTTCGCGACCCCATGAATCTCAGCACGCCAGGCCTCCCTGTCCATCACCAACTTCTGGAGTTTATCCAAACTCATGTCCATCGAGTCTGTGATGCCATCCAACCATCTCATCCTCTGTTGTCCCCTTCTCCTCCTGCCCTCAATCTTTCCCAGCATCAGGGTCTTTTCAAATGAGTCAGCTCTTCACATCAGGTGGCCAAAGTATTGGAGTTTCAGCTTCAGCATCAGTCCTTCCAATGAACACCCAGGACTGATCTCCTTTAGGATGGACTGGTTGGATCTCCTTGCAGTCCAAGGGACTCTCAAGAGTCTTCTCCAACACCACAGTTCAAAAGACCCAGGTATAGCCAAATGAAGTCGTGTCCGACTCTATGCAACCCCATAGTCAGCAGCCCACCAGGCTCCCCTGTCCCTGGGATTCTCCAGGCAAGAACACTGGAGTGGGTTGCCATTTCCTTTTCCAGTGCATGAAAGTGAAAAGTCAAAATGAAGTCGCTCAATTGTGTCCGACTCTTAGTGACCCCATGGCCTGCAGCCTACCAGGCTCCTCCGTCCATGGGATTTTCCAGGCAAGAGTACTGGAGTGGGTTGCCATTGCCTTCTTCGATATAAGTAAGTGAATTTGGGGAAAAAAAAAAAAAGAAATATTTTTAGGGAATGTGTAGGGGGAGTGATAGATGGGGTGCTTTCAAAACTTAGTACACTGTAAAATTTTAATGACAATCAGAATTTTTCTCTGGAGAAGTTTAAATAGACAAAGTGATGTCTCTGAAAACTTCACTTTTCTTCCTTTTTAACTGTTTTTTTGTTTCACTGGGTCTTTGTTGCTGCACGCGGGCTTTCTCTAACTGTGATGAGTGGGGGCTTCTTCTTGCAGTGGTGCTTCTCTTGCGCAGAGCACAGGCTCTAGACTGTGGGCTCAGTAGTTGTGGCATGTGGACTTAGTTGCTCCACGGCATGTGGAATCTTCCAGGATCAGGAATCAAACCTGTGTCCCCTGCATTGGCAGGCAGACTCCTATCCACTGGGCCACCAGGGGAGTCCATTTCTCTTCCTCTCAATCTCCAGAAGTTCTCTTCTTTTTCTCTCACTTGCCCAGATACAAACTGTAACTAAGGCCTCACCCAGATGCCTCCATCTCTGATCAGAGTCCTGCTGAATGGCACCCTGGGGACTCTTAGGGACAGGCCTCCTTTTTCTTTAGTGTTCTCTCTACTTAGCAAGTCCAGCCCTTGGCCTCTCCCCTCCCCACCCAGGGAGGGGAACCAGGTGACTCTGCTGTTAACTGGAAGGAATTGGGCGTTGTTGGGCACCCCGCCAGGAACTTTAACTCTGCTGAGGAGGAATGGGCTCTGGGCAGCAGCTAACTTCCAGAGCAGCGCTGTCTGCCTGCCCAAAGGGCACCTGGCTACCTAGGGAAGGGTGGGGAGGAGGAGTCTTCCCTCCTGATAACAGTTTGTTCAGCTCTTCCTACCCTGATTCCCCTCCTGCTGCTGTTTGCTGCATCCCCTGAGCCTTGTGGTAACTCTGCTGCTGCTGCTGCTAAGTCGCTTCAGTCGTGTCCGATTCTGTGCGACCCCATAGATGGCAGCCCACCAGGCTCCACCGTCCCTGGGATTCTCCAGGCAAGAATACTGGAGTGGGTTGACATTTCCTTCTCCAATGCATGAAAGTGAAAAGTCAAAGTGAAGTCGCTCAGTTGTGTCCTACTCTTAGCAACGTCATGGACTGCAGCCTACCAGGCTCCTCCGTCCATGGGATTTTCCAGGCAGTGGTAACTCTACCTCTCACCAAAAATTTGCAGTTTGTGGCAGACTTCAAAACCTTAGGCTTCTCCATTCCTTCCTTTAGAGCTGGACTGCCCTGCAAGTTGAAAGCCAGCCAAGGCTCAAGTTTCCTTAACTGCTTTTCTTTCCAGCTCCTGGAGCTGAGCTCTTTGGACCTGCATGCCAGAAAGGCTCTTTCATCCTATCACCATTTAAAATGTTTCCCCAGCATTCTGATTTGAGGTTGACTGCTGACTGTGTGATTTCTGACCTAGAGGTTGACAAAGGAGCCAAACATCCTGTGTTCAGGAACACTCTTCCTAGGACACTCACGCGTGGGGCGCCATGCCTCTTCACATGTGGAGCCCCTGGTTTCTCAGTTCTGATGGGGGTTATTTTGGTTGTTGTTAACTTTTTTAATGACACATCTTTCTCCTGCTGCTTTTCTCTCTTTTGCTTTTTTCTTCTGTAATCTACCTCTCGGTGGAATTTTCTCTTTGCTTCCCTCTTTATGCTGTTTTATTTTTTCTAGTCAGCCTGCCCCTTCCTCCAGGTCCTAGAAACTTCTTTGTTCTGTGGTTTCACTGGGAGATTTTATGAATCACTTAAGAGTTTCTAGATCGCTAATCTAGGGATAGCAATTTATTTCTTCTGTTCTGGGTTAGATTACCGGTCAAGCCTGCTTCTTTTCTTTTTGGCCGTGCCACACGGATTGTGGGATCTTAGTTCCTGCTCAGGGATTAAACCCTGGACCCAGGGCAGTGAGAGATTATGTCTTAATTGCATGGGTAACCTTCATCCTCCTTTTACTGAGTTTCCATACAGCTTCACTAATTTGTAACAATTACCCATCATCCTTCCAGACAAGGAGACATCTTGTCTCATTTCAAATCTTCAGCTCTTCAGATTTCTCAGACAGTTGACTGACCCCAAAATGGCAAATAAAACCTGAAGTACAAAAAAGTTATTAGGAAAAGCTTTTCCTTGAGGATCCTCTGTCTGATTGCTCACATGAGCTATGATTTTTGTGGAAAGAGCACTAGACTGAGTCAAAAAAGAGAACTTCCCTGGCAGTCGAGGGGTTAACAGGCATATACTTCTGCTGCAGGGGGCAGGGGTTCGATCCCTGGGGAACTAAGATCCCGCATGCTGTGTGGCCAAAAGCAAAAAAAGAGTCAAAACAAGTTCCAGTTCTGCTACCTATTGGTTGCGCAAATAAATCACCTCTGGGTTTTTAGTGTCTGTCTTCACTGGTGAAATGGGAACACTTCAGGGCAGGGTCGTGTCAATGAAAGCACTTTGCAAAGTGTCTTGAGATAGCCCGTGATTCCTCTTTAAATCCTTCAAACATAAAGGGTCATTAAACACAGATTTATTTTGGTCAGTCTGTTTTAGATGGGGCAGGGGTATGGAGGGAAGGGGGTTTTCAGGGGAAATCTACCAGCTATAAAAAGCACAGGGATCCTTGTGGTAACATTTGGTTAAAATCAAGTATACAAACTCTAGGACTTTTTGAATACAGAGGGTCCTAAGGAATTCTGATTATTTTGGAGGTGGTAATCCAGTTCAGGCTACTGTGGCCTGAGGGCGGTGCTTTGATAAGTGAAATCACTGCAGATAAGTTCAACATTCACTTCTTAGGCAAGCTTAAAACCTGTTTTTTTAAAAAAATGTGTGCGTGTGGGCCAGACCCAAAGCAGCCTGGGACCTTTCAGACAGGCACCACCTCCTCTGGCTGTTTCTGAGGCCATCCAGAGGCCAGGGTCCAGATGAGCTGAAAAGACAGACCTGCAGAGTCTGGGACTTTGTGTAGACGTGTCTGTAGCGCGGAGGGTGGAAGGGAGGCAAGGAAGGAGGGGAGGAGGGGTGTTGGGAGCTGAAGCCCCACCTTTCATTCCAGCAGAGTGCACTGGCAGAGCGGGAATGACTCACAGGCACGGGTGCTCAGGTTCCCACAGGTGAGGCGACAGACTCCTTTCTCCGGAGGAGAGAAAGGAGAGCCGAGGTGCTCTCTCCACCAGGAGTGGCCTGGGCAGGGTGCTGGCGTGCTTGGTCCGCCCGGTCTGGTCTCTGGGGCCAGGGCTGGGTTTCCCTCATGTATGGCAAGAGCCCTACGCGTGCTGTGCTTTTTCTCCTTGGCTTACAGCTCACAGGTAAGAGCTCACGGGCTTTTCTGAGCATTTCCTCCACTGCCTACCCTATAAAGTTAGCTCATTGTCCCAGAAGTTGCAAGAGTCTTTTACTGGAGCCTGAGCCACAGTTACATTTTGCTTTAGTGTTAACTTTAATGAAACTGAAGTGGGGGGTTGTTTCGGGGGAACTGCTTTTGGAAAAACAGGTTTAGGTGTTTTCTGGTTGCCAGTGATTGGGGCACAGAGAGGGTTTTCTAATCTCAGGTTACACTCCATTTTTTTGGTGGCTGCTCTCCACCTCCCACTACAGGCAGAACCCGGCTCTTGGATTTCTGTCTGAGACTCTGGACAGCATTGGGAAAGCGGAGCTGGTTAAGGAGAGAGACCCACTGTGGCTTGCTAACTGCCCCAGCATGCACACACTAAATGTAAATATCACGCTAAAAAAAATGCTATGTGGTATAAAGGTTCCAGCCGTACAAGCAAGCTAAATTGTCTGGGGATGATTAATTCCGTTTTTTTGCAGAAGACTAGGAATAGTAGGAAATTCACTTAACAAGGACCCTTTCTGGAAAACTTACTGCTAGGGGACCATGATACACATAATGTATTATAGTTAATCTGAACAGAGGTCTAATTCATGTTTTGATTAGTTTTTTTTGTTTCTGCCTTCAATCTTATTTTCCAATGCTTACAGTTTGTTACAGCAGTTTTAAAGTGGGTACCATGAGGCTAGGGTATCCTGTTTTAGAGAAATGTGACTGCTAAGTAAAGTTTACTGGGTGCTATTTTTAGTTGTTAAAGGAATGGGAGGGTCAAGGTTACATGTAGGTAGGAATACGCGGCGGGTGAAGCTGAGTTTGAGTGAGAGCTGGGGCATCTCAGATCTGTTGGATGCCCTACTCAGACCTTTATTTTGGTAGTGTCAGCAGAAATTCTCTTAAGACACATCTCCTATTAACCCTGCATTGCCTTTTTTCCATTGCAGCTCTTTGGCCAATAGCAGCTGTGGAAATTTACACTCCCCGTGTGCTGGAGGCTGTCAATGGGACAGATATTCGGTTAAAATGCACTTTCTCCAGCTTTGCCCCAGTGGGTGATGCTCTCACAGTGACCTGGAATTTCCGTCCTCGAGATGGGGGCCCTGAGCAGTTTGTAAGTTTGGGGCCCTGGATTAGAAAAATAAGCCAGTCCATTTCTCCTGGCCCTTTTGTATTTTTCTTGGCGATAAGCACAGGGTAAAGCTGGGGAACGATTCTTGGCACAGAGACAGAACTGAGAGGCTGGTGAAGGGGAAAGCAAGAGGTTGTTGCAGGAGAGCTGCAGACCGGACAGTCAGGCTTGCTGATGTTTCTCTTTTGAAGATTTTTCTTTTTGATGTGGACCATTTAAAAAGTCTTTATTGGATGTGCTCCAATATTGTTTCTGCCTTATTGTTTTAGTATTTTGGCCACGAGGCACATGGGAACTTAGCTCCCTGACCAGGGATCACACCCACACCCATGCACTGGAAGGTGAAGCCTCAACCCCTGGGCCGCCGGGGACGGCCCTACTGTTTCTCTTCTGCTCCTGCCACCCGTCTCCCTGCCCAGGTGCCGAGTAAAACCTCTGGCGTGACTCTTTTCTAGGTTTTCTACTTCCATGTGGATCCCTTCAAACCCATGAGTGGGCGCTTCAAGGACCGAGTGGTCTGGGATGGGAACCCTGAGCGGTATGATGTCTCCATCCTCCTCTGGAAGCTGCAGTTTGATGACAACGGGACATACACCTGTCAGGTGAAGAACCCGCCTGACGTTGATGGGCTGATCGGGGAGATCCAGCTCAGCGTCGTGCAGACCGGTAGGTGATGCAGAGACAAGTGTTTTTGGAAAGTATGAGAGCTTGTAGGAAACAGAAGGGCAAGGTTTTGTGATGGCTGAAAGAGTAGAGAGGAGGACCAACTCTTTGGATCTGGAGATTGCAGAGGAAGAGTGAAGAGTCCTGGGGTAAGAAGAGAAAGGCTTTGTTTGGCTGTGGAAAGAAACAGAAAATAAGGCAAAGGGACCTAGGGAACTGGTTACAAAAATGGCATTGAGATCATGAAAGGGAGAGGAAGCAACTCTCTGATAAAAGGCTAACAATAAGTCCATTCATCCACTCATCTAGTCACAAGATTGAGTACCTACTCGCTGTCCAAAGTGCTTGACATGTACCATCTCATTCTCACACTCATTGTTGGAAGTAGATAGCAATAATGGTACCTATTGTTTATCGAGCCTTTCCCGAATGCTAGGAGATTTATGTAACACATCTAATCTTTGTTGTTGTTCAGTGCTAAGTCATGTCCAACTCTGCAACCCCAGGGACTGCAGCGACCCCATGGACTGCAGCATGCCAGGCTTCCCTGTCCTTCACCATCTCCCGGGGTTTGCTCAAGCTCATGCTCGTTGAGTTGGCGATGCCCTCCAGCCACTTTGTCCTCGGTCTAATCTTTACACATGTCAATCCACTGTGCTCTTAGTGCTTCCTTCCCCCCATCTTACTAACGAGGAAACCAGCGCTTATACAGGTTAAGTCACTTGTCCAAAGTCATGGAGCAGATAATTGGAGTCACTCAGAACTCAAACCCAAGCATCTCTATCTCCAAAACTGTGCTCCATCTAATGCACTGTATTGCCTGCAGGCCTAGAAAGGACAACCTGGAAAACTGCCAGATAACAAAAATAAAAGACCACAAAACTTAAGAGTTGTAAATTTGGGTCTGAGTCACTGCTACAGTTTATCAGCTGTAAATAATTTTTTTTTCTTCTGTAAAGTGAGACTAATAGAGCTAAGATTATGATGAGGATAAAATGACATAATAAAAGTAAAAATCCCCAAAGTCTGAATTGTACTGAAAATTATAATGGCTAACATATATTGAAAGTATTATGTGCAGGCACAGCATGGAACAATTTACATAAGCAATTTTATTTTTTTATAAGAACTCAAGAAATGAGTATTGTTATCTCTACTTTATACATTGAAGAAACTGAGGCTACCCGTCACATAGGAGCTGGTATTTTAACCTAGCTGTCGTTGGTGTATTCTCTTAACCAACATGTTACTATCCAAACATAAAAGCCTATAAAATGGTATGAATTCCTTTCAGTCCTAGCATCATCCTTCAAGGCCCTATCAATAGAGAGCTGTGTGACCTTGGAGAAGTCATCTAAGTGTTGAAAGAAGTAATGTAATGTCTTTGGATCTCAGTTTCCTCTTTGCCAAACGAACAGGTAGATAAGAACCCACGGGTCTTAAACATACTAGGATGACTACTCTGAGGACCTCACGAAAGCTATAAGCTGTTTACCACAAACAAGGCACACAATCTGACATGGATTTCGTGGGTTTGTTCTCCTTCACCGCCCCCCCCCCCCCGCCCCCGCCCTCTTCCTTTACAGACTTGAGGCTCTGGAACCCCTGGGCTAGATATTCGCTAATGTCCTTTCTAGCTCTGTAGGTTTTTTGAAATTTAAATCAGAAATCAAGCTCAAAATCAAGAGATTCAGACTTCACAGTCTCTAACCTTGTTAGGGACCCTTCCCTCTGGGTTGGACTTCCCTGGTGGCTCAGATGGTAAAGCGTCTGTCTACAATGTGGGAGACCTGGGTTTGATCCCTGGGTTGGGAAGATCCCCTGGAGAAGGAAATGGCAATCCACTCCAGGACTATTGTCTGGAAAATCCCATGGACAGAGGAGCTTGGTAGGATACAGCCCATGGGGTCGCAAAGAGTCAGACACGACTGAGCGACTTCGCTTCACTTCCCTCTGGTTTCCCTCTTACATCATTGATCCACTAGACTACAGTTACTTGCCTCTCTTTCCTGTGGGCATCAGTTCCTTGAAAGTAATGTCTTTTCTGGCTTTGTATTTCCACCAAAGTGCTAGGACATAATAAACCTGAATAAATGACTGACTGAATGACAGAGGTAAGAAGGATTCAGGGAGAAAGAAACACTGGATTTGATGAGGTCAGCAATAACCTTACCCCATTAGCTAGGTTACCTGCCCCAGTGATTCTCAAATTTTTTGCATGCATCAGAATCACCTGGAGAACAAGTTAAAACAGGTTGCTGGGCCCCACCTGTAATTGGGTAGATCTGGGGTGGGGCCTGATGGAACTCGCCTTTTGAAGTTCTCAAGTCATTCTGTAGCTGCTCCTCCTAGGACCATAGTTTGAGAACCACTAAAGAAGTCTGCATGGCTTTCCTATTGCTACCAGTTTACACAGTTAATATGGTAGAAGAAAGGAATATTTCATTTAAGGGTGAAAACACACCCCTACTATATCTTTAGATTTCATCACAGTCCTCCTTTTCAGAATCCCAACTTGATCTTTTCTCCTTACAGTGCGCTTCTCTGAGATCCACTTCCTGGCTCTGGCCATTGGCTCCGCCTGTGCACTGATGGTCATAATAGTAATTGTGGTGGTCCTCTTAAAGCATTTCCGGAAAAAGCGACGGGCTGAAAGAGCACATAAAGTGGTGGAGATAAAATCGTAAGGCTTGGCAGTTCTGGAAAAGTCTTCTTCTAACACTGTTTTATGGCAACTGTTGGTATTTTTATAATCATTCTTGAACAAATGCCCTTTCTTTTGGGTAAATCTCATACAGAATTCAAATTCACAGGATGGATAAATTAGGGTGTGAATTAGTAAATTTAGCTTTTTCTGTGTCAAAATACAGTTGATTTACACTGTTGTGTTAGTTTCAGGTGTACAATAAAGTGATTCAATTATTTACATATATATATATTATATATTCTTTTCCAGACTCAATTCCATTATAGGTTATTACAAAATATTGAGTATGTTTCCCTGTGCTATACAGTAGGTCCTTGTTGGTTCACTATTTTATATATTATAGTGTGTATATGTTAGTTCCAAACTCCTAACTTACCCCTCCCCCACCCTTTCTGGCTTGGTAGCCGTAAGTTTGTTTCCTCTGGGGTGTTTAGTTTCTTAATTTTAGGGAAGATTTCATCATAGGCTTTCTTTACTATGTAGGATTTGATATACAAAAATTTGCTTATGTAAAGCTTTTCTAGGATATTCCTTCCTTTTAATGTAAAGCATACATTTCTAAGAACCACTGGGCTGTCAGCAGGGCCTCTGAATCAGTGCCTAGGGAAGTCAGCCACGCTGATGTAAGGTACACTATAAATATATATATATATTTTAGATAAAATTTACATATAATAAAATTCATTATTTAATGTTCACAAAGTTGTGTAACCATTAACGCTAATTCCAGAACATTTTCATCACCTCCAAAAGAAACTCCATACCTTTTAGCTATCACTCCCTATCTTCCTCTCCCACCTGCCCCTGACAGCTACTAATCAATCTGCTTTCTGTCTGTATGGATTTGCCTGTTCTGGACATTTCATGTAAAGAGAATCATATAACATGTGACCTTTAAAAAAAATCATATTTTTGTAATTTGAAAAAAATTTTATTTTTTTATTATTTAAAAAAATATGTAGCCTTTTGTGTCTGGCTTCTTTGACTTAGTATAATGCTTTCAAGGTTAAACCATGTTATAGTATGTCATTCCTTTTTGTGGCTGCATTATATTCCATCGTATACATATACCACATTTTAAAAAAGTATTTATTTTTAAATTTATTTGGCTGTGTCAGGTATTAGTTGTGGCACATAGGAACTCTCCTCACAGCATGAAAGTCTTCTCTAGTTGCAGGGCACATAGGCTTAGTTGCCCCAGGGCATGGGGCATCTTAGTTCCCCAACCGGGGGTTGAACCCATGTCCCCTTCATTGGAAGGAAAATTCTTAACCACTGAGCCACTAGGGAAGTCCCCACATTTTGTTATTTCATTCAATTGATGGACATTTAAAATTTCCCCACTTTTTGACTATTAGGATTAATGCTACTGTGAATATTCATCTACAAGTTTCTGTGTAGGCATATGTTTTCCAATTTTCTGGAGTATATAAATAGGAGTGGAATCACTGGGATATATAGTAACTCTGGAGAAGGCAATGGCACCCCACTCCAGCACTCTTGCCTGGAAAATCCCATGGACAGAGGAGCCTGGTAGGCTGCAGTCCATGGGGTTGCTACTAGTCGCTACGACTGAGCGACTTCACTTTGACTTTTCACTTTCATGCATTGGAGAAGGAAATGGTAACCCACTCCAGTGTTCTTGCCTGGAGAATCCCAGGGACGGGGGAGCCTGGTGGGCTGCCATCTATCGGGTCGCACAGAGTTGGACACAACTGAAGCGACTTAGCAGCATAGTAACTCTATGTTACCTTCTGTCTGTCCTTTTGATTATAGCCATCTAGTGTGTATGAAGTGGTATCTCATTAAGGTTTTGATTTGTATTTTTCTAATGACTAATGCAATGGCAGCCCACTCCAGTACTCTTGCCTGGAAAATCCCATGGACAGAAGAGCCTGGTAGGCTGCAATCCATGGGGTCGCCAAGAGTCAGACACGACTGAGCGACTTCACTTTCAATTTTCACTGTCATGCATTAGAAAAGGAAATGGCAACCCACTCCAGTGTTCTTGTCTGGAGAATCCCAGGGACAGGGGAGCCTGGTGGGCTGCCGTCTATGGGGTCTCACAGAGTCGGATATGACTGAAGCGACTTAGCAGTAGCAGCAGCAATGACTAATGATGTTGGGCATCTTTCCATGTGTTTATTGGCTATTTTAACATCTAATTTGGAAAGATGTTATTCAAATATGTTAAATATTTGAATTTTTGGATATTTGAAACCATTTCCAAATTAGGGTATTTGTCTTTTTACTGTTAAGTTTTTAAGGTCTTTATATATTTTGGAGTATACAAGAGCACCTTGTTAAATAAAGGACTGGCAATTATTTTTTCTCATTCTGTGGGTTGCCTTTCCATTATTGTGATTGATGTCCTCTGTAGCACAAAAGTTTTAAATTTTGAAGAATTCCAGTTATCTTTTTTCTTTTGTTGCTTGTGTTGGTGGTCATACTAAGAAACCATGGTTTAATCCAAGGTCAAAAAGATTTATGCCTGTTTTCGTCTAAGAGTTTTACAGTTTAGTTCTTATATTTAGGCCTTTGATTCTTTTATTATTATTATTTTTTGATTCATTTTCAGTTAATTCTCATACATGGTGTGAAGTAGGAGTCCAAATTCATTCTCTCAGTCGTAATTTTTTTCAGCTGTCTCAGCATCATTTGTTTCTTTCCCTCAAGAAATATTTACTACAGTAAACAGAACTGATTTTTAAGGAGCTTAATGAATCCAACTCTGAGTTGATTTGAATAGAACACAATTGATAAACATGATTTCTAGGTCAGTCTTTTTTCGTCTTTGTTTGTTTTGGTTTTGATTTTATGCTTTTTTCTTTTTTGAATAAGAAGTAGAATTAGAAGTAGAATACTAATGCTAAACTAAAGTATCTGTTTTAAATACCTGGAGTTCCCAAGTGATATTTCCCTCTAGCAATATTCTGAAAAGTGTCTAAATCCACATACCCAGGGTCATGTGGAGGCATGAGTATTATTAGTTAGACAGTACTAGTGGTTTAGTGCTCTGTAAGCCTGATCTATTCCCAGGTGCATATAATTCTTACCCAAATTTGGGGGAATATATATCTAACCTGAATCTTTGTATACAGATTTGCCTCCCTTGTTCCTAGTCTTGTTCTCCTGACAATGGTTTCTGCTTCTATGTTACAGAAAAGAAGAAGAAAAGCTCAACCAGGAAAAAAAGGCTTCTGTTTCTTTAGAATACACAGACTAACATTCTTACATGGTAAGTTTCACAACTGGGTTGATTTCTTTCCTTAGCTTACTTGCACGTCTCATCTCTACTGTAGATCTCCTAGATGATATGATTGTTCAGTGTTTCCTGTATAAAATGAGAGGAGCTGGGCAGAGAGATAAAAGTCTTTTCTTGTGTTATGGATGGCTTCCTCTTTGAGTGTGTTTTGTGCAAAGGACTAGAAAGCTAGAACCTCCTATCATTAAAGCTGAAAATTCTATGATTATTTGAAACTTTGGGGTTATATTTACCACCTCCAATAATAAATTAACTTTCAATATGTAAGTAAATTTTTTTAATGAAAGAATTAATATTCACTCTTTTCTTGTAAACTAATCATGGCAGTTAAGAGAGTGACTCAATAGATATGCTTGACATTTTGACAAGAGAACTTTTGTATTCTTTGGAACTGATTTCAACTCCTCTCATTTAGTTTTTGGGACTATGAACCTAATTTTAGTGGTGTGTAATTTTGTTTTTCCAGTTTTTAGGTTTATTAGGCTTAAAAGGTAGGTTGATTTATTTTAATACGATTATAATTTTTATTCCCTGAAGTCAGCCCACTATTATCATTTGCAAAAAGAGCCACGATTTTACAGCCTAAAGCTCCAGGGAAAGTTCACAAGAATTTATAAAAACAGAGTATGGAGAAAAATGATTCTATTGTAAACCTAGGAAAAAAATTTGGTATCACAGAGATTTTTACCAAGGGCTATTTTTAAAATCAAGCAGATTTTCTAAGTCAGGGGCATGGAAAATAAAGACAGAGGCTGTTTAAGATTAAAAGAAATTTAAGGGAGTGATACAATCAAGTGCAGTGTATGACTTTTGACTGGATGGATACTAGTTGTAAAAAGAGTTGGGGGTACAATTGGGAAAGTCTTAATATAAAAAATGTCAATATGGATAATATTAGAGCATTACCATTAATTTTTATTAGGTATATTAAAGATATTGTGCTTACCCAGGAAGACATACATATTTTAAAAATGCATATTGGACTAAAATGTCAGTAATTTGTTTTAAAAACTCTGAAGTGAAGTGAAGTGAAGTGAAGTCGCTTAGCCGTGTCCGACTCTTTGCAACCCGTGGACTGTAGCCCACAAAGTTCCTCCGTCCATGGGATCCTCCAGGCAAGAATACTGGAGTGGGTTGCCATTTCTAACCCCCTCCATATATGTTATTTATAGCAGGTACAATTTATAGCTATACAATTAAGTGAGCGTATATTCCACACACTGACTTCTTTGCTTTTCTGTATATTTGATTTTCTTTATTATAAAGGGGTTGTGGGGAGACAGAGAGAGAGAATGTATATATGTGAGTAAGCAGCTATGGATCATCCAAGGGTCTGTGCAAGGCAGGGATTATGAATTAAGGACACTGAACCTGAGAACTATGTAATAAAGATCAGGAAATTTTTTTTTAAGTTAAATTAGGGGGGACAAATATACTTAAGAATATTTTTCTTCACAATGGAAAATAGATCTAGTAATATATATGTATTCATGTCAGGTATTCCTCTTGTACTCTTGCCAAATGCATTATCCATTTAAACTTCTGCTTTGTATTTCAGGAAGCTGAAGATTTCCCAGAACAAGAACCCTAAGATAAGCTGGAGTTAATGGAAGCTTTTCTTTGGCTTTTTCAGTTGTGACCTGCCTTCCAACCAACACTGCAGTATATAACCACCTAGACCAGCAACGTTCCTCTGGAGCCAGCATAGGGCCCTTCTTGAGTAAATACCACCAGACTCACAAACAGCTCTGTTACTAAGGTTTTATTTAATTTCAGAGTGCAAATATTTTTCAAATGCTCACTAGGTTTTATATACTAAGAAGCTATATTTTTGCCCTTAAACACTCCTTGAGGATTATGATTTATATTCACATATATTGGCTCAAATGAGATAAAAACCAAACTATTATGTTTACTTTGATATATTAATTTCTTTAGAGCAGCATTTTAGCTACTAAAGTTAACATGTTTATTCTTTCTTTCTCACCTGCTCGATTAAAAGGTGAGCTAATTCTCTCAACCGTTTTGATTAATTAACAGAAAATCCTAAATTCAAACTGTTAAAGAACAGTTTGATTTTTCTGACTCTCCTTAAGTATGAGACACATCTTATTTTATTCAATTTCTTTCAATATCCTAGATGGCAGGGTTTTGTTTTTGTTTGTTTTTGGTCAGTTGACCTAGGGTTTACAGTAGCACAAGCCGAAACCACAGAGTAACTAGGGAAGGTGACACCAATGCTAATAGATCGACTAATGCCACCTCAGGATGAAACGCTTGTCACCTTTTTTCTGTGCTCTGATAAGTGATCAACAGCTCTGATTTTTCATGAGCAGTGAATGACTGTTTAGATTACTATATTCCCCACTTCCAATTCAATTATTTATAACAAAATAATTTAGAGCAAAATCTATGCTCATTTGTAGACTGGAATCATTACGCAGTTAAACAGAAGGATTCTGAAGTAGTATATTACAATTTAAGAATTTAGGGGTAATGAAAAAAAATCAACCTAAGTGGTGATAATTTTCTCTAGTGTTACCCAACGCTCTGAGAACTGGAAGAGGTTACATTTTTTCTTTCTTTTATTTATTTTTTGTTTTAAGACAGCTTGATACTTTGTTTTCACCAACTAGGCTGAAGATATTATTTCTTTTAACAAACTGGAATTTCAAAGCAGTTTATTTGTATTTAAAGATGATGAACTTTGATTTTTCCCCCCCAATACTGGAAAAAAAAAACAAAACCCCTCACCCTGGTATAATTTACTTATGAACTTGAAATGCTTCTCATACCTGTCTCATTTTGCTTTTTATGCTGTCTAAAAAAGTAGTTTCAGTACCCAGTTTTGAAACTAAAAATCAGATTTAAAGTCCATATTACCTTTCATTCACATTTTCTTTTTTTTCCTCTACATTCAACCTTTGAAAATATAGTAACTGGATATTTCTTCAAACAGATGGCCTGGATAAAGAGTAAAGAGGTAGTTAAAAACTCATGGAAGGTGTTTCCAGCAAAACTTCTGGTTTCTGCATCTTGGTTAAATGCTCAAGGGTTAATACAGCCCCATTGTTCAGTGTCTTCTACTTAAAGAGAACTTTTGTATTGTAATTTATTTTTTATTGTGCCTTAAACACTATGTAAATAACCGTCAGTAATAAAGCATTACAATTATATAATTTGCTTATACAAAAATCTAAAATTTTTACATAGCAGGTAACAGAAAACTAATGGGAATGTATTTTACCTCTATTGAAAAATTTTCTAAGGAGCAGCCTGGAAGTCAATAATAGAATTAGTTTCTACTGGATAAATAAACCTATATGAATTTCCACAGAATTTTCACACTGCTTTGAATAACAGAATTGAGCACAACAAACTACTTAGTTTGGGGACTCTTTTGAAGGAACAGTATTACCTATTCCATCTGATACTCTTACATTACCTTCTTAATAGAGGAAACTACCAGCTTTCAAGTCTAGTAAAGAAATGCGAGTTGAAAAATGTAAAGTTATTAACTATTCCAAAAGCTGAAGCATATTTTCGTTCCCTTGCTTTCATTAAACATGCGTAGATTCCAGAATAGACTAATAATTAAAGGAAGGTACCATCCCATTTCTTTTTCAGAAGAATCTGACACCACCTCTTCATTGCACTTCAAGCGCTGTGAAAACACTTTCTCGCTTTTCCAGCCAAAAGAAGCATAAGTCTCAGCTCCTTTTTGTAATGATTTCATCATTGCCACTGTCAGCAGTAACTTAAGTGAAAGAAAGTGAAGTCGCTCAGTGGTGTCCGACTCTTTGCGACCCCATGGACTGTAGCCTACCAGGCTCCTCTGTCCACGGGATTTCCCAGGCAAGATTACTGGTGTGGGTTGCCATTTACTTCTCCAGGGGAACTTCCTGACCCAGGGATCGAACCCGAGTCTCCAGTAATTTAACACACACCTAATTTAAATTTAGGTACGTACTGAGATGGATGCTGTATTAGCTACACATACACACAAATCAGTCTTGTACAAACTGCCCACGAAGGCCTAATACAAATTTATCTATTCACTGAATAACCCTGTATGCTCTCCAGGGTTCCTGTGAACTCTTAAATGCATAGAAATCTATTCCGAAAGCATTCAATAAAATAATCTGTAAGGAGTTAAAGGATTTCTGGCTTAGAGTCAGGATCAAGACGATAAAGTCCTGCAGAATTCCATTACAAAAGTCAATTCTCCAAAGCCTGTCTGACTTCATTTCGAGTAAAAGAGAAGAATGAACTCCTCCTTGAGAGTTAAGCATCGCTGACTAGAAGTGAGCAAGTCCAGGTGTGGCTCTGGAAAGACGCCACGTTGCTATGGCAACTTGAATCGCCATTTTAGGTCTTGCGGCCTCCCGCCCAAGCGTCACTTCCGGTGTTACCTGTGTGGTGATCGGGAGCCGTAAACAAGGTGTGCAAACTTCTGGAGACCTGTCGGGATGCAGCAGAGCGGGGTTCCTGGAAGCCGTGGCTGCGCTCTGTGCCCACTACTGGGTGTCTTGTTCTTCCAGGGTGAGTGAGCCGGCGGCGGGCTCGACTTACACTTCCGGCCGGGGGCTCAGGGAAGATGGTCGCTTTTCCGGTTCCGGTGGGGGGTCTGAGGAAAGCCCCCACTGAGCTTCTGGGAAGGAAGGAAGTAAGCGGGAGGCGGTGGCGGGGGATGTTCTCGGAATTACCACCCACTGAGCGGAGTCGGTGGCTTGTCAGTGTTTTCCCGAGCCCCTGAGAGCTCGACCACCTTGCGTGACTCTTGTACTGGGGCGAGGGGGCGACTTGATAGAAACACGGAGGGCACTGACTTTAGGGGGCACCTGGCATTATCTCGTGATGAGTTATCAACGGTTGACTCGGCTGTGGTTTTGTGGGCCTTATCTCCTGCTTAGGAGAAAACAGTTCTAGTCTTCAGCAGTTTGTCCCAGTAATTTTGGGAAGGTGAATTCGTGATTGTTGGCAGTTTTATTTTTTGTAAGAGATTGTCAGGGCCTAGGAAGTAAAACATTTGTTAGCCGCAGAAAGGATGTGCTTTGATCTCTTGATAGTGATGCATTTGTTGAAGAAAAGCAACTGCTTTAGTATTTTAATGTTTCTTTTTTTTTTTAATAGAAGGTAGGGAATGTCAGTTCTGTTAAAATTTTAATTAAATATCAGTTAATATTCACTCTATGACATAATCTTAAAATTTGGATAAGTTTTGCTTTCATGCAGTTTTCAAGTTGCATCAATTTTAGTCAACCTAATTACCTTCATCTAGGGTACAATTATTTCCTGGATTTTTGTGTATGTATGTGTCTTCCCCAGGAAATCATATGTTAGTAGAGCTAGCATTAGAGTGAATTGTTAACTTTGTAAAAAATTTCCCTGTGGGAATTTCTGAAGAGGACCTTTGACATAAAGGCTTCAGGTGTTGTAAGACTCAGCAGGTAGGGCTAGGGAGTTTTTATTTATTTGATGATGACTAGTATTTATGCCGCCAGGACACTCCCTGATCCCTCCCAGCTTTTCAGCTAAATTATTTTGCAATATAATATTTAGGCTGAATTGCTGTCACTCTAAATAATCCTGGTTTCCTATCTCCCTCTTATTCTCTCTCACACAAATGTTCAAATATTACCCTATTGAAAAAAAATTCTAGAAATAGTGGGTGATTTTGGAGGTGTCTTGAAAGATGGATATTCTTGAAGAATAGAAAATGGAGCTTCCCTTGTGGCTCAAATGGTAAAGAATCTGCCTGCAATGTAGGAGACCCAGGTTCACCGTCTGGGTTGGGAAGATTCCCTGGAGAAGGGACTGGCTACCCCATGGACAGAAGAGCCTGGTGGGCTACAGTCCATGGGATCGCAAAGAGTCGGACAGGACTGAGCTACTAACACCACAACAACAGAGAAAGAGAGTGAGGAAAATTCCAGACATAGAAACATAAACAAGGGATGGTGGTATTAAGTAATTTTCCAAACAAATTTGATTCAGTTCAGTTCAGTTCAGTCGCTCAGTTGTGTCTGACTCTTTGCGACCCCATGAATCCCAGCACGCCAGACCTCCCTGTCCATCACCAACTCCCAGAGTTCACTCAGTCTCACGTCCATCGAGTCAGTGATGCCATCCAGCCATCTCATCCTCTGTCGTCCCTTTCTCCTCCTGCCCCCAATCCCTCCCAACATCAAAGTCTCTTCCAATGAGTCAACTCTTCGCATGAGGTGGCCAAAGTACTGGAGTTTCAGCTTCAGCATCATTCTTTCCAAAGAAATCCCAGGGCTGATCTCCTTCAGAATGGACTGGTTGGATCTCCTTGCAGTCCAAGGGACTCTCAAGAGTTTTCTCCAACACCACAGTTCAAAAGCATCAATTCTTCGGCACTCAGCTTTCTTCACAGTCCAACTCTCACATCCATACATGACCACTGGGAAAACCATAGCCTTGACTAGATGGACCTTAGTCAGCAAAGTAATGTCTCTGCTTTTGAATATGCTATCTAGGTTGGTCGTAACTTTTCTTCCAAGGAGTAAGCGTCTTTTAATATCCCATGTTGACCCCAGATATATCTCTGTGGTCAGGAGGATGGTGTGCTGGATCTAGTTCCTACTGGCTTTCAAGAGTTGATCATGCACGTGTCTTCCTAACTCAGCATTCACAGACTTTGCATTTGTAGCTTGAAAATGGCCATGGTGGGAGTATCTGTACCACAGAAATTGTCAAACCCTACACACCTGGGTTTTCTGTTTTTAGTTTTTCACCAGCACACCTCTGGATGTAATGATTGGTTTAGGTCAATCTGAGGCACTATTCTGAGCTGGGAGTGAAAGTTAAAGTGAAAAGTGAAAGTTAAGTCGCTCAGTTGTGTCTGACTCTTTGGACCCTGTGGACTGTAGCCCACCAGGCTCCTCTGTCCATGGGATTCTCCAGGCAAGAATACTGGAGTGGGTTGCCATTTCCTTCTCCAGAGGATCTTCCCAACCCAGGGATCAAACCCAGGTCTCCCACATTGCAAGCAGATGCTTTAACCTCTGAGCCACCAGGGAAGCTGAGAGTAGGGTCTATTTATTCTTAATTTGCTCCTCTCTCATCAAATCCATTCACTTTTCTTCTTTGTTTTTCCTACTCCTCAGAGAGCTAACCTATAAACTACCTCATCCAGGCTCCCATCCTCTGGCTTCCTATTAGGTTTGGTCAATGGGAGGCATTGGCAGGAGATTGGAAGGCAGGATGAGAAAGACATTTTTCTTCCATGCTCCCTCCCTGTCATGGTGCCATGGTTGATAGTGGCTGTGTTCTACTGTGGCTATAGCTTCTGTCAAGTGGCCCACACATCCACCTCTTACCAGGCTGCAGTAACACCATTTCCTTCCTTTGCCCCTCAGGACTGGAGTGGTAAAGACTTTGTGCCTTCGTTGGCTTCCCTGACCCTGAGAAAAGTCCCTCTGAAAAGTGGCCCATACACTTTGCAAAGTCTTAGCTGACTCTGCCTTCTGTTTCCTGCCTGGACCCTGACAGACGCATGCAAGCTCTTGGGCTATGTGGGAAAGCTGGATATCCCAAGAAAATCTGGGTATCATGAGGAAAGGAGATGAGGGGAATGGGTATTGAGCTGGTAACAAGAGTTCACTGCCTTCAGGTTAGAGTCCTGTGGTGGTGATAGTCAAGTGAGTATATGCTGTAATAGTTGGACACTCAGAGGCAGGTCATGGCAAGCAGCATACTTTGGGGAATCATTAGCCCATTGGTGGTTGTGAAATCTGTAAAACTGGATAGGGTTGTCTAAAGAGAACATGTTGAAAGAAGGACCATGGGCTCAGGGTGAACTCTGAGCAACACCAATGTTTAAGGGATGGGGTAGGAAAAAAGGAGCCTTAGAAGGAAATTTGATAGAAACTCTCAGAGAAGTGGAGTATGTACTTGTATATGTATATGTAACACAGTCAGTGTGGAGATTTGTTTGGAGGGAGACTAATGAGATTCTGATTTTATAGCTCTAATCCATATTTCTTCTTTGCTATAAACCAGGATTGGCAAACTTTTGTAAAGGGCCAGATAGTCTTTTAGGCTTTGTAGGCAACATAATCTCTGTTGCAACTATTCAATTTTGTTGGGGTAGCATAAAGGGATCCCTACACAATACGTAAATAAATGGAGCTGGCTGTGTTTGAATAAAAATTTATCTATAAAAAGATGTTATGATACATACTACTTATATATAACATAGATAACTAATAAGGACCTACTGGGTAGCACAGTGAACTCTACTAAATACTCTGTAATGACCTATGTGGGAAAAGAATCTAAAAAAATAGATACCTGTATATGTATAACTGATTCACTTTGCTGTACAGCAGAAACTAGCACAACATTGTAAATCAACAATAAAAGTTTTTTAAAAAGAATGTAGAGAATAGAATATAACTGTTTTGCAATCCTAATAAATAAAGCAAATTTATGATTAAAAAAAGGATGATGTGTGCTAGATTTGGCCCATGGTCCATAGTTTGCTGACCCCTGCCCTAAATCAACTGCCTCCCCACCCCCTATCCCCCAATATTATCCCTTGGATATCTCAAAGTCACCTTAAACTTGATCCAAAATCAAACTCATTTTCTTTCTTGCCGAGCCTGGTACTTTTCTAGTCTTCCCTGTGTCAGTGAATAGTATCACCAAGACATAAACTTGGGAGTTACCCTTGATATTTCTCTTACCCAAACATTCCACGTATGACCTGTCACCAGCTCTTGCTGGTTTTACATTGTAAGGAGTGTCTTCTGAGTTCTCTCCACGTCCACTGCCACCAAGTTAGTTCAAGCTTTCCTTATTTCCCCCTTTGACTATTTAAGTAGCTTCTTAGGTTATTTCTTTATATATACTCTTGGCTCACTCTAAGTGTCTTTGCTAGAGTGATGTTTTAAAAATGCAGACTTCGTCATGCCCCTTCTCACTCCGCCCCATACTTAAGGATTTTCCACTTACTTTGAAAGTACGACTTCCCGTTACTCTGAGAATAAGGACCCAAATCTCTAAAGTCCTGCCTAATCTGGTTTCTGCTTACCTCCTAGTAATGTCCTATTCTTCTCTCTTGTGCTCTTGTGTTGCTGCCATTCTGCTTTTCTTTGGCACAGGACCTTTGCATGTGCAGAATTCTCTGCCTGGAATGCTCCTGGTCTCCTCACCTTGTTACCCTTCCTTCAGAACTCAACCCAAAAGTAACCTTTTCAGGAAGACTTTCATTAACCACTCCCTGCTCCCCTATCATAACTGATATAGTTCTCATAGCACTCTCTTTGTCTTTTCCATGTAGTGCGTATCAGAGTTTGTAATAATACATTTGTCTTTATGATTATTTGATTAGTATATTGAACTTCTGCTACCTTTTAAAAAATATTTATTTGGCTGTACTTGGTCTTAGTTGCGGCATGTGAGATCTTTTGTTGCAGCTCGTGGGATCTAGTTTCCCGATCAGGGATCAAACCCCAACCCTGAGAGTGCGGAGTTGTAGCCACTGGACCACCAGGGAAGTCCCCTTCTGCTGCATTTTAAACTCCAAAACAGGGAGTATATGTATTTTGCTCACATTTAATCTTGGACTCAGACGGTGGCACAAAACAGATGCTCAATAAATCTATGTTTGAAGAATGAGTGAATGAATGAGAGTATCATCCTGGAAACCTTGAGACAGAGAAGGTCATGGAGCAAATGGTCACTCTTGCAGAGGGAGCCAGTAAAGTCAGGAGAGAAAAGTCAGTTTTGATCCCTTGGATTTTTCAGGTTTAAGACAATACTACCTTTTATTAGAGGTGGTAGTGGAGTCCAGGTTGTGCGGTAGGGGTCCAGGAGTGGATAGGCAGGAAAGAAAGGGAGATATTAGATGTAGACAACTTTTGCACAAACTTGGCTTAGGAAAGAGAGGGCAGTGGTTGGTAATGAATAGTATGACAGGGCAATAACAAAATTTCCTTAACCCTGTCATACTGTAACTGTAACACTGTAACAATAGTTATATGTTTTTATAGATGAGAGAGACTCCTATGTTTTTAGAGGCTGAGGGAAGAGACAGCCCTTCTTGAAAGGGGTAAGCTGAAGATATTGAGAGGGTTTTTGTTTTTGTTTGTTTTTTTCTGGAGCAGGGCTTGGAAGGGAGGGATCCAAGCACAGAAGAAGGGCTTGATCTTGCATAGAAAAAGGGACACCACACCCTTTCAGATTGGAGGTAAGCGTGGGTACAGACACACGAAGGTGTGTGACTAAGCAGTTTGTATTGCTTCAAGTTTCTTGAAGAAGAGAGATGTTTTCTTTTGAGAATGAGGTGTTTATAGGTTGTACAGGGGATAAAAGAGAATGGCAAAGTTTGAGGAGTCAGAGGAGCTGACCAAGGCTGGTTAAAGAGTCGTCATAACTTGGGACTTCCCTGGTGGTCCAGTGGTTAAGATTCTGGGCAGAGTGTGTGTTTGATCCCTGGTCAGGGAACTAAGATCCCACATGTTGTGCAATGTGGCCAAAAAAAAAAAAAAAAGTCTAGATAATTAAAAAAATGTCATCTTGCCTCATTAAAGGCTTAGCTGTGATAGAATTCATGAGTTTCTTATGGTAACTATTTGTGCAATGGTGTGATTTTTCTCCTTCAGTAGATACCAGCTATAGTCTAGAAGTGGTCATTTAGGCTGAGTTTTCCCTGCTGCTGCTGCTGTTGCTGCTAAGCCGCTTCAGTCGTGTCCAACTCTGTGCGACCACATAGATGGCAGCCCACCAGGCTCCACCGTCCCTGAGCTTCTCCAGGCAAGAACACTGAAGTGGGTTGCCCTTTCCTTCTCCAATGCATGAAAGTGAAAAGTGAAAGTGAAGTCGCTCAGTCGTGTCCGACTGTTAGCGACCCCATGGACTGCAGCCCACCAGGCTCCTCCATCCATGGTATTTTCTAAGCAAGAGTACTGGAATGGGTTGCCATTGCCTTCTCCAAGTTTTTCCTGAATCAGTGCAAAGAAAAGAGAGGTGTCTAGGAGGCTTAAAAATGTTGAAAAAACTATAAAAATGGGAAAGGAGGAGAGTGAGGGACTAATAAGCACACTTTGTTCCTATATGAGAACTTTGGTGACCTGTCCACCTCTTTCTCTCAGCCTGCTTCTCTTCCTCTGAATTTTGCCCTTAAGTTACTTCTATTTAATGGAGGAAATCATCTTTACAAATTGAGTACAAACAGTGGCATATGTGCTTGAGTAGCATTATATGCTAAATTTTATGTGAAAATTGAAAAAAATAATAAACTGCATCAGAGAATTTGGGAGGGCATTGTAAGGGAGCTGATATTTGAGCTGAGTTTTGAAGGGTGTGGGGGATGTGGTGTTGTGGGAACAACCCAGGCAGGTTTGGTAGGGATGGGGAGAGCATTCTAGACAAAGACATATTCAACGAAAGTCACAGTAGCATGAAGGATATAGTAAATTTGGGAAATGGTAGGACATTTTGGGCATAGTAAAAGGGATGGGATAGGTAGTGGGTACAGTAGCAGAAGGAGGCCAAGTTGGCACTATTTAGATTTTATGTTATAGCCCAATAGAAAATTCCTGAAGGTTTTTGAATCTTTGTGGTATTCATTTTAATGATAATAGCTAGCATTTATCGAAAGGTTCAATTTCAGGTTCTATGCTAAGCATTTTATGTGTTACCTTCTTTAATCTTATTAGATCCTCCCAGTGACTCAGTGGAGTAGGTCTTTTTTATTATTCCCACTTAAAGTGAGAAAATTGAGTCTGGAACAGATTAGGTAACTATTATCAAGATTTCATATGCAGAAAGTAGCTAGGCTAGAACTCAAGTTCAAGTCTGTCTAATTCTAAATCCAAACTTTAAAATCTCTCTGGTATTCTTATGTTTTAAGATAAAGATAGTGGGCTGGTCAAAAAGTTTGTTTGGGTTTTTCCATAAGTTCTTATGTAAAACCTGAGTGACCTTTTTGGCCAATCCAAATGTATAAAGGATATGAGGAGAATGTAGATTTGCTAAGTCACTTCAGTCGTGTCTGACTCTGTGCGACCCCATAGACGGCAGCCCACCAGGCTCCCCCATCCCTGGGATTCTCCAGGCAAGAACACTGGAGTGGGTTGCCATTTCCTTCTCCAATGCATGAAAGTGAAAAGTGAAAGTGAAGTCGCTCAGTGGTGTCCGACTCTTAGCGACCCCATGGACTGCAGCCCACCAGGCTCCTCTGTCCATGGGATTCTCCCGGCAAGAGTATTGGAGTGGGGTGCCATTGCCTTCTCCAAGCATATAGATTATCTGTTTATTATTTATTTCTGCTTTCCAGTTTTTAGAGCTGTATCTTTATTACAGAGACCCTGTATCTTGGATCAGGAGTGAGGGCTTAGGAGTGACAAGGTTTTGAAGGATGAAGTCTTTCCAGGCAGAGGAGCAGCATTTGCAAAGGCATGGGAGGAATGACAAGTTTAGCATGGCAAAGTCAGGATGTTTTAGATGAACGAGCCAGAAATAGTCCTCATTTTGGGGATAGGCTTAGTCTTGGTCTTGTAAGCTTAGTCTTGGTCTCCTCCTTTTAAGAGGAATGTGGACAGACTGGATTGTCCAGAGAGGAGAGAAAAAGGTGATTAAAAGCAGCAGAGGTAAAGGGAGTGGAATGGATGACTCATAAGTATGTCTGTGTTAAGAAAGGTTGAGAGCGTAAGTTGAGTTCAGTTCAGTTGCTAAGTTGTATCTGACTCTTTGCAACCCATGGACTGCAGCATGCCAAGCTTCCCTGTCTTTCACCATCTCCTGGAGTTTGCTCAGATTCACGTCTTTGAGTTGATGATGCCATCCAACCATCTCATTCTCTGTCACCCCCTTCTCCTCCTGCCCTCAGTCTTTCCCAGCACCAGGGGCTCATGCAATGAGTCAGCTCCTTGTATCAGGTGGCCAAAGTATTGGAGCTTTAGCATCAGTCCATCCAATGAATATTCAGGGTTGATTTCCTTTAGGATTTACTGGTTTGATCTCCTTACTGTCTAAGGGACTCTCAAGAGCCTTCTACAGAACCACAGTTCAAAAGCATCTACTCTTTGGCGCTCAGTCGTCTTTTTTTTTTTTTTTTCTCTAGGCCTTCTTTTTGGTCCAACTCTCACATCCCTACTTGACTACTAGATAAACCATAGCGTTGACTATATGGATCTTTGTTGCAAAGAGATGTTTCTGTTTTTTAGTACGGTGTTTATCAGTTAGTTTATCAGGACTTCCCTGGTGGCTAAGGCGGTAAAGCATCTGTCTACAGTGAGGGAGACCTGGGTTCGATCCCTGGGTCAGGAAGATTCCCCTGGAGAAGGAAATGGCAATCCACTCCAGTACTATTGCCTGGAAAATCCCATGGACAGAGGAGCCTGGTAGGCTACAGTCCATGGGGTTGCAAAGAGTCATAGTTTTTCTTCCAAGGAGCAGGTGTCTTTTAATTTCATGGCTGAAGTCACTGTCCTTAGTGATTTTGGAAGCCAAGAAAATAAAGTCTGTCACTGTTGCCATTTTTCCCCAATCTGTTTGCCATGAAGTGATGGGACCAGATGCCATGGTCTTAGTTTTTTTAATATTTAGTTTTAAGTCATCCTTTTCACTCTTTTCTTTCACCCTCATCAAGAGGCTCTTTAGTTCCGCTTCACTTTCTGGCATTAAGATGGTATCCTCTGCATTTCTGAGGTGGTTAAGGACAGAACTAAAGAGGTGGCAGTAAGGATGATGAAGCTAGCTAATGCGCATTGATCACTTACTCTGGGTTAGGTAGGCTTCTTAATGTGGCACCTGTTTTAATTCAAACATTTCTCGCAGTTACCTACTAAGGTAAGTGTTGTTATTCTCATTCCTACCAGAACGAGAAGCTGAAGAAATCAAGTATGAAGACCACAGAGTCAGCAATTGATAGGGCTGGCATTTGTATACTGTCTCAACCAGAGGGACTGCTGGTTTTCAGGATGGTGTGTGGGTTTGTTCTCTTTTGAAACCTTGCTGCTCTCTTTGCCTTTGGCTTGCCAGATAAATCATAGCTCATTGTGGTGGAGAAGGAAGCAGGAAAAACGAACTGCTAGTGGCTTACTTTCCTAAAAAGTGGCTCCCTAGTGGGAGAGAATTTGCTACTACTGTTCTCTGAAAGTAGAGGGAATTGTCCAAAGAAAGTGCCAACTCTTTTAGGGGAGACAGGGTTTCAGAGTTGGATCTGTGGGGATGGTTTTGGACAGAGGAAGTCTCTAGAGAGTTTTAAAATCATATTTTTACATTTTAAAATGCATTAAATTGCCTAGAGGCTGTCATGCAGAGTGAGGTAAGTCAGAAAGAGAAAAAAATATCATATATTAACATATATTTGGAATCTAGAAAAATGGTACTGATGAACAGATTTGCAGGGCAGAAATAGGGACGCAGAGAATGGACTTGTGGACACGGCAGGGAAGGAGAGGGTGGGACAATTGACATGAGTAACACTGACACATATATGCTGCCATGCGTAAAGTAGATAGCTAGTGGGATGCAGCTGGACAGCACAGAATACTAAGCTCTGCAGTGACCTAGCAAGGTGAGATGGGGGATGGGGGAGGGGGGAGGCGCAAGAGGGAGGGGATGCATGTATACTTACAGCTGAATCATGTTGTTGTGCAGCAGAAATGAACACAACATTGTAAAGCAATTATCCTCCAATAAAAAAAAAGAACCTTACCAAGCCAAAAAAATGCATTAAATTGCAAATTTAATAAACTTTTTCTTGCCCCCGATTTACGTTTAATGAGTATGTGATTCATTCAGATTCAGATCAGTCGCTCAGTTGTGTCTGACTCTTTGCGACCCCATGAATCCCAGCACGCCAGACCTCCCTGTCCATCACCATCTCCCGGAGTTCACTCAAACTCACATCCATCAAGTCGGTGATGCCATCCAGCCATCTCATCCTCTGTCGTCCCCTTCTCCTCTTGCCCCCAATCCCTCCCAGCATCAAAGTCTTTTCCAGTGAGTCAACTCTTTGCATGAGGTGGCCAAAGTACTGGAGTTTCAGCTTCAGCATCATTCCTTCCAAAGAAATCCCAGGGTTGATCTCCTTCAGAATGGACTGGTTGGATCTCCTTGCAGTCCAAGGGACTCTCAAGAGTTTTCTCCAACACCACAGTTCAAAAGCATCAATTCTTTGGCGCTCAGCCTTCTTCACAGTCCAACTCTCACATCCATACATGACCACTGCCTTAACTAGACAGACCTTTGTTGGCAAAGTAATGTCTCTGCTTTTCAATATGCTATCTAGGTTGGTCATAACTTTCCTTCCAAGGAGTCAGCATCTTTTAATTTCATGGCTGCAGTCACCATCTGCAGTGATTTTGGAACCCCCAAAAATAAAGTCTGACACTGTTTCCACTGTTTCCCATCTATTTCATTAACCAGCTCTAAGAAAGGGAAAAACGAAACAAAACCAGATAGAACCTCAAGGTAGATTTATAAAATTCTTTGAAAAAAATTCCAATTCTTATTTCTGCTGGTGGTTGGGACAGTGATAGCTTTAGGTTAACAGCTGAGCTGTATTTGGGGTAAATCCCTCAGATACAATAGTTGTCATACTCCTGCAGTGTAAATGTGTCAAGGGAGTGGGTGGCATTGCCTTTTAGCCTTTTGTGGGCTGACATGCTTCATTATAGTTAATTTAACCACAAGTCTATTGGAAAAATGCTGGTATGACCAGGTTTAAAATTTTTACCCAGACTTTCATTCTATGACCTCATTTCGTAAAATGATGAACCACCGCCCCACTGTTAATTAATGTAGATATCCACTCCTTATCGTTTTGGGCCTGCCTGAGAAGATATTTATTCCCATGGCTTTTTGATGAGAGACCTAAAAATGATACCTAGTGCTTCTGTGTTGTTCACTCACATCTATGTATTCCATCCAGTGCACACATTTTAAAAGTTTGGGCTTGCTTTGATTAGGTGTTTATGTCGTCTTTTCCCTGGAGATTAAAGCGGATGCCCATGTCCGGGGTTATGTTGGAGAAAATATCAAGTTGAGATGCACCTTCAAGTCATCCTCTTCTGTCACAGACAAACTCACCATAGACTGGACATACCGACCTCCGAGCAGCAGTCGCACGGAATCAGTAAGTGTATACTTTAATTTTTACAACATTTATTTATTTGGCTGTGTAGACTCACATGGGCTCTTTAGTTGTGGCACGTGGCTTAGTTGCCCCACAGCATGTGGGGTCTTAGTTTCCCAACCAGGGATAGAACCCACGTCCCCTGCGTTGCAAGGTGGATTCTTAACCACTAGACCACCAAGGAAATCCCAGTAAGTGTATACTTTTAAGGCTGTTTCTTTGAGCTTTCTGTGGTCAACAACTCTGGAACCCTTTTATTCTAAGTCACAGGCATACTTCAGGCCTTCTCATCTTCAAATAGAAGATGAGCTTCTATTAAATAGAAGGAGATGAGCTTCTACTCTGTATGACAGCCATTTTTGGTCATGGAGGGCTTTTTCTTCTATGTAAGAATCTGGCAAATATGCTATAGGAAAAAACCAGTCAGAAACTCAGAGGAAATGTGGTTTAATTTTGTTTCCCCTTTGTTGTTTCATTTTGCTTGGCTTCATAGCTTGAGTTTCAGATTTGTTGTACAAAAAGGGTACCTCCAGGCTGTTGGATAGAAAAACTCTATAGGTCCCAGTCTTAGACATCCTTTCACTTAATACTGCTCATTTCCTGTCATGTGAGGTCATCTCTGTGGGTGTATCTGTTTGTATATCAGCACTGTGTAGATTTATCTTGGCATCTTCTCCAGTGTATAAACATCTGCATTTACATAACTCCCTTTGAAGGAAGTGGTGGCACCTTATGTTGATGACAGATGCTGTTGGTGACAGATGGTCTTGAAATATTAGAAGCAATATATTTTAATCACACATATAAAACACATTTATGGCTCAAATCCATTGTGGATGTCTAATTGAAGATTGCAGTGCTATTAAAAAATACTTTCTCTGTATGCTTCCAGCAACATCCTAGGTCAGGATACATTTTATCAAGAAAGTGAATGTCATAGCAGTATGTCAGATTGTGTTTTTGAAAGTATCCTTCATTTGTTATCCTATTTCCTTCACTAGAAGTAATTTCTCTTTGATTTTAATATGTAAGTTTTGGATTTTGTTTTAGGAGTCATTATTGAATGCCATGTAGCATCTCCCAGCAGCTACAGTAGGTGTCCCAGTAGGTTGTTCTAGTGAAGGTGGCTCCAGGGAGGGAAGCAAGGCTGTATTTGCAGTCCTTTTTCTTTAGACTTAAAATAGGTCACTTTATTTTCAGTGGTCAGGAAACTATGGCTGGCTTTATATGACTCTTCTTTGGCCAAAAGTAGGACAGAATAAACAATGGGGATTTTCTAGGGGTACTAAAATGCAAACAGCAGTTCTCATATGGTGCTGCTTTTTCTGAGGCTAGTCAGGAAATCAGCAAACACACCCAAGCTGGAATTATTGGACCCTTAAAGTTTGCATTATGCTATGTTGCAGTTATGTGCTCAGTCAGGATTCTATCAAACTAATCAGATAACAGGATTTGAATATCACTAGTTTAACTTAAAATTTACAGATTAGATTAATCTTGAAGATTCACAGCAGGCTTTGTTTTGTCAATCAGTTCAGTTCAGTTCAGTCACTCAGTCATGTCCAACTCTTTGCGACCCCATGGACTGCAGCATGCCAGGCCTCGCTGTCCATCACCAACTCCTGGAGTTTACTCAAACTCATGTCCGCTGAGTCGGTGATGCCATCCAACCATCTCATCCTCTGTCGTCCCCTTCTCCTCTCACCTTCAATCTTTCCCAGCATCAGGGTCTTTTCAAATGAGTCAGCTCTTCGCATCAGGTGGCCAAAGTATTGGAGTTTCAGCTTCAGCATTAGTCCTTCCAAGGAACACCCAGGACTGATCTCCTTTAGGATGGACTGGTTGGATCCCCTTGCAGTCCAAGGGACTCTCTAGAGTCTTTTCCAACACCACAGTTCAAAAGCATCAAAGCACTCAGCTTTCTTCACAGTCCAACTCTCACATCCATACATGACTACTGGAAAAACCATAACCTTGACTAGATAGACCTTTGTTGGCAAAGTAATGTCTCTGCTTTTTAATATGCTGTCTAAGTTGGTCATAACTTTTCTTCCAAGGAGTAAGTGTCTTTTAATTTCATGGCTGCAGTCACTATCTGCAGTGATTTTGGAACCCCCAAAATAGTCTGCCACTGTTTCCACTGTTTCTCCATCTATTTGTCATGAAGTGATGGGACCGGATGCCATGATCTTTGTTTTCTGAACAAAAATTGTTTTGTCAATAAGGAGTTTTAAATCCTTTTATGCTGATGCTGATAATCTGTGATAGTTATTCTTTACCTCCATCTTTGGAACACTCAAAGAGTGTTCCAGCTGTGTAAATCAATTAGTAAACAAATATTATTTACTAATATCTGTATTTCCCACTAGCTGGTAAATTCCTGCCTGAATCCCACTGTATCATTTTGCTAAACACAGTGACTAAGGGCATGTAGTAGATGTGCAACAAGTATTCATTGAATGAATGCCTGAACCAGGAAGTGATTTAGTGTCTTCTCTGGGAAATTGCTTTTCACAATTGGGCAATGCAGTGTTTGTAAAAGCCTGGGCTCCTAAGTGGGGAGGATACCAAGTAAGAAAAGAACGAGGAAAGGCTAGAGTCTTGCAAAAGAGAGAAAGATATTGTATTGTAGGGCCTGCCCAACCTACCATCAGGTGTAATGAGGTGTTTTTTGGTGATTAGGTAGGTATGTGATCACCAATCTGAAGCAGTGTTGTTTTAATTCAGTGTATATTCATTGAGTACCAGTCACACATCTGACTTGGGGTTTTATTAATTTCTAAGATAGATGACTTGAGAGAGGCTTATGTTATAGCCTCTTGGTGATTTTAAGGATAAATGAAAACTCCCTCCTTTCCCACTTATTCGTTGTGTGCCTTTGAGGAACTCACTTAATTTTTTGTTTTTGGCCTTGTTTCCCTGTCTGCCCCATGGATAATTCAGTGTTGTTATGAAGGTCAGATGAGTGAATGTGTAGAGATTGATTGGACCCTATAAAGTACCATATGATAGTAGATGCTGCTTTAGAATAGGATTTATCGACTTTGGCACTATTGGCATTTTGATCCAGATAATTCTTTGTTGTGGGGGGCTAGCCTATGCACTGTAGGATTTTCAGCAATATCCCCTGGCCTTTACCCTCCAGATACCAATAATACAACAAAAAATATCTCCAGATGGTGCCAAATGTCTTAAGGGTAAAATTGCCCCTAGTTGAGACCTGCTACTTTAGTACTTTGGGGAGAAGAGGTTCGAGAATCAGAATCCTTGGATTCTTTCATTAGGACTATTTTGGGGACAAGTTTCATAAACCTGTCTTTTTAACCTATAGTACAGAAGTGAACAAAGCATAAGAAAAAATTGTCCAACTGGGAAAACCCATTATACATTTGTATTTTATTTTGGACCTACTTAGCTTTATGTTTCATTGCATTTTCCATATTAACTCTTTTTTTTTTTTTCCTCATTGTGTTGCTTTCCTAGATTTTTCATTATCAGTCTTTCCAGTACCCAACCACAGCGGGCACTTTTCGGGATCGGATTTCCTGGGTTGGGGATGTATACAAAGGGGATGCATCCATTAGCATAAGCAATCCTACCATGAAGGACAATGGGACATTCAGCTGTGCTGTGAAAAACCCCCCGGACGTGCACCATAATATTCCGGCGACAGAGCTGACAGTCACAGAAAGGGGTAAGCTAACTGCCACCAACTCTGTGCTGCAGTGAGTGCTCTGGGACTTCTGTGGTGGTTTGTGGAGAGATCAGTGATAAGCAGAACTTACCTTATCTTTATCAGAACATTCTGCCATCTTGAAGTGTCTTTGAGAATGAGTTCTTTATTTTGCAAACTAAAGCTTTTTTTTTTTTTTCCCCAAATATCGTCATAGTTTTGCCATGATTCTTCTTTAAATTTTCATTTCAGGTTCTTGTGGAATGTAATGCAAACCCCTGAGTAAATGGAGGGTTGCTATCTGTGTGAAACAGATGTCATTCTGGTTTCCTTAATGTGTTCATACCCTCAGTTATGAGACTGTGTTTTTGCCTGAGTCTTGAAAGGGTACCTCCTTTAAATATGGAGGCTGCACATTTCTTTTCTGTTGCAAAGAGCAGCTGTTTGCATTCGGTGTGAAACATGAGTGGGATAAGGACCCTCCTTTTTTCTTCCACCATTCCCTGGTGACTACTGAGTGGTCATTCTAGTCCTTATTTGGATTTGAACCAGATTTAAAGATGGAGACCTGCATTATGGTTCATTATAGCTACCTTGTCATTTCTCAAATCTTTCTGTATGTCCCTCTCTTTCTCCCTTCCCTTTCTTTTTCTTTATTTTTTTAGGACAACTCATAGATTTCAAAGACATGGACACATTCATACTGTTGGTGGGAGTAGATACTGGTATAGTTTTTCTGGCAGACTGTTTGATAGTATAAATCAGATACCTTAAAATTATATATCCTTTGATCCAGCAATTCCATTTTAAACTGTTTTAAAAAATAGAGCTAAGTAGGAACGTTTATATACAAGGATGATCATCATTATATAACTCATAGATTCAAAGAATTGGAAACAACTTGAATATCCAGCATTAGCAGATTCAATAAATTATTCAATATGCAGAATACTATGCAGCCCTTAAAAAAAAAATCACACCTGGACTGATGAAGCTATTTGCAGGGCAGGAAAAGAGATGCAGACTTGGAGAACGGACTTCGTGGACACAGTGGGAGCAGGAGAGGATGGGGTGAACTGGAAGAGTGGTGTTGACACACATGCACACCACAGGCAAAATAGACAGCTAGTGGGAAAGTGCTGTGGGGCACAGGGAGCTCGGCTCGGCTCTGGGATGCCTGGAGGAGTGGGAGAGGCTCAAAGGGGAGGGAGGTATGAACACACACAGCTGATTCACACTGTTGCACAGCGGAAACTAACACCCCATTGTAAGGCAATCATGTGTGTGTGTTAGCCGCTCAGTCGTATCCGACTCTTTGTGACCCCATGGACTGTAGCCTGCCAGGCTCCTCTGTCCATGGGATTCTCCAGGCAAGAATACTCGAGTAGGTTGCCATTTCCTCCTCCAGGGGATCTTCCCAACCCAGGGATCGAACCCGAGTCTCCTGCATTGCAGGTGGACTCTTTACCGTCTGAATCACCAAGGAAGCCACCAATTATAATCCAATGAAAAAAATAAATAAAATGGAAAAAAATCACACATGGATGGAATATTTATGGAAAATATTTATATAGTAAATAAAAAAGAGGTTAGAAAAAGTATGTAAAGTATAGTCTACACTTCTGAATATATAGTCTCCTCCCTGTATTCCCACTCATACCCACATACTCCTGGGGACTTCCCTGGTGGTCCAGTGGTTAAGACTTCATCTTCCAACGCTGGGGGTGTGTTTTCCATCCCTGTCAGGGGAGCTAAGATCCCACCTGCCTCGTGGCCAAAACCCCAAAACATAAAACAGAGACACATACTCCTAGAAAGAAGAGTGAACAGGTAGATACTGACATGTTGATCCTAGGTATCCAGATTATGGGTAACTTTTAATTCTTTGTATTTTTGTGTGTTTTCTAGTGTTTCTACCATGAATTTATTCATTTTGTAATCAGAAGAAAACTGGAGCAAAAGTAAGACTAGCTCATGTCCTAGGAAGCGCTTCGCACATCCCTCTCTTTTACCTTCTCTTTCCCTCCCTCAGGTTTCGGCACGATGCTGTCCTCTGTGGCCCTTCTTTCCATTCTTGTCTTCATTCCCTCAACTGTAGTGGTGATTCTGCTACTGGTGAGAATGGGAAGGAAGTCTGCGGGGCTGAAGAAGAGGAGCAAGTCTGGCTATAAGAAGTCGTCTATTGAGGTTTCAGATGAGTAAGTCCAGTTGCAGTCCTGAGCCGTCAACCCTCTTCCAAGCCATGCTTTCTGGACAGCACCAGACCTCTGCATCCATGCCTTCCTTTCTTCCAGGCTGACCTCAGTTCTGCTGAAAGGGGAATTTGTGGATATTACCTTGGTGAGAAAGAGATAGAGGAGTTAATAGCATGGTCCTAGTCTCTTTTTTTTTTTTTTTGGAAATAAGATTGTACAGTGCTGTGGTTCAGAGTGTAAATTCTGAAATGAATCTCTCATTCCTTCCAAATGAACAGGAAATCACCAAGTCAATTATTTTTTACTTTTCCTTATTCTGGCACCAAGCTGACAGAAATGTCTGAGCAGTGAGAGAGGCTTTAGAACAGCCATGGAGGGCTACATAATTTAAATAAGCGAGAACTATTCTTGGTCAGCAAATGCTCCAAAGAGGTTAACTGGATTCTGATTATCAAAAGCAGGTGAGCAGGTGTGATCCAGTATTTCCCCTAAGAACAAATCCACTAAAAAAAAAAAAAAAAAAAAAGCAAAAGTCTGCATAAAACTCTGTTGATTCTCCATTGTCAATTTCAGGGGCTTGGAACCTTGGAAGAGAAATCTTACTTTGAATCTAAAATCTTTGTGTGTGTGTGTATGCATGTACACATTTGTATAATGGGAGTAAGAGTCCCCTTTAAAGGAATCTGTGGCCTCCCACAAGGCAAAGAACTCTTGGTAAAAAATACTAAAATGTCTATTTCTAAGCATGGTCTAATAAGACCTCCTTATGATCTAAGCCTGAATCACATTGTTTATTTGCTATTTCTTCTCATTGGTTCCAATGAGCTGTTTCCTTCTCCAAACCTACTATACTCACTTAGATCTTTAAAATAGAAAATTTATTTATTTGGTTGCTCTGGGTCTTTGTTGCTGTGCACAGGCTTTCTCTAGTTGCAGCCAGAGGGGGCTACTCTCCCGTTGTGGTGCGGGGGCTTCTCGTGGTGGTGGCTTCCGTTGTTGCAGAGTGTGGGCTCTAGAGTGTAGGCTCAGTAGTTGTAGCACATGGGCCTAGTTGCCTCATAGCATGTGGGATCTTCCCAGACCAGGGATTGAACTGGTGTCCCTTGCGTTGCAAGGCAGATTCTTAACCACTAGACCACCATAGAAGCCCTATTTAGATATTAAACATTTTTTTTCAGTGTGCTTCCCTCTCACCTGGATTCCCCTCCCTCCTTCCCTTGTTTGCCTGGAAAACTCTTCCTTATCTTCCAAGACCCTGCTGCAGCTTCTCCTACTCTTGAATTTCCCTGTTTCTTTCAGGGTAAACTAATCTCTCTCTCCCCTGTGCTGCTGCAGCAGTTTGACTTTAACTCTATGAAAACATTTATCACATTGTATTGTGACATACTTGTTACGTTCTAATGGGTCTGTCACCCTCAGGAAATCAGGAGCTCAGGGGACAGTGCCCAGACATGGTTGATGCCGAGTATAGTTCTAAATGAGCAGTTGCCACTAGCTCTTATTTATTGAGCACTTAGTATGTGCCAAGCACTGTGGTCCATGATTTACATGTGCTTATTTTGCATAGACTCCTCACCACTGTCCTTTGAGTATAGCTGGTAATACCTGCATTTTGTAGATGAGGAACCAGGCTCCTGGAGCTTAAATAATTTGCCCAGTCACCCTGTTAGTAAGTGGCAGAACTGGAATGTAAAACCACACCCATCTGACTTCAACACTGGTCCTCTTAACAGTCACTACCAAGGATGGTGACTGTCCATATTTGGTCTGTCCTCTTTCTACAGCACTGACCAGGAAGGGGATGACTGCATGGCGAAGCTTTGTGTTCGTTGTGCCGAGTGTGTGGTAAGCCCATGGCATTTCACTGTTCATGCTTTGTTTTCCTGCTTAATTAAGGTAATCCTTTGTCCTCAGAGAAGCAGGGGACATGCAGGTAGGTCTACAGCAAAGTATGAACCAAGGTCTTTGCCCAGAGTTTTAGTGTCAGGGGACCCTTCCCATTTCTAACCACTATTTTATTTTCTGTCTTGTGGGCGCTGAGTGGTGTCCTTAGGTTAGGAAGGGGACTGTGTAGGCAGCCTCTGCTGACTGACAGGAAACATCCTGAAAGAGGAGTGTCCTGTGTTGCTAAGGTCATACTGGGAGAGCTGGCTGAACTGGCTGAACCTAAAGCCAGTGGAACTGAGCTTTTCTGCTGAGCCTCAGTTTTTCCCAGGAAATTAGAGTGATATCACCATTTAGATGACTTGATTGTTTTGTCCATAAGAAATACCCATGTTGGAAGGCTTGAGTTTTGATTGAAATTGCGGAAAGCACTTGCTGTGACTGGTAGGCTTGCATGGCTGCCCCAGGATCCTAGGAGGAGAGGCTTTCTGATGTGGTACTGTTGGAAACAGGTCAAAAGCAACTCATGATCTAATATGAAGTATACCTGTCATTTCAGGGTTTAAACTTGAGCCTTCTTTGTACTTACTGCTAAGCTCAGCACTTGGCCAGATGACTGCAGCCCAATTACTCATCGCAGTGTTCTTTGTTTCTCTTTCTCTCATGTACTTGAGTATTATAAGTGGCTTCTCTGATGAGAGAAAGGTGGATAGTGCCAGTGGATAGAATCTAATTAAAACCCTTTGGGATTTGAGTATTTTGATAACACAAAATAAGCTAATGTCCTGAAACTAACATAACATTTTTAATCAACTATATTCCAAGATAAAATAAAAACTTAAAAAAACAGGGGGAAAAGGAATCATTTTTCTGAAACTAATACAGCATTGTTAATCAACTATATTCCAATATAAGATAAAAATTAAAAAGAAAAAGAATCACTTTGCTGTACACTGGAAACTACACAACACTGTTAGTTATGTCTCATCCTCCAGGACACAGTTGAAATGTTCCCTTCTCTTAAATTGGGGTACAAATAATAGCTAACTATATCTTTGTAAAATTAGTAAGATATAGTGTCTCAGATAGTGCTTCATGCTATAGAGAAAAAATAGGAAAAAGAGATGGAATGGCTAGATAAGGGGGTGTGGTACTAAATAGGATGGTTGGGGGAATTCCCTAGTGGGCCAGTGCTTAGGACTAGACACTTTCACTGTTGTGGACCAGGTTCAATCCCTGATTGGAGAACTAAGATCCCATAAGCCACATGATGTGGCCAAAAAAAATAAGATGGTTGGGGGCATCCTCATTAAGATGATATTTAAACAGACATCTAAAACAAGAAGAAAGAGACATGGCTACCAGGGAGGAGCATTATTCTAGGCAGAGGAAATGGTCGGTGCAAAGACCCTGGGGAGTGGCCATGACTGGCATGTTCGAGGAACAGCACGGAGGCCAATGTGGCAGGAATGAAGAGAGCAAGGCAAAGAATAGCATTTCTTCAGAGAGATAACATCATATCTTATAGAACATTGCATGACTGTAATGACCTAGACTTTCAGTCTTACTGAAACAGAGTCCACTGGAGGTTTTTGCAAAGAGAACGCTGAACTGATTTAAGTGCTAAAAATGTCATTCTGGCTTCTGTGTTGAAAACAGGTGGTGAGGGACCATGACAGAAACACAGTCCATTTAGGAGACTTTAGCAATAATGGAGGTGAGGGAAAAGGGTGCTGATCTCGACCAAGGTAGTGATAGTGGGGATGGTGAGAAGTGGTTGTTCTCTGGTTATAGTTTGTAGGTAAAGCCAGAAGGACTTCTTGACGAGTTGCATGTGTCCGTGAACAAATGAGAGGAGTTAAGGATAAATCTTGACCTGAGCAAATGGTAGAATAGAGTTGCCATTTTCTAATATGTACAAGCCTGTGGGTGGAACAGGTTGTAGGCAGAAGATCAGGAGCTGAGTTTGGATATATTAAATTTGAAATACTTAATAAATTTAGGTGGCTTGAGTCAGTGCCATTTTACTGTTAATGAAGCCCCTAGCTGAGTTCCATTTGGGGGGCCCTACCGTGTGGTCTTTACCTGAATTCTGACTGTGGCATGTATTTCACAGACACACCGTGACTACTATTCTTTCCTTTCCAGGATTCAGACTATGAAGAGACATATTGATGGAAGTTTCATGATAGAAGAAGAGTCACCTAACAACAGAAAATGTCCCGTCCCACTGGCAGCTAAAGCCTCGCAGAGAAGTGGAGCTGGCATGGACAGTAATTGTGGAGAATCCTGGAAGTCATCAGTAAAGACTTTAGGAGTGACTTATTTATTGAAGAAATATTCTTTTTGTATTTATAAACTGTTCAAAAACTCTCAGAAGAGACTCATAACTACCCCTGTTAATACCTTATACTCAATTGAATGAAGGAATTCTTTTCCTAAATAGAAAAATAACTTTTTGTTTAGTCTTTGCTCTTGAATATATTACATGTTTTCTTCCAGTTTTTATGAGGGAGAATCCTAGATGTTGGCCACACTGCTGATACCTCTCTCTCTCTCTCTCTCTCTCTATATATATATATATATATATGTATGTATTTAATGAAATGGATCTTAGAGCTTCCTGATGTGCTCCTGGACAAAATGTTTTTTGGGGATAGTTATTCTTTGTTTTTTGCTCCATGAATATTTTCAGCTGTGAGTTGGTATACAGCATATACTCATTGGTTTAATTATCTCATCATCAGTTGTGTTTGGGAGGCTTGGAGTGTATAACCCCAGTTTTTTAGAGATGGTAGGATTGGGAGTCAGTAGTTTATTTGACTGAATTTTTAAAGTATTCAAGTGTCAACAATTTACAATTAAGAAATGCTGAGATGGAAGGGTTCCCTTCTTTTTCTCACTAGGTGCAATTTGTTATTTTACTTTCTTACAGCTGAGTGGTTTATGGTTTCCTTCTTGACCTTTCAGATCAGAGGCAAGAAAAACTGTTCATAGGGTTTTTAGTGGGGATAAGTAGAATAACTTTACCAGTTATTTGCAATGAAATCATCTTTTAACCTATGCTGTTCTTAAAAATTTTCTTCTAAAATGCAGAAAATATGAGTGAAAGAAGGTATTTATAAATCCTTTTTTGCATAATATTTGAGATAAGGAAGTGAGGGTGTATACAACTTATACTTCCTTCTTCTGTTCTCTCGATACTTTCTATCAACTTCCTCCATTCTACTGCACCACATTATTTCAAATATTAATTTACATGGGATTTCCTATAAGCCATTAAGAAGTATGTATGACATATCAGGAAGGGTTGACTGTCTAGTCCTCTGTAATAGAGGGATAGAGTTTGCTTCTTAATTATGAGAGACAAAAAATGTCTCTCATAATTTGATTTTTTTTAACAGGATAGCCCCTTTCTGTGATTCTTTGCTAGGTGACTCAGGAGGTTTCTATATTATAGCACAATGCACTGTATGCTATACAAAAGTCACTTTTATATTTTTTTGCCAAGACCTATTTTTAAAAATTTAGGTTATTCCGTCTCATAGATTTGGCCTGGCCTTTTATGTTAATCTAGTCCATTAATGAGAGAGTCTGATTAGTTAATAGATATTACGATTTACCTCTGATCATATAAGAAAGAAGAGGCAGAAGCAAGATTGTCAGTCTGCATCTTCAGTGGTTAAATCTCACAGTCTTGAGCTACTTGTTAAGTATGCGGTTGTCTGGGGCCAATCTAGTGAGACAGTCTAGTCTGACACCTCAACGCAGAAAGGAAAACAGTTTGAGCAACAAGAGTAGATAATTTGGGCTCTGGGACATTTAAAGATAGAGATCTAGTTATGAGATAGACTTCTTGTGGGTCCTCATTCTTTGAGAAAGAGATGATGTTACAGGAACCCAGGTAAAGTTATATCCCATTCAATGAGGGACCAGTTTTGACTTGAGTTTTCTGGCAGTTTCCTTTCAGGCATGTTATAAGGATTCATCCAGCGGGATATGTTTATCACTTTAGGTAAATAGTGCTATGTGAATGCCTGGTCATGTTATTTTGTAGCCTTGATTATGGTTTGAATCAGTCCCTTCCTTTTTAAGTGACCAAATGATGAAATCCTTCAGGGTAGGAGAGTAAGTTGACCACTAGTCTGCTCCATGGGTTTGTGGTCACATCACAGTCTTAAGGTTGCTCTCAGGCTCCTTCTTCAGCCCTTTTATTGGGGTCTGAGTTACAGCTTTTTTCAGAGAAACACAAAGCAGTGTTTGGATACCTGCCTTTTAAGGATGAAAGGAAAATAAAGTGTTTTTTTTTAAACTTACTGTTTTAATATTTTCTAAGGTGCTATTCTCTTTTTATTTTTTTCATTTTACTTTTCCATGAGTTCTTATTACACTTTATGGAGACCAGCCTTGTCTAGAAAGGGAATTGAATTCTGAACCTTCAGAGGGGGTTAAAAGCCTTTCAGAGTTTTTCTTTGGCTGCTGAAGTCTTTACTTGTGGCTACATTGCCTTATGAGTTTTGTGCATTGAGCTCTTAATTCTGTTACCAAATGTGAACTTATAAAATGTTTCGTGTTTCCCATGTGACCTGGTACCTCAAGCTTCTTGGGGGGCGCATTGTCTGTAGCCCTTAAACTGGGCTCTGTGCTTCACAAGGGAATGTTTCATGTCCTTGTTTAGAAAAAATTCTGGTGGCCAAATCCTGAGTCTGTGTGTTCTTGGGTGTCACTCAGTTTTGATTCCAAAGGGGAGTTGTAAGAAGACCAATAGGGTGTGGCACAAGACTCTCACTTAATTGCACAATTAAAACTTTGCTGCTAGAAGAGGCAACTCCATCCTTTTGACTCTAGTGTTGGACTGTTACCTGCGGCATTTCACTTTGTTTCTTGTTTGTTAATTTTTGTAGGAGGATATGCACTGTTGGGTCATATGCACAGACGTTGTAACTCTTGAGATCTTTACCACATCACAGTTAATAAACTTCTTTGCACTTTCTGGCTACTTTTTGGTGTGTGTGTACATATAAGACTAGAGCTGTCATGTGAAAGAGAAGGGAGGTGGTTTATGATTTTCGGCACCCAGTAACCATTTGTCTCTGAGCTATACCCCAGCAAAAATCTGCACAGATTCAGAGGTGTGATGGAGCCAGCTCACACCTTAAGAGCTGATTGTTAAATTTTTAGGAATTTTTAACAATTGTTAAAAATGTTGGTAGTTTAAAACAGACCACGTTGTGGGTATTTGCTCAGTTGCTGGCTTACCAGCATACCCTTTCTCAAGAACCATGCGACATAGTCCTGGAGAAGAGCAAGCATTCATCAACGTGTCAAACAATACAGAACAAGTTTCAAAAAACAAGTATGCCCATGTGTAAGTCAAACCAATGCAGGCAAGATTGAAGGTGTGTACACTGAAAACACTTATTTTGAAGTGGTGACTTGAAAGCAAAAGATACCTTGATTCAAAGAAGCTTTGAGTTTTTAATCTAGGATGTCCAAGTCACCCAAGGGATTCTCTGAAGAATAAAATGCTTCTTGTATGCTAGAAATGCTGATGACACATAGTCAGGGGAGATTGACATGCCTCGGTGGTGAGTTGGAGGACGGGACAGGCATATCTTTGGAAGCAGGGATTGGCTATATTGCCCCTCTGTACTGAGAGGAAAAATAGAATTGCAAGATTGCTATATTTTAGATACAGAGCAAAATGTTTTGTGTTAATCTTATATGTATTTTGTTTGCATGAAGCTGACTTCTCAGCTTGTTTACCTGGAACAATTCAACATCCCATCCTAGGAGACTGTCACCTAGAAGAGGAGATGACACCTGCAGAGGTCTGAAGCATGAGGCTTGCCTCAGTAAGGTGAATTTATTACCTCATTTTAGAATGAAAGTGTAAATAAAAATTGAGTAATAGGCCAGCTGACTGAAACGAGAACCTTAATTTGGAGGTTCCTGTTTGTGCCGCTGCAGCCACATCAGGATGCACGCATATGGTTTGATCTGAGCCTGACCTTCTGTGCAGGCAGAAGTGTCTTCAGTCGGACTTGGGAACTGCAGTAGTGGGAGAATTGAGTGAGTTGCTTCTCCTGGTGTTCATCATCTTGGGTAAGCGCCTGCTTTGTATTTCTTAAGCAGTGACTTGAACTTTTCTCACTTGGAAGAAAGCTGGTTCTGAAGGTTCTGAAGGTTTTCATTTAAAGGCCATCCTTTTGGGCTGTGAGGCAATCCCAGAACTGTGAGCCTCTGCAGGAGGACTGCCATAAGGTAGTCTAGTGGGTCCAGTTTTCCTTTCTGCAGTGTAGAGTAACCTGTGTTAAGATCCTCAGAGAAAAACCCAGTAAGGTTTGCTCTTAATAAAAGAGTAAATGATGATGATGATGGTGACAAGCTTTAGCTTTTAAGTTGCTTGTGGCTTTAAGATAGAGCTGTGGCTGGCTGTTCCTTGGACTCATGGCAGAACTCTTCCTTTCTTTTCTCCCAATCCTACACAGGCCAATATTTAACCTTAAGAAGTCAGGAACTTAAACCTCCCAAGAGGGCTAGGCTGTTCATGCTTGCCTCACCATCTGCATGGCCAGATCTCAGGGAAGATAAAGTAGGATGGTTTAGATAGAAGCTGGTCTAAAGGAGGGAGCGGGAGTAATGACTGCCTGAGTGAGGCAAGGTGGTGAGGTTGTTGGTGGGCTCAGTGGCCACTTGTCCTTACTAGGGGCAAACACTTGACTGAGAGAGAGTGCTTCTCCCTTATTTTGTCCTGTAATATTGTAATATTGAGGGGGTCATTTCCACATCCTGTGTGGTCATCTCATTTCTGACGATTTTCTGAAGATTTTTCTGAAGATTTTTTTTTTCTGTTATAATTGTGCCAAAGACAACAATTCCCTTTCACTTTTAATAACAGAAAAGGGGATCCTGATAGTTACAACTCCCCAGGGGTGATAGAAGATACTAACCAAGAGTTATATTGTGAAAGAACCGTGAGCTCAGCTCCAAACATTTGACCAACACATGAGATAACTTACTGTGCAGAATTACCTCAAGAACATGCTGGTGAGAAGATAAATCAGCATCTGGGAAGAAAGCTGGCAGAGTCGAAGATTCAGATGGAGTCCATCAAGGTGTTTAAGGTTCATCTGAGTGCTCCTGCTAGATTTTTTAGAGACTGAGATTCATATATGTATTCTGAATTATTCATCTGAATAATAAAATTCTGAACTATATGTATATATATATATATATATAAAAGCTTATCCATCTACTATTATTTGTCTATCTATATTACATGGTAGGAATTTCTGAATATCTGCCAACTAACTGGGAAACTTGAAACTTGACTCAAGTCATGTTCTTGGCCCATTTAAGTGTTTATTAATTCATCTGATCAGTGGTCCCTGGACTTTCACTCTGGGTCTTACTCTGTGCTGGTGCTGGAGATGCATTGGCCAATAGGCATGGCTCTTGGCCTCATGAAGCTTATAGTCTTAGGGGGTGATGGGATGGAGTACAAGCCTTTAATCAAACAAGCGCTTAAGCAAATAGGTAATTAGAAATTGTGACAAGTGCCCTAAAAGAAAGAGAAATAATAGTACTATTAAAACATGTGGCTAGGATGTGCCCTGGATAGGGTGGTTTGGGAGAGGTTTCCTCAAGGAAATTACATTTAATTTGAAATCTGAAAGATGAATAAGAGTTAACTAGGGGCAGGAGGTGGGAAGAACAATCAGGGGGATCAGATTAATCTTGTTTTGTTAAATGAAGTTCAGGAAAGCTTTGCTCTAAAACACTGATTACTTTCACATGCATGGAGGAGACGTCCATAGTAGTAAGGACACAATCTCTGATCCAGGAGACCCCGGTTTGAATCTGGCTCTGCCACTTGCTCTATGCTGTTAGGCAGGTCACTTCACCAATTTGTGCCTCAGTTTCCTCATGTGTAAAACCTCATAGAGGGTTGTGAGAATTAAATTGGTTAATGTGCAGAGCACTCAGACAGTGCCTGTCACATACTCTTCTCTAGTTTAATGAGTGTCAGCTACTGACTTCTAGCGTGGTGCTAAAACTAGAGAGGAAAAATCTGATCCTTTAATGTTAAGGATAAGGCCTGGGGAGATGGAGTGGTTTCCCAACTATCAAAGAATCAGTTAATGGAATGTCTGATCTGGGAAGAGAATTTTTTTAAAAACTTAATGCTCTTACTGTTAAGTCATCGCTTCTCTATTCATTCACACAGAGTTCTAATGATGCCTTTGAGTACTTAGGACTGAAAATGGGTATCTTCTATTTGTCAGATTGTTGGCACATTTCTTAGAACTTGTTTGTAAAAGATTTGGGTGTGGCTCTGTGTGTCGAGTTTGGTGACTAGATTCAGAATCTTTTTGGAGTCGCTGGTTTCCTCTTAAAATAGAACAGTGCATTTGCAGGATGTCGAAGCTGATTTCAATTTGATGGTTATATTGGCAGCTATCAGCACGTATCCAGTGCAGACACTTCACCAGTGCTGTAGCACAGGCATGGGACAGTCACAAATGAGATGCATTTTGGTCCTGCCTTTGAGGGTGTAGGCAAGTCTACACTGTAATCAATGATTACTCCTCAGTGCAAATAGTGCACTGCTTTGGGGAATATAGGACAACTATTTGCTGGGGAATGAAGGGAGTGCAACCAACTTCCTGGAGAAAAAATTCATCCAGAATACAAGAGGGATTTTAGTTGTCCCAGATATGATAAATTAAAGTTATACTATAAAGGAAGCCCCTTATCATGCTCAGCGATGTATGTGTGGGATAAGGTGGGTGTATCTTTTATACAGAGCTGGAATAAAGCATGCTGTGGCTATCTTGAGAGAGATCTGTATTTTCATTAGAAATACTTATATTGGGGAAAACTTAATGTGACTTTTGGTAGATCTGAGTCAGTGTAATTGTTATCTTCATTGTTGTAATGGATTCAAGAACCGAAACTTAAGAAGTTTCCAGTTCATTCTGATTCATCATTTGCCATTCTTGTAAAGGTAGATTCCCAGAGTCCAAAATCTCCTCTAAAGCTAATAACTCTATTTCCTATATGACTTTTAGGCTTTAAAAAAATGGGATCTTATATAGTAATGCTTTCTATTTTTTTTAAGCAGTGAAATCTACATTCTTACATCTGATTCTTGCGTCGTTATCCCCATGTTATAGGTGAGGAAATTGAGGCTCATCAAGGTCAACTGACTTTCTGCAGAAGCAAGACCTAAGAAGGGCTGCCTTGAACAGCTTGACCCTGATTTTCCAGATGGAGAATTTTTTTTAGTGATTATTTATGGCTGTGTTGTGTGTTCGTTGCTATGTGCGGGCTTTCTCTCGTTGTGGTGTGCTGACTTCTCACTGTGGTGGCTTCTGCTGTTGTGGAGCACGGGCTCTGGGCATGCATGCTTCAGTGGCTGTGGCTACCAGGCTCTGGAGCACAGAGTTGCGGTGCCCAGACTGAGTTGCTCTGTGGCACATAGGATCTTCCCAAATCAGGGATGGAACCCATGTCCCCTGCACTGGCAGGCAGATTCTTTACCACTGAGCCACCAGGGAAGCCCCAGATGGAGAATTTGGTTGATTAAAATTCAGATAAGAAACTCTTAGGTAATCATTTTTTTATAAGTTGGAATGGCCGCCATGTACGTGCTGGACTTCAGCAGAGCTGGCTAGGGTAATATGATGTTAATACACCAAGAAGACCTTTCCTTTCAGCAAATTCTGAGGTAGCATTACTCCAGGATGTTAAGGGTTCAGAGATCATGGCCAAGGCCCACCACAGGAGTAGGTTGGAGCCTAAGGCTGGTTGAACTGTGACTCTTTGGAGTTAAGGTATTTCTGTTTTGTTAAGAAAACTGTGGGGCGTTGTGTAGAACAGCAAATCTATTCCCAGGAAATGGTGGATGCAGTGAAATTTATACCACAGAGATAATAGAGATGCTTTTAAAGTACTTTTGCCTATGTACAGCCCGATTTTCCTTCTACTCATGCTATCCTGCCTGAAAAAGTGAAAAAATAAAATCTGAAAAGTGAAAAATAAAAGTGAAAAATAAAATGGACCTTTCAAGCGGCTTCTTTGTGTCATAGAACTTGGTGAATGCCTTAACTGAGTTTAAAAATTTCCCCCTTATTTGTGTATCTCCTTTCTTACATGTTCAGAACATTCTTTATATATTTAAGGCAGTTGTTTTAATTTAGTTGGAGATATAGGTGAACATTTCAGGCTGAGTATCCTGTAATTTTTCATTTTTATGAAACTCTCAGACTGTAGATTGTTTAGAGTTGTCATCTCAAGGTTACCCTGGAATTATTTGCTTTTAATTCTCTCGAAAAGCAACTTTCATATAATCTTCCCTCACAGCCAATCTGAGGCAGCCCCCAAGTGACTCCAAACACCACTGTTTTGTTTCATCATAGCAGTTACCAGCATCCACTGTTTCTTATTCATGCATTTGCTGCTTTTTTCTCTCCATTTCCCTGCTGCATGCAAACTGCATGTGACCCAGGACCTTGTCTTCCTTGTTCCATGCTGCATCCTACTGCTTCAGAGAAAGACTGGCTCACAGAGGTGCTCACTATTGATTGGTTAAATGAATGAATTCCTAACACTATTTTCTGATTTTTTTTTCTTTTAAGATTGAAAAATTGACAATAGCATGTTTTACCTACTGAAAGTCGTCCTGATGCCAGTGTTCCTGGGTAAGTAGAAGCCAAGGGACCAAGGAGGGTATTTGATTTCTTTCAAGTCTCATGTGTGTTCAGAAGCCAATTTTATGTATTTTCACTTCCCTTTGCTTTGCTGAAACGGAAACCCCAGCCTGGAACTTTATAGTTTTGTTGAAACAGTTGTTTTAGAAGCCAGGTAGCAGACTCTTTCTTGGAAAGCTGAATATTCCTCTGTTTCTATTAGAAACAGAATGCCTTTTGGTCCTGACTGGGTGTTCTATGACCTTCCTACAGAATATGAAGAAAGTTTCTCACTGGCATTCCTGCACTTTCAACTGTTATCTTTAAAACCACAGCTTGTTGCAGATCAGGAAATGAAATCATCAAAGAGAGTCCCTAAGCTCCTGTAATTGTTTCCCTGCTTTAGCCATGCCAGCCTTCTTGCAGTTCCTCAAATGCACTGAGCTCTTGCCCAGTTTTTGATAGTTTCTTTTGCCTAGTACCTTCTCTCCCCACTTCACCCTAGCAAGCCTGCCTAAGCCTTCAGTCTTCTCCTTAAGCTCTACTTCCTTTTAAAAAGCCTGCTCTGGTTGCCTCCCTGAACCGGGTTGGAGTTTCCTGTTCCTACAGTGGTCAAGGCTGCTGCTTTTGGCTCATCTGTTGTCTTTTCATCCTTTAGCTCCCTTTCATCTGTTAGCCCCTTATCTCTCTCTTTATCCCATGGATATGGATGGCTCTGTCAGAAGAATAAATTAATTAGGTGCTTTACTCTCATGACTTTTAAATTTGTTTTCTTAAAAAATTTTTTTTTGAATTTCATTTTAAAATTTATTCTATTTATTTATTTGGCTGTGTTGGGCCTGAGTTGCAGCACTCGGGATCTTTAGTTGTGGCATGTGGGATCAAGTTCCCTGTTGAAGGATTGAACCTGAGGTCCTTGCATTGGGAGCTCAGAGTCTCAGCCACTGGACCACCAGGGAAGTCCAAAATTTTTTATTTTATTGAAGTATAGTTGATTTATAATGTTGTGTTAATTTCTGCTGTGTAGCATAGCAATGCAGTTATACATATATACATACTTTTTCATATTCTTTTCTATTGTGGTTTATCGCAGGATATTGACTGTTGTTCCCTGTAATATACAGTAAGACCTTGTTGTTTATCCATTCCATTTTTCTTTTTTATTAGCTTTTTGGACTTCACGTGGTAACCTAAAGAATGACTCAGCAAAGTGCACAAAAGAATGGTCTTTGCTTTAATTCCAGGCAACATAGCATTTGCACACACATGCAGTTAGACATGTGCACGCACAAGAAAATAGTCCATATTAGAGACTTTTTTTCACCATGGAATCAGGGTTATAATAATCTCAGGGGCTTCCCTGATAACTCAGTTGGTAAAGAATCTGCCTGCAATGCAGGAGACCTGGGTTTGATCCCTGGGTTGGGAAGATCCCCTGGAGAAGGGAACAGCTAGCCACTCCAGTATTCTGGCCTGGAGAATTCCATGGACTGTTTAGTCCATGGGGTTGTAAGAGACTTTAACTTTCACTTTCTTTTCTTTCCAGAGATGGGTGAAGCAGCCTGCAGCATTTTGCCTTTCCATCAGAGACTTAGCAGTCTAACCCCCTGTGGAGTTGCCTCATGACGTGGGCGACCGGGATTGTACTTCTTGATGGAGAGGTTTTCCTCCTCTGTAGAAAGTCTTGATTTCTTCAGTTATTTTTGTACAAAGGCTGCTGGTCAAGTCCAAGTTTCTCTCTGCTTTTCTTGCTGCTCTTACCTTCTAGCAAGCTCATTTAATTCTACAGTCAGCAGTCTTCATATCACATTATATAGCTTCTTATCCCTTTAACCACACTTGAAGCTGCTCAGTTCTTCCTTACAGGAAAATTCCAAATCATTTTTGGAGGTACTTTTGATTTCTTTCAAAATAATTCCCTCCAGAGGGTGGTGAGTTCATGTTTTCTTTCCCATCTTCCCCACTGTGTGTGCCTGCTGTTGGGCAGGAAGTTAACAGTCTTTTCTTGGGACAACAGCTTGGATGGAGAGGCCAGTGCATTTTCTGTTTATACCCAACTCCATTCACTTGGCTCTTCTTTGATGGGAACTGGCCAGCAACTGAATGTGTCTTGCTGTGGTTGTCTCTTTGCATAGAGCATGTCTTATGAAAACAGAAAAATCCATGTGATGGTTTTCTCTTTAGAAATGGTTTTCTCTTTAAGTGAAAAGAGAAATTACTTGAACAATGGACAGATATTGGAGGGGTATGATGTAGACTAACCCCTAGAGGCTGGAAAGCCAGGCTGAGGGCAGAACTGGAGGGGGCAGGTGGGGAGAAAGCCAACAAAGGAAATTCAAGGGAGGGGCCGCGCTCTATATTGACCTAATTACAAGGATCTGCACTACGGCCAGAATCAGCCAGCACATCCAGAGATACGCTTTTGTAGAGGAACGAAAAAAGGAGAAAAACGGAGGGAAGCAAAGTTACCTGTGAACTGGCCTTTCAGTTAGGGGACTGGTGGGAAACCAGGAGCTGGAGACATCATCACCTGCTTATAGGTGCCTAAATTCACGGCCTCAAGGGAGAGGCTTCAGGGTTTCTCTCGTTCTTCTTATTTTTGTTTTGTTTTTTGGCCCTGCTGCGTGCCTTGTAGGATCTTAGTTCCGCAACCAGGGATTGAACCTGTGCCCTCAGCAGTGAAAGCAACTACTGAATTGCCAAGGAATTTCCTCTCTTCTTTCTTTAGAAAGGACATTTCAGGGATGAAGACTAGAAAAGAGGGAGGGTCTAGCTAGGAGCATTGGACAGTATGAAGACTGTAGAAGTCCTTTGACTTGAGCCACATGAGGGTAACCACAGGGTATTTTTCTTACCCTTGGGAATGCCATGCTGGGTTGAATTAAAGGCCTCTGAATACTTTGTTCACGTTGGGTCATTTGCTTAGTCATGTCAGACTCTTTGTGACCCCATTGACTATAGCCCACCAGGCTCCTCTGTCCCTGGAATTCTCCAGGCAAGAATACTGGAGTGGGTAACCATTCCCTTCTCCAGGGTTTTTTCTTGACCCAGGAATTGAACCCGAGTATCCTGCATTGCAGGCAGATTCTTTACCATCTTGAAGTGAAGTGAAGTGAAGTGACGTCGCTCAGTCGTGCCCGACTCTTTGTGACCCCGTGGACTGTAGTTTACAAGGCTCCTCTGTCCATGGAATTTTCCAGGCAAGAGTACTGGAGTGGGTTGCCATTTCCTTCTCCAGGGGATCTTCCTGACCCAGGGATCGAACCCAGGTCTCCTGCATTGCGGGCAGATGCTTTACCCTCTGAGCCACCTGAGCCACCAGCAAAGTCTGCATCTACTTGGAGATTAATACTAATTTTTGTTGTTGAGTGAGTTTGTCTGATGATGTCTCTCTTGCCTGTTGCCTTCTTTAGGTTATTCCTTGGGCCTGAACGACTTGACTGTTTCCGCCGTGGAGCTAACAGTTCACGTGGGTGATTCAGCCCTTCTGGGATGTGTTTCCCAGAGCACAGGAGAGAAACATGTGACCAAGGTAGACTGGATGTTCTCATCAGAAGAGCACACCAAGGTAACAAGGAGGAAACCCTGCTGTGTGTCAGAAGCCCCTGGCCAGTGGTGTCAGAATGTGGGGAGAGGGAGAATCAAGTCATCCCGTGCCATGAGGTGGGGTTTCAGGAGCTGGGTTCTGGAGCTCGCCAGAACTGAGCCGCCTCCTAGTTTGATCTCTTGGTGGTACATAGCTGATTACAGTCAGCTGGGAATGTTACTCAACCTCTCTGAGCTTCACTTCCCCATCTGTGAATAATGGTAATACTTACTTTTCAGGTCACTGAGAAGCTAATAGGAGACATATGCATAAGGTTCTTTTAGTTTCTTTTCTTTCCTGTTTCTCCCATTTGTGGAGTAGCATAGGTGGGTGGGAGGGGTGAGAAGAATGAAAACACATTGGTCTAGACAAAAAGAGTTATGGCCCAGGCACAGAAATGATGTCACAGTAATCTTCAGGAGGGTGGAGATTCTTTTAGCATTCTGCTGATCCATTTAAGTGCTGGGGAATCATCTCTTTCTCCCTCATGGCTGCTTAAACTGTTAGGATTGGCAGGTTCAGCATGGCTGAGTGAGGGAGCTCTTTGGATTAGCAAAAGTGTATGAAGCCTCATCTGAGATTCTGTGGAGATACTTGTGTATCGGGCTCATTTGTGAAATATACTCCAAGTAATGTATGACTGGTAATAAAGTCCTAAGGTTTTCAAATGAAATATTGTTTCAGTAGCTCAGAGCATGTTATTTCCATAATATTACTATCACTCAAATTTTTGTTGCTATTTACTTTTTTCAAAAAAATTTTTTTTTTGCTGCAGACCATTTTTAAAGTCTTTATTGAATTTGTTACAATATTGCTTCTGTTTTATGTTTTAGTTTTTTGGCCCCAAGACGTGGGATCTTAGTTCCCTGACCAGAGATGGAACCCTCCTCACCCTCTGCACTGGAAGGCAAAGTCTTAACCTCCTGACTGTTTATTGTTATAAGAGGGGTGTACCCATGGCCTAAGTGAAAATAAGAATTCCCTATGGCTCTTCCCCCCAGTCTGTAAACCATTTCCTTTGATGACTCCTTCTCATGCCTTATGATGTGCTGCCTGGAGGAGGGTGGAAAGGAGAGGGGTGACAGCTAACGTGGCAGGAATTCTTACAACAGCCTGTCTGTGGGGTTGCATTTAGATGCCATTGAATCCAGGGGCCATGGCAGAACACAGGGAGGTACTTTTCAAAAGTTGTGAGTTTGTGGAATTCCCTGGAGGTCCTGTGGTTAGAACTCTGTGCGCTCACTGCCTAGAGTCCAGGTGCAATCCCTGGTTGGAAAACTAAGCTCCCACATGCCGTGCAGCATGGCCAAACACCAAAAGTTGTGAGTTTGAATCCCCCAAGTGATTTTCAGAGTAGGTGTTACATTTTACCTTAAACTGTAAGAAATGAAAATGTGTTCACCCTGTTTCTCCAGTTGTCTTTGTCTAATAGAAGCCACAGAGTCTTGTGTCAGTTAAAGTATTGTCTGGCACATTCTTCTTCTTAATTGGGTACCAAGTACTTTGATCCTGGTGGTGACGATGACTATGCTGCCTCCATGGAACAGGGGCTTTTGAACTCTGACTTCTGCGTCTGGTGCCAGAAATTTCTGGCTTGAAATTTCCTCTGATGTTGTGTTGCCTTCCAGGATGAGTACGTGCTCTTCTATTACTCCAACATCAGCGTGCCTGTGGGGCACTTCCAGAATCGCGTGCGCTTGGTGGGGGACATCTTACACCATGATGGTTCCCTCCTGCTCCAAAACGTGAAAGAGACCGACCAAGGAAACTTTACCTGTGAAATCCGCTTCCAAATGGAGAGCCTCGTGTTCAAAAAAGTGGTCGTCCTGAATGTACTGCCAGAGGAACCCAAAGGTAATATGAATGCTTACTCAGAGAAGGGCAAAGGGCAAGAGATTTGGTGTGCAAAGAGGGATGTGAACTGATTTTGTTGAGCAAATCCTAGTCAGTGGGCTAGGTACTTACCATGAAGTGAGTCCTCAATAAATGGTGCTTGCTATCTATTATTAGTTTTTTAAAGTAACCCATAGATTAAAAAACATTATCTATTTAATACTTTTGGCTGCTCTGTGTCTTTGTTGCTGCTCGCGGGAGTGGCTACTCTCTACTTGTGGTGTGTGGGCTTCTCGTTGAGGTGACTTCGCTTGTTGTGGGTCATGAGCTCTAGGGCGTGGGCTCCGTAGTTGTGGTGCATGGGTTTAGTTGCCCCATGGCATGTGGGATCTTAGTTCCCAGACCAGGGATTGAACCTGTGCCCCCTGCGTTGGCAGGCAGATTCTTAACCACTGGACCTCCAGGGAAGTCCCAATGGTGCTCTTTAAATAAAAATAATGATGATCATTATTTTATCATTACTTTAAACCTATTTCATCCTTATGAAAATTCTGTGAAGGAAGTACCATGTTTCTCCTTTTCATTTTATAGACGTGTTAACTGAGGCTTAGAGAGTTTAAGTGACTTGCCTGAGGACATATATTTATTAAGTGGCATATCCAATACTTGGACCCTGGTACCTCTGTCAACATAGCTCATGTTCTTTCCATTATACCCTGCTGCTCCCCATAAGTTTTGCAGATTGATGTCTCCATATTTTGTAGGTAACTATGTTTTTTGGGGGATATAAAACAAATGAGCAGGTTTCCCTAACTTCCTAGGACCTCATGTTCCTGTTTATAAATAGCTTCTGTAGTCTGTTGGTTTTAAAAACATGCTCTATAGAACACTTAGGGTCCAAGGGACCTGGTGGGCCACACAGAGGGTGAGAACAAGGCAGGCGGGGACAGAGGACCTAGTCACGCCAGGACCTCAGGTTTCCACCTCCACTACAGCTGAGTCCTTTTCCTTTTTTCTGTTGTATTCTTGGACTTCCAGGTAAGATTTTGTTTGAAGAAAGAATTCTGCTGCTTTAAAAAGTTTGAAAATCACAGAATTAGGGATACTCTTCAAATGTGTGAAGTGGAGACTTCGCTGGTGGTACAATGGATAAGAATCCACCTGCCCATGCAGGGGACACGGGCTTGATCCCTGATCCAGGAAGATTTTACATGCTGTGGAACAACTAAGTCTGTGCACCACAACTACTGAAGCCTGTGCACCCTAGAGCCCATGCTCCGCAGCAAGAGAAGCCACGACGGTGAGAAGCCCGCTCAGTGCAACCAGAGAGTGGTCCCCGCTCTCCACAGCTAGAATAAGCCTGCACACAGCAATGAAGACCCAGTGCAACCAAACATAAAAGATTGAAAAGAAGAAAACAACAACAAAAAAGTGTGAAATGGAAGAGCAGTCTATGTCCTCAGGAGGGCTTGCTGTCTAGTGCAGGAGCTAGGATCTAGACCTGTCTCCCTGCCAGCTTGCGTAGGTCTGTCCTTTCAATGAGCTCCTTTGGAGCACCCAGCTCTCCTCTGGTGACGCACTCATCACACCTGTTCAGTTGTGTCTTCCCTGTCCACTTGCATCTGTGTTCTTGGTCTCATGACCAGCCCCAGGCACAGCACCTGGCACGGAGTATGCAGTCAATAAACATTTGTCAGATGAATGAAATCCTTAGGTTATCATCTCTCACTTGCATCTGATTTCTAAAAAAATGAAGTGGTAGATGGAATTGTGGAAAGTGGCCTCTGACCTCACTCCTAACTTCATATTAATACTTTTTATCAATTGCATTTTTTACTTTGATTTCAAAGCTAGGGCTCTCTGGGAAGAAGAAATGAACCAGCTACCTGTGTCTTCCAAGGAGTATCTTTGAGTTACCCCTTTCTTCTTTGTTCTCTGATGCTGGCCTTGAGAACATGCAAGCATGTCCTACAAAATGGTGCCTTTTCCTGCTTAGAAGAGACACAGAGGGAACAAATCCAAAGCAGGCAATTTTAAGAGTTGAGTCCTTGGGAGTAGGCTAGAGCAATTTTATGGGAGGCAGATATTCTCCAGTAGCCAGTGGAGCAACTGGTATTTACTTTTTCCTTCCAGCCAGAGTGGGAATAGCTCTGAGTGCTAACCACTTGCCTGGTAGCCATCTACTCCCAGGTGGAAACTCATGTACGGCTTCCTCCACAAAATTTACTCTTCAGTTTGTAATTTTTCCGTCTTTCTACTGCTTCAACTCTTTTACTCGTAGTTCTTATTTTAAAAGCTAGAGACAGTTTTATTTTTCTTTTCTTTTCTCTCTCTCTTTTTTAAGAATTTGCTTCCTTGTATTCTGTGAAAGGATTTTAAGGCATCTGAATGTGTGTGTTCACCGATTATATAATTACACTGTATAGATATATAATAGTTAACGAGATGTATAAAGAGAACAAAAAGTAATTGTTGCTCAAGCATGTGCATATTATTTCAATCATGTGATCTGTATTTTTAAGATTCAAAATAGAATTAAAGTTTTCGTAGCAGATAAATTGCCTGAACAATGTTTTGAGTTGTTCAGGGCGAGAAAATACTCTTACTGAAGAGACTCATGCACGTGGTAGGTGGCATAGTAGGTGAGCTTTAGGTGACTTCTGGATCCTAACTTCATTCAGTTCAGTTCAGTTCAGTTCACTCATGTCCGATTCTTTGTGACCCCATGGACTGCAGCATGCCAGGCCTCCTTGTCCATCACCAACTCCCAGAGTTTACTCAAACTCATGTCCTTTGAGTCGGTGATGCCATCCAACCATGTCATCCTCTGTCATCCTCTTCTCCTCCTGCCCCCAATCCCTCCCAGCATCAGGGCCTTTTCAAATGAGTCACCTCTTCGCATCAGGTGGCCAAAGTATTGGAGTTTCAGCTTCAACATCATTACTTCATTACTCTAGTTATTTTTATTCTATTCTAATCTCTTCTCAATTAATGAAGGTCTGTGATACTAGAAAGAAAGAAAGTGAAGTTGAAAGTGGAAGTCACTCAGTCATGTCTGACTCTATGAAACCCCATGGACTATACAGTCCTTGGAATTGTCCAGGCCAGAATACTGGAGTGGGTAGCTTTTCCCTTCTCCAGGGGATCTTCCCAACTCAGGGATCAAACCCAGGTTTCCCACATTGCAGGCAGATTCTTTACCACCTGAGCCACAAGGGAAGCCCAAGAATACTGGAGTGGGTAGCCTATCCCTTCTCTAGCAGATCTTTCCAACCCAGGAATTGAACTGAGGTCTCAGGCATTGCAGGCAGAAACTTTATCAACTGATCTATCAGGGAAGCCCCATGATACTAGAAAAAGCCTACAAAGGTCCACCTAGTCAAAGCTATGGTTTTTCCAGTAGTCATGTATGGATGTGAGAGTTGGACCATAAAGAAAGCTGAGCAGTGAAGAATTGATGATTTCGAACTGTGGTATGGAGAAGACTCTTGAGAGTCCCTTGGACTGCAAGGAGACAAAAGCTGTCAATCCTAAAGGAAACTAGTCCTGAATATTCATTGGAAGGACTGATGCTGAAGCTGAAACTCCAATACTTTGGCCACCTGATGGGAAGAATTGACTCATTGGAAAAGACCCTGATGCTGGGAAAGATTGAAGGCAGGAGGAGAAGGGGACGACAGAGGATGAGATGGTTGGATGGCATCATTGACTTGATGGACTTGAGTTTGAGCAAGCTCCGGAAGTTGGTGATGGACAGGGAGGCCTGGCCTGCTGCAGACCATGGGGGTTGCAAAGAGTCAGACACAACTGAGCGACTAAACTGAACTGATAATACTAGAAAGGAGGGAAGATAATGAAATAATTAAAAGTCCATGTTTTAGAATCACATCTGACAGGCTTTAAATTTTAATTTAGAGAAAGTTCCTAATATTTGAAAGACAAATTTCAGGTGTATAGACAGTTTTCTTACAAATAAAAATAATGTTAACTTCCTGTACTTTTGCGCTAGAATCAGCCATCTCTCCACTTATAAGAGGTGATAACAGTAAAGGGGGTGAGAACGCGTGGGCTTTGTTTTCACTCAGGCCTGGGTGTGAGTTCTGCTCTGCCTTTTACTGGCCATGAAGCGCTGCGCTCATGCGGTTTCTTCCTCTGTGAAATGGGAGGATAATAGTACATATCTCAAAATATTGTAATGACTAGGTGATAACCTAGGTGTTTAGCACATGTCTGGTGTGTTGAAAGAATTCTGAATATTTAGTTCTTATTATTGCATTTAAAATATAGGGTTCAATTCTTGATATACTCATAGATTTAGAGGGCATTTTCTTCACGATTGATATTCTTTGGAGTGAATTTTTATTACTTCCAAAATAATTCCCTCCATAGAGTTCCAAGTTCATAATATTTTCTTTTGCTTTCCTCCCATTGTACATCTTTCCTGCTGAGTGGGAAGTTAGTGTTCTCCCAGGGACACAATTTGGATGAAAAAGTTAGCTGATGTACTGTGTTGCTTTGTGAGCTTTGCTCAATGCTCTTTTGAAGGAACTCTGTCCAAATAAGACCTAGACTTGTGTCTCCCTTAAATACCATCCTGCCTTTCATTTCTTGACTGACTTTGTGGTTCATTTATATAGAGCACTGTTGAAAAATCAGAAGCATCTTTCTAATTATTTTCTTTTTCAGGGACTTCTTAAAGTGACATAAGTAGTAAATATATGATGGGATCAGCTGTTTACACAAATAAGCAGGAGGAAAAGACTACGAGTTGGAAAGCCAAGAATGGGAGGAAGGGGGAGCAGGTGTGGAAGGGGGAACAGGTGGGGAAGTGGGGACAGGGATTAAAATGAGAGAAAAGTCAAAAGGAAAACTGTCTGTTGTTTGACCTAATTAGCAAGCAGTCCTGTGACCTATAGTCTAGCGAGAATTGTCCTAAGCAAGTCCTAAGACAACTTGTAAAAGAATTAAGTAGAAGAGAGTCACCCATGATTCAGTTTTTCACCTGGGAGAGCCAGTGGGTTATTTATAAGAATGAGAGTTATTTCTACTTCCTGATTATGTTAAGCAGATGTGGTTCCTCAAGTGGGCGAACAGAAAGTGGAGGGCTTCATGGTTTTCCATTCTTTGTTACAGGCTTGAAGTGAAGTTGGGGCTTGTGGGAGAAGTTCTAGGAAAGGAGAAGGAGAAAGGAATTAAAGAGAAGCCAGAAAGTGTTTCTTGACATCAGTGGGACCCTCAGACTTGATGTTGTGCTGGCAGCTAGAGGGTGCTGTCTTATCCTTGGGGTATTGTGTGGGTTTGATGAGAGGCCTCCGAATATTCTGGCCGCACAGAGGGAAAGTGTGCAGTGTGGGGTGGTGACATTGGTTTTACTGCTGAGGATCTTTGGCTAAACATGATCTCTTCCAGAAGTTCTTTGGCTTCTAGAGACTATACTTTGAGTGTGACTTGATTTATCATTTTATCCCCAGAGCTGATGGTTCATGTGGGTGATTCGACTCGGATGGGATGTGTTTTCCACAGCACAGAAGAGAAGCACGTGAGCAGGGTAGACTGGACGTTCTCATCAGGAGAGCCTGCCAAGGTACGGAGGAGACGCCCTCGTTGTGTGGTGCCAGGACAGAGTGGGGACAGCAAGAACCTAGGCATCAGGTGCCACGTGGCGGTCTTATGAGGGCTTGGACTTTGGAGTTTGTTAAAACAAACAAACAAACAAAACTGGGCCTCTTAGCTTGGCTGGGCAATTTCAGCTTCCAGTTGGGAAAAATGACTAATGAAGATGGTGGAGAAGTAAATGTTGCTACTGCTCGACTTTTTGGGTTGTCAAGATGCATCTAGGACATGGTGATGTAGAACACTGGTTCATGACTTGGCTACAGCATCTTGGTTTTATCCTTTCTCTCTCTTTTCCTTTTTATAGAATTCATGGAATAACAAGGGGGAATGCTTTTGGTGACCAATGGGTTAGGCATAAGAATGATCGTCTTATTTGGGTTATTTTTGTGAGTTTTCTTCTGCACCCCTTCACCCCATTTATGTGATAGGATTTTCTTTGTCTTCATGGATGTGTTGAATGTTGGGATTAGTAATCCTGGAGGCCAAGATGAGGAGGGTACTTCACAGGAAGGCTGAAGCAGTAAACAGCAGGTTAGTTCATTAGACCAGTAGATGTCAACTATGGCATGGTGATGTCCTGATGAGTCAAGCTGTGTCTTGAGAGACATCCCACATAACTTATTGTTAATAAAAGTTAAGATACAAAGCTTAGAAAAGATTTACCTTTTACAAATGAAGACATATTCCAGGTCATCCATACAAAATGTCATTTACACTCAGTTGATTCCTATATGCTGTTTGAGTGGATCAGAAAGGATGGCTTCATGGTGGGGTCTGGGGAATTACAGGTAGTTTCAGGTTCACCTCTGGGAACCCATTGTATATTTAATTGTCATCCACCAAACTGAGTCACAGCAGAACATAAGATGATAGTTGACATTTGTGAGTTATTAATTTGAATCACAAGAGACAACAGGTTAGGTGCCAGGTCTTTTCATTCATATTTGTGTCTGTATCTTCATTTCCTGTTCTTAGAAACTTCTAAAAACTAATGGTATTTATATACTTTTTTGAAAAATTCTGACACTTTTTTATTTAACAAGTATTTTTAAAGCACCTGTTATATGGTGAACACTCAAAGCTCCTGCCCTGGTGGGAGACTTACAATCAAGATGGAGGGAGATACATAGAAAAATAATGAGGAAATAGGAATTTCCCTGGTGATCCAGTGGTTAAGAATTTGTCTTGCAATGTAGGGACACTGGTTTGATCCCTGGTCAGGAAACTAAGATCCCACATGCTGTGGGGCAACTAACACCCAATGCAGCCAAATAATAGTAATAATGAAGAAATATATACACAGTATGTCAGGTAATAGTAAGAGCTATGGAGAACAAGAAAGCAGGCTTTTGTGATTGTTTTTTTATGTAGGTGGTCAGGGAGGCCTCACCAAAAAGGTAACATTTGAGTAGAGGTCTCGGGGAAGTGAAGGAGGCAACCATGTATCTGTCTAGGTGGGAAGAGTGTTCCAGGCATAGGGAGCAGCAAGTGCAAAGGCCCTGAGGCCAGCACTCAGGAGCAGCAAGGAGGCTGGTGTGGACACGTGTGTCCGTGGCTTTGTGTTTTCTGATACTTTCTGATGATACCTTTACTGCTTCTACATGTAGGGCCTCTGAATCCCGAGAGCTCCCTCCAACCCCAGTCCTTCAGTCTCTTACATTTTGCCTTTCCCTTCTAGGAGGAGATTGTGTTGTGCTATCAGCCCAAACTCAGGGCACCCAAAGGGTACCCCCAGAACTGGGGCCGCTTCTGGAACCGTGTGAACTTGGTGGGAGACACTTCCCGCAATGATGGTTCTATAATGCTCCACGGACTGAAGGAGTCTGATGGAGGAAACTATACCTGCAGTATCTACCTGGGGAACCTGACCTTCAGGAAAACCACTGTGTTGCAAGTGATCCTGAAAGAGCCCCGAAGTATGTAACATCTGGCCGGGTGGGGAGGAGGGGCTGCATAGCTGGTAGGTAGGGGCACCACTAGGGTGAAGCTGGAGAGGCTTCTAGGATGCAAAATTTAAGGAGGCATCACTCTCAGGTCCTGTACTTGCCTGCCCCTGATAAGCCTCGTACTTATCAAGCACTCCTACTCTGTGCTTGCATGACCTTGAGAGTAATCCCTCCTTAAATTTGGTCCCCTAGGCACCTTGCCTGCCTCACCCTAGTGCTTCCCTGATGGTAGGTCAAGGGAAAAAAAGGTAATACTACTGAGTGAATGCCAACCCCTCTGCCAAGCTTCACTCATGGTTTCTGTAATATACCAATTTAAAGATACAGGAGCTCAGAGATGGATTGGGGTCATTTTGACTTGGCTTCAAAGGAGATGCTCTATGCTCTGTAGTAGAAGGGAAGATGCTCCTGAGCTGGTGAGAGACATCAAAGAACAGAGGAAACAGGAAGGGGAAGGAACCAAAAATAGAAGGAGTTTCTGATCCCAGGTTCTTTATTCTTGCAGTGTGTATTAAGGCCATTGGTGAGGAAGAGAGTAAAGACTCAATTGTGTTGACTGAGAGAGGTTGATAAGTAAGGGGTTAAAGTTAAACCAGAACCCAGTTAGCAGTCAGGATGTGGCCTGTGGACTTTGCCTTTTGCGAGGGCCCCAGGGGTTGGCTGTGGTTGGCTGGGGGCAGGGATAGGGGTGAGGAAGCACCTCTACCCTCAATACCTCTGGCCAGAGACTTAAGTCCATGGAGGCGCCTTCTTGTCAGTAATGGAGGATGCCAGCTGAGAGGGAAGCAGGACAGATGGCTTTCTTCACTCTCAGAAGTCTTCCCTCTGCTTCGCAGGAAAGAGAAGCCATTAGCGGGGGCTCATGCAACTTCTGAGCCCTCCACACCCGCAAGCAGACCTCCATCTACTCCATCCTCGTCTTTGCCTGCCATCCTGAGCTCCCTTCCCTCTGGGGGTTTATCTGAGCCGCTGTGCTTCTCCTCCTTCTCAGGACCCTCACAACATGCCTCTAAGCTCACACGGTCCATGGGCTTCTGCCATTAAGCTCACGCATACACTCAACTCTTCCCCTTACCCGTGTCCTTGTCTACTTTAGCTCTCACCCTATGTCATACCTTTTCTTTTCTCTCCTCTTTCACTTGACCTTTATTTATTTATTTATTTTAATTGGAGGATAATTACTTTGCAGTATCGTGCAAAGTACATCAACATGAATCGCACATAGGCATACACGTGTCCCTTCCCTCTTGAACTCCTCCCCACGTCCCTCCTCACACCACCCCTCCAGGAGACACAGACATAAAGAACAGACTTTTGGACTCAGTGGGAGGAGTCGAGAGGGTGGGATGATTGGAGAGAACAGCATTGAAAGATATATATTACCATATGTAAAATAGATAGCCAGTGTCTTACTTTTTCTTGAAACACCTTTATTGAGATACAACTCACACGCCACACAATTCACCCATTTAAAATGTACAACTCAGTGGTTTTAGTATATTCTGAGTTGTGCAACTTTCATCGTGATACATTATGCATTTCTTTCTAGACACAGTCAGATAGTTTGCTAAAGGACTGAACTCAGCGTCTTCTGTCTCATCTTGCATTAACTCCTAGTACTCTGCAGTCAGCCTTCTACTTGCACCTCTCCTCCAGTGTAGGTCACCAGTGGCACTCTAACTGTCCATCCTTGACCTTCCCCACCCCAGTAGCATTGAACACCATGTTCTGTGCACATGTAATATATTCTGTTAGACGCAACCTATCTGTCCATCCATCCATCCATCCATCCATCTCTGTATATGAACTCCACCCAGATATTCCACAAATACTCAAACACAAATAATCCAAATCTACCACTCACACCTCTCCCCTGCCCACCTCTCCAACCTCAGTCGATGCCACTGCTATCGACACAATTATCCAACTGGATAATCATACTGGATATTATCCAACTGGATAATTGCCTGGGAGTTGTTCTTGATTTTTCCCTTTCCCAGGACCCCTAGTCTAACAAGTCAACAGGTCCTGTGATTTCTACTGCTGACTTTGGATCTGTCTTCTTTCTCATCTGGCACCATCCCCTGGCATCATTCTGCCTGTCGACCTGTCTTAGACTGTAGGCCTCTCACCAGTCTCTGCTTTCGCTTTGTCGCTACCCCTCATTCTCGGTGCGATCTTTCTCAATCACAAATCTGAACTTCCTACAACCTTTCAATGTCTTCTCCATTGCCTACAGAAAAAAACAAAACACAAAGCAAAACGAAAAATTGAAACAAACTCCTCATTGAGATAATCAAGGTCCTTCATGACTTAAATCCTATTATCTACCCAGCCTCATTCCCCATCACGCCCTCAAACACAGCCTTTGACCCAGAGCTGTGAACCTCTTTCTAGTTTCTCTAAGCACCATCCTGAACCGAAAGGTTCCAGATGTTGAGTTTAATGTCCCTACCTCCCCCACCCCAATCCTTCTCCCATTGTTGCTAAAATCTTCGATAGTTCGTTTCAGACTCAAACTTTAGAACTTTTGCTGACAAAGTCTCAGGTTCTGCTCCCCATAGAACCGGGAGCCCTTTCCTCAGTGCTGCTTTGTCCCGCATGCGGACTGCTCTCACAGTGCCTATAGCGTCCGTGGCATTCCGTGCACACCCTCCCCCTCCTTGAGGGCACGGACCATGCGTCATTGGTCTTTGTATCTTCTGTGCCTAGTACTATCTGGCACCCAGGAGGTGTTTGATGTATGTGTTCGGAGTGAATTGAGGAAATGGGTGAAGGGTGCTATATAGATGGATGGAAGTGTCGTGCTTGGTATCACGACTATGGGGCTGTGTTGTAGCCTAGATACCTTTGAAAACAATCACTTCACCACAGAAAGGGCAGCAGCCTGTAACATGTCTGTTTTTGGTGAACCACATTTTAAGATAGAATTGTTAACGTAAACGGAAACTCTGCTGTACGTCAGGTGATATTCTGTTTACCTACCCACTTTCATCTATATTTTAAGGGTAAAAAGGGGTGGGCAAAGGCTGGTTCTCAATCTAAAGGGGTCAGCTGGAGTCCCAGTGCTTCCATGTGGGGTGAAGTCTGGCCTTCTCCCCCTGCTTCCTGACGTGGCAGTTGCTGCTTGGCATAGAGCTGGTGAGGCTCCCAGCTCTTCTCTGGAATGTTGCGGCTCTGTCATCGCTCTTCTCCTTTCCCAAGCACTGGTGACCCCGGTAGCCCTCAGACCAGAGATTCTGGATGGTAACCAGCTGGTGATCATCGTGGGGATTGTCTGCGCCACCATCCTGCTTCTTCCGGTTCTGATACTGATTGTGAAGAAGGCCTATGGAAATAAGAGGTACGGGGCTGCTCCCATCTCTTGGGCTGGGAGGCTGAGGCGCCTTTAGCCTGAAGTGGAAGAGAGTGATAGGACCCTATGCGTACCATTTTCAGGGAAGGGTGTATTTTATTTATTTTTAGAAAGGTTTATTTATTTGTTGCGGTGGGTCTTCTCTAGTGGCGACCAGTGGGCTTCTCGTCACAGCGGCTTCTCTTGTTGCTGACACGGGCTCTAGGTGCTCAGGCTTCAGTCATTGCAGCAAGTGGGCTCAGTAGCTGTGGTGCACAGGCTTAGCTGCTCCATGGTGTGGGGGATCTTCCTGGACCAGGGAATCGAGCCTGTCCCCTGCATTGGCTTGAGGATTTTTAACCAGTGAACCACCAGGGAAGCCCAGAAGGGAGTATTTTAAACCAGCCACCATCTGGGGTAATCGTGTTAGATGTCGTCATCTAGTGACCCCACCCCTTTTGCTCACTGTTCAGTCCCTAAGTCGCCTCTGACTCTTTTGCGACCCCATGGACTGTAGCCTGCCAGGCTCCTCTGTCCGTGGGATTTCCCAGACAAGAATAGTGGAATAGGTTGCCATTCCCTTCTCCAAGGGATCTTCCTGACCCAGGGATCAAACCCATATCTTCTGCATTGGCAGGTGGATTCTTTACCACTGAGCCACCAGGGAAGCCTCCTCTGTTCTTGGTTGTCCTGAAAGGCCTTGCACATTCCCACATCATCCTCATTTTATAATATTACAAAGACTTACAAATGTTTGTCCAAGTGGAGCATAATTAACAGTATAAATCCTATGCAAGAACCATAATGGTGCTATTCAATGCCTGAGAGAAATGATTTTTGAATTAGCCATAGTACGTATACACTTTTTAGAGAAGCTCAGATTTTGAGGGTTGTCAGTGACTTTATTTGAAGGACCACATTTTAATTATGAGAAGCTACTTTTGAATGGACAGCCTCTCAGGTCCTAAATTATTTTTAGGGAATGTATTTTTAAAGGCTTGAAGTTCTCCTGTACATGCATGCTCAGAGTTGTGTCTGACTCTTTGCGACACCATGGACTGTAGTCCTGCAGGCCCCTCTGTCCATGGGATTTTCTAGGCAAGAATACTGGAGTGGGTTGCTATTTTCTCTACCAGGGGATCTTCCTCGCCCAGGGATTGAACCTGTATCTGTTTGTTTCCTGCATTGAACAGGCAGATTCTTTACCAGCTGCACCACCTGAAGTTCTCCTAGTATCTCAGAAATTTGCAGATGCTCTGGCGTGAGCATCTTGCTAGGGCAAGTTGACCCTCCTTTTGAAATAGTGTCAAGGGGCAAGAACCCCCATTTAGACTGAGTAGAGCTGGCTTTTAGGTCTCCTTTCCCCATGGGACATGGATCATACAGAAACTGCTGGTGTCTGCTAGGTTTGCATTTGACTCCCCAGGGGCTTTCTGACTTGGTTTTGAAATTGAAAGTCTTTGCTCTGGGCAGGTGTGCAACACAGAACGAAGAGTTAGACAATGTGGCTTCCCTATCAGCTCACTTCCCTGATCTGGACCTCAGTTTCTCTCAAAATGAAGAACAGAACTCCCATGTCTGTGTATCTGTTTATTCTAAAGAATAGTCAGATGGATGTGTTGAGATTTGTGCATAAACATGGTTGCCGTAACAAAGGTTATAATTAAAAACTGAAATCATTGCCTGAAAATCAGTGCCTGTCAGAAAGGTAATGATCCAATGAATTGGTATTCCAGTCGATGAAATACTGCTCAGCTCTGTATGTAATGATGGGAAAAGATGTCCAAGAAGTAATATACAATGTATAGTAGGATCTTATTTTAATAAAAAAGTAAATTATGTAATTCTCACTTCAGCAGCACATATACTAAATATATTCTGTGTGAGTATACTTATGCAATGAGAGAAGTTTGGAAGGATAATTTAAAAATACTAATAGTGCTATTTGGGAGAAAAGAAAAGGTTTGTCCTACGAGGGTAGGAGGTTTACTGGAACTTGAACTTCAGACTGTCTACATTTCTGTATTATTTATACTAAATATATTCTGTGTGAGTATACTTATGCAATGAGAGAAGTTTGGAAGGATAATTTAAAAATACTAATAGTGCTATTTGGGAGAAAAGAAAAGGTTTGTCCTACGAGGGTAGGAGGTTTACTGGAACTTGAACTTCAGACTGTCTACATTTCTGTATTATTTGAATTATTTTACAATCAGAGCATACAACTTTATAATCAGGAAATATGATTAAAATATTTACACTTTGAGACAAAAAAAACAGATTCCCTTCTAGCTTTAACCCTGGTTGTTGTTTTTAGCTGTACTTCAGGCCAAAGTAGAAAAACGGAAGGCCATTCAGTAGCAAAAGCAGAAGGCAGATGGTCAAGAGATCAAAGGCCAAGGGGCAAGGAAGAGGCCAGAGCTCATAGCCCTAGGTGTTTGCGGGGTTGATTCTGCTTGTCCTTCTCCCAGGAAGAGTCCCAGAGCCTTTGAACTGGTGTCTTGCTGAGTTTCTGCTGCCCCCTGCTGGTCCAGCTTCTTCTCCCTAGTCCTCGGAAATGATGATATCGAATCCCATGGAGTCCCTCTATTAAATCACTTACAGTTGTTCTGGACAGGAAGTTATTAGGGTGACAGTGGAGAGGCTGAGGGCTTCCCTTGTGGCTCAGCTAGTAAACAATCCGCCTGCAGTATGGGAGACATGGGTTCGATCCCTGGGTTGGGAAGATCCCCTGGAGAAGGGAAAGGCTACCCACTCCAGTACTCTGGCCTAGAGAATTCTATGGATTGTATAGTCCATGGGGTTGTAAAGAGTCAGACACCACTGAGCAACTTTCACTCACTAGAGAGGCTAAAGCTGTCTTCAGCCCAGGCTTTATCTAAATACTTATCTGCTCTCCATTAAAGAGATGCATGCCTCAGATTCTAAGCTGAGCTGTGTAGTGCGGGCTGAAGGTGTCTAGAAGTGGGTCCTCCTCTGGGGTCTTTTTTTAATAAAAACTCTCTGTGGTCTTGTGTTATCACCCTTGACTCTACAATGCCAGGTGGTTAATTGCACGTGCTTTTCATGTCTTTGCAGTTCAGTCACTTCCACCACTCTGGTCAAAAGCCTGGAGAACACAGAGAAGGCTCGTGCAGAGGTAAGAGAGGAATTCTGCCATTTTGGAACCTCCCTGGCAGTCCAGTGGTTAAGACTCTGTGCCTCCAATGCAGGGGGACATGGGTTTGATTCCTGGTCAGGGAACTAAGAGCCCACAGGCCTGCAGGGCCAAATAAATAAATAAAATAATAAAAAAAGACAAACCAAAAAACAGAATTATGCTGTTTTGCAGCTGTGCCCCATGAGGACAAGTGGAGACTGCTCCAGCACCCAGGTGGTGTCTTTATCATTCTCCTGAGAACTGTGTCTCATTCATTGTTATGTCTCAGCACCTCCAGTGCCTGGCCCAGAGCAGTGCTTAGGAGATCTCCATCACGCAGTAACAGCCCAGGAGAAGTAAATAGCTTAGTGAGTAGGGGTGGGCGGGGCCAGCCCAGCAGCCCAGCCCAGTCTTGGAGGGTCCTGGGAAAGAGGACTGGACTTGAAATTGAAAAGTCCCAGTTCAAGCCCAGCTCTGCCACTCCCTGAACCTCTGATTTCTCATCCCCCAAATGAGGATAAGGACAAACATATTTGCCCAGTTGTGAGGTTCAAATGACATGATGCTGTGTGCAAGTGCTCTATAGTCTCTGAGGCATTGTATCAATATGAGGGGTGATTATGATCCACTCTGAGGTTCAGTGAAGGGGTTAATAGTTCAGATTAAATATTCAGGAACCTTTAGAAAGAGAGAATCAAGAACTTTTTCTTGATCATACTAGTTTGTGATAGTTTATATAAATAATAAATAATTGCTACTAGGAACTGAGAAATGGACTAATTTCCTTGAACTCCCTCCCCCCTTTTTGTTCTTTCTCTTCTTCCCTCCTTCCTTCCCCCTCCCTCCCTCCCTCTTTCTTCCTTCCTGTTTTCTTCCTTCCCGTCTTCCTTTCTTTCCTTTGAAAAACTCTTCTTACATACCTATCCATCTTTTGGGCTGTTTGTGCCTCACATCATAGTACAGGGGACTCCAGAAGTCGAAGAATTTGTCCCTGGATGATATCACTTCCCCAAATAGTGACAGGGACGGGAGTCACAAAGTACCCCTGACCTCGCAGACATGAAGTTCAGTGAGGGCTGTTCTTGCCAGTTAAGCCCTATCGGAGAGATGACGACAATTACGTGCTGATGAATGCTGTCCTGCCAAGACTCTAATTAGGAGGAAATTAACCACAAAATTCAAATCATTAGGCAGAATAAGAATTCTCTGCTGCTACCTCAATGCCCATCCAAACAAAGATGTTGGACATTTTTTTTTTTTTTTTTCTGGTCATACCATGGGACAAGTGGAATCTTAGTTCCTGGACCAGGGATTGAAACCGGGCCCCCTACATGGGGCTTGTGGAGTCTTAACCACTGGACCACCAGCGAAGTCCCGGAGATTTGACTTTTGAACCAAAGAATCTGGTCCTTAATATAGAGCTCCTTGCCAATGAGTTAATTTTCAGAAGCCTGAGGACTGGATTATTGTGACCTACGATCATTCTGCAGCCCTCAATAACCCCCAGAACCCGCTGATTTGGGGCTTGATGCCCTGTGAACATAGGGGGTCATAAGAACATAGAAAAGAAAGCCTTTTCTCTGGCATGTAAGATTTGTTGAGTTTTAAGAATGTTTATATGATTTTCTCCCCTCCAGAAACACATTTATTCCTCAATAACCACACAAGAGGTGAACGATGAGGAAGAATCAAGTGGAAAATCAGAGGCCACCTACATGACCATGGTGAGGAATGTTCTGGGTCCCACTGAGCCCGGTGTCTGGAGGCAGGAAATGGACTTGGGAAGGATATGGCAGACTCACGGGGGATGGATGTTGCTAGGTTTCCTGGTGGGAGCAGGGGTGGGGGTGGGGGTGAGGTGGGGTGGTGGTGGGGTGGGAGGACACTCTGCTGAAGGCAGAGCTATTTCTAGATAGTTGGAAATTGTAAGAAGTTGAAGCTCTGCTGGATAGAAGAGTAGTAACAAACTTGTCCTTATACTCAATTTCGAGTCTTCTGAGCATCTCTAGGGCTAGAGAGGGTTGATCTCAGAGGTAAAAGGAAGTGCCATCATGAGGTTAGACAAAGATCTCTTCCTCATCAGCACAATACTGGTTTAACACAATGTAGTGAAGAGGGACTGGAAGATCCTTGTACAAAAATCATGTCATGAGGAACTGTTTTCCTCCCTTTCAAAAGGTCCCTTCCGACTCTTAGATTTTTCTGTTCTTGCAGCTTAAGATCATTATTTGCACTTTATTAACTGAACACAACACAGATTTGCCATGCGCATTAGATGCTTATATACACATGCCTGCAAGCCCAGCACCAATAACTTCCTAGTGCGTGTTGTGGTAAGGAATTGCTATATACGATTCAAGCCCTAGGTCCCTTAATGAGTTCCATGTCTTTCCCTAAGTCCTCTTTATGCTAGTAACGCTCTTTATTTGATGCACCACTAACTATGAGAACTCTACTGTTTATGCTATTTTACCCAGTGCTCCTTTATTTGCAGCCCTTACAGTTTTCCTATGGTGTCGGGATATTTCATTGTTGTTGTTTAGTCGCTAAGTCATATCTGACTCTTTCGTGACCTCATGGACTGTAGCCTACCAGGCTCCTCTGTCCATGGGATCTCCAGGCAAGAATACTGGAGTGGGTTGCCATTTCCTCCTCCAGGGGATCTTCTTGACTCAGGGATCCAACCTGTGTCTCCTGCATTGGCAGTCAGGTTCCTTGCCACTGAGCCATATCCATTGGGATATTTTATATACTTGCTGATTGCTTTATCATGTTATTAAATTTTATTTTTTTACATTTCTGAGTATGACCTCTTCTCTGCACATATCTTTTAGAATTCCTTAGATTACTAATGGTTTTATCTTTACACTGATTTCTGCTGCAGCTGCTGCTACTACTAAGTTGCTTCAGTCGTGTCCGACTCTGTGCGACCCCATAGATGGCAACCCACCAGGCTCCCCCATCCCTGGGATTCTCCAGGCAAGAACACTGGAGTGGGTTGCCATTTCCCTCTCTAATGCATGAAAGTGAAAAGTGAAGTCGCTCAGTCATGTCCGACTCTTAGCGACCCCATGGACTGCAGCCCGCCAGGCTCCTCTGTCCAAGGGATTTTCCAGGCAAGAGTACTGGAGTGGGGTGCCATCGCCTTCTCCACACTGATTTCTGGTTGGCTCCAATTCTGGATGGCCAATGTATATCCAAATATATATGTTCTAGTATGTCCTGGAGTGTTACATGTCTTCAGTGTTAGCTTGTGAGCTTCTCCTTCACTGGTATTTTCCTATAATTTTCAATGTTTACTAAACTTACCTGTGTGTGCTCAGTCACATCTGACTCTTTGTGGTCCCGTGGATGGTAGCCCGCCAGACTCCTCTGTCCATGGGATTCTCCAGGCAAGAACACTGGAGTGAGTTGCCATTTCCTGCTCCAGGGAATCCTGCTGACCCAGGGATTGAATGCACACCTCCTGCCCTGGCAGGCAGATTCTTTACACTGGCTGCACATCTGCTGTTGTTTAGTTGCTCAGTCACGTCCCCTCGGGGAGTCTTTGCCGACCTCTTGGCCTGCAGCACTCCAGGCTTCCCTGTCCTTCACTGTCTCCTGGAGTTTGCTCAAACTCATGTCCATTGAGTCAAAACTCCACTTGGGAAGCCCTAAACTAAATTTTCCCACCAGTTGTATTTAAAGTGACAGTGAAAGTCAATATTTTGCAACTCTTAGATTTTTTAATTCTGTGACTTATTATACCTTGACATAATCCAACTGCTGGAAGGCTGGATGCTGGATTTCATGTAATAATACAGAGTCTGATTCCTATGTTCTCTTTGTTCAACTCTCCAGGGAAGTCTAGCACCTAGAAAAGACACTGGCTGTGTAGTGAGTAGCGGGTAAGGACAAAAGGAATGAGCTGGCGAGGGACATGATGCTATTTGTAGATGAATAATAGCTAGTCAAGAATCCTCCTACAGTGCGGGAGAACTGGGTTCGATCCCTGAGTTGGGAAGATCCCCTGGAGAAGGGAACGGCTATCCACTCCAGTATTCTGGCCTGGAGAATTCCGTGGACTGTGTAGTCCATGGGGTCGCAGAGAGTTGGATACGACTGAGGGACTTTCACAATAGGCACCCCAGCCAAGGAGGGAACAGTGTTCTGCTGTGTTCAGGAAGGCTGGCCTCCTCTGTTTATAGGATGATGGCTTGCTTGTGTTTTTTTCCTGTTACACCAGCTCCAAGGACACATGACTCCCAGATGATTGCAACAGAGAAAGGTTCTGCCAGGGAAGAGTGAGATCAGAATCTGGCCTTGCTCCACCAAGTGAAACATGAGCTCCCCTCTGAAGTTGAACATAGTCATTCCCCTTCCCCCCATCCTTCTCCCATCATTGCCATGTGATGCTACAGCAGCTGCCAGAACCTCGTCTCAGAGACCTGCTGATAACGGTGCCTGCTGCTCAGTGCGCCCGTCACCTGGGCGGTACCGTTTGCAGACGCTCTGTGGGACAGAGGTGACGGAGAAGTGAACCACCTTCAATGCCAGCGTCTCATGTTTAGCGCCAAGTGTTTGCGATTTAAACTCTGCAGAAAACAGCACCCATGGCCCCTTGAAATGGATCCAATAAAGCAAGTGTGATAGGGGACCAGGGCCACAGACTCAAAGGCCTTCAGGGGCTGGTCAAGTTATTGCAAAACACTGTGTCAACTTACACACAGCTGCGGGTGAATTCTGGCCTGTGCACCACTTGTTTGAGACTTCAGGTAGGGGGCTGTTATCTGATAGAGAGCAGGGGAAACAAAGAAATTTTGCTTAAAATTTTTTGCTCATCATGGGTTTTTTTTACATTGATGTTTATTTTTGACTACACCTGCAGTGTGCAGGATCTTAAATCCCCACCCAGGGACTGAGCCCTTCCCCTCATGCCTCCCTGGTGTCCTGACCACTGGGCCGCCCGGGAAGTCCCAGAACCTTTGCTTTTCTATTAAATTTACTTAAATGGAGGGGCACCATACCACGTCCTCTTTCTGAGGCAGTGTGGCACAATGGTTAAGATCCCTAGCTTTGGAGCTGGACAGACCAGTGTCCGCATCTTTACCCTGACTCAGAAGCTGGATCACCTTGGGCAGGTAATTTAGTTTCTCGAGGTTCAGTTTCCTCATCCTTAATGAGAATAATATTAATAAAACCTACCTCTCGGGTGGTGAGGAACAAATGAGATAGTGCAGCATGTGAAATTCAGAACTGGCCCAGAGAGATGGAAGGAGCTCAGTAAATGGTAACTATTATGATTGAAATGCTTCTTACCAATGTGCTTTGTTTCTCTCCCCCCCACAGAACCCAGTTTGGCCTTCTCTGAAGTCAGCACCAACTAGCCCACCAGACCAAAGGTCAACTGGGGGAATGGCAAAAACAGAGCAAGCCTTCTGAGAAGAAGGGGTGGTCCTTTTTCCCTTGGCTGCACAGAGACTCTCTTTGCTGTGTGTCCTGAGTCCATCCATGTAGCAGTTGTTTCAGACCCTCTGCCCTCCCAGTCCTCTTCCTGTCTCCCTGCTTGGGCAGAGGGCTGATGATGGAGGGCTCGAAGGCCAGCAAAGAGACTGGACAGCCCTGGAGGAAGAAAGGCTGATAAGGGGGAGCATGGACTTGATTCCCCTAGAGTGAGACCCTGGCCATGGGGACCCTGGTCAGCTGCCGCAGTGGCCTCGAGTGTCCCTTCAGGTCAGACCCTCTGCTTGGACGGTGTTCTCTGTGGAAGGTTCCAGAGAAGAATCAGAGATAAAAACAACCCCAAATGATTATTCCTGTGGCCAATGATCCCTAAATAAATGCAGTCTGTGGCAATCATCCTGTGTCTCTACCCTGGCTGAAGGGCATGTGGAGTGCTGGTGAAGAATCTATTGTTGGGAACTCCTGAAGCAACTGAAGTGACTGGAGGAAAGCCCTGCTGTGACTCACACATTGGGGGCCAGTTTGAGGCCTGAGGAAGTTTGGGGGGCATGAATGGGTTGGAAGTGGGGTACATCTCTTCGATGTAACTCAGTGCTTCTGGATGCCGGCTGGGTATCAGAGTGGCTGGTGGCTCTTGGCTGGGCCCCACCAGAGGTCTGGATAGACTATACTGGTGGATCTGGAGCACTTGTCTTTTTCAGAAGCGACACTCCTGGGTCACCAAAATGGACAGCCACTGATTTAACTCTTGGTCTGAATGTGAGATTCCTTTCCTTTTGGTTCCTTTACTTTGTAAGATTTAATAAGGCTAGTTGTTTGTTTTTTTAAATCCTCTGGTTCTGAACTCCTGTCTCTAGTCTGGGCTCAGCTCAGATTTCTTCGTCTTTACTCCCATATGGCCTGCCTCGTGTACTGTGTCCCATTTTTCCCTCTTAGCCATCTAGGGCCTGGATAAAGAGCAGATCCTTAGTAAGTTTCTGACTTCGGATCCAATCTCAAGTTGAGGTAATTTTTAATTTTTTTTAGCTGCACCCCACAGCACTTGGGATCTTAGCTCCCTGACCAGTGATCGAACCCATGCACCTTTCATTGGAAGCGTGGAGTCTTAACCACTGGACCACCAGGGAAGTCCCAGAGCTACATTTATGAGTGAGTTCCCTAACTCTCCAGATTTCAAGGACCCTCCACTAGATACTCATCATTAACTTTCTCTTTTATCAGCCATCCTCTGGACTCCACTCGGAGGCTTGAAGCCTCTTTTTATTCAGCCATATCTAAGAGTCATGAAATGTTTCCTCCTCAGTGTTAGCTCTCAGTAAGGAGCATGTCAGTAATTTACAATATGCGGATTAAGGCAATATCCTGTCCAAGACATATCAGAGAGGGGAGACATGTTGACATGATGGGGGGGCACCCTCTTTCGTATACTAAAAGTTCATGGGGAGGAAGTGGTTTCATTTCTGACTTATTAGGCAACATGCTCTCCTGGGCTAAGGGGCCCTTTTCCACTTCCTCAAATCTTGTTTTCATGTGATGACAACCTTCAAGATACCGAGTGGAGTGGATGGATGGTGATTGTACATCTGTTGTCCGGATAGAAAGGAATACTTGGGATAAAGGCTGAGTGAGGCAGGCAGCTTCTCCATGTGCTCCTCCCTGCAGAGGGCGCTCTGCCCTGGCAAGTGTGCACAGAGCCCTGCAGGGTTTGACTTGCGCACATCAAATTTGAATTCCATTCATTCAACCTTAAGCTTTCATTCTGAGAAGGAAGAAGAGGAAGTCTACCTCTCTCCCTCAACTCTGCCTCTCCACAAATCTTCCTCTTACACACAAGCATGGAGTCAAGGTTGAGAGCACAAGTTCATAGCTGTCAAATACAATTTTGCCCCAAACCAAAATAGCCCTGCAGGGAGGGGCCCATGGGAAAGACCTGCCTGCCCACTATGCCCTTCGCTTAGGGGTGGTTGTCTACTAAATCCAGGACCATGAAGGCATATGGCGTAGGGAATGGCTTCTAGGTGAAACAAACCTGGTTTAAATCTTGGCTTTGCCTCTTACTCTCTGTTCAATATGACAAAGTTTGTGTCAATTCTTTGAGGCTATTTGCCTGATAGAAAATAATCATGGGAACTAAATGAGGTCGGTTAGGGGCTAGAGCCTGGTCTGGATCCTCCACCCCCTTCCAATATGTTTTCCCCAGTGGATTTGTCATCTGATGATTCAGTCCCCATCTCATTATTTTTTATTTCTATGGGCAGGAAGCCCTGCAACCCTAAATATAATAACTAAGTCCTTTTCATCCAAAGAAAGACTTAGGAAGCCGAACTTGGGGAAGGATTTTGCATAGCTCTGAGGGGTGACGTTCTGAATGGCAAGACACCAGCTGGAGATGGAGCAAACTGGATCTCCTTGTAGGTCCAAGCAGTTATGTTACTGGAATTTGCAGTATTTTAAGTCTCTAGATGACAAGATGCTCCCATATTCAAAGGCTTCCAGAAGCAAGCAAACTTTTGCCAACAGAAAGCAGCCTAAGGGTGGAGGGGGTGGGGCCGCCCAGGAATAATGGAGAATCTGGCACCATCAGTTTGGCTACTGGAACTGAAAACAGTTCAGCCTGTCCCCTGGGGACCTACAGAAGATATGCCTCCTTTAAGAGGCTTCTGCCTTCTGCCAGCCCTTCAGTCTTTTTCTCTTTGCCACCTCTTTGCCTTTTAGCTAGTCTGTGTGCTTACATGTCTATACTGGGAATTTTCTTTATAAGTCACCAGCTCTTTGTATGTATATGTGTGTGTGTTTGGAAGTGGTCATGCTACCACTGATTTGGCTCAGTTACTTAGACCTAGAGAACCTTAGGTTGCAAGTTTTGTCCCAACCCAGACCAGTTATCTTCTTACTGAGAACAAACCAAAGTTTCTCAGAACTCCTGACCTTCTGTCCTGGCCAGTTGGTTTGCAAATGTGGTTCATTCTTCCTCAAGGGAGATCAGGTAGCCCATTACCACTTCTATAAAAACCAACTCTTGAAACATCCCTTCTTCATCAAAAAATAAGGGAACTTGGAGTTTTCACAGAAAGCTAAACCCTTTCATATTTCCTAGATGGTGAGAGCAATAGTGATTTACTTTGTCCCAGAACTCCCCAGACCCTTGTCTGAACTCCACATTGTATGCTCATGGCCTTCTGACACTGGGCACCATCTTGTCTACCCATCCACACCTCCCATTTTTTCCCCATGCTCCACATACCTTTGTTTTTTGTGCTTCTGAACCTTTGCTCTTGGTGTTCCCCTGTCTAGCATTCTCTTTTTCTTCTTCAGTTCAGTTCAGCTCAGTCGCTCAGTCGTGTCCGACTCTTTGCGACCCCATGAATCACAGCACGCCAGGCCTCCCTGTCCATCATCAACTCCTGGAGTTCACTCAGATTCACGTCCATTGAGTCAGTGATGCCATCCAGCCATCTCATCCTCTGTTGTTCCCTTCTCCTCCCACCCCCAATCCCTCCCAGCATCAGAGTCTTTTCCAATCAGTCAACTCTTCGCGTGAGGTGGCCAAAGTACTGGAGTTTCAGCTTTAGCATCATTCCTTCCAAAGAAATCCCAGGGCTGATCTCCTTCAGAATGGGCTGGTTGGATCCCCTTGTAGTCCAAGGGATTCTCAAGTCTTCTCCAACACCACAGTTCTTCAAGGGCCTGCTTGAGTCTTGCTTGGGTGATGGTCCATTTCTATGTATCTCTACACTTACTGGATTTTATCATCTGATGTTTTCTGACTGTTTCATGGGTGTGGGCTTTATTTTCTCTGAGAGATCTTAAACTCTTTAGAGATCCTGCTTTAGGTCTTCTCTGTGAGCGTTGCAGTATCTGACTCCATGTGGGAAAATCCTTCTTTGAATGGAATTCCTAGGGAATGGGGTGGCTGAACGTGGCTCCCTGTCCTGGTTCCACCACACTTTGGCTGTGGAAGGTCAGGTTGATGGAGTTTCTGCTCTTTCCCAAGATACGAAAGATATTCATTCATGCATTCATTCTCATCTGCTCAGGGACTAATAGTGGCCTAGCCACAAACTACGAAGAATAAGACAGAACCCCTGTCTTATGGGGAGGTAAGATATATAAACAAAAAATGACAATACTCCCTGGCTCAAGCAATCCCAGGGGTACCACAGATGAGGTAGATGAGAGTTGATACATTTATCTGTCTAGAGGGTAAACTTTCACAGAGTGAGCTGTATCTCATTCACGTCTATGTCTCTAGTTTCTAGCCTTGTGTCTGGCACATAGGGGACATTAGATATTTGAGTCTGTTGTATGAAAGAACTGATAAATTAGTGAGCGGACCCAGGGTCAAGCAGCACAGAGAGAAGTATGTAGGTACAACAAGGAAGGGGTTACTTTGTAGCAGATTAAAAAAAAATTATTTATTTTTTATTTGTTTATGGCTGCACTGCATCTTCATTGCTGGGAGCTGGGTCAACTCTCTAGTTGTAATGCACGGGCTGCTCATTGTGGTGGCTTCTCTTGTTGCTGAGCACAGACTCTAGGGTGCACGGGCTTCAGTAGTTGTGGCATTCAAGCTCTAGAGCATGTGTGATTCTGTGGTTGTGGGGCACGGGCTTAGATGCCCCACTGTATGTGGGATCTTCCCAAACCAGGGATCAAACCTGTGTGCCTTACATTTTTGGCAGGCAGATTCTTAATCACTGGACCACCACGGAAGTCATTTAGTAGATTTTTGAAGAAGGACTAGGAGCTAGCTGAGCAGACAAGGGAGGAAGGGCATTCCTGGAAGAGGAAACTTCAAAGGTAGAGACACCATGATGTGAAGCTCTTACATGGGGTAAGAGAAACCTCAAACCTTGCCTGGTGCAGACTGGCTTGGGAAGGGTCAGGGCAGAGAAGAAAGGTGAGTGAAATTGTTACTCCTGAGCAGGCCACTTGATGTTGTACACATTTAATCCTAAGCTTGTTGCTGCTCACCAGTCCCTTCTTCCCAGCCTCCCATACCTGGCCTCTGCACTGCTTCTTGCTCCTGGGATGCAAACCTTTTAATATTCATTGAAGGCATTACTTAACTTTCGTGTGCTCAAGAAACATCTAAAGATCTTTTTTAACGTGCAGATTCCGATTCTTTGGGTCTGAGGTGGGACCCATGACTCTGCATTTCTAAGGAGCTCCCAGGTGAGGCTGAGGATGTTGGTCCAGTAAGGCAGTGGTACCCAGGGAGGCTCTCTGTAGCCTCAACTAACAATTCCAAAGGCAAAAGGAAACCACCTTCCTTTGGATTATTTGTAACATTCTTCTGCCAGCAGGATAGAAAATTGAGTGTTGTCTAACGCAGTCTTCAGGGAAAAATGGCACTGGGTAGAAATGCTGAAAAAAGGGCCTCATTCCCCAGATAGCCCGTCTTCAACAGTGGTGTCTTGTTTTGCAGATTATTGATTACCTCTTTGAGTTTCTGCTTCCCAGGCTTTTATTGGCTCATGGGGCAAGGCATACCTTTTTGAAGCAGATGGGCATCTGGAAGCCCGGTTGAGCTGTGGGGAAGCTCGAGGTCTGCTCTCCTCCCAATTCTCCCTGCCAGGGTGCCTCTCCCCTGATCCAATGCCTTCTGACTCTTGGTCCTGGAGAGCTGAACTGGACAAAGTCTATACTAAGTCACAGGCTTGGCTTCTCTTAGCCAAATTCTGGATAGAGGCAAAGGAACTTTTGGATCTGTTTCTTAGATGTTCCCCCAGATAGAAGCTTTTGGACCCAGTGTGAGACCAAGTGAGCTGGGTAAGCAAGCAGCTTCCCTGGGCCTCACAGGCATGCTCAACAGCATTAAGAAAAAGGAGGAGGCCGGCTACATCAAACCAAAACTCTCCGCCTGACATGTGCCTGCGGCAGCGTGGTGCTGCAGACTGGGACCGGGCTGAGGGGCTGGGAGGGAGCTGGGGCCCCTGGGCCAACGCCGGTGTACCCCTGTGAGCGCACCTGAGAGCCAGGCCAGTGCTGATGGCAAAGGCGGCCTGGGATCTTAGCGTTGTGGCCACCAGTAGACCCTTTTCTCCTAGGCTACCCCATCTCTCCTTCTCTGATTTCTCTTCCTTTGGGCTGTGAGCTCTGTGAAGGAGCCAGCTAGAGCCAGACTCTGGTGAAGTGAGAGAGGCACTTTGGTGACAGAGTCTCTGTAAGATCCAGGCACGGATAAGCACCTCTGGTGTGGAGAAGCTCAGAGGTCTTCTCCCCACACCTCTGCTTTCAGCAGCTGCCACCCAAATTTGACCCACTTCACTCCTCCTCAACCTAGGACGGCTTCAGTGGCCTGGGCTAGATTTCACTGCCTTCTTGATAATGTGGATGATGTCCCATCCCTCTCCAAATTCACTCATTCATTCATTCAGGGTACCCCTGGGCAGCTAGGCAGCACCTGTGTCTGCTCTGAAATGAGCACTGTGCTGGCCTCTCATTTTATTCCTTTGTGCCCTGACTCTTTCTGCATTCTGTTTCTCACACACACACACACACACACACACACACACACAGAGGCATCTTGCTTTATCTATTCTGGTTTTCTCTTCCCTGTGTCTCTAAACAACCCAAGGGAAGTTCTCGTGTCTCCTCCTCTTGGTAACAAGTGATATGGATTACTGGATATATGCAGTGTTTCACACAGACCTCAGCTTGAGTCCTGACTCCAACCCTGCCCTTAACTATTAATATCATAGGTAACTTAAGTGGGCTCAAGTTAAAGATGGGCTCAATAAAGACAGAAATGGTATGGACCTAACAGAAGCAGAAGATATTAAGAAGAGGTGGCAAGAATACACAGAAGAACTGTACAAAAAAGATCTTCATGACCAAGATAATCACGATGGTCTGATCACTCACCTAGAGCCAGACATCCTGGAATGTGAAGTCAAGTGGGCCTTAGAAAGCATCACTACGAACAAAGCTAGTGGAGGTGATGGCATTCCAGCTGAGCTATTTCAAATCCTGAAAGATGATGCTGTGAAAGTGCTGCACTCAATATGCCAGCAAATTTGGAAAACTCAGCAGTGGCCACAGGACTGGAAAAGGTCAGTTTTCATTCCAATCCCAAAGAAAGGCAATGCCAAAGAATACTCAAACTACCGCACAGTTGCACTCATCTCACATGCTAGTAAAGTAATGCTCAAAATTCTGCAAGCCAGGCTTCAGCAATACGTGAACCGTGAACTTCCAGATGTTCAAGCTGGTTTTAGAAAAGGCAGAGGAACCAGAGATCAAATTGCCAACATCTGCTGGATCATGGAAAAAGCAAGAGAGTTCTAGAAAAACATCTATTTCTGCTTTATTGACTATGCCAAAGCCTTTGACTGTGGATCACAATAAACTGTGGAAAATTCTGAAAGAGATGGGAATACCAGACCACCTGATCTGCCTCTTGAGAAACCTATATGCAGGTCAGGAAGCAACAGTTAGAACTGGACATGGAACAACAGACTGGTTCCAAATAGGAAAAGGAGTACTTCAAGGCTGTATATTGTCACCCTGCTTATTTAACTTCTATGCAGAGTACATCATGAGAAACGCTGGGCTGGAAGAAGCAGCAGCTGGAATCAAGATTGCCAGGAGAAATATCAATAACCTCAGATATGCAGATGACACCATGCTTATGGCAGAAAGTGAAGAGGAACTAAAGAGCCTCTTGATGAAATTGAAAGAGGAGAGTGGAAAAAGTTGGCTTAAAGCTCAGTATTCAGAAAACTAAGATCATGGAATCCAGTCCCATCACTTCATGGGAAATAGATGGGGAAACAGTGGCTGACTTTATTTTTCTGGACTCCAAAATCACTATGGATGGTGATGGCAGCCGTGAACTTAAAAGACGCTTACTCCTTGGAAGGAAAGTTATGACCAAATTAGACAGTTTATTAAAAAGGAGAGATTATTTTGCCAGCAAAGGTCCATCTAGTCAAAGCTATGCTTTTTCCAGTAGTTATGTATGGATGTGAGAGTTGGACTATAAAGAAAGCTGAGCGCCAAAGAATTGATGCTTTTGAACTGTGGTGTGGAGAAGACTCTTAAGAGTCCCTTGGACTGCAAGGAGATCCAACCAGTCCATCCTAAAGGAAATCCATTCTGGGTGTTCATTGGAAGGACTCATGTTGAAGCTGAAACTCCAATATTTTGGCCACCTGATGCGAAGAGGTGACTCATTTGAAAAGACCCTGATGCCGGGAAAGATTGAGGGCAGGAAGAGAAGGGGATGACAGAGGATGAGATGGTTGGATGGCATCACCGACGCAATGGACATGAGTTTGAGTGAACTCTGGGAGTTGGTGATGGACAGGGAGGCCTGGCATGCTGCAGTTTATGGGGTCACAAAGATTCAGACACGACCGAGTGACTGAACTGAACTGAACTTGAGAGGGTTAGGCCCTGTTGTCCTCTGTTTCCTCACTGCAATTAACAAAAAGAAAGAGAAAAGGATGAATTGAGAGAGCAGCATTGACACATATACACTGCTTATCTCAGGTGGCCTCAGCCTGCAATCGCTTGGAGGGAGGCTTGGGTTCCCAGCCACAGAGCGAGGCCAGGCTGTGGTGGTGAGTGCACCAGATTCTGGCCATTAGACCAGTGGTCAGTGACAAGGGGCCTGGCCCTTTGGCTTTGCAGAAAAGAATTTCCACACAGACAGAAAGTAGTGAAGCAAGTAGTTATCAAGAGGAAAAGAGAGTACAGGACGTGTGCATAGACACATGTGCAAACTCAGAGGGAAAGTCCTTGAACTGTGTTCCCATGGCAGGTAAAATCACTTACATGGGGCGTTTCTTCCTGTTTTCCTTTGGCCAATCTTTATTTTGATTTCCCTGATTCACAGTTTATATTTGGTATATCTCAGGATCCTTCCATGTGTGTACAGGTGTCTCTTAGCCAAGATGAATTCTACTACAAAGGCCTGTGGGTAGAGCATCCATTGACATCAATCCCCCTTTAACCTCCAAGGAGCTTTTCAGTGCACATGTGGTTGGGGAGGTCTCCTGACTTCAAGAATGAGAAGTACATTGTCTAGGCAGGGCCCAGCCTCCTCCCTTAATTGTCCTGCTCTCACAATATATTAGGGCTTCCCTAGTGGCTCAGACAGTAAAGAAGCTGCCTACAATGCAGGAGACCCAGGTTGGACCCCTGGGTTGAGAAGACCCCCTGGAAAAGGGAATGGCTACCCACTCCAGTATTCTTGCCTAGAGAACTCCATGAACTGAGGAATCTGGTGGGCTACAGTATTATATCATTTTTAGTATTGTAATTATTGAACAACAGCATATAATTGTAATCCACTCATATAATTATTCATATATATTATGAATATTATATGAATACATAATTGTATATATTATTCATAATCATATAATTATTGGACAACAACAATTATTATTGTTGTGTTAGTCACTCAGTTATGTCCCACTCTTTGCACCACCATGGACTGTAGCCCACCAGACTCTTCTGTCCATGGGATTCTGTGAAATTATATTATTTCACAGGGAATTATATTATTAATACTTATGTATATATTATATTATTATTCCACAGGGAATGAATCTCCAATTGCTTTACCCTGGGGGGTGGGCATGCGTCTCCTTTTTCACTACCCTGTGTAAACTAGACAGCTAGTGGGAAGCTGCTGTATAACGCAGGGAGCTGAACTTGGTGCTCTGTGACAACCTAGAAGGCTGGGATGGGGGGAGGTGGGAGGGAGGCTCAAGAGGGAGAGGATATTTGTATACTGATTCTTGTTGTTGTATGGCAGAAACTAACACAACATTGTGAAGAAATTACACTCCAGTTAAAAAATAAACTTAAAAACAAGAGAAGAAATCACTTCTTCCCGGCTTATAATGAGGTAGAGACTTGGTACAGAGTTAATACTCTAAGATGCAAGTGGCTCCCTCTTGGTTCTTCAGTGGCCCGTCACAAGTGCCTGTAGTGGCTGCATGAGTCTGTGTTCTCCTCAAATGTCTCCTTGGAAGAGTGGGTACTACACCCCAAGTTCTCTTACTTATGATTTTAGCTTTTTCCTTTTTTTTCCGAAGGAAGTACTTTCCAACATACACAACAGAAAAGTGAACATACAGTAAACCTTTGCACCCATCACTAGTTTCAACAATCAACAAAGACTACGTCTCCTGTGTCACCGACCTCCCCCCATAATTTTTTTTCTTGGAATATTTTAAAGCAAATTTCATCCCTCCTATCATTTCAACTATAAACATTCCAGTGCGTATAACAGAAAAAAACATTAAAGAACATAACCACAATTTTTTTTATTACACCCCCAAAATGAAGTATTCTTCATTAATGTAATCTAACACCCAGTCCATATTTGTTTTCTCCCCAGTGATCTCAACAATGTCTTTTTACTACTGATTTGATTGAATCAGGATTCCCCAAAAGTTCACATTACATTTGATTATAAGGTCTCCTAGACATTTTCACACCAATCTGCTGTTCTGTTTTCAGTGGAAATGCTAGAAAAATGAGGAAGTTCTTACTTCCTGAAAATCTCCCAGCCTACTTCCTGAAACCATTCCAAGTAAACAAATATTATCATCTCCTTTTTTGGGTGTTTTTAAATGACAAAAAAGAATTCACCCCCAAAAAAGGATTCAGCAGCTTTGAGATAAGTGGGTTCCTCAAACAGCTTTCAAACCCCAACAGTCATCCCAGTGAAGGAGAAAGGCAGGCTATACTTCAGTGCTGCTGTTGGAGGGACTTCTTTCTTTGCAGAAAGACTTTTTTATGCCCTCCCACCTGCTTTTCGAAATCCACTAACCACAAAATTTACTCCATCTACTTTTTTCTCTCTCCCTTCCACACTCCCTCTCTCTTTTTAGCAGCAACATACAAGCCGGCCATATTAGAGAGATGGAAATAAAGCTTCCTTAATGTTGTATGTGTCTTTGAAGTACATCTGTGCATTTTTTTTTTTTAGCATCTAACCATTCCTCCCTCGTAGCCCTCGGCCCCTCAAATCACCCTCTCCCCTATCCCACCCGACTAACATCTCAGTCTGAAAATGCACAGAAATGCCTGGCTACCTCGCCCTGCCTTCAGTCTCACGGGGCTCAGTCTCTTTTTCTCTTTGGGTAAGTTAGACTGCACATCTGCATGCTCCTGAGGGGTCCAGAAGTGCAGCTGCAACAGGAGGAGGATGGGGGCCGGGGGCAGGAAAGAAGACATTGCTTGCGCTTCCCTTGGTGTCCTTGGGGAGAGAGGTGCTGGGACTGGGGGACGGCATAATGCAGTCTGGGGGACCGCATAATGCTGGGGTGAGCTGGTCCCAGAAACGCTGGGTCAGGGGATCCGAGTGTTCCCCGGAGGTGTCAAGAGAAGTGATTTTTCTGTGGATTTCCCTGAAATGGACCTGTGTGGGGGTGGGGGCAGAGGGTAGGTTGATCTGCAGAGCCTCTTCATGGATTTTTGCTTTCAGCTGCAGATGATCTGGGACTTAATGTCTGTGAATCTTCAGAATCTGGCGGATTTAGGGTATTGAAGAGTATTCAGTGGTGGAGTAGGGGGCAGAAAGTTGAGTCTGGGTCTGGCTTCCTGGAAATCTGTACCACTGATTTGTTGCTGTGTGTAGGGGCGTAGGTGGGAAGCAGGCTTGAGGAATGATCTCGAAATTGGGATGAGAACTGCTGAAGCAGGCACTGATGAAGAAGCTCTCTGGCTTGGGCCAGATGGAGTGGAGGAGGGGTCAGGTGAAGGGATCAGGAGAAAAAAAAATCAACTCATGGACTGAGGGTGGTTGTGGCCCTTTAGATCATGTCTCCAAACTGCCCAGCACTGCCCCCACCACCCCGCTTGCAGACTGTCAAGAGATCCAAATGCTAATTTCATACCTGGCTTCTCATGGACTTCCTAGTGGGTAGGTGGGTGAGGGAGTTACTTGCAAACCTGCTGTCTAGGTAGTTTCACTTTTGCTCTTACACTTACTCATTGAGGGCATAGCAATTGAGGATCCAGTCCAAGGGCTGTCAGTGGGAATATTCCCTATCACAAAGTCTCTCTCACTCCCTCTCTTTAACCCTCTTTCTCTCTCCTTCTCTGGCAAGCTGTGCTGGCTATTGGTGGCGCTAGAGTTAAAGAACCTGCCTGCCAATGCAGGAGACATAAAAGACACAAATTCAGTCCCTGGGTGGGGAAGATCCCCTGGAGGAGGGCATGGCAACCCACTCCAGTATTCTTGCCTGGAGAATCCCATGGACAGAGGAAGCTGGCAGGCTACAGTCCATGGGGTCACAAAGAGTTGGACATGACTGAAGTGATTTAGCATACATGCTGGCTATTGGGCCGGAGTGCTAAACAGAGACAGCACAGGGCCCCTGGCAGCCTGCAAGGCAAATGAGCTTTGCTGGATTATTGGATGTATTAACAGTGTTACAGAAGCTAAGGTGGTAGAAAGAGCATGAGCCTTGGATTCCATCTGGGTTTAAAGCCACCTTTGTCATTTACTTCATATTATTGCGAAGTTACTCACCTCTTTCCTGGGTGAACTGAAGAATATCTACTGCCTGGGTGTTTTTGAGTCTGGCATACAGCAGATGCTCAATGATAGTTAACATTTATGAATGCTTTTCACATGCCCATGCACTGGGTATCTTGTTTAGTCCTGAGGCAGTCGGTAATCATGTGGGGTAGACATGCTGTGATTCTCATGCTGCTGCTGCTGCTGCTGCTGAGTCGCTTCAGTCGTGTCCGAGTCTGTGCGACCCCATAGACAGCAGCCCACCAGGCTCCCCCGTCCCTGGGATTCTCCAGGCAAGAACACTGGAGTGGGCTGCCATTTCCTTCTCCAATGCATGAAAGTGAAAAGTGAAAGTGAAGTCGCTCAGTCGTGCCCGACTCTGCGACCTCATGGACTGCAGCCTGCCACGCTCCTCCGTCCACGGGATTTTCCAGGCAAGAGTACTGGAGTGGGGTGCCATTGCCTTCTCCGTGATTCTTATGTTGCAGATAGATAGGGAAACAGGCACAGATAAGTAACTTGCCCAATACGGTCACAGGAATAGTTTAAAGGGAGTTGAGATTTGGACCCTTGGTTGTTTGACTTCAGCCCATTCTTAACCACTGAACTTTACTGCCCCCCAATGTTTGAGAAATGGTACTGCTATGCTAAAAATGGGCTTCTGGGTTAGCTCAGCTGGTAAAGAATCAGCCTGGAACGCACTACACCCTGGTTTGATCCCTGGGTCAGGAAGATCCCGTGGAGAGCAGATAGGCTATCCACTCCAGTATTCTCGGGCTACCCTGGTGGCTCAGACGGTAAAGAATCCGCCTGCAATGCGGGAGACCTGAGTTCGATCTGTGGGTTGGGAATATCTCCTGGAGGAGGAAATGGCAACTTACTCCAATATTCTTGCCTGGAAAATCCAATGGACAGAGAAGCCTGGTGGGCTACAGTCCATGGGGTTGCAAAGAGTCAGACACAACTGAGCGACTAAGCACAGCACATGCTAACAATAATTTGGATTAAAGAATCTTAAATATGGGCAAAAAGAGGGGAGCTGGGTGAGTGACCAGTGTATAAGGAGATGGGGAACAGGACACGCGGTCTCTTCCAGGAGTTAGAGAGAGCTTCCTGTGGGAAGGAGAGCCTTCCCTAAGTGAAAAAAGTGAAAGTGTTTGGGGGACCAGAACCAGGGTGTGGCTCAGGGGAAGATGGAGTCTGGGGTGAAGAAGTCAGGGTGTGGAGGCTGTGATGTGGTGGTGGGAGGAAACTAAAGCTTCTGCAAACCTGGATGTGGGGAGGATGCAAGAGTGAGGACCTTGAACTTGAACTTGGTTGGTGCTGTGATGAGGCATGCTCTGGCACTCCAAGGCCAAGGAGTCAGGTGGATAAGGAACTTTGATGGCTGTAGCAGCAATGGTCCCTGAGATGGAGGGATGCCACAAGTGAAGTGATAAGGGTGGGGCTATGACAGGGGCTGGGTTTGTGAGGATGACTACAGAGCCGACAAAGGGGCAGGGGACAGCTGGTCAACCTGCTGGTTGGTCAACCTAAGACTAGTTCTCAGTTGGAAGCAATCCAATTGATTGATCTTTCCTAGAGTTTTTCTCAAGACCCTCAGCTCCGTAGTCACTGGACTGGTCACCAAAGTCTGGATTATGTTGTTCTTTAGTCACTAAATCGTGTCTGACTCTTTGGTGGACACTGTAGCCTGCCAGTCTCCTCTGTCCATGAGATTTTCCCAGGCAAGAATACTGGAGTGGGGTGCCATTTCCTTCTCCAGTGGATGTTCCCGACCCAGGGATTAAACCTGTGCTTGGCAGGTGGATTCTTCACCACTGAGCCACCTGGGAAGCCCCTGGGTCATATTAGGTGAGGCCTAGAAAGTGGAGTCTGGTCCTCACTCAAGCCCACTGTACATGAACACATGGGGGAAAAGGCCTTCCCTTCCCCCGACAGACTTTTATTGAGGGTCCACTGTGTGTCATTCACTGTTCTAAGTCCAGGGATGCCAAGATGGATAAGAATCAGCTCCACAGAGTCTCCTGAGGGATTTGGCAACATAAATAACAATGCCACATCACACGTGCTATAAAGCCACAGCAATGGTGATAGTAACAGCAGCTAACCTTTGGTGAGGCTGACCATGTACCAGGCACTGCCATGAGCTTTATGCTTTGGTATTTAATCCTCACAACAGCCCTAGGAGGTGGGGCCTATTGTTGTCTCCCGTTTTACAGATGAGGAAGCTGAGGTGTTGGGAGGTGAACCATCTTGCCTGAGATCAGAGCAGGGTACGAGAGCACTGGTCTTGGCCACGATACAGCTCTGCCTCCGGGTCTGGAAGGCTGGGGAGAAGGTTCAGGCACTGGGGAAGTGATGCCTTGTTAGCTGGGGTCTGCAGGATAAGCAGGAGGGCTCAGGTGTAGCAGGGTGAATGAGCGTCCCAATCTGGAGCAAAAACTTGTGCAAAGGCATGGAGGAGTGGAAGAAGGCGGTGTTTTCAGAAAAGTAATAACTCTGGAGAAGGGAATGGCAACCCACTCCAATATTCTTGCCTGGAGCACCCCATGGACAGAGAAGCCCAGGAGGATACAGTCCATGGGGTCACAAGAATTGGACGTAACTTAGCGACTAAACCACCACAAGAACCCTGGAGTCACTGGAGTGGAGGAAGTGTGGAGGGTTGGGAGGTGGAAACGAGGTTGGGATGCTGGTTGGCCCCAGATGGTAAAGGGCTTGGAAGCCCAGGAGCCTGGCCGAGGTCCTGAAAGTACCAGGGAGCCCGCGGTGGTTGGTGATGAGGGGTGATGAGGACAAGGCTCTCATGGCTGTTGGGAGTGGCCTGGCCTGGGAGGGGAGCCCTGAGGTGACGGGTCTAAATGGTGAGGCAGCCCGGAAGATGCACTGCATGTCACAGTTGCCTGCGAGTCAGGGGCGGCAGGAGGCCATGTGCTCCAGAAGGGTGGGAGGTAACTTCTCTGCTTAGACAAGCCTTTTTTTTTTTTTTTTTTAACCAAGAAAAAAATAATCTACCTCATAGACTGGAAGGAGGCATGAGGAGAATTAATTTCTAGTCTCTGTAGGAAAGTGTAGGTAATGAGCAAATGTTCATGATCTCTGCAGGATGGGCCATTGTATGACATGGGGCCCACGGTGCCCAGATGCGCCTAGGAGAAAATGAGGGGGTCTGGGCCCTGGTAATGTTTTTGAACTAAGCTCAAAAGCCACATCCTGACTGTACCCCTGTTGATCATATCCTTTCTGTGAGCTGGAATTCAGGAGACCCAGGCTCCAGACCTGGTACCAAATGGGACAACCATGGGCTCCCTTTGTATGGTGCACGTGTGCTAAGTTGCTTCTGTCATGTCAGACTCTTTGTGGTCCTATAGCCCACCAGGCTCCTCTGTCCATGGGATTCTCCAGGCAAGAATACTGGAATGGGTTGCCATGCCCTCCGCCAGGGGTCTTCCCAACCCAGGGATCGAACCCACTTCTCTTACGTCTCCTGAATTGGCAGGCAGGTTCTTTACCACTAGTACCACCTGGGAAGCCCCCTCTTGTATGGAAGTTCATTTTAAATAAGACCATTCCCCTCTGTCCAGCCTGGGGGCTGACAGTTATGGCGCAGGACCTGCCTTGCAGACAGCAGGAGGCCTGGTCTCTGGGACCCCTTGGAACAAAACCCACACCCTCATGCAGTCTCCACCCCTCGACCCTCTCTGTCTGGAGCCTGGCAGCCTGGGTTCCAATCTAGCTTTGTCACTTACTAGCTGTGAACTTGGGCTATTCATTTAACTTCTTTGTGCTCCATTTCTTCACCTGGAAAGTGGGGTGGTCATAGGGCGATATCTGTAGGGTGCTTAAACAGAGCCTGGCACATGGTAAGGGCCTTGTTATTATGAAGTCCTTTTGTGGCCTTAGCTGTGGATTCCGCTACTTTCCTGAAGCAGCAGAGTTCATCAGGAGCCCAGAAGTTTGCTCAGAGCTCTGCCTGCGTTGCATGATGACTTACTCATCTTTAAGGACTGCCTGGCTTGGTGAAAGGACGTTAAGACTTTGCCCTGAGCTGGGATCCTGGGAGGCCTCAGGTGGAAGTAGGCGCTGGAGAGGGAGTCAGGGACCATGACTCTGGCCCCGACTTGTCCCTATCCGCTGTGTGTCTTTCTCAGGCCTCCCTTTCCTTGTTGGTAAGATGATGGAGCTGTATATGTTGATACAATTCCTGAGTTTCCCTCTCTGCAGTTGGGAATTGATGGTTGACTCTGGCCCCGGCTTGTCCCTATCCACTGTGTGTCTTTCTCAGGCCTCCCTTTCCTCGTTGGTAAGATGATGGAGCTGGATCTGTTGATACAATTCCTGAGTTTCCCTCTCTGTAGTTGGGAATTGACGGTTGACCTCTCTGGCCGCTAGAGGGCACACGTGTCCGCCTGGTGCCTCCTACTGGACGTGCGGTAGGGATGCAGGAGGGACCCGCATTGCATCTCTGTCTGCCTCTCTCCGGCGGGCCAGAAAAGGCCCCTCGCTCCCCAGGGTCCCGACCTCCCCGAAGGGTGCTAGCTTCTTCAAGATGGAGGGGTTTCCTGGTAGGGTTCAAGTTCTGTGTGTGGAGTGATGTCGTGGGTTGGGGCGGGACAGAGGCAGGGATGGGTCACCCAGATTCACCCGACCTACTTCCTAACGTCACTTGGAGGCTCCTTTTGCTCAGGAGCTCTGGGAAAGGGCAGACCCTTCCCAGGGAAGGTGCTAGAGAAGCAAGGTGTTCCCGGGATATGAGGTAAGCTCAGGACAAGGCCCTGCCAGGCTCCTTCCCTGCAGATTCCCCTGCCTCTGCAGAGCGGGGGTGGAGATGGCATTTTCCGCACACCTCCTCCTAGCCTGGCGCTATGCTCGGTGCTTTCATAACGGCTGTGAGTGAGGAGGTAAGAACTGGGCTTTGTTCTTCTGGGCCGGTGCTCAGCCTCCCCAGTTCATATTCCCCTGATGTGCACGTCAGCACACCTAGCAGCCTGTCCTTGCAGGCGGGGCCGCCTGTCTGTCCCCGTTGTCTATGGTTAGATCCTGACCTTCGGGGCCAGCATTTCTGAGCATCCCCTGTTCTTAAGTGGTGCCTGCTGGGCCCTGGCCACTCATCCCGAGGGATGAGCTGAGCGGAAGGACTTTGCTATCCCTGCTTCCAGGCTGCAGTGCCTGGGGTGGGGCCTCCGCAGCTTGGCACAAAAAACAGCTTCTGCAGAAGGAGTGCCATGTGCCAGATCCCAGGGAGTTCCAAGGGTATCCTGAGGGGCCAGGCTCCAAGGTGCCGCTGCCAGGAGAGTGCCCCGGAAGCCCTTCCTTCTATGGGACAGAGCTTGAGGAGAATTTAGGCTACCTTTTGCTTTATTTTTTATTTTTTGGGGGCCCATGCTGTGCAGCTTGTGGGATCTTAACTTCCCCAACCAGGGGTTGAACCCCAGCCACCGCAGTGAAGTGTGGGTCCTGAGCACTGGACTGCCAGGGAATTCCTCTACCCTTTGGTTTATATCTTTATTGGGGTGTTAGTTCTAAAAGGTCTTGTAGGTCTTCATAGAACCGTTCAACTTCAGCTTCTTCAGCGTTACTGGTTGGGACATAGACTTGGATTACTGTGATATTGAATGTTTTTCCTTGGAAATGAACAGAGATCATTCTGTCATTTTTGAGACTGCATCCAAGTACTGCATTTCGGACTCTTGTTGACCATGATGGCTACTCCATTTCTTCTAAGGGATTCCTGCCTGCAGTAGTAGATATAATGGTCATATGAGTTAAATTCACCCATTCCAGTCCATTTTAGTTCGCTGATTCCTAGAATGTCGACGTTCACTCTTGCCATCTCCTGTTTGACCACTTCCAATTTGCCTTGATTCATGGACCTGACATTCCAGGTTCCTTTGCAATATTGCTCTTTACAGCATCGAACCTTGCTTCTATCACCAGTCACATCCACAACTGGGTATTGTTTTTGCTTTGGCGCCATCCCTTCATTTTTTTTTTTAAATATAAATTTATTTATTTTAATTGGAGGTTAATTACTTTACAATATTGTATTGGTTTTGCCATACATCAACATGAATCTGCCACGGGTATACACGTGTTCCCCATCCTGAACCCCCCTTCATCCTCCCTCCCCGTACCATCCCTCTGGGTCGTCCCAGTGCACCAGCCCCAAGCATCCAGTATCATGCATCAAACCTGGACTGGTAATTTGTTTCATATATGATATTATTATACATGTTTCAATGCCATTCTCCCAAATCATCCCACCCTCGCCCTCTCCCACAGAGTCCAAAAGACTGTTCTATACATCTGTGTCTCTTTTGCTGTCTCGCATACAGGGTTATCGTTACCATCTTTCTAAATTCCATATATATGCATTAGTATACTGTATTGGTGTTTTTCTTTCTGGCTTACTTCATTCTGTATAATAGGCTCCAGTTTCATCCACCTCATTAGAACTGATTCAAATGTATTCCTTTTAATGGCTGAGTAATACTCCATTGTGTATATGTACCACAGCTTTCTTATCCATTCGTCTGCTGATGGACATCTGGGTTGCTTCCATGTCCTGGCTATTATAAACAGTGCTGCGATGAACATTGGGGTACATGTGTCTCTTTCAATTCTGGTTTCCTCGGTATGTATGCCCAGAAGTGGGATTGCTGGGTCATAAGGCAGTTCTATTTCCAGTTTTTTAAAGAATCTTCACACTGTTCTCCATGGTGGCTGTACTAGTTTGCATTCCCACCAACAGTGTAAGAGGGTTCCCTTTTCTCCACACCCTCTCCAGCATTTATTGCTTGTAGACTTTTGGATTGCAGCCATTCTGACTGGCATGAACTGGTACCTCACTGTGGTTTTGACTTGCATTTCTCTGATAATGAGTGATGTTGAGCATCATCCCTTCATTCTTTCTGGAGTTATTTCTCCACTGATCTCCAGTAGCATATTGGGCACCTACTGACCCGGGGAGTTCCTCTTTCAGTATCCTATCATTTTGTCTTTTCATACTGTTCATGGGGTTCTCAAGGCAAGAAATACTGAAGTGGTTTGCCATTCCCTTCTCCAGTGGACCACATTCTGTCAGACCTTTCCACCATGACCCGTCTGTCTTGGGTGGCCCCACACAGCATGGCTTACTTTCATTGAATTAGACAAAACTGTGGTCCCTGTGATCAGATAGGCTAGTTTTCTGTGATTATGGTTTCAGTGTGTCTGCCTTCTGATGCCCTCTGGCAACAACTACCATCTTACTTGGGTTTTTCTTACCTTTGACAAGGGGTATCTCCTCATGGTCGCCCCTCCTGACCTTGAACGTGGAGTAGCTCCTCTCAGCCCTCCTGGGCTTGCACAGCCGCTGCTCCTTGGACGTGGGGTAGCTCATCTCAGCTGCCGCCCCTGACCTCGGGCATGGGGTAGCTCATCTCGGCTGCAGCCCCTGACCTCAGACGCTGGGTAGCTTCTCTCGGCCGCTCCTGTGCCATCTCAGCCTGACGCTCTCAGTCACTGCCTCTGACTCTGGGCAAGGGGTAGCTCCTCTTGGCCATGCTTCTGTGTGGTCCTAACAGAAGCAGAAGATATTAAGAAGAGGTGGCAAGAATACACAGAAGAACTGTACAAAAAAGATCTTCACGACCAAGATAATCACGATGGTCTGATCACTCACCTAGAGCCAGACATCCTGGAATGTGAAGTCAAGTGGCCTCAGAAAGCATCACTACGAACAAAGCTAGTGGAGGTGATGGCATTCCAGCTGAGCTATTTCAAATCCTGAAAGATGATGCTGTGAAAGTGCTGCACTCAATATGCCAGCAAATTTGGAAAACTCAGCGGTGGCCACAGGACTGGAAAAGGTCAGTTTTCATTCCAATCCCAAAGAAAGGCAGTGCCAAAGAATACTCAAACTACCGCACACTTGCACTCATCTCACATGCTAGTAAAGTAATGCTCAAAATTCTCCAAGCCAGGCTTCAGCAATACGTGAACCGTGAACTTCCTGATGTTCAAGCTGGTTTTAGAAAAGGCAGAGGAACCAGAGATCAAATTGCCAACATCCGCTGGATCATGGAAAAAGCAAGAGAGTTCCAGAAAAATATCTATTTCTGCTTTATCAGCTATGCCAAAGCCTTTGACTGTGTGGATCACAATAAACTGTGGAAAATTCTGAAAGAGATGGGAATACCAGACCACCTGACCTGCCTCTTGAGAAACCTATATGCAGGTCAGGAAGCAACAGTTAGAACTGGACATGGAACAACAGACTGGTTCCAAATAGGAAAAGGAGTATGTCAAGGCTGTATATTGTCACCCTGCTTATTTAACTTCTATGCAGAGTACATCATGAGAAACGCTGGGCTGGAAGAAGCAGCAGCTGGAATCAAGATTGCCAGGAGAAATATCAATAACCTCAGATATGCAGATGACACCACCCTTATGGCAGAAAGTGAAGAGGAACTAAAAAGCCTCTTGATGAAAGTGAAAGAGGAGAGTGAAAAAATTGGCTTAAAGCTCAACATTCAGAAAACGAAGATCATGGCATCCGGTCCCATCACTTCATGGGAAATAGATGGGGAAACAGTGGAAACAGTGTCAGACTTTATTTTGGGGGCTCCAAAATCACTGCAGATGGTGACTGCAGCCATGAAATTAAAAAAGATGCTTACTCCTTGGAAGAAAAGTTGTGACTAACCTAGATAGCATATTCAAAAGCAGAGACATTACTTTGCTGACGAAAGGTCTGCCTAGTCAAGGCTATGGTTTTTCCAGTGGTCATGTATGGATGTGAGAGTTGGACTTTGAAGAAAGCTGAGTGCCGAAGAATTGATGCTTTTGAACTGTGGTGTTGGAGAAGACTCTTGAGATCCAACCAGTCCATTCCGAAGGAGATCAGCCCTGGAATTTCTTTGGAGGGAATGATGCTAAGTCTGAAACTCTAGTACTTTGGCCACCTCATGCGAAGAGTTGACTCATTGGAAAAGACTCTGATGCTAGGAGGGATTGGGGGCAGGAGGAGAAGGGGACGACAGAGGATGAGAAGGCTGGATGGCATCACTGACTCAATGGACGTGAGTCTGAGTGAACTCCGGGAGTTGGTGATGGACAGGGAGGCCTGGCGTGCTGCGATTCATGGGGTCGCAAAGAGTCGGACATGACTGAGCCACTGAACTGAACTTGGCTTATGTTTTGTCTTATTTAATTGTTATAATAACCCCAGCAGGTAGGTATCATCGGTGCATTTTACACAGGAGGTGCCTGAGCCTCAGAAGGTGGAAGAACCTGCCCACATTCTCCCAGCTGACAGAAGGCAGAGCTAGGATTGAACTGTGTCTAATGGGAACTCCGTGCCTCCTAGCTGCTCCCTGGGCACCCTCTAGTGGCTTCCTATCTCAGAAGAATGGCAGCCTGGTCCCTGCCTAAGTCTGGGGCCTCAGCTGTTTCCAACTGCCCCTTTGATCACCTCCTGGGTTGTGCCCCAGACTCGCGATGCTCATTCCAACCACTGGAACTTTCCTCTGAATGTTCTGCTGCCCCAGATTCCTTCAAAATTTGAAAACTTCTCACTCCCTCACTTTAGTGGGGCCCACCTACGGGCACTCCTTGGGGAAGCCTTCCCTGACTTTTGATGTCAAACAGCACCCTGCACCTTATATTATTTACAGCCTTTGCTGTGTATCACTAAAGTTACATTATTATCTTTTCCCTGTTAACATCTGCCCCCCTCCCTAGAATACAAACTCAGTTACAGCATCTCTGCCTGTATCACAGCAATAACCCTGGGGCCTAGACTGACTGTCTGGAGGGGTGGGGTGGGCAGAGAAGGTGATTTAGAAATGTTTGGTAAATATTTGGTAAATGGGTGAATGAATGATTGATACTTAGTATTACTATTTCTCTTCTGTGTGGTTGTTTAGTCACTGAGTCCTGTCTGACTCTTTGTGACCCCATGGACTACAGCATGCCAGGCTTCCCTGTCCTTCACTATCTCTCAGAGTTTGCTCAAAGACATGTCCATTGAATTGATGATGTCAGCCAACTATCTCATCCTGTCACCTTCTTCTCCTCCTGCCCTCAATCTTTCCCAACTTCAGGGTCTTTTACAATGAGTCAGCTCTTCGTACCACGTGGCCAAAGGATTGAAGCTTCAGCTTCAGCATCAGTCCTTTCAATGAATATTCAGGGTTGATTTCCTTTAGGATTGACTGGTTTGCTCTGCTTGCTGTCCAAGGGACTGTCAAGACTCTTCTCCAGCACCACAGTTCAAAAACATCAGTTCTTTGGCACTTAGCTTTCTTTATGGTCCAATTCTCACATCTCTACATGAGTATGGAAAAACCATAGCTTTGACTATATGGACCTTTGTGAGTAAAGTGATGTCTCTGCTTTTTAATATGCTGTCTAGGTTTGTCATAGCTTTTCTTCCAAGGAGCAAGCTTTTTTTAATTTCATGGCTGCAATCACTGTCCACAGTAATTTTGGAACCCAAGAAAATATAATCTGCCACTGTTTTCATTTTCTCCCCCCATATTGTTTCCATGAAGTGATGGGACCATATGCCATGATCTGAGTTTTCTGAATGTTGAGTTTTAAGCCAGCTTTTTCACTCTCCTCTTTCACCTTCATCAAGAGGCTCTTTAGTTCCTTTTCACTTTCTGCCGTAAGTGTGGTTTGTTAATATTGCTCCCGGCAATCTTGATTCCAGCTTGTGATTCATCCAGCCTGGCATTTCGCAGTCCAGGCCTGATGTCTCCAAAAGGGACTCCTGTCCTTGTAGACCCAGCAGTTGATCCCTTTGAACTGTGCTTGTTCTTCTGGGGTATTGCTTCCCTCCTGTTGTTCATCTGCCATCCCCACCAGGACCCTGGGGAAGAGGAGGGAGCTGGGCTGGGCTGAGTGCCCAGGCTTTCCTCTGCCCTGGGGTATGAGGGTCGAGGCCTCTGCATCTGTCTTCCAGGCTGCCTGCCTCTGGAGACCCCGCAGTTGCAGCTGGAAGGGCATGGGCTCTGCTGAGACGGTTGGAAGCGGTGGGAGGAAGGGGAAAGCTAGGCCAGCACAGTGCAGGCCTTGTCCAAGGTCTTCAGCCTCCAGGCGGCCATAACAGTCGTCAGGCGGAGGGAGGGCTTGAGGCCATCCGTCTGTCCCTGGCTTGACAGATGCTTGATTTCTCTACACCCCAGCCTTGTTTTTCCCCCCACTTCTCTCCAAGGGCCACATCAGGCACCCCTTATGAGTTTTGCCCCCCTCTCCACTCCCCTCTGACAAATTGCAGCCACAAGGGACTCAGCCAGCTGCCTGAGCTCTGCTCCACTCCCCACCAGGCGCACCTGTCCCCTCCCCGGCAGCGTCAGCCAGAATCCTCACTGAGTGTGACTTTGTCCACAGTGCCACCAGGGAGGAGCATGGAAGTCACAGTACCTAACACCCTCAACGTCCTCAATGGCTCTGATGCCCGCCTGCCCTGCACCTTCAACTCCTGCTACACCGTGAACCACAAACAGTTCTCCCTGAACTGGACTTACCAGGAGTGTAACAACTGCTCCGAGGAGATGGTGAGCCCTGGGATGGTGGCAGGGGATGGGGGAGGAGGCAGGAGCCCCACAGCATGAAGCCCCTCTTTCCCACCACCTGTCCCTGCCTTGGACCAGGACTGCGGCATACCCTGGTGGGCTGTCTGCTCCCCAGGGCGTCAGCTGAGGTGTGTTGTCACACTTGGGTGGCCCTGGGAGGGCGGTAGAGATCTGGAGGTGACTGCCTCCCTTCCAGGTAAAGGAGGGGGGAGGGAGGAGGGGGTTCCTGCTGTCCTTGCAGCTCCTCGCTCATCCAACCCCCGTCACCCCCACTCAGTTCCTCCAGTTCCGCATGAAGATCATTAATCTGAAGCTGGAGCGGTTCCGAGACCGCGTGGAGTTCTCGGGGAACCCCAGCAAGTATGACGTGTCAGTCACCCTGAAGAAAGTACAGCTAGAGGACGAGGGCACCTACAACTGCTACATCATGAACCCGCCTGACCGCCACCGCGGCCACGGCAAGATCTATCTGCAGGTCCTCATGGAAGGTGAGAGGCTGCGGGGGGGCCCTGCCCATTCCCAGCCTGCTACTCTCCAGCAGGGCTAGTGGGCGCCTTGGGAGAAGCTGTGCCCTCCGGAGGGGTGGGAGCCACAGCGTGTGCTGGGTGGAAGGCATCTGTTTCACTCCTTCCAGTCCTTGAGGACTGTGTCTCCGAGAGTCCTGATGATGCTATCCATCATGATCATGACCTTAAGAATCTTGAGAACAGCTTTCATTTATTGGACACTTACTATGTCTCAGTTGTAGGTACAGGTAAATTCTGTATATGCATTATCTCATTTCATCTTCATACAACCCTTTCTCATCCCCATTTTACAGATGAGAAAACCAAGGCTATGTAAGGTACCTAAGGTCACACAATAAATAGTACAGCGACTTCCCTGGTGGTCCAGTGGTTAAGACTCTGCATCCAGAGGGCTTAGGTTCAGTCCCTGGTCAGGAAACTAGATCACACATGCTATAACTAAGACTTGGCATGCTGCCTCTAAAGATCCCACATGCCACAACCAAGGATCCTACATACAGCAATTGAGATTCGGTGCAAATAAACAATTAATTAAAAAGGAGAACTTAAAAAATAGTGCAATCAGACATTGCTATATTTAAAATGGATCACCAGTGAGGATCTACTGTAGAGCCTATGGAACTCTGTTCCATGTTATGTGGTAGCCTGGAAGGGAGGGGAGTTTCAGGGAGAACGGATACATGTACATGTGTGGCTGAGTCCCTTCGATGTTCACTTGAAACTGTACAACACTGTTTATCGGCTATGCCCCAATATAGAATAAAAATTTATAAAACAAATTGGCAAATTTGTTAGCGTTGCCAAAATGTTAATAATTGGTGAAACTGTGAAGAGTATATGGGAGTGCGGCAGCTTTTCTGTATTTTACTTTTTAAAAATTAAAAAATTTTAAGAGAAGTTTTTAAGAAAAGAAATGTTACTTAAGAAGTGTGGAAGAAAAAAAAAAGGAAAAACAGTACAACTGGGACTCAGATTGGGTCCATTGGGCTCAAAGCCCATCCTCTTGAATACAGTATTGGACCACCCACTCCTGGCGATTTCAGGTGCCCTGGGATTACGGGGTGGGCGGGGCGCTGAGAGGCTGGGTTGGTTTTTGGCCATGGCTAGCTTTCCCGCAGGAGAGTGAAGGCAGGACCACCCCGCGAGCGCTGCAGGGAGCAGAGGCCAGCGGGCGGGGCTCCCTTTTCCAGCCTTACCGCTCAGCGGGTCTGTCTCCTCTCCTTCTCCAGAGCCCCCCGAGCGGGATTCCACGGTGGCCGTGATCGTGGGCGCCTCCGTCGGAGGCTTTCTGGCTGTGGTCATCTTGGTGCTGATGGTGGTGAAGTGCGTGAGGAGGAAAAAAGAGCAGAAACTGAGCACGGATGACCTGAAGACTGAGGAGGAGGGCAAGACCGACGGAGAGGGCAACGCGGACGACGGCGCCAAGTAACGGCGGCGGCCCTGCGGCCCTGCGGCCCCGCCCCGTGCGCTGCCCCTCCCACCCTCGCCCCGCCCCGCCCCGCCCCGCCCCGCCTGCCCTCTCTCGGTGTGCTTCTCTCGAGCCAGGATCCCCCGGCCCGCCTGGGGCCTCCTCCTGAGCCCCTCCCTTCCTGTCCCCTGCACCAAGAGTGACCCACCTCTCTTTGATTTGAGAAACCTGCTGGGGTCTGGGATGTGTGGGCCCTGGGTGGGGGTGGGGGGGAGGGAGAAGCGGGGTGAAAACTGCCAGCCCCTGAGAGGAGGCAGGAGGCCTGGGGAGGGGCGCAGAGAGAGGAGGGGGCCAGCTGTCCAGCCTGCCCAGGGCGTGGGCTGATCTGGTGGTGGCTCCAGAGGGGGCCTGAAGGTGGGACAGGCCTCTGGGGCTGCCCCTCCAAGTGGGGGCGGGGCCCATGGCCCGGCTCCCAGCCCGGGGCGACCTCGTCATGAGGGTGGTGACGCCTTCCTGTAACTTGGGGGCTTGTTGAAGGGGACACCTGTGCGTTTCCTGGGTGTGGAAGGAAGGGGAGCCGGGGCTGGAGGCAGCCAGAGACAAGCCTTGACCCCGGGATCTCTACTCCTCGCCCTTCCCCACCTCGTCTGCTTCCACAGATGCCCCTGGGTCTCCACTGGCTGCCAAGCCTTTGGGACTTCTGGCGAGAAAAGCACCAAAGGGCTGCTGAGTGAGGCCGTGCGGCAGGGGTGGGGTCTGTCTGGCTGGTGGTCTGTTTTCACCACAGTTACCCACCAACAGGAGATGAACTTCAAAGTCAGAGGAGAGAGAGACAAGGGGCTGGGGCCTCTGTTGTAGAATGGAGTTCATGGTCAACTGCCTTCTGGCCCGGGTGGTGGCTCTCACTGGGCCAGGAGCCGCCTGCCTCAGGTGGGGAGATGAGGGCGGGGGGCGGGGGGGCACATTGGAGGAGCTGTGCGCAGAGTGGAGGCTTCACTGGGACTCCTGCTCAAACTTTCCCGCGCTCAGCAGGGTTTCACCCGGCTTTCAGCCGGGAGGGAAGCCTCTGAGACCGTGTGGCCGTGTCACATCTGGAGCCATGTTACACCCTCCCCCGCCTGGACGACTGTCTCTGTGGAGAGCAGAGTAGCATTTGTGGGGAGCCAACTTTCACTGCCATTTTATTCACACAGAGAGGGAATTGCTTAAACCTCAGGAGAGGGAGAGAGACAGAGAGAAACTGCCTTGGAAGGCCCTCGGAGATCAACTAGCCTAGTCACCCATACTACAGACCTGGAGACTGAGGGTCACATTCACAGAAACCAAGGGGCCTGCTTCTCCTTGGGTTTCTTCTTTTCCAGTTTGAATCAACAGAGCTACAGTTTGTGGAAGAGATGTGGAGAGGGAGTCAGGCTCCTCCAGCCCCACTCACCTCTTGGGAGTCCAGCCCTCGGGCTGTGACTAAGGCTGGGATGGGGTGATGGCAGTGGGAGGGCAGAGCTGCCGGAATGCCCCACCCTGCCCCAAGCAGACCCTCTGCAGAGCTTCCCAATCTTTCTCGGAGCTGCCCAGGCTGAGGGAGTCAGTGCCCAGAACCCTAGAACCGGAGTCTGGGGAAATGGGGTGAAGACAGGACTCCAACAGTCTCTGGGACCATTCTCTGCCTCTGCCCAGCAAAGGGGAGAGAGCAATCGCGTATGGACGATTCACTTTAATTCACTTCAACTCACCATTCATTTATTGAGCATCTCCTATGTGCCAGGCACTGGGCCAGGTGCTGGGGATGTACACAAAACCGTAACGGAGCTGGGAACCGCTAGGTCAGCACTATGGGGAACCAAGGTGATTTTTTTTTTTTTTTTTTGGTGCATCTAATTCCACCTCTGCAGCTACTGCTTCCAGGGCTGGGGTAGGAGAAGAAGGAAGAGATTCCAGAATCTGGGCCCTGGGAAGGGAAGAAAGGAAGGAAAAAGGGAAGATACAATAGGGAAGAGGGTGAGAGGCCAGGCAGAGTGTGCACAGAGTTGGGGATGGGCCACAGCCTGAGAGCTCCTGAGTGGGATGAGTCCAGCTCATCTGAAAATTCTAAGTCATCAGTACCTAACTGCCAATCAACACACTGCCAATGTGGGGTGGGCTAAGCCCCCAGGACACCTGGGGTGGGTGGACATTGCCCATCCTTGAAGCCAACCAGCTGAGATGAGAGAGGTGGGTGGTGGGCACCTTGATCTCCAGCCAAGATCAAGGGTGGTTGTAACAACACATCTGCCCCTTGCAGATTTCGCTTTTTTGGCAACTTCTTAAGTGCTCTCTTCTTCCAGGATGAGGAAGGATCTGTGCAGATGCTGGGAACTCTTCTTTTTCATAACATTTAGGGGAATTATTTGCAAGATTCCCTAAGTTTATTCTAAGAAATTCTACTCTCTATAAAGGAAGCCCGAGACTTTTGGGTTCCTTCCTTTTTCTGCCCTGACTTGGAGGGTCCTAGGGAGAGTAATGCCTCTCCAAGGGGCCTCAGACGCCCGAGCCGATGGGGAGGGGCCAGAAACCACCTTTGTCCCAGGTGCCCATCTTCATATGCTCTTTCTTCCTAAGCCTCTTAAGAGTCTCTTCCAGAGGCCTCATGGAGCTACCTCCCCTAAGGCGATGAGGTTGGGAACAAAATGGGGCTTCTGCGAGTAGAGGTGGGAGACCGGTGAGATGTCCTCTCGGCACCCTGCTTTCTAGAGTGGACCTCCTCCTGCACCGTGGGGCTCAAGCCCTGCTTCCGGCTGCACATTCCCATCACTGCACTCTGCTGGTTTTCTCAACTGCTCCTGCCTCTCCTGCTCTCTCGGAACCCCCTATCTGTCTCTTTCTCCTAATTAAGTGTCCCTGTAAAGAGAGGTGGGCTGGCCAACCCATGGAATTTAGCTTATGAAGAACAAAGCACACTTTTTCAGGACTGAAATGCCTTGAGGTGCCTTGGAACTGGCTTTGGAAATAGCTATCTGCCCCCTGGCTCTGGGCTAATCACACTTTATTCTCGATTTATAAAAAGGAGAAGCTGGATCCGTATTTCTCCTTGTGACTCTCCTTGGTGAGGCCGGGCTGGTAAGTATTTGCAAGGTCAGGTTAAGCAGATGGACAAATGAAAGTGCTGGCTAGGTCCAAAAAAGATAGTCCCAGGCCATAGGAATGGCTTAATGCAATTGGAACGGGTGATGAATCAAGAGATTTTTCTTCCTATCTGCGTCTTAAGGATAGACAGCCTGTGTCTTTTGCTGTGCCTCTTGCTGATGTTGTCCTTTATTGAAGCTTGCCGATGCGTTTGTACATAGTCTATATATAGGTAGAGATATATTATATATACAAATATAGGACATCTCACTACATCCACCCCCAAAGTTACACTGGGTGGGGGAGAAACAATCATTTCTTAATATTTTGAGTTGATTCATCAAAGGCAAATTATGGAATGTTCTCATGGCTGTTTGTGCACTTGGAGGGGAAAACACAGCTACTCATGCATTTTCTAGGACTGATGTGCTATGTGGTGATGGAAGAGGTGGTGGGGAGAGAAACTCAGGTGGTCCTCTGTGACCCAACCGCTGTGAGGCGTCTGCTTTTGGGAGCAGACTGAGTTTCTTCCACAGCGTGTCTCCTTGCTTGGATGTATTGGCTGCAATAAACTGACGGTCTCCCCTGAACCTCCCTCGACTGTGACTTTTTTCAGGGGGTTGGGCAAGTTGAAGCAGTGCCAGGACCCTCACATGGGCCCCGTCACTCCTTTCCTGGTGATGTCACTGACACTGCCAGGTCCCCATCAAGGATGAGGTCATCCCGCTCCCCTCTTGTTGTCAGACGTCTCCTTTTCCCCTCGTGGCCTTCCCAGAATCCTGGGCGACTCCATCCACCTGGCAAGCACCCTGGGGACAGGGTGGCTAAAAACCCACTTCTTGGAGGGCTCTTGGTTATTTCTGGATGGCAACACTGCAAGCCCCCAAGGCTGGCTGTCATGCTGGTGCTGTCTGCTCTTTCCGAGGGTGGATGGGCCATCCTTCCTGCTCCCTGTTGCTAAGCTGTGTCTGACTAGGCAGACATCTCTTTCATCCGCTTCAGGCTCAAGGGAAATAGACGACATCTGGTGCCGAGTCTGCCCTCATGCAACTTCATGGACGAGGGTGGCTGCAGGGAGAAATCAGATTGCTCGTGTCCCATCTGCGAACCGGTGTATCCTAGGGATGTGTTGATGAGTCAGCCCTCAATTTAGGACCAAAAGCAACCACCTGGCCCCGGGGTTCTGGTTCTCCTAGGCACATGCAGTCTTTTTCTCTCTTACCTCCTGTTCTTATGTTTCTCTTTGCATTTTTCTCTCTCTTACGCACAGACACACACAGGTACACACACACCCTTGCCTAGGAAGCTCACCCAATAAGAAAATCCTCAACTTTCTGAATGTCAAGGGAATGCTGAAGTGGTTGGTTCCTGTTTTTTCCTTGGTTTCTTTCTCATTTCTGCTGCTCCGCGGTAATCCAGAGACCTTCACCAGCGGTGAGTGGTTAGATGCATCTTAGAATATTCTAGGACAAGCCTAACACTCATAGTCCTAATGCTGGCAGCTGCTCCCCAAGAAAGAAGCCAGATAGAAGGTGGCAGCCTTATGCAGAGGTGGTTGGTATTTGACAGAACTGAAGCTACCTTAGTTTAAAAGGATGTCTGTCCTCAGAGTCCGTGAGTCCTTCCAAGGACCTGATGTTAGACAGGATGCTTCTTTACCTAACAGGGAAACTGATGCAGGCGATGTAGACTCAGGAGTAGAAGGTGCTAGGATTCTGGCTGGTTCCTTCTGGGTGGACACAGCATCTAACTCAGCCCAGGGCTTTTCCACCAGAGCCTTGGAGGACACCTCAGAGCTGGGCCTGGCTCGTGGGAGACTTCCCTTGTGGCTCAGTGGTAGAGAACCCGCCCACCAATGCAGGAGACCAATGTGTTTGATCCCTGGGTTGGGAAGATCCCCTGGAGGGGGAAATGGCAACCCACTCCAGTATTCTTGCCTGGAAAATCCCATGGACAGAGGAGCCTGGTGGGCTACAGTCCATGAGGTCACAAGGAGTTGGACATGACTTAGAGACTAAACAACAACAACTGGCTTCTGGGAGGGCTGGGTTTGGCTCAGGTGTCTCCCCTAAATTGATGTTTTGGGGCCCAGCCTGCTTGGGGCCTAGGGGGAGGTTTGTTTCTGATTGCTGAAGGCACTGCCGTGTCAAGGAAAGGCTAGCTCCCACCCCGGTGTTCAGGATTGCTCACCAGCCTCCCGTGGCCCCCAGCTGAGGTGGCTACAAGAGCCTCCCCGTCCCCACTGCTCCTTGGCTTCCCACTGGAGCCCCCGTGGGGCTCAGGCCATTGGCCTGCCCACAGCCAGCTGCCATGGAACAGGAGTTTGTGTGCTGGGCTGAGTCTCTAGGACAGGTTTTAGAGCCCAGAAGAATGGCGGAAGTAGGGAGGGAGTTGATCTTTACATCAGATGGGTCCTAGGGACTACTTGACCAAGTCTCCTGATTATCCTGAAGGGGAAACTGAGGACCAGATTGGGGAAGTGACTTGCTTAAGGCCACTTGATGAGTCCAGGACAATCCAGGATCTCCCAGCAGGCTCCAGGCCGCCTGTTCTTCCCATAGCCCACACCTCGTCTGGGCCTAGCACTTGGCACAGCTCAGCACAGCAGTCCATACGAGCCCAGGCACCTGCCTGCCCCTCCCCAGAGGGCTTGAGTTGCACAAGAAGAGGCCCCAGGCTTCTCGTCAGGGTGCAGTTTTTAAAGCTGAGGTTCAAAGAGGGTAAGTAATTCTCTCAAAGTCACACAGTAGGCTATTGACAGAGCTTGGCTTTAGTTGCCTTTCTGAGTCCTCTTCTACACCCCAGTAGAGTGACTTTCTTCAGGCTGGTTTGCGTCCAGTCCCTCTTAGACCGCTTGTCTTCCTTCCATCTTGCAGGGGTGGGGGTGGTATCTAGAAACCTTTAGGTGAGAGGAGGCTGAAGCAGGGCCTGGTGGAATGTGGTCTGGGCAGCCGGATGGAGGGGCATGGGCCCCTACTAACTCTCCTGCCCTCTTCCTCCTTTAGTAGTTCGGGGCCTCAGAAGGTCCATGCTGGCTGGGCTCTGCAGGCATGCTTCTCAGATGCCCTAGTGTTATTGCCCTGCACAGACTCATCCTGACACCCGCCATGATGCCTGCTACCACGCTGATGTGCAAGGCTCCAACCACCTTGGAGCCCAGGCTCCAGTCACCCAGTAATTGAGGGTCCCAGAGGGTGATGGGGAAGGAAGCTCATCTTAGACTAGATCCTGGCATCTTGACATGGCACATAAACTTGTCCCCAAATAGATTAGTCTAGCCTAGAACCCCACTCCTCTGGGGGGCCGAGGACATCTCTGTCTAGGAGAAAGAAAGACTGGGATGGAGGTGGTGGGACTGGATGAGTTGAGTGCTCCCACTAGGCTAGTGGTGGGAAGTCTCACAAAGCAGCTTCTTTTCTCTGGCCATCATGACCTTGAGGGTCCATGAGGTGCTAGGGAAGGGGGGCAAGTGGACACTGGATGCTCCGCTTGGCAACTCAGGATTCCATGGGAGGGGCTTTCCCTTTTGCCTCATTGGCAAATCACCTTTGTCCTGACCGTAGCTGTCTCTGCTTCTCAGCCATGACAAATTCCCTGTGAACAGGTGGCATGAGGACTAGGAACTGTTTGCCTCAACAGATTGAGAGCCCCCTGTGGGCAAACGGACAAATTAAGAGGGTGGGTTCCGCTCGGAGGGGAAGTGTATGTCACAGCTGATGGCCAAAAAGTGGTTAGGGCTGTGGCCACAGGGGAGAGGGATTAGCCTTGTCCTGTTCTGCCCCAGGATGAAACATTAGAGCTGGCGGACAGGCGGGTATAGATCCAGCGTAAGTCAGAGCTGTGCAGAGGGTTGAGTTTCTTTGAGGTAATGAGATCGCGATCCCGGAAGGTCTTCAAGCCTAGCTTGGGGGTGTTGTCCAGAAGATGCATATATTAGGGCATACTTTTAGACGCTGTCTAAACTTACTGGCAATGTCCCTCTGCCACCGTCATCTTAGGATTCAAATGACAGATGCGGGATTAACTCTTGCTTGGCTGAAGATGAACAGGACACACGCAAGGGCAAACTCCTGTCTGGCTGCCGTGTTCCTGTCATGCCCTACCCCAGGCTGCCTCTGCATCCGGCTACCTGCCTGCCCTGGTCATCTTTACTTGACTTAGCAATGGTGGGAGAGGGCAGGTGGCAAAAGCCTATTCACAGTGGGAAATAGGCTGGGAGAGGGTAGAATTTTGGAGTTAAGAACCCTTAGGAGCTTCCTTCCACAGATCACGCCAAGCCTAACTTGAATGCTGGGTCCTCCAGCAGGGGCAGAGTATCCCTTGTCCTTCAAGCAAAACTGCAGAAAATGGTGACAATCCTTTCCACCTCCTCCCCTTGCCCTCCCAACTTTGCTATAGTCTTCAGCCTCCCCATCCTTGTCTCATAGCATGCTCAAACGCATACCGTGTGGGCTCTCACAGGAGCTGATGCTGTTGGGAGGGCTGTGGGCATGGGCGGGTTCATGCATGCATGCTCAGTCACTTCACTGAGTCCAGCTCTTTGCAACTCTGTGGACTGTAGCCCCCCAGGCTCCTCTGTCCAGGGGATTCTCCAGGCAGGAATACTGGAGTGGGTTGCCACGCCCTCTTCCAAGGGATCTTCCCAACCCAGGGATCGAACCCGTGTGTCTCCTGCATTACAGGCAGATTCTTTACCACTGAGACATATCCAGCCTCAGAGGGCTTGGAGGGTGGGGCCGGGTTGGTTGGGGGGATGAGTGACAGTTGGCTAGGCTAATAAGGATGATCACTTTTACTGAGTAGCTACTCTGCCTTGCCCTGAGCTCAGTATTCTGTGTGCATCAGCTGGCTTAATCCTCAGGACAACTCCCCCAATATGCATTCTTTTCTCACTTTTACAGATTAAAGAGACCAAGGTTCTGTTAAACTAAGTATGTGTACACTCAAGGTGACACAGCTAGAAAACACTAGCAAAGAATTCACACCCAGGGTGGAGTGAAGCCAAAGCCATCACATCAGACTGTGAGAAAGGGCAGTGGTCCAGCCTCTTGCAGCCCAGAGGCCTAGGAGTGGGTGGGGGAAGGGTGACTCGGAGCCACTTTCAAAATGACCGTGGACAACAAGAGGTGGGTAAAAGTGTTTGGAAGCAGAGGCAAAGCCTTCCCACTGGGATGTCTGGGGCATCCCAAACACCCTGCCTGGCCTGGCCCTTGACCCTACAGCTCTGTGCAAACAGCTCTGGCCTCTGCCGGCCACCCTCTCCTCTCCTGGTTTCTGAAAACCTATAAAAACTCTTCTTCACCTGCTGACCAGTTGCCTCTATCATTACCCCTCCTCCTCGGCCTGTGTCTCACTCCAACTTCCCCAGGCGGCCCTTCACTCCGGGCAGACTCTCTCCATGCTGCTTCCCTTCCTCTCGGCTAAATCCTGACCTTCCGCCCCTGTCATAGCTCCACTCCTACTCCATGCCCTCCCTTTCCCCTCACCTTACAAGACCCACTGCTCCTGCACTAAAATGTTCATAGCGGACGGGACCAGAACATCCAGGGAGCCTTGCCTGGCGCTCTGTTCCATTTTATGCTTCCGGTTTGGTCAGTCTGTCCCAGTGCCCAGCTCAGTGGCAGGACCAGGTCTAGGGTTCTGGGAGGACGCCTGGCCATTCAGCTGACAAAGCAGTCCCCCTGCGATCAATGACCACCTTCCCTATGCCTCCGACCCCCAGCCCTCCTGAGCCCCCATCCTCCCTTGATGGGAAGGCAGTGAGGAGGCATGGTAACCCATGAAACAGAGAGGTAAACACATCTCTGGGCTGCTGAGCAGGGTGGCAGAGATCCTGCTGTGGGGCTTCACACCCCACCCCAAAATGACCCAGAATAAAGGGATGCCCAGGACTCACCCCATCTCTGAGTTGCAGTGAGGGAAGCGGAGCCTGGTCCTGGAAGAGGGCACACACCCCTCTCCAGCTTAGGATGGTCCGGTGAGCATCTCTCTGGTCAGGATATTTCAGCTTCCTCCTCTCTCTGCCCTCCTCCTCCCAATGAGCTCATCTGTCTGGGGCTCCCCACCCCCCCCCCCTTTGCCAGAGAGGATGTTTGGAAAGAACCTGGCAGAAAACAGAAAAAGAGGAGGGGAGGAATGGAGGAGGTGGCTGCCTACCTGCCTGCATCCAGAGCCCTTAGGAAGTGGAGATGCGTGAGGAGGGTTCAGGAAGGGTTTATCTCCACCCCAACTCAGATGCCCAGTGGGCTGGGGAGCAGCAGGCAAGGTGGCCAGTACTGGTTCCTTAGGTACACGGTGTCGGGTTAACCCCCTCAGCACCTGACAAACTTCAGCGGATGCTGGGACTGTGGCTGGGGCAAGCCGGCAGTGAGCTGGGGGTGGGGGCAGAATAGTGAGTAAGGATGGGCAGCGAATAGACCGAGGTACACTAGAAAGAGGTTCCCAAACGTCTGTCCAGGTCACATCCACACAACCCCAACCCCAGAGGCAGAAGGATTTGGGGGCGTTCAGCTTGGAGTTCATGCAGAGCTCCCTGGCTTCTGCAGTCCCGCGGTCCTGAGGTTGGGGCTCTGTTTATAACAGGGGGTTATAAGCTCTGGGGTGTTAGATGCAAGCGGTCCATGGTTGGTGGGAGAGGCTGTGAGGTGGGGGCTTGAGGGGGGCTCCCTGCAAAGCCCCTCGTCTGTCTCTAAAAGCCGAGTCAGCAGGGTTGCCCTCCAGCCCGGTTACCTGCAATGCCCGGACAGGAGCCGCGAGGGCTTGTGGGGGAGCGGGGGAGGCTGGCGGCAGGCAAGGGCGAGAGGGGAGCCGTGGGGGGAGGGGGGCGCTCCCTGCCAGGCTCTCTTTACTTAGAAGGAACTCCTCTTAAAATAGCTCTGGAGACCTCACCAGATCTCTCCCTTCCTCCCCTGCCGGGGTCTTGGCTCGCTTTCTGAGAACAGACAGGGGATGGAATCTTCCATCACCTCCCCCAACACCCCCACCCCACCCCCTGCTGTGGAAGGTGGGACAGCGCCCAGGGGTGCGTGCCTTCCCGGGTAAGAGCATCTCCCGGAAGGCTTCGAGCCAGAGTTCTGCCCCCATTCCTGCCCGGGCCAAATCCCCACCACACTCTGACACTCTGATCCTCATCTCGTGCTTGTGCCCCTTTCTAGCTCCCATCTTGCTCCTGGGAGGGCTGAGGGTGGAGGCCGAGGGCAGGAACCAAGAGGCCGCCTGTCTCAGAGAGAACTGTTGGACTAACGGCCTCAAAGAACCGCTTGAACCTTTCCCCGTCCCACACCCCGCCCCTAGAAAAAAAATCCTTTCCCCTTAAATCTAGGCCCTATCTCCTCCTACCCGATAACAGCTCCCTGACAGCTCCTTGGCCCAGGGCCCAATCCCTCTATGCCTCTCTGAAAGCTTGCTCTTCAGGGTATTTCTGAGCCGGCTGCCCAAGACCTGAGTGTGCAGGAGCCCACCCTCAGGAATCCACCCTGCTGGGTGCAGCTGAGGGCTGTGTCCCAACTGCCATCCCGCCCTCTAGGGACTTCCAACAGGAGGAGAAGGAGGAGGAGGAGGAGGAGGAGGAGGAAAGAGCCAAGGTACCTGCCCATCCCCCTCCCAGACCCCAGACTGGGGCTCTTGAGTTGGATGAAGGAGGTTTATGTCAGGGAGGGCTCTGCAAAGAAGTAGTTTCCCAAAGGTGGGAAAGAGGAATTCTGACCTTTGCTTGCCCTCTCCCCTGGCATCCCTGGATGGATCAATCGATGGACTAGGGTTTTGAGAATTTTAGAGGAAAGCACTCTCTAAATGTAAAATTCCTCTAGCCGCTAATGCGTCTCTCAAACACTTTTTCTGCCCAGTTGTGGAGCCCTCCTGATGTTCTTTAGAGGAGAGCTGGGGGTGTGGAGGGAGGGAATCAAATAATGGGGTAGATTCTAATTCTGACTTGACGAATCACTTTCTCTGTGACCTTGGCCCACACATCTTACCTCTCTGTGCCTGTTTTTTCATTTGGGAGGCGTATGGATTTTGTAAGGACCCTTCTGGCTCTAAGAATTGGTGAGCAGAGATGCAGCTGAGAAGGTGGAGGGCATGGAGGAAACTGGCACATTTTCGGGTCACCAGGATCTAGAGCTACCCAGGGAGCTCTGTCCCCTCCCATCCCCCTTCTCTGGGCAGGGGTCACGTTCCTTCCCTTTGGCTAACCTCCTGACTCACCTCAGGCTCCGGCTCCTGAGAAACATGACCCCCGTTGTAAAAATAAATTGAGCAGCGAGGAGGCCTGGCCCTGTGGATCTAGTGTCTGGGACCTCCTGGCAAAGGAGGGGGTGAACGTGCAAACTTGGAGACAGAAAGAGGCTTAGACTTTTTAGGGCCCCAGACCTCTTTGAGAATAATAAGAGCTAAAATGTACTGGGAGCTGACCCTGTGCCTAGAACTCTGTTAGCACTTTTACATGTGATAATATCTCATCCAGGGCTTCCCTGGTGGCTCAGTGGTAAAGAATCTACCTGCCAAGCAGAAGATGCAGGTTCAATCCCTGGGTCAGGAAGATCCCCTTGAGGAGGAAATGGCAACCCACTCCAGTATTCTTGCCTGGGAAACTCTGGACAGAGGAGCCTGGTGGGCTACAGTCCACGGGGTTGCAGAAGAGTCAGACAGAACTTAGAGACTAAAGGACAAACAACAACATCTCATCCAGTCTCCATAGGTCTACATCTGATGTCTGTGATGCTTGGGGGTGAGCACACAAATGGAAATTACATATATGTCTAAATATAAGTTATGAATCAAGATAACAAAGTGTGAAAACTTGCCTATTATCTTCTGTCTTTGATGGATTTTTCTTAGTCTTAATTTTAAGGCCAGGACTCAAAGCCATTCTCTGGCCCCCTCTTCCCTGGTCCTTGGAGGACAGGGTCTCTGATGCATGCCTGGATGTCAGGTTCTACCTGCATGCCAAGTTCCATCCACTCCCCACCCTCCGCAAACAGCTGCCCTTTGCCCTCTCCCCAGGCCTGTGGGTATACATTCTGCATGGGCAGCTCCTGAGAGGATGGGCCTAGGGAAGAGGCTTGCTCAGAATTGGGTCATTTGAACAGAGAATTCCATGGTCCCAGATGTCTGGAGCATGGTCTAGAAGGTGAGGTGTATGGATTACCCTTCCCTGCTGTCCCAGGAACCACTTTTCCAGTGAGGAGGAGGGGGTGTGATCAAAGGAGGGCCAGAGTGAGACCCTCCAAACTCAGCAGCCCAGGGCTGAGGCCCCTGCTGCCCAGGTCTAAGGGTGGCATTGCCCTTAGCAATTTCACGAGGTAAATATCATCACTTTCATCATATTTCAAATGAGGTTTCTGCAGAAGATTGCATAACTTGCTCAAGGTCATCCAACAATAAACGCTGGAGCTGGGACTTAATTCCCCAGCGTCTAACTCCAGAGCCACTGTACCACTATCAGAGCTATACTGAATCTTTCGCCCAGGAAAAAAAAAAGAAAAAAGAAAAAAACACATAGACATCCAGCATTTCCCATACAATCTCAAAGGGTCCATGATCTCTGAATCCCACCAAGGACCCTCAAGTCAAGAAGGTGGGTGGTGGGGGGCTGTAGCAGGGGTCAGGCCATGAAGTGGAAGCAGGTTTCCAAGTGCGGAACCAGTGTCCAGACAGGCGAAGGATGGAGGGTCAGGAAGGCAGACAGGACCTGCGGGGGAGAGAGGGGGCCTGAGGAGGAGAGCAGACACCAGTTACTAAACCACTGGGAATAGCACTGTGCCTGGGTGCATGCGTGGGAGGGGGTGTGTTCAGTTGCCTCAGGCCTCTTTGCGACCCCATGGACTGTAGGCGCCCACCAGGCGCCTCTGTCTGTGGAATTCTCCAGGCGAGAATACTGGAGCGGGTTGCCATTTCTTACTCCAGGGGCTCTTCCTGACCCGGGGATCTTCCCGACCCAGGGATCAAACCTGTGTCTCCTGCGTCTCCTGCGTTGGCTGGTGGGTTTTTTACCAACCGAGGCACCCGAGACAGGCTCCCTTTTAACTCCAGAGGTTCTGGGAAAAAGCCCTCTGACCTGGCTGTGACCACCCTGCTCCTACCTCGGGCTAATCCACCCCCACTTCAAAACAGAGGCGAGACTAAGGGAGTCTTGGAGGATTCTGAAGGACACAGGAAACCTTTGGAAGAGGGGGGAAAAGGGAGGGTCGGGGGTGGGGGGTGTGGCCTAGGTGGAAAAAAGAAGTAGGGGTTCCCCGAAGGGTGAATCAGGGCTTGGACCCAACGGTAGGGCCTGGCCGAATTCCGTAACCAGGAGCATCAAGATTTCTGAGAAGTCCATGAAGCAATGGGAGAGGTTGGTGTGCGGTGGTGGGGGCAGTTTGCAGTTGGAAGCTGTGTCCCTGGGACCCTGCACAGCTGGGCTTCAAGGCTGCACACACGCGCGTCGGCGGCCGCAGTGTACATACATGCCCGCACACGCCCACCGGCTGCGGCAGTGCCGGCTGCGGGCGACCGAGCGGTCCCTTCGCGGCCCCCGGAGAGGGAGCAGTTACCCAAACTCGTGTTCCCCAAAGCAGACATCGCAGCCTTCCAACACCCGAAAGGCTCCACCTCGACTCCTCCCCAAACTATCCTCCTAATTGGCAGCTCAGCGCACGGGATGATGCGGGCGGCTGCGGGCGGCCCTGCAGTGCCAAGCCGCAGCCGCCCAGCCCGAGCCGGAGAGGAAGCAGGGGTGTGTGTGTCGGGGGGGCGAGGGGTAGGGCGGGGGGGTTGCTGGGGGTGCGGCCTGCTCCCGGGGCTCCGGGACCTGGAGGCGGGGGCGCCCCGGGCTCCGCGGCGGCCACCGCCCCTCCTGCAGCTGGAGCGCTTCCAGAGCAGAGGCGCAGCGTCGCTCGCTTAGGTGCTAGCTCGGCGGGCCTCCTGGCCCTGCTCGCGTTCCTCCTCCGCGGGCTCCTCCTTCTCCCGCGCCCCCGGCGGCCGCTCCCGCAGCCGGCTCCTCCTCTCCCTCCCTGCCTCCCCCTCCTCGCGCTCTCCGCGCTAACTTTCCCGAGCCCTGGCCAGCGGCGCAGAGCTCCCCGGCAGCCTCCGGCCCCACTGCAGACCGCGGGCTGCGAGCGCGGGCGTGCCCTGTATCCCGTCCCCGCGCGCCGGGGGCGCTCCGGAGAGAACAGAACGATGCCCGGGGCTCGGGACCAAGGCGCAGCCCGGGCGAGATGGCTGGGCACTGGGCTTTTGGGTAAGGCAGCCCCGGCTTGGTTTCTTCTACCTCTTGCCCCCAACCCTTCCCCCACTCTCCCCCCCGCCCCCGCCAGAGGAGGGGTCACTTAGAAGAACAGCACCTTGGACAGGGTGGGCTTTGGAGCGCGGCCCCCAACGAGCGGCTCCCGCTTCTTCCAGGACGCCGTTTGGACTGCTGAGTTGCCGGGGGACCTTGCGCCGTCCCCCGCCCCATCCCACCCGCCAGCCTGGCGATTAGTTCTTTGCTGTCTCTAGTGCTTTCAGCTTCTGGAGCTGGAGCTTGGGCCGCAGAGGTTTAAGCCGGCTAGGGCAACGTGTCTGGGATCGGGTGTAGGAGATGCCCGGTGGGTTGCACGTGTGGTTATTGGGACGCTGGTTTCTACCCCAGCCCGGAGCCCCTTGCAACTTGGATGCTTGTTGCCCCGGCACTGGCGTGCACCAGTTCAAGGCGGGGGAGCTCCCCTTCCTCCTGTCCCTTTTCCGTTTGGCTCCTCTGCTGTCTACTTTCTATAGCGCCCATTGCCTTCTCTGCAGACTGGATGGGGTTGGAGGGACTTGGAGGATTGTTCAAGCCCTCCTTTAAAATTTATTTATGTTTTTATGGCTCGAGACTTGTGGGAATCTTAGTTCTTCTACTAGGGATCGAACCCATGCACTCGGCAGTGAAGGCACCAAAGCTTAACCACTGGACTGCCAAGAAATCCCCACCTTTAGGAAGGATCCTGTCTCTCTTCTTAGGTAAAGATTCCATGGGGTTGGGCGGTGGGACCTGTTTAACCTGCTCTTGGCTCTTCGTTTTTGGGATGAGTATGAAGACTAAGGAGGCACATCCGGAGACCACAGACAGAGCAGATGATTAGTGTCTATTTTATGCATATGATACTTTTGAACGTCAAACTCCTAGAGATTAGGGAATGATGTTTAGTAGTCCAGAATGTAGCCTCTCAGAAGTCAAAGCTGGATTTCCACGTAATCCGATTCCATCTCTGGCACCTGCACCTCTTCCTGTTTATATTTGTCAGATTTGGCTTTTGGCAGCTCCCCTCATCGGGTTGGGCACACGATGTAAGCATTTGGGCTGAAAACAGGAAGACAGAAGTCTTTAAGGGTGGCCGCTGCTGCTTCTGCCAATGTAAACCGTGTGCTGACCTGTCATGTTAGCACCTGGTGGTGGAGCGGGGATAAAGTATGTCCTTCACTCAGGAGCCACTGCTTTTGTTACATCCCTCCAGCTGGTGTTCTCTCTTGTAGCTTAGGCACAGGTGTGCTGATTCCACGGTGACCCTAAGAAGTGGGTCTCTGCGAGGCCCGAGGCTTCTCTTCGTGGGCTGGGCACAGTGGCCCTCTGCTCCCCCTCATCCCATCTCTGATCACTTTGGCCATGGCAAGGGGAAGGGGTCACTGGGGAATTCAAACTCACACCACCATTAAACTAGCTTGCTTATCAACACCTCTGGCTTCCCTTTCTCTTATTGCCTGGTTGGCTCGTGGAACGCGAGTGCCAGAGTATTCATAGAACCTGTCTTCTGTGGGGAATCCCACCATATACCATGTGTGTGTGTGTATTGGGATTTCAGGCACAGCTTCTTGGTACTTTTCTCCAGGTGGAAACCCACACTTCCTCTAAGCACTGTTTGAGCTGATAGACTAGGAAGGGACAGAGGCCCATTGGAACAGGTTTGAAAGATTCCCTGAGCTACCCTCTGGGAGCCCAGGAGAGAGCAAAGTGATTTGTAGGGGGAGACCAGCAGGCCCTAGAACTGGCCCCAGCTGTTCTGCCCCTTGCCCCTCTGGTCTGCTGAGGGAATACAACCTGAGTCCTGCCCTGGACCTTGCCCAAGCAGCCAACAATAAGGCCTCGCAGTGGCACTGCTTTGAGCTTGGCACGAAGACGCCATCCTTGCTCTTGGTCCAGGAGGGGAGATGCAGAGATGACTGGACAGCCAAGTAGAGCATCAGAGCTGGCAGGAGCTTTGGAAACCATAGCACAGAGCTCCCCTCAGGATGAAGAAACCACGGACCAGAGAGGGAAGGTGACTTGCTCACTGGTGTGTAGCCAGTTGATGGCCAGGTGGGCCCGAATCCAGGTCTCTGGGGCTTTGTCACACCAACTTGCCTCTCAGTTAACCAAAGTCTGCTGCAGGGGAAGGTCAGCAGGGGTTGTGCTGATGGACTGAAGAAGCAGTGAGCTCGGGAGCCTGGGTGTGGAAGGATAGAGGCTGGGAGGCCCAGAGCTGTTCTCACAACTATGGAAACTGGTACAGAGCAGTAAGCTCCCAGGAGTCCTCTACCCCTCCAGCTTCCTCTCCCCACATCAAACTCGATCTCCTAGGCCGAGACAAAACTGATTTTTGGTAATCTGACCAGATGCCCCTTCTTAAATTGAGACACAGTTTTTAAGATGGCAGTATTGCAAGTGAGGATAAAAGGGTGTCAGTCCCTTCCTAACCATGTAACTGGTAATATATCTGTCCTACCCACTCCTTCCTTGTTGCCTGATTTGCTTAATTGCTTTGATCTCTGTGTAATTATCACTTGTGAGGGTGCTCTGTTGCCCAACCCTCTTTCCCTGGGTATGTATTTATTAAGGACTTGTTTAATGAGAAGGCAATTAAGCAGAGGGTGCTTAGTCCCACTCAGAGGAAGGAAAACGAAAGGGTAAATAAGCGGTTTATGGCAAAGAGGATGGGAAAGCAGGGAAGAGGAGAAAGACCCCAGGTTTGGAGATTCATTCTTTTTTTTGGACATGCAGGCTTGCAGGGTCCCAAGTCATTATGGCTGCTGTGACCATAATGACCCCAGGCACAGATTCTCCCACCTTGCTCTGCTGCTGAGGGTGTAAGGATCTCTGCAGAAGCCACACCCATTCCATGGCCTGCAGGAGGAGAGATGGCACACTGCTTGGAATTGTTTGCAAAGCTGGTTTTGTTGAGCATCCAACACTGTCTCAGGGGCATGTTTCTATCCCCGCAAAGCTCCTGGGGGTGGGCAGGAAGCCGGCAGGTTGCCTAGGGAGAGGGAGCTGAAATCTTTCCTCTGTCTTTGGGCCCAGGGGCCTTTCCTGGCTCAGTCCTGCCTCCCACAGCCCCCAGGGCCTGCACCCCAGGAGGGGTCTTGTCCTGCTGGCCTTGGCCCACTTTCTCCCTCCCAGCTCTTACTTTGAACCTGACTCCCCTGGGGCCAGTGTATCAGCTTCCCTATTAAAGTCAGCCACGATTCCGCCTGCCTTGCCAGGCAAGCCTGGGGAGCTAAACTTAGAGTGTGCTCCACGCTGCCCCTCTTTCCTCCTCTTGCCCTAAGTTGGGTATCACTGTACCCGGATATTGGAAAAGGTGGGAGAAGATTTCTGCCTTGGCATTTGCCTTGGAATGTCTGATGGTAGCCATGAGATCCCCCTTGGTGTATTGAATGATAAGATTTGCCTGTACAAATACGTTTTTACTTTAAATGGGAGGCCTGAGCCAATCCTGAGACATAATCGCATGAGATAGGAGGGGGCTGATCAGAAAACAGCCAAGAAAATGGCTGTTCTGAGAATGGCTCGGCAGTTAGGGACTCTCAGTGAGCAAAGACAGGCTTTGGATTGAATTCCGAAGGATCACGGGTCAGAGGACTTGTTCCCACCCGTCCCACGATGCTGGAAAGGGACCCCCAATCTGAAACACACACAAGATCACTTAAAATTCTAAAGAGTTTAGTTTGGGACAAGAAAGTCCTTCTTTATCCGAGGAAGTAGCCACATGGAAATAATTACCTCCAGGAAGTAATACAGGGTGAAAGTATAAAACAGTGCTTGAATGGCTTGGAGATATTGTTGGCTGACGCTGGTCCTTGAGTGTCTTGGTTACATCTAGACCTACAGTAGAGGCAAGCCCTGTCCCCCTGCCTCCTTTTAAACACTATGTTCCTCTACCCGCAGAGAGCCCAGGCCAGAGGGATGCACTCATTGAAGCCCTTCTCATGTTTTATAAGCTCATGTTTTTTTTAGCTTTATACCAAGCTTAGAAGGTAGGAAAGACAGGCATCCCTGGTTTGAGGATATAGCACCTCTGACTTTCTCAAGGTCAGCCAGCCAAGCGGGGTCTGCCGTGTGCCTCCTGACACATGCATCCTGGCTTGGTCATCCTGCTAACGTACCTCGCTGAGTCGTCTAGTGGATCTAGGTCTGACCCTGCTCCCTTCTTTCCCCCCAGCGCAGGCTCACAGGGAAGAAAGCGCAGGAGGCAGGCCTCTGGGTTTTCCTGCGCACGAGCTTCCTAGACACAGCCGATAAGACTTCTGCGTGCTGGGAGGGTGTGCGGTGGAGAAGCAAGGCTTGCTCCCCATCTCTGATGCTTTAATTCAGGCAGGACTCCGAACTTCACCGTAGAAACATCTCTGCCTTCCCTTTGTCCTTTCCAGGCTATGGTGGGAATGGCGATGCTTCACTCTGGGAGTCTGGGAGTCCTGAGTACATTAGAGTTAAGTCATCCACACAGGCGCACTCTAATCAGGCGGAAGTGCGCACGGTCATGAGTCAGACCTTAGAGAAGTACTTCTCTCCTCTGTCCTGGACTTTCTGTTTGTTTGTTTTTGCTTCTATTTAAAGCGGTCAAAACTATTTCACTTCTGATGAGTGTCTCTGGTGCTTGATAGTCTATTCCAGCTGAGGTTGTGGGGAAGGGGTTTGGCCCCTGACTTGGATCCCCCTGTCTCCCCTAGGATCCCAGACACTAGAGGCTGGTGCTGTGGTGCTCCTCGGAACACATGCTCAGGCTCCGAGGGAGCGCTGTAGGCATCAGGAAGCTCCTTCTGCTGAGAGTTTCACCACACTGCACTCCTTTCTTTGGTTTGAGGAGGCAGTTGGGGGTGAGAGGCAAAACTGAGGTCTCCCATCAGAAGGTTGTCTTCTTGGGACTTCCCAAGCAGTCCAGAAGCAAACAAAACTCCTTGCTTCTACTGCAGGGGGTGTTGGTTCAGTCCCTAGTTGGGGAACTAAGATCCCACATGCAGTGTGGCAAACAAACAAACAAACAAAACCAACCCAAATCGAAGGCCATCTTTTAGGCAGGAGGGTGTAATCCCATGTCTGGCTCCTGTCCGTAGATCTCTGGGGCAAGGTGGTGAGGGAGGGGAGAAATGAAAAGAAAACCAGGAGCTTTAAGGAGGGCTGGCCCTGACAGCATTATTCTCTTGGAAAGGCACCGTCACAGAGTGGTGGAAAGCAGAGCTTGGTCTGTACTCTGCTTATTCCACTCACCAGTTGTGTGGCCTTGAGCAAGTTAATCTCTCTGAGCCTGTTTCTTCATTTTGCCTGTTGGGGATAAAAATAATAACTACCTCATTAGGGTTATCATGAGGATTAAATGAGACAGTGCCTGTAAAATGCCCATCCTTTTTTACAGTCAGTGCTCAATTCCAGATCCACCATTTATTATGTGACCCTGGGCAAGTGACTTAACCTCTCTGAGCCTCAATTGTATCATCTGTACAATGAGAAAAATGACACCCATCTTTCGGCATTCTAATCAGAGTTGAAGTTAATAGGTAGAAATCCTCTAGCACAGTGGGGCCCAAAGTGTCATCTGATTGCAGCATTTTCTGGGAACCTCTTAGAAATGCAAATTTTCAGGCTCCACTCTAGGTGCTGGATCTGAAACTGCTGGGTTGGGGCCAGCAGAGCTAGCTGTAATGGCCCTCCAGGTGATTCTGACGCTTTGTGAAAGCCACGGCTCTAGAACAGTCCCTGGCACAGAGGAGCTGATCAAAGATTGAAGGCTAAATGAAATGACCCCTCAGCACTAACTGGAACTCTGGTGGGCAAAATCTGCTGTTTTAGGATGTAAGGTAGGGCTTTCTTGCTCTGGGATGCTGGAAATGTCTCTTGTTGACCTTTGTCTGTGTGTGCTAAGTTGCTTCGGTTGTATCCGACTCTGTGCCACTCTATGGACTGTGGCCTGCCAGGCTCCTCTGTCCATGGGATTTTCCAGGCAAGAATACTGGAGTAGGGTGCCTTGCCCTCCTCAAGGGGATCTTCCTGACCCAGGGATTGAACCTGAACCCATGTGTCTTACATCTGCACAGGCAGACGGGTTCTTTACCACTAGCACCATGTGGGAAGCCCCTCTGTTGACCTTAGGCAAGTCACCAAACCTGTCTATGTTCAGTTGCCATGTCTGTAATATGGAGCTATTACGGTACACCACTCAGAGCATGGGTGTGGAGATTATATGTAGCCGGCACATAGTAAGTGCTGAGCATATACCAGCAGCTGTTGACAGCGGCAGGGGATCCTGGACTATGGGTTGTTATTTCTGAGCTTTGTGTTAAGAGCAGTCTGCTTTGCCTTCAGAAGTGAAGAGGACATGAAGAAGCTGAGGGAGTCCTAAGAGCAGAGTTGGGCTTCCAGCTCTCCATGGAGCTCCTCTTATTTATTTATGGCCGCACCACATGGCAGGCGAGATCTTTGTTCCGCAACCAGGGATTGAAACTGAGCCCCCTGCAGTGGGAAGTGCAAAGTCTTAACCACTGGACTGGTGGAGAGGTCTCCTTCTTCTAAGTTAAAAAGCATTGCCCAGGTGGCACTAGACATCCTTATCTCATGTGTGCAAACCAAGAGGAAGCTGGTTTATGATCTATCAATACAATGAGGAAATTAAGTTTGATTAAAGAGGTCTTTCCCTGAGGATGAGGATGGGAGCAAGGTTGGCAACTTTAAAACAAAGACTGACCCTATCTGTGTTGGGAACAAGAACAGTTCTGGGAACTGCCTGCAGAGCTGGGAGCTGACTGGCCTGAGAGGGGTTCTCAAGTGGCTCAGCCACTAAACCCAGTTAGTTCAGCCAAGTCTCCTCCCATTTGGGTTCTTGGTTGTCCCATCTGTAAAGTCAGGCAGTGGCAACTTGGTGTCTCTAACCTGAAACAGTCCGGGCCCTATAGGCTCTGACACTGTGGGAATGCCAGGCTGGCGGTCCAAGTACTTGAGAGAAGCTACAGTCTGGGAAGAGATGCCAGGGAAACTCTGGCATAGGAGGTGGTGCAGCCAGGTGTCTGCTCTCAGCTGCCCACTAGGCCTGGAGTCACACTCCAGTTCACATTTCAGCTACCTCTGGAAGGTGTAGGACTTTGGCCAAGGCACAAGGCACTTTGCTCCTCTGAGCCTTATTTTTCCCACCTGTAAAATGTGATTAATAAGACCCTCCTTCCAGGTGAGAGGTGAAGATGCTGTGAGATTACTCATACACAGCCTTAGCCAACATCTCTGCTGAGGAAAAGGTCATTATTCTCAGCATCACTGGGAACCTGAGAAGGACTCTGAGTCCTCACCCGGGGTGACCCTGGTTCATTTAGGGGCAAGGACAGCTAGTTTCTAATTCCGACACCCCTCCTCCTCATGACCTTGAGGTACAGTGGGGTTTCCTCAAGGACTCTGTAGGACAGGAGGGCCAGGTTCTCTTACAAGAACTCACGAACTCACGAGGCAGGACCCAGAGGCCATGAGTGGAAATTCACAACTGCCACCTGCTCAACTGGCAGTGATGGCATTGGACTGGAAAGCGTGGGAAAGAAGGGGGTGGGGGTGGGGATGTGCCCAGGATGAGAGACCGCAGTGGGGCTGCAGGGAGTCGGGGGCTACTCTGGGTCTGGAGGGGACCATGGGCGCAGCGCCCACTCCAGCCACCAGCTTGCGAGCATCCTGTTGCCCTGAGTCGGCCTCCATAAAGGGTCTTCCGCCCTCACTTTCTCTGAGGTTATTGCTTTCTCCCTCTGGTTTTGCGGCTGCTGACTGATGCCAAGACATCCCCGTTCCACCCCACCCTGCGGGATGCCCTCCCGGTCCACCTTGTCTCTCTTTTCTTCTGGAGGTCCCTCTCGGGGGTGGAGCAAGGTCTAGCGGGAGGCATCCCCCTGCCTCTTGGCCCCTTGGGGCAGGTGGGAGCCGCCAGGGTCCGTGATGAGTGGCCGAGGAGCCGGGTCCCGTGTCTGCCGTTTTTCTTTTAGCCACCTCAGGAGACCCACTCAGTCTCCCAACACCCTCGCCCCGCCAAATCCCGAAAATATCACGAGAGGGTGGCGCACAGCCCTTGGGGAGATTCTCAGCGCGAACAGGAGGCGCAGGTTCTGCACTTGGGGGCCACAGGGACCGCATCCGCTGGTTAAGGGGCGCGGACTCGCGGCACGGAGGCCTGGACCTGGTTTTCCTGGGTTGGGGTGACCCCTGGTGGTCACTTAGAGTGTCACAAGGGCTACTAACAGGCTCAGAAGTCCATCCAGCTCAGGCCAAGAGGGAGAATGAATCACGGAGGTGGTGCAGGCAGAGTCGGTTAAAGTCAAGAGAACCATCTTCCTAATATTGACACGGAGGGCAATAGAGACCTCCCTGCCTGACCATGCCACTCCACTCCACCGGAGAGGTCCCTTCCAGGGCTGCAGCCTGGAGGTTCTGGTGGGGTTTTACTCAGGGAGGTGGTGCCGCTCCCTCACACAGGTCTCTTCCTGCTCCCGGTGTCCCTGTCGCTGGAGGTGTCTGTGGGAAAGGCCACCACTATCTACGCTGTCAACGGCACGGAGATCCTGCTACCCTGCACCTTCTCCAGCTGCTTCGGCTTCGAGAACCTACACTTCTGGTGGTCCTACAACAGCAGTGATACATACAAGATCGTAAGTAGCCGGAGAAGGGATGGGCAGCTCAGATCCTCCTCCGGGGTTTGTCCCCTCACCCTGCCTCCCACCCCAGGCTGCGGTCCTTTCTGGACTCACCCCAGGGATGATGGGGATGATGGTCCCCAGGGATGCATCTTTTGTCACACTCACCTTTCATTTATTTTAAAGAATGTATTTGTTTCTTTTCGGCTGCGCTGGGTCTTTGATGTTTTCTTTAGCTGCAGCCATTGGAGGCTGCCTTTTAGTTGCGGTGCACTGGCTTCTCAGTGCAGCGGCTGCTCTGGCTGTGGAGCAGGGGCTCCGGGGCACATGGGTTCAGTAGCTGTGGTGCCGGGCTTAGTTGCCCCGTGGCATGTGGGATCTTCCCGGACCAGGGATCGAAACTTCGGCCCCTGCATTGGCAGGTGGATTCTTAACTAGGGAAGTCTCTCTCCCAGTATTTTTTCCAGAGCCTGTCTAGACGGATCTATGTGGGAAAGATGCTTAGATTTTTGTTGCCAGAATTTGGGGTCCGTTGGAATTCCTGTCTAGAGTCCTCTGTCTGGTCTGAAGAAATACCTGAAACTTGGTTAGCTTGTGTAAACATTAATAATTTAATTTAAAAAGCAGAAGAGATAAGACATTTGGAAGACTTTGAGAGGGGGAGTGAGAAGAGTCCGAACAGAAGAAGGGCTGGGGAATTGGCCTTGGAAGGATGGAAGGGAATGCTGGAGAAGAGAAGGGTTCAGGGCTTTGGCTGGGGTGGGGATGGAGAGTCAGCAGGTGTTTTTTAAATGTTTCTTTATGTATTTGACTGCACCAGATCTTAGCTGTGGCAAGCAGGATCTTTAGTTGTGGCATGTGAGATCTAGTTCCCTGACCAGGGATTGAACCCAGGCCACCCCACAATGGGAGTGTGGAGTCTCAGCCACCAGACCACCAAGCAAGTCCCAGCAGGTGCTTCCTGAGTACTCTGCAACCTAGCAGGGACTGGAAGCTGCAAGAGACCAGCTCTGGGCGCAACTAAACACTGAACTCAGAGGGCGCCGAGGCACTGCCCTGTGTGCCGTATCTTGATGGAGGGTCAGTGTTCAGGCTGATGGGGGGAGGCGTTAGCAAAGGCTGGAAGGAATGGCGGAGGGAAGCAAGTGTGGCATTAACAGGCTTTTATGTGGGATTAAAAGGCTTTTATGAAGAAAGCAGTAAAAGTCATGCTGCATTCTAGGGAGACCTTAGTAACAGAAACTGGGTTTAGCCTGAAGCAAGTAAAATCCAGGTTAGACAGACAGAGCTATTGATAAGCATGGGAAACCAAGGGGAAGGGCTCTTCCTGGCCTGGGCAGAGAGGTGCCTAAGGAGTGGGCTGGAGTGATGTCATGACTCTGTGATTTTTCTCTTGGCCCCCTCCTTGCTCCCATCTTCCCACACAGCTCATAGATGGGACTGTGAAGAATGAGAAATCGGACCCCAAGGTGAAATTGAAAGATGATGACCGCATCACTCTGGAGGGCTCCACGAAGGAGAAAATGAACAATATTTCCATTTCACTGAAGAACCTGGAGTTCAGCGACACAGGCAAATACACCTGCCACGTGAAGAACCCCAAGGAGAATTATTTTCAGCACCAGGCCACCATCTTCCTCCAAGTTGTTGATAAATGTATGTAATGGGTCTGGACCAAGGGCAGTGGCATTGGAAGGACGGGGGTGGGGGTGGGTACCCAACTTGGTGTAATGGTGAAACGGACCGTTGGTGTTTTCTTTCACTTTATGCCTTCAAGGGCAACTGGAGTTACATCTGGAAACTCGAATAACTTGGTGTGAATACTTATTCTGCCACTGAATAGCTTATGATATACACTGAGGCCCTCTGAGCCTTGTTTTCCTCATATGAAGATCTGCCTTCTCTTAGGGTTGCTGTGAGAGTCCCAGAAGCTACATGGAAGTATGTTGTGAAGTTCTCCTTATGTGTTGATTATTTCTACTCTTGTGTATTCTGTTAGCAACAGCTGATGGAATGCCATGTAGGACCAAAAAGTGCTATGAATGATACACAGTGTCCTTTCTCAAAGAACTGACAGGTCAGGGTAGGACAGAAGACAAGTAAACACATAACTGAAATGGGGCAAAGCATGCAAAGCCAAGGCAATGGAGATTAAAAAATATTTATCTATTTATTTGGCTGAGCCAGATATTAGTTGAGGCATGTGGGCTCTTAGTTGCCACATGTGGGGTCTAGTTCCCTGACTAGGGATGGAACCAGGGCCCTCTTCATTGGGAGCTCAGAGTCTTAGCCACTGGACCACCAGGGAAGTTCCAGTAGAGACTGATAAGAATGGTCTCTCTCCTCTGGAGCTTAAGTCCTGATTGAGGGGATTCCAATCCAACAATGGTGGAACAATTAGACAATGAGGAAACATGTGATGAGGGTATCCCATGACCCCGACACTGGACGTGTTTAGAGAAAGGGCTGAAGGAGTTAAGACTGGGTGGGCATCATGGAGAGGGGAGCCTGGAAGGCTTTCGAGGCATGGGAGCAGAGAAAAAGGAAGGAAGCTTGCTTAAGCATCCTGATTGTGTTGCGTTTCTTGTGTTCCTGGGGATCCACTGCTCTCCTGGATGATGTGGGATTCCTGCAGAGAAGGTGCTCACAATTCTGTACTTTTTTGGAGTTAGGGCCATTAGGATTCTCAGGTGGGTTGGACATAAGGATTTGAGAAAAAGAGAGGAGTCAAGAATGACTCCAAGGATTTTGGCCAGAGCATTTCTCAGCAGAGATGGAGGAGATTGTGGAACAGGTTTGGGAAGTCAGGAGGTTAGTTTTCAGATGAGGAAACTGAGGCTAGAAGGGTTAAGTGACCAGCTGTAGGTTATTAGTGACTATTAGTGACCAGCTCATTAGTGACTGTGGAAACCCTGTTGTTGAAATCCAGATTACCTGGCTCCTGTGTCTTCTGGCCACGTAAGAGATATTGCAGGGAGATTCTCAATTGTTTTTCTGCATGGGTAAAAGGAAACCTAGAAGGAGGCAATGAAAGTCTCATGCTTGAGGGTCAAGTCAAACCTGGATGCTGTGGTCCCCAAGCCTGAGTTATTCCAGAACTTGTGTGGGTGTCTGCGGGAGGGCGTCTGTGTGGAGCACAGGGGGGGAGGGATGACTTCCTGTTATGCCTTAGCCTGATGGATGCCATATTCTAGCTTCTCCTGCTCGCTGCTGGGGTGGGCGTGTCCCAGATGCCCAGGTTGGAGGCTGGGGAGCTGCTGGGCTGCCATGGTGCTCCAGGTGACTCCTGCTCTCCTTCTCCACCCCTCTTCTTTCCCTTCTCTGACCACGAAGTGGAAGAAGTGGACAACACCGTGACCCTCATCATCCTGGGTGTCGTGGGCGGGGTCATTGGGCTCCTCATCTTCATCCTGCTGGTTAAGAAGTTCATTGCCTTCATCATCAAGAAGACTCAGGAGAAGAAGTAAGTTGACTCCAGCCTTCCCACTGGCCCACCACCCATTCTCATCTCATGGGTGTTCCAGCATCCTCTCATCCGCCATCATATATCCCCATCTGCCTTCATCCTTCCATCTATCTCCTAACCCCTCCTCTCTTCCTAATTCTTCCACTCTCTTTTTTATCCCTGCCCTGCTCCTCTCGTCTTTCAGCCTGATTCTTCGTCTCACTCCTTTTTCCCCATCCGCTCAGGAGACGTTTATTGAATACACTGACTTCACTGAGAACATACGTACAACTCACCTGCTCTTCCTCATTCCCCTGTCTTCCTGCCCATCCCGTTATTTGTACCACCTCAATCTGAAGTCCTACCAAAGGCTTTCAAATGCCTTTTTTTTTTTTTTTTAAGATCAGGGGAAATATGAGATTCCGCATACAGAAACTCTAAAATGGGAAGATGGGAGTGATGCGTGATGGGAGTCTTTTATTGTGAAATTCTGAAAATTCAAATGAAGGAGAGAAAAACAGTCTAAAAAGGCTGATATGACTACCCAGGAAGCCCTAGGATAAATTCAGGTATAAAGACAGATATTTGTAAGAGGAATGAGAAGAAAGATTGGGAGGTACAGAGGGTGCCACCCACACCCAGAATTGCCAGAGCTGGCAGGTTCCACGATTGAACGCTGCAAAACCCAGAGCAGACCAAAGGCATCTGAAAGTTGTGTTCTTGGCAAGAAAGATGAGATGAGGCAGGCCTGCCATTGAAGCAGAGAGGGTGAAAGTAAGTAGGAGAAGCAAGGGAGAAGCAGAAGATAGAAGGAGAAGATCTGTTGGGGTTGGCTTCATGCTGCTTTGTTGAGAAGAAATTAGGCTGAAAAGGGCAGAAATGCCACTGGTCAGAAAGGAAGTCAGCTGAAGGCAGGGAGAGAATTTTAGGGACTGGCAGAGGGGAGGGAGAGCTGGGAGGACTGGTTGTGATAATGAACTCTTGGGCTATCTAGATGCATCATGGCCAGAGGCTGGGAGGATTTCAGAGATCTTGAGAGGGGCCTGGAGCATGGATCCGGACCAAATTGTGTTTTTAATAATCAGTCTTACTATTGCTGGTGAGAAAATTTGGAGAACACATTATTCAACATATGCTTTAAAAGCACTTGGGAAAGAAAGCAGTCATCCTTGGGAGCCACCATGAGTTCACTGAAAACAGGGCAGGCCAACATTTTCTGCTCGTGCGCAGTTATCAGGAGGATGCTACGTGTTACAGCGCTTCCTGTCATTCATCACATGCCTCTACCATGTGTTAGATACTCCATCAGGCATTAAAAAAAATAAAACGTATGATTTTATTTTGAAGTTGAGCAAAGTGAGGCTCAGAGTGGTTAAGTGACTTGCCCAGGGTCACACAGCTAATAAGCGATAGAGCTGGGATTTGAATTCTAACTTGCTTGCTTTGAAACTTCAGCTGTTGCCGCTGCGCCCTACTGATTCACAGGGGAGTGGGATCTAGAGTTCAGTAAGTCATTCTTTCATTCAGTGGCTCTTTTTGAGATGCTGTGTGCAAAGTACTGTGCCAGGCACTGCAGGAAATTCTAGAAGGAATGAGATTCTGCCCCTAAGTAAAGAAGACATGTGCAGAAATCAGTGTAACAGGAGGTAGAGGAATTAGGGCTGGCCTAACCCTCTCCAGGATTCTTGCCTGGAGAATCCCATGGACAGGAGGCTGGTGGGCTGCAGTCCATAGGGTCGCACAGAGTTGGACATGACTGAAGTGACTGAGCATGCCTGCACACACTCAGAGAGAATGTCGAGGGGGTTCAGGAGAGGGTGGAATAATAGTGAAGGATTTCTGGCCAAAGAGACATTTGTGGTCAGCCTTGCAAGTTGGATATGAGTTAAGTCCCAGGGAGGGTGAAGAGATGGTTGTTCTGTAGGCGGAACCGCTGAGAGCAAAGACAGACAGCCTGGGAAGCGACCATGTTGTGGAGAACAGGCGTTTGTGGTTGCTCTTGTTGAGAGAATGGGGGTGGGGTCAGGAGGAAGGGGGGAAACCCCAAAGGGGGGTGGGGACAGACCCTTGAGGACCCTTGAGGCTGAGATTGCCTTTTCTCTGACCACAGGGGAGCTGGGGAGGGCTTGCAGGGCCTGGCTCCATCAGAGGACCTGGAAGAAAGGGTCTGGCATTGGTGGGCACAGGGACTGGGAAGGCAGAGGCTAGAGGTGGGAGACAGGCCAGGAGGAAGCCTGCGAGGGTCCTCTGAGCAGCAAGGTAGGCCTGCATAACGGGAAAGATGTGGCGGCTTCCTGAGAAGAAGGTACGTGGGGGCAGCATCCTAGGATCAGTTCTGGGCTTTCACATGTGAGGGTGTTCCCTCTGCCTAAAATGTCTCCTCCCTCTTTTCCTGCTCATCTTTCTTGCTTTCAGCTTAAGTGACGCTTCCAAAGGGCCTTCCCTGACCCTAGAAGGAGCGCTCCTAGGCTGAGTCCCTCCCTGGTATGCCCCACCTGCATCCTGTCATTTACTGCATTGTACTTGTTTACTTGTTTGTTACTTGTTTAATAGCATATTTCCTGGAAGACTGCAGGTTTTTGGAGAGCAGACAGCTTGTCAGTTGGACACCTTTCTAGCCTGACACAGTGCAAGCAGGGTCTTTGTAAAGAAATATGGATGGTTAGGTGGATGGGAATTGGCTAGACTGACTGTTCCTTAGGTTTAGAGATAGGTGGATGATAGACCCATCTGAATAGAGGTCTTTATGTCACACGGCTCTGTCTGTTCATTGTTATTACTGATTTAAACTATACTAAGAATGACATGGGCTCTGGTGGCTCAGGGGTAAAGAATCCACCTGCCAATGCATGAGACACAGGTTTGATCCCTGGGTCGGGAAGATCCCCTGGAAAAGGAAATGGCAACCCACTCCAGTAGTCTCGTCTAGGAAATCCCATGGACAGAGCAGCCTGGTGGGCTCCAGTCCATGGGGTCGAAAAGAGTTGGACATGACTGAGTGACTAAACGGTAACAACAACAGGAATGATACACTTATCAAATTTCCAGAAACCTAGCAACTGTGTTGGATGGAGAACAAAATTGGGATCTGGGAGGATCTTTTTTTTTTTTTTTTAAATTGAAGTATAGCTGATTTAGTGTTGTGTTGGTTTGCTGGAATCACAGCAAAGTGATTCAGTTGTACATACCTACATATTTGTTCTTTTTCAGATTCTTTTCCATTGTGGTTTATTATCAGATACTGAATATAGTTCCCTGTGCTATATAGTAAGGCACTGTGGTTTATCTATTTTATATATAGTAGTTTGTAGCTGTTAATCCCTAATTTATCCAAATTTATCCCTCCCCCTCTGGTAACTATGTTTTTTCTATCTCTGTGATTTTCTGTTTATGCTTTGTAAAGAAGTTCATTTCAATCATACTTTATAAACTTTTCTGTTTATAAAGAAAGAAGCTTTGTAAAGAAGTTCATTTCAGTCATACTTTAGACCCCACATATAAGTGATATCGTATGGTGTTTGTCTCTCTGTCTGATCTACTTCGCTTAGCATGATAATCTCTGTGTCCATCCATGTTGCTGCAAATGGCATTATTTCCTTATTTTCGTGGCTGAGTAATATTCCACTGCATACATGTACCACATCTTCTTTATTCATTTGCCTATGGATGGACATTCAGATTGTTTCCATGTCTTGTAAATAGTGCTGCTATGACCTTTGGGGTGCATGTATCTTTTTGAATCAGAGTTTTCTCTGGATATATGCCCAAGAGTGGGATTGTTGGATCATATGGCAACTCTATTTTTAGTTTTAAAAAACTAAACCTCCAAACTGTTTTGCATAGTGGCTGCACCAATTTACATGCCCACCAACAGTGTAGGAGAGTTCCCTTTTCCGGATTTAGGAGGATAGACTGGAGGTATAGACTAAATCCTGCAAGATGAAATTGACGAAGATGAAATGTTAAATCTCTCCTGAAGGCCTCAAACTCAGCTACACCAGCCCAGGGTGAGGCTAAGATGCAGTTTAGTGACAGAAGCCATGAAAAAGACCTGCGAGTTTTTGTGGGCTGAAAGGTGGGAGTAATGCAGCAGCCAGGTGTTCTCTGGAGAACCCTGTGAGGCCTGGCCACTGCTGTTGGGGGGTCGTGTACTTAGACTGGACCATGCCCAGCACAGGGTGGCCGGGGTGGTGCCGTTCTGGGGGGTATTCCCACCTGGCCACCTCTCCTTCCTCCTGCCCCACCCCCCGCCTCTGCCCGCACCTGCCTGCCCTTCCATCTCATTTTGCTACATCTCGTCCCAGCGAACTTCAGGAGGAAGGGCCTGCCGGGCCTGGGTGAGGAGCTATTTGCCCTGGGCATCCTGCCTGCTGGCCTGGACCCTTCCCTTGGCTTGGCACAGTCTGACATCTCCCCTGGTTTGGCCTCCTCTCATTACTGACCCCTGGGAGGAGTGACTGGCACCCTTGCCCTCTGCCGTGTTGAGATGGCCTGGTGATGCTAGCCTTACAGAGTACTTCCTGTGGCTCAGGCACTGTCCCCAGTGCTCCCTGGCTCCTCCCAGTAATTCCATGAAGAAGGGGCCATTGTAGCCATTTTTTAGGCAAGGAAACGGAGGCAGAGAGGGTGAGCAACCTGGCCTCTGGCTACCGTGGCACTACCGAAGGCCAGGGAGAGGCTCGGGGCTGGCACAGGGCCCACGGCTCCTCTCCCACACAGTTTTACCCATCACTAGGCTCTCCCTCTCACCACTGCCTCCCCTCTCTCCTCTCTCCCTCTCAGGAAGGAGTGCCTCGTGAGTTCCTCCGGGAACGATAATACGGAGAATGGCTTGCCCGGCTCCAAGGCGGAAGAGAAAGCACCAACAAAAGTGTGAGCCCTGCTTGGGGCCAAGCAGCTGCTGGGAGCCTCACTTTCCTATGATGAAACCGATGCTTGAGCCGTGTCCGTGACCCCATGTGCCTGAGACATCTGCTGCTTGGCTCAAACCGTAGTCTTCCCCGGGCGGGGAGAAACTGGGGTCCTGTCCCGCCTGCCCTACCCCCTACCTCCCACCAGGGCTCCCCAGGGACAAGGGCTGGCCAGGGAAAGGAACCCGTGGAAGGTTCGGGAAAGGAAAGGAGGGGCTGGGGCGGTGTGGATGGCCTGTTCCCCGACACCGGGGTAGATGGTCTTCAGTGCCCCCCACCCTAGAGGAGGAGCGCCTTGGTTTTCCTCCCGATGTCTCTTTGTGAGAGACTTGGGGGGGTCGCCGAGGGCTGCCCCAGAAGTTGGACCCTGAGTGTGGAGGACTAACCCTTTTATGGCGGGAGTGGCCAGAGGACTCTCTACAGGCTCTCGGGGTTGGGGGCTGCTGGAAGGATCCTGCAGGGAGAGGCTTCGATGGATACCTGGCTCCCCATGTCCCTCCAGGGAGGAACTTCCCTCCCCCACGCCGACCCCTGGGTGCCTGCCTGCCTTGGTTCTCCCCCCACCCACCCCCCGCTGCTGGGAGTCTCTGAAGACTCCCAACCAGGGCTGCCACTTTGCGTTAGGGGTCCTAGCCCACCTAGTCTGCGTTTCTAATCTCTGGGTTCCGAAGGGCTCATGAAGGGGTCCCTCAGGCTGTCCCAGAGCACTGGGCGCCACTTCTTTCTTTCCTAGAATTTCTGTGGGGCGTCAGGGCCGCAGAGGTGGGCAGAACGCCCACCAACGCGGGCTGCCCCTTCTCCTTGGCCTGGCAGGACCGTGGCCGCTCGTGGGAACTCCCAACCGGCTCCGCCCTGCGGCTTTTCCTCCGAAGCAGCAGGTGGCGCCATCTCGCTTGAGGAGCTGCTCCCGCCTGTGTTCCTCTCGCTTCTCCCCGCCCAGGGTTGTTCACCTCCATCCCCGGGTCAAGACTTGCCCTCGCCTCAGGGACCCTCTAGCTTTGGATGAGAGAGCTCTTGGGTTTTCTGGCTGCTTCCTGCTCAGCTGTCCCCTCCATCCGCAGCCTGGGGTGGGGAGGGGCAGGTAGAGAGTGCCCACAGTTTTCCTCTGCTTTTCCACGCACTGGTTTGCACACCCCTTGGGTGTGGGGCTAGACTGTGCCTTAGCTCCTGAGTCCTGGCTCATAACGTCCTCGACCCCTTCCTTCAGCCCACGTGGAACAGCCAACTCTGGTGGGGCCCTGGTGAGGGGTCCCCAGCCGCCCACACTCAGGGTCAGGCAAGGGACCGGGGAGCTAACGCCCCCTGGGTCAGCAGCTGAGTCCTGGAGGCATCTGCCAAGTGCTTCCCCGGGGCCCTTCCATGTCGTGGTGTTGTCCCTGTGGGTTGATGAAGTGGGGGATGGACGGGGCTGTGATCATGGAGGAATCCACCATCTGCTCCCACCCACCTCGATGTCTCATTAAATTTCTGACACTCTGTCCTTTGGGGCCCTGGGAGGAATGAGAGGGAAGTAGCCCCTTTTCCAAAGTGTATGGGGACTGCTTAAGGGCTCTCCCTGCCAAAAATCAGCAGTGAACGTCCCAGCAAGGGCCCACTCAGATCTGCCTCTGTCCCTTGTGTCTTCCTTCTCCCAGCCTGGGCCCAGGTTCAGGCTTTCCTGTCTTTAGGAGCAGACAGACCAGAGCCACCAGTTATTCAGGAAACTTCTTAGGTTTCCTTCATGCAGAACCGCGTTCTTTTCCTTTCTCAGCTTCAGCATTTGGACAGGCAGAGTGTCTTGGGCTCTTCTGACTTCCCTAAGAGGAAACCAAGGCTTATAGAGTATGGGAGGGGGAGAGCGTCATCCTCTCTATTCCTGGGTCTGCTGCTGACTCAGCCAGATCATGTAACTTCTCTGGGCTCAACTTTTCCTATGTGTAAAATGGGGTAATAATACTTACCTACTTCACAGGACTGTAAGACTTGGAAAGTTTTGGTTTAAAAAAGTCTTTCTGGCTTGGAAAGGGACCTAGGAGTTCAGGTATCAAAGTTGGAGGGAGTGTTCCAAGTCTATCCTGTCCTCTGTGTCCTATCCCTATAGTGCACACACTCACACACACATACACACATTCTCGCTCTCTTTTTTGTCTCTCTTTTCCCACCCCCGACCCTGCCCTTAGAATTATTTTAGCCTTTGTAATGTTAGAAACCTTGGCTCTGATGCTTAAAGCTTCTTGTCCATGGCTTTTGTTTGGTAGTTTTCCATAGAGGTGATTGGAACTGTAGAGGGGGACACTTCTGGTTGCTCCAAGGCCTGAGGACTCATGGCTACTGCCTTTTAATGAGCATGAGGGCTAAGGATGTTCAACTCAGTCCCCACAACAAAGACTGTCCTGCCCCAGGGCTGGGATTATACCCATGGTGAAGCTCTGGCATGAATTTGGAGTGGAAGATGTGTGGGCAAAGCCATCTTCCCAAGCAGACCCTCAGCGCATGCAGGTCTCTGAGAGTGATCTTCAGGGGCTGGTGAGGGTGTTTTCAGGGTGTATGGGCTAGAGAGAGCATTCGCAATGTTGAACTTGGGAGCCCAGGACACATGCAGTTTCGCAGACACTAAAGTCAGGAGACCACAAACAAAGTCTTTCCCACTTCCCCTTCCTTGACCCCCCCCCAAGTAGGACCTGAGCATTCCAGGCCTTGGGATTCTCCTGGTGTAGGAATTGTGCAGAAGGCAGCCAGAATGAGCCTGGAGAGGTCTGGGAGGACAGCTGGTGGAGCTCAGGCTTTCACATCTGGCTGGCTGCCCACAGCTGGATGCAAAGGGAGGGGTGTTAGAGCAAGCTTCTGAGATGGGGGCAGATGAGGGTGTGCCTGTGTGGACTGAGCGTGTGGAAATGTGTGGCTGTGGGGTGGGTGGGCCGGGCATGGGCATGTGGATGTGTGGAGGTGTGTATAAAGGCTGAGTGTGCCTGAAATGGGGGAGCTGCTATACATTTCAGAGCCATCTTTCCTGGCGGGGCACTGGAGTCTGAGAAAGAATAAGCGACAGAGGGAGAGACCAGCTGTGCTCCTGGGCCCCATAACACCATGATGCCATCTCACTGTCGCAGCTGCCGTCAGAGTGTGGGGAGGAGGGGGTGCTAGGAGAGGGGACTTCTCTGGGGGAAATCCTACAGCTTGCTTGACGACTGTGTCCCAGGGAGTCCCTACCCTCCCACCTCCCACCTGATATGCAGTGCTTTCGACTATCTTATGCATGGTTTATCCCTCTGGCTTGGATGACAATACTCATAGTCAATTTCCTGTATAACTATAGATCAAAACAATGCAGCACAAACGGGCCTTGTGGGGGGGCCTCAGATCTGCGGGTGCCTCTGGGAGGCGCAGATGTGCACACACCAAGCACTTAACTTGTGTTCAAGCACAGAATGAATGTGAGCTGACTGACTGTCTTGCCTTGACAACATGTTTTGCTTTGTAGAATTTTATTTAGTTTTGCCTTGGATGAAATAAAAATTATGTTTAATAGAAACAGTTTGGGGTTTCTATTCTTGGCTAATTGGAAGTTGGGGTCCAGTTTTATTGCTTGCCAGCTGAGCCTCAGTCTCCTTGTGTCTGAAACGTCCCCTGCCTTGGTGAGGTACCAGATGTAAAAAGTCTAAGAATGTCTGCTGTATTCATAGGCATTCAGGTTGTATTAGTGCTGATAGTACTTCTCTTTCCCCGAAGAAGGTGCAAAGATGGCCCTCTAATCCTGGAATCGTTACCAGGGCCTTCCCTGTACTGATGACCTTGGCAATGATTCTGGTACCAGTCAATGTCATCACACTCCCTTACCCAGGTCTCTCCATCCCAGGTTAACGTGTATATCCAGGTGAAATCTGTTTCAAATTACAAGGCCAACCTTAAAGAGGAAAAGCACAGGGCTCCCCTGGTGGCTAAGTGGTGAAGAATCCCCCTGCCACTGCAGGCGACATGGGTTCAATCCCTGATCTGGGAAGATCCCACAGGCCGTGAAGCAACTAAGCCCGTACACCGCAACGGCTGAGTCTGGGCTCTAGAGCCCAGGAGCACAACTACTGAGCCCATGTGCTGAAACTCCTGAAGCGCACGTGCCCTAGAACCTGTGCTCCACAAGAGAGGCCATTGCAACAAGAAGCCTGCGCACCATGACTAGACAGTAGCCCCTGCTCGCCACAGCCAGAGGAAAGCCTGTGAAGCAACCGAGATGAAGCACACAGCCTAAAATAAATAAAATCTAAAAAATAGTCCACATTTTAAAAAATCTAAAAAATTTAAAAAAGAGAGAAAGCACAAAACGACCTACTGACTGGTCTATATAAGCACAATGAGCCATGCTTGGTGGGTCATGCTGTCTGGAGGGATGGGAGGATGGTCGTGGGTGGGGATGGGGGAGGGAAGAAGTTTAGGCTGACATCCCAGGAATGACTACCCATGTGCATTTCATGTTGTCCATCTTAAGTTATTTGAACATAGTTTAACCAAGCACTCAAGCCTCCTTTCCAGCTGCTGGGCATAAGGCAGGCTGGGAAGGAATTCCTTCTATTTGTGGATTCTATCATTCCACATTTTTTTCCCATATCCCTCTCTTAAATGGGTTCACCTAAGACTGCATCTCGAAGAGTTTCAAACACTAAGTCCTCAAGAGATCTTATTAAAAGACTGCTTCCTCGATCAAAGACCCCAGCAAGGCAGAGGTCTACGAGGTCCTCCATGTCAGCAGATGTCCTTGACATTTGTGCTTTCTTCACCCTCAGCAATAGTAACTCCTCTGTGCTCCCACCCTGAATGGACTCATCACCAGGATCCATGTGCTCACCCGTCTTCAGCTCCTGCTTGTTGCCTGGGACCTCCTGCCACCTTCTCATCAGCTAGAGACCTGTTAGATATTGAAGTTTCCTGGTCCACATCTGACTTTATAATACTCGGAATGCGGTGGATTGAGCTTGCAGTTCCCCATGTAGGGATCAGTCCCAAGGTCTAGGTAGGTTTCCATCACTGCTGTTTCATCCTTATTTCCTTTCCGCACTCAACTGTCATAACTGATAGATAAACGAATGGGTCAAAACCAAATTAGGAACTGGGACTGTCCTGGGTAAACCTGACATAGGGTCACCCTGTGAAGGCCATACTGACTCAGCCAGGACAAAACTACACATAAACTGTTGTTGTTTAGTCACTAAGTTGTGTCTGACTCTTTGTGACCCCATGGACTGTAGCCCTCCAGGCTCCTCCATCCATGGGATTTCCCAGGCAAGAATACTGGAGTGGTTGCCATTTCCTTCTCCAGGGGATCTTTCCAACCCAGGGACTGAACCCACGTCTCCTGTGTTGGCAGGTGGATTCTTTACCACTGAGACACCAGGGAAGCCCCTCCCCACCACACACATAAATTTAAAGGTTCTTAATTTGAGCTGCTGGCAGGCACACAGACTAAATGGATTATTCTGAACCAGTTGCTCTCGCTCAGTCATGTCCGACTCTTTGCGACCCCATGGACTGTAGCCTACCAGGCTCCTCTGTCCATGGGATTTTCCAGGCAATAGTACTAGAGTGGATTGCCATTTCCTTCTCCAGGGGATCTTCCCAACCCAGGGCTCGAAACTGGGTCTCCCGCATTGTAGACAGATGCTTTACCATCTGAACCCCCAGGGAAGTCCTCTGTTAGAAGCTAGTGTTACTAAAATGGGCTAAATACAAAGCATACTCTCAGGGAGCTTATAGTCTCTTGTGATTCAAACAGAAAACTTCTAATGCTATGCAAGTTTGCTTCTCACTTGCAGATCTCCTGTCTAGGCTCTTTCCACATCTTGCTTAGAGGTGTGGCATCTTATGTTGTGGCTTTGTCCTCCTCTGGGTCCTTGGAGCCTTTCCCATGCAGCTGATGGACGGGCAAGGAGAGAATGAAGAGGGTGTGTGGGGATTTTTACGGGCCAGGCTTGGGAAAGAACCACATCACTCTGTTCATGTGCTTCCCCACAGGGATGCTGGGTGCCCAGGAGAAAGCAGTGTGTTTTGGGGAACACAAAGCAGCCCATGAGAGGACAGGGGTTCAGGTAACTAGGAGATTCAACTGCGGCTGAAGCCCCAGTGGTGTGCTGGAGATGGGGAGGGAGGTCTGCAGGCAGCGTAGGTGGGGCCCCAATCCTGCGGGGCTCGTAGGCCATGCCAGAAGGTTCAACCTGTATTTTGTAGGCAATGGGGAACCATTGGAAGATTTGGGAGAGACAGGGGAGAGAGAGGGCTGAATTGGGGAAGGCAAGACAGGAGACAGTGAGCATGGCAGGGCTGATGTGGTTGCCCAGGCAACAGATGAAGGCAAGAAGGGAATGGAGAGCAAGGGTTGAGATAATCAAGGGGATAGAATGTACAGAGCTTGATTTAGGGGCGGAGGGGCCGGTAGAAGAAGATGGTGCCAAGGATGGCTTCTAAGATCTCCCTGCAGATGATCAGGTATTTAGAGATAATTTTGCCCGAGCTCTGGGCGTGGGGAGAATATAAATGCATTTATGAAAATGTTCAGTGTGCCTCCAGGGTGATAGCAGGTAGTTGTAAAGAAGAGTCTAGAACTTAGGAGTAGTTCAAGTAGTGTGTTCAAACCATGGCGAAGGTGGGCTCATCTAGAGAATCCTGGGCTCTGACACTCAGGGGCTGTTTGGAGGAAGGGGAGGCCATAAAGGGTGTCATGAGGGTGGGCCCAAGGGCAAGGTCAAGTGGTGTTTTTGAGGTCAAGGTGGCAAGGAGTGTTAAGAACTGAGTGGCCATCGCTAAGTTAAGGATCAGTCCTTACAAAGGACATTGGTGACCCCCGTGAGCCCAGCACAGGAGAAGGGAGGGCCAGATGGGAGAGGCGGAAGGAGCCTGATTCCAGGGTGTGGGTGAGTCAGCTGGAGGGAGGAACGCACTGGCACACAAGGTTACAAATTCAGGGAACCTGAAGGAAAGAAAAGGCATTGGCCCAGGTAGGAAGGAGAATGGATGGTTTTCTTCTTAAGGTGGGAGAAATAAAATAAAATCAGGGTTAAATGTGGGTGGGGAAGAGGTGGTGGAGAGGGGAAGGCTGTCTTGGCTGATAGGCAGGCAAGAGTCTTTCAGGCACACCTGAGGGGATGGGCCCTGAGGCTGGGAGGGTTTTATCTTGTCTAATTTGGCTTTAGACAAGAGGGGAATCAACTCTCTGCTACTGCAACAGGGAAAAGGAAAGGAAAGAAAGTGAAGTCGCTCAGTCATGTCTGACTCTTGGCAACTGCATGGACTGCAGCCTCCCAGGCTCCTCCATCCATGGGATTTTCCATGGGACTCAGGGATTGAACCTGGGTCTCCTGCACTGCAGGTAGACACTTTACCTTCTAAGCACCAGGGAAAGGAGTACAAGTGGAAATCAAGGCTGCTAAATTTGCAGGGGGTGTGGGGCAAGAGATTGAGAGACTTTGCCTCATGGTCTTTGTTCCTACTAAGACACCAGGTCATTTGCGGAGCAGACTTAAGACTGAAGCTGGAGACGGCTCAGCACCCCTCTCAGCTCAGGACCCCAGGCATCTGGCCTGTTCTTTCCTGGCATTCCACTTGCACGTGCACGCACTGTAACAGGAACACACTAATGGCAGGAAGGGGATGTGGTCACAGGCCCAGGCTTAGATAAAGCCTCCGAGGTGCTAACAGGTGAGATGAAGGGTCCCCTTCCACTGCCTGAGTCTAAATATGGAAAAGAACAATCCTGGATTTAGAATCCAGAGTTCAGGTTCAAGTTTTCACTCTATGATTGACCAGTAATGGCCTTGGGCACCACCTCACCTCTCTCAGTCTTAGTTCTGGTTCCATAACCTGCAGATAGAGATGATTACACCCACCACTGTTGCTCTTGAGAGGATTAAAGGAGACAATAGTTGTGAAATACTTTAAAAACTGCAAAGTGCTGACCATAAATGTCAGTAGTTTCTAAGCCAGGTGCTTCCACAAGCGTTTCTATACTTGGAAAGGGCTGCCTGAGGCAGGGCTCCATCACGGCATCTCCAGTGGACTGGAAGGCAAGCCGGGGTGTGCCCAGAGCTGAGCACACCCTCATGTTCCAGGTTACAAGAGGTGGTCAGTGGAGTGGAGCAGACGTAGGAGGGAGGGATATGTGTTGAGAAATGACTTCCTGGCAGACAGGGTTATGTCAGCTCTTCAAAACCAAATTCCTGATCTTATTTCATTCCAATCTTGCTGCTCCCAGTCTTCCCCATTCACCCAGTCATTCAGGCCCCAAATAGTAGAGTCTACCGTTACTCCTTATGATCTCTCACACATGAATCTCACACATGAATCAGCAAATCTCATTGGCTCTGCCTTCAAACTACATCCTGAACTCAGTGACCTCACACCACCATCCCTGAAGTCATGGGCCAGGGGACCACTGGCTGTCCCCTGGGTTACTGCAATTGTCTACTGGTCTGTCTACTGTTGCCCTTGCCCATCCTCAGTCTGGTCTCCAGAGTGATCCTTTTAAGACAAAATTAGATGATGTCATCTTCACTTCCCAGCCAAGATGGAGTCTTGGAGACCATTTACCCTTGTACTTCAAACAGCTAAAAAGTTGGGGGAAATATATAATATGGTGGTTTTCATCATAAATCATAAGACAAAAGGGAGTGGGGGACAGATGTTTTCTGAGAATGAAAAACAAATGAAACTTCCACTGGCCCAGCTTACTGCCTGGAGAGAATTTCCAGACCACAGTGCAGGGAAGGGGACCCAGGCTAAGCCCAGTGTTGTCCCTGAGTTGATGACGGGAGTTGAGACTCTGGGAGGACAAAGTCAGTTAGAATTCCTGGGTCTTCCTGAGTCTTCAGCTGAGTATTGCTAGTTGGGTGTGTGAGGAAACTCTGCGAGGCTAAGGAAGAGAACCAGCAGAAAGGATTAGGGGGAATGCTTGCTGGAGCTGACACAAGGCAGCCTTTCATCTAGGGTTGATCTCACCCGCTGGGCTTCCTGGTGGCTCAGTGGTAAAGAATCTGCCTACCAATGGTGGAGACCCAGGAGACACAGATTTGATCCCAGGATCAAGAAGATCGCCTGGAGAAGGAAATGGCAACCTATGCCAGTATTCTTGCCTGGGAAGCCCCATGGACAGAGGAGCCTGGCGGGCTATAGTCCAAAGGGTAACAAAGAGTTGGATATGACCGAGCAACTACGCACCATCTCACTAACTACTGAGGCGATACCCTTTGAACTCTTCCTCATCTCCCAGGAATCAGGACATTTTCCATTCTGGTTGGTGCTGATGGTCCTCCTCCCTGGCCTGTGTGAGCTTCAGGGGTTGTTCTCACCAATCCTTTCTGGTGGTTCTTCCTCAGCCTTAGGTGGCTTCCTCACACACATGGGTTGTTCAGAAGCCAAAAACCTGAGGGGGCCCTTTGCAGCTCTCTGGAACTTTCTCTCTGGGAAGTTCTCGTCTCCAGGACTTTGCAAGGTGGGCCCCGTCCGCTTTCGCCTCCCTGACTCCCACCTTCATCTCCTTGATTCCAGGGGGCTGCCAGGCTCTGCCTGAGTCCCCCTCCCTGCGCTCAGCGTTTGTAGGGCTCCCTTCACTGGTTTCTCCCCTCTCAGCTATCGCTGTCATGTGATGTCTGATGTCTTATGTCTGAAAACCATTTTGTATATTATTTTGCCCCAGGTTTTTAGTTGCTTCAGATAGGAGAGTAAATCCATTTCCTGTGACTCCATCTTTGTCAGAAGAAATTCGTGAAAACTTATGATCCCACAAAAACATGTATATAGATGTTTGTAGGGATTTTATTTTGTCACTGTCATCAACAAGAAGCAGTCCAAATATCTTTCACCTGGTGAATGGATGCACAAACGATCACATCCATACAGTGGAATATTCTTCAGTAATAAAAAGCTCCATACATGGTATAATATCTAGAGTAACTACTAAGTAACAGTAAAGGAATGTATATATTAAAACAACCTGGTGTTTTTCTAGTCGTTTTGGAAATGACAGGATACTGACCATGTGACATCAACAAAAGCCAGAAATCTTGCTCAATTTTAATCTTTGAATTTGGAAAATAAAAAGAAATTCTATATGCCAATATGTATGAATCTCAAGTGCTTTATGCTAAGGGAAAGGATTCAGACTCAAGAGGGCATCTATTATAAAGTTTCCTCTAAATGACACCCTGGAAGAAGCAAAGCTACTGGGACAGAAAATAGATCCGTGGTTGCCAATGGCAATAGGTGGGGATGGGAAAGGCTACCAAGGGCAGGGGAGACTTTTGGGGGGTGATAGAGCCATGATTGCTTGCTTGCACACATTGGTCAGAACTGGCAGAACTCTATACCAAAAATGGTAAAGTTTACTTTATGTAAATGACATCTTTAAAAATTACCAAAAAACGATGATGTCACTCTTTTGTTCAGAACTTTCCAGTTCGTCTTACTCACTGCTTGCAATTGCCCAGAAGGCTCTATTGTTCTCGCTGGTATCTTTGATATCTTCTCTTCCTGACACTCCTGCTGACTCATCCCAGGCTAGTCTCACTGTTCTCCTTGCTGTTCCTCCAAGTATCAGTCTCCTTCTGCCTCAGGACCTTTGCACATGCTGCTCCTCTACTAGAATGTTCCTCCCCAGATATCCACAGAAGTCATTCTCCTATTTCTTCTTCTTTTTTATTTTGACTGTTCTGGGTCTTCATTGCTGCTGGGTCTTTTCTCTAGTTGCAGGGAGCAGAGGCTGCTCTCGAGTTGGGGTGCATGGTCTCCTCACTGCGGCGGCTTCTTTTGCAGAGGAGTTTGGGCTCTAGGTGTGGGCTTCAGTAGCTGCGGTTCCTGGGCTCTGGAGCACAGGCTCAACAGTCATGGCGCAGGGCTTAGTTGCTCCGTGGCACGGGGAATCTTCCTGGATCAGGGATCGGACTCGTGTCTCCTGCATTGATAGGTAGATTCTTTACCACTGAGCTACCAGGGTAGCCCCTCCTATTTCTTTTTACTTTTTACCTTTTTTTTTTTTTTTTGGCTGTGTGGTTTTCGGAATCCTAGTTCCCTCAGGAATTAAACCTGGGGCCCCCACAGTGAGACTGGACTGTCCTAACTACTGGACTGCTAGGGAATTCCCTATTATTCTTTTATTTCAGTCAGATCTCTGCTTGAAACCCATCTATCAGAGAAGATTCCCCTGGCTATCTTATTTACAATCACATCTTCCACACTCAGATGCTGTCTACCTATCCTGCTTTATTTTTTTCAAAGCACTTCTCTCTAGCAGATGTATATTTGTTTACTTGTTTATTGTATATCTTCTCTAATTGGGACATAAACTCCATGGAAGCAGAGGCTGTGTCTATTCTCTGAGGAGAATCTAGACTTTCCCTGCTTTCTTTGAAGGAATAGGATTCTCAGAGGCTTGGGTGTGCCCAGAGGGAGGGCAGCCCCTTGGGGTTCAGAATGGGTCGTGAGGTCAATTGTCTGGGTCCATGATCTCGTCAGGCAGAGCGTTTGTCCATGTCTTTCAGCTGGGCCACAGGAAGGACAGGAGTCAAGGGCCCTGACTACTAAGAGAGTGGTCTGCAGACCTGCAGCATGAGTGTTGCCAGAGAGCTTGTCAGACATGCAGGATTTCAGGCCTCATCCCCAAAGCACAGAATCAGAATTTGCACTGTAACGAGTTTCCCAGGAGATTTCTATGCAACTTCTAGTCCCTGGCCCAAACTCCAACCTTTTCTTGGGCACGGTCTGCAGGAGGGTGAGAAAAGCCAGGGTTTGTCGTGCCCTTCATCTCCTCTTCTTTCGGGTGTACGATGGCCTTAATCAGTGAGTGTGAAGACCTGTGGGAGCAAGCAAGGGAGACCCGGGCTCTGTGTAGTCATGACTAAGGCAAGTACTGATCTGGTTCCTGAGATTCTAGCCCCCTTCCCACAACATATTCACATCTCATTACAATCCTGAAAGGTAGGTAGAATTAATTCCCTTTTACCCATGATAAAACCAAAGCACTGAGGAGGAAAAATAATTTTCCAAAGACATGTAACTATTAGCTGTGTGCCTGCTCAGTCGCTCAGTTGTGTCTGACTCTTTGTGACCCCATGGATTGTGGCCCTCCAGGCTTCGCTGTCCATGGGTTTCTCCAGGTAAGAATACTGGAGTGGGTTGCTAGTCCCTTCTCCAGGGGATCTTCCAGACCCAGGGTTTGAACCCAGGTCTCCTGCATTTCCTGCATTGCAGGTGGCTTCTTCACATCTGAGCCCCTGGGGAAGCCCCAGCGCTATGAAGGAAGAGCCATTATTACTAGTCCCATTTTAAAGATGAGGAAATAGAGACACAGGTATGATTATTGATAATTGTATAGAAAAGAGTCTGAAAAGATACACATTCAACTGAGGTTAGTGGTTGTCTCTGAGGCGGGGGATTGGGGATTCAGCTGGGAATTGAAGACAAAACTTTATTCTTTTTTAAAGTAAAGCAACTATACCCCCAATAAAAATTCAAAAATATGCTATAAAATTATATTTTTATTGAAGTGTAGTTGATTTGCAATGTTGTGGTACAGCGAAGGGATTTGGTTATGTATATATGCACTTTTTAAAAAATTTATCTTTAAGTTGAATTTTGTTGTTTTCTGTCAAACATCAACAAGAATCAGTCATAGGTACCCCCATGTTCCCTCCCTCCTGAACCTCCCTCCCCTCTCCCTCCCCATCCCACTCCTCCGGATTGTCACAGAGCTCCTGTTTGAGTTCCCTGAGTCACACAGCAAATTCCCACTGCATGTCTATTTTACATATTGTATTGTAAGTTTCCATGTTACTCTCTCCATACATCTTACCCTCTCCCTCCTCCCCTCCCCCCATGTCCATAAGTCTGTTCTCTATGTCTATTTCTCCATTGCTGCCCTGAAAATAAATTAATCAGTACCATTTTTCTAGCTTCCATATATATGTGTGTTAGTATACAATATTTATATTTCCCTTTCTGATTTACTTCACTCTGTGTAATAGGCTCTAGATTCATCCACCTCATTAGGATTGACTCAAATGCATTCCTTTTTATGGCTGAATAATATTCCATTGTGTATATGTACCACAGCTTCTTTATCCATTCACCTGTCGATGGACATCTAGGTTGCTTCCATGTCTAACTATTGTAAATAGTGCTGCAGTGAACACTGGGATACATGTGTCTTTTTCAGTTTTGGTTTCCTCAGGGTATATGCCTAGTTGTGCAATTGCTGGGTCATATGGTGGTTTTATTCCTAGTATTTTAAGGAATCTCCATACCTTCTTCCACAGTGGCTGTATCAGTTTGCATTCCCACCAGCAATGCAAGAGGGTTCCCCTTTCTCCACACTCTCTCCAGCATTTATTGTTTGTAGACTTTTTGATGATGGCCATTCTGACTGGTTTGAGGTGGTATCTCATTGTAGTTTTGATTATAAATGCACTGTTTTTAATATTCTTTTCTGTGATGGTTTATCACAAGATATTGAATATAGTTGCCTGGGCTATACAGTAGGACTTCGTTGTTTATCTATTCTATATATAATAGTTTGCATCTGCTAACCCCAACCTCCCACTCCATCCCTCCGCCACCCACCCCCCGCCTTGGCAACCACAATTCTATTCTCTATGACTGTGTTTAACTCTTTACTTTAAACCTTTGGTGTTGGAATTTTTTATAACTATGTAATACATTCTTGAGAGTCCCTTGGACTGCAAGGAGATCCAACCAGTCCATCCTAAAGGAGATCAGTCCTGGGTGTTCATTGGAAGGACTGATGCTGAAGCTGAAACTCCAATGCTTTGGCCACCTCATGCGAAGAGTTGACTCATTGGAAAAGACTCTGATGCTGGGAGGGATTGGGGGCAGGAGGAGAAGGGGACGACAGAGGATGAGATGGCTGGATGGCATCACTGACTTGATGGACGTGAGTCTGAGTGAACTCCAGGAGTTGGTGGTGGACAGGGAGGCCTGGCGTGCTGCGATTCATAGTGTCCCAAAGAGTTGGACACGACTGAGCGACTGATTTGAACTGAACTGAATACATTCATAATAAACACACACACATACACACAGAGTTTTGAGTCAGGTGTGCTTGCCTTTAAAATCCTTTTCTCTTCACTATGGTGCCGTCCACGTCTCTCCTTTCTACTTCCCATTCTGTCCCCGCTCACACTGTTCTCTACACACAGGGCTTCTTCCTACCGCTCCCTTTGTGCTTGCTGTTCCCTCTAGCCACGCTCTCCTCCTGGGGTGGGTGCAGCCTGCGGCCTCCAGCTCTATTTCAGACGTCACTGTCTCATGGCATTTGTACACACTTGCATCATGTTGTTTCCCACTCCATCCTTAAATTCTCTCCTGAGTTCCACTAAGGGGCTGGGCTGCCTCCTCGCCTCTCCCTCTGCCTCTTCTAGCTCCTGACCCACACTCATACTCAGGGCTCCATCGTGGTCTTGCTTTTAGGTGGGGACTTTCTAGTGCAGGTGGCCCTGGACAGAAGCGGAGAGCACCACGGAGCCAGGCTCATCTTTCTGGGGTTCAGTTCCCATCCTTCCTAGTGGGAAGAGGACAGGGCTCTTCTCTCCTCAAACCCCCTCACCACACCCTCCCTTCCGGAGAGGGTGAGGGTCACCTTTGTGAGTCTCAGTGCTAGTCACTTTATAGCATCCTGTTGTTTTTCTCTTGATTCCTCTCCCCTCTTCTAGTGGAACCACTTATACTCCAAGTCTCAAGTGCAAAGACTGGTCCATCTCCAAACAAACCCAGATCAGTCTGAGCACAAGGACTTTCAGGTTAGCTGCTGAATGTCACTCTAAAACAATCTATGCATATGTGCTTGTGTCTGTATACACCTTTACATATATTCTATGTCTTTCATTATCATTCTAAGTAATTTTTTTCTTATAATTTCTGCTTTGACCTATGAATTATTTAGAAGTGCTGTTAAACATCACATACATTTTATATTTAAAAATTACTGCTTGCTGTTGTCTTATAACTTAATGGGGTTGCAATCAGAGAGTTTCATCCGCTTGATAGACTAGGTTTCTTAGAAAACTCAAGTTGTATAAATTAAAGTTAATCTTAACACTTTTTTATGGGGTTCAGTCTCAGGGAAGCAGGATTTAGGGGGAAAGGACAGAGTGGCAGGTAAAGAGAGAAAGGAAACACAAGGTGATGCAATCCTGAGCTGACACAGCTCTATCAGCAACACGCCGCTGGTTGCTGAATCACAGGACTGTCTCTGGAGAACTAGGGCTTCTCTGAATAGTTTCATTTGGGGGAAGAAGGTGGAATAATTTATCTTCTGGCTCCTTCCTGTCTCCTGTTTTCCATTATTAAACATTTATCCCATAGACAATACCTTCCATATTTTACCCAGTCTTTCCAGACAGCCCTGGGGAAGCAGAGCCTTGTGAGTATAGTCGGCTGGTGCCGAGTGCTGGTGGGCATGATGAAGACCCTTCACGCCACAGACCATCCTGGCTCCAGGGGAGGTGGAGACCCAACGTGGTGTTAGGAGAAGAGGCGGTGACAGGTGAAAAGGCTTTAGAACCAAGGGGATGAAAGGAACGAGAGCTGGGGCAGGAAGCCAGGCCAGTGACTTCATCTAAGTGGCGAGAGGATGGGGGATGCAGACAAGGCTGAGCAGAAATTGATGGATGTGATGGGTACCCATACTGCCTTTGAAATAGGTTGAAACTTTATGAACCAGTATGGAGTTAATTTTTTTTTTTTTTAACAAGTGTGCTTGAGAAGGATGTTTATTTTCTAAGCATTGATGGCAAGGTCCTACACATGTGTATTAATCAAGTATGCTGAGTATATTGTTTACACATCTATGTGTGTGTGTGTATGCGCACACTCAGGGGTGTCTGATATTTTTCAGCCCCATGGACTGTAGCCTGTCAGGTTCCTCTGTTCATGGTATTTCCCAGGCAAGAATACTGGAGCAGGTTGCCATTTGTACTCTAGGGATCTTCCCGACCCAGGGATTGAACCCATGTCTCTTGCATCTCCTGCATTGGCAGGCAGATTCTCAACTACTGAGTCGCCTGGGAAGCCTTAAGCATCTATACTTCACTAATATTTTACCTGTTTGGCCTAATAATTATTGAGAGAAGTATGCTTCAAGTTTGCTTTATGATGGTGAATTTATCAATATCTCCTTGAAGTTCTTTCAGTTTTGGGATGGATTTAAAACTGTTTATATGTTTTTTTAAAAAATCTATTTACTGAGAAAAAATTCAGATATACAGGAAAGCAGGAAGAATAATAAATATCCATCACCTAGATTCCACACTTGACACTTTTCTATCTTGTTTCCACTTTTTTAAAAAGATGAATTACAACATTGTATCATTTTATCCCAGACACTTCTGTATGAATCTCTAAAAATTAAAGATATTTTAAAGTAGAATATTATAATGAAATTAACAATTCCTTGTTATCATCCAATATCCAGATGGTATTCATGTTTCCCCGGTTAGCCCTTAGCTCAGATGTCTTTCGGGATTCCCAGGTGGCTCGACGGTGAAGCATCCGCCTGCCAGTGCAGAAGACGAGACGCAGGAGACGCGGGTTTGGTCCCGGGTCGGGAAGATCCCCTGGAGGAGGGCATGGCAGCCCACTCCAGTATTCTTGCCCGGAGAATCCCATGGACAGAGGAGCCTGGCAGGCTACACGGGGTCACAGAGAGTCAGACACGACTGAGCACGCATGCAGGGAGGATCCAATCGGGGTCCACACCTTCTATTTGGCTGTTACTCTCTTAAGTCTTTTTTATTTTTGAAATTATTATTATTATATATTTTTACCATTTATATTGGCTGTGCTGGGTCTTCGCTGTGGTACATGGGATCAGTAGTTGCAGCCCATGGGCTTAATTGTAGTATGTGGGATCTTAGTTCCCTGACCAGGTCTCTTGGTCTTTAGAATGTCCCACCTTCTGGATTTGGCTGTTAGGTCCCAAGGGTGTCATTTAACTTATTCCTCTAATTCGTATATTTCCTACAAACTGAAAATTAGATGTAAAGGTTTGACTTAAGCATATTTGATAAGTTACCTTTAGGTGACAAAACATGAGGTATCCATTATCTTCATGTTGGGAGGCAAATAATATCTGGTTGTTTCACTGTTAGTGAGTAGATGATGAGAGTCTGACCCTTTGATTATATTTTAGCTTTTAAATTTGAAATATTTTTCGGTTCAGAATTTTCTCATTTTTATTTTTTGTCAATTTATATTTTATTTATTAATTTTTGGCTGTACCGTGTGGCTTGTGGGATCTTTGTTACCTGACCAGGAATTGAACCTGTGTCCCCTGCATTGGGAGCATGGAGTCTTAATTACGGACCACTAGGGAAGTCCCCTCTTGATTTTAAAACTAGGTTTTACTCTTGAGATTAGCATGGAATCTGTGAGGGTTATACTTGGGCTTTATGCAAATATCCTGCTCTCTTTCAACCTTTCATTTAATGGTTTTAGCATCTGTTGATGATACTTGCCTGAATCAATTATTTCATTGACGATGCAAAAAATGATTTTCTATCATTCATCTATATCAATTTGCTATATTTTTTCTTTAAAGAAGAGCTTTCCCTCACCACATTGACTCATCTTGTTAAGTGCAAGTAGATTTTTATGGCAAAACAGAACAATGCTCACTTTTTTCTCTCTAGACACAATTTCCAAATAAAGACTTGGTGTGATAGCTAATTCCTGTGGTGACAAAGAGATGGCATTTTTTCATTTCTTTTTTCTTCTCTTTGTTTACAAGTTTTTCTTTTTAATTTATTTTTTATTGAAGGATAATTGTTTTACAGAATTTTGTTGTTTTCTGTCAAACCTCAGCATGAACCAACCATAGGTATACATATATCCCCTTCCTTTTGAACCTCCCTCCCATCTCCTACCCATCCCACCCCTCTAGATTGATATAGATCCCCTGTTTGAGTTTCCTCGGCCATACAACAAATTCCTGTTGGCTATCTATTTTACATATGGTAATGTAAGTTTCCGTGTTACTCTTTCCATACATCTCACTCTCTCCTTCCCTCTTCCCAGGTCCCTAAGTCTGTTCTCTATGTCTGTTTCTTCATTGCTGCCCTATAAATAAATTCTTCAGTACCATTTTTCTAGATTCTGTATATATGTGGTAGAATACAATATTTCTCTTTCTCTTTCAGACTCACTTCACTCTGTATAATAGGTTCTACGTTCATCCACCTCATCAGAACTGACTCAAATGTGTTCTTTTTTATGGCTGAGTAATATTCCATTGTATACATGTACCACAACTTCTTTATCCATTCATCTGTCAATGGACATCTAGATTGCTTCCATGTTCTAGCTAATGTAAATAGTACTACAATGAAAAATGAGATACATGAGTTTTTCAATTTTGGTTTCCTCAGGGTATATGCCTAAGAGTGGGATTGCTGGGTTATGAGGTGGTTTTATTACTAATTTTTAAAGAATCTCCACCCTGTCTTTCATAGTGGCTGTATCAGTTTACATTCCCACCAATAGTGCAAGAATGTTCCCTTTTCTCCACATGCTTTCCAGCATTTATTGTTTGTAGCATTTTTGATGATGGCCATTCTGACCAGTGTGAGGTGATATCTCATTGTAGTTTCGATTTGCATTTCTCTAATAATGAGCAATATTGAGCATCTTTTCACGTGTTTGTTAGCCATCTGTGTGTCTTCTTAGGAGAAATGTCTGTTTAGGTCTTTTCCCCACTTTTTGATTGGGTTGTTTGTTTTTCTGGCATTGAGTTGTATGAGCTGCTTGTATATTTTGGAAATGAGTCCTTTGTCAGTTGTTTCATTTGCTATTACTTTCTCCCATTCTGAGGGTTGTCTTTTCACCTTGCTAATAGTTTCTGTTGCTGTGCAAAAGCTTTTAAATTTAATCAGGCCCCACTTGTTCACTTTTGTTTTTATTTATGCTACTCTAGGAGGTGAGTCATAGAGGATCTTGATTTATGTCATTGAGTGTTCTGCCTATGCTTTCCTTTAAGAGCTTTATAGTTTCTGGTCTTATGTTTAGGTCTTTAATCCATTTTGAGTTTATCTTTGTATATGGTGTTAGGAAGTGTTCTAATTTTATTCTTTAATATGTAGCTGTTGAGTTTTCCCAGCACCATTTGTTGAAGAGGCTGTCTTTGCCCCATTGTAGATTCTTCCCTCCTTTGTCAAAAATAAGGTTCACATAGGTGCATGGGTTTATTTCCAGGCTTTCTATCTTGTTCCATTGGTCTACATTTCTGTTTTTGTGCCAGTATCATACTGTTTTGATGACTGTAGCTTTGTAGTATAATCTGAAGTCAGGAAGTTTGATTCCTCCAGCTCCATTTTTCTTTCTCAAGACTGCTTTGGCTATTCAGGGTCTTTTGTGTTTCCATATGAATTGTGAAATTTTTTATTCTAGTTCTGTGAAAAATGCCATTGGTAATTTGACAGGGATCACACTGAATTTGTAGACTGCATTTGGTAGCACAGTCATTTTCACAATATTGATTCTTTCCACCCAGGAACATGGAATATCTCTCTATCTGTTTATGTCATCTTTGATTTCTTTCATTAGTGTCTTCTAATTTTCTGTGTCCTTTTGCCTCCTTAGGTAAGTTTATTCCTAGATATTTAATTCTTTTTGTTGCGATGGTGAATGGGATTGACTCCTTAATTTCTCTTTCTGATTTTTCGTTGTTAGTATATAGAATTGCAAGTAATTTCTGTGTATTGATTTTGTATCCTGCAACTTTGCTAAATTCACTGATTAGCATTAGTAATTTTCTGATATTATCTTTAGGGTTTTCTATGTACAGTATCATGCCATCTGCAGACAGTGAGAGCTTTACTTCTTTTTCTCCAATCTGGATTCCTTTTATTTCTTTTTCTTCTCTGATTGCTGTAGCTAGGACTTCCAGAACTATGTTGAATAATAGTGGGGAAAGTGGACACCCTTGTCTTGTTCCTGATCTTAGGGGGAGTGCTTTCAGATTTTTACCATTGAGAATAATGTTTGCTATAGGCTTATCATATATGGCCTTTAATATGTTAAGGTAGGTTCCTTCTATGCCCATTTTTTTGAAGAGTTTTAATCATAGATGGGTGCTGAATTTTGTCAAAGGCTTTTTCTGCATCTATTGAGATTATCATATGGTTTCTATCTTTCAATTTGTTAATATGGTGTATCACTGCTTGATTTGCATATATTGAAGAATCCTGGCATCCCTGGAATAAACCCAACTTGATCGTGGTGTATGAGCTTTTTGATGTGTTGCTGAATTCTGTATACTAAAATTTTGTTGAGGATTTTTGGATCTATGTTCATCAGTGACATTGGCCTGTAGTTTTCTTTTCTAGTGTTGTCTTTGTCTGGTTTTGGTATTAGGGTGATGGTGGCCTTGTAGAATGAGTTTTGAAGTGTTCCTTCCTCTGCAGTTTTTTGAAAGAGTTTTAGAAGGAGAGGCATTAACTCTTCTCTAAATATTTGATACAATTCTCCTGTGAAGCCATCTGGTCCTGGGCTTTTGTTTTTTGGGAGATTTTTGATCACAGCTTCAATTTCAGTGCTTGTAATTGGGTTGTGCATAGTTTCTATTTCTTCCTGGTTCAGTCTTGGAAGATTGAACTTTTCTAAGAACCTGTCCATTTCTTCCATTATCAATTTTATTGCCATAGAGTTGTTCATAATAGTCTCTTATAACCCTTTGTATTTCTTCATTGTCTGCTGTAACCTCTCCTTTTTCATTTCTAATTTTGTTGATTTGATTCTTCTCTCTTTTTCTTGATGAGTTTGACTAAAGGCTTGTCAATTTTGTTTATCTTCTCAAAGAACCAGGGTTTAGTTTTATTGATCTTTATTATTGTTTCTTTCATTTCTTTTTCATTTACTTCTGCTTGGATCTTTATGATTTCTTTCCTTCTACTAATTTTGGGTTTTTTTTTGGTTCTTCTTTTTCCAGTTGTTTTAGGTGTAAAGTTAGGCTGTCTATTCGATGTTTTTCTTGTTTCTTGAGGTAGGATTGTATTGCTATAAACTGCCCTCTTAGAACTGCTTTTGCTGCATCCCATAGGTTTTGAGTTGTTGTGTTTTCATTGTCATTTGTTTCTAGAAATTTTTTTATTTCCCTTTTGATTTCTTCAGTAACTTGTTGATTATTTAGAAACGTGCTGTTTAATCTCCACGTGTTTGTGTTTCTTACGTTTTTTTCTTGTAATTGATATCTAGTCTCATAGCATTGTGGTCAGAGAAGATGCTTGATATGATTTTGATTTTCTTAAATTTACTGAGGTTTGATTTGTGGCCCAAGATGTGGTCTGTCCTGGAGAATGTTCCATGTGCACTTGAGAAGAAGGTGTATTCTTCTGCATTTGGATGGAATGTCCTGAAGATATCAATGAGATCCATCTCATCTAATGTATTATTTAAGACTTGTGTTTCCTTATTAATTTTCTGTTTTGATGATCTGTCCATTGGTGTGAGTGGGGTGTTAAAGTCTCCTACTATTATTGTGTTACTGTCAATTTCTCCTTTTACATTGGTTAGTGTTTGTCTTATGTATTAGGTGCTCCTATGTTGGGTGCATAGATATTTACAATTGCTATGTCTTCCTCTTGGATTGATCCCTTGATCTTTATGTAGTGTCCTTCCTTATCTCTTGTACTATTCTTTATTTTAAGGTCTGTTTTGTCTGATATGAGGATTGCTACTCCAGCTTTCTTTTGCTTCCCATTTGCATGGAATATATTTTTCCATCCTCTCACTTTCATTCTATCTGTGTCTTGAGGTCTGAAGTGGGTTTCCTGTAGACAGCATATATATGGGTCTTGTTTTTGTATCCATTCAGCTAGTCTGTGTCCTTTGGTTGGAGCATTTAATTATTTACATTTAAAGAAATTATTGATATATATTTTCCTATTGCAATTTTTTAATTGTTTGGGGTTGATTTTGTAGATCTTTTTTCTTCTTTTGTATTTCTTGACTATGTAAGTCCCTTTAACATTTGTTGTAAAGCTGGTTTGGTGGTACTGAATTCTCTTAACTTTTGCTTGTTTGAAAAGCTTTCTATTTCTCCATCAATTTTGAATGAGATCCTTACCAGGTACAGTAATCTTTGTTGTAATTTTTCCCTTTCAGTACTTTAGATATATTCTGCCATTCCCTTCTGGCCTGCAGAGTTTCTGCTGAAAGATCAGCTGTTAAGCATATGGGGTTTCCCTTGTATGTTACTTGTTGCTTTTCCTTTGTTGCTTTTAATATTCTTTCTTTGTGTTTAGTCTTTGTTAGTTTGATTAATATGTGTCTTGGTGTGTTTTCCTTTGGGTTTATCCTGTACGGGACTCTTTGTGTCTCTTGGACTCAATTGACTATTTCCTCTTCCACGTTAGGGAAAATTTCAACTATAATCTCTTCAAAAATTTTCTCATACCCTTTCTTTTTCTCTTCTCCTTCTGGGAACCCTATAACTCGAATGTTGGTGCATTTGATATTGTCCCCGAGGTCTCTGAGACTGTCTCCAGTTCTTTTCATTCTTTTTACTTTATTCTGCTCTTCAGAAGTTATTTCCACCATTTTATCTTCCAGCCCACTGATTCATTCTTTTGCTTCAGATATTCTGCTATTGATTCCTTCTAGAGTATTTTTTATTTCAGTAATTGTGTTGTTTGCCTCTGTACGTTTATTCTTTAATTCTTCTAGGTCTTTGTTAATTGAGTCTTGCATTTTCTCCATTTTGTTTGCAAGGTTTTTGATCACCTTTACTATCATTATTCTAAATTCTTTTTCAGGTAGTTTGCCTATTTCCTCTTCATTTATTTGGACTTCTGTGTTTCTAGTTTGTTTCTTCATTTGTGTAGTATTTCTCTGCCTTTTCATTATTTTTTTTTTAACTTATTGTGTTTGAGGTCTCCTTTCCCAGGCTTCAAGGTTGAATTCCTTCTTCCTTTTGGTTTCTGCCCTCCTACGGTTGGTCTAGTGATTTGTGTAAGCTTTGTATAGGGTGTGATTTGTGCTGAGTTTTTGTTTGTTTTTCCTCTGATGGGCAAGGCTGAGTGCGGTGGTAATCCTGTCTGCTGATGACTGGGTTTGTATTTTTGTTTTGTTTGTTGTTTAGATGAGGCATCCTGCACAGGGTGCTACTGGTGGTTGGGTGATGCCGGGTCTTGTATCCAAGTGGTTTCCTTTGTCTGAATTCTCACCATCTGATCCTCCCTAGGGTTAGTTCTCTGGTAGTCTAGGGTCTTGGAGTCAGTGCTCCCACTCCAAAGGCTCAGGGCTTGATCTCCTGCATCTAAGAGAAGATGAGGGAAGGCTGAAGTGAGTTAGAAGCTGTTTTCTGATGGAAGATGAAGAAAACCTACAGTGACTTAGACACTCCTGGAAGCCTTCTGTGTGGCAGCCATTTGGTTCTGGGACTGGAAGGAAAACAGCAGCAGCTGCTTTTACAGGTTTTAACTTACTGTCTTCCTGGTGAATTGAAGCTTTTATGATTGACTCTCTTTATCCTTAAGTGTTTTTTTCCTTTTTTGTCCTAAATGCTTACTTAAAAAAAAATTTAGCTTCTCCAGCTTTAATTTTGTTATGTGCTTGCTTTCTGTACTTTTTTTTGTCTTCTTGATTTTAACAGTGTGTAACCTAACATTCGCAAAGAGTCGGACATGACTGAGCGACTGAACTGAACTGAACTGAACCTAACATGCTGGTGTGTCTGTTATAAATAACATGTAGCTTAATTTTACATTTTTATCCATTTTGCTTATCTCTATGTATTAGTTGATGAGTTTAACATTTATTGTAATTATTGATATTTTATCCTATTTTTGTATATTTTATTTATTCCGTTTTCTATACTTTTTTTAGTTTTAGCTCTCATCCATCTTTTGAGATTGCTTGATATTTAGTTTGTTTTTCCTTAATCTATTTCTTGTTTTTATTGTTTTGAAGTTAAAAACTTTATTTCCATTCTCTTAGTGGTTACTCTTTTGGCCACATAGAGTATGTATGGCCCAATATTTTGGGAGTTTGTAGCATGAACTCTGGAATGAGAATGCTTATGTTCAACTTGCCAGTATGCAACCTCAGGCAAGGTACTTACTCTGATTATGCTTAGTTTTCTTATCCATAAAATGGGGATAAGAATAGAATCAGTTTCACAGGTTTGTGTGAGTATTAAGTGACTACCTACATGATGAAGCCATATAGAGAGTAGTGTCCATCACACAGACATACTCTATCATATATATATATACATTCTATGTCCATATGTATAATAAAATATAATAATTATTATAATTATCTATAATTCTAACATCTAAAGTTCTTGAGGTTTTATTTTTAAACTCTTGGCCAATCTTTGATTGTGAACTCATATTTGGAGGATCTCCCTCTGGAAATCCTGAGGCCCTAAATCTAATGGGGTCTTTCCTTCTCCATTAGATCTGCCTCATGGGATCTACCCCATTCATTTGTCTCTGTTTTATGTGGAAATCCCAGTTTCCGCTTCCCTGCGTGCAGTGGGTCTGGGGTTAGTTCTGATCTCAGCTTGCATGTATGTCTTTGTCTGAGGGCAACCCAAGACTTTAGTAAGCTATTGTTCCCAGATCTCCCCCATAGTTTCAACTCATGATTCTGATGGCTTTGCTTTATTTTTATTTTTTTGGCCTTTGAAGATTTCTATTATTTACTAAGACCCTAAGAAGACATTAACAGGTATAATTTTATCAAGGATTTGATACAACTACAGCAAGAGGGTCCTCAAAACACCTGGGCTCCCTACAGCTGCCAGAAAAGTTCATAGGGCTTACTTCCCTGACCATTTTGAGTGCAGGAACTTATTCATGCTAATATCCTCAGATCCCAGCTCGGAGACCATCCCATTCCTGTGCAGGATTGTGCTCAATTGCTCAGTCATGTCTGACTCTTTGTGGCCCCATGAACCGTAGCCCACCAGGCTCCTCTGCCCATGGAATTTTCCAGGCAAGAATACTGGAGTGGGGAGCCATTTCCTATTCCAGAGGCTCTTCCAGACCCTGGGATCGAACCTGCATTTCCTGGATTGGCAGGTGGATTCTTTACCACTAGTGCCACCAGGGAAGCAGGTGAAAAAGGGCTGTTTAAAACTGAATGACAGGGACTTCCCTGGTGGTCCAGTGGTGAAGACTCTGCACTTCTCTGCAGGGGTGTGGGTTTGATCCTGGTGGGGAACCAAGATCCACACGCCATGTGGCTTAAAAAAAAAAAACAATGGTTAAAAATCACACCTAGAGTTCTTAAGGTAGATGTTAGGACTTAGAGTTGCAATACCTTTTCCCAGCCTCTTGGGGAGCCATGATTCAAAGTCAGCCTTGAAAGCCCAGATCCTCTCCCTGCTTGTGGCTGATATCAGGGCAGAGAGGAAGGGGAGGAAGGCAGTGGGACAAGTCCGCTGTGTAGAAAGCACACTTAATGACCCCTGGCTTCCCCAGTCGGTTGTTCACTGTTGCCCCCTGGGTGGGGTGCCCCCACCCATCAGCTCTAGGACCCATGTCTTCTTTTCTACTTTGAGAATCAATCATTTCCCATAGACCTTTTCCTACCCAGGACAAGGAATAAAGATCATAGCTTGGTAGTCATTAGCTCAACACTTTTCAAGAAGCCCTGTCAGCCTATGTCAAAGACTTCACGCATCAGTTTAATAAACAGTAGCCACAATAAAAAAACAGTAAGAAACAGTACTTGAACCAAGAGCAGGACAGCACATTTTCCATTATAAATGGTTTTTTGTTCAGGTGGGCTTGGGGATGGGTGGGGAGGCAGAGGGCTGGCTCAGACCCTCCCCTCCCTCCACTCCAGCCCTTGGTGATCTGGGCTCTTAGAAAAGTGTCTGTTTCCATTCAACAGAGTAGAAAGTTCTTGGCTTAGCAATGCCTTCTGAGACCTCAGCCTTGGAGGCTGGCTTTTTCGGTGGGCTGTGTCTCTCTCTCCTCCAGATGCTGAGAGCATCACGGGCAGCTGAACTGGAGCTGCTGACTTCCTGGGTGCCTGTGAGCTGTGGGGTGACTTACAGGATGGCAGGTCCTTTGCTGCACCTAGAATGCTGAGAGTGTGGGCAGAGAGGTGTGCCCAAGGGGGCTCTTGGTCTGTGTCTGACTTCTGGGGGATTCCCATGTAGGCAGGGCAGGGGGAAGCAGTTTCCAGCACTGCAGGGGGGCAGGAACATCATGGATCAGACTAGAATAAAAAAGACCAACAAATAAACTAGGTAATTTGAAACTGGACAAAATGGTGGCATGCAAAATTAATCCTCCTTTTCTGAAGCTCTTTGCTCCTCTCTCTACTCTCTAGAGGTCAGGAAGTCTCATAAGCCTTTCCATCCTCCTTTTTTTTTTTTTAATTGGAGGATAATTGCTTTATAGCATTGTGGTGGTCTCTGCTGTACATTAATGGAATCAGTCATGATTATATATATCCCTTCCCTTTTGAGCTTCCCTCCCCCAATCCATTCCAGCCCCTGCTGCTGCTGCTGCTGCTAAGTCGCTTCAGTTGTGTAGTCCTCATAGACGGCAGCCCACCAGGCTCCCTGTCCCTGGGATTCTCCAGGCAAGAATACTGGAGTGGGCTGCCATTTCCTTCTCCAATGCATGAAAGTGAAAAGTGAAAGTGAAGTCGCTCAGTCGTGTCCGACTCTTAGCGACCCCATGGACTGCAGCCTACCAGGCTCCTGCGTCCATGGGATTTTCCAGGCAAGGGTACTGGAGTGGGGTGCCATTGCCTTCTCCTAGGTCATCACAAAGCACCAGGCTGAGCTCCCTGTGTTATACAGCAGCTTCCCGCTACTTATCTGTTTTACACATGATAGTGCATATATATCAATGCTTCTTTCTCAATTTGTCCCACCCTCTCCTTCTCCAAATGTGTCCACAAATCTGTTCGCTATGTCTGTGTCTCCATTTCTTCTCTGTAAATAGGTTCATCAGTACTATTTTTTCCTAGATTCCATATATATGCATTAATATCTGATATTTGTTTTTCTCTTTTAGATTGACTTCTCTCTGTCTAAAAGGCTCTAGGTTCATCCACCTCACTACAACTGACTCAAATTCATTCCTTTTTAGGACTAATATTTCCATCCTCCTTCTTATCAGAATCTGGTCTCTGGAAAGTGTCTGATAGCTGCATTTGATCAGAGAACAAGAGAATGGTAAAGCTGGGTGTGTTCCATACAGTAAGGTATTTGCATTTAATGGGAGTCTCTGATCTAAGGAATTTCAGCTCTTAATGGTGAAATTCCAGGTTGTCACTTGCTGGGAATGAAGACTGCTGTTGCTTGCTAAGTTGCTTCAGTCGTGTCCGACTCTGTGTGACCCCATAGATGGCAGCCCTCCAGGCTCCCCCATCCCTGGGATTCTCCAGGCAAGAACACTGGAGTGGGTTGCCATTTCCTTCTCCAATGCATGAAAGTGAAAAGTGAAGTGAAGTCGCTCAGTCATGTCTGACTCTTCATGACCCCATGGACTGCAGCCTACCAGGCTCCTCCATCTGTGGGATTTTCCAGGCAAGAGTACTGGAGTGGGGTGTCATCGCCTTGGGCTTAAAGGGGTATCTCAGAGCCATTAAGTCACTAAGGGTGGCTTGGAACCCACAGACGAGAGGAAGGGAGGGAGGGTACAACAGAGAGGGCAAAGACGCTTACCTTCCGGACACTGTAGATCCAGTTGAGATAGGCTGTGACCTTAGTGTATACTCCTGGGGTAGTAGGCCCCCCACAGCCATGGCCCCAGCTCACGATGCCCACCACTTGCCACCGGTCAGAGTGAAACATCAGAGGGCCACCACTGTCGCCCTGTGAGAGAGGCCAGAGCAGAGGCTGCTGGGGAGGGTGGGCAGGGCTGGGGTGGAGAGGTGGGCTTCTCCACCCTCCCCTCACTGCACTGGCCCATCTGGTCCCTGCTCTCCAGCGCCCTCTGCTGTTCCACCTTCACTTCCCCTGCTCATGCTGTTCCTGCAGCCTGGAATGCCCTTCCCTTTTGGGGCGAAAGGGTTCTGTCTGCGGTCAAGCAAGTTGTAGGTGCGCTGTTAGCCCTTTCTTGGAGATCTACAACTCACACGAGCTTAGTGAGGGCTCTAAGGTGTCCTATGGTAAGGAAGCCTGGTTATCTTTGTCTAACCTAGTGCGTGCTGAGTCGCTTCAGTCATGTCCGGCTCTATGTGACCATATGGACTGCAGTGCGCCAGGCTTCTCTGTCAGTAGGATTCTCCAAGCAAGAATACTGAAGTGGGTAGCCATTCCCTTCTCCAGGGGATCTTCCTGATCCAGGGATAGAATCCACACTTCCTGCATTTCAGGCGGATTCACCTGGGAAGCCCATCTAACCTAGTAGTTTCCAGATTTATTGAACCATTACAGGAAGGCTTATTTCATGCTAGTCACTGTTCTAGATAACTGAGATCAATTAATGAAAAGAGAAAAGATCCTTGCCCTAAGGGAGCTTGGAATTAGATGGAGAGAGAGAGAGAACAAGCAAACTACAAAATGACATTTTCTTGTATAAAAAATGAGAGATAGTGAAAAGTGCACTTATTTGGGTGTCCTTCTTACCAGCTCTTATAGCCTCTGGGGCTTCATCCCTCAGAACCCAATGACTCGATAGCTGAACTGCCTGTGGAGTTACTCACCCCCGCCCCCATTACCGTGAACTCCCTGAGGGAAGACACGGTCCTCCGAGTTCTGCATCCACCTGATATCAAGTCATCAAGAGAGGCCTAAGAGATGCCTCTTGAGTGAAGGGATTTAATGACTGAGAATGGGGGTGGGAGAAGGGTTTTGGGTTTTAATGAAAATAGTTCAGAAGATCCTCTGGGTTGGGATGTGAGAATATGTTCACAGACTGGCCAGGAGGATGGGTGAGGGGCAGCGCACTGGGGCTTATCCAGCATGAGATGGGTTTTCTCTAGAGTGGTTCAGCAGCTTGAGGACAGCTGTAGAGAAAACAGACCTGGGGTTCCTGCTGGCTAGGGGCTCATACTGTTTTAAGCGACGGGAAGTAAGAGCAGGTGGGGAGGGAAACATCATCTTTGTATGTAAAATGTACATTTGAAATCTATCTGCTCCTATCTGTCTGTCCATCCATCCATGCATGCATCCATCCTCATATCTTTCTCCCTCTCCCCCTTCCTCCCTTCATCACACACTGCGTCGCACACTGCGTGCCCACCGTATGCAAGGCTTCATGTGGGGGCATTCATCCTCTGAGCTTTCTCATCTCTTCAAAGCAGACTTCCCCTGTCTCTGTAATTCCCTCACGATCCTTGGAGGCCGCACCTGGCAGGTGTCCACGCCGCCCTCCGGGAGGCCTGCGCACATCATCGTCTCGGTGACCTCCCCCTGGTATGCATCCTCTGCGTTGCACCGAGTGCTGTTGATGACCTGGACGGATCCCTGCTGCAGTATGTCAGACATCTTCCCTGGAGGTTGAAAACACACTCGCATTCCCATTCTCGCCTTCAAATCCCAGCCCAGGACAGTTCTCTGGGTTTCCTGGTACCTTGGTGCTTGGACCTCCAGGATGGGTTTTTCTAAAGAATGGTCCTCCTTCCCATCACTTTTGGGAGCTGCTCACTTAGTCCTGTGATCCTGAGCCTGGCACTTACCTCCGTTCTCTTCTGTAAATCCCCATCCGATGACCCAGAGTGGGGTGCCTGGAGTGAGCTCCTCGTCAGAGAAGGGCAAGCAGATGGGCCTAATTGTGCCTACCAGGAGCAGAGAGAAAGAGGGGACCCGAAGTTCAGGAGAGCCTGGCAGCTAAACCCTCTGTAAGGGTTAACACCAGGGTTTCCATAGCACATGTTCCATGGGATGTTAATAGAAGTAGCATGGGAAAAAAAAAGATTCTGTGGTCAAATAAGTTTAGAAAATGTGTTGGACTTCCCTGGTGGTGTAGTGAATGAGAGCCCACCTGCCAATGCAGGAGACATGAGTTTGGTCCCTGGTCCAGGAAGATTCCACACGCCACAGAGCAACTAAGTCCATGAGACACAACTACTGAGCCCATTTGCTGCAGCTGCTGAAGCCCACGTGCCTAGAGCCCTTGCTCTGCAACAGGGGAAGCTATAGTAGTGAGAAGCCCAAGCACCGCAAGGAAGAGGAGCCCCTGCTTGCCACCCTGGAGAAAATGCTATGCAGCAATGGAGACCCAGCACAGCCAAAAACAAATAAATAATTTTAAATAAAGAAACTGTGAATTAAACACAACAAAACAAATTGCTAAAAAAAAACCCCTCTCGTGTCATTAATATACTCATGTGTTCCAGGAAGAGAGCTACGGTATAAAAATGTTTTCCAAACTTATTTGAGAGAGGAACCCTCTTGTACCCAAGGGACCCATGTTCTATGGAACCCACCATTGGAGATGCTGATCTAAATACCACCCAGTGTAAGCTTGAGTCATTGAACAGAGCTGGTCAAAGATGCTATGGGCTGCCTTAACAGTAATGAGTTGGTGTCCCTGGAGGAGAGCAAATGGGCCCAATGACCCTTTGGCAGGGAGATTGTGCAGGCCTTTGCATTGGTTGGGGTTGAGGATAGGCCAGGAGATCTTTTAGGTCCCTCACAACTCCAAGATTGGATGAATCTGTGATTCTCACTTGGGGTGCTCTATGTAGAGAAAACAGACATCAGAAGAATCTGGCAGAGGCCGGGTGTCAGCTGAGAGCTCGAGGAGGCCTCACGGCTTTCATGACGATAGGCTGATATACTTGCCAGAAACAATGGGCCAACTGAGGTCTTGAGAGGAATAGTGATGTGCCCAAGGCCACTTAGTGAAAGAGCTAGTGGCAGAATGGGAGTTCTGTCCCCAGGCGCCGGCTCTCACCGGAGAAAGTAAGCGGGAGCTGCAGCTTCACGAGGGCAATGTCGTGCTCTCTGGGGTGTGTGGTGTTCGGCTCAAGGATGAAGATCTTGGCCACAGGCAGGGATGGGGAGCTGCCCAGTCTGTCTGAGCCAGCCCTCACCTTCCAGTTGGGCACATCGAGATGCTTCCTGGGGGCAGAGACAGTGCAGTTCAGGTCTGAGCCAAGCATGAGGAGGTTTTGCCAAAGGCTAGGTCTCCGGGTCCCTGGGGAGTGGGGTGCTGCATGTCTCTGCCTTGGAGGGAAATGATGGTGAGGGGTGCTGGAGGAGGGGCCATCTGAGGAATCACCTACTGCAGGTCAGATTCTAAAGGGGGATTTGATTCTTCTCCCTGGTGAAACCTGCCGGAAGAAATGTATAACTGGAGGGCTGGGGAATGGGCTATGCCCAGTGCCTGAGCTCTGGGTCCTGACACTCTATCCTCTAGCGCATTTTACTGGTCTTGTTACTCATGTGGTACTTGCATTGTGGTCAGTTCTACTGTGTACAGTAAGTCTCCCACATATGAACCTTCAAGTTGAAGACCCTCAAAGATGCGAATGTGTGTTTGCACGTCCAATCATGTAAGTTCGTTAATGTGTCTGACTTTATTTGTAAAAGCTGGGTACCGAGGCTAACTTTGTTGAAGTTAATGAACCCAATTGGACTTACAAACGTATGCTTGGAAGGGAACGCGTTCATATGTAGGGAATTTACTGTCCTTGTCTTCTTCCTGACACCAGACACAGCTGAGTGCACAGGGGAAAAGTTTATAGCTTTTATCAGATTCTCTAAAAAGGTTAAAGATCACTGGCCTACACTGTGTGTCCTCTGAGGCAGTTATTGTGTCTACTGCATGAAGGCACATGGTACCTAGTAGGTACTCATAGATGGTGAATGAATGAACAAACAGATGGATGAATGAAGAGAAGAGGACCTAGAATGGGCCTTCTCCAGAGGTATGGGCAGGCCTCCCTCTGCTGGCTGGTAACAGAATACCTTTTTTTTTTTTTTTTTTTTTTAACTTCTGGATATAATGAAGGAGTAGCATGGACCTCGGATTTGAAGCCAATTCTTGAAAGACTGGCGGAAAGGGAGAGAGTTCTCAAGCCTCCCTTGGAGTCCTCAGAGGCAGATGGGAAGTGCTTTTGTGCAGTGAGTGATGTAGGGGAGAGTGAGGACATGGGGTCTTTGCTGGCTTTCCCCCTGAAAGGGAAGAAGTCAGGCCTGGTGACTGGTACCCTCTGCTAAGACCCCCAAGGCCTAACAAAGGCTGTCACGTCCAGTGTCTCCTTAGGCAGCCACACCCTGGTACATGGTCTTCAGGGGGCAGGGAAGGGCTGGAGGGCATCAGACAACAGATTGGAGACAGAGGATCCAGGCACTCAGGCTCCTCCACGGCTCTGACCCCAGGGGCTCCCCGAGTGCGCCTTACCAGAAGCAGTGGGCGGCCGTGAGGATCCAGTGCGGGTCTAGGATGCTCCCTCCACAGATGTGTTGTTTGTTGTACTGGATGCTGACCTGCCAAGGCCAAGAATCCACAGAGGCCTCCTTCCCACCCACCACCCGAGGGGCCTTCACGCTCTGTCCGCAGTCTGGACTCAGAGGGAAGGAGGAAGAAAGAAGGAGTCAGGCTCTTGGGGACTAGGGTTGTCCCCCTTAGAGCCCCCAGCCTATCCTGAGCGGGGTCCTTAGGGCTGGGAACAGGGGTGGGGGTAGAGGACCAGGCCAATTTTGAATTAGTCACCGGGAGACACTGAGTGTCCCAGACTTCCCCCCAGTCTCCATCTCCTTTTTTAGCTTCGGATGGAGTTTATACTGGGAATATAGATGTGTCCATTGTGCTGGAATTCGTGACCTTGAAACTGAACGTGGACCCAAAGTCCTGCCCAGGGGTGTGTCCCCAGCTGCTCCCACTGAGTAACAGTGAACAGATGCTCACAGGCTGCTTTGGGATTGGAGAGTGGGAAGAAAGTTCCAGAAATGGATCTTCCCATCCCAAACACACCTTTCTCCAAGTCCCTTCCCGCTGCTCAGAGAGTCTCCCGATTTGACATCCTGCTCCCTCTTCCACATCCCACTCTCCTGGCTCTCACGTCTGACTTGCGAACTCTTGTAAAAGAATCTCCGGTCCCACCTCTCCGCCCTGTTCCTCTCCAATCCTTCTGGCAGTCACTGCCACAGTGATGGTTCTAGGGGGAAAGGCCACCACCCTCTCTGGGTTTGTGCCTGGAAGGAGCTTGTGAAACACTTTCTAATTCCAAACACTGCTTTCTACACATCCCTCACTCCCCTTCAAAGCCCCTTAGCATCCCTCTCTGTCTGTAGGGGAAGAGTTTAAACTCCTGCTCCTGGCAGCCTCCTGATATAAAATTGCTGTCTAGCCTTATCGATCTGCTGGTAGCTCCCTGAAAAGTCTTTCTGTTTTTGCTCCAGGAAGTCCCTGTCCCCGAGATGCCGTCTCCTCTCACGTTTATCTAAATCACTGTTCATTCGGCTGGGAAGAGAGCACTGGCCAAGACAGAGAGACAGACCTGGTCCCTGCCCTCTTAGAGCCTACAGTTCATTCTGTGATGTTTAGCCTGAGCATTTTCTCCAAGTTGGCTGATCCCTGGGGATTTTCCCCTCCTGGCATTTTCACAGTCTGCCTGGATGTTGGCCAGCTTTCCTTGTTGTCGTAGTTCAGTCCTGTCTTCTCAACGAGACTGAAGCCTCCTCTAGGGAGGATCTGTGGCTTAAGCCTCGCTCTGACTTCAGAGCTGCTTAGCTCAGCACATCAGGTGCTCAGACCCCATCAGTAACTTGGGATCACATGATAATGGGTAAAAGTCTTAACATCCAGCAGGGATGCATCAGTCAGTTCAGTTGCTCAGTCATGTCCGACTCTCTGCGACTCCATGGACTGCAGCACGTGAGGCTTCCTGTCCATCACCAACTCCTGGAGCTTGCTCAAACTCGTGTCCATTGAGTCGGTGATGCCATCCCACCATCTCATCCTCTGTCATCCCCTTCTCCTCCTGCCTTCAATCTTTCCCAGCATCAGGGTCTTTTCTAGTGAGTCAGTTCTTCACATCAGGTGGACAAAATGTTGAGTTTCACCTTCAGCGTCAGCCCTTCCAATTAATATTGAGGAATGATTTCCTTTTGGATGAACTGGTTTGCTCTTCTTGCAATCCAAGGGACTCTCGAGAGTCTTCTCCAACAACACAGTTCAAAAGCATCAATTCTTTGCTGCTCAGCTTTCTTCATGGAGAAGGAAATGGCAACCCACTCCATTATTTTGCCTGGAAAATCCCATGGATGCAGGAGCCTGGTAGGCTGCAGTCCATGGGGTCGCTAAGAGTCGGACACGACTGAGCGACTTCACTTTCACTTTTTACTTTCATGCATTGGAGAAGGAAATGGCAACCCACTCCTGTGTTCTTGCCTGGAGAATCCCAGGGATGGGGGAGCCTGGTGGGCTGCCGTCTATGGGGTCACACAGAGTCAGACACGACTGAAGCGACTTAGCAGACTTAGCAGCAGCTTTCTTCATAGTCCAACTCTCATCCATACATGACTACTGGAAAAAACCATAGCTTTGACTAGACGGACCTTTGTTGGTAAAGTAATATCTCTGCTTTTTAATATGCTGTCTAGGTTGGTCTTAGCTTTTCTTCTAAGGAGCAAGCATCTTCCAATTTCATGGCTGCAGTCACCATCTGCAGTGATTTTGAAGCCCAAGAAAATAAAGCCTGTCACTGTTTCCATTGTTTCCCCATCTATTTGCCACAAAGTGATAGGACCGGATGCCATGATTTTGGCTTTTTGAAGGTTGAGTTTTAAGCCAGCTTTTTCACTCCCCTCTTTCACTTTCATCAAGAGGCTCTTTAGTTCCTCTTCACCTTCTGCCATAAGGGTGGTGTCATCTGCATATCTGAGGTTATTGATATTTCTCCCGGCGATCTTGATTCCAGCTTGTGCTTCATCCAGCCCAGCATTTCTCATGATGTACTCTGCATATAAGTTAAATAAGCAGGATGACAATATACAGCCTTGAATTACTCCTTTCCCAGTTTGGAACCAGTCCATTGTTCCATGCATGCACACTACTGAACTGCAGGGATGCATCCACACTGCTGAACTGCAAAGGCTGCAAGGGTGACCTTCTTCCTCTCAGGTGGTCCAGTTTCTGGCCATCTGCCAGGCTCAGCTTGGTTCTCCCAGGAGGCTGGTGGGATGAGTGGGACCTCAGAGCTTGTTTTTCCTTCTGATCTTCTCTCAGAACTAGGGGCTCTCCTGGATTCTGTTGGGCTGTTGGACTAAAGGGCTTCTTGGGAAGATGAATTTCAGAGAGATCAAGTGAATTACCCACGGTCACACTGGAAGCCAGTGGGACGGGTGCTGTCCAGATCTCCTGATGTACCCCCCTGCCCTTCCGGCCCCATGCTGCTCACTCTGGAGCGTGTTAGTCAGGACTATTGCTCAGTTTGGCACTTCCTTGATGTGGCCTCACACCTCTCTCTTTGCTCAGCCATTAGCTCCTGAGGACAGAGGCCAATTCTCTTATGTATCTTCTACTTCCAGCTAGCATCCGACAGTGATGACGCATCTTAACTGTTCCACGAATCTTTGCTAAACGGAATAAGCAAATGAGATTACATGGGCCCTGGCCAGGGGTGAGAGCAGGTAGAGGCTTGGTCCTGCCCTTTCTGGTTTTCCTACTCTCTCTTGGATCTCTGCCCACAACAAGTGTGGAGATATGGGTGGACAGTGGGAGGGAGTTCTTAACACTAGCTACTTGAAGGAGTGTTCACCTACAAGCGCAGGGTCCAAGGAGTAATGTCTGGACAGAATAGAGTGACATTTGGAGTCTGAGTGATTTAAGAATGAGGGTGAAGGTCTTCCTTCCTGCTTATTGCTGGCCCAGGACCCAAACCCTCAGAGGCGGGGCGTACTCACCAAGGCACTGCAGGGAAACCAGGGAACCTGAGAGACAGGGGCTGGAAAGGAGACACAGGCGTCCTGTGGCTTTTGCTTGTCTTTTGGCTGGGAGGCAGGAACTCGGGTCTCCTGGCACTACTGATTCCAGTCCCCTCCCAGCACCCGGGAAGTAAGCCTTGCCTGGTGGGGGCTGTATAGACAACGTGCTGTGCTGTACTTAGTTGTCCAGTCATGTCTGACTCTGTGACCCCATGGTCTACACCCTCCAGCCTCCTCTGTCCATTGGATTCTCCAGGCAAGAACACCAAGGTGGGTTGCCATGCCCTCCTCCAGGGGATCTTCCCAACCCAGGGATCGAACACAAGTCTCCTGCAATGCAGGTGGATTCTTTACTTTCTGAGCCACCAGAGAACCCCAAGAATACTGGAATGGATAGCCTATCCCTTCTCCAGGGGATTTTCCCAACCCAGGAATCTCACCAGGGTCTCCTGCTTTGCAGGTGGATTCTTTACCAGCTGAGCCACCAGGGAAGCCCCATATAGACACCGTACTTCCACCCAATTCAGTGCGGCTGAATGCAATTGGATTCCACTCCCCTGCTGACAAGCATCTGCTATGTGCTGGGCCCTGCCTGAGTCACAGCCCACCCTGGGGCTCTTGGCAGCCTGAGATGGAAGAGAGCAGAGGCTGGACCTGTGTCTGAGGCACTGCAGGCTCTTCAAACAGAAGAGGAATGGGATTTTAGTGAAACTCCAGGCAAACAATCATTCTGCTCCTGCTGCTGCTGCTGCTGCTAGGTTGCTTCATTCTGCTCCTAGTCCTCTCCTTTTCAAGATTTACTCTTTGATGAATAAGCAGCTCTCAACAACCTCCCTGCATGCTTAGGAGACATCATTTTCTCTGTGGGGTGACAGTGTTCCTGTAGATGCCGGGCTCTGGCACAGGTGGTGGGCATGAGAACAGGACTGTGGCCACACAGCTGCTCCTCCAGAGAGTTAGAAATGTGGTGGGGGGTGGGGGCTACTCTGGCCTGGGTGAGTGGCAGGAAGGACAAAGTGGCCTTTGGAATCCTGCCTCTGGGGCTCAAAGAGAGCACAAGGCCATAGGAAACCAATTTGGTTTTCTTATTTGACTGATGAAAGTCCGCCAGCATGTGGACAGCTCACTTTGTCCGGCTGCCCATTGTATTAAGCCAAAGAGTCAACACAGAAAACCGCTCAGAAATGTGATGCTCTAGCTTTTGATATCGGACCGTCTGCCTGACCAGGAGTTCTTGTTGTCTGGCTTATGTTCCCCTTGCTGCATCCATTCAGGGTGGTCTGGCTGCAATCCCAATGACAGCGAGCATGGGTGAGCTTTCTGGGCCAGAGGCGTCCTCTCACTTACCCACTTGAGTTTTGCACCTGAAGCTCCTGCAGGTTCTCTGTGATTTTGACAATGTCCAGATCTTGGGCTGAGCCAACGTCCACAGCTCTGAAGGTGGGTTTGCTGCTCGTGTTGGGAGGGAAAGGGAGAGAGTGAGAGATGTGAGCTGAGGCAGGAGCTCAGACCAAGGTGGTGGGAATAGCCCCCACTCCCAGGAGAGGGGGCAGCGGAGGGAGCTGGGTGGGGCGTGGCCGGGGAGTGGAGGTGGCCTTGGTCAGTGAGCGCAGTGCCTGCTTTGCTAGAGGACAAGGGACGTTTCCTGACATCCAGGATTCAGCCCTGAGCACAGTGCTGACGTGGACTTGCTTTCTTGGGCAGGGAAGACTGGTCCTGAGCCAGAGCTCTGAAAAAATGTTATGGACACCCTTTTGTAACTCCCAGCTCTGTCCTTATTCCAAATGTCTCAGCTGCTTCTCCTGGTTCACAAGGAGGCAGAGGAAACAAGTTAGCACCCACCCCTACGTTGGAGGGAACTAGAGGTGGACACTTGGTTCTCCAAACGAGGCATCTGGTCTGAACTTGGTAGTAGGGTACACTTATGGTCCCTTTGGAGGTGGGATAGGCCAAGATCAGGCTTCACATGCATTCAGACAAACAGCTTTCTCGTTTGGATCACTATCCCTCTTTCTCTCCACAGATCCATGTTTGTCTTCTTTCAAACCTTGAGTACAAGCCTTCCTTCTTCCAGGAAGTCTTCCCTGCTTAATCTCATCTTTCTGATTGTTGCTGTACTGAATGTGCCTCTTTCCCATCTCTCCTATCCTTCCCCATCCTTTAAACCAGTCATGCTAGCGTAAGCTCTGTATGCAGGTTTGGGTCAACCTAAGACACTGGCTGACTAGCACTTTCTCACATGCCCACCCAGGAATCTGGCACTACCTGGATGACCAGGCCATGGCCCCTGAAAGGCTGGAGTCTAGCAGTGCCGGGTTTTGTGCTGAGAGCCCTCAAGCCTGAGATTCTTCTCCTGGCTCTGACACTAGCTTGATGTGTGACCCTTGGCAGGTTCTCTCTGGGTCTCTCTCTAAGCCTCAGTTTTCCCCTCTATAAATGATGGGTGGACCAGATGATCTTCAGAGTCCTTCCCATCTTGAGCCATCTAGAGTTTTGTGGTCCTGGAACAAGAAGGCCCTCCTAGCCAGGGAAATCTGAGATACAGAAAGAGGGATCATGGTGGAAGTGGACATTCTCAGGAGAGTTATCCTCTATTCACCAGTTACATCATGATGAATAATTCTGATCAGCTTTGATCTTGCAGAGCCCAAGAGCAAGATGGCTTGATGCCTTAAAGAGCTTAGAAGGACAGAAAACCTAGGAGCCTTTTACCTTAAGAACCCCTGGAGACATCCTGGTTTCATAATCAAGCTGCAGCCTGCGCTGCTGGTACAGCTGACACTGCAGTTGGCTGGACTGCAGGAGGGAGGGGGAGGGGCTGCAGCCAGGAGGCCAGGCCGGGGTTGCTGTTGGGGGAGGGGTGACGCAGGGGCAGGGCTTGCCTTCCTAGCTCTCCTTGGAAAGGAAGAGAGCAGGGTGTCCTTTCCAGAGGGGACTGCAAGTTGCACACCGTGGAGGGCAGAGAGCAGGAGAAACCTGGCAGCCGGAGAGCAGAAAGCACCAATAGTTCTGATGGATCAGTGATGTCTGTCTAGAGTACTTATTGAAAAAGGGGCTTGAGGCTGCTCTAGGGTTTGATGGAAGAGGATTCTGTGATTGACTGATGGACGACGTCTGCCTAGGATGTATCATTTCTACCTAGTCTCTGGGTCCAGTTTCTTAGAATCCTAAAATTTGGGGCCTGCCAGGAAGAGATTATCCCCTGTGCAGCTGAATGCATGGGTCCTTTTCTATCCTCTCCAGTTAGGCTCTGAGTGATCAACTATCTCCCCTCTCCTCCCTTTACAGATGAAATCTCCACAAAAGAGAGAATTATCCAACCTAGAAACAGATATAATTCTGACACCCAGGAATTAGGGGGTCTTGGGCACACGTTCCAGCCCTCTTGCTTCCAGCTACTATCCGATCAAGTTATTCATCTTCTTTGAACCTAGTTACAAAACAGATAGAATAATAACTACCATTTCGGTTTTTGCCAAGATCAAACGAATATAAATACGCAATGTTAATTACCCTTCTTATAACTGTATACTTTTTCATACTTTTTAAAACTGCTTTTGAAATTTGCTGAGAGAGCTGAGATCGCTGATGAAACCCCAGTGAGATCAGGTTCATTTAAACTAAATTTTAACCAATAGGGCTTTGAATAAATAAATAAGATTTTTTTGTATTCTGGGGCAGGGACGGCATCTTGCCAAACCAAGAAGAAATGAGGGTTGAGGAGTAAAGGAAAGGACGGGATTATAAAGGAGCCTGATCTGTGTGGGGGTGGGGATGGGGTGAGGGTGGGGGAGGGGTGGGGCAGATATTCTCTCTCTCATAACCATCCTATGAGGTTGGCATTGCTTCTCCTATTAATTCTTTTTTAAAATTAATTAATTAATTTGACTGTAGGCTTCCCAGGTGGCTCAGTGGTAAAAGAATCTGCTTGCCAATGCAGGAGACACGGGTTCGATCCCGGAGTTGGGAATATCCCCTGAAGGAGGAAATGGCAACCAACTCCAGCTGCCTAGGAAATCCCATGGACAAAGGAGCGTGGTGGGCTATCCATGGGGGTCACAAAAGGGTCGGACATGACTGCACCACTAAGCAACAACAACCAGATCTTAGCTGTGGCATGAGGGATCTTCAGTCTTCATTATGGCACGCAGGATCTAATTCACTCACGAGAGATCAAACCTGGGCCTCTGCACTGGAAGTGCAGAGTCTTAGCCACTGGACCACCAGGGAAGACCCCCACCCCACCCCCGGCACACCTCTCCATTAACTCTTCAACAAACTGAGGCTTACAAGATTTAACTTCATGCTGCTTGTAAGGAAAGTGTTTCAAAAGCAGTTGTCTGATTCCAATACCTACAATCTTCAGGAAAGAGAGAGGAAGGGGGAGGGAAAGCGGGAAAGGGGAAAAGAGGAAGGAAGAAAGAGAGGGAGAGAGGTCATGGGGTGAGGTGACAGCCACCGGACCTTGGGCTGGGTACCTGTCATAGCCCATCTGCCGACAGGCAGTCTTGGCCAGAGCTTCTGTGAAGCTGTCGAAACAAGCGGAGGCCCAGTTCTTTGTGGTGGGGTTCAGCACCTGCAGGGTGGATCGGTCCCTGGAGAGGCGGACTGGGAGGGAAGGAACCCGGGTCAGCTCAGGGCAAGGGCTCATCTCCCACAGAATTCATCACGTGACCAGCCCGAACCGGTGGTCCAGACCCTGCCAGGAACCGGGGAGCCTCACAGAACATCAAATATTTCCACCTCAAGGGGAGTTCCTCTTTTGGCTTTGCCTGACTGAGTCTTGTTCTGACAGGAGCTAGGGTGACCAGATGTCCTGGGAATAATCTCCATTTTGACTTTTGCCCTGGCATAATTATTAATAGCTCCCCTTTCACTTTTGAGCTTCCCCTGTGGCTCAGCTGGTAAAGAATCTGCCTGCAATGTAGGAGACCTGAGTTCAATCCCTGGGTTGGGAAGGTCCCCTGGAGAAGGGAAAGGCTACCCACTCCAGTATTCTGGCCTGGAGAATTTCCTGGACTGTGTAGTCCATGGGGTCGCAAAGAATCGGACACAACTGAGTGACTTTCACTTTGTAGATGTATTTGCATATATACATTTGATGGTAGTATTACAAGGCCTTCCTACCCGTGGTTCACACAAGTTCTCTAGTCTGGGAAAACTGCTCAAGGAGGAACTTTGCTCTTTTTTCCATGTAAGGTCAGAGAGGGGTAGGTGAGTGAGAATTGCTATTGGCAGCAGGGTGGCAAGGCTCACAGGCATTTGATTTCTGATTTAAAAAAGGAGCAAATACACAGGATGTCATTCAGCCTTGCCCTATAAAAGCCCCCATCACCTGTGTCCTGGGCTGTTTTTTCTTTGCAGAGCCCAAGTACTAGGTGGATCAAGCTGGATTAACCCAATCCAAGGAAGAACATGGGTTTTTTATGTAAAAACCATCCTTTGAAGGACCTAGCTCAGTTTTGTTCCATAACGTGTTACAATAAACACTTCTATAATGAATAGACACCCCTGGTGGCTCAGACGGTAAATAAACTGTCTGCAATTCAAGAGACTGGGTTTGATTCCTGGGTCAGGAAGATCCCCTGGAGAAGGAAATGGCAACCCACTCCAGTATTCTTGCCTGGAGAATCCCATGGACAGAGGAGCCTGGCGGACCATAGCCCATGGGGTTGCAAAGAATCAAAAATGATTGAGCAACTAAGCACACATGCAAAATAAACAGAAGAATCAATAGCTGGCTAGTGGCCGTATGGTCTCTTTGTAGTCCCTTTGAAATAATAGGTGTCAGAGAAAAAAGGGAACTCCGCAGGGTCATTTAATTCAACATCCAGGTGCAGCAGGATTGGGGAAGGCTCAGTTACAACTTCCTGTCCCCTCTGGTCCACATTTGTTCATCAAAATACACTGAGTGTTTGCTACACGTGAAGTATCGGGGATCCAGTAGATAAGACATGATCCTGCTTTTAAGACTCTTACAATCGGGAAGGAAGCTGACTAGGCAGGCGCCAGATGCTATGCAGTGGACCAAGAGGACCTGAGCCAACTTCCTGCTCTGCCCACTCCCCTGGCCCCTTGGCCCCTGGACTCACCTGCCACTGGAGGTCCATCGGGGAGTTTCTTGACGCAGTACTGCTCATCCTCCCCCAAGGCACAGTCCTGGTGGCCATCACACACCTGTTCCCTTGGGATGAAGAGGAGGGGCTGCCCACAGATGAAGAAGTAATAGTCCAGAATCACCTTGACTGGAAGGCAAGGGCAGGGAAGGGCAGAGAGGGCTGATGGTCAGGCAGGCAGCCCAGGGGCAGGAGAGGCTGTGTTTCCCTGAAAACCTGCTGGGCCTGGAGACAGGCAGATATGGGTTCCAGGCCCACTTCTGCCACTTAATTACTGGTGTCCTCAGTCTTCTCCTTTGTAAAGTGGAGATAATAACACCAGTCCCCATCCCTAAAGATGGCTGAGGGGTCTATCAAGATCACGTGTGAGGAGCAACTCAGAAATAGCCCCACTCGCTTCTCAGCCCCAAGCACACAGGGCCTCTGGGGACAGAGGAGACAGCCCCGGGCCCGGAGTCTGAAGACCTGAGCACTGGCTCTGCCGCCTCCTGGGGGATTTTAGACTAATCCCTTGCCCTTTCTGGGCTTCACAGGGTTGTGGAGAATGAACGCTCAGTGGGCTGGTGGTTGTGAAAGTGTCTCATCGCTATCAGGCGCATTTCTAGGACGAGGTGTTTTTACCTGGGGTTGAAAGACCGTTACAAGGTCGGCATTTTGCTTGCTTTGTCTGCAGCCTCCTGCCTTCAGAGTCTATTGATCCTTCTCTGTCTTGGATGATGGGATGGAGTCTAGTGTTTTTAAGTCCTCAGGAAACAGATATTTCCATACTTTTCCAAACTCTCCCAGCTCCTCCTGTCTAACTGAACTCTCCTTTGGCCTGAAGCTCCCCTGGACAGCCTAGCATCACCCTTGAGTGGCCCTCAGAGTGATGGAAACAAGTGTCATGATGGGCCTGCTTATTGCTGCTAACAGCTTTCCGGGCATTGTCACCTGGAGTCCTGACAATAACTTTAGGAGGTAGGTGCTATCATTAACTCACATTACAGACAATGATATGGAAGTTTAGAGAGTTAGGGTTTATTTCCCAAGCCACATGCACTTAGGTGGAGCCAGGATTTCAATTAGTCCGTCCAGCTCCAAAGCTCTTTGCTGCTTCTCCCAGCCTTCCCTATAGGAGCTTAAAATGTGACTTCTTGGTCCTGATGCTCTTGCTTTGAGAAGTAAGTGAGAAGGAGTAGGTCAGATATTTCCTCGACTTTCAGGGTTTGGTTCGTGGTCAGGAACCAGGGTGAGAAAGGGTCAGTCCTGCCTCCTGGGGGAAGCCAGGATACAGTGTCACCAGTCGAGCCCCCAGAAACCAAATGTTGTTGGAGCCAGCCCAGGAGGGAAGTTCAGGTTACTGATTCTAGTTGTAGAACCTGGGGGCCCCGGGCTGGAAGTCACTCAGGACCTTCTGGGACAAGGAAAGCCTGACTCTAAATCTTGTATTAGTACCTGCCCTGGCTCACCCTGAACCTGGCCCTGTCTGCTCTCTCCACTATGATGGGGCGCATGGTCAGAGAAGGTAAGCTCATCTTACTATTAGTTTGAGCCAAACAGGCTTAGGACAACAAATCTGCTGATGCCCACCACCACTCTTGGGTCAGCCAAGGTCTAAAGGGTTTGGGTTTATCTGCATCGCATGTCCCCGTGGGGCACTCAGGACGGGTGATGTTTATGCCTTGGGTCTGCATTTCCACCACCACGAGGTGGAAATGGACCTACTCAGTTGGGGGCCTGATTGTCTGTCCTGGCCCCTCAACTGCCATATCCCCCTTCTCTGGCTCAGTGCCCAAGGGGAGACTGAGGGGTTGGACCAGATGAGCTCTGAGTGTCCTCCGATGAGGTGGAGGCTGCCCCAGGCTCCTGGAAAGCTGTCCTGGCCTGGTGAGCAAACACATGGCCTTGACCTCAGCCCTACACACTGCATGGTGACCTCCACTTTTGCACAGCCTAGTTTTTAATCCAAGTACTTTACACACATTACCTCATTGGTTCTCTGATATCCCTCTGATGAAGATAGGATATTTTACAGGCGAGGCAACTGAGGTTAAGAGAGGTTGGGAGACTTACTCAAGGTCACACAGCACCCAAGAAGGGGCAGCACTGGGATCCCCATCCCAGGTGTCTTGAGTGCTAGTCAGGCCCTCTTGGCCCTACTTCCTGGGTAAAATCTGTGGTCAGTACCCTGCTTGGCCATGGTGGGGGGTGGAGGTGAGGGCTCAGTCGTAGGATGGGGTGTGGGGGAGGCTGAGAGGGACAGGCTCTGGGAATCAGGGCTTGCTTGATTCGCTCATCTTTGGCCCCAGAGTGGCCTGCTTGGATCACACTGGGTCTTAGGCTCCAGCCATGGTGAAGCCAGAGCTCAAGATGGGGCGAGGCGCTGCCCTCTTGGGCATCTTGCCTAATGCCTCTTCCTTCTTCCCCTCCTCACAAGCAGACATGCTCCATTCCTCCAGCCCCAGAGCTGCCAGAATTCACTCAGCTTTCAGTCTGCAGACCTGGGAAGGAGGAGGCTGGGGGCGCTGCTGCTGCACAAATTGCCTGATTAGGTTTGTAACTGGTGCAAACTGTGCTTTCCCGGCAGAAGGAATCATCTGGGACAGAATCCATCTGGGATAGACTGGGGCGGAGTTCATCTCCCCTCCACTGCAAGAGGAAGGCTTCGTTCAAAGCAGGGGTGGATTCAGCTATATGCACATCACCTCCCCTTGACTCTGCTGGGGTCGAGGGGGGAGGGTGGGCAGTGCTGGGAGGTGAGGGCAGGGGAGGGATGGGTGGGAGCTACCCCTTGCTGGAGTGAGGTTGGAGGCCGGGTGGGGGCTGGAACTTACTGAGGATGGCCACCACGACGATGGTTGCCAGGCTCAGCACTGCTGCGATGATCGGGATCCCCACTTTTTTGAAGGTCTCCAAAGGGGTGCGGGATTTGCGCAAGGGGGTGACATCTGTAGGGGGAGGGAAAGAGCAGTCAGCCCTCAGAGGCTGCCCCTGCCAAGGGCTACAGCCTCCCTACCCTCCAGCCACAGGAAAATTTTGGGGATAGTTTTGTTTGGTGCTGGGGTTATTCCTGCAGACTAGGCTCAGCTTCCTCAGCGTGTGGACCCCCACCTCCTTTCATTTACCCGGGCCTGTCCATCTTTCCCGGTGCTCCTCCCACCGTGGCCCCTGTCCTGGGATGTTTTACCCTGTCCAATCTGACCTGCATCTGCCCCAGGAGAGGCCCGTCCCTTTCCCTTTACTGTCACGTGACCTCTTTCCTGGGCTTCCCAAGTGGCGCCAGTGGTAACGAACCTTCCTGTCAATGCAGGAGACGTTAAGAGACGGGATTCAATCCCTGGGTTGGGAAGATGCCCTGGAGAAGGGCATGGCAACCAACTCCAGTATTCTTGCCTGGAGAATCTCATGGACAGAGGAGCCTGGTGGGCCACAGTCCACAGGGTTGTAAAGAGTCGGACAGGACTGAGCATGCGTACAGGCATCCTCTTTCCTGGGTTAACTTTTGACCACACTTTAAGCTCCGGGTGTGCAGAGGCTGCCAGCACAGTACGAGCTTGTCCAGTCCAGTGTGCTTTGTAGCACAGTCGTGTCCGAGTCTTTGTGATCCTATGGACTGTAGCCCTCCAGGCTCCTCTGTCCATGGGATTCCCCAGGCAAGAATTCTGGAGTAGGTTGCCTGACCCAGGGATTGAACCTGAGTCTCTTAATGTCTCCTGCATTGACAGGTGGATTCTTTACCACTAATGCCGCCTGACAACAGAGTAGGTTATTAATAATGTTAGTGGGTGTTGTTTTTCAAGTTCCAGCAGTGAGTATTCAAAACTGTCCTCTTTCCTGTGGCCGTGGACATGGAGACATTTTGCTCCTTCATTCATGTGCAGTTTCTTCATTGAGCACTTACCTCTGGGGATTCAAGGTTGGCTGGTTTTCCCAGAAGTCCTTATTGGGAATTCTTTGATGGGTTCCCTTGTCCAGGGCCCAGTGTCTCTGCCTCCCTGATGTTCTTATGGAGAACATCATCATGAAGGGAAGGGTTTTCTTGGTTTATAGTCTGTAAAGTTTACTCTTTATAAAGTTAACCAACCCTCTGACCTGTGAACTGCGTCCCTGCCTGCCTCAGTTCCTTCAGCCTGTCAGCCATCTGCTGCTAGACAGAGCCTCCTAATACTTTGCTTTCATCCTGTTATGTCCCTGCTCCGGAACCCACAAGGGCTCCCCAAGACTTCCGTAGCTGGACCACACTCTTCTCTGGGCTTTCAAACCCAGTGTAATTTGGCCTCCTCTCCCAGTCCGATGGATCCCCACTGCTAGCCCTCACCAGCCCCCGTTCCACACGAACAGGTTCACTCCCTGGTCCTTGCACAACCTGTAATTGCTCTTGACTTCAGAATTGTCACTTGGCACAGATTTCTCCCTCCCGGGCTCCCTTAATTGTTTTCTGGTTTGGCAGTTCCCAGGCTTACTCAGGTGATGGAGCACTTGTATGTCTGGTGTTCTTTGGGGATGCCAGGGAATACTGATATGTTAAATCACAAAATAGAAACTAGGCATCATTTACCTGCTGAAGATTGTATTGTTTGTGATCTTTATTAACCCATGACCCTGAAATAATAAGCTGTCAAAGTAAGTGGGTTTGGTCATTTCCTTATGAACCTTTCATATTAATATTTGTTCTCTGCTCAATTTTTTTTTTTTTTTGGCTGATCCAGGCTATCAGGCATAGGTATCAATAATTTAAGGAAATGGAACAAGAGGGAAAAAAATCCCTCTATATTGGGGAAGACTTTATCTATTAACTCCTTTTTTCTGCTGTAAGTCAGGCAAATACTGCTATTTCCATTTTATATGCTATTTTTTGCTTTTATTTTTTTACAATTTAATTAAACAAATTTTTGGCATGTGGGATCTTAGCTCCCGGACCAGGAATCAAACTGGCATCCCCTGCAGTGGAAGTATGGAGATTTAACCACTGGACTGCCAGGGAAGTCCCTCCCATTTTCTATTTTACTAGTGAAAGCACTTTTGTTCAGGTTGTTCCTCGGCAGCATGGTCAGACTGTAAACTTCATGAGGGCAGGGACATTAGCTGTTGTATTTACGCTGTAGCTCAACGTCCAGTCCAGGGCCTGGCCCATGCAGGCTGTCACAGTATTGCTGAAGGAATGAGAGGATGAGGAACTGAATAAGTGAATTAGAGAATCACTGCCACTGGGGTTTTAGGTTTGTCGGTCCTTTCTCCCGAGACTGTGGCTTCTACTTGTATTAATAGAATGAATCCTGGAGGTCACACTTGCTCAATAAATGTTTGTTGGATGATGGACGGGTGTCTTCCGTAGCATTTAGCACTTGGAGGTGGTGGTGAGGGTCCTGCAAGAGGGGGTTAGTATCTACTTGGTAACTGATTGAGGCCGAGGTAGACAAAGGAAAGCCAGACCTGAGCTTACCGAGGCTGTTCAGGGGTCGATTGATCTCAGGATCCTGTAATTGAAGGAAAAATAGTCAGTGAGTTAAGTGAGGGAGCCTCTTAAGCTGGGGCTATGAACTGAGCGAAGGGCTTTTATGTATGTTCTCTTTTCCCTGTTAAGTCTAAGCTGGAGGTCTCCATGATGTATAAATAATTGTTTCAAAATATGAAAATTAGTTGTGCATTCAAATGACCTGGTATAGCAGGTTTACTAGTGGTAGCAACTAGTTATCAACCATAGAAGCAACTGGCTGCTGGGCTATTGAGTGTTTTACTGAGTTTCTAAGATGATTTTGCTTTCTTTTATGTTTTTGTCAATCATTTGTCTACTTTTATGGATGATATAATTCTATAGAAACTTGAACAAACACTTCAAAACAGGAGATGCTTCTATGGCAAATTATGTGCCAAAAGATGCTTGATATCATCACTCATCAGCCTAATGTAAATTATTATTATTATTTTTACCATGCCGCATGGCCTGTGGGATCTTAGTTCTCTGACCGGGAGTTGAACCTAGGCCCTCAGCAGTGAAAGTGCAGAGTCCTAACCACTGGACCACGGAGGAATTCCAGGCCGATGTAAATTCAAACCACAACGAGCCATGTCTACACAGACACCAGAGTGGCTAAAATTAAAAAGCCTGACAGTAACAAGCGTTGATGAGAATGTGGAGCAGTTGGAAATCTCACACTGCTGCTGTGAGTGTAAATTGCTACAAATATTTTGGAAAAAGGTTTAGCTGAGTTTACTAAAGCTAAACAAATGACTCTTCTATGATTCTATGACCAAGAATTAGGGCCAAGAGAAATGAGTACATTTGTTCCGCAAAACACCTGTATAGAAGTCAATCACTGGTGGAATAGATATGTAAATTGTGGCATATTCATATAATGGAATATCATGCAGCAATAGACAAGAATAAACCAGTGCAAAATGCAATGACACATGGAGTAATCTCAAAGACATAATAATAATAAAAAAAGAAACTATAGACACAAAAGAGTATTATTTCATATATATGATTAGAAGGTAAAGGTAATCCATGGTGATAGAAAGCATAACCGTGATTATAACGAGGGTTATTGGAAGGAGCACAGTGGAGCCTTTTGGAATGTTGGAAAACTGGATCTTGATCTAAGCATTGATTACATGGGGGTATATTGTTGTTCAGCCGCTAAGTTGTGTCCAACTCTTCTGCAACCCCATGGACTGTAGCCTGCCAGACTCTCTGTCCATGGGATTTCACAGGCAAGAATACTGGAGTGGGTTGCCAGTTCCTTTTCCAGGGCATCTTTCTGACCCAGAGATTGAACCTGAGTCTCTTGCATAGCAGGCAACTTCTTTACCACTGAGCCCCCATGGGTAAAAATTCATTGAGTTGTATGTTTTAGATTTGAGTAGTTTACTGATCATACATTATACTCAACAGAATAAACAGAAACAGAAAGCAACCAGGACACTAAAACATTTCTTCAAGTGTAGTCTTGTCAACACACATACAAAAATACATACACAATGACTCTCACGCAAAGTACTTACACCCTTTCCTGCAATGCAGAGGCTAAGGGAAGGTGCTGCCTAAGTTCATGCTTTCCTGCCAGCTGTAAACTCTCTTTTTTTTTCTTCCTTTTCCTTGTCCAGCATGTGACCTGGAGCTCCTGGGCAGGGCGAGGTCTAGGTCTCCACCCCGGGGCTCACCTGCCCACTGGCTGAGGTCACAGCCATTCCAGAGCAGGTGGGGAAGCTTCAGGTCCCTGGACATTTCCAGCTGAAATTTCCTGAGTCCCACTGGGGATTGAGAGGGACTCTTCTAATACCTCGGTTGCGGGGGGGGGGGGTGATCTAGATTAGAAATTGTGGGGTCCCTGGGAGCTGCCTGCTCTCATGGCAGACACAGTCATTGGGAGAAGGAGCTTCTTCTTTTCTTCCTCAACTCTGTGGTCTGCTGTGGGCACGTGCCTGGCTTTGCCCCGTGGGGGCACTACGCCACAGGTAGCTGGGGGATGCAGCAGAGATGGCCAAGGCTCTGCAGGGACCAAGTTGGAACATGGGCTCTGCCTCCTATTAACTGTGAGCCTTTGGGCAAGATACCTAACCTCTCTGAGCTTTAGGTGTCCCCTCGGTAGAGTGGGGAAAATGACACCTGCGTCATAGTGCTGCCGTGAGATATCTAGCGGGAAGTGCCTGGTTCACAAAGCAGCTTCCTTCCGGGCCCTTCCTCCCTGTGCCCCCAGACACTTGGCCCAGGACTCTACCCGGGAACTCTCCAGTTGGTGATCTCTGTTTCTTATTGCCTTTGCCTTTAGTGCTTTGAATCTGGCTTGTACCTAGTAGAGGCCCAGTAAATGACTGCTAGAATTCTGGGCTCTGTACTGTAGCTTCTCCTGGGCCGTCTCTCCTCCACCATCACCAGGGCCTGCATCAGTACCTACTTCCAGGATGAAGATGAGAACAAATCCGGTGACTCCCTCCGTTTTGGTAGCTACAGAGTCAGGTGATGTTACCAACAGTAATCTACACACGATCAGCAAGTAACAGTCCACAAAGCTCTTTTGTCTAATTCAGTCTAATACAAAGGTGAAAAGAAATAACACTTTGTCCGATAACCAGAGTGGTTCAATAGCTAAGTATTAAACAAATATTTGTTGAGGGTCTGTGTTGTACCAGGCACTGCTCTGGGAGCGGCGGATTTAAAGACAAATGAGAAATAATTACAGCAAGGATGGGAGAAGTGCCAAACAAGATATGAGGGACCCTGCTCTTGAGAAGCTTGTATCCTGGGGTGAGGAGGGGGTGGGGGAGTCAGGGGTAGAGTAGGGGAGGGTAGGGGAGAGCCGATCATCAACAGATAAACCCAGACAGAGTTGGGTGCCATGTGGAGCATAATGTGGGTGATGGGAGACAGTACCTGATTGTGTGCAGAGAATGGGAGATCTAGGGAAGGGATCAGTTTAGGGAGGGCCTCTGGTCTGAGGCTTGAATGACCAGAAGTTGCCAGGCAGGCAGGAACAAGCTTGGTGCTGGAGGAACAGAATGGAGGTCAAGGTGGCTACAGCAAGGAGGGATAGACAGTTGGTGAAAGATTCAACTGTGCCTCGAAGATAAAGGCAATGTGTGTGTGTGTTCAGTCGCTCTGTCAAGTCTGACTTTTTGCAATCCCCTGGACTGTAGCGCATCAGGCTCCACTGTTTATGGAATTTTCCAGGCAAGAATACTGGAGTGGGTTGCGATTTCTTCCTCCAGGGGATCTTCCTGACCCAGGGATTGAACCCGAGGTGACCTCAGTTTCTTGTGTCTCCCGTGTTGGCAGGCAGATTCTTTACCAATGCGCCACCTGGGAAATCCCTGAAGGCGATGTGTGCTTAGCCACTCACTCATGTCTGACTCTTTGAGACCTCATGGGCCTGTACCCACCAGGCTCCTCTGACCAGGGGGATTCTCCAGGCAAGAATATGCAGTGGATTGTCATGCCCTCCTCCAGGGCCTAAAGGCAATTGGCCTTACTCATAGATTGAATGCTTTTGGGTTTTTAGTGAACAGACAAGAGGGTATACGCTGAGATGTGGAAGGCTACGGGAGGGGCAGTTTGGAGGGATATCAAGAACATCCAGGTGGTGGACAGTCCCCCGTCAAGTCCTCCTTTTTCACAGAGTCTGCCTGCACATAAAGGTCTGCATTGATTGAAGCAGGTAGGTCGAGTCTCTTTTGTTTATTATTTCAACAAATATTGACTGTTTTCCTTTGGTGGGTCCAGAATTGTGCTAGAAGCTCAGAGAGGGCAGGAACAAAAGAGGCCTTCAGCCTGTTCTTGCTGGGACCGTGAATTCCTCATCTCTGAACTGAAGTGACCTCGGTACCCCAGGCTAATATGCTTTCTGTTGCTATCAACTGAATAGTGGTCATTATACAGAAAAGCCTTACCTTGTAGAAAACAGAATAAAAATGGGGAGAAAAGCCTGCAAACTAGAACGATAGAGGCTGCGGCTGTTTTGGTCATGACTGCACCCCTGGTGTCTCCTACAATGCCTGACACGCTCTGTGTATTTAATAAATCTTTGCTGAATGAAAAAATTAAGGAAAAGGTTGCAGTTTTAGGGGTCAGTCCCAAGCTAGCCTTGAAGAAGCTGGCTGTTAATTCACACAATAGAATATTATGCTGCAGTCAAAACACACGAACTATAGTGCCACAAAGTAATACGAATGGCTTGAGCAATTTCATATTATAGGAAAAATTAACTCCCAGAAGATCTCATAGAACACAGAATCTTTTCCAAAAAAAGCAAGGAAATTATAAACATGGGATTCAGGTTGATTCTAGCACCCTTTCTGGCCTATCAAAGATGTACAACTAAGATCTGTTGAATTAATAAACAAAAGAGACTTGCCCACCTACCTCGGCAAGGAGATCTCCTGGTTAGATGTAGGTTATTGCTAAATCCTAGCTTTTGTTTTGGGTGGTAGGTTTATGGAGACTTATTATGTTACTGAAACTAGGGGGTGAGCTACGTACAGTGAGCTCTGCATGGGCCAACAGTGAAATATGCCATGAGTCCAGGATTATGATTTATCCAGGGCCGTGCACCCGAGGGCCAAAGAGGAAAGAGAAATGCAGCCACCTGGCTCTGCTGAGGGCTTCAGCTGAATAGTGGTCAAGGTGTTAAACTCCCATCCTCCTGAGGTTCTGCTGATTCCCACCCTTTTTTTTTTTTTTAAAGATTTTTGTTTTTGATGTGGATCATTTTTAAAGTCTTTATTGAATGTTACAATATTACATCTGCTTTCTGTTTTGGTTTTTTGGCCCCAGGGCATGTGGGATCTTAACTCCCTGGCCAGGGATTTTACCTGCACCCTCTGCATTGCAAGGTGAGGTCTTAACCACTGGACCACCTGGGAAGTCCCTGCTATTCTTATGCTGCCCGAGTTCTTCAGTTAGTGGCTCACTCTTTGGTTTTTCTTGAAGCCTCTCTGGCAACCATCTCCAGCACAGAGATGAGAGATGATGGGTTACTAAACTTCTGGCAAGGGGAACTGCCGTAGGTCAAAGGCATTGGGGAGAGTGGGTAGGAAGGTAAGTGCGTTTCAGGCCTATGAATGACAGCTGAGGAAAATCAATGCCAACTACTTTCCCGGGCAGGATAAAGATGGGGACTCAGCAGCTACGTTGCCTTTTGGTCCAAAATCAATCCTGAGCAGAGGGAAGGGGGAGGGGGGAGCTGAGAGATGTGGGGACCAGATTAGATCCTGGGATCTGGCCTGCCCCCAACATTGTGGTGGATCCCCACATGATCACAGGGTACACGGCTGAAAGGGTCTCTGGACACCATCTCAGGCGACTCCCTTGATTTCCTGGAGAAAACCCTCCAGGCCAGGAGAATGTCTTGCTTTGGAGCTGATAGAGTAAAGGGGGCTAGGAGGCCACCAAAGACCAGCTGTGCCTCCTTCTGCTTTGCTGGAGGCGTCTCTGTTTACCCTCAGGTTGAACTCAGCCTCTGGCCACAGCTGCCACAGCCCAGGCCCAGCCCTGCCCATGCAGAGGCGTTGGCCCTCCTCTTTTGGTTGGGGCTCCAGGTGGGGTCATCTGCCTTATTGACTCAGGCTGTCAGTAGAGCCCTGACTCACGGGGCCAGCCGAACCGGTGTCTGACCTAGGGCTCATCCTGGAATAAGGCTCCTGCTGTCTGGAGTAAAACAAAAGGGCAAGAATCTCTAGGGCCCCAGAGACCCCAGAGCTGGAGGGAGGTGGGAGGTGGGTGGAAGTTATTTGACTGGAAAACATTACATTACTGCCTACTGCCTGATTCTATCAGAGAATCTTCTTACCTTACTTCCCAACTGGGGGCAGAAAGACATTAACCCAAGACCTGAATATGGAGGCAGAACAACTTATTCTGCAGTTGGGTATTGTTACATATCTTTCGTAAATGCCATGAGGATTAAATACTTTCACAACAACCCTGAGAAATTATCCCCACTTTATACAAGAGAAAACCCAGACTCCTATAGATTGAGTGGTCACTATGGCCCCAGAGCAAGTAACAGATCCAGCCCTTGAGGCCAGCCTCTTGGACTTGGCGGACTGTTGTTTTCATTTCCCCACTGTTTCAGGAAGCTGTTTGGTTGTTGTCAACCGGTACTGGATCCTTCTGATTCTCTACTCCCCTGCAATGAGGTCTAGTTGCATATAATTAGCATGCAATCAACATGTAGAACTTACTCCCAGCATCTCCCCAGCCCTTCTTCAGTCTGGAGGCAAACCCACCTCTGCATGGTTCTTGACTCTGCTAAACTGTCCATGAACAGGGGTGAGAAGACCTTCCTCCCAGGCTGAGTTAAGGAAAGGGCCTACTACAGTGCTTGGTACCTGGCAGGAGCTTTATTGATTCACTACCCTTCTTCCCTCTGTTCTTTTAGCTTTGCACCTTCATCACCTGCTCGCCTTCCTTTACTTACCTTTATTTTATTTACTTTCTTTCCTTTATTTACCTCAGCCACTGCTGTTTATTATTTTTTTAACTTTTAGTTTTCCACTGGGGTACAGCCGATAAACAATGTTGTAATAGTTTCAGGTGGACAGCAAAGGGACTCAGCTGTGCACGTACATGTATCCATCCTCTCCCACACTCTGCTCCCATCCAGGCTGCCACATAACACTGAGCAGAGTTTCCTGTGCTAGACAGTAGGTCCCTGTTGGTTATCTGTTTTAAATACAGCAGTGTGTGCATGTCCATCCCAAACTCCCTAACTATCCCTTCCCCTCAAGTCCCTGATGTTTTAGATCCCCAAGAAACTCCTGATTGTATTTAGCTCAGCTCCAAATCACAGATAACTATCTCAGTTGTCTCCCCTCCAGCACAGAGATGATGAATCAAACATAAGGCAGCTCTTGTTTTTAAATGGGGGCGAGGATTAAGTGTACTGTAGGAAAGACAAAGACCCAATTGGGGGAGTATGTGTTCTCATCTTGCCCTGTCTTTTGACTTGCTGGGTGAGCTTGGGCATGCTCCTCGACCTCTCTGAACCTCAAGATGCCTTCAGTAATTGGGAGCTCTCTTTCAGAGATGATGAAGCAGAGAAGAGGGTAACTAACCGCACAATGAAATGGGCACCACCAGGCTAATAATGAGGCAAAAAAAGAAGCAACTGCTCACAGAGGCCAGAAAGCCTGGGCAGCTCCTTGGTGTGCTTTCTTTGCCAAGCAGCCTGCCCTTGGACCTCATTTCTCTCTTCTTTTCTGTAATGCTATCTCTTCATTCCTTATTCCAGGAAGAAGTTGGTAGGGGCGCAGAGCTGGCTGACTGGGGTGTAGAAGAAGGGAGAAAAGCAGGGGTCTACAGAAAGGGTCTTTCTGGCCCTGATCTGGTCTGTGGCAGCTTCAAGCTCCCATGGGGTCTGAAGCCCTGGCTTCCCATAGTCTCCCTGGGAAAATTTAGAGCAGGGATGCTGCTGTTGCTAGGTGATGGGATATACAGGTCCTCTGGGGCTCTGGCAGGTGGCAGCTAGGTTGCTAAGGCTGGTGATATGGTAGGGAGGGGGGAAACCCAGGGGAAGGGGTGGGGGAAGTTCTCTGGGTGAGCCTGGGGACCAGAGGCTGCTCTCAGTCAGCCTGCAGAGTGGGGCTCGGCCATCGGCTGGCTCAGGGGCTGCTCTGAGGGGCCTCACACAGTTCTGACCCATGAACCTGCATCCTACTCTCAACCTGACGGCAAGCAGTTATATACTATCCATCCATGGTCTGATGCCTTTGGCAGGCTGAAGCGAGTACACTCTCTTTAGGGTGCCTCAGCCATGACAGGTAAGGTAAGGAGGGTGGCCGTGAGTGGGGCTGAGGGATCATGAGTCAAGAGAGGAGGGTGTGAGTGTTGTGAGACGAGCCTGGATGGGAAGCAGCAGCCCTGAGTACATGGAAGGTTCTCAGAGATGACAGATCGTGCTGGCTTTCAAGTATCTTCTGAACTGTTAGAGCCCATGGCCAGGCAGACCACCCCAGCCCTGGCCACGCACAGGTGGGTATCCCCACCCTGGCAAGGAGGGGCCTCTGGATACGCCCTTGCTCACTCTGGCTTGGGCAGAGACGTCCTTATGGTGGCATGCTTTCCTTTGGACCAACCTCAGTCTCAGCTGCTACCTTCAAAACCATTTTGCCTTGTTCTAAGCCACGCAGATGCTGACCTGTTGGCAACTTGAGTTGAACACCTTGGCCCCATCCCAGAGTATAATGGCTCCAGGGCAGGGCCTGGGGCGGAAGGAAGGTGTCGGGTGACCAGCCATTATCCTGTGGCCAGCCTGCTGTTCACTGCCATCAATTAACAATCAGCCTTTGTGTTCAGGCACAGCTCTCAACTCCAGGTAGGGCCAGGGGAGAGAGCAAAGGTGTGACAATTCCTGGCTTACAAGTGAGGAAACTGAGGTCCAGAGGCACTGTGCTGTCTTGCCCCAGGTCACATGGCTGGACATTGTGAAGGGCTGGCAGGAGGTATTAGTACATGCCTGTTGGGTTGAGTCAAACTGAAGGAAACTGGGGTTCCCCAGTGCAGAGCCCTTGCCTCCAGCTGATGTTGCTGTTACCTGTTGCTCCTACAAATCCCACCTGAGGGCCATCCTTTGGCCTCAGGAGGAGCAGCCCCTTCTCTGCAGCCTCTCTGTGTTCTCTTAGCATTTCTACTTTATTCAGTTTGCTTTCTGATAGTGGCTCCATCCAGCCCACTTTCCCTTCCCTGCAGGGTGTGATGGGAAGGAAGGTGTCCCTACCTTTGCAAACCTGAGAGCAATGCCTGCGCAGAGGCTCAAGGGGACAGGAGAGCCGTCAGGAGGCAGGCCACCCAGACTGACAGGGACCCTTAGGGGTTTGCCTTTGGAAAGAGCTGATGGATCTCCGAGCTTGGCAGGGTTCTCTAAACCAAGTAATTTACTTGAACTAAGGAACAGCCGTCCGTGATGCAGGCTGAAGTTGATAAAAGAACCCCACAATGTTTATATTGCCTTTGAAAAATCCACACTCCCTTTGCTTGTCCTGAATTGTCCTTTAAACTTTAACACAGAGAGAAATGGTGGGGAGGGACGAGGGACTTTGGTGTTATGAAATCTGACTCTTCTATTTACCTGCGGAGCTCTTTATAAGCTACTATTTACCTTAGGTAAATCACTTAACATCTTCTGGACCGAGTTTTTTCCTTTGGAACTCAGGTGTGATAAAACTTACTGTGAGGAAACCTGACAGCGAGAAAGTTTCCATCAGGTACTTTACCGGCTAGTTCAATGCACCTTTTCAAGCTCACAGAAACCCCCATCTGGTCTTCTCATGGTCAAACAGACTTGCTCATGGTCCCGCTCACTTGGTGTTTGTGGTCTGAGGAGGGGTGTCTCTGCTCTTGTACCCTCTGAACTCTGAGTCAGGAGCACTGGCCTGAATCTAATTCCACTCCTTACCGACCATGTGATCCTGAGCAAGTTACTCAGTGTTTCTGTTTCCTCATCTGTAAAATGGGGAGAATACGATCTGTTTCACAGGGTTGTTGGTGAGGATGAACTGAGATGATGCGCACAGTGCTTTGATGTGCAGAGAAACTGTTGTGTTGTTCAGGCACTCAGTCATGTCTGACTCTTTGCGACCCCATGGACTGTAGCCCACCGGGCTTCTCTGTCCTTGGAATTCTCCAGGCAAGAATACTGGAGTGGGTAGCCATTCCCTTCTTCAGCGTATCTTCCTGACGTGAAAATTCACCCCTCCAACATGCCCCGGGGGCTCGGGGAGCAGGACTCCCCGCAGCATTGGAGGAGGGTCTGAAGGTGGCTCCCCACAGGGAGGACTGAGCACTCTCCCTCGTTCTGCATGAGGCCAGAGAACCAGCTTCTAGTGGGCCCATTTGGCTGCTGCAGCAGAGCTGCCATCTCCTGGCTGAAGTTTGTAGTGATTCTGGGATCTCTGCCTGTGAACCCTGAACTCGTGATCCTGAAAACAGTGCTTCAGTGCTGCTTCCGTAGCTGCTCCGCACCTATTACTTTGCAGTTGTACAACGTGAAGCTCCTTTCCTGGATTCCCATTGTTATCGTTCAGTCACTCAGTCGTGTCTGACTCTTTTGTGACCCCATGGACTGTAGCCTGCCAGGCTCCTCTGTCCATGAGATTCCCCAGGCAAGAATACTGGAGTGGGTTACCATTTCCTTCTCCAGGGGATCTTCCTGACTCAGAGATTGAACCCAAGCTTGTGCATTAGCAGGTGGATTCTTTACCACTGAACCACCAAGGAAGCCCCCTGCTTTCCTGCCCACTCAGATGACACTGGGGGCGCTTGGTGAAGTTTCTCCTTTCTGGGCTGTTGTTTTCTAGAGGAGACTGTGTTTCATACTGGATGGATGGAGCATGGGACTCAATCAAGTTATTTAACCCCTGGGAGCCTCAAGGGTGTGTATGTGTGTGTGTGTGTGTGTGTGAGAGAGAGAGAGAGAGGAGTGAAAGAGAGAGGCAGAGACATGGATAGAGCTAGACAGAGATTCAGTGTCTTCCTCTTAATGAGACCAAAATATGCATAGCATATAGCACATTGCCTATTACATAGTAGGAATGCAATAAATATTAATAACAACAACAATACTAATACTTTGTCCATTCAGTAAGACACTGTTTTGGGACTGGAGACAGAGCAATGAACAAGTAGGCAAAGTCCTTGTGCCCATGGAGTATATATTGTATTACTTAAATTAATAATTCACAATATTAATATAGAACCTAGGAAGGGCTTGACATAATAGATACTAAAATATCATTAATTATTAATGAGAAAGCCTAGTAGAGGGTCTAGCATGTGTGTAACAGGAGCAGAGCAAATGGTAGCTGTTTTGTGGTTTCATTAGGTCAACGGTTCTGACTTCAGGAAAGGAATGGAAGGATGAGGATGCCCTGCGGGGGAGAACGACCAGGGCAGTTAGGGGACCTGAAGTGATGTCATGGGACGTATGTGATCTTTCCATGAACAGAGGTTGGAGGATGCAGGAGCCAGAGAAGTGAAGATTTCGGGTAGCACAGATGTGGTCCTTTAAAATATGCAGGGCTGGACTTCCCCAGTGGCTAAGAATCTTCCTGCCAATGCAGGGGACATGAATTCGATCCTTGGTCCGAGAAGATTCCACATGCCATAGGGAAACTAAGTCTGCGTTACGCTATTGAACCCGTGCTCTAGAGCCCAGGAGCTGCAACTACTGAAGCCCGTGCACCCTGGAGCCCATGCTCTGCAAGAGAGAGAAGCCACCTCAGTGAGAAGCTCACCCACCACAACCAGAGAGCAGCCCCTGCTCAGCACCACTAGAGAAAGCCTGCACAGTCAAGGCCTGGGGCAGCCAAAAACAAAAAATAAACAAAAGTGCACAGTCAAGGCCTGGGGCAGCCAAAAACAAAAAATAAATAAAAGGTTAAAAACTGTGTAGGACCATCTCAGGGTGGAGGCAAGAAGGATGCTGAGGACAGATGGGAAAAGTTACATAAAGATGGCTTTCTCTTGGCAAAGGGAAGATTGTTATGAACCACAGAAGGACTATGAGTAGAAGCTGAATCATGAAGGAAATTTCCGTTCTAGACAAAGGCAAGGTCACTGAAGCGCTCTGGGGGAATCCTGGGGGGATTTGGCGGAGGCCCCAGAGGTCGCTGCAGCAGGAGAGAGGCAGGGGAGGAGTGGATGAGGGTCACAGTTCTTTCAAATACTCCAGCTCTGGTTTTTTCTTTGTTTTCCATGTGGGATTCTACATTAGATTTCAGAGGGGCCAAGGGCTCTGAGGCTGAACCAAATTTGGGGAAACCACTTATCTGGAAGACCTCTAAAGTCCTTTCCTTAGGGCCTATGATTCTGAAGAGCTTGCTGTTAATAAGGAACTTCTGTTACCTCCTTGCCAGATAAGACTAGTCCTAGTGCTGATTTACTCATAACATTCTCTCTTTAAACCAATTTTCTGTCCTTAGTGATCTCATAGTAACTTGCTTTTCTCCTAGGTAGAATCAGGCATGGAACTTGTTCTAGGCCTTCTTGAAAGTCTGAGTTAATTATGCCCACTGGTTTCTTGTGTCCATGTGTTTTCTTTCTTCCTTAGTGACCTTTATTAGCTTATCAAGGAATGCAGTCTCCTTGCAAAGATGACATTGTCTTTATTCCATTTGATTGTACCAGCTGATGCAGTCTTCCCTAAATGCATACTTTATTATAAAATTTATCAGCTCCTAGATAGGAAACTGGGGCCCTCTGGTCTTACGGTTTCTAGTTTAAGTTCAGGTCTTATGGGTCCACATCTTCGAGGAGAGGGGACGGCAGGAAGGAAAAGCAGGGCACTGGATCCCAAACTCCCAGAGCTTAGGGTCCCAGCCCTGACTCCTCTTGGGTAAGTGATCTTGCTCAAGTCACTTGAGCTCTTTGAGCCTCGGTCTCCTCATCTGTACAAGGAGGACCACTACATATCAGAGAGCTGGGGTAAGAGGCAGAGAGATTCTTGGGACTTCCCTGGCGATCCAGTGGCCAAGACATCATGCTCCCAATGCAGGGGGCCTTTTTGATTCCTGATCAGGGAACCAGAGCTCACATGCTGCAACTGAGAGTTCACATGTTGCAACTAAGCCCCAGTGCAGCCAAATAAATACATATTAAAAAAAGGATTCAGGGAGATTCTGGATATGAATGTGCTTCTCAAGCCAGAAAATGCTTCTCTTGCTGTGTTCAGGTGGAGATGAGATGCAGCTGCTGTTGTTACTATTCTCTTTAGAGCAGCAGTGATTCTTTCTCACCAGGGTAGGTCCTCCGACACCCTGGCAGGACCCTCTTCTCTGGGGATCAGAGGCATGATCATGCATGTAGTCCCCAGTGTCAGGGTGGGAATGGAATGAAGGTGAGGTGGGGTGACTCCAGCTACGTTGTTCCCTTTCTGTTTCACGTCCGTGGGTGAACAGGTGCCCTGCTCTGCCTGAGGTCGGGGGAAGTAGTTTCCCCTGCCTCTAGGAGAAGGAAATGGCAACCCACTCCGGTATTCTTGCCTGGAGAATTCCAGGGACAGAGGAGCCTGGTGGGCTGCCGTCTATGGGGTCGCACAGAGTCGGACACGACTGAAGTGACTTAGCAGCAGCAGCATTCCATCCATAGAGAGCATATGGAGCATATGAGCTTAGATTTTGGGTATTCTCTGAATCTCCCACCGTGTCTTGCCTGTGCATAGTACATATTGTATGCTCAAGGGAGCACGTGCTGAATGCATGCATGCATGTTATACAGGAAGAAATTGACTGCAGGAAATGCCTAAAGCATCAGCCATACCAGCAGGCAGAGCCCCTGCCAGACTGGTGTGCTGCACATTTCGTGACGGAAGACACTGCTGACACCCCTGGATGTGTGCCCACCCCTGAAGGGGTGCCAACGCAGCCTCTTCCTCAAGTGTTTCTTTCTCCTGCTACCCTGTGAGAGTTTCCAGTTGCATGTGGATTATGCTAGGAGGCTGGAAGCTGCTCTGGGAGGGAGGAGTGGAGAGAGGTGTTGCGGTTTTGAGTCTTAAATCTTGTTTACGATTTCCTTGCTGTGATTGTGACAGACCTGCAGGCTGTGAGGTGGAGATAATCATGTCGCAGGGGGATTGCCACATTGGCCCCGCTCAAACGCTCTCTTTCTTGTCACTGGGGTTTCCAGGTGGGCTCAGGCCTCACCCCAGCCCCATCTGGGATGAAAACAGCTGGGGAACCCCTCTGGTGGCATCTGGGATCTTTTCCATTCAGGCTTGGCTAATCTTGTTTTCAGTGTCAAATAAATCAAACTGCTAGTTACAGGGTTCCAGTTTTTGGTCATTTGTTTGTCCTTTGTTAGCAAACATTTATCAGGTGCCTATTCTGTGCTAGGTCCTATGGTAGGTTTGGGGCTAAAAAGATGGAAAAGACACAGACCTGGGCTTCTTTACACAGTGGTAAAGAAGCCACTTGCCAATGCAGGAGACAGGGCAGGTTTGGTCCCTGGTCCAGGAAGACCCCACATGCTGAGGAGCAACTAATCCCAAGCACCACAACTCTGGAGCCTGTGCTCTGGAGCCTGGGAGTCGCAACTACTAAGCCCACGAGCCTTACTGAAGCTCGTGAGCCCTAGAGCCTGTGCTCTGCAGTAAGTAAAGCAACGAGAAGCCTGCGCACCACAGCTAGAGGGGAGCCCCCCGCTCGCTACAACTAGGGAAAAACCCGTGCAGTGGTGAAGACCCAGCACAGCCAACGATAAATAAATAAGTAAAGGAACAGTAGAGACACAGACCCTCCTCTCAAAGCTCGCAGTCTGGTAGTGACTCTGATGTTTGCAAAATAATGTGACAGATGAATGCATTTCAGGTTTTGGGGAATCACTGTTGGGGGGATCATTGCTTGGGCATTTGAGGTGCTTTATAGAGGCAGATTGGAGAAGGGAATGGCACCCCACTCCAGTACTCTTGCCTGGAAAATCCCATGGGCAGAGGAACCTGGTAGGCTGCAGTCCATGAGGTCGCTAAGAGTCGAATACGAATGAGTGACTTCACTTTCATGCATTGGAGAAGGAAATGGCAACCCACTCCAGTGTTCTTGCCTGGAGAATCCCAGGGATGGCGGAGCCTGGTGGGCTGCTGTCTATGGGGTCACACAGGGTTGGACACGACTGAAGCGACTTAGCAGCAGCAGCAGCAGCATAGAGGCAGATGTTTTTATCTGAGCAAGAAGGAAGAGTGAGGGGAGATGAGCTGAGGAAATCTGAGAGGCCTGCCAAGATTTTCAGGCCTGAGAACATCTGTCTCCGGCCATCCTGGGGTTAGTTCTGGGCTTCAGAAAAGTTGGTCCAGAGTTTTTCAGCCCTGTTTTTGGTTTCTTCTATGTTCCCCCTCTGTCCTGAACTAGTCTATCCTCACGTCCCACATTTAGCTCCTCAGAGTTTCTCAGTCTTTGTCAAGGGCACATGCTGGAAGTGAAGGGTGTCTGCTGCAGAGGGCCGCTGGGGTCTCAGTGGCACAGAGCGGGGGCAGGAAGGGTGAGGGAGAGGCCAGGGGAAAGACCAGGCCTGGCTTCTAAACCACTTCTCCATGTCCTCACACCCAGGTGCAGAGCTCTACCCCCGGGGCTGGAGGGAAGAGCGCTGGGAGACAGAAGAGGGCCTGGGGCTGTACGTCCACCTTCTAGCCCACTATTCCCTCTACCCAGCATGGCCCATCTCCCCACATCCCAGCTCCTATGCAGCCCTTGGCCTCCACTGACCTCTAGCCAGGCCCACGCCCTGGTCTGGCTCTGACAGCTCCTGTGTCTCATCGCAGCCTGTGATACTCAGTGAAGCAGGAGTTGGTGAGATTGTTGATAACCATCAGCCCCTTCCTACCCTCCACGTGCTCTAGACGCTGAGCTCTGTGAGCGCAGGGCCCACGTCTGCTCTGTCACCAGGGAGTCTAGTGTGGGCACAGAGAAGGCACAGCACCCATTTCTTGGGATGAGGTGGCTCAGCCTCACCCTTTCTTGGGGGTGGCTCAACCTGAAGCATGAGCACCCAGCAGTTGCTGGGACTTCACTCTGGCCCAGCCCCTCCGAGCTCCAGGGCAGGGTGGGGCCCCCGAACCTGATCTCCATGGAGAACCTGCATGACACCCGGAGGGGCCCAGACCCCAGCTTCGCCCTCTGTGCTCGCTGCGCCTGCGCCCTTTGCTCCGGCCGCTGCCCCCACCCCCTTGCCACTGCACTGCCATGCTTTCTGCTATTCATACGCACTTCCTCCTGCCTGGAGAGAGCCTGCTTCAAGGTCAAGTGCAAGTACTGTCTCTTCTGGGATGACTCCCCTGCCACCCCCAGAGAGAACCTGCTGCCTTCTCTGCTCCACCGGTACCTCGCACCTCCTCTGGTTATTGGATTGCTCACACTGCCTTAGGATCCTTTGCTTAAGGAGCCGCCCTTCCTCTGGATTCAAGCACCTCCAGGCCAGAACCCAGGCATTGCACCTTCTTGTTCCACTTCCAGCCGTCTGGAGGCTGGCCAGTAGGAGGGGCTGATTAAATGGCAGTTGGAAGGGTGCAGCTACTTAGGGGGTCACAGCAGGTGGGGGGCCTGGAGAACAGGAGGGCACCTAGCCCTTTGCCTGTCTTGCTCTCTTGGGTGTTTGCATGGCCCAACTCTTCTGTCTACCAGCCAGGAAGGCGCCACAAGGACTGAGTGGGCTCCTGGACTCAGCTTCTCTTTGAAGTAGACCCCACTCATGCTCCCTGATCCCCGCTGCCAGCAGGCTGCCTGCTGACTAGCCACTCTCCTGAGTCCCACCAAGCCCAGCCACCTCTGGGCCTGTATCAGTAGCAACTTAAGGAGGAGAGCAAGGAGGACCTGCTTTCTCCAGGGTAGCCCGAGGGTTGGACTGACCTCAAGTGTTGAGCCCTTTACTCCTGTGGCTCATAGTGTATTGGGGCCTTGTGGGCAGTAACCAGTTAAGACCAGGGCGGCTAGTCCTCCCGTCCCAGGCTTCCCCTCAGGGCTCAGCTGTAGGTATCAGATAGCAAGGGACATGTTCCCCTTGAGGGCCGAGGCTCAGACCTCTGCCCAGGGCCCTCTCCCTCCCTAGCTCCTGTCTCACTGGCACATCTGGTTGAATAGGTTTGAGGGAGAACCATTACGAAGACAAAGCCACAGTGCAGGACCTGGTCCAGGGAGTGGCCCTGGGGTGCTGGGGGAGGAGGGAAGGCTGTCTCATCTCTGCCAGGGCTGGGAGCTATAGTTGTCTGGGCTTCATTAGAGGAAATAGCAGGTTATGAGGCACAGTGGTTTAATGGTTAGCTCAGGGGCAGGAAGCTCACTGGGTGCCATCCTGATTTATGGCCTCACTGCTGCCTGGCCTTTGGGGCCCCAGGCTTGGCCCCTCCTCCCCAGTGTGTTCACCTGCCCCAACTTGTTCACACAGCAGCGAGCACCCAGCTCCTGCCCAGGGCAGCGGAGGGTCAGTGTAGGTCATGCCCCCCAGTCTGCCGTTCCCTGGAACAAGCTCTATTTAGTCATACAGTCCTGACTTCTGCACAGGGTTCCCTGGTTTACAGAGGCTATTTTCATATATCACTAGGCTAACCCTGTATGTATGCCTAGGGGCTGGTGTGGATAATATTTCTGTTTTATAGAAGGAGATAGTGAGTCTCAAAGTCTCAAGACTAATAAGCTCACAAAGGAGCTGGCCATGTGACCTTTGATTCCACAGGGAGTGCCGCAGCAATCTGCCATCAAAACTGCCTCTTGGGACTTTCCTGGTGGCTCAGTGGTAGAGAATCCACCTGCCAATGCATGTTTGATCCCTGGTCTGGGAAGACCCCACTTGCCGTGGAGCAACTAAGTCCGTGTGCCAAAACTGTTGAGCTTGTACTCTAGAGCCCAGGAACCACAACTTCTGAGCCCACATGCCCTAGAGCTCACATTCCACAAGAGAAGCCAGTACATTGAGAAACCTGTGCACGGCAATGAAGAGCAGGTCCCGCTCTCCATAAGCAGAAAAAAGCCCAAACATCAGTGAAGACCTGGCGCAGCCAAAGTAAATAAATAAAACCATAAATCAAAACACTGCCTCCTATGTGGCTCCAAGTGACACCAAGAAGCTGCCAACACTCAGGCAGGCTGGTTCCGCTCCCTCCTCCATTCTGAGAGCCCCACAGGATGGAGCTTCTCGGCGCACAGGCTGGGCATCTAGGGATGGGACACAGGAGGGTGTGCTTCGATCCTGGCTGAATTACGAGTAAAGCGGGGAGCCCTTCCTGGCCCCTGCTACCCCAGCCCTGGGGCTGGAGTGTTGCCAGACAGTCCAGAGGAGTGTCACGGGAAGTGCTCGAGAGTCGGGAGATCAGCACCTGAGGGGTGCTGATGACCCAGCAGGTCATCCCTTTCTCCCCGGACATAGTGCTCCCCTCTCCCTCCCCTTCGTTTTCATGTTGGTTGTTGGCAACTGCGACATCTTGTCCAACAATCAGAGAAGGAAGATTCCCTGGGTTCCACCTCCTCCCCTCCCTGTCCTCAGTTATCTTCCCTGAAAAACGGGATTGATTCTCTTCACCCCAAGACCGTGGAGAAGCTCTCAGTGTTCAGAGGAGAAGGAGAGCAGGCAGAGCCAAAAAAAGAGACAAGTCGATCTCCATGGCACCCTAGATTGTTCTAAGGCAGCACTCTACTGTTTTCTTTAAAAACAAATGAGTCAGTTTCCCCAGAGAGGGGGCAGAGGGCCACCATTGTGTCAAATCAGCCCCTCGCCATTGGAAAGGTGGTTCCAGTCTCCAGCCAACAAGCCAGGAGACCTTGGGTGAGAGAGAGGCAGGATTTAGGAGGGAAGAGCTGAAAGGACAGCCCTGGCTTGGCTGTTGGAGGGAGAGGAGGGCAAATGGGGACCGGGGCAACTTAGGTGGGACCTCTTTTTTCACCTGGAAGGTGTTGCAAAGTTGTGAGCTGATGACCTCTTAGGTTGCCTGAAGAGAGGAGACCCTCCCTCTCCCAGTCCTTGGAGCCCCCACACTTACCACCCTGGCTCTTCGCTCTTCTGAAGTCTCCATGGCCTGGAGCTGAGGTCGCCAACCCAAGTCAGGATGAGAGTCTCTCGGGACTGGGCCCTGGCTGGCCAGCAGGTCAGCGATCCCCAGGCAACATTGGCTGGAGGAACCCTAAGTGCAGGGCAGGCCTCGGTGGTTCCCGGCATCCAGCATCTCTATCCCCTGGAGTAGCTGGCGCATGCCTCCCACTGCCGTCTTCCAGGAGTGATTTGGGGAGTGTGGGGCAGGTCGCTTAAAGCAGTCCTACAGGTAAAGTTGCCAAACTGGAATGATTATGTTTTGTAACCTGACACCTGTCTTAGAGGCTGGAACAACACCTGCGGTCATTCCTGGGCCCTTCAGCCTCAGAACAGGCGGCACACCTAGATGTCGTAAAGGCCTTCCCGCCTGAGTGGCTTCCACCCAACTGGGTGTTGGCTGCCGGTAACATTAGAAGGCCCTCTCTCTCTCTGTCTCTTCCAGATGAGTGCCTTCTCCCTGGGTGGGTGCTGTGATTGTGGTTGTGGGAGTTAGGATGACAGAGTTTACTGCTCAGTGGAACCAGATTGTTGCCATGAATGGAGCGACAGGATTGGAAAGTCCATGAAGAGGAGGTTCCCTCCTCTTTCCCTGGACCGTGGGGTGAAGCTGTCCTGGGTAGGCATATATACGGGGTTCCAGTCAGCAGCCCTTCTAAGCATTTCTTGGCCCCACCAAACCAGTTATTACTTTTGGGTTGGCCAAAAAGTAATAACTGTTTTTTTATTTTTATTTTTTGGTTTTTCTGTAACATCCTATGGAAAAACCCAAAGGAACATTTTAGCCAACTCAGTATTTTGGCTATTACTCTTGGTGCTCTGGCTTGAACATGAGTCCGGCTCCTCACAGGGTCCCTGCTGATTCACATCTTGCCATATTCTCAGGGTTGGAGCCACCCCTTGGCCAGCGGGCTGTGCAAAGAGAGACCTTGGGACTGCAGCACCACACAGCAGGAAGGGATTTGGGCAACTGCCATTTTGCATCACTTTTATGGGTCAGGAAACTAAGTTCCAAGTACCCAAGGTCACACGGTAAATTAGTGTCGGTTTCTGAACAAATCCATTGGCAGGCAAGCTGGCCCCTGAATACCCCGAGTGGTCAGGATGTCAGTCTCAGCGAAGAAGAGTCCCTGCCAGAGTCACCATTTGTTGCAAGAAGGCAGTCCCCTTCCAGGGCCCGAAACTGGGCTCTTGTCTAACACTCAGAAATGAATTGTCCGAGGAGACACATCTGCTGACAAAGCCAGAGATTTTACTGGGAAAGGGCGCCCGGGTGGAGAGCAGGAGGGAAAGGGCACCCAGGAGAACTGCTCTGGGACCCTTTTGTCCCTGGTCTCCTCCTGATGCGGACAACTGGCCAGAGTGCCCTGACCGGTAAGGAACAAGAGACTTTACTGACCCCTCTCCCCTTCCCTCTCCCTTTCCTCTCCTTAACCCTTCCTATCCTTCCCCGTTTTTCTAGTCCCCTGGTCCTGGACGCAGGAATCTGGTCGAAGGGCCCTCAGTGTGAGCTAAGGATTGGAGACTGATCATCTCCTCTTGGCAGAGAACTCGAATTCTGGTTCTGGTCTGATCTGATTTCTGGTAGGGCCGAGTTCCAGTCCTCCCTTCTCTGGAGGCCCAGGGAAATGTCCCATAATGCCTCGGTATCTGTAGGTGGCAGGAGACATCTGTAAGGCCACCCCTTTCACTCCCGCTCTCCTACCTCTTCCCTCTTCTTCTTTCAATCTGGCTTCCTTTCCTCCCTTGAAATCTTTGATGTTAGTACTTGGATCTGAAGTTCTGTGTCTCTATAGGAGGTTTTGCTTCACTGGTGGTGCAGAGGTTAAAGCGTCTGCCTGCAATGTGGGAGACCTGGGTTTGATCCCCCCGAGAAGGAAATGGCAACCCACTCCAGTACTCTTGCCTGCAGAATCCCATGGACGGAGGAGCTTGGTGGGCTTCAGTCCACGGGTCGCAAAGAGTCGGACACAACTGAGCAACTTCACTTTCACTTTCACTTTCTGAACAAATGCAGATCTTCATCCATTTCTCAGCCTTGACCCTCCCCAGGGACCAGCCCAGGTTAGATTTGTGTATTGGCCCATCCACTGATAACGTGCATTTATGTATCATCTCTTTAGTTCTCACCACAACCCTGTCAAAACTCCCATTTGACGTTGAGGAAATAGTAGCTCATGGAGACAAGGGCCTGGCCCCCAAGCCGTACTGGGTTTTTGGCAGTTTTGAGTCTGGCTCAGGATTGAGTGTAGCACAGGTGTTTGGAAGCCCTGAGTAATGGCCTGGGGAGATATGGCCCATGGAAGACACTGGTGAGCTCTGAGCAGGAGGAGGAGTACCGGCTAGACTGAATGGTTTACTGGCCTAATTTTGGCTGCTCTCCGTGAGGTATGGCCTTGGGCTTGTCTCTGAGCAGCAGAGATCTGAGCTGGTCTGAAGTGTCTCTTGAGCCAACCACCTTCCCCCAGTCGAGGGTGGTGCCTTTAGAATCAGAAGTTTTTGGCAATGTGGACAGCCTGTGATCTCAGAATAGGTGACATCAAGGGACAGGCTGTGAAGACACAGGCAGGCATGTCGGTTTCAAGGAGGACCCAGCAGTCAGGCAGTGGGAGGCCAGTGGGTTACCCTGAACCAAGCTTTCCATGGCCTTGCTTCTTATATGTATCGAGCTAAAGATCGGGTCCTAGGCTTGTATCTCATCGGGTTCTCAGGTGATGAACCAGGAAAGAGGTAGCTGCCTGGGCAAGAATGCTGCTGGGCGAGGCTGGCTGGAGGGCTGATTACTCAGGTCTCCTGGCTCCACCTCTGGGGCCAGCTCCCAGGTTCTAGGAGCCCGAGGAGAGGCCGGGGAAGGAGATACGTGGGCAGGATGAGGCAGGGTCCTTGTAGGGAGGAGGCTGCGCACTGTGCAGGTGGAGGTGTAATCGCCTGGAGAGAGTAGAGGGCGCGTCCTTCCAGGTGCCTGGGGCGGGGGTGGGGGACCAGCTGGCCAGATGTTCCCTGCTCCCCCACCTCCATTCATCCAGAGGCAGCTTCATCTCTCCCTCAATCCCTTCCTGTCCTGCTCCTTCTGTTTTCCAACCATCTCTTTGTGTGTGTGTGTGTGTGCGAGCGTGCACGCTCAGTCATGTGCGACTCTGTGACCCCATGGACTGCAGCCCACCAGGCTCCCTAGTCTATAGGATTTTCCAGGCAAGAATACTGGAGTGGGTTGCCATTTCCTTTTCCAGGGGATCTACCCAACCTAGGGATCGAACTTGTGTCTCTTATTTCTCCTGGATTGGCAGGTAGTTTCTTTACCACTGTGCCACCTGGGAAAAGATGTATATGTATATATATCAGTTCAGTTCAGTCACTCAGTTGTGTCCGGCAACCCCATGGACTGCAGCACGCCAGGTTTCCCTGTCCATCACCAATTCCCGGAGCTTACTCAAACTCATGTCCATCGAGTCGGTGATGCCATCCAACCATCTTTTCCCCTGTCATCCCCTTCTCCTCCTGCCTTTAATCTTTCCCAGCATCAGGGTCTTTTCCAATGAATCAGTTCTTCACATCAGATGGCCAAAGTATTGGAGTTTCAGCTTCAGCATCAGTCCTTCTAATGAATATTCAGGACTGATTTCCTTTAGGATGGACTGGTTGGATCTCCTTGCAGTCTAAGGGACTCTCAAGAGTCTTCAACACCACAGCTCAAAATCATCAATTCTTCAGCACTCAGCTTTCTCTATAGTCCAGCTCTCACATCTGTACATGACTACTGGGAAAACCATAGCTTTGACTAGACAGACCTTTGTTGGCAAGTAACATCTCTGCTTTTTAACAGGCTGTCTAGGTTGGTCATAGCTTTTCTTCCAAGGAGCAAGTGTCTTTTAATTTCATGGCTGCAGTCACCGTCTGCAGTGATTTTGGAGCCTTCACTATTTCCAGTTTCTCACTGTTTCCGTTGTTTCCCCATCTATTTGCCATGAGGTGATGGGACCAGACATATACAGTGTTTATTTATTTTTGACTGCGCTCTTTGTTGCTATGCACGGACTTCTCATGGCAGTGGCTTCTGTGCGGCTCTAGAGCACAGGCTCTGTAGTTGTGACACACTGGCTTAGTTGCCCCACAGCATGTGGGATCTTCCTGGACCAGGGATGGAACCAGTGTCTCCTGCACTGGCTTGTCAATTCTTCACCACTGAGCCACCAGGGAAGGCCCCCAGCCATCTCTTTAGAGTCCCCTCCTTTTTCCTTCCTCCTCTCTTTCCTTTTGTTCCTCTCTTATCACTTTATCTCTTTTTCTGACATTTTTCTCTCTTCCTTCTTCCTGTTGCTTCTGGTTCCAGTCCGTGGGTCAAGATCAGAAGACGTTTTGCCGTGGCACTTGTGTGGTCCAAGCTTCAGAGCCCCTCCCTGCATGGCCCCTGTAAGGAGCCCTGTCTTGGTTCTGTGTTCACATGGTCATACTATTCTGTAAATTTTGCAGCAGATTTTTGGGCGTATTCTTTTCCTTAAAGCGAGTCCCTTGAAATATATCAGCTTCAGGCCTCACAAAACCTGGCTATCCCTTGGTCAAGACTGTGGGCTCTTGTCCAACCGCTGATTATGTAGACTATGGGCATTTTATTTAATCCTGCCACGTTTCACCTTCCTCATCTGTAAAGTGTGGATAATCAGACTGGCCTCATAAGACTGTTACAGGATTAAATGAATTATCCATGTCTGGTACCTAAAAAGGATTTCTTGAATGGAGTTATTATCACTATTCATTTCACAAAATGTATGTTTACAGAGTTCCTGCTAGAGCCAGGCACTGGGGATTAGGAGATAAAAGACGCAGCCTTGCATGCACACACCTCATAGTTTACGGGAGGGCATGTGACACACCCATAAATCATTCTAAGTTAGTAAGATGTTCCAGTAGAGGTGTAAAGAAAACTCTCTGGGGGTTTAGAGAGTTTTTCCTCTTTCACTGCCTTCTTCCCTTTCCCCGCCTCCCTCTGTCTCTCTGCCCCTCCCTTCCTTCCTCCCACCCTTCTTCCTTCCTTCTCCCTTCCCCCATTTTCCCCCAGGACTATTTTGCCTAGATATATAATAGGTAAATACATATGTAAATATTTAATAGTATAGTCTATCACTTTCTTTCCATAGTTCCGTTTGGAGAAGAAAATGGCAACCCCTTCCAGTGTTCTTGCCTGGAGAGTCCTATGGATGGAGGGGCCTGGGGGGCTACAGTCTATGGGGTTGCAAGGAGCCTGACATGGCTGAGCAACTAACACACACACACACATAGTCTATCAATTGTTTCTGATTGATTTGATTTTCACAGCAGCATCCATCCACCCACCCATTCACATGTGCCCATCCAATCATACAACCATCCAACAAATATTTCCTATGGTTACAGGTTATGATATTAAAGGTACTGTGATGTTAGACCATGTGACTGGAGAAAATAAAAAGCCCTTGCCCTGGAGGGCTCAGCCTGTCCACAGACTGCACTTCCCCCACTAAAACAGGAGCTTTTGAGGGCAGCAAGGTGTCTTGATTGATTTACTGAGTCAGAATCTGCATTACAAGGATCCTGGGGGATTTGAATGTTCCCTTAAGTTTGAGAAATGCTGGGCTAGGTCTCTTCTCACACTGGAGAGTGGGTTCTTGTGCTGTTGCTTAGTTGCTAAGTCAGGTCCGACTCTTTTGCGACCCTATGGACTGTAGGTCACCAGGGTCCTCTTTCCTGGAGAGATTTCCCAGGCAAGAATATACTGGAGTGGGTTGCCATTTCCTTCTCCAGGGGATCTTCCTGACTCAGGGATTAAACCTACATCTTTGCATCTCCTGCATTGGCCGGCAGATTCTTTACCACTAGTGCCCCCAGGGAAGCCCTGGGGAGTGGGTAGAGGCTGTTATTTCTGGAACAAGCTGAATTCAGAGACTGAGGCTTGACATCCATGAGTCCTTGGGGTTTCTTCCAAGCAGCAAAGTCTATGATTCCTTCCTCTGAGCCCAAGTAATTTGAGATCAGTGTCAGGAGCAGACCCTTTTGTTTGAGCCTTTCCTAGGAAGTTAAGTGAGGAAGGGTGCAGCCCGTGGGCACGTGCTGGCAGCGGCTCCTGTCACTGGAGTCCAGTGACTCTGAAATACAGCACGCGGGGAATGCAGTGCCTGTACCCTAGGGACAGCAAGGGGCAGCCCGGCTCGCTGTGAGGGATGCTTCAAGTGTGGCTCTCTGTTGAGTCTCTTTGCAGAGGAAATGTCTCTTTTCACTAGCAACCCTTCTTCCAAAGCCTGGGTTAGGCCCCAAGGCTATAGAATTGAGTCTTAAATATCCGCACCAAAGAAGCAGTGGGGAAACCCTGGCTGATCTCTGATGGGTGGGAGCTGACCTTTCTCTTGTGGGGATGAACTTCCCTGGGTGGGGGGCTAAGGTTGGGGGCAGGGGTGGGGAAATGACAGGACACATTTGCTCCACAAAAGGGAAGAAAGGCCAGCACGTAAATTGTGCTCCCATGTGCCACGCTTTTACACCTGTGCAGAGAAAGGACATCACCTTATTTAGTCCCGGTGGCCGCCGTAAGATGTGGATGCTACTCTTCCTCTGTTTCACAAAGAAGGAGATGCAGGCTCAGATCGAGCTGGGATCCAGGTCTGTGTAACCCGGGACAGCCAGGTCTCCTCCACTGCATTGCGCATGGGCGGGCCTTGCATGGGTCAGGGAGAGGATCTGCAGTGGCCTCTGCTGCCCTCCAGGGACCTCTGGAAAGCCGCGTGGGCCCCCGAAGCAAGCCACCAGGTGAGCCTGCCTGGGTTCCAGGGGGCAGTTTCTGCATTGCCAGTGTAATTAGAAATCAGCTTCAGAAAAAACATTTTCATTCAGCCCTCTCCCCCAACAGTAGGCAAAGAATGAGTTTCAGATCATTTCAGAGGCAGCCTCTTTCTTTTCATCTGTCTCTAGAGGCTACTCATAGCTTCACCCTGGAGGAGCCCAGTGGTTTAGAGGAAGGGGGAGCAGTGGGGCTGGGAGATGCTGCTTTTCCTCTGAACTGTGCTGTAGATTTGAGACTCTGAACATACAGTACTTTGATAACTTTTTTAAAAAAGGAATCTGGTTAGAACTTAAATAGTATAGATGGAAACTTCATTACATTTATTCTCTCAGGGTCAAATAATGAACAGCTTCTACATGGGATTAACTCCTTGAACAGGTTTAAATTTTAACTATAACGGCTCTGTCACCTACTACCTTGGGCATGTTATTTAGCCTCTCTGTGCCTCACTTTTATCTATAAAATGGATTGTTACAGAGTCCAAGCTCCCTCTGCTCGCAGCATGCCAGTCCGATGAATCAGAGACAAGGCATTGAGACAAGGAGTATGACTTTATTTGGAGAGCCAGCTGACTGAGAAGACGGCAGAGTAACATCTTGAAGTAACCATCTTATCAGGGTCTGGATGCCAGGTTTTTTCATAGAGCAGAGATGGGGGGAGGCGATGCGTGTGCACGTGTGCGCTCAGTCGTGTCTGACTCTTTGCGACTGGGTGCACTGTAGCCCGCCAGGCTCCTCTGTCCATGGAATTCTCCAGGCAAGAATACTGGAGTGGGTTGCCATGTCCTACTCCAGGGGATCTTACCACCCCAGGCATCAAACCCACATCTCTTGTGTATCCTGCGTTGGCAGGTGGATTCTTTACCAGTGCACCAGCGGGGAAGCCAGGAAACAAAGTAAAAAGGCCATTAATCTTGTGAATATCTCTTAGAATGGCAAGTCTCAAGCAGGGGATGTGTTCATTTCTTCCTTCTTGTCATCTACATGTGGACTGAGTTCTGAACAAAGGCACTTTAACATTCAGGCAAAGGCACAGGATAGTCTCAGAGGCAGGCCATTATGTATGATTATAATAACAGAAGCAATGAACAGCAAGTCAAAGAAACTGTTCCAACATAGAGTCAGAATTGGCTTTTCCCTGCAGCAGGATGACAATAATATCAATCATCTAGGGCTGTTGTAGGGATTAGGTGACTTAATATTTGTAAAGTGCTTGCAATGGTACCATAAAAATATTGTCAGTGATTATTATTTTAGCCACAGGTTAAATAAATCATCACCTTTGAAATGTGTGTGTGTTTTTTTGTTTTGACTCCCTCACGGAGTACATGGCATGTTAGATCCTAGCTCTTGAACTGAAGCAGGAGATAGGTGGGACCCAGGCAAGGCATTTACAACTGGTATCCTGTTTACGTTTCTTGGGGCAAGAAAAAGATGGGCTTCATGTCAGACACTTACAACTAGCCTGTTTGCATTTCCTGACACCAGGGCTAGGTGGGTTCCAGGTTAGATGTTTATAACCAGCCTCCTTCTGTTTGCTCTCCAAAATGGAAGGAACGACTGAAACAGGGGAGATAGCTGGGATTTGTCTCTCGTGGACACCACAAGGTGACAGTCAGGGCAGGAACAGAGAGAGGCTAAACCTTGTTTGAGCAAAGGATCAGAAGTCATGCATTTCCCATCCTTGGGGCAAGGGAGACGTTTCACATGTGCAGAAAGGCTCCTCTGGGGTCAAAAAAGAGGAGACACCACCCTGTAATATATGATGCTAATATGTGACCCCATAGGCCTCTGGGCTGGAATCCATCTTGGAAAAAGTTGTGCACGCATGTTGAGGAGGGTCCCAGGGTAGGTCAGGTGAGGAAAAAAACTAGATAATTAGCCAAAGGTAAACAAAGACCTGAAAGACCTGTCCTATATGAATGATTTGACTGCTTCTTCGCAGTTCTTTTCCTCACAAGGGGCGATGGACACACCCTTTCTTTCTGGGTGTGCGTCTCTGCCTTGCTTCTATCTTAACGAAGCAAACAGTTTGTCTGTGTGCTTTCCCACTTGTTGCTGCCCTGCGTCTCTGATAATAACTTCATATGTGTCTTTACAGTTTTTACCTTCTTGAGAAATGCATTTTTCAGTGGGGTCAAGATCCAGGGAAAATTTGCTTCTAGCCTCTAGCCCTTGCTGGTCTGGTAATTAGGATTCCTGGTTTCCATCCAGGCTATCCAAGTTCAATTTCTGGGCAGGGAATTAAGATCTTGCTTCATGCGACTGCTCATGGCTGCCTCTTCAAGACCACAACCGGGGATCAAACCCATGACCCCTGTAGGGGACGCATACGGAGTCTTAACCACTGGACCACCGGGGAAGTCCCAGAATGTGTGTTTTGATGACTGTGTGCTGAGTAGTTCTACACCCCATTAGCTTTTTTTTACTTCTTCATCAACAATGCATGTTTTTTATTCAGACTCCAGCCCCATCTTTTGCCAGTTGTGGGGGTGAGGGCAGGACATTGCTTCTTGGCCTCAGTTACCTGTGGGGTTAAAATAGCTGCACAGTCTGGTCCGTGATGTGGTTGTGACAGAGGGAGGGGCGGGCATTTGTGTAAGGTCTCCAACCACTGTGCGGGACTGTCAGTGTACGGGACCCATTCATCACAGATGTGGGACTTGTGAGAATCGTGAAGGCCTGGTGTAGTCCAAGTACCTGCTCAGGAAGGGCTGGGCTGTTCTGCAGATGCAATCCCACCCGGGCTCTGCTTTGCTGTGTGCTTGGCTTATCCTGCATCTCCTTACCTTGTCTCCTTTCCCAACTCTGAGCTTTCACACCCCTACAGGGATGGAATTATAAACAGATCGCTGAGGAGTTAGGAAAGCCCAGTGTTGGGTGCAATGAGGAGCCTGGACCAGAGGAGGCAGCTAGTTGGTTAAAGGCTTAATGGGACAATACACCAATTAATCTGGCAGCTGTTACAGGAGATAATCTGTTTCTTTTACTTTAACCTTTTGCTTCCTGTTGCTTTTGTTCACTAAAAGGATATTGTCTAGACATTATTGCCTGCCTGGGGGGACACTACACATCTGCTAGAATGTTAATACATCCCTCCCTCCAGGCTGGCCATTTTAGGACATACTTGCAGGATTAATCAGTTCAGTTCAGTTCAGTCACATCCAATTCTTTGCGACCCCATGGACTGCAGCACGACAGGCTTTCCTGTCCATCACCAACTCCTGAAATTTGCTCAAACTTATGTCCGTCGAGTTGGTGATATCATCCAACCATCTCATCCTCAGTCGTCCCCTGCTCCTCCTGCCTTCAATCTTTCCCAGCATCAGGGTCTTTTCCAACAAGTCAGTTCTTCACATCAGGTGGCCAAAGTATAGGAGCTTCAGCTTCAGCATCAGTCTTTCCAATGAATATTCAGGACTGATTTCCTTTAGGATGGACTGGTTGGATCTCCTTGCTGTCCAAGGGACTCTCAAGAGTCTTCTCCAATACCACAGTTCAAAAGCACCAGTTCTTCAGCGCTCAGCATTTTTTATAGTCCAACTCTCACATCCATACTTGACTACTGGAAAAACCATAGCTTTGACTAGATGGACCTTTGTTGGCAAAGTAATGTCTCTGCTTTGTAATATGCTATCTAGGTTGGTCATAACTTTTCTTCCAAGGAGCAATGTCCTGCCCTCACCCACACAACTGGCAAATTGCTGGCATACTTTTTATTTTGTGGCTGCAGTCACCATCTTCAGTGATTATGGAGCCCCCAAAATAAAGTCTCTCACTTTTCCCCCAGCTATTTACCATGAAATGATGGGACCAGAGGCCATTATCTTAGTTTTCTGAATGTTGAGTTTTAAGCCAACTTTTTCACTTTCATCAAAAGGCTCTTTAGTTCTTCTTTGCTTTCTGCCATAAGGGTGGTGTCATCTGCATATCTGAGGTTATTGATATTTCTCCCGGCAATCTTGATTCCATCTTGTGTTTCATCCAGCCCAGTGTTTCTCATGATGTACTCTGCATATAAGTTAAATAAGCAGGGTGACAATATACAGCCTTGACGTACCCCTTGCCCTATTTGGAACCAGTCTGTTGTTCCATATCCAGTTCTAACTCTTGCTTCCTGACCTGCATACAGATTTCTCAAGAGGCAGGTCAGGTGGTCTGGTATTCCCATCTCTTTCAGAATTTTCTACAGTTTATTGTGATCCACACAGTCAAAGGCTTTGGCGTAGTCAATAAAGCAGAAATAGATGTTTTCTGGAATTCTTTTGCTTTTTCAATGATTCAACAGATGTTGGCAATTTGATCTCTGGTTCCTCTGCCTTTTCTAAATCCAGCTTGAACATCAGGAAGTTCACAGTTCACATACTGTTGAAGCCTGGCTTGGAGAATTTTGAGCATTTCTTTACTAGTGTGTGAGATGAGTGCAATTTCTTTGGCATTGCCTTTCTTTGGGATTGGGATGAAAACTGACCTTTTCTAGTCCTGTGGCCACTGCTGAGTTTTCCAAATTGCTGGCATATTGAGTGCAGGGATTTGAAATAATTCAACTGGAATTCCATCACCTTCACTAGCTTTGTTTGTAGTGATGTTTCCTAAGGCCCACTTGACTTCACATTTCAGAATGTCTGGTTCTTGATGAGTGATCATACCATCGTGATTATCTGGGTTGTGAAGATCTTTTTTGTATATTTCTTCTGTGTATTCTTGCCACCTCTTCTTAATATCTTCTGCATCTGTTAGGTCCATACCATTTCTGTCCTTTATTGAGCCCATCTTTGCATGAAATGTTCCCTTGGTATCTCTAATTTTCTTGAAGAGATCTCTAGTCTTTCCCATTCTATTGTTTTCTTCTATTTCTTTGCATTGACCACTGAGGAAGGCTTTCTTATCTCTCATTGCTATTCTTTGGAACTCTGCATTCAGATGGGGATATCTTTCCTTTTCTCCTTTGCCTTTCACTTTTTCCCACAGCTGTTTGTAAGACCTCTTCAGACAATCATTTGGCCTTTTGGCATTTCTTTTTCTTGTGGATGGTCTCGATCCCTGCCTCCTGTACAGTGTCATGAACCTCAGTCCATAGTTCTTCAGGCTCTCTGTCTGTCAGATCTAATCCCTTGAATCTATTTGTCACCTCCACTGTATAATCATAAGGGATTTGATTTAGGTCATATCTGAATAGTCTAATGGTTTTCCCTACTTTCTTCAATTTAAGTCTGAATTTGGCAATAAGGAGTTCATGATCTGAGCCACAGTCAGCTCCCGGTCTTGTTTTTGCTGACTGTATAGAGCTTCTCCATCTTTGGCTACAAAGAATATAATCAATCTGATTTCGGTGTTGAGCATCTGGTGATGTCCATGTGTAGAATTTTCTCTTGCGTTGTTGGAAGAGGGTGTTTGCATTCTCTTGGAAAAACTCTATTAGCCTTTGCCTGCTTCATTCTGTACTCCAAGGCCAAATTTGCCTGTTATTCCGGGTATCCCTTGACTTCCTCCTTTTGCATTCCAGTCCCCTATAATGAAAAGGACATCTTTTTTTGGGTGTTTATTCTAGAAGGTCTTGTAGGTCTTCATAGAACTATTCAACTTCAGCTTCTTCAGCATTACTGCTCGGGATATAGACTTGGATTACTGTAATATTGAATGGTTTGCTTTGGAAAAGAACAGAGATCGTTCTCTCGTTTTTGAGATTGCATCCAATCCAATCCAATCTGACGAGATTACATTTTGGATTCTTTTGTTGACTATGATGTCTTCTCCTTTTCTTCTAAGGGATTCTTGCCCGCAGTAGTAGATATTATGGTCATTGAGTTAAATTCACCCATTCCAGTCCGTTTTAGTTTGCTGATTCCTAAAAACGTTGATGACCACACTTGCCATTTCCTGTTTGACCACTTTGAATTTGCCTTGATTCATGGACCTAACAAAGATGGGCTCGATAAAGGACAGAAATGGTATGGACTAACAGAAGCAGAAGATATTAAGAAGAGGTGGTAAGAATACACAGAAGAACTGTACAAAAAAGAGCTTCACGACCCAGATCATCACGATGGTGTGATCACTCATCTAGAGCCAGACATCCTGGAATGTGAAGTCAAGTGGGCCTTAGAAAGCATCACTACGAACAAAGCTAGTGGAGGTGATGGAATTCCAGTGGAGCTGTTTCAAATCCTGAAAGATGATGCTGTGAAAGGGCTGCACTCAATATGACAGCAAATTTGGAAAACTCAGCAGTGGCCACAGGACTGGAAAAGGTCAGTTTTCCTTCCAATCTCAAATAAAGGCAATGCCAAAGAATGCTCAAACTACCGCACAATTGCACTCATCTCACATGCCAGTAAAGTAATGCTCACAATTCTCCAAGCCAGGCTACAGCAATACATGAACCGTGAACTCCCTGATGTTCAAGCTGGTTTTAGAAAAGGCAGAGGAACCAGAGATCAAATTGCCAACATCCACTGGATCATGGAAAAAGCAAGAGAGTTCCAGGAAAACATCTATTTCTGCTTTATTGACTATGCCAAAGCCTTTGACTGTGTGGATCACAATAAACTGTGGAAAATTCTGAAAGAGATGGGAATACCAGACCACCTGACCTGCCTCTTGAGAAACCTATATGCAGGTCCGGAAGCAACAGTTAGAACTGGATATGGACCAACAGACTGGTTCCAAATAGGGCAAGGGGTACGTCAAGGCTGTATATTGTCACCCTGCTTATTTAACTTATATGCAGAGTACATCATGAGAAACGCTGGATTGGAAGAAGCATAAGGTGGAATCAAGATTGCTGAGAGAAATATCAATAACCTCAGATATGCAGATGACACCACCCTTATGGCAGAAAGTGAAGAGGAACTCAAAAGCCTCTTGATGAAAGTGAAAGAGGAGAGTGAAAAAGTTGGCTTAAAGCTCAACATTCAGAAAATGAAGATCATGGCATCCGGTCCCATCACTTCATGGGAAATAGATGGGGAAATAGTGGAAACAGTGTCAGACTTTATTTTGGGGGGCTCCCAAATCACCGCAGATGGTGACTGCAGCCATGAAATTAAAAGATTCTTACTCCTTGGAAGAAAAGTTATGACCAACCTAGACAGCATATTCAAAAGCAGAGACATTACTTTGTTGACGAAGGTCTGTCAAGTCAAGGCTGTGGTTTTCCCAGTGGTCATGTATGGATGTGAGAGTTGGACTGTGAAGAAGGCTGAGTGCCAAAGAATTGATGCTTTTGAACTGTGGTGTTGGAGAAGACTCTTGAGAGTCCCTTGGGCTGCAAGGAGATCCAACCAGTCCATTCTGAAGGAGATCAGCCCTGGGATTTCTTTGGAAGGAATGATGCTAAGGCTGAAGCTCCAGTACTTTGGCCACCTCATGCGAAGAGTTGACTCATTGGAAAAGAGTCTGATGCTGGGAGGGATTGGGGGCAGGAGGAGAAGGGGACAACAGAGGATGAGATGGCTGGATGGCGTCATGGACTCGATGGACGTGAGTCTGAGTGAACTCCGGGAATTGGTGATGGACAGGGAGGCCTGGCATGCTGCGAATGATGGGGTCGCTGAGTCGGACATGACTGAGTGACTGAACTGAACTGAACTGATGGACCTAACATTCCAGATTCCTATGCAATATGGCTCTTTACAGTACTGAATTTTATTCCCATCACCAGTCACATCCACTGCTGGGTGTTGTTTTTGCTTTAGCTCCATCCCTTCATTATTTCTGGAGTTATTTCTCCACTGATATCCAGTAGCATATTGGGCACCTACCGAGCTAGGGAGTTCATCTTTCAGTGTCCTATCTTTTTGCCTTTTCATACTGTTCATGGGATTCTCAAGGCAAGAATACTGAAGTGGTTTGCCATTCACTTCTCCAGTGGACCAAGTTTTGTCAGAACTCTCCACCATGACCCGTCTGTCTTGGATGGTCCTTGGCATGGCTCATAGTTTAATTGAGTTAGACAAGGCTGTGGTCCATGGGATCAGACTGGTTAGTTTTCTGTGATTGTGGTTTTCATTCTGTCTGCCCTGTGATGGAGAAGGATAAGAGGCTTATGGAAACTTCCAGATGGGAGAGACTGACTGAGGGGGAAACTGGGTCTTGTTCTGAAGGGCAGGGCCATGCTCAGGAAATCTTTAATCCAATTTTCTGTTAATGGGTGGGGCTGTGTTCCCTCCCTGTTATTTACCTGGGGCCAAACTATGGTGGAGGTGATGAAGATAATGGTGACCTCCTTCAAAAGGTCCCACGCACGCACTGCTGCACTCATTGCTAACCCTGCAGCAGGCCACCGCCAACCCACGCCTCTGCTGGAGTCTCCTGGACACTCATGGGCAAGTCTGGGTCAGCCTCTTGTGGAGTCACTGCTCCTTTCTTCTGGGTCCTGGTGCACACAGGGTTCTGTTTGTGCCCTCCCAGAGTCTGTTTCCCAGTCCTGTCTAATTTCTGGTGGATCTATGGTAGGGTTAATGACAACCTCCTCAAAGAGAGCTTTTGCCATACCTGAGTCTGCTGCACCCAGAGGCCCTGCCCCTGCGGCAGTCCCCTGCTGACCTGTACCTCCACAGGAGACACTCAAACACAGTTCTGTCTCAGTCTCTGCGGGATCTCCAGGTCCTGGTGCATATAAGGTTTGTTTGCGCCCTCTGAGCATCTCTGGCAGGTATGGAGCTTGATTCTAAATGTGAATTCGCCCTCCTATCATCTTGCTGGGGCTTCTCCTTTGCCCTTGGACGTAGGTTATCTCCTCACAGTTGCTCCAGCTAGTGACACGATTAATGGCCTTTTGCTTTACTTCCTCATCTCCTTCCTCTCTGTGTTCTGTAAAAGAAACTGACAGCCAGGCCCTGATAAGATGGTTATTTTGAGACATTAGTCTGCCATGCGCAGAGAAATAGGCAGGATTTTCAAATAAAGTCATGATTCCTTGCCCGTACACTTGACTAATTGGCCTGGCACAGTGAGCCACGACTTGCTAACACAGTTACTAAAGGATGCCCTCCAGAAATCCCAAATCATAAAATGATCTAGTTTTGATTTTTTCAGAGACACCTTAGCAAATGCTTGCTGATGAGATCAGGGTAACTTGCAGTTCATTCAAGAAACCAACTTGTGCTCACAGGCACAGGGGAGTATTCTGGCAGAAGCACTGAATCCAGAAAAGAGGGAGTGAGAATGTCAACGTCTTCCCAGGCATTGTTGAGAGAAAGGGTGCATGAATTGGTGAATAAATGTCACATGTGTCTGTGTGGGCTTTACAGAGCAACAAAGCATCTTTTCTTAGTCCAGTTCAGTCACTCAGTCGTGTCCGACTCTTTGTGACCCCGTGAATCGCAGCACGCCAGGCCTCCCTGTCCATCACCAATTCCCGGAGTTCACTCAGACTCACGTCCATTGAGTCAGTGATGCCATCCAGCCATCTCATCCTCGGTCGTTCCCTTCTCCTCCTGCCCCCAATCCCTCCCAGCATCAGAGTCTTTTCCAATGAGTCAACTCTTCACATGAGGTGGCCAAAGAACTGGAGCTTCAGCCTTAGCATCATTCCTTCCAAAGAAATCCCAGGGCTGATCTCCTTCAGAATGGACTGGTTGGATCTCCTTGCAGCCCAAGGGACTCTCAAGAGTCTTCTCCAACACCACAGTTCAAAAGCATCAATTCTTTGGCACTCAGCCTTCTTCACAGTCCAATTCTTACATCCATACATGACCACTGGGAAAACCATAGCCTTGACTATACGGACCTTAGTCGACAAAGTAATGTCTCTGCTTTTGAATATGCTGTCTAGGCTGGTCATAACTTTTCTTCCAATGAGGAAGTGTCTTTTAATTTCATGGCTGCAGTCACCATCTGCGGTGATTTGGGAGCTCAAAAAGATAAAGTCTGACACTGTTTCCACTATTTCCCCATCTATTTCCCATGAAGTGATGGGACCGGATGCCATGATCTTCATTTTCTGAATGTTGAGCTTTAAGCCAACTTTTTCACTCTCCTCTTTCACTTTCATCAAGAGGCTTTTGAGTTCCTCTTCACTTTCTGCCATAAGGGTGGTGTCATCTGCATATCTGAGGTTATTGATATTTCTCTCAGCAATCTTGATTCCAGCTGGTGCTTCTTCCAGTCCAGCGTTTCTCATGATGTACTCTGCATATAAGTTAAATAAGCAGGGTGACAATATACAGCCTTGACGTACTCCTTTTCCTATTTGGAACCAGTCTGTTGTTTCATGTCCAGTTCTAACTGTTGCTTCCTGACCTGCATACAGATTTCTCAAGAGGCAGGTTAGGTGATCTGGTATTCCCATCTCTTTCAGAATTTTCCACAGTTTATTGTGATCCACACAGTCAAAGGCTTTGGCATAGTCAATAAAGCAGAAATAGATGTTTTTCTGGAACTCTCTTGCTTTTTCCATGATCCAGTGGATGTTGGCAATTTGATCTCTGGTTCCTCTGCCTTTTCTAAAACCAGCTTGAACATCAGGGAGTTCATGGTTCATGTATTGCTGTAGCCTGGCTTGGAGAATTTTGAGCATTACTTTACTAGCGTGTGAGATGAGTGCAACTGTGCGGTAGTTTGAACATTCTTTGGCATTGCCTTTCTTTGAGATTGGAATGAAAACTGACCTTTTCCAGTCCTGTGGCCACTGCTGAGTTTTCCAAATTTGCTGGCATATTGAGTGCAGCATGTTCACAGCATCATCTTTCAGGATTTCAAACAGCTCAATAGGAATTTCATCACCTCCACTAGCTTTGTTCGTAGTGATGCTTTCTAAGGCCCACTTGACTTCACATTCCAAGATGTCTGGTTCTAGATTAGTGAGCACATCATCATGACTATCTGTGTCGTGAAGATCTTTTTTGTACAGTTCTTCTGTGTATCAACCAGAGAATCGAGGTTCATAGAATTTGAGCAGCTTTTCCAGGACTACACCTAATAAGATGTCCACCTGGAACTGACCTGTCCCAAATCCCTTCACATGGTCCTTTCTTCTAACTTTTATTGGCAACTTGGCAGTATATCTTCCTGCTGGACTGTAGAGGCTGTACTGGGTTGAATAGTGTCTCCCTGAGACAGACTGGGGCCTGGGACCCTTTGCTGCAGTGCTTGCATCTGGACAAACATCTGCTAGTGCAAAAGAATACTAAGAAACTATAAGGAACTAAAAATAACTGCACACATGTGCAGATGGGAACAAAGCAAAAACAATAAGATAAAAAAGGCCACAAACCAACAGCTATTTCTGAGTTAACAGGAGCAAAAGCAGGGTACTATGAATCATCCCTGTACACAGCACCACCAAGGGGGTGGGCAGACCACCTAAGCCACCCCTTTAGCCCGACTCAGTGGGCTGATTTGCCCCTACCCTCCTCCATTTAAGAAACTACCTTGTTCTGGCTCCCTTGAGGTGAGCAGAAATACCAATAATGCCTTCCAGAATTCCTTGTCTGGCCTCTTATCAATTTGTACTGCTCAAAGAATTTGAGGACCTGAGTTGGTAACATCCCAAGTCTTCATGTTCACCCAGATCCTCAGCATGTGACCTTATTTGGAAAGAGGGTCATTGTAGATGTAATCGGTTAAGACTGGATCGTGCTTGAGAAGGGAAGATGGCTAATTGAAGATGGAGGCAGAGATTAGAGTGATGCTACTATAGGCCGAGGATCACTTGGGGCCGCCAGAAGTCAGAAGAGGCCATGAATAATCCTCCCTAGAGGCTTCAGAGGGAGCACAGCCCTGCCAACACCCTGATTTCAGACTTCTGGTTGAATGGTGAGACAGTAGTTTCTTGTTTTTGCTGCCTAATTTATGGTATGTCACTGTTCAGTGATAAGGGCAGGGACTGTGTCCTATTCTTCCTTGTGTTTCTGTTTCCTCTAGTCTTGCTGTGTCCTTTTCCCTACTGGATGGTTATACCCAAAGCGCAGCTAAGTCCCGACAACTCATGCCCTCCATAGCCATGGAGTTTAGATTCCTTGACCTGGATTATATTTATTACAGCAAATTCACCTGTCTAATCCTATTTGGCTCTGGCTTTTATTCAGCCTAACTTCTACTGTCTCAGCTACTCTGAGAGTGTGCCTGTCTGTGTAGGCGTGATGGTGTCTGGGAGGGGAGGTAGGAGGCGATGTGGCCCTGGGGAACAAGCTTTTGTCTGGCAGATCCTCAGAGTCCATCTGTCTGGGGCTGGAGGTCTCAGGCTGGGGCTGAGGGCTCATGTTGGATCTTGTTCTTGGCCTTCGACTGAGGGCTGGACCAATGCTGCCCGAGGATCTTATCTTGTTTAGGCTGCCATGTAAAGGGAAATATCGAGAAAGGAGTTGACCACCCAACCCCCACCAAGAGAGGCATTTCCTCCACTAGAGCCACTGAACCAAGTTCTTGCAGATATTTGAGTCATAATCTTTGCCCGTTGACTATCTCTGTCACCATGCTTAGATAGTATCTTTATGTGGGGACTTTCTGCTACTCGTCTTTGTGATGAGTGCTTCCCCGGTGGCTCAGTGGTAAAGAATCTGCCTGCAGTGCAGGAGAAACAGGAGATGCAGGTTTGACCCCTGCATTGGGAAGATCCCCTGAAGTGGGGCATGGCAACCCACTCCAGTATTCTTGCTTGGAGAATCCCGTGGACAGAGGAGGCTGGTGGGCTACAGTCCATGGGGTCGCAGAGTCAGACACGACTGAAACGAGGGACACACGTGCATGCACATTGACACATCTCTGTGATGAAGTGGCTGGGGGAAAGGGAGGGGGGAAGGCAGGTGAGGGTGACGGAGATCAGGGGTAAATCCGAAGGAACATGGGTTCAGTGTCGGGGTTCGAGTCCCTGCTTAATGACCTCCTAGGGGAAAAAGTCATAAGTATTTATGGAACCCTGTGCTGGGCTCCCTGTGAGAGAGCTCATTTATTTATATATCTGTAGCACTGGTGCAATGCCTGGCATACAACGTGCTTATATGTTGCTTGAGTAAATTTAGTTTAAAATGTGACTCTTGCCACAGAGGAAGGTACTTCAGGCAGCCATGTAGGACAGCGGTGGGGAGACCAGGTGAGAGGCAGTTGCAATATTTCAGGCAAAAATGGAGACTTTCTAGAGATGATGAAGAAAAGGAACGGCTCTCTTTATTAATTTTCTACTCTGTGTGTGCCCTATCCTATGTGCTACATCTAAGTTACTTTGTCCTAATAACCTTGCAGACTCACCCTCATAAAATGTTTCCATTTTATGGCTGAGGGAACTGAAGTCACTGACCCAGCACCACTCAGCTCATACTTGGCAGGGAAATGCAGAACACAAGATCGGTGCCAGGATTTAGAAGCATGGCTGACACAGACTAAAGGACTGGCTGTGGGAGGAATTGGGGACGACTCTGAGGTTTCTCTGGGGGTGATGGAGTTATGATGTGCCATTAACAATTGGGTTCACTGGGTTGACCCTGTTGGAAGAGGAAATGCTTTTAGATGGTCTGTGTCCAGGCCTTCCCAAATCCCACAGATGAGCACTTATTGATAATACTGGTACCTCTGGCTTGACTGAGTGCTTCTGGCTGCAGAGTGGTGCTTGGGGAGAGGCTGCCTGGCTCCTGGAAGCTACTCTGCCTCCCTAGGATTGCCAGATGCTGACCACGCTGCCAGGTGGTGGAAGCTCACTCCCTCACCCCAGGGTCCCTGTTTCTTTTTTAAGTAGATTCATCTCCCACCTGAAAGGCCATCAGTGAGGAGTCCTCCTGAGGTTTGGCGTGCAGACACGGTCCTGGACGCCCCTCACACAATCTCCCTTGGCCCTCATCGTCTCCCAGTGCATTACCCAGAGAACCTGAAAGTCTCTGGCCCAGACTATCCCTTGACCTCACCCCAGGCTCTGCGGGATTCTCTCACTCATCAGCCATTCACTGAGCACCTGCAGTCTGGGCACGCGGTGAACCAGGCAACTTCCCTGCCCCGTGGTTCTGTGATCTGCCTGGGAGGCTGAGCTGAGAGAGCAAACAGAGCCAGAGGTTGGCAGCCTCCCCAGAAGAGGTAACATTTGTGCTGAGCTTATGAGGATGAACAGGATGCGGTCGGGTGGAAGAGTGGGAGCCAAAGGAGAGGAGAGCATTCGCAGCACAGAGGGGAGGCTGGGTGTCTGGGGAAGGAGCTCTTAGTTCCACAAATATTTACTGAGCACCTTGTTCAGGCCAGCCTTCAACTGGGGCTGGGAAGCTGCATAATATATGGCCCCAGTGAAACTCACAAGATATCTTCTTTTGCAGAACCTGTGCACGAAATGAGGAATTTGGACACAGGCCCATGTACTAGTCTTAGAAGTTCCCAAACAAGGGTTCTTAAACCTGGGGATTATGCAAGAGGATCCATTGGGATAGGAGGAAAAAATATTGAAACTTCAATATTGAAAAATAATGAAATTTTTATGAAAATCGAAGAAAGAATTTGAGTTTTTCCACTATTTTCTGTGAGTTGACCCCGGTGCCTGCACTTAGTTTCTGTGTCATGCATGTTGTCTGTGTCTGAGGGGATCTGAGGGAAACAGGGGCTGCAGAGCTCCATGACAACAGGCAGAAGGGTCCTTCCACCTTCACTACCTTTCAGCATCTTGTGACACACTTACACATGCTCACAAAGTAGATTTATGGGTGAGTTCATCTAGTTTTAAAAAAAATAAAGGTTCCCTGATGGCTCAGATGTTAATGAATGTGCCTGCAATGCAGGAGACTCAGGTTTGATCCCTGGGTTGGGAAGTTTCCCTGGAGAAGGAAATGGCAACCCACTCCAGTATTCCTGCCTGGAGAATCCCATGGACAGAGGAGTCCAGTGGGCAGGGGGTCTCAAACAGTCGGACATGACTGAGTGACTAACACTTTCATCTAGTTTTAACTAAATTGACCCACAAGCAATGGACAATAGCAAGTTTCCTGTAAAGACGGTGGGGGGTTGAAGAGAAAGCCAGTGGTCCAAGCAGATGGCAACCCACTCTTCAAACAGGTTCCTTGTTACCTTTTTGTCTTGAGTTAAAAACTGTAACAATCTAATCACTATTAATGGAAGCTGATTAGAACTGTTAAAAATTATCAGGATTATTTGAAATATAGACTTAAATTTCTTGGTGTAGGTAATACTCTTTTTCTAAAGGTTGGTTGTCCTTTAGATATTGGCTAATGATGGTAGAATGTGGAACTACAATTTTTATGTACAGAAATATAACTATGTTAGAGATGGGTGCCAAAATTATTTTGGTAATAACAAGCATCAAAGAGGCTTGGAGACCAGCTCTAGGCAGTAAGGAGCCAGTAGAAGTTATTCAAGTAGAGATGACCTTTCCTCTTTGTCTTGTTAACTTTGGAAGACTACCCACCCAGCAGCAGCACGGAGTGACGCATGGGGCTAGGGACACTTGCAGGGATCTGCCAGCAGAAGTCCCAGTGGGAGGACGGAACCAGAAGAGCAGAGAGAGGTTTTAGGTGTGATGGGAGTTGATGACTAATTAGATTGGGAGAACAAGGCAGGCGGAGGCAGTAAGGAGAGTCTCAGTTCTCCGGGTGATTGGGCAAATGGAGGCACCATACAGCAAGGGGGAAAACACGAGCGAGGAGTGGGTTTAGGGAGGAAGATAAAGAATCTGAGCAGGTTAAATGATACACGCCAGAGAAGGCTGGCTGGAGCTGTCCCGCTTGGTCAGCCTTCTGGAGGTCTTGGGGCTGCAGACAACCCTTCCAAAGGCATGGCCCAGGTGAGTGATGGTGATGGTAGTGCTCGAAGGACATGAAAAGGGTCAGTCGAGCAGTAGTGGTGACTCTGTCCACTCTTCCAGATTTCAGTCTGGCCACTGGGGTCACACCTAGGCCACTCCTCATATTTCACTTCTGGGAACCACCCGAATTGTAAGTACCCTGGTTTTCCTCCTCCTCTGAGCCGTCTTAGATAGTGACCAGACCACCACCCATTAAACTCCAGGCTAGTTATTAGGAAAGGCTGATTAGGTTGGGTGTGTCCTTGCTATCATCTTCAGGTGCTAAGATAAGCAAAATAGAGGGCAGGACTGCAGCTGGGTGAGGCAGGGTCGGGTGTGGATGTCCTGCAGTTTCCCAGGCAGGACAGGTGTGGGACCACCGAGAAGGGACCCACTGGGGGGATCACGTTTTAGAATAGATGTATTTCTCTCTGTCCCGGTCTGATCATTCCTGAATTGGTATATCAGGGCTGCCCCAGTTTAATGGGTTTGCCCAACAGTCTTCCTGGGGCTCAATGTGGAGAAGGTTAGGAATTTTATCAGTGATGATGGGGCCCCGGAACTACCAGCCTGAGCTGTTGGCAGGATCTTGGGGTCTGGGTATGTGGGGGTGGGGTGGGTGTGTCATCGATGAAGGTAGGTGAGTATCTTATCTCTCACATCAGTATTTTTCTTTGGAAGGGAAAAGTAGGGATATCTAGATAACAAAAAGACTTGAGTAATTAACAGTGAAGATGAGAGAAGAGAGAGAGACAGGACAGACAAAATGGGAAGGAGAGCAGAAAGGTATATAGAATATTACCAACTGGAAGAAGAGGAAGAAGAGGAGGACTAAGATAGAGGGAGGGAACGTCCCTGATGATCCATAAGCTAAGAATCCTGCTTCCAGTGCTCCGGGTGGTCTCAGGGTGCCAGGGTTCAATCCCTGGTCAGGGAACTAGATTCCACATGCTGCCACTAAGGGTCTGCATGCTGCAACTAAAGATCCCACATGCCACAACAAAGATCAAAGATCCTGCACGCCACAACTACGTCCCAATGCAGCCACATAAATAAATATAAATAAAAAATACTAAAAAAAAAAAGACAGAAGGAAGACAAGAAAGTGAGGGAGACAAATAAGGACACAAATGGAGGTTGATGTGGCAGAAAACTCAAAGACACGGAGGAGACAAGGGTCAAGAGACACAGAGGGCAGGGGTCAGGCATGTGGAAGGAGGGATGGAGAGAGAGAGTCCTGCTTGGATGAAGCCCTTGCCCTCCACCTTCCTTTCTTCCCTACCCATCTGCTCGCTTCTCAGTCACAAAATCAAAAGAGCCAGAGCGCCTGTGAATGGCTGTTTCTACTCCTGACACCCAGGTGCGCTGCAGGAAGAGGTGAGAGGCAGCTGTCACCTTTGCTTCTGCTGGGCTGGGACCCTCCAGCAGGGTCTGACCTGGGGCTGACCTGGGGAAGGAGACGTCCGATTTGATGTGCTTCCCCAGGCTTGCTTTTCTTTGTGATGGAACAGGTTTATACGTCCATGTGATGAAATTGTTGAGAGCAGAGATGAGTTGTAGGAAGCTTGGCTCAGGTAGTGCGTAGGGCAGAAGCAGTTGATGGCAGTCATGCCCTGTGCATGGGGACTGGCGTTGTTACTTGCGCGCCATCAGCCAGGCTGTGGGCTGTGAAGGAGGGAAGTCCCTGAGCGGTGAGGGCTGCTTTTGTGAAGTCAGCTCATAACGAGAAGAGAAACACCATCTGAGAAGAGAAACACCATCTTGGTGGCCCAGGGTACAGAGGTGACTCCTGGGGTATGGAGGGTCCCAGCCAGCCCAGGTAGGGGGACAGGGCCTGGGAGTGAGTGGGCGCTAGCAGGTTCTACTTACAGAGGGGAATCCTCTGTGGAGGCTGCTGGTGCTTGTGGGGCCTTCCCAGAGCACAGGCGAAAGTTCCCCACCCGCCCCCCCCAACCCCAACTTTCCCACTTCCTTTGATTTGATTGTGTTCATCTGATAGTTACTGTTTCTGCTTTCCTGGGACGTCAATACCAGGAAGAAGATAACCTGAGGGATGGGGTCTCACCATACAAGTCCCTGAAATCATTTGCTAATTATAAAAATATATCATTCATTGGCATCATAGTAGCAAGAAATGCCTCTTATTGAGCAATCACTTACCAGGCTCTGCTGAATGCTTTACGTGACTCCTATTGCCCTATGCTACCATTAATGGTGAGAAGTGAACATCATCGCTTCCATCATACAGATGGGAAAATGGGTCTAGATCTGAGGTTTGCAGTTGCCTCCCAGAGACCAAAGTCTAGTCTCTTGACTTCTCCTTCCTTGGAGGAGCTGGGGATGAGGGTGATGCAGAGCCTTGGCCCTCTCCAGCCCCTCTGTCATCCGCACTGAGCTGGGGGCTGGGTGCGGTGGGCAGACAAGTCTGTCATTGAACTGGTGATGCAGGCAGTCCCATCTCTGGACAAGCGAGTATGAGAATGAGTGACTCAGCAAAAGTGGTGGCTCTGGGAGGCTCTGCTGGCCCTGGGGTCTCTGCATTGGAGCCCCTCAAACCTGTAACCAGGACTATTCTGATGGGAGGTCACAGAACTGGAAGAGCAGCATGGAGGCACTCTCTCTGTTGCTCCCTCTTGGATCAGTAAAGTGAAAATAAAGGTAGGCCAGTGTGGATGTCTGCCTGAGAGGCTATGTGTCTGTCCTCAGGGCCAAAAAGAGATTTGCAAGCCAGAATGGAGTCACATTCCAGCCCACTTGGAGCTGGCAGGGAACTAGAGGAAGAGAAGGGAGAAGGCGATCACTAGGGGTAAAGAAAAAGGAACCCCTCTAAGTTCCAGCTCTGTACAGGGGACTCAAGCCAAACAATGGCAGCTGTTTTTTTCCCCATCTGCGACCCAAAGGCTCACAGGACCCCATGCTTGGAAAGGAAAGGAGGTCAAGGATAATCCCTTAGGGAAGCAGGTCAGCCACCTCTGACTTTCCACCACAAAAGCTTCCCAGGGCTGCCTGTGCCCCCGTCCACCCTCCGCTGCCAGCTGGGGACAGCAGATTTGTTATAACATTTGCTGCAGCAAAACAGAGCTGTAACAAGGTCTGACTCATGTTTTCCAAAGCCAGAAGATCTTATTTTAGGATCTCCCAGCTCTTTCATCAGCACTGAGAGTTCATCGCAAGAGGGCTGTTGGGGGTGAGAGAGGATGTTAACACTCAGAGATGGAAAAGCCTGGAACTCCCGTTGGTGGAGGAAGCCCTCAGTCTTTCTCCACGTCCCTGATGACCAGGAAGGGTGTGAGATGGGTTGTCTGGGCTCTGGGTGGAGGCTCCAGGCAGGCTTCCCGGGGGCGAGACGTGAGAAGGGAGGTAAACTGGGAGAGCCCTGGAGCGTGGGAATTGGGTCGGTGGCTCGGGGCCCTGGCTGCCTCCCAATCAAGGTGGGTCTGCAGGTTTGTCTGCCAGAGCAGGGCTGCCTCCGCCTCTCCTGACAGGCTCCCAAGCTCAGGGTGAAGAGATAAAATGCTAATGGAACTCTTCTCGACCCTCAAGTTTGCTTTGGCTATCATACTCCAGCAAGCTTGCCTGGAAAAATCCCATGGACAGAAGAGCCTGGCAGGCTACAGTCCATGGGGTCGTAAAGAGTCAGACACAGAAATGACTGAATGACTAAACAGCAATAAAGACAAATTGTAAAAAGACTCTGTGCCTGCAGATTCTTAGCTTCTCTTGGTTCAGTGAGGATTCTCCTTCCATTGTCCCTGTCACAGAAGGAGTAGGGGACCGCAAACCCCAGCAGGGCCTTGACGCCCTGGATGGAACCATAGTTTTATTCCAGCTTATCCAGCAGAAGCTGAGAACCTGTACCCCAGATCTGGCATTCCTAACGATCCCCCAAGGCTTCTTCTGGGCCCAGAGTGAGACAGAGTGTGGGTGAGCGCTGAGTGCTGCCGCAGGGGGCCAGGGGGCTCCAGTGCGCCCCAAAACTTGCGTCAGTTAGCTCTTCTTGGTAATGGAGCTCGCATGATGTATTTTTGTATTTTCAACAAAGATGGCAAACATTCTTTCACACATTTTCTCATTTACATCTTAAGGCAATCCAGGAGATAGGTCCTACAGGGCTGCTCATTGTTTCAAAACAGGGAGGCGACCCCTTAGTAAGTGGCTGAGCCGGGACCTGAATGGGTCTGAGGGTACCACTCTGGGGATGTTTCCCTTCCTCCAACACTTTTTTTTTTTTAAAGAAGGCTTTTAAAATTAAAAAAAAAAATTTATTTATTTTGGGCTGCCCCGGGTCTTCACTGCTGCGTGTGGGCTTTCCCTAGTTGTGTCGAGCAGGAGCTGCTCTCTAGCTGCGGTGCGTGGGTTCTCAGTGGGGTGGCTTCTCATGTTGAGGGATGCAGGCTCTACAGCATGAAGCCTCCGTCGTTACGCCGCTCGGGCTTAGCTGGTGTGTGGGATCTTCCCTGACCAGGAATTGAACATGTGTCCCCTGCATAGGCAGGCGAATTTTCAACCACTGGACCACCAGGGAAGCCCCCTCCAGCACATTTGATAGAAAACATCCCTCCTCTCCCCAGACCGAGGCCCACCTTGCTCCTGTCCCGGCTTCACAGGCAACAGGGTTTCATGTTCATGTCCCCCTCACTCTCCATATGATGGGAGGCACTGACGTTGAAAGAGTCCGGAGGCCCTCTTGGTTCCTCACACCTTTACCAGATGGCCAGGGTCTCCCAGAGGTTTCAGTGACTCCCCCAGTGCCCAGAAACACCGGCTCGGGATGGACACAGTGTGGGGAGCCCCGAGGGCCCCGCCTCTCCAGATAAGAACTCCACCCCATGAGAGAAGTGGGTAGAGGCCCCGGGCCAGGAGTGAGGCCTCACCCCAGCTATGCTGGGGCTCTGGTGACATTTCTGCTCAACTTGTGACTTGCCCTAACTTGTGATTTGTCCTAACTTCACGTCTTTCCTGGTTCCCTTTAGTTTCCAGCAAAACCTCAGAAGTACAGTGCTCTGTTTTAGGGCCAGGAAAAGTGTGCACGCGGGGGTGCTCAGAACCTGCTGCCGCCTCCTCTGCAGAAGGACCCCTTTCCCCATTTCTTCCCCAGGTCCCTGAAGTTGAGGTCATGGTCAAATTCCGGAGAATCCGGAGGCAAGACACACTCAGTACTCCAGGCTTCAAGTGATGGGTAGCCCCAGTCAAGGGCTCCACTGACTCTTGGCTCCCCAACTTGTTTTAATGCAGAGGTACCCACCCCAGAGTTTCTTCATGTTCTGAATTTTCTTTAGTTCTTACAGGTGGGTTTCTGGTTTGGTCCCTAACCAAGCCCTTGTTCCAGAGTTCTGCACTCAGGCTGCCCTGACCCCTGGCACTTGCCCCTCCCCCACCTGCTGGGCCTCCATCCCCATGTCCATCATTTCTCCTGGCACCCAGGCCATGGCTGCCTGTCGGACCCCTGTCCACAGCTGTCCCAGCGGCCCAGGCCTGCCCCTCCTCCTCCTTGGGTCCATTTCCAGCTCCAGTCCTCCTCTGCTAGCCTGGCCCTGGCATGAATTCTGAACCTCAGACTGGGCTAGAAGGCGAGAAAACTCAAAGGAAGGAGGGGTAGACCAAGGAATCAGGGACCGTGGACCACCTGGGGGCTGCAGGAACGTCCTGAGGGGGACTTGGCCACCAAAGTGAGTAAGCCCAGGAGGGGTACCCCTCTGTTTCAGAGACACTGCTCTCCTAGCCTCTAGCATAACAGCCCCCTGTAATGGGGTGGCTTGTCAATGGTGTGGGTGCCTGAGATATTTTTGTAAAACAATTACAAAAGTGTTCTAATTAGGGAGGATCAACTCCCAGCTAGGTCACAAGGTCAATAGAGTTTAATCCCTTGCCTGCTGTTACTCTACTCTTGTGGCCTCTTGAGAGTCCCTTGGACTGCAAGGAGATCCAACCAGTTCATTTTGAAGGAGATCAACCCTGGGATTTCTTTGGAAGGAATGATGCTAAAGTTGAAGCTCCAGTACTTTGGCCACCTCATGCGAAGAGTGGAAACGACTCTGATGCTGGGAGGGATTGGGGGCAGGAGGAGAAGGGGACGACTGAGGATGAGATGGCTGGATGGCATCACCAACTTGACGGACGTGAGTCTGGGTGAATTCCAGGAGTTGGTGATGGACAGGGAGGCCTGGCGTGCTGCGATTGATGGGGTTGCAAAGAGTCGGACATTACTGAGCAACTGAACTGAACTGTGGCCAGGTGTCAAATTATAGGCTTAGATCAATGGAAGATGGAAATGTAATGATTCATTTTTAAGCTGTTCACGTTTAATCCCACAAAAATTGCACCATGCAGCAGACATTACGGGGGACTACTTGGGACAAGGAAAAGAAGCATGGCGTTGGGTCTGCTTCTACTTGACTCCTGTTCCACAGGCGGACCCCTTCCAATGGGTCATTGGTTTCCATGCTTACGGTTTCCACACCGACATTTTCCTACTCTCGTAGGCCTTGCCTTTAAGATGTGGATTCCACAGGCCTCTGTGTTCGGGGCAAGTCCAAGTCAGGTGTGAGCCTTTGTCATGTGCTTGGGTGCAGCGAATGCTCATTACCCGTTCCTATTATCATCAATCATCTATAACTATAGCACTCCCTCAGACTGCTGGGAGGGAAGGAGGTGGGGAGAGGTTGGTGTCAAGCAGGTTCAGTGTAGTGTGTGCGCGTGTGTTTGTGCATGTGTGATTACGTGTGGCATATCCTCCCAAAGCACCTACTAGTGATGCAACTCCTCTACCCTCCTGGTCTTGGGCTGTAAATCTTATTTCCATATGCTCGGACTGTTTGTCAAAACAATGATTATTGAACAGATAAGTCAAAGAGGACTTCCTAGAAGGGGCAGTTTTTAAGTATATTTTGTAGGTAGACAGGAAATGATGTGAAAAGGAGGCTGTGAATGAACTGTATAGAGCGGGAGTCTCTAACTTAGATCCTTCAGGACCTAAGAGAAGCTGGGAGGAATGACGGCAGATGGTCCCTAACTTACAATGGTTCAGCTTCAGATGTTTCAACTTTATGATGGTGCAGAAACAATGCTTAGTCAGTAGAAGCTTCAGATTTTGATCTTTTCCTGGATAGTGATGAGCTGTACCACAATACTCTCTTATGATGTTGGATAGTGGTGGCAACCACAGCTCCCAGTCAGCCACGTGATCTGGAAGTAAACAACTAGTACACTTACAACCACTCTGTACCCAGATAACCAGTGTATTTTTCCCTTTCAGTATAGTATTTAGTGGGTTACATAATATATTCAACACTTCATCATATGCTAGGCTTTGTGTTAGATGATTCTGCCCAGCTATGTGCTTATTTAAGTGTTGTGAGCATGTTTTAGATAGATTAGGCTAAGCTATGACATTTGGTAGTGAGAAATGGAATCTTTCCTGCCATACTAGTAAATAAGGATGCTATAGTCACCAGCAATTGCTCAGCGTGGATGGTGAGCTGGTGAGCCCTGAGGGAACTCAGGAAGGAAAGAATACCTGCCATCTAGCAGCCGTCAGACTGCAGCCACTCCCTATGGTGAGCCCTGAGGAACTTAGGATGTGAAAACACACGATATTGTCCCCACACAGCTGAGGCACGTATCAAAGGAATGATTTTAGTGAGCCCAGACTCTTGCATCTTTCTATGCATAGAAAAGCACTAAAGTCCTTACCTTGAGATATCTGTTTTCTTTAACTAACAAAAATCTTTTGATGTTCCCAACTACCCGCCCTTTGTCACAAAACTCCTGTGTTTTCTAGCTCCTCCCCTCACCTCCTCAGAGCAGTTTCTCAGAACTATCTGAAATGCTGTCTCCTGGGCTGCATTCCTTTGCAGCCCCAAATAAAACTTAACTTGCACCTCCCATGTTGTCCAAAGAAATGTTTAACAGCGGGCTAGGTATATTAAATGCATTTTTAAGTACATGCATTTTTGACTTACGATATTGTCAACTTAGGATGAGCTTATCAGGACATAACCTCACTGTCGAGGAAGATCTGTACCTCTGTTTTAACAGAGGGCAGGAGACACCAGCAGAAGGCAGGTCCCGTTGAAAGTCGTCACATTCCACCATGAACGCAATACTGGACAGGCTGCACGAGGCGCAGTAGCCCGCCGCCCCTGGTTCCAGGCGCCAGCACTGGAGTGGCGGCGAGACTGTGCGGTCCAGAGTGAGGAAGCCTGTTGCAATAAAGTAGCTGGTGAGTTTCTTTGGAAGCCAGGAAATAGGGCATGACTTTGCTATGCTGACTTTGTGGGATGGGGTCCCACAGCTCAGCCTGGCTCTGGCACACATGCCAGGTGTCTTGGAGGGCCTTGGAAGGGACAGGCAAGAATGTAAGATTGGAGGCACAGGAAGCAGGATGGCCTTCCCTTTTCTGAGATCTCCTGGACAGGTATGGAGACCACCATGACTCAAGGGAACTGGGTCCAGGGTGGGGTTTTGGGGACTGCAGGTGAGAGGAGTCCTTATAAGCCCCTTATAGACCAAGGAATTACAGAAATTGTAGGACGTGAGCCTCCACGTGAGTAAGACCATAGTGAGCATATTGCTCTTGAGGGTGGAGGTGGGGTGTGTCAAGCGTCTGTGCAGGTCGTCCAAGGACGGGACCCACTTGGGCTTCCCTCGTGGCTCAGGTGTCTCAGACAGTAAAGCATCCGCCTGCAATGCGGGAGACCTGGGTTTAATCCCTGGGTTGGGAACATCCCCTGGAGAAGGGAATGGCTATCCACTCCAGTATTCTGGCTGGGAGAATTTCATGGACTGTATAGTCCCCGGGTTTGCAAAGAGTCGGACAAGGGATTTTACTTTCACTACTTTCACTTGCTGCCTCTATTCAGCCACCAGGGGGCAAACAGGCTCCAGGAATGATTTCTCCTGGTTCAGCTTGCCTGGAGGAGAGTGATAAGGTATCATCAGGAGGGGATGGCCAGAGTGTGAGAGCAAAGACTGCAGCTGGGTCCCAGCACTGAACTTGACCTTTTAAAATCACTCTGTTATTATCCCCAGCACTAGCATTACTCGATTCATTTATTCAAGAAACATTTGCCCAGCACCTGGGAGGGGCCAGTTCTGAGCTGGTGGGCTCTGGAGACCCGAATCAAATAAACTTGCTTGGACCCTGGCAGAGAGGTGGACCCTCAAAACTGAAGTCTCCCTGGGATGGATTTGTGCTGTGACAGAGGGACCCACTGAAGACAGTGGGGACACCTAGGAGGGCGGGGTGAATTTGCCTGAGACTTGGGAGAAAGCTTCCTACTGTTGGTGGTGTTTGCTGTGGGACTGAGCAACAGTGCAACAGGCTGAAATGTTAGGGAAAATGTATTCCTGGCTGGAGAAGGCCAAATCGTGGAGGCTTGTCCGAGCTGGCTAGACAGGTGGACATCCAAGGGAGGAGGCTGGCTGGTGGAGGCTACCAGGCTGGGGAATGATGGGCGCTTGTCTCTCTCTGATGAGAGAAGAGTCTTATTTGGGAGCCAGAGCAGACCCATGTTTTCTGGGGGCCTGAAGTTTCAATGGTTTTGCAGCCTTTCTTAAAGCAAGAATACAGAAATAAAACCAAAATTAGATAGAGTGGCTTGGAGAGGTCCTTGCAGGTGAGGGACCTGACGTTTAAGCTTATTAGCTTTGTGTAAAAACCTGGCAGCAAATTGCTTTTGCTCTCTTTCCTTTCTCTCTTCCTTTGGGGAGCTCTGGACCCCTGAGCAGCTAGTCAAGACTGGATTCAGGAAACCCGAGTCTGTGGTCTCCTCTGGAGGCCGAGCTGCTTTGTCAGGGTAAAAGGAGGTCAGTGGGGGTGACTTTTCATACTGAGTCTATGCAAATAGTGCCCTGAAATTGTTCCAAGGGGTGGCCTTAAATCTAACTGTAACTCCTGTTAATGCTTTAAGTAATGCACAGGTGGGGCTTCCCTGGTGGCTCACCGGTAATGAATCTGCCTGCCAATGCAGGAGCCCTGGGTTCGAGCCCTGGGTTGGGAAGATCCCCTGGGGAAGGAAATGGCAACCTGCTCCAGTATTCTTGCCTGGAGAATCCCATGGACAGAAGAGCCTGGTGGGCTACAGTGCATGGGGTCACTAAAGAGTCGGACATGACTGAGCGACTTAATAACAGCAACGCTCAGGTATGGAGGCTTTTTGCACTGGCCAGGCGCTTTCATCTTGTGTCGTTCTCACCCCATCCTGGTGAGGCACGTAAACGGCTCCCTCCACCAAGGCTCACAACTGGGCCTAAGGACACCTGGCTGAACCCCCCGCAGGTTGGGACCTCACACCCCTCTTGCCCTCGGTGCTTCTCTTTCACTACTGGTTCAACAGTATTTAAACCCAAGCTTGCCCTCTTGGCCCCCTGTACAGAGAACTGATTCACCATAGTAGTGAAACCACAAATGACTCGGCTGGCTTTGGTAGTCCCCCGCCCCTTCCTGCATCGGCTCGGGTGGTAAGGGCAGGCACAGGTAGGGTGGAGCTGACGGCTCTTTTCCTTCACCCTATCTGTACTGTGGTGAGAGAGGGTTCTCACCTTCACCCCCTTTCTGGGCTGTTGGGAGAGCTCACACCTGGGTAAAACCTCGATCTCAAGGCTCCACCCAGGCTGTGGATCTCTGAGACTCAACACTGATTTGCCGAGGGGTCCGATGCCCGTGTTTCAGTCCTAGCCGGGGCAGGTAGGGGAGAGAGATGCCTGCTTATTCCAGTAGCTTTAGTCAAGCTGCGCTGAGCATCCGCTGTGTTAGACACGGTGCTAGCCCCAGCAGGATAGAGCCAAATCAGCCACGCCCTTGTCCGCATGGCTCCCTTCAGCATCTACCTGTGCCAAGTACTTAGCTGGGCGGGGAGACATGGAGAAGGATGAACAGCTGCGAACCTGGGCATGGGAAGCTCACAGTCCAATTCAGGGTCTCAGCAGAGAACGGGAAAAGGCAGAACATAGTCTGTTCAAAACTGGGAAGAATACTTTCTCTGCTTTTGTACTCCAAGCTGGAGTGGGAGGCAGTGCCTTGACCTCAACTGATTTTTTTTTCTTGGCCCTTATGTGGCATTGATAAGCCGGCTTCTACCTCCTTTAAGCATCTCCTTCAAAGTGCATAGCAGAACCCAAGCTCCTGCTTTCCAAAATGGCAAGAGTCAGAAATGGGAGAATGAAATGGGTCAAAGGAATGTTCCTGCTCCCAAGGAAGTGCTTTTACAGGGATTTAGAGGAAATGGGAATGAACTGGAGGAGTCAATGAAACAATTTCCTCCCAATGGTGCAGGAAGGATTGGGAGGCTCTTGTCTGGGGTTCAGTTCAGTACCCATCAGAGGAAAAGAGAGGTGGGAGTCATCCAAGTAGTCAGATGTTTCTAGATGCTTCCAGGCCAGATCCAGAAAAACCCCAAAGCCTCTGAACTTGTAACCACACAAAGCAGCTCTGGTTTATCCTATTTTCTGCAACCTGCAAGAATCCACTTGTGGTTGTGACCAGGAAACAGAGGGGGAGAGGGTTTGAGGGGGCTCTGAGGTAGAAGGACCCCTGGGTGCTCAGAATGAGTTCCTGCCACTGTGCGCATGTTAGCTGTTTCCTCTCCTCCCTGCAAAGGTCTGTCAGAGAGCAACACGAAGACTCAAAATGTAACAACCAACTTGACCTTGAAATTTCCCAGCAGCTGCAGGAGCCCAGAGACAGCAGGGGTGGCTGATGGTTAGTGTGGGCGGCTGGGTGTTGGGTCACCTGGGCCGTGTGTGACTTCTGGCTCATCTGAGCAGAGACCTGGCTTTGTTTGGGCAAGGGCCTTGGCATAAGCTCCCCTGGCTGACCTGGCAGCACCCCTTCCTGACAGGCTTTGGAGCTTGGGAACCTCTGGGATACTCCTTGGGAGAAGGAAGATGCTCTGTGATTCCCCGAAGGCTCATGTGAGCCTTGCATAGATGGTGTGAGGTGCATACCACTCATGAGTTCTTCATTTCACAAAAGACAAGCTTGAAGTTGAGAGTGGTCACCCAAGATGGCACAGCTGGTGGGTGCTAGGGCTTGGGGCTGCTCCCTGGACGGTCTCTCTGAAGGCAAACCCTGTGCTCTTTCCAGGACTCTCAGTTTTACAAAGCCTTTCCCATTCCTGCTCCTCCCAAGGAGCCTGGGCCCCTGGGAACCCTCCAAGCTCCAGAGATGCCTCTACAGCATAAGCTGGTTTGAACTCAGTGGCAGAGGTCCCCCCACCAAAAACTCCCCAAACCTCCTCCCTCAGCACCTAGTGGAGGAGGTACTGTTAACATAGAGGAAGTGTTGACAGCAATTAACACTTAGTGAGAAAAGTAGCCAAGCTTTTGGATCCTGCCTCCTCAGTTCAGTTCAGTTCAGTTCAGTCGCTCAATCATGTCCGACTCTCTGCGACCCCATGGACTGCAGCACGACAGGCCTCCCTGTCCATCACCAACTCCCAGAGTTTACTCAAACTCATGTCCATTGAGTCAGTAATGCCATCCAACCATCTCATTCTCTGTCGTCCCCTTCTCCTCCCACCTTTAATCTTGCCCAGCATCAGGGTCTTTTCAAATGAGTCAGTTCTTCCCATCAGGTGGCCAAAGTATTAGAGTTTCAGCTTCAGCATCAGTTCTTCCAATGAACACTCAGGACTGATCTCCTTTAGGATGGACTGGTTGGATCTCCTTGCAGTCCAAGGGACTCTCAAGAGTCTTCTCCGACATCACAGTTCAAAAGCATCAGTTCTTTGGTGCTCAGCTTTCTTTATAGTTCAACTCTCACATCCATACATGACTACTGGAAAAACCATAGCCTTGACTAGACAGACCTTTGTTGGCAAAGTAATGTCTCTGTTTTTTAATATGCTGTCTAGGTTGGTCATAACACCTGCCTCCTAGCCATAAACAATTGTCAGTGTTTACGAGGGTATTTATGTCTTTACAAATTCTAAAAGTGATTGGTGGTGATTCAGTCACTAAGTTGTGTCTGACTCTTGTGACCCCATGGACTGTAGCCTGCCAGGCTCCTCTGCCCATGGGATTTCCCAGGCGAAAATACTGGAGTGGGTGGCAGTTTTCTTCTCTAGGGGATCTTCTGAACCCAGGGATCAAATCTGGGTCTCCTGCATTGCAGGTAGATTGTTTACCAACTGAGCCACCAGGGAAGCCCACTCTAGTATATATGCACATTATAAAATATAAATTAAAAATAAGTAAAAAGGAAAAACACATGCGAGAGTTATAGCTTCCAGACGTAGAGAATGGACTTGTAGACAGGAAGTTGGGGGAAAGGGAGGGTGAGACGAATTGGCGGAGTTGCACTGACGTATATACACTACCCTGTGTGAAATAGACAGCTAGTGGGAAGCTGCTGTAGAGTACAGGGAGCTCAGCTCGGTGTTCTGTGATGGCCTAGAGGGGTGGGATGCGGGTGATGGGAGGAAGGTTGGAGGGAGGGTGGTTCAAGAGGGAGGGGATATGTGTATACTTATAGCTTATTCTCTTTGTTGTACAGCAAAAACTAACTCAACATTGTAAAGCAATTATACTCTAATAAAAAAATAAATACAAGATTGATGGCATTGCAGATTCACTGTTTGGACTCCAGCACCCTTGGTCACCTCTTGGCAGAGCTATTCCGCTCTGCTGGCTCATGGTGCCAGTGCCCCCTGTTGCTGCCAGAGTCATGGGCATGGCTGCTCTGCTGAGCCTGGTGAAGGGCCCCCCTGCCCGCAGCTGAAGTCCAGGGCCTGTGCTCGGCGTGGAAGGGCCATTTCCTGTTGCTGCGACAGCTCGTGCTTGCAATGTCGCGTGGAAAGCTTAGTGAAATAACACTTTTTGGAGTTAATAAACATATTTTTGGTTACCAAAGTGATGCATTACGTCTCCTTCTCTCTGTTGTCAGACACCTGTTGGATCATTTTTCTCTGTTCACCATGTCAGGAGTGGGGCCTGACCCTCAGGGTTCCATTTACTCCCAAGGCTCAGTTATTAGAAACGAGGCTGACTTCTACTTTTCTCATTGACTGTATCTTTGAAAAAATTATTAATTAGTTAAGCTGTGGCCTGGTCTTATTGAGGCATGCAGGATCTTGAGCTGTGGTATGGGACCTCTTAGTTATTGTACGTGGGATCTCGTTCACTAAGCAGGGTTAGAACCTGGGCCACCTGAATTAGGAGCATGGACTCTGCCACTGGACCACCAGGGAAGTCCCTCATTGACTGTCTTGCTCAGGAAGTACTAAAACCAAGTGTTCTTGGGACTGGCGTCTACCAAGAAATCTGAAGTGTTTATTTATCTTAAACTCTTACTCAAAACAATACATTTCCAAACCCAAATATCTTTGTGTCTAACCTTAAATATATTCAATATGACTCTCACCTTCTTCCTCTTCAATGTGAGGTAATCAGAACTATTTTCTTTGGGAAACTCCCTATACTGACTCTCCTATGATAGACGTTGACAGATCCAGTCCCCTGATTTTCAGACCCAAATAGTGGCAGCCTGGCTTCAGAGAATCCCCTGGGGGAACTTACTGAAAATGACAGATTCCTGGGCTCTGTCTCTGCAGAGGTGGACTGGACAGATCTGGAGTAGCTCCACTCTGAAAGATCCTTGGTGGATCCCTAAGCATTTGGGAACACCTGCTCTGCACCTGCCTCGACTTGTCTAAATCAGGGGGGAAAGTTGGCTCCATCTCCAGCTGAGGTCCAAGATACACAGGGGAGTGTTGAGGCTCAGGGCTGCGTAGGCAGAGAACCACTTGACTTTAGACTGCTCTTCTGCATGGGCGGGAACCAGCACTTAGAATTTCTTGAGGTCACCTCCCGGTTCTTCATATGCTCTACCGTCGGTACAGAAGGTGATGCTTATCTTCCTGTGTGCCTCAACAGACACCACACAACCATCTAATCTAAAAGTAATATCTGGTCATGTCACATCGCTTAAAGAGAAAGGGGCCCAGCACTCAGCCCCATTTGGTATTGACAGAGATGGTGATCTCTCAGGAGACCATTTCTGCCCACCTTCATTCTTGTGTTAGGGTTCAAAAGTAGACTTTTGAGCAACTTCAGTAGGTGGCGATCAGTGTGGATCACGTGGCTTGGTGTCAGCTGATTTCTGTCCTGGGGGTCAGAGGCAGTTGTTAAACAGATGCAAACTGCCAACACTCTAATGCTGTCCTAGAAATATCCATCTTCAGAGAATGAAAGTAACATTGAGTATATACTGTGTCAGAAACTGTACTACTCCCCTCTTTTCACACACATCTCACTTTTTCTTCACAGTAACCATGCAAAGGTAAAATTTTAATCTCCATGTTGACAAAGATGAGGATTGAAACTTGATCTTGCCCAAGGTAAAAAAATTTCACCCTCTAGATGGCTCAACTCCAAGTCTCATTCCTTGATCTCATACCACTAAAGCCAGCAGTCTTGTGGCCAAGAAGAGTTAGGAAGATCTGCCTGAAATTCTCTATCTAGTCATTCATGAAATTGGATTGAATGACGGGGGAAATGAGGTTAAAATTTGTGAAGGGAGGGCAGTAAGCAAACAAGTCTAGTTTATTTTTAATTGAGAATTTAGTTTTAGAGAAGTTTAGGTTTACAGCAAAATTGAAGGGAAGGTACAGAAATTTCCTATATTCCCCTGACTCCATCGGAGAAGGCGATGGCACTCCACTCCAGTACTCTTGCCTGGAAAATCCCATGGATGGAGGAGCCTGGTAGGCTGCAATCCATGGGGTTGCTACAAGTCGGACACGACTGAGCGACTTCATTTTCACTTTTCACTTGCATGCACTGGAGAAGGAAATGGCAACCCATTCCAGTGTTCTTGCCTGGAGAATCCCAGGGACGTGGGAGCCTAGCAGGCTCCCGTCTATGGGGTCACACAGAGTCGGACACGACTGAAGCGGCTTAGCAGCAGCATCAGCCCTGACTCCATAATGCATAGCCTCCCTCATTTTCAACATCACCCACCAGAAGGGGACACTTCCTGTAACTGATGAACTTATGTTGACGCATCAATATCACCCAAGGTCTACAATCTACATTAGGGCTCACTTTGGGTGTTGTACATTTTTGTGGGTTTTGATAGATATATAAATGACATGGACTCAATATTATAGGGTCATACAGCATATTTTCACTGCCCCCAAAATGCTCTGGTTTTTCTAGTAGTCATATATGGATATGAGAGTTGGACTATAAAGAAAGCTGAGCACTGAAGAACTGATGCTTTTGAACTGTGGTGTTGGAGAAGACCCTTGAGAGTCCGTTGGATGGCAAGGAGATCCAACCAGTCTATCCTAAAGAAAATTAGTCCTGAATATTCATCGGAAGGACTGATGCTGAAGCTGAAGCTCCAATACTTTGGCCACCTGATGTGAAGAACTGACTCATTGGAAAAGACCCTGATGCTGAGAAAGATTGAAGGAGGGAGAAGGAGATGACAGAGAATCAGATGGTTGGATGGCACCACCAACTCAATGGACATGAGTTTGAGTAAGCTTCAGGAGTTGGTGATGGACAGGGAAGCCTGTCGTGCTGCAGTCCATGGGGTCGCAAAGAGTCGGACAAGGTTGAGCAACTGAACTGAACTGAACTGAACTGCCTCACTCTCACACAATTTGGGACATAAAGTTGATTTTAGAACCCCTCCCCCCAAAAACGCTTTAGCTATAAACCCCTTTCCCTTCTGCCTCCCACCCTAAAGCAAGCAACAATCTACTATCTGTTTCTATAGATTTTCCTACTTAAGACTTTCAAATGAATGGAATCATGTAATATGTGACTGGTTTCTTTCACTTAGCATAAGGTTTTCAAGGTTCATCCAAGCTGTAGCATGTATTAGTACTTCATTCTTGGTTTTTGACCAAATAACAATTTCTTGTATGGACACACCACATTTCATTTATCCATTTGTCTGTTGATTGATATTGAGGTTTTCCTACTTTTCAGTTAGGATGAATGATGCTCCTAAAAACATTCATATCTGAGTTTTTGTGTGGGTGTAGTTTTCATTTCTTTGTGGTGTATATCCAGGAGTGGAATTGCTAGAACGTGTGACGACACATTGTTTGAGAAATGGCCAGATATTTTCCAAATTGGCTGCACCGTTTTACATTCCCAACAGCTCTCTCTGAGGGTTCTGATTTCTCTACATTCTCATCCACACTTACTATTTGACTTTTGGAATCTAGCAGTCCTAGCAGATGTGACATGGTATCTCACTGTGGTTCTCGTTTGCATTTCCCTAATGACTAATAATGTTGAGAGTGTCTTTTCATGTGCTCATTGGCCATGAATATATCTTCCTTATGCATGTATGCGTGCTCATTTGCTCAGTTGTGTCCGACTATTTATGACCCCATGGACTGTAGCCTGCAAGGCTCCTCTGTCCACGGAATTTTTCAGGCAAGAATACTAAAGTGGGTTGCCATTTTCCTCCTCTAGGGGATCTTTCCAACCTAGGGGTCAAAACTGTGTCTTGTGCATCTCCTGCATTGGCAGGCAGATTCTTTACCACTAATACCACCTGGTAAGCACATAGAAACATCTACTCAGATCCTTTGCTCCTTTTAAAATTGTTTTTTTATTATTAAGTTATAAGAGTTATTATCAGATATGTAATTTGCAAATATTTTCCCCCAGTCTATGTGGGGCATCTTTCACTTTATTCATGCTGTCTTTCGAAGCACCAAAGTTTTGAATTTTAATGAAGTTCAGTTTATTTATTTTTCTCTCACACTTTATGCTTTGGGTGTCTTATCTAAGAATTATTTGCCAAATTCAAGGTAGTAAAAAATTTCCCCTTTATTTTGTTCTAAGAGTTTTATAGTTTTAGTTCTTACATTTAGGTTTTTGACCCATTTGAGTTAATTTTTGTATATGGTGTGAGTTAAGCTTCACTTTCTCATGTGGCCATGCAGTTGTCTCAGCATCGTTGTTGAAAAGACCATTCTTTCTCCATTGAATAGCTTTGGCATTTTTGTTAAAAAAAAGAATCAATTGATTATATGTGCATGGGTTTATTCCTGGATTCTCAGTTCTATTCCACAGATCTATGTGTTTATCCTTGTGTAGGACCACACTGTCTTGATTACCACTGGTCTGCAGTAAATTTTAAAATTGGGAGGCTTGAGTCCCTCTACTTTTCTCTTATTTTTCAGGTCTGCTTTAACCATTCCAAGTCCCTTGCAATTCTGTGTAGATTTTAGAGTCAGCTTGTCGATTTCTTTAAGGAGGTCTTTGGGATTCTGATTGGATGCACCGAATCTGTAGGTCACTTTGAGGAATACTGCCATCTTAATGTTAAGTGTTCTGATTCATGAACAAGGATGTTTTCCCTTTTGTTTAGATCTTCATCTTTTTCCCAACAATGACTTGTAATATTCAGAGTATAAGTTTTACACTTATTTCATTAAATTTATTTCTAAGCATTTTATTTTTTGATGTTTTTGTGAATTAATATTTTCTTAATTTCATTTTTGAATTTTTCATTGCAAGTGTATGTGACGACAGCAGTCTTGTATCTTCTATCGTGCAATCTTGTTGAACTTGCTTATTAGTTCTAATGGTTTTTTTTAGTGGATTTCTTAGATTTTTATGTATAAGATATAATCTGTGGCTAGAAACAGCTTAATTTCTTCTCTTCCAATGTGAATGCCACTTACTTCTTCTTACTACCTTAACTGCCCTGGCTAGAACCTCCAGTACAACGTTGAATAGAAGTGGCAAGAATGGGCATCTTTGCTTTATTCTTAATCTCAGGAGGAAATCATCCAGTGTTTTTACCATTACACCTGGTATTAGCTGTGGGTTTCTCATAAAGGCCTTTTATCAAGTTTGGGGACGTTTCTTCCTAGTTTGTTGAGTGTTTTTATCATGAAAGGGTGTTAGATTTTGTCAGATGCTTTTTCTGCATCTATTGAGATGTATATTGTCACCCTGATCATTTAACTTAAAGGCAGAGTACATTATGCCAAATGCCGGCTGGATGAAGCACAAGCTGGAATCAAGATTGCCCGGAGAAGTATTGATAACCTCAGCTATGCAGATGAAACCACTCTAATGGCAGAAAATGAAGAGGAACTAAAGAGTTTCTTGATGAAGGTGAAAGAGGAGAGTGAAAAAACTTTCTTAAAAACTCAACATTCAAAAAACTAAGATCATGGCAGCCAGTCCCATCACTTTATGGCAAATAGATGGGGAAAAATGGAAACAGTGAGAGACTTTGTTTTCTTGGTCTCCCAAATCACTGCAGATGGTGACTGCAGCCATGAAATTAAAAGACACTTGCTCCTTGGAAGAAATGCTATGACCAACCTAGACAACATAGCAGAGATATCATGCTACCTACAAAGGTTTGTCTAGTCAAAACTTTGGTTTCCAGTAGTCATGTGAAGATGTGAGAGTTGGACCATAAAGAAGGCTGAGCATGGAAGAACTGATGTTCTCAAACTGTGGTGCTGGAGAAGACTCTTGAAAGTCCCTTGGACAGTAAGGAGATCAAACCAGTCGATCCTAAAGGAAATCAGTGCTGAATATTCATTGGAAGGACTGATGCTGAAGTTGAAGTTCTAATACTTTGGGCATCCAATGTGAAGAGCCTACTCACTGGGAAAGACCCCAATGCTGGGAAAGATTGAGGGCAGGAGGAAAAGGGGATGACAGAGGATAAAATGGTTGGATGGCTTCACTGACTCAATGGATGTGAATTTGAGCAAACTCGAGGACATAGTGAAGGACAGGGAAGCCTGGCATGCTGCAGTCCATGGGACTGGCAACCAAACCACAACAATCTCTATTGCTCTAGTGATTAAAGTCCTTTAATTATTTTTGCCAGTTCAAATATGTTGAACCCTTCTAAAGATTTTTTTATTTCACTCACTGTATTTCTCAACTCCAGAATTTCAATTTTTTTTAAACAATTTTCATTGGTTTATTGATATCCTTCATTTGCTGAGGCATTGTTATTTCTTTCTTTACTTCTTTAACATGCTTTTCTTTTATTTTTAAGTTTCACAATAATTTTAATTAGAAAAATGATGATGCTATGCCATCAGTGTTTATGAATCTTGTCAAGTGACAACAGACGGTAATGTACTTAACCATTTAAAAATTGTCCTTTTTAGATCCAAGCATGGTATTAAAAAACAAAAAAGTAATACTCTACTATCTTCTTAAAAAATTGACAGTGATATGTCTTTATTTGGAATAAGCAAGTTTAAGAAATAGCTATTTATAATCTTTAAAACAATGCACTGAAAATAAGTCTTAATTTCAGAGTTTTATTGTATTGCACTAAAGGAACAGCAGGATGGTTATATAATGTTCTCTCTCATTTGGTTTTGAAAATCTAAACTACTTGCAAATTCTTTAGAATACCTTTACCACCAGATTAGAACATTTAGTATCCAATTTCTTAATAAGTAAAGTCTCACAAATTAAAACACATTTAAAATAGCTTTAAATGCATTCTTCACAAGTAAGTCAGCATGTATTTTTATATCATGTTCACTTATGCTGAAGAATTAAAGCAAGTATATTACTCTGGTGGAAATATGGAGAAATCTCTCATTCATGCAATATACAGGGATAGTATTTCAAGTCCAAGGAGAAGAAAATCCCACTCTTATTTTTTTAATGCATCCCTATATAATCACCTACATGATAGATAAGGAAAACCATGAAGTTTCCCACAGGTCAGATACATATTTTCAGTTCATCAGAAGCACCTGATATCTACAGCTAATTTATAATTAAATGGCATTTCAATAAAACCAAAATGAGCCTTACAAGTTCCTATAAACGAAAGCTTCCAATGGACTAAGGACAGTCAATGATTAATGCAGTCATTCAAGGGATTATGGCTGTTCCTTAAGGAGTGCAAGTTCAAACCTGTTAACACCAGAGGTATCATTTTATATTAATTTATACATAATTCCATTTAAATTCTTTATCCGAGTATAACATATGAAAACAGCCTTTCCACAAGCAAAAAATGTGGAAATATTTAAAAAATAAGTAGTCATTTTTAAAGTAACTGATCAGATTCCATAGGCTACTCTTGGAAACAGGATCTTGCTGGATAGAATCCCTTTGTTGGTGGCTTTTTGCATGCACTTAACTGGACCAGTTCTTCTAAGCGTTGTTCTAAGAGCTCACCAAAACATAGATCATGCCATATAGGCAGTAAAACAATGCTAGAAGATAAAAAGCTAATTTGCACCATCCTTCTTTCTGACAATATGCTAGAATATCTGCATTCATGATGGTTGTAGGATCATAGAGTCCTGGTCCACTCATCACTGGTCTACTCATATACCTCCAAATATGATATGCCAAGAGGGGCATATTGAGACCCAGTGTAAGCCACTCTGCTGCACAAAGAAACATGACACAGAAGGAAGCATGGATGAGGTACTCTGGAAGGACAACAGGATCCAGGGTATTACGCTGGTCTATAGGATTCTTGTAGTCAGTCTTCAGCTCATCAAATGCTATAATAGCTAAGCACGTAGCACGCCCCTCTGCGCCCTTGACATCCTGCGGAGTGATGCGAGATCTCGAGGAGGTGGAGCCGGTTAGCTAAGCGCTGTCCCTCAGGGCCCGTCAGCACCGTGGCCGCCCCACCGGGAGGGGGAAGACCAGCGGCCTAACATGCTTTTCTTTAGTTCTCTGAACATTCCTTCCTTTAAATTTTATTTATTTATTTATGGCTGCATCAGGTTTTAGTTTTGGTACACGCAAGATCATTTATTGTGGTGCCTGGGCCTTTCCTGTTGTGGAGTATGGGCTCCAGAGTAAGTGGGCTCTGTAGATGTGGCATGTGGGCTTAGTTGCCCTAGAGCATGGGGGATCTTAGTTCCCTAACCAGGGATTGAACACATATCCCCTGCATTGGAAGGTGGATTCTTAATTATCTGGTTTTAGTGAAGTGATGGTTTTAGTGAAGTCTATTTTTCTGCATCAGTATTTGGCCTTTGATGCTGTTCCTTGGGGAGATGTAGCTTCGAGTGTGCCCACAGTTCCTTGAGTGATGGTATTTGTAGAACTTTCTTGCTTATCTTGACTATACCCAGCTGTTAAATTCCACTAACTGCCTGTTAATAGCTCTAATGTTTTCAATGGTGCTCTGCAGTGCAAACTGCTCTATAAATGAATCCAATCAAACTGTGACTCTTTTGAAGGAATAGTTTTTGAAGTATGTATTTGAGATTTGTTCTGACCTCAGTGGATTCCTCTTAGCTGTTTTATTTCCTGATTCTCTTCTACAAACTATCCAGCCTGTATTCTGGGTTATATCTTCATTAAATCCATTAAATCTCTCTATTTTCTTTCTTCTATAAACTCCACTGCTGCTGCTGCTGCTGCTGCTGCTAAGTTGCTTCAGTCGTGTCTGACTCTGTGCGATCCCATAGACGGCAGCCCACCAGGCTCCCTGGTCCCTGGGATTCTCCAGGCAAGAACACTGGAGTGGGTTGCCATTTCCTTCTCCAATGCGTGAAAGTGAAAAGTGAAAGGGAAGTCGCTCCACTGTCTTGAGAGCAAACATTAAGTTTGAACTTTTCCATGCTCTTTTGCAAAAAGTCAGCTCTTTTGTGAAGACCTGCTGAGCTATCTGTTTTATGGTCTGCTTTCCCCTCAGAAAAATCTTTGTAGCTGTGCAGCTGGGGATGGAAACAATGGCAAATCTCTGAGTAAAAATACTGTGCTGCTGCTGCCGCCAAGTCGCTTCAGTTGTGTCCGACTCTGTGCGACCCCATAGACGGCAGCCCACCAGGCTCCCCCGTCTCTGGGATTCTCCAGGCAAGAACACTACTCTAGAACTGAATAATCAGGAGGTGAGGGCAAGCAGTCTGAGATCCTCTGGGCTGGCCTCTCCTCGTGTGAAGCCACTGTTTCATGAGTTAAATCAAGGGCAGTCGAGGCCCCAATAGTCTCAGCATGCCATACCCAAGCTAGAGCCTCCGTCTCACGAGATGGGAGTGGGTAGAAGAGGGAGACCCACAGCTTCTCAACTAGACTTACCTGCGACTTAGCCTTAGCAATAGTAGCTGGGGACGGGATGAGAAATGCCAAAGTCCTGATCCTCCTAGGAAGAAAGTCCTCTGGTTATCATGGGGAGAGGAAGTCCTGTGTTCATGAAATCAGCAGCCTGGAGTGGAGTTTCTTTCTTGCTGAGCTGAGTGAAAGGAGGGAGGCCAAGGCCTTGGTTCAGATACCGCAACTTCTTGCTTTTCTTACCAAATTTTCATAGATTTCCTTGGATGGATGTTTCTTCACACACTAAACAGTAATTGAAGCCTTAGAACTGCTTACAGAGTTCTTTTTAAAAACTGATATTATTTTCACTTTTGGCTGTGCTGGGTCTTCGTTGCCGTGCACGGGCTTTCTCTAGTCGCGGTGCACATGCTTCTCATTGTGGTGGGTTTCCTTTTTGCAGATCACAGGCTTTAGAGCTTGGGCTTCAGTAGCTGTGGTCACGGGCTTAGTTGTCCCTTGGCATGTGGGATCTTCCCAGACTAGGGATCAAACCTGCATCCCCTACATTGGCAGGCAGACTCTTAAACATTGGACAACCAAGGAAGACCTTAGAGAGTTTTAAATGATTGTTTATTCAAAATATTTTTCACTAGTTTCAATGGGTGTGGGTCAGTAGATCTTGTGCTAGAATTTTACCTCTCCGGCTCCTTTATTCTTGAGCTAACCTTAAGAGGTTGCCCCGTAGCTCCTCTACTAAGGCAATAAAATCATGCTTTGATCCAACCTAGTTTCTTAATTAACTGATTGTGAGCCTAATACTATTTCCACCAAAGCTACCTGTTCAGATGTCTGGATGTTTAGATTACTTATTCTATGTGTTGTTAGGCAGAGATAATAATTACCTAAGTTCTCTTGCCACCCAACCGGTCAACCTAGCTTCTGTTTTTGCTCTCCTCTAATTTATTCTGCACATGGCAGTCAGAGTGAGTGGTTTTTAGAAAGAGCTCATTTTGTCATAATATAGTACCACTTAGCTGCTTGAGTGATTTTCCATTGTTCTTACAATAAAGTACAAAAGTCCTTGACATGGTCTCCAAGACCCCATTCTTCTCTTTCACTTCTTCTCATGTCTCATTCGCTCTGAGCCCCACTTCCTGTTCCACCCCACCCCTCTGCCTTTCACCAACGTATTCTCTAGTCTCACCCTAGTCTTGCAAATTTCTATTGTGCATTTAACATACTCTCTCCTATTTCAGGCCCGCTGCACATGTTCTCTGACTTACGTGCTGTTCTTTCCTGATTCAGATCTTACCTAAATGTCACCTCCTCTAGGAAACTTTCCCTAACCTCCCAGAATAGTTCAGGTATTCCTATTCTAATGACACCCCGACACTTTCTACTTCTTCACAGAATTTTTTTTTTAATGTTTATTTATTTATTTGGCTGCACCGGATCTTACTTGTGGCATGTGAGATCTAGTTCTTAGATCCCCTGCAGTGTAAGTGTGGGCTCTTAATCCCTGGACTGCCAGGGAAGTCCCTAGAATGTGCGTTTTTGATCAGCTGATTAATAGGATGATTATCTGTTTAGCAAACCCCTCCTCATAGTATGGGCTTCCCTGGTGGCTGAGATGATAAAGAATCTGCCTGCAATGCAGAAGAACTGGTTTAATCTCTGGGTTGGGAAGAACCCCTGGAGAAGGGAATGGCTACCCACTCCGGGATTCTTGCCTGGAGAACTCCGTGGACAGGGGAGCCTGGTGGTTACAGTTCATGAGGTTGCAAAGAGTCAGTCTTTCAATTTCCCCATAGCATATTAGCGTATGAAGCCAGGGTTTCTGTCTGCCTTGACCCAGTGTTTAGCATAGGACCTGACACAGAGCAGGGACTCCACCAACACTTGTTGAGTGTGGGAACAATGTTCTTTAGAGCATTGAATGTCAAAGCTGTGAGGGTGGCCCTTGGTGGGGTCTACTTACAGCTGATATGAAACCAGAGGAAAAGCTGTAAATTTAAAAAGAAAACTCCTAAAAAAAAAAAAAAAAAAAAAGAAAACTCCTCCCCACTTATATTTGTATTTATAAAACCCGATCTTAGTAATGAGCAGACTGGTGGACACTTATTCCAAAGGAAGTTTCACTAACATCTCGATCCTTGGGCTAGTGTTGTGATAATGTGGCTGGCCCCTTTTTCTTCTTAAGATTCTTGTGATGAATATCATGGCACATATGAAAAAAGGCCTTTTACTCTTGACACTGTGGTCTGTGAGTCTGTTTTAACCATATACGAGCACATGATATTGAGACTATAGACTGAGAAAGCAATTATTTTTTAAAAGTAATCAACAGCAACAACAATACTTGCTACTGTTGGTACTGATTAAGTGTTTTCTTTGTGGTAGATTATATTATTTTCAAAAAATTCTATGATAATTTCATAGAGTAGATAATTTTATTTCCATTTTCTAGATAAGTACACTGAGTTTTGGAAAGATTAAGTTCCTTGCTCAAGGACACATTGTAAGTAAATGTTAAGCTGAGACTCAAACTCGTGTGTTTTTGGCACCAGCGCCCAAACTCTTGATCTCTGTTCGTTTTTTTAAATTGAAGTACAGACTCACAGGTATAGAGAACATACTTGCGGCTGCCAAGGTGGGGTGGGGGAGGGACAGCCTGGGAGTTTGGTGTTAACAGATGGTAACAATTACATTTCAAACAGATTAAACAACAAGTTTCCACTGTATAGCACATGGCACTATATTCCATGTTCTGATAAACCATAAGGGAAAAGAGTATGAAAAAGAACGGATATATATATATATATACACTGAAAAAAGTAGTGAAAGTGTTAGTTGCTCAGTTGCATCTGACTCTTTGCGACCCCCATGGACAGTGTGGCCTGCCAGGTTTCTCTGTTCATGGAATTCTCCAAGCAAGGATACTGGAATGGGTAACCACCTTCTCCAGGGGATCTCCCCAACCCAGGAATCAAATCCGGGTCTCCTCTATTGCAGACAGATGCTTTACCATCTGAGCCACCAGTATATCTGTATATATACTGGAATGGGGTAGCCCACTCCACTAGTCTTGCTTAGAGAATCCTATGGACAGAGAAGCCTGGCAGGCTACATACAGTCCATGGGGTTGCAAAGAGTCGGACACAGCTGAGCAAGTAGCACCTTCCCTACTTTTTTCATATATATATATTTCATATATATATATTCATATATATATTTCATATATATTCATATATATTTCATATATATTCATATATATTTCATATATATATTCATATATATATATTTCATATATGTTCATATATATATATATTCTTTTTCATATCCTTTTCCCTTACGATTTATTACAGCATATTGAATATAATTCCCTGTGTTATGCAGTAGGATCTTGTTGTCTATCCATCCTAAATGTAATAGTTTGCATCTGTTAACCCCAAACTCCCAGGCCGTCCCTCTCCAGACCCTCTTGGCAACCACAAGTGTGTTCTCTATTTCTGAGTCTGGTTCTGTTTTGTAGATAGGTTCATTTGTGCATGTTTTAGATTCTACCTAAAAGTGCTTTCATATGGCATTTGTCTTTCTCTTCTTAATCTCTGTTCGATATTGCAAAGTGATTCTAGAATTCTGCAAGTGATTTCTTGCTGACCGTCTTCTAAAACTTCATGTAAACTTTCCTCTGAGGTGCCTTTTGAAAACTTTCATCTTTAAGTGGCTTGAGAGAGGGAGGCTTCTCACTTCATCTCTTATCAAAAGATCACCAAAAGCTAAAATCTGTTTTAACCATTCCATGTTTGAGTAAATGTGAGCCTTGCTCCAGAGTTTCTTGACTTTACATGGACATTATCAGGAAATCAAAACAGCAGCAACAATAACAATAATGGGAAAAGCCCGTTGACTGTGTTAATAAGGCAGCACATAAAGGGATATGGGCAAAAATACACAGGAGTTTATCAAATCTAAATCCTATTTAGTATGGAGAACCCCCCCCCCAAAAATAATCCTATTTAAACTTATTACCTCTCAAATCACTGGAGTATGCTTGTCAAGCAAGAGAGTAGATTTTAAAACATATCCCACAGAGGTTTTGGTGAGTGAAGTAATTGGAGGTATGGATCTAAATTAATAAATGAGAAAATGCTTTTCTTATAGCTCTGAGATAACTGCCTTGAAGTCTATATGTTCTAGAGTCCTTGCTAACTGGATAGCTAAGATATGGAAGCAACCTAAACATCCGTTGACAGGTGAGCAGATAAAGAAGACACGGTGGGATACACACAAGGGAATCCATTCATAAAAAGGAATGAAATAATGCCATGTGCAGCAACAGGGACGGACTCAGCAAGCGTCATACTGATTGAAGTATGGCAGAACGGGGAAGACAAATACTGTATGATATTACATGCATGGAATCTAAAATAAGACAAAAATGAACTTATTTATGAAACAGAGATAGACTCGCAGATACAGAAAACAAACTTGTGTTTGCCCGAGGAGAAAGAGGTTGGTGGAGAGACAAATTAGGAGTTTGGGGTTAGTAAGTAGTAACTACTATATATAAAATAGTTAAAGCAAGGTCCTACTTATAGCACAGGAAACTGTAGTCAATATCCTATAATAAACCACAATGGAAAAAATATAAAAGAATATGTATATTTGTATAACTGAATCACTTTACTATACACCAAAAACTAACACAACCTTGTAAATCAACTGTACTTCAATAAAACATAGATACAATCCTTGCTATTCAGTAGCCAAGGACAATTCTTCATACAGATCTTTAAGTTAAAAAGCCTAAGTAAATAAAACTCCAGGAAGACTTTCTGCCATCAAAATTATTCAGAATGGCTTAATTGATGATCCTATCTGATCCTGATTAACCTTTTACCCTTATTATAAACAGAAAAGAATTTATAATGTGTGTATATCCAAATGTTTATATAATATTTATCAAGTTTTGATTTTATAAGAATATAAAGAAAAACAAAAATGGAACATAATCTCACCTTCCAGAAAACTCCTGTTGTTGTTGATTTTTTTTTACATTAGACTAATACATGTATCTGATTGTTGTTGTTCAGTCGCTCAGCTGTGTCTGACTCTTTGTGACCCCATGGACTGTAGCACACCAGGCTTCCTTGTCCTCACTACCTCCTGGAGTTTGCTCAAACTCATGTCCATTGAGTTGGTGATGGCATCTGACCATCTCATCCTTTCTCCTCCTGCTTTCAATCTTTCCTAGCACCAGGGACTTTTTCAATGAGTCAGTTCTGGTACCTGGTAATGTACCTGGTACCTGTAGTAAAACTCTAAATCATGCAGGGAGATATAAAATGAAAAATGAAAGTTCCTTCCCACTACCATCCCCTCCCAGATCATCACAAAATCTTTCCTCTGCATTTTTCCAAAAAATTATATATATATATATATAATGAAATAGAAATACATATATTTGAAAAGTATACAAAAAGACATATACCAAATCCACTTAAACTTTGCTTTTTCATTTATAAAATATCTTGGAGATTTGTAAATCAGTAAATAGAGACCAATTGCATACAAAAATTATCAAATTTTATTTTGAAATGATTAAAAATTTACAGAAAAGTTGGAACTATATCTTAAAAAAAGTAAACGAAAACTTTTTCTCCCTGAATGATTTAATTGTAAGTTTTTGACCTAATGCCCCATTACACCTCAATACTCTAGAGTCTGTTCCTTACAAAGACAATTCCCTGCATAGCCATGATGCGATGATCAAAATCAGAAAATTAAATCTAATCTATCTCATCATTTTATTATTCAAGTTTTGTCAATTGCCCCAATAATGGCTTTTATAGCATAAGAATTCAGTTCAGAATCAAAGGTTGCATTTAGTTTTCTGGTCTTTCTAGCCTGCTTCCGTATGGAACATTTCCTCAATCTTTTTTTGATTTTTTTTTTTTTTTTTACCTTTACACTGGAAGACTGCAGGTCAGCTATTTCCTAAAATGGTCTCAGTTTGGGTTTGTATAATGTCTCTTCATGCCTGGACTCGGGTCTTGTATCTTTGGCAAACTCATCACGGAAGTGATGCTGTGTTCTTCATATAGCATCCTAGCAAGAGGCACACCATTCGTGTTTGTCTTGGTGCTAAAGACTTTGACTGTGTGGGTCACACAAACTGTGGAAAATTCTTAAAGAAATGAATACCAGACCACCTTACCTGTCTCCTGAGAAACCTGTATGTAGGTCAAGAAGCAACAGTTAGAACCAGACATGGAACAATGGACTGGTTCAAAATTGGGAAAGGAGTACATCAAGGCTACACATTGTCACCCTGCTTACTGACATGCAGAGTACATCATACAAAATGCTGGGCTGGATGAATCATAAGTTGGAATCAAGATTGCTGGGAGAAATATCAACAACCTCAGATATGCAGATGATACCACTCTTATGGCTGAGAGTGAAGAGGAACTGAAGAGCATCATGTTGAGGATGAAAGAGGAGAGTGAAAAAGCTGGCTTAAAAGTCAACAAACTTTCAAAAAATGAAGATCATGGCATCTGGTCCCATCACTTCATGGCAAACAGATGGGGAAAAAGTGGAAATGGTGGCAGATTTTACTTTATTCGGCTCCAAAATCACTGCAGATGGTGACTTCAGCCCCCAAATTAAAAGATGCTTGCTTTTGGAGGAAAAGCTATGACAAACTTAGGCAGTGTATTAAAAAGCAGAGACATCACTTTGCCAACAAAGGTCCATATAGTCAAAGCTATGGTTTTTCCTACTGCTTCCTATGGCTTCCCTATTAGTGTAGATGGTAAAGAATCTGCCTGCAGTGCAGGAGACCAGGATTTGATCCTGGTTGGGAAGATGTCCTGGAGAAGGGAATGGCAACCCACTCCAGGATTCTTGCCTAGAGAATTCCATGGACAGATCATGGGGTCACAAAGAGTCGGACACGACTGAGGACTAAACTGCATGGTTTTTCCAGTAGTCATGTGATGGATGTGAGAGCTGGGCCATAAAGAAGGTTGAGTGCTGCAGCCTTCTCCTCCAAGTAATGCTTTCAAACTGGGGTACTGGGGAAGACTCTTGAGAGTCCCTTGGACTGCAAAGAGATCAAACCAGTCAATCCTAATGGATATCAGTCCTGAATATTCATTGGAAGGACTGGTGCTGAAGCTGAAACTCTGATACTTTGGCCACATGATGCAAAGAGCTGATTCACTGGAAAAGAGCTCGATACTGGGAAAGATTGAAGGCAAGAAGAGAAGGTCCATCTAGTCAAGGCTATGGTTTTTCCAGTAGTCATGAATGGATGTGAGAGTTTGACTATAAAGAAAGCTGAGTGCAGAAGAATTGATGCTTTTGAACTGTGGTTCTGTAGAAGACTCTTGAGAGTCCCTTGGACAGTGAGGAGATCAAACCAGTCAATCCTAAAGGAAATCAGTCCTAAATATTCATTGGAAGAACTGATGCTGAAGTTGAAGTTCCAATACTTTGACACCTAATGTGAAGAGCCTACTCACTGGGAAAGACCCTGATGCTGGGAAAGATTGAGGGCAGGAGGAAAAGGGGATGACAGAGGATGAAATGGTTGGATGGCATCACTGACTCAATGGACATGAGTTTGAGCAAACTCTGGGAGATGGTGAAGGACAGAGAAGCCTGGCATACTGCAGTCCATTTGGTCAAAAAGAGATACACACCACTTAGTGACTGAACAACAACTATAGTCCTGGAAGCAATCTTTAAGTTCATCAGTACACCCCTATCATTTGAATCTGTTTTAGGTATCATGTTCCTTCTTACCTGTCTCAAAACTCACCCTAAACAATGAGTTGTAAAAGAGGGTTTATTTTTGCATCTGTGTATAAGTCTTTGCCCCCAAGCTTAACAAAAACAAACCCAAGTGCTATTACTAGGTATTTTAACAGAGAGAATTTATTATAGAGAATTGCTAACTAGAAAACTGAAAAGGCAGAGGGATATCATGGAAGTAGCAATTGCAAGAAGAGCTACTACCACTAGGACTGGGAAAGCAAAAGAAAGAATCTGAAAGTATTAAGATATGGAGCTTGGAGGAGAACCTCAGACCTCTGGGGAAGGGGACTTTGGCCATCTGGTGCTCATACTTCTTCCCAGGTGGTGAAGTGGTAAAGAATCCACCTGCCAATGCAGGAGACACAAGAGATGTGGGTTTGATCCCTGGGTTGGGAAAATCCCTTGGAGTAGGAAATGGCAACCTGCTTCAGAGTCGGACATGACTGAGCAATTGAGCAATCATACTTCTGCAGTGGAGTGGAGGAAATAATCAGACTGGTTTTATGAACTTGGAAAAACTGAAAACTGTACCCAACTACTTGTAGAAAAAACTTCTGGGGTGAAAAAGAAGCAAAGGGTGTTACTGACAGTACTAGGATGTCTGCAGGAAGATGATGGGAAGCAGACAGAACAGAGCAACTCCCGTCCTTACCCTTGAGCCTTTCAGTCTCATATCACCTGCTATTGGCAGGACCTCCCCTAGCTGGCCAAGGAGAAGTATGGTCTACAGAGTCCCAGCAGCAGCTTCAGAAGCCTGAATATAGAGGCTGGGCTTGAAGCTGAGAAACGGTAACTTAATAACTGGAACAAAACTTTAATTCCAATGGACAGTGACCTTGAGTATTCTGAATTAATTTTTCCTATTAATAGAACCCAGTAGGCATTATACTTAAACTGCAGATGCCATTCTCTATCCCACCCTGCCCTATTCAGGGAAATGTTCTTGTATTGTATGTTTGAAAATGTTTTCTATTTAATTTATTGGATTTTCTACCTCAGGCTTGTCAACTTTTTTTTAGTTGGATTAGCTTGGTCTTCCACAGACATTAGCTTTTTCTCTAATTTCTTTAATATTTTGTATTTTACTCCCCATTCTCTGTGCTTTTCTCAAGCTTTTCCTCTGTTAGTAGTTTAGTTTTTAATGACCTCTATTTTTTTACTTTCTATCTCTATTGGATCTATTATCTCCATAATGGTATCATGTGCTCTTAATTTGTTTCCTTAATCTTTCTGTTCCTGTAAGCTTCCTTTATTTTAATGCATGTTTTAAGCAAGTGGTTCTAGGGAATGAAGTTATTTTGAAGAATTTTCTTGTATTCTCTAATACTTTGTTCTAGGCAGAGGTCTTTGCCTCTCTTTTGCATATGGTTTTATTTAGATACTCATGCTACACTTTGGTTGCTATGCCATTTAGTTATGTGGTTGCTATGCCATTTATATTCTATTTGACATATTGACTGGCCATATTCTCCTGCATTTTGATTCTGTTTTCAAAAAGGGAGATTACTATTTTCACCCCAAACTACATGTTCACTAATTAGTTTTTCTTCTCCTCTCAATTCCCCCCTCTTCCTTCTCTTTCCCCACCTCCTAGTTTTACCTTTTTGCCCTACTTTGTTCTCAGTCTTCTTTTCCTTTTTCATCATATCGTCTTTTCTTCTTTATTATTCTAAGTAAACTTTATGCCAATTTTTTCTTTACAAACTACAGACCTGAGTTTCCTCTGTTAGAATTTTATATAAGGACAAGCTAAGGGTTCTTTGTAAAATCAGCATGTACAGGTGTTTTAAAAAGGGGGTATTGATGGAATTAAGATGATATTTTAGTTGTCTCCAGGAATGCTGAAATCCTATGGAAAATCTCTGGGGGAGATTATCTATCTATCTATCCATCTAGATACAGACATACAAAAACAAGAGACAAACCAATGTTAAAAATGAAGTAACATTATATCAGAGATCTTGTGCCTCAAGTTCACACAGACATGTTTTGCAAACTTGGCTGAAGCAGACACCAAGGCTGAAGACCCTTGGGGCATTTTTTTCTCCTTCTTCAGTTCAGTTCAGCCGCTTAGTCGTGTCTGACTCTTTGTGACCCCATGAACCATAGCATGCCAGGCCTACCTGTTCATCACCAACTCCTGGAGTTCACTCAGACTCATGTCCATTGAGTCGGTGATGCCATCCAGCCATCTCATCCTCTGTCGTCCCTTTCTCCTCCTGCCCCCAATCCCTCCCAGCATTGGAGTCTTTTCCAATGAGTCAACTCTTCGCATGAAGTGGCCAAAGTACTGGAGTTTCAGCTTCAGCATCAGTCCTTCCAATGAACACCCAGGGCTGACCTCCTTTAGGATGGACTGGTTGGCTCTCCTTGCAGTCCAAGGGACTCTCAAGAGTCTTCTCCAACACCACAGTTCAAAAGCATCAGTTCTTCAGAGCTCATCCTTCTTCACAGTCCAACTCTCACATCCATGCATGACTACTGGAAAAACCATAGCCTTGACTAGATGGACCTTTGTTGGCAAAGTAATGTCTCTGCTTTTTAATATGCTATCTAGGTTGGTCATAACTTTCTTTCCAAGGAGTAAGTGTCTTTTAATTTCAAGGCTGCAATCACCATCTACAGTGATTTTGGAGCCCCTCAAAATAAAGTCTGACACTGTTTCCACTGTTTCCCCATCTATTTCCCATGAAGTGATGGGACTGGAGGCCACGATCTTCGTTTTCTGAATGTTGAGCTTTAAGCCAACTTTTTCACTCTCCTCTTTCACTTTCATCAAGAGGCTCTTTAGTTACTCTTCACTTTCTGCCATAAGGGTGGTGTCATCTGTATATCTGAGGTTATTGATATTTCTCTCAGCAATCTTGATTCCAACTTGTGCTTCTTCCAGTCCAGCGTTTCTCATGATGTACTCTGCATAGATGTTAAATAAGTAGGGTGACAGTGTACAGCCTTGACATACTCCTTTTCCTATTTGGAATCAGTCTGTTGGTCCATGTCCAGTTCTAAATGTTGCTTCCTGACCTGCATATAGGTTTCTCAAGAGGCAGGTCAGGTGGTCTGGTATTCTTATCTCTTTCATAATTTTCCACAGTTTATTGTGATCCACACAGTCAAAGGCTTTGGCATAGTCAATAAAGCAGAAATAGATGTTTTTCTGGAACTCTCTTGCTTTTTCCATGATCCAGCAGATGTTAGCAATTTTCCTCTGCCTTTTCTAAAACCAGCTTGAACACCTGGAAGTTCATGGTTCACGTATTGCTGAAGCCTGGCTTGGAGAATTTTGAGCATGACTTTACTAGCGTGTGAGATGAGTGCAATTGTGCGGTAGTTTGACCATTCTTTGGCATTGCCTTTCTTTGGGATTGGAATGAAAACTGACCTTTTCCAGTCCTGTGGCCACTGCTGAGTTTTCCAAAATTGCTGGCATATTGAGTGCAGCACTTTCACAGCATCATCTTTCAGGATTTGAAATAGCTTAACTGGAATTCCATCACCTCCACTAGCTTTGTTTGTAGTGATGATTCCTAAGGTCCACTTGACTTCACATTCCAGGATGTCTGGCTCTAGATGAGTGATCACACCATCGTGATTATCTGGATCATGAAGCTCTTTTTTGTACTGTAGCCTACCCGGCTCCTCCCTCCATGGGATTCTCCAAGCAAGAGTACTGGAGTGGGTTGCCATTGCCTTCTCCAGGGGATCTTCCCGACCCAGGGATTGAACCTGGGTCTCCCGCATTCCAGAAGGATGCTTTAACCTCTAAGCCACCAGGGAAAATCTGCTTCTGTTAGGTCCATACAATTTCTGCCCTTTATCGAGCCCATCTTTGCATGAAATGTTCCCTTGGTGTCTTTAATTTTCTTGAAGAGATCTCTAGTCTTTTCCATTCTGTTGTTTCCCTCTATTTCTTTGCATTGATCGCTGAGGAAGGCTTTCTTATCTCTCCTTGCTATTCTTTGGAACTCTGCATTCAGATGCTTATATCTTTCTTAGTCCCAATCCAAATGCTGAAACTTACCAGCTCTGGCATGCAAGGGCAGGAAACTGTCATAATGAGGGTACGTGGGCATGAATGAGAAAAGCATGATGGCTAGACTGGATGCCTACCCCTCCAGATGTCTAGAGGAAGGAAGTGGAATGTGTCACAACTATGACTCACTAGTTGGCTAGCGAACTTGGGCCAATCAGCATGGCTCAGGGATGCTAGTAAAGCAGGAAGGGAAAGGGGAGGGAAGGGTTGAGCCTGATGGTTCTTTGTGGGACCAGGACTCATAAAGGATCACAATTGTACTGACTCTTATTTTAGCCTTTGACTACATGGCTACTGACTTCTAATTAGATTTGCATCTTAACAGTAACAGTGGAGGTTAAGAGATATGCCCCACCCCTTATCAAATAACGACTAGGAGGAGTACAAACTAGGACTCCCATTTTGAATAATCTCATTTTAAACAAACATCCTCGTGATCTGAAACCGCTTTAGGACATGGATGCATACCTCCCTGCTGTAGATAATGGAGGTATGAGTCCTCTTGCAAGCTGATGCTAATGGATGTATTGAGTTAGGGTTAGTTTAAATATCAGTTAATTCTGTTTACTGATAAAAAGAAACTTAATATAAACTATTTCAAGGGTGATATAGTTTTGGAGATGTCATCTACATTTATTCAGTTTTGAACTAATAACTTAAACTTGGAAGAAGATATTTTCTGTATAGTTCTTCTGTGTATTCTTGCCACCTCTTCTTAATATCTTCTGCTTCTGTTAGGTCCATACTGTTTCTGTCCTTTATTGTGCCCATCTTTGCATGAAATGTTCCTGTGGTATCTCTAATTTTCTGAAAGATATCTCTAGTCTTTCCCATTCTATTGTTCTCCTCTATTCCTTTGCATGGATCGCTGGAGAAGGCTTTCTTATCTCTTCTTGCTGTTCTTTGGAACTCCACATTCAAATGGGTATATCTTTCCTTTTCTCCTTTGCCTTTAGCTTCTCTTCTTTTCTCAGCTATTTGTAAGGCCTCCTCAGACAACCATTTTGCCTTTTTGCATTTCTTTTTCTTGGGGATGGTCTTCATCACTTCCTCCTGTACAATGTCACAAACCTGCATTCATAGTTCTTCAGGCACTCTGTCTATCAGATCTAATCCCTTGAATCTACTTGTCACTTCCACTGTATAATCATCCAGAAAAACATCTATTTCTGCTTTATTGGCTATGCCAAAGCCCTTGACAGTGTGGATCACCACAAATTGTGGAAAATTCCTAAAGGGATGGGAATACCAGACCACCTGCCCTGCCTCTTGAGAAACCTGTATGCAGGTCAGGAAGCAACAGTTAGAACTGGACATGGAACAGCAGACTGGTTCCAAGTAGGGCAAGGAGTACGTCAAGGCTCTATATTGTCACCCTGCTTATTTAAGTTCTATGCAGAGTACATCATGAGAAACGCTGGGCTGGAAGAAGCACAAGTTGGAATCAAGACTGCTGAGAGAAATATCAATAACCTCAGATATGCAGATGACACCACCCTTATGGCAGAAAGTGAAGAGGAACTAAAGAGCCTCTTGATGAAAGAGGAGAGTGAAAAAGTTGGCTTAAAGCTCAACATTCAGAAAACGAAGATCATGGCATCCAGTCCCATCACTTCATGGCAAATAGATGGGGAAATAGTGAAAACAGTGACAGACTTTATTTTGGGGGGCTTCAAAATCACTGCAGATGGTGATTGCAGCCACGAAATTAAAAGACGCTTACTCCTTGGAAGAAAAATTATGACCAACCTAGACAGCCTATTAAAAAGCAGAGAGATTACTTTGCCAACAAAGGTCTGTCTAGTCAAAGCTATGGTTTTTCCAGTGGTATGTATGGTTGTGAGAGTTGGACTATAAAGAAAGCTGAGCACCGAAGAATTGACGCTTTTAAACTGTGGTGCTGGAGAAGACTATTGAGAGTCCCTTGGACTGCGAGGAGATCCAACCTGTCCATCCTAAAGGAAATCAGTCCTGAATATTCATTAGAAAGACTGATGCTAAAGCTGAAACTCCAATACTTTGGCTACCTGATGCGAAGAACTGACTCTTTTGAAAAGACCCTGATGCTGGGAAAGATTGAAGGCAGGGGGAGAAGGGGATGACAGAGGATGAGATAGTAGGATGGCAGCACCAACTCAATGGACATGAGTTTGAGTAAACTCTGGGAGATGGTGATGGACAGGGAGGCCTAGCATGCTGCAGTCCATGGGGTTGAAAAGAGTTGGACACTACTGAGCGACTGAACTGAACTGAACTGTATAGTCATAAGGGATTTGATTTAGGTCATACCTGAATGGTATAGTGGTTTTCCCTGCTTTCTTCAATTTAAGTTTGAATTTGGCAATAAGGAGTTCATGGTCTGAGCCACAGTCAACTCCTGGTCTTCTTTTTGCTGACTGTATAGAGCTTCTCCATCTTTGGCTACAAAGAATATAATCAATCTGATTTTGGTGTTGACCATCTGGTGATGTCCATGTGTACAGTCTTCTCCTGTGTTGTTGGAAGAGGGTGCTTGCTATGACCAGCGCATTCTCTTGGAAAAACTGTGTTAGCCTTTGCCCTGCTTCATTCTGTACTCCAAGGCCAAATTTGCCTGTTACTCCAGGTATCTCTTGACTTCCTACTTTTGCATTCCAGTCCCCTATAATGAAAAGGACATCTTTTTTGGGTGTTAGTTCTAGAAGGTCTTGTAGGTCTTCATAGAACCATTCAACTTCAGCTTCTTCAACAGTACTGCTCAGGGCACAGACTCAGATTACTGTGATATTGAATGGTTTGCCTTGGAAATGAACAGAGATCATTCTGTCGTTTTTGAGATTGCATCCAAGTACTGCATTTTGGACTCTTTTGTTGACTATGATGGCTACTCCATTTCTTGTAAGGGATTTTTGCCCACAGTAGTAGATATGGTCATTGAGTTAAATTCACCCATTCCAGTCCATTTTAGTTCGCTGATTCCTAAAATGTCGATGTTCACTCTTGCCATCTCCTGTTTGACCACTTTGAATTTGCCTTGATTTATGGACCTATCATTCCAGGTTCCTATGAAATATTGCTCTTTACAGCATTGGACTTTATTTCCATCACCAGTCATATACGCAACTGGGTGTTGTTTTTGCTTTAGCTCTGTCTCTTCATTCTTTCTGAAGTTGTTTTTCCACTGATCTCCAGTAGCATATTGGGCACCTACTGACCTGGGAAGGTTATCTTTCAGTGTCCTATCTTTTTACTTTTTCATACTGTTTCTCAAGGCAAGAATACTGAAGTGGTTTGCCATTCCCTTCTCCAGTGGACCATGTTTTGTCTGAACTCTCCACCATGATCCATCCGCCTTGGGTGGCCCTACACAGCATGGCTCATAGTTTCCTGGAGTTAGACAAAGCTGTGGTCCATGGGATCAGATTGGTTAGTTTCCTGTGATTGTGGTTTTCATTCTGTCTGCCCTCTGATGGAGAAGGATAAGAAGCTTCTGGAAGCTTCCTGATGGGAGAGACTGACTGAGGGGGAAACTGGGTCTTGTTCTGAAGGGTGGGGCCATGCTCAGTATATCTTTAATCCAATTTTCTGTTGCTGGCCTGTGTTCCCTCCTTGTTGTTTGACCTGAGGCTGAGCTATGGTGGAGGCAATGAAGATAATGGTGACCTCCTTCAAAAGGTCCCACGCACGCACTGCTATACTCAGTGCCACTAACCCTGCATCAGGCCACCACTGACCCATGCCTCCATCGGAGACTCCTGGACATTCACAGGCAAGTCTGGGTCAGTCTCCTGTGGGGTTACTGCTCCTTCCTCTTGGGTCCTGGTGTGCATAAGCTTTTGTTTGTGCCCTCCAAGGGTCTGTTTCCTCAGTCCTGTGTAAGTTCTGGTGGCTCCATGGTGGGGTTAATGACGACCTCCTCCAGAGGTCTTATGCCATCCCAGGCCTATTGCACCCAGAGCCCCTGCCCCTGCAGCAGTCCACTGCTGACCTGTACCTCTGCAGCAGATGCTTAGACACAGCACAGTTTAGCCTTTAGCATAGTTTAGGCTTTCCTTACTATGATGAAAAAGAAAATTGATTATGATATCAACCATGGGTACCATAACTCCTTTTAGGGAAGAAAGTGTATCATTTGAATAAATAATTTGTAGGGCTTTTCAAGCTTGGAAAATTTTTGGTCATATCTCTTCAAATATTTTTTCAGTTCCCCTTTTTGCCTTTGAGGACTCTAATTACACATGCCGGAGGTTGCTCAAAGTTGTCCTACATCTCGCTGGTGCTGTTTTCATTTGCTTTATTCTTTTTATACCCTGTGCTTCATTTTGCTTAGTTTCTGTTGCTATGTCTTCAAGTGCATTATTTTTTTCCTTTCTAATAACTGATCTGCTGTTAATCACATTTCATATTTACATACCAAATATCTTTGGTATTTTTATATCTTGAATGACTCTGCCTATATTTTGAACAAGTGAAATATAGTTATAATGTCTTTGTTTGCCAATTCTAACATTCTTGTCAGTTCTGGGTGGGTTTCAATTGATTACTTACCTTCTTCATTATGAGTCAGGTTTCTCTGCTCCTCTGTAACTCTGGTAAGGTTTGACTGGGTTCCAGACATTGTAAATTTTACCCTGCAGAATGCAGATAGTTTTGTTTTTCTATAAATATTCTGGGAAGCAGTTAAGTTTCTTGGAAGAAGTTTGGTCCCTTCTGGTCTTGATGTGGTGACATGTTAGGTGAGTCCAGAACAGTGCTCAGTATGGGGCCAATTATTTCCCATTACTGAGGTAGGACCTTCCTGAGTTCTCTAGTCAATGCCCTGTGAATTATGAGTTTTGCCAGTCTAGGTTATGGGAACAGACACAGCTGTTAATATCAGCCCCATTTGAATGCTGAATACTGTTCCTGCTATTCTTTTTAGACGACTCTCTCTCCAGCTTCAGGTAGCTTGTTCACACACATGATTGATCCATGCCTTAGTGAATACTTTAGAGGGATCCTGTGTGCATCCCTGGGATTCTCTCTTTGTGTAGCGCTTACCTTCATCCTGTGAACTCTGGTGTCTTGATCTTTCTAGATTGTCTCTTCCATCCACAATTATTGATATGTTGTGTTTTCACTCCTATTTAGTTCTAAGTATTTTCGGTTTTCTCTTTCGATATCTTCTTTTACCCATGAGATATGCAGATGTGTGTTGTTTAATTTCCAAATATTGAGGAATTTTCCAGGTTTTATTTTAGACTTTCATTTCCATACACTTATATGGTCAGTGAATACACTCCATATGATTTTAATCTTTTAGAATTTATTTAAACTGTTTTATAGTTTAGTACGTGATCTATTTTGATGAATGGTTCATGTATACTTGAAAAAATGTATTCTAACAGATTTTGGATGTTGTGTTCTATAAATGTCTACTGGACCAAGTTGGCTGATAGTGTTGTTTGTGTCTTCAATATGCTTACTGATTTCATGTTCCATTAATTACTGAGAGAGAAGAGTTAGGTTCTTTAATGACAATTAAGGATTTGTCTAGGTTTTCCTTTAGTTGTCCATTTTTTCCCTCTTGTATTTTAACACTGTATAATAAAGATGCATGCACATTTAGGGATCCATTTTGATGAATTAGTCTTTGTATCATTATGAAGTGTCTTCTTTTATCCTTCTTCGGCTTTCTTTTGATTATTTTTTGCATGATATATCTTTATCATTTACTTTGAACTTATATGTGACTGTGATCAGGTAAAGATCCATATTATAAGCCTTCAGTTCAGTTCAGTTCAGTCGCTCAGTGGTGTTCGACTCTTTGTGACCCCATGAATCGCAGCATGCCAGACCTCCCTGTCCATCACCATCTCTCAGAGTTCACTCAGACTCATGTCCGTCGAGTCGGTGATGCCATCCAGCCATCTCATCCTCAGTCGTCCCCTTCTCCTCCTGCCCCCAATCCCTCCCAGCATCAGGGTCTTTTCCAATGAGTCAACTCTTCACATGAGGTGGCCAAAGTACTGGAGTTTCAGCTTTAGCATCAGTCCTTCCAATGAACAGCAAGGACTGATCTCCTTTAGGATGGACTGGTTGGATCCAAGCAACTCTCAAGAGTCTTCTCCAACACCACCATTCAAAAGCATCAATTCTTCGGTGCTCAGCTTTCTTCACAGTCCAACTCTCACATCCATACATGACTACTGGAAAAACCATAGCCTTGACTAGATGGACCTTTGTTGGCAAAGTAATATCTCTGCTTTTTAATATGCTATCTAGGTTGGTTATAACTTTCCTTCCAAAGAGTAAGTGTCTTTTAATTTCATGGTATTCAAACCCACGCCTACAGGGGAAAATGCGACCTGAACGCAGCGCCTTAGGCTACTCGGCCATCCTGACTTCCTATTATAAGCCTTAGGACAACCAATAAAAAATAAATGAAAGTGATATAGCAAATAAATGACTTGATGGAAAATTGACAAATAATTAAAGATTATAAAAATAAGTCAAAATTTTGGAGATGAAAAGTACAATAACTGAAATTAGGAACACAAAGGATGGTTTAATATCAAGTTAGATGCAGCTTAAGAGAGAATTAGTCAAGTACAAAATAGGTGAGAAAAAATATCCAAGACTGAAGCACAGAATGAAAAAAGTATGAAAAATGCAAAAACAACTTTATCATTAACATTAAACTCTTAAACCAAATTTTCAATGACATTCAGAATGATCTCAGGCATTTTACCTTATACAAAATGAACTTCTAAAAGCTTTACTTTGACTTCATAAATTAGATGGAAATATTGAGCCATTATTGAAATTAACTTAATTTTAATTAATTTAAATTAAATTAATTTCTTATAGAATATCAGCCATAATGATATAACCAACATCTATTGAAATAAACAGTAAAAAGACAAAGACCTTATTCCATATATTTAGAAACTAAAAAGGCACTGCCAAAGAATTCATGGATTAAAGAGAAAAATTCCAGTTGAAATGACAGAACATCTGGATCAGACATAGGTAAAAATGTTACATATCAAATCTAACAGAATGAAGCTAAAGTGTATTTAGAAATAAATTTAGAGCATTTAATGTTGTTGTTCAGTTGCTCAGTCATGTCCGGCTCTTGGTGACCCCATGAACTGTAGCATGCCAAGCTTCCCTGTCCTTCACAATCTCCCAGAGTTTCCTCAAACTCATGTTCATTGAATCAGTGATGCCATCCAATCAGCTCGTCCTCTGTCATCTCCTTCTCCTCATGTCTTCAGTCTTTCTGAGCATCTGGGTCTTCTCAATGAGTCGGCTCTTCACATCAGGTGGCCGAAGTTGGAGCTTCAGCGTCAGCACCAGTCTTTCCAGTGAATATTCAGGGGTCGATCTCCTTGCAGTCCAAGGGACTCTCAAGAGTCTTCTCCAGCAGCACAGTTCAAAAGCATCAATTCTTGGTGCTGTGTCTTCTTTATGGTCTTTTTTACTCCCTTGGCAGGACCCAAGACTCTCTTTGGGTCCCCCCCGTACTGTGAGTTGGAAACTCACCCCATGCAATAAGCTCAATCATGGATCGCACCTCATTTCATTTCCTTCTTTCAGACAGCACTATTGTGCACTACACCACCTTTCTCTGCTGTTTTATGTGTTTGGGTTTCCAGTTATTTAAGATGAGAGAGCAAATCTGGCCTCCTTTATTCCATGGTAGCTGAAAGTAGAAGTAATCTGTCATTTTTCTAAAGTTTGAAAAAATGCAAAACAATGCCACATATATATCCCCTATTTCTATATATAAAAAATATGTATTGATATAGATGTAGTTTGGGGAAAATGAACTAATAGTGTAAAAATCATGCATAGGGAAGCTGAACACCAAATTTGGGAGAAAAGTTGCTTAGAGGGAGAGATAGCAGAAAACTACCCTGAAATTGAGATAATGAGCAAGAATGGTAAAATTTTAGAATTCTTTGAAGATTGGTAGTAGGCACAGGGATATTCACCATATTTTTCTATATACTTCTTATGTGCATGAAATATTTTATAGTAAAAATTTAATGGTATGCAAAAGGGAGAATAAGTAAAGAGTATTAGTTAAAGGAGTATTCTAGAAAGATAAAGAGGTAAAATAGGATAGTAATTAAATGTGTTCTGTAAGCCACATCTAAGCCAGATGGCACCGTTGGGGGTGGGGACCAAGTGGTAGCAAACAGAAATAATACATCTTCTTCTCTCACCAGCCAGGTCTCAGCAGGCTGTGATTTACCTGTTGGTGCTTTCTTAGGAGTACTTTCTACTCCTGGGCAGAATTCTTTGATCAGTTCAGTTCAGTCACTCACTTGTGTCCGACTCTTTGTGACCCCATGGACTGCAGCACGCCAGACTTCCCTGTCCATCACCAACTCCCGGAGCCTACTCAAACTCATGTTCATCGTGTTGGTGATGCCATCTAACCATCTCATCCTCTGTTGTTTCCTTCCCCTCCTGCCTTCAATCTTTCCCAGCATCAGGGTCTTTTCCCAATGAGCCAGTTCTTCGCATCAGGTGGCCAAAATATTGGAGTTTCAGCTATAACATCAGTCCTTCCAATGGTTATTCAGGACTGATTTCCTTTAGGATAGACTTGTTGGATATCCTTGCAGTCCTCGAGACTCTCAAGAGTCTTCTCTAACACCACAGTTCAAAAGCATCAATTCTTTGGCACTCAGCTTTCTTTATAGTCCAACTCTCACATCCATACATGACTACTGGAAAAACCATAGCTTTGACTTTGTTGGCAAAGTAATGTCTCTGCTTTTTAATATCCTGTCTAGTTTGGTCATAGCTTTTCTTCCAAGGAGCGAGTGTCTTTTAATTTCATGGCTGCAGTCACCCTCTGCAGTGATTTTGGAGACCAAGAAAATAAAATCTCTCACTGTTTCCATTTTCCCCCGTCTATTTGCCATGAAGTGGTGGGACCAGATGCCATGATCTCAGTTTTCTGAATGTTGAGTTTTAAGCCAACTTTTTCACTCTCTTCTTTCACTTTCATCAAGAGGCTCTTTAGTTCTTCTTTGCTTTCTGCCATAAGTGTGGTGTCATCTGCATATCTGAGGTTATTGATATTTCTCTTTGATGGAACCCTTCAAAACCCCAGCTTCCATAAACACCACAATGTTACCACCATGCCTTGTTGAGTTATCTGTCGACCTGCCTCTGGACTTGAGCTCTTGGGTCACTGTTGTGCTCTCTCTTATCCACATAGATGATCTCTCTCTGACTTTGGCCTCTCAGTATCTTGGCGCTACTTCTCTTCAATGATCATCTCTTGCTTGGATCTTTGCAATAGCCTCCTGACTTGTCTCCCTTCATCATTATCCCTTGCTGCATCTACCCTTAATATGGTAGCTGATGGAGTGGTCCTCTGAAAACCTCGGATCATGTCACTTCTCTGCTCAAAATGCTCTGTCTTGCTCAGAGGAAAAACCAAACTCTCCTATTGCCTTCAAAGCACTGCAGTGATCTGGCTCCTCCCACCCCATCTCTTGGCGCTCTCCCCCACTCCCTGTCCGTACTCATCACTCGGGGCTCCCCGATGCTCCTGCCTCAATTACACCTGCTGCTCCCTCTAAGAAACTTTTTACCTGATTATCTACCTGGCTTGTTCTTTCTCTCACCAAAAGTGTGGTTTTCTCAATTGTCACATTTTACAGGTCTTTCTGACCCCTTTATTTAAAGCTGCTCTCATTTTCATAATGCATTCCATTTCTTCCTCTGCTTATCTCTTTCTCCCTAGTAGGTGTGGTCTTCCAATATACTATAAAATTTATTTCTTAATTTTTTTTAATTGTCTGTCTCCCTCCACTGGAATATAATCTTCATGAAAACAGGGATTTTTGTGTTTTATTTATTGCTGTAACACAAGCACTTAGAACAAGTGCCTGGCACAGAGATTGCCATCAGTGGCTTTGAGGATCTCTGTTTCCTCCTTTACTCAGAGACTTAAGGGAGTGATGGAGAGGTATATAGCCCCTTGTACCAGCAGTTCACCTGACGCAGATGTGATGGCTGTCCCTTGGACTGGGCTTTGAGCGTCAGCTAGGCAGAGTGCCGCAGAAGTGCTCTTAGGTCCCAGGTGTTTAACTCCTTCAGGTCTGGAGAGCCCCTCTGTGACTTTCCTGCCTCTTGTAGGGGCCCAGAAATCATTTGATTGCTTCCATGCATGAATGCAAAAGAAGGAGGTGGCAAAGGATGAGATGGTTAGATAGCATCACTGACTCAGTAGACACGAATTTGAGAAAACTCTGAGAGATAATGGAGGACAGAGAAGCCTGGTTGCTGCCGTCCATGGGGTTGCAAAGAGTCAGACACAATTGAGCAACTGAACAATAGAAACAAAAGCATAACAGGGCACAGCAACTCTTCAAGGCTGCCCAAGGCTCCGTCTCCCAGGAGCTTGCTGGCACTCTCCTCACTGGGCTCTTGCTGTCTTTCTGGGACTCAGCCCAGCTCTCAGATCCCACAGCTCTATCTAAGAATTCTGTTGCCTCCCTGGGCTCCACTTCAGTTCAGAGAATAAGGACTTTGTCTATGTAGAGTCCGCCGACATCTTTTCAGTGCTCCCCACCCCCACCCCCCATCTCTCACCTTACTTCACTTTCTCTCTTCTCCTCCCCCAGAATGGAAATTTTTCCCTAGTATAACAGGAATGCTAATCTTGCTTCTGTTCATCTCTCATCTGTATTGTGAATCCTTCCCATTTTTCTAAGGGGGCTTTTGGAATCTAAAAATAGGAGGAGAGACACTATCTTTCTGCATTTGGCTGTCAAACTCTCTCAGAGGATAACTTGGTTGCTGTAACGGAAGAAGGGTCAGGGGCATGGGAGAGGCAAAGTGAGAGGGAAAGGCTTGGGTGGGGGAAATTATGAAATATTTATAGAAGATGTGGAATATTACTCAACCATCAAAAGAATGAAATAAGGTTATTTGCAGCCACATGGAGGGACCTAGAGAGTGTCATACTGAGTGAAGTAAGTCAGAGAAGGAGAAATATTATATGACATCCCTCATATGTGGAATCTAAGAAGAAATGAACTTACTTACAAAACAGAAAGAGACTCACAGACTTAGAAAATGAATTCATGGTTGCTGGGCAAGGGTGAAGGGATAGTTAAGGACTTTGGGGAGAACATGTACACACTGCTGTATTTTAAATGGATAACCAACAGAAACTTATCGTACAACACATGGAACTCTGCTCAATGTTACATGCCAGCCTTGATGGGAAGGGTGTTTGGGGGAGAATGAATACGTTAGATGCAAGGCTGAGTCCCTTCACTGTTCACCTGAAACTATCACAACATTGTTAATTGGCTGCACCTCAGTACAAAATGTTTTGGCATTAAAAAAAAAAAAAATAAAATTTAGAAAAAAAGAGAACAGTCTCATCGCTTGATGATAGTAATGATGACAATAATAATGATGGTGGCGCTGGTGGTAAGGAATCCGCCTGCCAGCGCAGAAGACGTAAGAGACCTGAGTTTGATCCCTGTGTTAGAAAGATCCCCTGGAAAAGGATCTGGCAACCTACTCCAGTATTCTTGCCTGGAAAATTCCTTGGACAGAGGAGTCTGGTGGGCTACAGTCCAGGAGGTCACAAAGAGTCAGACACGACTGAGCGCGCACACACAACATTGACTGAGCACTTCCTGTATGTCAGGTCCACTCCCAAGTGCTCTGTACACAGCATCTCCATTAATCACCACCACAACTCCATGTGTATTGATTATTATGGTAATTTTTCATAAGAGCAAATTGAAGTCTAGTGAGGGAGAGGGATTTCCTCAGGTCCCACATTTTACAAACGATGGGTGTGGGCTTCAGACGCAAGCCTGGTGTACACCAAAGGCTGTACCTCCTGGCCTCATGGCAACACCTCTAGAGCCTGAGGATACCAGGCCCTGTAGATGGGGAATTACTCCATTCTGCTACACTCCTGGCCCCTCACCCAGCAAGAGCGCGCTGTCCCTCCTCTTCCTGCCGTGCCCTGGGAAGGGCTGAATCATCCCCGTTTGTCCCCAAGGTCAGCCTCTCTCTGCAAATTTGGCTTCCTACTTTGCTTCTGCTTCAGTAGGTTTCCAATCTCTCTCTCTTCTTCCTTCTCTTTGTCTCTTTTTCTCGGTGTGGCTTTACAAATAAAATATAAATTTAGCTGAGAGCTCATACCACAAAAAGGGAAGAAGTGATTAGTATAAGCAGCAAATAGAACCCAGGGGGTTAACACCCTGCTACCACACATGAAGGTTTTGTGGGGAGAGGACTGAGGATCTGTGTGTCTTTGCTCTTGGGGGCATTCAGGCTGCCTTTGCTGCTTCCTGCAGAGATGTCCTGGGCTCCTCCCCAAAGAGCAGTGTCTTTATCAACAAGTAGAAAGCTGCAGCTTCGGGAAGGTGTCCCAGCTCCAAATTGTCTCTACTGTCAGAGGACTGCTACTTTGGAACAACAAGCTAACTCTTAAAAAAAAAAAAACAAAACAAATATCAGCCATTGACATCTTAGTATAGCTGAGCTGAACCAGCTAGCCCAGATCCAGAGTCTTTTTTTGTTTTAAAATATACAGGCACCTCAATGTGCAAAGCAGCACTGTTTTTTTCCCCCTTTTTTGAAGATTTTTTGGATGTAGACCATTTTTTCAGACACGACTGAGCGACTTCACTTTGACTTTTCACTTTCATGCATTGGAGAAGGAAATGGCAACCCACTCCAGTGTTCTTGCCTAGAGAATCCCAGGGATGGGGGAGCCTGGTGGGTTGCTGTCTATGGGGTTGCACAGAGTCAGACACGACTGAAGCGACTTAGCAGCAGCAGCAGCCCATTTTTTACAGTCTTCATTGAAATTGTTAGAATATTGCTTCATTTGTTTATGTTCTCGTTTTCTGGCCATGAGTCGCATGGGAATCTTAGCTCCCTAACCAGGGATCGAACCCACACCCCTGCATTGGAAGGCAATGTCCTAACCACTGGAACACCAGGGAAGTTCCCAAGATCCAGATTCATATGGGACAGTCATTTTGATGGCAGTGAGGTGGGAGGAGAGGAAACTTGGAACAGGGTGCCGTCGGTTGAGTCCAGGGCTGTGAGAGGGCTCTGGGCAGCTGGGTGAAGGCTGTGTGTCTCTGCAGGTGACGACTCCATCAGCACCTTGGGCCTGATCCTCTGCGTGGGGCTGTCGCTGCTGCTCGTGTCCATCCTGGGCTACAGCCTGGCCAAGTGGTACCAGCGTGGGTACTGCTGGGAGGGTGAGTGCGCGCCAGACCTTGCCACCCCAGCTCAGCCCAGCCCCTCCTCTTCCGTGGTGTTTGGCCAGGCCAGATGGGGCAGCAAACTCTTTAGAATGATGTCATGCAAAAATATTTCCTGTGGCGGCAGCAGTGGTCGAGGACTTGGGTGGGGTGCCTGAGCCCTTGAGGCGGCGGGGGTAGGGTACTGGGGCCTTTATTGAATGGGGGGCTCTTCCCATACCCAGCAAGCAGTCAGCTTCCTCCTCCCTCAGAACTCACAGGAGTCCATCTCCCAGGCCTCTGTGGGCCCCAAGGCCAAGGGTGACGGGCTAGACTGGCCAAGCTCCAGATGTCTCTTCTACAGCTGGCTCCTTGTCCCCTCTTCTCCTGCCTGTGTATCTCAGGGCCTTCTCCTGAGCTTGCTGATGCTTCAGCCCCACTGGGCATCTCCTGGAATTTGCTGGGGGTGCCCCCAACTCTGATTCACATCTTCATTTCCCACAGGACCCGGGAGAGCTGGGAGGGCGTACTAGAGTCCTGGGGGCTTACCAGGTGGTGCTAGTGGTAAAGAACCTACCTGCCAATGCAGGAGACATAAGAGACGTGGGTTCCATCCCTGGGTCGGGAAGATCCCTGGAGGAGGGCATGGTGACCAACTCCAGGATTCTTGCCTGGAGAATCCTGTGGACAGAGGAGCCTGGTGGGCTACAGTCCATAGGGTTGGAAAGAGTCGGACACGATTGAAGTCACCTAGCATGCACTAGAGTCCCAAGAAGCAGAGAACATTTCCTGGATCTGCAGTTAAATTCAACAGCTTCCACGGAGGTTTGTTGAGCACCTACTATGTGCCAACGTGCTTGTGCCTAATATGATTTAAAAAAATTCCATGTGAAGATGAAATTTTTAGTCTGTGTGTGTGTGTTTTTACAGAAGATATGAGGCTAGAGTCAGAGTTGGAAAGTGGTGGAGTCTGGATTCCAGCCTCCTTTCCAGAGTCATTAGTGCCCCTGATGGAGAGATCCCCAGTGGCAGGATCTATCCTCAAAGAGCTGGTGTTTCTGTCTAGAAAGAAGGGAATGTACCCATGAGTTTGGAGCAGAAAGAAGACACCAAAGGAGCCTGGGAACCTTCCATGACATCCTGAGGCACAGCCTAGCCACCCACACCTCCCAGACAGGCATGAGGGTGGAACATATGATCCCAGAAGAGTGGTGGGTCACTCTCCCTGGAGGTACAAACCCTTTCTTTTCTGTTTGTCTTTCTAGGGCCTAATTTTGTCTTCAACTTGTACCAAATCCGGTGAGTAGATTCAGGACAGATCGGGGTGGGATAGGGGTGGGGGCTATGTATGCTTGAGAAAGAATCAAAGATGGAGCTCAAACTTATTACTTCCCTTCCCTGTCTCCTCCCCATGTCTCTGAGCAAGCAAGAGAAAAGGGTGGAGCAGGGTCCATGTAGAAAGTTCCACGAAAGAAAACTTTAACACAGACAGAACATGGAAGATTCTAATGACAGTGATCTACTTAGCATTCACCCCTGGGTGGCCATCATCCATTCATATATTTACTTACCCATCATTTATTCAGTAAAGATTCTACTGCAGTAAGTATTGTGGCCTTAGTTTCTAAGGGTACCAAGATAACTTGGCATAGTATCTGTCTTTAAGCTGCCTGTGGTAGACACCTGCCTGGTTACAGATATAATCTCAGACATAACATGCTGTCCAAAGAGAGGAGCAAATGAAAACAATCGGAGATTCAGGCAGTGTCCTGAGTTATTGCAAGAAGATTCAGAAAGTCCTCCTGTGATAAGTTGTCTCATCTGGTCTCTGCCACACAGCAGGCTTGCTTCTCATCTGGCCCAAGGGTTGGGTAACTCTCATTCTGGAAAATAAGTCAGTGAGTCAGTGAGTCACGGCTGGAAGTTTTTCCCATGCTCTGGTCCCAGAGAGAGGCCAGGTTCTCAGCCCCCGTAACTTGATTGGATGGTCTTTCTCAGGAACCTGAAGGATCTGGAGATGGGTCCTCCCTTCACCATCAGTGGCCACATTAGCAGTTCAGATGGAGGCTACATGAAGTTCTCAGACAGGCTGGTCTGATGAGGGGAGTGTCAACTTTCTGGAGCCCCAGAGAGGTAAGTGGAACATTGGTGAGCTCCTGAGTGAACCTGATGTCCCAGTGTGGTCCTCAGGTGGTTCAGGCACCCAAGCCTAGCACCAAAGATGACTTGGAACCCACAGACGATGTGGTTCATCCTCCAGGGAGCGGGTGCTATAGGAGATGGTCCTGAGAGCAAAGACCTGGGATCGTGCTGTCCCTGCCTCCTGCTGGCACTGGGTCGCTCCTTTCACTGTTGTCCACCTGATCCATGCCTTCCTTTCCTTTCTAATCAGATTGAAGTTTTTAGAATGGGCTTTCTATCTTTGCTCTGAGATGCAGGCTCCAGATGGCCACGCTTTCCAAGAAGCATCGCTGTAGAACTTCTGAACTTGTTGAACTTTCTAAGCCCAGGAGCTGTCCTTGCTTCCTGGCTGGCACGCCTCATGATCACACTTTTCCTTGCCTGCCTTCAAGCCCATCCCTCTTCACATCACAGTTGCTGTCTCCCATCGAAACCCTTTCTCCTTCCAGCAGTCCCTCATGGACCCTCAGTTTGGTTTCTCTCTCATCTCCACAAGGACCCCACACTCAGCTCCTCTATATGTTTCTCCCTCTGCCCAGATGTGATGGTTCAGAGCAGCAGTCCCCAATCTTTCTAACATCAGGGACCAGTTTCATGGAAGATGATTTTTCCGCAGATGGGCATGGGGGATGGTTTCGAGATGATTCAAGCATATCACATTTATTGTGCAATTTTTCTCTACGATTAGTACATCAGTTCCACCTCAGATCATCAGGCTTTAGGTCCCAGAAGTTGAGGAGCCCTGGCTTAAAGGAATCCTTTCAAAGACTCATTTCTTTTTCATGTCCCTTTATCTTTTTCTGCAGGAGGAGGCTCCTGGCTCAGAATCCACCCCTCTTGGGCTCCCCTGCCTTCAACTCCTGGGTCTTTAATGCCTGGCCTAGCCCCTCTTGTGAACATTGAGGAGTCTTCTCTTGGGACGCCCCAGCCTGCAGCATGAGAGTCCCCGAGAGAGTCAGACCTCTGGGAACAGAGTCTGTGAAGTCACAGAGGCTTTCTCACAGAAACCAAGAGACGGCCATTTCCTGAGGAGGAGGGGCTGGTTCCTGGGGGCCCCTGAGCCTGTGCCCACAGGTTCCAGGTGCCCTGGGGAGCAGAGCCCTCCCAGCTGGGCGGCGTGGGTGGGGCTTGGAGATTCCGGAGGGGAGCTCTCCATTGGGCATCCCCAGCCACTTCCCCTGGGGGACTGACACCGGGGCCAGAAAACCTGTCATATCCTCCATAGGCAAAGTCATGTGGGAGGAAGGGTCATTCCAGATGCTTTTAAACCTTCCTACCAGAAGTGAACTTATCCTGAGAGCTGTATACTGAGCTTAGGCCTTGACTCTGCCCTGCCCCCCTCTGCCCTTGGTTCTGGCACTTTCTGCAAGTCTCCCCACCTCACTCCCCAACCCCTCATGCCCTCCCACACATCTGTCCACCACCTGTGTCTGTTTCCCTTGCTACTGACCAGCCTCTGTGCCTCCCAGACAATTCTGAGGGCAGTGCTGAGAACAGTCTGGAAACAAATTCTTATATTTAGGTTCCTGTGATGGGGAGGGCCTGGTGTACATAGCTGTCTCTCCCATTTACTCCATTTCCTGTGCAATGACTGCCTTGTAATGTGGAAAGTGGACCAGAAATGGTGAGAATGGGGGAAGAGGAACCTAGATTAGCCTGAAATAAACCAGATAATGCACATGGGAAATCAACAACCAAGTATAGCTTAGTGGACAGGAGAACAGTTTGTTCATGAGTCATTACTCTTTCCTCCAGTCTATACCCTACCGGACCTGAGGTGGGGCCCAAACTGGGATGTCAGCTTGCATGCTAAGCTGCTTCAGTCGTGTCTGACTCTGTGTGATCCATGGACTGTAGCCTGCCAGGCTCCTGTCCATGGGATTCTCCAGGCAAGAGTATTGGAGTAGGTTGGTGTTTCCTACTCCAGGGGGTCTTTCCAACCCAGGGATTGAACCTGCGTCTTCTGCATTGGCAGACGGGTTCTTTACTACTAGCGCCACCTGGGAAGCCCTGGGATGTCAGTTTATGCAGCGTTGGTCAGTCCAGAGGGACTGAATTCCTGGGGCAGCTGTGGATGGAGCAGGGTCTAATGGGGGCCCTGCCACTGCTGAAAACAGCAGTTAGAGCTACCAGCCACTGGTCTCCCTGACGATGTCTCAGAACAAGGCCAATAATAAACAGAGGCCCAGGACCGTAATAGGTGAGGAGAAAAGTCACTTTTGTCCTTCTGTCCTCTCTTTTCTGAAGCCTGGTTTCTTTCTTGCTTTGGATTCTAACAGATTGACTCACCAGGGCCTGGGGGCCATTCTCCCGACAGAGCCAGGTTGAGACTTAATAAGCCAAGTCTCTGCCTTTGGAGGTCTTTGGCTGGGCCCCAGTTCCCCTATTCCTGGACAGGTGGATGTGGGGAGGGGCCCCCTAGACTCTGGACCCCTCCCTTCCTTGAAGGCCCATTGGGAGAGGTGCGGGGAGGGGCTACGGGCTGACGTGGTGTCCTTCCTCCTTGCATTTCAGTTCTGAGGGCTGAGCCCCATTGCTTAACCCAAGGGGGTGTCCAGTCTCAGTAAACACTCAGCTGAGCCCTGCTCAGTGCGGATCCTGGGTCCACAGCCCCAGCAGGGCCTCCCTAACCCCTGAAAGTGCTCAGAACTCAGTGACCTGGGGAAACCTCAAAGACTAGGGTCCAGGGCCCAGGTGGTCTTGGCCCCAGGTTTGATGGCTGCAGGTAGGGAGACAGGGACAGCTGCCCTAGGCTGGGAGAATGGAGGGTATTTCCTATCCTGGGGAGCGGAACTGAGACCCCGCCACTTCCTCTTTTTGGGTCCTCTGACGTGTTCCTTGTCCTCTCTGCCTCCCCCTCGTTTTCCTGACTTCCGTTGTCTGACTGGCTAGCGCAGCTTTCTTTACCCTGGACTCCACATGTTTCTGTTGGGGGCAGATTCCGGCTCATTCAGAAATGGGGAGGGAGCAGATGTCTAGAAATCTGGCTCCAAGTCTGGTTATATATGCTGGGCACCTTGACCCATGGCGATGCCAGCACCGCCCCCGCCACCCAGCCCCTCCCCTTCCTCGTAATTTTTCTTCACCTCCCTGGCCCCAGGAGCCAGGAGGCAGTCATGGAGAGCCCGCAGTTCCGTGGACTGGCCGTTCCCAGGCCGCTGACTGCCACCCTGTTCCTCTTTGGAGTCTTTGCCAAGGCTGTTCTCCTGCCTAGAATGCCTTCGACCCCCACCCCCGGCCACATCTAATCTCCATGGCTGGCTCAAGTCTCATTTTTCCTATGGCTTCCCTTGGACTCTAGACATGATGCCACCCAAGCAGGCAGGGTTAAGTCCCACAGGTTTTTAGTAACCATTAAAAGAGGAGTCAATAGGAGGAGCTTATATATGCCAGCTGAGTGGAAGGAGACACCCACTGTGGCCGCAGAAGCCTGCCTGGTGCTAGAGAAAGATGCCCAGGTGACGTGAGGAAGAGGAGAAGCTGCTTATACAGTGCAGAGTCTTCAGAGTGCAGTGCACTTCCACACACGCCACTGTGTCTTGAGCCTGGTGGCAGCCTTGTGGTGCGGAGACTATCAGCCCCATTATACATACAGAGAGATTGACGCTCAGAGAGTTGGTATTCTTTGCCTAAGGCTGCACAGCCAGCAACTGACAGAGTCGAGGCCTCACTGATACAGCCCGACCTCAGGGCTTGGAGGGAGGAACACCATAGAACAGGGTCTGGTGTAGAACCCGTTCTGCCATGCTGTGTGGTCACAGGCTGTCACTTCACCATCCTGGGATTAAATTGCAGCATCTGGCACTGGAGGGGCTACTTCTTTAAGACTTCTCTCTCTCTTTCACTTGAAGCAGAAAAAGAGTCCTATTGTTTTATTTATTTATTTTTTTCCAAATCTCTGGGCTCTCTGAGAACTGGGCCGTAAAGAAAGCAGAATGCCGAAGAATTGATGCCTTCAAACTGTGGTGCTGAAGAAGACTCTTGAGAGTTCCTTGGACTGCAAGGAGATCACACCAGTCAATCATAAAGGAAACCTTGAATGTTCATTGGAAGGACTGATGCTGAAGCTGAAGCTCCAATGCTTTGGTCACTTGATTTGAAGAGTGACTCATTGGAAAAGACCCTGATGCTGGGAAAGACTGAGGGCAGGAGGAGAAGGGGGCAACAGAGGATGAGATGGCTGGATGGCATCACTGATGCAAAGGACATGAACTTGGGCAAACTCTGGGAGATGGTGAGGGACAGGAAGGCCTGGCGTGGTGCAGTCCATGGGGTCATGAAGAGTCAGACGTGACTGGGCAACTGAATAACAACTCTGTGTTTAGTGCCACAGGAGCTGGCACTTAGTGGGCATACCATAATCTGAGCGGCTGCCTATAGCAGAAAAGAGAAGAGAAAACTCCCTAGGGCACTCCGTTGTCTTCTCTGGGAGTGAGAGTGCTGCTTTCCCAGTTTAATCCCACCTCCTCTGTGATCTGCTGAGAGCTGCAGTGAGTGTTGCTTATCTTTTGGAGCCCTCTGCCAGGAAGAGCCAGTTGTGTGTGGCCCTGGTGTCTGGCCATTCCCATCCAGGCTGGATTCTCCAGGGGTGAGCTTTTGCACTCTCCTTAGTGGATTCTGACTTCCTGTATCTGAAGAGCCTGGGCAGTACTATATCTCATGACCACTGACCAAAAATGCCCTGCAGGCTCATTTCATACCCAGCTTCTCACCAACAAGAGCTTACTCAGGTGTTCAGGCATCAAGATCCATTGTGAACTTTGAAAAAGGAAAAAGATGGAAAATCATTGACATTATTGTAAACTGTGCTTCCAACTAAATGAGTGTTTCCTTATATAGAATGTGTAGAGTCAAGGAAAATTATATTCCTGCTTCTCTGCTGGCTCAATGGTAGAAGAACCCACCTGCAATGCAGGAGACGTGAGTCGGGAAGATCCCCTGGAGAAGGAAATGGCTACCCACGCCAGTATTCTTGCCTGGAGAATCCCATGGAGGGAGGAGCCTGGTGGGCTACAGTCCATGGGGTCGCAAATAGTTGAATATGACTTAGGCCCAAAGCACCACAGTTTAGTGCATTTCATACACAAAAGAGGCACGTACGAAGTGTAGTGATAACTCTCTAACTCAGGAGGTGGCAGCTGAAAGGTGATGGCTGCAGTTCCCTTTGACCCTGATAGTTTAGTATCCTAAATATTACTTCGTCTTTTTTTTTGACCCTGGCTAAGACCGATGAGTACTGAAGACTGGACCACTTCCAACCTATCCCTTCTTGAGCAGGACGGTGAAACACTGACATGTGCCTTGGATTAGCGCCAGACAGGGACTTCAAATGCACTGTCTCATTTCATCCTCCCCTTTCTCAGGTGAGGGAACAGAGGCTCAGGGTCTGGTGAAATGATTTGCTTAAGGCCAGGGAAGACTGTATTTTCTCTGTAACTCTTCCTCACTTTTAGCCTCTGCCCAAGCTGGCAGCTCTCCGAGATCCCTGGCCCCCAAGGAAGCAGGCCCCTCCCTCTGGTCTCTCATCTCTTTTCCAGCCCCCTGGTGTGCTGAAAAGGACTTCTCAGAGGCCGGGGCTCTCCAGGCCCTGTCCTCAGCTGTGCGTTTCTCATTGACCCATTCTTCAATCTTTCTTTTACTTTTTATATCCCCTTTCACCTCCAAATCATCAAATTCTGCTTATTTTTTAAACTTTAAAGCAAGACTTTAAAATATAATATATTCTTGGGTCTTTGTTGCTGTGCGCGCTTTGCTCTGGTTTTGGGGAGAGGAGACTAATCTGCAGTTGAGGTGCATGGGCTTCTCAGCACTGGCTTCTCTTCTTGTGGAGCACAGGCTCTGGGCCGCATGGGCTACAGTAATTGTGGCTCATGAATTCTAGTGCACAGGCTTAATAGTTGTGGCTCATGGACTTAGCTGCTTCATGCCATGTGGGATCTTCCCGGACCAGGAATGGAACCCACGTCTCCTGCATTGGCAGGCGGAGTCTTTACCACTGAGCCACTAGGGAAGCCCAGTTCTGCCCATTCTTTATGTCAGCTCAATTTTCACTTCTCCAGAGAAACTACTTCAAGACCTATGGATCTCCTTGTCTTTTAGTTCTTAATTCCAGATACTCTCCTGTAACCTAATTATTGATCATTCCCTTGTATTCATTCATTCTTACAATTTCTATAACGGGTCAAGAACTGTGCTAGGCACTGTGAGGGAATACATTCCCTCTTGAGAGTAACCTCACTTTCCCCCTATTTGATGGGTACTTCTTGCTGGCAAAATTCAGATCTGACACCTTTTCTAAGTTCTTTATGGTGCCTTGTACAGCTCTAACCATAGCCAGTGACTCCTCAGGAAATTACGTTGTAGGGATCTTCAGTCTCTTTGGGGAATCTTGGTTGTTGCTTCATCCCTGGACCAATCCTGGGTGCTCTGAAAAACCAGAACTTTTGATTTTGTCTTCCCAACGTCAACCCTTGGATCACCCACCGACATAGATCTGGAGAAACTGCAGATCTCCTATTTGAGTTTTTCTATTTGAGGGTTAAACTAAGGGATGGCCAAACCCATGAAGAAGCTGGGCAGGTAAGGAGGGGGCTCTGCACGTCTGTAGCTCCCTTTTCAGTTGTGATGACCTTGCTCCATGCCAGTGTCTTGGTGTTCCTCTGTCTGGCCCAGGGTTCTGAGAACCTCGAAGTGGGAGCAGATGGGTCTCTCATTACTGTATTTTTAAAAGTGCTTAGTGATCAAAAAACCATCTAGAAGCTGTGATATTTAAGCAGTTCTAGTACAAAACAGGAAGCCAGTGGCCTGGTGAATTCTCACACTTGGGGACCAGAAGTGAAAATGTTCTGCCTGCCCAGAGCAGCAGCAGTTCAACAAAACAACAGGTGGGGTGGCGCTGGAGGCCCTGCCAGACTCCCTGTCTCCTGGGTTGTCCCTGCAGAGCCTTGGGGGCTATCTCCCCTTCTCCAAAGCCTAGGAGGAGGTTTCTCATACACAGGCAGGGGGCCATGGGGAGGGAGAGGGGTGGAAAATGTAAGAAGCCTCATCTTCAGGTCTAGCCCCAGTAGCTGGTGGGCCCCAGGTGCCTTGTTTGTAATAAGGTTGCTGCTGGACTTGAGATTCTGAGATCCCCTCCAGCTGCAAGGCTGTTTCAGAGTGTGGGTGACTTCAGTTCCATGGGGCTGGGGGAGGAGGGCAGGGGAGGAGGTGGGCAGAGACACCTGAATGTGGTGTATGTGTGTGCGTGTGTGTGTGTGCAGCAGAGGTGAGCCAAGGAAGACAGGGATGTCTTGTTGCCTGCTGGATTCTCAGAGGGCCTGCCCATGACTAGTGCTCAATGAGTGCTTGCTGAAGGGGTGAATGGCTGCCTGCTCAATGTTTTCACGGTCCCCTACCTTGCTTCCTGACCACATCCCCTCGCTCTAGGCTTCCTGTTTAGTCTGTAGCCCTGAGTACCTTCAATAGCTAAGAGCTATAGGGTGAAAATAGCAGGGAAGGGAGTAATCATGGTATAATGTGACTAAACCAAGAAGATGATAAGCCTGAAAACAAAATCAAATTTATGTACTACCTGCTTTCTTTTGGTGCTGTCTGATGTCTGCCAAGTATCCATTCAGCCCCAGGCTACTGTTACCATCATTGCTATCTCATGTTTGGATATTATATTTCTTCGACATATTTCACATGCATTTCTCTGTGAAGAAATCCATTTGTTCAGGCATTCACTTATTCATCAAAAATGTGTTGAGCACCTAAGCTATATATTAGCCACTGGTTTAGCATGAAGGATACAGAGATAAACCAAGAGGAGTCTCTGTCTCCAAGAGCTCAGGTTGGAATGAGTACTGAATGTTGTATGCACGATGAGAGCAGTGTGCCCAGCGAATTAGGGAGCAGAGTCAGATTGAAGAATATTCTCTCCATTTGGCAGATGAGAAGACTGGGGCCCAGATTTGGCAAGATAAGTTTAAGCTAGGGCTTTCCTGGTGGCTCAGACGGTAGAGTCTGCTTATAGTGCAGGAGACCCAGGTTCAATTCCTGGATCAGGAAGATCCCCTGGAGAAGGAAACAGCAACCCACTCCAGTACTCTTGCCTGGAAAATCCCATGGATGGAGAAGCCCAGAAGGCTACAGTTCATGGGGTCGCAAAGAGTCGAACGTGACGGAATGACTTCGCTTTCAGTTTCAGGTGAGGGTAGAACCCAGGTCTCCTGCGATCCGTTCCACTCCTAAGCACTCTGTACACTCCCTGGGTTTGTCGCCTCTTTCCTTTTACCCATGGGGCATCTCTAGACCAGCCACCTTGCCTGGAAGCCTGTCCATGCAGCCTGAGTGGACAGATGGACACTTCTGCAGGTGAGGGTCTTGCTTTCTTCACTCTGTTACAGCAGCTGCAGCACTTGTTCTGCTACATGTGTGGTCTTTTTGTCCCCTGTTTGAATTGTGGGCTCAGATCTTACAATATTTCAAGTTTTGGGAGAGTCTCCCAACCTCACTTAGCATCGTCTAATAAACTGTGTAGTTTACTCCTTTCAATTCAGTGCAACCGATGTGCATTGAACACTCTAGCTGGACCGAATGCCCCTGCCATGACCCCCATGCATATCTCCATCACAGCAGGTTCAGCTGATGCCTCTTATGACCCCATACATCTTCTTGGCTCCACCCCTAATTCTGGCCAGTTCTGAGTGGGCTCCACCTGACTTTGTGCTGATAAGTCTCTTCTCCAGTGCCCACTGCACATCACTTGCTTCCTGCCCTGGCTCCTCCTGTTCCGGTGAAGCCCACACAGCACCTTGCACAGGAGCGTGAGAATGCAGAGGAGTCCACATCTCTGCGGGAACCTCAGGCACGGGAATTCAGGAGCTGATGGATCAGGACTTCTGTTCTCAGGGGATGGTTGGAAGAGGACTCTCTATATGCTCCAATTGACATTCCGGCGGGATCAAGGTCCAATTGCTCCCAGCATGACCAGCTTAATAAAATATTCTTGTTTTGGCTTTTCCTTCTCCTGGTCCCTTGCTCTTGTTCCCTGTGCTCAACTTCTAAATAAACCACCTTCCCACAAGTCCTTGAATCAGGCTCTGCTTCTGAATGGAGACGTTTAGCCTGCCAGCAGTGACTTCCTTATATTGCAAACCTGTTTGTATTCATTTACGTGCTTGCTCGCTCATTCATTCCATCCCCAAATACAAACTAAGTGTCTACATTCTAGGTTTGGGAATGTAGGAGTAAATTGAAAAGATAAAGTTCCTGCTTTCACATATCTTATATTTTCTTGGGAGTGACAGGCTATGAGCAAATAAACATATAAATAGATCATATCATTTTAGAGAATGATAAGTGCTCTGAAGGCAAAAAGCTGGAGATGGAGGGATAGAACAGAGTAAGGGAGGATACTTGGATAGCGTGGTCAGTGAAGACTTCTCCAAGGAGGCTCCATTTGAGGAGACACTTAAATCAAGTAAGGAGGGCATTCAGGAGAAGACCGGGGAGGAGCAAGGGCTAATGACCTGAGATAGACATTAGATTGAAGCAGAGTGGGCAGGGGGAGATTGCAGGAGGTATGTCGGGAGAGTGGGCAGATACCAGCTCGTCTGGACTTTACCAAGATCAGAGGAGAGGGCTTCCAGCAGACGAATAACATGACCTGAGTTATATGTTATTAAGATCATGTAGGTTACTGTACTCGATTAAGTATACTGTACAAATCACACTGGATTAGACTAAGGGAGCAGGAGTGGAAACAGAGGGGCAGGAAGGGGATGAACAGTGGTCCAGGTGAGACAAGACAATGGATTTGACCAGGGTTATCCTGTGGGGGTGGTGATAAGTGGTTGGATTCACTTATTTGGAAGGCAGAGCTGATTCGGACCTATGTGGTGGATCAGGTGTGGGTTGTGAGGGAATGACTCCTGATTTTTTGTTACGAACAACTAGGCAAATGATGGTGCCAGTTAGAGGGGAAGACTGGGGGAGGAATGAGTGTGTGAGGGAGTTGAGAGTTCTGTTTTAGGCATATTTTTAGATGCGTGCTAGACATCCAAACGGAGCTGCTCAGGGGGCATTAGAATTTAGAAGTCCTGCTCAGACATTTGGAAGTCATCAGCATCCAGATAGCATTTAAATGCATGGACTGGGAGATATCCTCTAGGAGCAGTGAGGAGAGAAGGGTTGAGTTTAACAGAACAAGCAGCAAGTCATCAAGTGGTTCTCCAAAGGAGTGACTCTCAGACTTTGATCTGTATGTGAATCACCTGAAACTTGATTATTTGTAACTTACTGACTAAGCAGGTCCCTGGGAACTAGCCTTAGAAATTCTGAGCCTTGGAGAGAAGCTTAGGAAGGCAAGCAGCCCCACATGGTTTAAATGTAGGTTATGTTTTCAGAAACTGTTCTGGGGGAGAGGTAGAGAGTGGGAAGGGGAGGACGAAGAATAGTGCTAGCGTTGGGGTGACTAGATAGCAGGATCCTAAAGAATGTTTCTGTTCTCTCCAGGGCCATCATGAAGCCTTACCCTCCCCCAGCCCCTCCTTCTGTGTACAGGCACACAGTGTGGCACTCACACCCAGACCTCTGGCAGTCATGGACCAGTCTTTACCAGGCACCCTTCCTACCCCAGAACTAACCAGCCCTACAGAGCAGCTGACTTACCAAAAACCCTTGACTTCAGCCTTGTGACGGATGGGCTGTCATTGTCCAAGGACAGGAGCCCAGCGCAGCTGTCACCAAGAGTAGAGGAGTGGCCGCCCAGTTTCCTCAAGGTGAGTGATCATCAGATGAGTATTCTAACTGCAGGGGGGCTTGATGGTCTTCTCCACACCTTGGGATGTGGACCCAAACTAAGTGTATCGTAGCACTAAAGTGTCCACATCTGAATCCTCAGCTCCGAGCCCTCATCCAGTGCCAGGTCTGCCTTGCCTTGCCTTGTCTTGCCTTGCTGGAGCAACTTTCCCTTGGCTGACTTGTCATATCAACGCCAGAATTTACCATCTCCCCTCTTTCCCCTGCCCTTATATCTCCCTTCCATGGCCATATTTCACTTTTCTTATCATCCACATTGAAGTATGTGTGTGCTTAGTCATTCAGTCCTGTCTGACTCTTTGCAACCTCGAGGACCGTTGCCCTCCAGGTTCCTCTGTCCGTGGGATTCTCCAGGCAAGAATACTGGAGTGGGTTGCCGTGCTCTCCTCCAGGGGATCTTCCCAACCCAGGGATCAAACCCAGATCTCCCACATTGCAGGCGGATTCTTTACCCTCTGAGCCACCAGGGAAGCCCACATTGAAGTATGATTAGTATCAATACCTCTGGTTCCTGTTTCTCTCACTCCAGCCAGTCATCAAGTCTTGCTAATTCTCCCTTCAAAAATGTCTTTTGAATCTGTCACTTACTTTCCATTCTCACCGTCCCTGCTCATTTAAGCCTCTGGTGTGGAATGAATGTTTGTGGTCCCACCATTCATCTGTTGACACCCTAACCCCTGAAGCGCTGGTATTAGGAGGCGGAGCCTTTGGCATGTGCTTAGGGTTAGATGAAGTTGTGAGAATGGAGCCTTCATAATGGAAAAAAGGGTCCTTATAAGAAGAGGAAGAGAAACCAGAGCTCTCTGCCACCCCTCCTCCATCCCATCCCTCTCAGTAAGGAGAAGGAGAAGCACCCATCATGAATCTTTAGCCTCATCTGCAAGTCAGGAAGAGAGCCCTCACTAAGAAGCGAATCTGCCAACAGCTTGGTCTTGGATGTCCCAGCCTCCAGCACAATGAAAATTAATTTTGTGTTGTTGAAGCCACTCAGCCTACAGTATTTTGTTATAGCAGCTTGAGCCAATATATCTCTCGTCCCGTTTCTCTGCCTCTTGCCTTCATCTGTTGTGTGGATAGCAGTGTCTTTCATGACACTTCTCAGTGATTATAGGAATGTATACTTGTTGCTGGGCAGCTTGGTGATTACCTTCATAACCAGAAGGTGCCCTCCGTGAAGCTGTGCATCTTTCGTTCACCACTCTTGACCCAGGGCTGAGTACCACGTTGGGCGCATAGCAAGAGGTTACTAATATACTCCTTGAAGAAATGAAATGCCTCCGACCAGTTCTCTCAGCGTTCTTCCCGGTCCCTTCTGACTCACGCCTCCGGGGCTGACCAAGGTTATCTTTCTGAAACACAGATTTCACTGCACCCAGCCCTTCTTCTGTCAGTGTTTACTGGACGCTGTGTGTTTACCAGCACCCTTTCTGAATGTTTATGGGAGTGATAACAAAGTTAAGATCAAGCTGATAGTGAGGAAAGGTGAGATCAGTAATAAAAATGATCATAAGTGATTAATACAAATTTTTTAATTGTGGATTTGCTTTAAAAGAAACCCCCAAGCCCATGAGCACCACAGGAAATGGATGAGTCATGCGTTCCAAGTATCTAGCGTCCTCTAGATTGGGGCTTGATAAAATCAGCCCTAACTGCTAGAACTACCTCGCTCGGTTACCAGCGCACTGTCCCAGGTGGGCACCACGTTAGTGCCTCCTCCTCTGCTGTTCGCAGGTTAGGGCTCAGAGACCACCCCCCTCAACCTGTGTTGCCCCATGGGCTCCATTCGGTGAAATGGGTGGGACTATCTCAGGAGTCACGTGTGCTCTGTGACCTTGTGTGCATTGGGAATGGGGTGGAGAGAAATGGGAGATAGGGGAAGACGAGGGAGACCCGTTGACCATAGCTATTTACAAACTCAGGAAAGCACAGTTCAATAGAATTTCCTCTTCAGTGGAGTTGACCCATTTCCCCTCTCCTTACTAAGAGGAAGTTCCATTAGCTCATAGAAACGCAGAGTCACCCATTCCTCAGCTTGGAAAAGCCCTCACAGGAGGTTTCTCAGTGTAGGAACAGATGGGGATGTCTCTTGGGGACTTTATTTCAAATTCCTGAGAAGTCTGGCGGCATCCGCTGTTTGCAGGAACTCTCTCAGTTTCTCCCATGGCCCTGGTGCTGGGCAGTCTGAGCTGAAAAAGGGAGGAGACCCGGCCCAAACTCCCACCCATTCCGCAGCTTCGGACCCCCTCTCTCTTGAATCTTCATATTCAACATCTTGGCCAGCCCTCATCCAACCTGCCCCAGGGACCTTTCCATTTCCAACACTCAGTTCCAGGAGAAAGTGACCAATCTCACACTTCTTACCAATCTGACAAGAAGACCTTCGGGGCAGAAGTCTGTCTGAGCGGGTCCCAGTGTGAGATAAGTCAAGTTCTGTGAAGCTGATAGGATCAGCGCTTCCCCAGAACTGGTTAGTTTCTCAGATTAAGAGGGCAGAGGTGCGGTTGGAGACAACACAGGGGAACAGAGACGCGGTGTCCCTGGCCACCTCCCGGAGGATCCAGGATGTGACAGAGAGCAAAGCGTACCCAGACTCAGGCCTCGAGCCCTGGGTCTGCTCTACCCACTGGGCTGAGCTTGGGGAGAGCCTCAAACCCACATGTGGCTTTTCGTGGAAGGAGGAGGCTGCTTTTAGAATTGAATGCAGATGGCTTCCGCACTTATGAGAAGTACCTCTGGGACACACTTCCAGGTTGGGGGGAGCAGTTGGTGGGTTCCAGGACACCTGGTTTGCTGTCTTCTTGGAAGGGAGGGGCCATTGGGGTCTCCTTTCAAGTTGTCAGAATTCGCATCCATCTCTGTCCCATGGTTTCCTTTTCAGTCTTCCTAAAGAGCTGACTCACTGGAAAAGACCCTGATGCTGGGAAAGATTGAGGGCAGGAGGAGAAGGGGATGGCAGGATGAGATGGTCGGATGGCATCACCACCTCAGTGGATGAGTTTGAGCAAGCTCTGGGAGACAGTGAAGGACAGGGAAGCCTGGCGTGCTGCAGCTCATCGGGTCGCAAAGAGTTGGACACGACTTAGTGACTGGACAATTACAACAACAAAGAACCTCTGCATACTCTTTCATTTACATCCATTTTCATTATCTCTCATTATATTACATAATTTTTACATTATCATTCTTTTTTCTTTTTTGGTGGCACCCTGTGACTTATGGGATCTTGGTTCCCTGACCAGGGATCGAACTCGGGCCCTTGTCACTGAAAGCTCAGGGTCCTAACCACTGGACTGCCAGGGAATTCCTTCATTATCTTTGTTTACATTCTGTTTCAACAATTTTGTCATAAATTTAATATACATTTTTAAAGATCTCTTTCACCAGTTTCCAAGAAAAACTGTTCATTTCCCTTTACAGCTTTAAAAGTCAACGACATACAGCAGAAACCAACACAACACTGTAAAGCGATTATCCTCCAATTAAAAATTTAAAAAAAGAAAAAAGTCAATGACAGCTACCTATGCCTGGAATACCACACACCTGGTGCGTGTTAAACCTTTTATGTATGATCTCGTTTAAACCTCCCAACATCCCCACGAGGAATTATTATTCCCATTTTATAGATGAGGAAACTGGGACTTAGTAAGGAATTTGCCCAAGGTCACAGGCAACAAATGGTAACAGGAGGAACTAGACCTGATTTGAGCGTGAGTCCTCAGTCTGGGTGCCTTAAAGCGACATCACACATCTTATTCCTTTTCACCCTTGATCATCAATAACTTGACACTTCTACCAGCCACTGTGTCATGGAAATCTGACTGATGTCACACATCCTATTCATTATCATCCTTGATCATCAATAACCATGCCTCTACCAGCCACTGTGTCATCAGACATCTGACTGGTTTCCCGAGATTCCTGTGATCCCAATAATTTATTGGAAGAAAAAACGTACATCAACTCATTAACAGAGCCTTGTGTTTCAAGTCACATTCGCATTCATGTTCTCAGTCGAACCTTATAAACAAAGCAAGTCAGGCAACATTTCCTGGTCTCATAGATGAGGAAAGGTGACTCTCCCAAGGCCACATGGCTAGGAACAGTGAAGTCAGAATGAGAACTCCTAGGCCCTCGAAATGCCCAGAACTCTTTCCCTGTACCATGCTGCCTTTTCAATAAATAAATAAATAAACCTTCCAAGGAAATACTGAGAAACCCTCCCTCAGACCTGTTTCTAGAGGGAATTATTATTGGACTGGCATCTCTGAGCTTTCTGGCGAAGTGGAGGAGCTCTGGCTGGACTCATTGGGCCTGACGTTTACTCCAAGAGTGCCACGGAGAAGGCAGGGCCAAGGATGACCTGGGGAGCATACAGCTTCCCTGCTCACAGGTGCAGACAGATCCCAAACTGACTGTGGGGAAGCAGAGCCCACACTGCCCCCTCCCTAGGCCCAGGGTCTGGTCATTGTCTCAGCACAGTCCCAGCCACTCCTGCTGCATGGACGGGCCCTCAGCTCTGTGCGGACACGGCTTCCTCCCAGCCCAGCATCACGTGGGGTTGGAGGTGTCACCCCAGAAGCCAGGTTGGCCAACATCCCAGCATGAGACTGAGTCTTTATTTCACAAATGGAATAACCACGGCCCTTTGATAAATGACTCAGATGGTAAAGAATCTGCCTGTCATGCAGGAGACACAGGTTCGATCCCTGGGTCAGGAAGATCCCCTGGAGAAGGGAATGACTACCCTGTCCCATGTTCTTGCTTGGAGAATCCCATGGACAGAGGAGCCTGGCAGGTTACAGTCTCCATGGGGTCGCACAGAGTCAGACACAGCTGAGTGACGTCCACTTCTGAGAAGTGGCTGCTGGTCCAAGCTCACCACATCTGAATCACTGAGAATACAGAGGTCCCAGCCCAGTGCCCTGTCCTGTAGCTGGACATCAGCAGCAACACAAGTGTGGGTCCTAACCCTGACCCTCCTGGGCAGATAAGGTGGTGTCCAAGCCCAGAGAGCCACTGAAGGGCTGTGTTTGGACCAGGACAAACACCCATGGTTTCTCTGGTTCTGTCAGCAAGGTGGTGGGAGCAGCAGGATGAGGGCAGTGTGTGACCTGGCCACTCCAAGTGCCCCAGGGGGCTGCTGCTCTATTTGTTCAAAAGAGGGCACTGTCTGCAGATGGGCACAACATCCCCAGGGTTCTGAGTCAGAAGCCCCCTTTTGGATCTCAGCTCCCTTTGGCTCCTGTTTCCTCCTTCCTCCCCTGGAAGTGGCCCCTGCATTGGCAGCCCTGACGCTTCTATCCTCCCAGCCCTCCATCCAGCTGGAGGCTCTCCTGACACATGGACGGCCTAAATGGGGAGGCCTGGCTCACTGAGCTGACTTTAGCCTCGTGGCCTCATGATCCCCCTGAGCAAAGAGTCCTTTAAAGCACAGGACGTGTCCCGAGGAGAGGGGAGGTCTCTGCCCTGCTCTTCTCAGCTCTGCCAGAGTCTGCAGGGCCCTGTCTGCAGAGCAGGCCAATGCCACCTATGTATCCTGTGTTAGTCTAGCTTCCTTCTGCCCTGGACACCTACTGGGCCTGCTGGGCCTGCAGCAAAGTGCCCAGACTGGCATTGTGCTTCACTTCTGGCCCCTGGATCCTCTGGGTCCAGGCAGCGTGCAGCTGAAATCAAAAGCAAGCCCTCAGCCTGCCTCACTCATTTGACTGCAGGCTGGTGATCAGTGGCAGGGTAACCAGATCTGAGTCAAAACTGCCCAGGAGACCGCCCGGGGCTGGCACACAATCCAGAGGGGCAAAGTCATGGGCAAAGCTCCAGTCAGATGTGCCGAGGTCGCCACAGCTGGTCAAGCCCAGGAATGGCCAGTCCTCAGTTGGTTGGTCCCACTGTCCTTCAGGGGTCTGCAAAGGAGCAAGAATCATTTCTGGGGGGTCCTGTTGCACATAACCCTTGGCCAGGGCTGGTAGAGGCCAGCCTGCCTCAGTATCCAGGCACATCCTGCATTGGGGGTCAAGGTCCTCTGTTGAGGAAGACTCTTCTTCCAGGCCGCCTGCCTGGGCTGCCTTCTCCTCTGGGCCCTGGGTCTGCTTCAGGTAGCCCTGGAAGGCCCCTGCCACTGAGTCTTCTTCCGCAGGCTCCTCAGGTCCCAGGGGACTCACATGGCCTGAAGCTGAGCCACCCTGAGCATCCTCAGGCTGTCCCCTAGAGTTCTGGGCCAGGCCAATGCCACTGTCCTCCCGCTCCCGGCTGTCGCTCCCCACCTGCGGCTCCCAGCTGGGCTCCGCGCTGGGACACAGGCGGGGATCTGGCAAGCAGATCCCGCTGTCTGCACTGTTGCTGCTACCCCCACTACCACAGCTGTTCTCCAACTCCTGGGGCATCCCCTTTTCCAGAGTCTCCCCGGCCTGGGGGTCGGAGGCAGGGAGGAGGAACTGGGGCTCATCGGTCTGCAGCGATGGCTTGGCACTGCCGAAGCCACTGTCGGTACTGCCGTGCATGTCTGAGTTCCTCAGCTCCGGAGTCACCTTGGGGAAGGCCTCCTCGTCCAGGTTATGGATGGCATCTTGGGTCTCTGGGTGGGAAAACTGGCTGATGAGGTTGAAGGGACTGGGCTTCTTGAAGACCTGGGGAAGAGAGCACAGAGTTTGAGGGGCGGGAGGGTCACCGGCAGGAACCCACCCCAGTGCAGCCGGGAGAGGCGAGGGGTTCAGGAGACACTGCTCCAACAGACGGGGTGTGGCAGAGCCTGCAGGACAGGTTGCTTGTCCTCTTGGCTTTGTTTCAGAATAGAGTTTTCCTCCTCATGCAGTTCTCAGTTTGACTCAGGCCAGCTGTCTAAGAAGCCCGTGTTCTCAGAGCTCAGACAGAATGACAGACAGAATGGGAGGCTGCAAGGAAAGGTGAACATTCTCAGGCAGCTCCATCAGCAGTGCTTTTCAAACCCGAGAGCTGGCTGGACACATTGAGATCTAGAAATGTGTTTCAGACTTTTTTTCCCTCCAGTAGGACCCTGAGTAAGAAACATGTTATATAATAATGTTACATAAGATATAAATAGTGCACAAATATATTATTCATATACAACTGAAGTCAGTTTCACAAAATAATACTTATTGTTACTGCCTGTGCATCGTTTTCTATTGTATTCTGTCCCGCCCTATTCCATGCTATTTATTTCATCTTTTAAAATGCTGGAGGTGAGATACCAAGATCATTTCTCCACTCCCTGAGTGTGACTCTCATAAACACAGCCTGGCTTCAGTGTGGGTCAGTGAACAAGCACAGAACTAGCAGCTGAGGAGGCCCTGCTGCTGCTGCTGCTAAGTCTCTTGAGTCGTGTCCGACTCTGTGCAACCCCACAGACGGCAGCCCACCAGGCTCCCCTGTCCCTGGGATTCTCCAGGTAGGAACACTAGAGTGGGTTGCCATTTTCCTCTCCAATGCATGAAAGTGAAAACTGAAAGCGAAGCCGCTCAGCCCCCATTAATTGCTAGTAGTCCCGGGAAGTCGCTGAACCCTTCTCCCCCTAGCTCTTTTGCCCAAGTTGCACTGGAGTTCCTTCTGCTCCAGACAGTGCTACCTCAGGGCCTTTGGACAGGCTACTCCTGCTTGGAATACTCCTCCCCAAACATTCTGTATGACTGTATCCTTCTTATCATTCAGGTCTTGGCTCAGAGGTCATCTCCTCAGAGAGGCTTTCCCAATCGCCCCGCTTCCTATCAACCTTGTTTATTTATTCCTAGCACTTAGTTTCTGGAGTTAATTTTTGTTTTCTGTGCTCCCACATGCATATACACAGATACGCTCACTCCCTATACCCAACAAAATGTTCACAAGCTCCTGAGGGTAGGAGTTGTCTGTTCTTATTGACCACTCTCTTCCTAGAGCTGCTTAAACTGAGCTGGCACATAGTAGGCACTCCTAAGGTTTATAGATTGACCTATTGACTCACTGTTGCACATATAGATCCCTTTGTATGTGACGACTCTAATGCAACTCTTATTGGTTGGATCCCTATTACTATCATATAGCTTGGTGACTAAGGATGTATATTCTGGAGCCAGACTTTCCAGGTTCAAATTCCAGCTTTGCCTTCTATCAGCTGTGTCATCTAGGCCAAGATGTATTAAAGTTAATAGTTGATTTAATTCTCTGATCCAAATGTTCAGAAGGAACAAAAAACTACAGATTGCCTGTCATCTCCTTTGGCATTTTTGCATCTACGTCTATGTCCATTTCGCTGGTTTGCATTAAAGTTACTAGTTGATTCATTGGCTGTCCCTCCAGACCTAATCAAGCCTCTTGGGCCCACGTACTCAATTGCTTTCCGTACAACACTTTGCATGCTGTAGGTGCTTGGTAACTGTAGCTCCACTGCCCCCTCTCTCTTACTAGATGTCTTTCCTCAAGCTCAACTAACATACTTCTATCCAGTGGTCCTCTCCCACTGCTCTGCTTTATATTTACCCATCCCTGAGGGCAGGCCCCATGGTGCACTCACCAGGCAGCTTCACCCCCCTTCTCCCCGCTCCATGCCCATCTCAGAATTCTTACTCAAGATCATTGCAGAGGGCCTTTGCTACTTGCCTTATTTCCCCTAGAGATCCTGGGAACCCTGCGGAAGGTCCCCTTCCATTTGTGAGCTTTCCTGGGCTCCTGTCTCCTTATCGCTGAGTCCTTGACCATCCCAATAATGTCAGTTGTGGGGACCATCTTTGGTCCAGTCTGAATCCCAGGCCTGAGATGGGCTGAGGTCTGGAGATGCTGCTCAATGGGACAAGTTGAATTTCAGAGGCTGACTGACTACAAATCAGCATCTGTCAGCACTGTGTAGTCAGAGGAGACCTGCCCCTGGCCCCGCCCCTCCCAGGAAGGGCTGGAGATACTGCTTCCTCCAGGAAGCCCTCCTCTCAGCATCCTCTCCACGCTGCTCTCTCCACCCTGACCACAGCCCCTTGTCTTCCTCTTCCAGAGCACTGAGCACAGCCTCTAGGGATGGCAAGGCTGGGCTCTGGCTTTGACTCTTGCTGGCTGTGGGGCTCTCTGCATGTAACGATCTCTTTCTGCCTCAGTTCCCTCAGTTGTAAAGTCAGGCTTATACCTGCCTGTCTCCGAGGTACTAATGCCCAGGGGCTGGTCTGCGGCCAGTCATTAGTAAATAGTAACAAAATGGAGTGAGGCGGGTTGGGATTACTGTGTTTTTTCTGGGCCACAACAAGGCAACATGGGCTTGGTGTTCAAATTCTCCCTCCGACCCCATGGTGCTTGATGAAGGTGCCTCTGATAACACCAGGGCTGAGGGTATGGACTGCCCGGGAGGGTGTGCCCTGCCTCTAGGAGTCCTGGTAGAGCTGGGAAGGAAGGATGGGGCGGTGGCCTCTGTGCAAGACTCACCAGGACAGCAGGCAGCTTCCCCCGGCGCCGCACATACAGCTGGAAGATCAGACAGAAGGTCAGGGCTCCATAGAACAGCAGGATGAAGGTGGAAAAGAGGCTGATGTTGGTCACTGTGAAATCTGTGGGGTCCAGAGAGATGGGTTTGTAGGCCATGGGATGTGGAGGGGCGGTCCCCATGGCCCCTCTCAGGGGCCTCTCAGTGACTGGCCGAGTAACCGCCCCTCCAACCCCTCAGGCTACCTCTAGGCCACAACTCTGGAGGCCACAACCCCATTCTTGCTTTTGTTTTTAATTATGGCATGCAGAACCTAGTTTCCTGGCCAGGGATTGAACCCAGGCCCCCTGCACTGGGAGTGGTCCCTGGATTCTTGGGAATCCCTGCCTGGCTTTCCAACCTCCACCCTGAAGGACCCCTCACTAAACACATGGGCTCTGCCGCCAGTCTTTGCACAGAACTCACATGATGGCACACACAGCTGTGGCACAGGATGGTACAACAGGTAAGAAGGGAGGCTCTGGGAGCAGCCAGACCTGGGTTCCAATCCCAGATCTATCACTTACTAGCTGTGAGGCTGTGGACAAATTACTCAGTCTCTCTGAGCCTTAGTTTTACCATCTACAAAATGGCACGATAATAGTGCCTACCTCACAGGTGGCTGTGAGCTACACAGCATTTATCATCTACCAAGCCCTTTAAAACAGCACCCCCCATCCCAATCTGTGGTTTCAGTTACCTGTGGTCCAAAAACATTACATGGAAGATTTCCAGAAATAAATAATTGGTAAGTTAAATCATGTGCCATTCTGAGTAACTTGAAATCTCATGCTGTCCCACTTTATCACTCTGTCCCACCTGGGACATGAATCTTCCCTTTGTCCAGAAGATCCTGCCCGTGTCACTTAGGGGCTGCCTCAGTTATCAGATGGGCAGTTGTGGTACTCAGTGCTTTTGTCTAAGTAACCCTTATTTTACTCAATCATGGCCCCAAAGTGCAAGAGTAATGGCGCTGGCAATTTGGATGTTCTTTTAACTTATCTTCAATTTAATTGATAAATTAAACTCTATCATATGCATATATGTACAGGAAAAAACAGTATATATCCATGATTTCAGGTCCGCCACTGGGGGTCTTGGAACTTATGCCCTGGGAATGGGGGGACTACAATGCTTATGTTATCTGATTCTTACTCTTACCTTAAGAGGTAAATACTATTACTGTCCTTATTTTTATAGACTAGTACCCTGAGGCCCAGAGAGATTAAGTTGCCCAAGGTGATATATTTCATAAGTGGTGAGGCTGAGATTTGAACCCAGACCTGTACACAAAACTATTTCTGTATCAGTGAGCAGATGTTGAAAAAGTGTGTGTGGCACAGAGATGGTGCCTTGTTCTGCTTCAGTGAGAGTGAGGCTTAAATAAAACCAGCTTCTAAGTGTCTGCCATAAATTGAAATGTGCTGTAGAAAAGCAAGGAGTCCCTCTGGTCACTGCTGGACGCTGCCCCGACTGGACCGGGCACTCTCCCAGCCCACTGACTGTTGACATCACCTGCTAGGCGTTCAACTTATACTATCCCAGGTAGCTAGATGCAGCCTCCTCTTGCCATGCCCTGTCTTCCCAGGCAGACCGTAAGATCCTTGTGGGCAGAACCACGGACTTCACATCCCATACGCCCTTGCCCGCCACCCCCCGTCACCCCCCCTCCACCCCGCCAGCACTTGGTTGGGAGCCTGGCACAGTGTCTGCTGACTTTTGCAGCTGCGGAGAAGAGCCAGCTTAGTTCTGCTTCCTCTGAGGGGGAGGAGGGAAAGTTCTAAGACCCCCTTGGGGTCCCCAGCTCCATTCAGCTGAGGAATGTGACAAATAGGAACCATTGCAGCTGACTAAGCGGGGCTGGGAAGGGCTCCTGGGAGCTTAGCTGGGCTCTGGAGGAAACACCCGCACAGCTGGTAGGCCCGGCACCGTGACCACAGCCTGGAAGTAGCTTGTAGGTCCTGAGCCTCAGTCCCCATATCTCTAAAATCGGGACAACAGGAGCGCTTTCACAGGGGCTGGGTGAGGATGGAGGGCTGTGCTGGCAGGTGGGGGGCCATCACAGTGCCCCTCAGCGGCAGCCCTGCCTCCGTCCCCCCTGCCTCCCTCCTGCCCGGACAGCAGCCCCAAGCAACTCACACTGTGAGGTGAGCAAGACGCACTCCTCCTTGGACCAGACCTCTTTGTTCACTCGGGAGCCGACAGACGGTTTCACCCTGACGCAGAACTCTCCCACCCCTCTCGGGATTGGGAGTTTGAAGCTTTCGTTTTTGACCTTGCCATGGGACTGAAATGAAAACAATCAGAGCAATAAACACGATATCCTTGTTCCATGGCACATGAGAGCCGAAGGGGCTGTTAGAGATACTCTAAAGCACTGAAAGTCAACCTCCTTCAGTGTTCTTTTTCTAAGGTTGACAAACCCTGCTTCATCAATGCAGCCCAAGATCTCTGTGATTACCATGATTTATTTAGTACTGAAATAGAAAAGGAAGTGTTTTATAGATACTGAGGACCTTCCCAGAAGGGGCTGGAGTCAACTGTGGTGGAAAGGGATACACGCATGCATGCCAAGTTGATTTAGTCATGTCCGACTCTTTGTGACCCCATGGACTACAGCCCACCAGACTCCTCTGTCCATGGGATTCTCCAGGCAAGAATACTGGAGTGGTGTGCCATGCCCTCCTCCAGGGGATCATCCCAACTCAGGGATTAAACCCGTGTCTCTTACATCTCCTGCACTGGCAGGAGGGTTCTTTATGACTGGGCACCACCTGGGAAGCCCATGGTGGATAGGAAAGAAGATGGATTTTGTGGTTCTAGGTCCCTCACTTATGGGAGCGTGCTTACAGGGCCTCCTGGAGCCTCATTTCCCCAGCTATAAAAGAAAATAAAATCTCTGCCTACAAGAGGATTGGAAACCATAGCTATACAATGTCCCCTGTAGTTATACAATGTTCCACAGACACCTAGCAGGCACTGCCTTCCCTGCCACCTGGCAGAAGCACATACTTGAGGACTGAGGCCATCTCAACCCTCCCTCCCCGCCCCCCATCCACCTCACAACCTCCCTGACTTTGCAGGTAAAGTTCCCAAGGGGAGGACAAAAGGCACTTCCGGCCCCAGGAGACAGGCAAGTCTGACCGTGGAGAACCCCATACCTCATAGAGTCCTGGTACCTTGCGAACCTCAATCTGGTACTCCCGGAAGTTGTGAAAGATGTTTTCATACGTGTCGCCTTCAGGGGCCACCTTGGGCCTGGGGAGCTGGATGGCCCCAACGATGTTACCGTTGTGCATCTCGAGCTTCACACTGGCGACCGTCAGAGTCACTGGGTGGGGAGACAGAACCATGAGGCTGCTGGGTTGGGGAGGGCCTGGGCACCCCATCCATCCCTGGCCTCCAAGGTCAAGTTCTTCCCACTCTAAAACCTGTATTACAGGTCTTCCAACCTGGCAGCACATAAGGAATTTCTGGGGTAGAGGGCTAAAAACAGATGTCTGGACCCACTCAAGACACAGTGAATCTGAATTTTGGAAGCGGGGCCCAGGTAACATCTATTTTAAACACACTCCTCAGTCATATTTCTGTAGCTAGTGAAGTACCGGCCTGTGAACAGGCATTTGGGAGACAATGACCTCCAAGAGCATCATTCTGACTTCCGCAGGGCAGGCTTGCCATACACATAAGAGCACAGTCAGTCCCAATCTGCAGAATGAAAGAATCCTATCACATTTGGGGTTTATCATCCTTTTCAATACTCTCTGCAGAGAGAAACTCCCAACTTGATTTCAGCAGCACTTCACTGCTTCAAATGGACTTCGCTGGTGGCTCAGACAGTAAAGCGTCTGTCTACAATACAGGAGACCTGAGTTCAATCCCTGGGTCGG